>NC_051105.1:0-1200000 GCF_901709675.1 Syngnathus acus | reverse complement strand
GTGTTGCCAACTCCAAAATACGTTGACATGAAAAAACGGAATGATATACAACACAAAAACGGAAGTTTGGAAAAACTGACTGCACTGAACCATAATGAGATGTTTGCTAATACATTGGTGAGAGGTCAAATTGAACTACTGACAGCAACTTTAACCTGAACAAGTCAAAAGTTAATATATTAAAACTCATATTGGTCACGGCAAGTACAGACGTTTCACACAAAAAGTTCTTATTTAGAGGAATTTAAGAGTGCTCAATACTTACATATTCTCAGTCATAACTGGCACAGTCAACAAGCATCCTCCCGATGAACGAACGTCTACAGGTACCTTCGAAGGTTCCCGCCTCTAATGTGCTACGTGTGGTATATGTAGTGCCTAAGAAGGCAAACAGCGTTTAAGTAAACCACAGTTAAAACTACAATTCCCAGCAAGCATAGCGGCAACGTTCGAGAAACACTTCAGCATGGAAAGACATGGTCAGAGAGCAGCTGACCTATCAGACAGCAAAGATGACGGCGTGTGGGCGGAGTTCGTTAAGAGCTCCACCAATCAGAACCCTCCTAGTGGGATCACTACACGTGCTCTCATACTACCGTTTGTTCATGAAACAACACGCTTGACACCCTTACAGTTTTAATTTTTAATACAGTTACAAATTAATAAATTATAAAGGGTTCAGCCTTGGGGCTACAGTATTTCCGACCGACTGTTACAAAAAGAATTATATCCGGTTTCCGGTGTGCTAATTCAGTGACGTTGCGTTCGAGGCTACTGGTGAATCGAAAACGTGCCACTTGCATACGACGCGTTTCAACATCAAACTATCTGGCAAACGTGGTTGACGACCTCAATAAAGGTTTGTCCTAGATGACCGTTTGACTGACGACATCGTTCATATTTTTTGGGGCGGGTAGCTCGTCTCGTTTGGTGAAACTGTCGGCCGGTTCCAGTTTCATTGAAAGCAACACAGCCAATGTGTATTCGGCCATTGCGGAGCGTTTCATTCACCTAAATTGTGTTAAACGATAACCATAGACAGCAGTTAAACTGAAGTTTTTTTATCGTGTGCACCACAACATTCACCCTGAAATGGTCCGTAACACTCAACCGATTGCCCTACTGTGTACTAAACGCTACCGGCGCGTGTCACCTTGATTTCAGACATGGCCGCTGTCGTATCATCAGTGTGACTGCAAACAATCCCCTTGTCTTAGCGATATTAAATCATAGTATTAAAAGATCGGCAGATTTGAAATGGGTGTAGTGGTACGGAATCTTCAAAAAGTAGTTCCTCTTCGCCGCGCCCGGCTCCGCAAGGACGTGAACACCCTCAGGCACATCTTGGGCATCCAGAAGTTCGATTTGGGCGTCGTTTGTGTGGACAACCGCAGAATTCAGCACATCAACAACATTTACAGGAAGAAAAACGAACCCACCGATGTCCTCTCGTTTCCATTCCATGAGGTAAATCACTTCCGATGGAATCCGATCTGAATCTTGTATTGCTACCATCATGTTGATGATAGTGTTTGTCCCAATTTCTTATTTGCGTTAAGTCTCCTCGAGAGAAATGCCTATTGGGTTGATTGGCTTGGCTTTTCAGGGTCTGCGACCCGGTAAGATGCCGTGTCCCCTCCACAGAGACGAGCTGAATCTCGGTGACATTTTCCTGGGGGTGGAGTTCCTCATGAGACAGTGTCAGGAGGAGTCCACGGATCTACACGAAGCGCTCACCGTGAGTGATTGCACGAAACAACTGATCCGATTCCTCGCTATGGCTTTGTTGACCACCGGGTGCGTTCGAAGGTGGTGACGACCCACGGCATTTGCCACCTGCTTGGCTACAGACACGAGACAGAGGAGGAATGGCATGAGGTATGTTCACAGAAGGTTCTACCTGATGTTGCAGGCCAAATTGACCCAATTCCAAGTTGTTTTGAAAATAGCAAGCGTCTCAGGAACAGTTGTTGAGATGTAAGGGTTGTTAAGCACACCAAGGACAGAAAGACTCAGGAACATGTAGCCTTCCTTTATCTTGGCAAAGGCAGACATTTTGTGCTTCTTTCTGTAGATGCTGCAGAAGGAAAGCTACATTCTTGGCGAGTACAATAGACTGACAGGGCAACATTTGATGCCCATGATGAAGCCATACCACCAAGACAGGTGACACCCGCTTGGGACCAGTTCATTAAACACTCCAAAACCAATCCCACGTTCATTGAAGTGTTTTATTACCAAAGTCTGCTGTAAGAATTCTGTCAGGTTGAACAAGGAGGCTGTACAGGAAACTGAACGTGGCCAATTCCTGGAGGGTGTCATGGTTACGGGCATGAGTTTATTAGTCTCTGCAAAAAGACCGAATGGGACTGATGAAGGTTCAGACTGAAACGTAACATATCTTGCCTCCCTGGTGTTCTGCATCTTTGCCGGTCGATTTGGACAACCCGAGGTTGCAATAAATAGAAAAACTCTTGACTAAAAATTGCTTAATTTTGACAAAAATATCGGGTGGAGAAAAAACAAGTTTAAAGCTTATACATAAACATTTACGAAAGACTTGAGGAGGCACACGAGCAAAACGCAAGACATAGAAGGGCTTTTTTGCTGGAACTTGTAAGGACTAAAGCAGAAAGAGCAGCTTCAGAAAAATCGACACAGTGCTTGAATTGTGTCAAAAAAGGATATTGCACTGACTGTACCCGCAAAATACAGTAACACTCTCTACACTCTAAATAATAGCTTATCATCCAACATCGTCGTTTTGTAATCGGTTCACAAAACAGAGGGCCGAGGGAGGAAATCGAAACACTTCCAGTAGCTCCTGCTGTGGCAAGTTAATAAAACAGTTAGTTGATAGAACTGTAGCAAAGCATAAACCCCAAAACAACTGATCAAATGGGTTTTAAGCGCTTCAGACACGCATACGACGGGGTTGTTTCTGTTCTCTGTTGTGCGAAACAAGTGCCAACATTGAAAACTGGGTTGGGTGGGGTGGGGCCGAGCAATCAGTAGTAAATAAGACACCAGTCTAGTTACGTTCAGGCTGTTTCGTGGTCGAAGGCGTGGTGGGGGCTCAGAGGGGCTGCAGAACATTTCTCCCCAGGTCCGAGACATTGCCGGGGGCCTTCTCCATTTCGGACAGCTGCTCAAACACATCCCTGGGGACATCAGGTAATATAAATAAATATTGGTTATGATCAAATCAATTGCTGACGTCCAAATCTAGTTTTCCTGCCCGAGCAGAACATTGTGTCATCGCTGATTGAGACAGCAGGAACTGGTTTGAACCGCCATCTCACCCACAGTGATGAAGTCCGTCTCCTCTAACACGATAACTCACCCGCGTCACTGATTAGACACGGCAAGTGCATTTGGAAGAGGTCGAAACAACTCCACTCTTGCCATTGAATCATTTTGAAATCACGTCTGGATTGGGAAAATCAGAAAACTGCCACCAACTCACTTGTGCATGTAGAAGAAAATGTATCCGCTGCGGTCGCGCTCCCGCTGGACGGCCGCCTCATGGGTGCGCGACACGTCCAGGTCGTTGTAAGTCAGCCACGACTGCTTCTTCATGTCGTAAACGTCGCTGATGTAATGGCCTGACAAAAGAAGCCACCCGCTTACCGTGCATTGCCAAAATAAAAGGAGCATTTAAGAGCAGAAAGAAGATTTGGAGTCTCTCACCAGAGGTGGAGCTGCTCCCGATGTGGCTGACGACACTGATGAGCCGAAAAGAGTTGGCCAAGTCCCCGCACTGCGGAAGAGATGCCACGGGGTCTTCAGAAACACAATCGCTCACGTCGCCACGGATGAATGTGAGCTACCTCCGCGTTCCTCTTGAGGCTCTCGACTTCGGCTTCCGTGTATTCCATGTCGAGCACATCTTCGTTGCCGGAGTCGTCGTCCGAGCATATGTGCTCGGGCAAAGAATTGTTGAACTCTGTCAGAGTGACACCACTGTTGAGCTCATATTTACGACACCTTTGCGGCTTTATAAGAAACGTGGTGGAAAGTGGAACTTTTTGAATCTTTTGGCAGCTGCCAATTTTCCCCAAACGTTGTGCACCAATATATGGAAAGGCCGCCGACCGGTTCCCACCTTGCAAGCTGAGCTCGGTGGCCCTCTTCAGATCATCCGCCTCTCTCAACTCTTGGGCTTCCTGTGTGCAAATGCAAAGAAAACAACAAATTAGAAACTGTAGAAAGATTCCTTCCAAATGCTTCTGTCCCATTTCCAGAGACATACGTGCTCCTTGAGGCTTTGAGCCAGCGCTTGCTGCAACTCCTGATCCTCCCTCTCCTGATCCAAGTTGTATTGCTGGACCCAATCGATTTCCCCCTGTTGGCCTTGCGAACCTTCTGGGGTTTGGTTCTCTTTGTTCTCGTCCATGGTCAAGTCCAAGGAATCCAACACGTCTAAATACAGGTACAGGTGCAACTTAAAGCTCTCCACCCAGTATGCGGCAGGGGGTCAAATGTGGCCTTTTACACACACACACACACATACTTGCGGGCTGTTTGGTGTCCGTCTCCATCAGCTCAGTGTGATAGGCCAGTTCCTGGGCATCCGTGTCGCCGAAGCCCGTGTCCGGGCTGCTCGTAGGCTCGTCGTCCAGGACCAAAGGCGGCGCGGTGACACCGGCCTCCTGCCGACTGAACTCTAGCACGGCTTCTAACATTTCATCGTCGTTGATCCCACTGAGATCGGTTGGATCTCCCCGCTAAGAACAACGAGAACTGCATCAAGGAAAAACCAAAAAGCAAAACAGTGGAAGGGGGGAAAAAGTCATTTCCCCCTCCAGGAACTTTCACCTCTTCTGGTCGTTCATCATCTTCCGGCAGACTGTTGCTGATTCGTCGTCTGCGAGCGGTGCTCGCCTTTCTGCAAAGCTTCTCCTCTTCCTCTTCCTCTTCCACTAGCGCCGATGCGTTGTTGTTGCAATTAACTGTCTTCCCTGCGAGCTTCCTATAACGCACAACATCAGGATCTACATTCAAACTGGCTGAAGAGTAATTGTTCGCTGTTAATGCAACCATTTTAACACCAGACAGAGAACGTTATTGCATAATCAGCATTCACCGGAGAGGAGCCATGGACGCACTGAGTGGCTGGGATGTTTTGAGTGCTCTGGACCTTTAAAGAGGATGGGAAAGAAAGAAAAAATTTCAGTAAAATGGAGGGAGGGGGGGTCCTGGAGGTCTTACGCTTGGGAACTCCAGCCGAGAGGGATGGGGGGTCGTGTGGAGTCGGTGCAGTGTGACAGTAGGGTCAGGTAGCGGGGTATCACCACCTGCTGGCCGAGCTTGCTGTTCAGAGACAGCTGGGCGTTAAAATTGTACCTTTTCAGATGAAGGATGAGCACTCTGCAAGGGGAGGAAAAAAAGAAACAGAAAAAGTCAACCGAAAAGCCACCGCTTTTGTTCGTTACTCCGCCCATGCTCGTTTGCGGTTTACCTGGGTAGTTTGCTGAATTTGTGTGTAACCGTGGCTGTTTTTCTATTGCACTTCTCACAGGAATATTCAATTTCCTCCAACTGCAAAAGGGAAACATTCTTTTGAACTTGGGTATCTTGAAGTATTTTTAGAGAGGGTTTTGCAACACATAATGGGGGAAAAAGAAGGCGGCGCCGTTTCCACTCCCAGGTGAAATTCCATGTCAGACTGTACATGAATTGCAAGTTTTGTCTTCAAAACCACCGTGCACTCGTCTTAAAGTCTGTTAGCTTCATGCTAAGACGTAACAGGAAATGCCATAGACAGGCTAATGAATAGCATTCCTTACTGACTGCTCGCACCGACAACAGGAGTGGAAGTTTCTAAAATAATAATCATAATAATAATTTAAAAAAAAAACCTACAGGATCGATACGAAGTTTTGTAGTGTTAAGGATTGCATCAAAGTGGATTCACCCTGAAAAACAGATCCAGGGAATCTTGGATCGATCGAAGCGGGAGGGTCTTCTTCCTGCGAGGTAGGTCGATGGACAGGTCGTTGAACTGCTCGCGCTTGATTAACACTTCGCCACAACTGCAAAAGACAGACAGAGTTAGAAGTCTTCGCCTTGTTCGCCATCAAGCTTCCGGCCTCACCTTTTGCACGTGATGGTGTGCTGCACTTCGAACGCCATGTTGACAGCCACAGGGCAGGTGTAGATGCGAGAGGTGTCGGCTTCTTCGCCGGGATCCGGCTTGGTTGCAGATGCCTGACTTTTGTTCACTTTCTCCATGTCGTCTTTCAGCTGGTCCAGACATTGGCTGAGGAACTCGTGAGCGTCCTGGTGGTGAAAAGGCGGCACAACACAAGACAACTCTGTTCAAACAAAAAAGTGACCCGCGAAAAGATTCGTCTTTGATGAATGAGGTGGCCATTTTACATTCTGCATATTTCCAGAGAAACGCTCGGCGGTGGATGAGATGGCACTTTTCACTTTCCTCAAGAGGTCCTTTTGCGTTTCCGGGCAACCCACGTCCTTCTTGGCCAGAAGATGAGCAAAACGACTGGACGCACATCACAACAAGTTGAAGAAAAGGCGGCACATTTGGAGCGCGGCGCGGCCAATCGAATGGACTACCTGAGCAGCGCATTGGTGGGCACTTTCTTCCAAGGGATGCTCTGCCTCAGCAAGTCATTGGAGAAGGACGGGAGGCTCAAGAGTGACTGCAGAATGGAATTCATGTAGCAAGTGTTGCCCAAATTTGAAAACCTGTCAAGCGTTCACACATCGGACAGCGCCGTCAGCAGAAAACCTCAGCGGCGAGGCTGGCCTCTAATGCGCTAAACCGTTACCCTTGCAGGGGAGGCTGCGACTGGACTGCGGCCGAGGGCCTCAGCTTGTTCCAGCCGCCGTAATCCACGGAGGGTCGCACTTTCTTGGAAGGAGTGGAGTGAACGGGCAGCAGGAGGCTGCGCTTGGCCGCGGGTGACGCCGATGTACTTGTGGCCCTGCGATTTTGGGAAATGTCGCTCGCATTGACTGGGCGATGTCAAACGAACAGGGACGCTCTTTGCGGAAGACGCGCGGAGCTGACCTTTCTGAAAAGGAGTGGCCCTGGCTGTTATCCTTGGTCACGGATCCTCTGCTGTAGAATGAAGTCGGCTGGAGGGGAGTCGTTGAAGCCAGGGGAGCTGAGAGGAAGTCAAAAGAATAGCGCTGAAAGATACTGCGCAACACGTGACACCGGCGAGAAGAAATCGAGATGGCACTGCCGGCCGGGGGTTTTACCTAAACTGCGATTGTCCTCTGCTTGCTTCAGTTTTTCTTTGAAAATCAGCAAAAACTCCCTCGATGGGTCCGAAATGGCTTTGTTGTTGCTTTGAGGAAAAACACAAAGAACTTTTTTATGTTTCCAAACTGATACAGCTGCACACATTCTATTAGCCCCCCCCCCCCCCCCAGCTTAATGCTAATACATGATGGGAAACGCACGCACAAGAGGGCTACTGAATATTGTGTATCCACAGTTTATCTTTGCAATTCTGTTCAAGTGTGAATGACTTTTACCTGGAGGAGTCGTTTTCCTTGGGGTAGTCCTCAGTCAAGTCATTTTCAGAGGCGAGGTGTCGCTTTCTCTTCTCATTCCTGGACAAAACAACGATTTGCAAACAAAACAACAATTTGCAAACGATTCAAACAATCTCGAATGCTTCTTTGAGACACCAAAAAGGAGTCGCTTCCAACATCAATAGCAAAGCAAACATTCAACGTGCCGGTTGTCGGAATGTCCGGCTCGAGTAGGTGTGGAGGCGGCTCTGCTCGAGCTGCACAGGGGTTTACGCGGCGTGGAATCCTCCCGTCCCTCGGCAATCTGACGTCTTGTTGTTATCTGCAAGATGTTCAAAGGCCAAACCCTTCGCTTACAATATGGCTCAACTTTATTTAAGCAGGAGTGATTATTCTGAAAATAGTAAACACTTGCAGAGAGTTGCATAAATAAAGCGTTACTATTTACCATTATTGCTTATCGTGAAATTTGAATGCCAGTGCTCACCTGTCTCTCCGCAGAGGGACTGATGTCATTCTTCAATGAGCGGCGGGTCGGCAGACTGAAGTTTACACTTCCGTTGGATGATTTTAAAACACCTTAGAAAGAAAAGAAGAATCTTGGTAAAAGTATTTTTTTGCAGATTTGACAACTGGTGATTTTGTTCTCATATTTTTGTAAGGAAGATAAAGTAATAGTATCGTCATAGGCCTCCCATTACTTGTCTTTCCTTGCATTAGCTTCTCCAGATAGTCATTAGTCTTCCGGGCCAAAGTGGAAGACATCTGGTCCAGGACGATCAACCGGTTGTCTTTCAAATACAGCGAGATTCGGTTAATGCCAAAGGAGACTTTCTTCACATTTTGATTCAGCTGGGGGTGAGATAAGAAATTACGATTTCATTAATTACATTGCTTTTTATTTTGGAAGGCATTCGACAGTCACACCAAATCTCAATGAAGGTACCTTATCAGAAACAACAATAGCTACTCATTCACAAAAGAATCAACCCATTGCTGTAATTGTACGGCAATTTGGTCAAAACAATGGCAGATCCACATGATGACTCAGAGAAAGTCCATAGAAACGGTGCTTTCGCAAGCAAAAATAAGAGAATAAAACATACTTGAATCCTTTCAATATTACCTCAAAGGTTTTGGCATAGCCTCCAGAGTTGAATTTCAAACACAACTTGACTTTGTTGTCCTTTTCCAGGATCTCAAAGGTGCCTTCCCTCCAACGCGAGACGCCGACATCATCGCCGGTGTAGCGCATCTTCACAGCGCCGCCACTGGACACTTTGGGCACTAGGGTGGCCATGGCTTAGCGATCCCGTCGGTGCACTTTGGAGGTTGTGGGTCAATCGAATCCTGTGTGTAAGAAGACACATCTTCTGGTCACTTGCTCAACTCAAATGAAATGAAGCTCTCATACAAATAACTGAAAGACAAAGTTCAAACTAGCTTGCGCAGCGTTAACACGTTGCATAAAATGAAAAAGTACAGATGCAAATACTTTTCTGATGAAAGTCCACGCGAGTCAAGTTGTGGGTCAATTGAACAACTATCTTCTCTGCCGCCTCGTGACGTGAGGGGTAAATTAGAACGACGCCTGTCCACTCCGTGACCGCCGCAGGAAAGCGGAGCGAAAAGGCGACGCGACCGAGCACTCGCTCAATAAAAGGAAATTCTACCAATAAAACTTGGACACGTCCTAACAATTTCAATTCACAAGAACCCCGCGGAGTTGCCCATTCCGGGCGGGGGCAATAACGTCCTCTCGGCGACACGCATCGAATGGAAGGATGGAGGGCCGACATTAGCGGTTCGGCTAGTAAAGCTAACGTGGCTAACAGGCTCATTTGCCTGCTTGCCATATCGGGGAGGTGAAAACGGTGACCTGGTTTGACACTGCATAGCTCGAAATGGGATTACCTTCTGCTGGTCTACGCTCGCCCGGGAACGTTCACTATCAAAACGTCGCTGTTCGGATATCAAAGTTTGTTTCGCCGGCATTCACCGCCGGCGATTTGTACGCTATCTTGTTGACACGGAGGAGAGGACTCGCAGCGGCGTATTACGATGATGGCGGGAACCTGAAATTCTACCCCGGAAACAAATAAATACCGCGGAAATGACGCGAGAAACGGTGTTCACTTTGCGCACTTCGCGTCGGATCACGCGATAATTTACTAGCTCTTAGCGGTTTTGCTGAACTCGAAAGTGGAGACCGCCTTTTTCTTTTGCGACGATAACGCCAATTCCAAAGTATTGTTTGCGTTTGCGGGATGCGAAGACCAGGGCGCAATTTGTTTCTCCTTTTGGTTGTGCCACGTTGAGTTGTTTGTATAATGTAGTGTGAACACTCTGCTCCAGCGTGAAGACATGAGTTGCTAGCGGCTAGTTGCGGCTAACGTTAGCGCTAACAGTTTGGTCAACTTTACCTGCACTCGCCATTGAATGTTTTATTTTTTTTATTTTTTAAACTATCCCCACTAAGATTGTGAGAATGCTGGCTACGGGAGCCGTAAGTTTTTTTTTCAGCATTTGTTTTATCGAGTTATTCAACTATTGTGCTAAATGAATGCCCCTATTTTTGTAACAACCAGACAGTCACTCCCACCGTTTTGCGTCATGCACGTAAATTCACAGACATCATTTTTTATCAAGCAAATCAATTTCACAAGTCAAAATACATCATTTAAAACCGGCATACTACTACTAATGTTGGGTTAAGCACAAAGCTTGTAAAAGCACACCCCTTTTCCGACGCAAATATCGCTAGTCTTTCCCAATCGTTATTGATCCAACTCAAATATATTACATTAAATACGTATTGTACAGCTTATCTGATAAGATACCTGCAAAATAGCGTCGACCTATGATGAGCCTTATTTGTTTCAATTGACAAATATCAGGTTGTTACTCCTACAAACGGTGAAAACGTACCAATTTCTGGAAAACGTCTCAAAAGTCAGTTGTGGCTGGGATTTTAGAAATGACTTATTGCGGAAAACATGTTACAAATTTCAATAAAGCTTTAATCCTTTGAAAATTTTGGAAGAAGGGGCGTCAGAGATGATAGTCAGATTAAGCCCTGAACCTGATGTCATAAAGGTTCAAGTTATTCCTTTGTGCTTCCAAGAAGCACAAAAAAAAGGAAAAAAGTTGATCCCTTAAATTACATATTAAAACAAAATGGTGCATAGAAACAACACTGGCATAGAACAAAGTCAATTCTCAGTCATAAAAGATGACCCAAATTTGACAAAATGTTGAAAAAGCGAGAATCGTGGTGGGACTTTGAAAAGGTTCATTTTGTTTTACTGAGGGGGTACAAAAATGGCACATTTGTGACTTTCTCTGGCCTTTTGACAGGCTGTCACCAACGTCACAGCCTTGGCTCAGGTAGACCGGGAAAAGATCTACCAGTGGATAAATGAGCTGTCCAGCCCCGAGACCCGAGAGAACGCCTTGCTGGAGCTCAGCAAGAAACGAGAATCTGTGCCTGACCTGGCCCCCATGCTCTGGCACTCGTGTGGCACCATCGCCGCCCTTTTGCAGGTATCCGAGCTTCACTCGTGTATTTCCCGTGATCGTCGTCTTAAGTTTCTGGCCTCGTATTAGGAAATCGTCAACATCTATCCCTCGATAAACCCGCCGACGCTGACGGCTCACCAGTCCAACAGAGTGTGCAACGCATTAGCGCTTCTCCAGTGTGTCGCCTCGCACCCGGAAACGAGGTAACGCACGTGTGATTCATCGCCTTTTTTGCCAGCCGAATCATAGCTGAAAGTTGGCATTTTTTTTCACCCTCTATTGAATGATGTGCAAAGCATTTTGGTGAAATCATTATTTGAGTCATACTTTGAATCAAACCTAAAAGAATGAATTTGAATGCCTCTAGGTCGGCCTTTCTGGCAGCGCACATCCCCCTTTTCCTGTATCCCTTTCTGCACACAGTCAGCAAAACGCGCCCGTTCGAGTACCTGCGCCTTACCAGCCTGGGTGTCATCGGTGCGTGCGTTTCCCACACTTTTCGACGTCTTTGCTTGCCGTTTGTCAGCCTAAGCAGCCTCTCTGTCATCACGACAGGCGCTTTGGTCAAAACAGATGAGCAGGAAGTGATCAACTTCCTCCTCACGACTGAGATCATCCCACTGTGTCTGCGTATTATGGAATCTGGGAGTGAACTCTCCAAAACGGTACGATACACGCCTGCGTTGAAGCCAAGGCTTTCCTCAAGACAAGTGATGTGATGGGAAAAGTGCTTTTTAATCTGGCCAATTCTGAAAAGGTGTCTGAGAGCAAGTTGTGTGATTTGAAATGAATTGAGAAAAAAGCTCGTGAAAGTGAAATGTCTTCTTACAAGTACTTTGGGCTTCAGGTCGTCGCTGGTCTCTAATGTCTCCGTTTGGTCCATTAGGTGGCCACGTTCATCCTGCAGAAGATCCTTTTGGACGACACTGGGCTGGCCTACATCTGCCAAACGTACGAGCGCTTCTCCCACGTGGCCATGATCCTGGTGAGTGTCGGTCGCCGCCGTCCGAAGCTCGCAGCGCGTGAGTGAGTGACGCTGCCGCTCCTCGTGTCTGCAGGGCAAGATGGTGTTGCAGTTGTCCAAGGAGCCTTCGGCGCGTCTGCTGAAGCACGTGGTTCGATGCTACCTCCGCCTCTCGGATAATCTCCGGTACGTAGCGGAGAGGTGTCGTTCTCATTTCACCTGAAAAGAAGCAAATGGGAAGATGAATACTGTGTAGCCAGCCATTGATGATGTGGGATCTTCAACACAATGTCATCCTTTTTGTGTGTTCAGAGCCAGAGAAGCTCTGCGGCAGTGTCTCCCCGACCAGTTGAAGGACAGCACCTTTGCGCAGGTGCTGAAAGATGACACAACCACCAAGCGTTGGCTGGCCCAGTTGGTGAAGAACCTCCAGGAGGGCCAGGTGACCGACGCCCGGGGAATCCCCTTGGCCCCGCAGTGATGCTGCGCGAGTCGCTCGTATGTTGGCCAAAAGCGGTGCTAAGACGGGCTGTGTGGTGAAGGGCTCCGTTACTGTCGATTACATTTGGTTTTGCTCACATTTGTGGCCAGCCTCCTGATCTCCACTGGCATGGTTAGATGGAAGACCCGCCACTAGTGGGTATCCTGTGTTTTGTTTTGGAAGTCCATGAATTGTTTTACGGTTGAATGATCAAAAGGTTTTGTACCAAATCATGTCTGAAGCTGTCAATACTGTCCCTTCAGTACTGTTGTAAATAGCAAATGTCAACGTTTGGCTAAATACTAGCACATAAGCGACTGCCAGCCCTTCCAAAATGTTTTTGCCAATTTTGGTTTTTCCTGAAATTTTCTTGATGTAAGAAAAACACACTTGAAACAGGATTGTTCATTTCAGATTAATAAAACTTTAAAATAGCAAATTGTTGTCTTTTTTTTAATCAAATGTTCCATGTGTGAAGACAGACTGTTGACAAAAAGTTAAATCACTTTTTGTGCAATGAAAAAGTCAATGCCATTTTGGGTGGATATCATCCCAACAGGAACAAGCGCATGGCCAGTGCATTAGCGTAGCATGCTACCATATAGCCTCCATTATCCTGTCAGATGCATTTGTCTACTCTCAACGCGAGCTCTTCCGAACGAAGTACGTGCGCTGCATTCTTGCCAAATAGCCTTTTACAAGCAGAGACTACACAGCAAGTCAATATTGGAGTGCATTAGTCAGATTGGAAAGGAGTCTGCATTTATGCCATCCATAAATACATTTGGCTTGACTTATTTACATGACCTAAACGAGACTTTTTTCTTCTTCTCAATTGTAAACAGCACACGCACTGAATAGATATTAAGTCCGCCAAACACCAAGCAGCAAAACTAAAGCTGTTTAGAAATTCAATCAAACTAGGAATTGAATATCATGACAAAGAATGTTTTTTTTGATACTTGGGCGGACAATGGACATGCACTCTGGGGACCCAATTCTGTGTACAGGACGAGCAATTTTTTTTTTTTTTTTAAAGTCCAATTTTCCCTCATATCCCCCCTCTGAGGATACTCGCTTCAGAAAATGGAAGGAAGTAGGATATGCCCTTTGAATCGTTGCCAAATTGTTCACGGAGAAGACTTGGCACATGATGCCCACAGATGAGGCAAATGCAGGCTGCAGCGGCAAGAGGGAGTGGCTGCAAAGGGAAGGAAGCCTCAGGAGGAGGAGGAGGAGGAGGAGGAGCTCATGCAACCCAGTGGCTCGGTGACCAAGACACTTCTCCTCGGACACTCCCAGTGCTTAAACACTCCCCGGACCTTGCGAGCGAGCGAGCGTCTGGATGCGACATCCAAGGACGTGTCATCCCTGATTTTCTGGACAATCTCTCAGGCTGCCCACAATGAATCAAGCCCATCCCCCCAGGACAAGCAAGAGACCGTTAGTGGGGGAGCCGCTTTAAGTCGACCGCGTCTGACTCGTCTCCTGGGAGACCTCCACTTTCGGTAAATCAAACTATTCTTAGTATCACCGTAATATCGTATGAATATGTATTCATACTGGGGTTTTTCTGGAGGGGGGTGGGTAAGATGAAGTCCCATATTTATAGTCTCTGGTTCTAATTTACAGTCTGCAGCAAAGACTTTGGTCAGTTCTCTGCGAGCAGACTCCGTGTTTACTTGTGCGAGGAAGGAGGGAAACGACTGAGCCCCCCCGGTTCATGTTTGCCTGTCTCCTGCGATTGTGACATGTTTGTTTTGGCAATATGGGACTGTCGATCCCACCTTTAACCGTCCTGTTCAATCCGTTTTTCCGGAAACAGCAATCAGAGTGACCTGCTTGTTTCATGATCTTGAAATGTTCCAAATGGCACAAATCCGGATACAAATTGCTTATAGTTCCTGATGAGCTCAAGTAGTCAATTAAGGCTCAGTGCATTGCCGCTAACAGATCACGCTGCAGATCACAAATCACGGACAATTGCTTTGATTTTCATTTCCAAAAAGTCCTCAATATTCCTCCTGTGCCTATTCCTCATCAATTCGTCTTAGGACAGCGTTTGCACATGAACCGGTGAAGCGTGCAAGGATCAGAGGCGAAATGAGACAGCCAGAACAGTCCCATTCCCGACATTTAAAAGGAGGGCAACAGAATGAAGCCGAGCAGAAGCAATTTCGAGAGATTTGAGCCAATGAATGGCAGACGCAAGACATTTGTTTTGCTGGCTGGCTGAGTCATTCATTTCCAGATTCCGTCTGGCCAGACATCTGGGTGGCTTTGCGTGTGTGGTCAGTGAACTTCCCCCCCATGGGATTGGTTTTAACAATGACTCATCTCGCCTCAGGGAAGTGAATTCACTTTGACGGCGCTAAAAATAAAAGTGCACAATTGCGACCTTATTCACAGCGCCTTGTGACTGCACAACAGAGTTATTATTGCATAAAGTGAATAATTGAATTGTCTGAATTTAGCTTTAAAACTCATACTCATAGTTAATTGGATCCAAGCAAGATTTTTTGTGCCAGCTGCTTGAACATGATCGGGTCAAACGGACCCGGGGACATTACTCATGTTCCTGAGAGTTAAACTTGAGGTGTTGGAGAACTTCGGTGTTTTTGAAGCAAAGCTAAATCTGTGTTGTTTCAGGATACGGTTGAGAAGATAAGATATCTCGGGGGTGCCAACTCAGGCTCCGTGGAAAAACATTGTCTTCAAGCAAATCAAATCCATCCCATCCGCTAACATTTGCCTCGTTTTAGCAGCTTTCCCTTGGCATGATTTCGGGCTAACAAAATGGAGTCTCAGGGTTCACGTGAGTACATGCGAATGAGTCACACGACGGACGGCCAAGGTGGCTCCTTCATGTTGGCGCTATTTATGATATTGTTTGGGCCTCCAGGTCTACACGATGACCCCGACATCAAGGTGATGATGGCGGGATCCACTTTGAGAAAGGTCAAGGCCCGTACGTGGAAGAAGCAAAGGCATTTCCGACTCCTGGAGGATGGTCTTAGTATCTGGTACAAGTCCAGATGGCTGGGAAAAGGACACTCCACCTGTAAGTTCCCAACGACCAAATGTCACTCCGTTACTGTAGATCTTACTCCTTCAATCTCATGACTAATCAATAAATTCTTGGAATATTGCTGTCAGTTTGGTTCTAGGTAACGAGAGTTAACTCCCCCCATAATGATTTCTTGACAGTTTCGGTCATGGACGTGGAAGCGGTGCGCGAGGGTCACCACTCGGAGGTCTTGCAGAGCATCTCGGACGAGTTCCCGGCCGACCTCTGTTTCACTTTGGTGTTTCACGGTCGTCAAGGCAACCTGGACCTCGTGGCAGAGTCCCCGGAGGAGACTCGAGCCTGGATCCAGGGATTACGCAAGCTCATCCATAGGGCTCAAACCATGGACGAGAAACAGAGACTCAACCAGTATCCTTAATATTTACTACGGGACATGTCCTTCTTTATCGCTCACTTTATTTTATTTATTATTTCTTATTTATGGTTTGTGCCTTCTTGTTTTTGTTTTGTGTCGCCTACTTGTATGTCTCGTCACCGTGGGATGGAGGAAACGGAATTTCGGTTTCTTTGTGTGTCTTGACATATGAAGGGATTGACAATAAAGCTGACTTTGACTTTGACTTTAAGTCACATGTGAGCTGTAGTCCATCACAGCTGACTTTGGGCAAGACCTCTATTGTAGTGAATGACTTAAATTTATGACATTCTACTACAAATCATTTTGTGGACCCCCATGTTATGGCTTGCGGAGCCCCGAGGGTTGCTGGACTCCAGTTTAAGAACCACTGTTTCAATTTCATAAATGCCAACTCATCTATAAATCCATTCCAAATTTCCCTGAACATCCTCTCAGGTGGGTCCAAGACTGGTTTCAAAAGGCCGACAAAAACAAAGACGGGAAAATAGACTTCAAAGAAGTGCGGAAACTGTTGAAGATGATGAACGTGGAGATGAACGAGGAACACGCTCTCCATCTCTTCACAGTATGATTTGCAAATAATTCTTTGGCCCTCAAACATGTCGACAAAAGCATCAGCCATCTTCGTTTGGTTTCCAGATGGCTGACCGAACGCAGAGCGGGTCCCTAGAACTCGAGCAGTTTGTCCTTTTCTACAAGATGCTGACCCAGAGAGATGAAGTGTGGAGAGTGTTCCAGGACTATTCTGGAGATGGGGAGATATTAATGCTGGAGGAGCTGGAGAACTTCCTGACTGTAGAGCAACAGGAGGGAGAAGGAAGCGCCCAGCATGCCAAGGAGCTGATAGAGTGCCATGAACCATCAGAAACAGGTCAGTTCGGACTTGAATATGTATTCGTTATGCCAACAAGAGGGGCTAAATGGAGGAGCCTAGTGCACGACCCACTGCAAGCCAAGACATGAGCAATTCATCATAGCTTGGTTAGATTCTTCAGAGGGCATGTAAATAGTCTTTTGATGAAGCTCTGGATGTTTCTTAAAGGCCACCTCTTCTTGGAAATGGTCACTTGTTCAATTCTGATCTCTCTCTGAGCAGCCAAGAGGCAAGGCACCATGTCCCTTGATGGCTTCCAAATGTACCTGTGCTCCCCGGAGGGCTCCATATTCAAACCCGACCGTCTGGGTCTCTACCAGGACATGAGCCAGCCGCTCAGCCACTACTTTATCTCCTCCTCGCATAACACCTACCTGATGGAGGATCAGCTGCGAGGCCAGAGCAGCCTTGAGGCCTACATCCAGTAAGAGCTGCTGTTCAAACCACATGCCACGTCATGAATCGGACAGTGGACTTGAGATTTCCATTTGTGTGCAACACAGGGCCCTTAAGAGAGGCTGTCGCTGCGTTGAGGTGGACTGCTGGGACGGCAGCGACGGGGAGCCAGTGGTGTATCACGGCCACACTCTCACCTCCAAGATCCTCTTTAAGGACATTATAGCAACACTGAAAGAATACGCCTTCACGGTGGGTAGCACTTACCGCACATTACTCAAAACAAAACAAAAAAGCAAATGTACCTGATATGCGGTTCTGACTTTTCTCGATAGACATCCGACTTCCCGGTCATCTTGTCCCTTGAGAATCATTGCAGTGTGGAGCAGCAGACGGTCATGGCTCGCCATCTGAGCAAGATCTTGGGTGACACGTTGCTAAGGAACGTTTTGGACGGACACGCCACTCCTCAGTCTCTTCCCTCGCCACAGGTCGGTCCAATCACAATTATAATAATAGCAACCCTTGGAAAGTTGGAGCGCCCAAAAGCAAGGGTGGATATGTCTATCATGACAAGACTCAGGAACAAGGCTCAAAAAGCAACACCTGATGATTTTGAAAATTCGCTGTGAAAAAAATGAACTCGATATCAACTTTTCAGAACACGTGTAGTTTGAAGCAAATCTCAGAATATGTGGATTGTCAGTACAATTTGGAGTAGAACTTTATACATCGTAGCACTCGCAATCCTGTTTGTAGCTAGCTCTCCATTAGCCATTAGCAAATGGATTTTCACGCAACAGCATGGCAAAGGCAAAATGCATTTTGGCGTCTGGCAGGAGACAAAGTGCAAGAAGACACGGTGTCCTCAAGAGAGTACTCCAATCCATTCAAAGTCCAGCACTAATGATAATGTCTTGTCGACACAAAGGAGCTGAAAGGGAAGGTGTTGCTAAAAGCCAAGAAAATTGGAGCAGCCCTGGACGGAACACTCACAGATGACATGAGCGACGAGGAAGAGATGGCCAACGGTGAAGCTGTCAAAGAGCTACATGTTGAGAACCAACACGAGAAGGTAGAACCGTGTCCCGAAAACTATGCAAAAGATTAGGACGTGACATTCGGACTATGATTTACTCAACGGTGCCTTGCGGAAACAGCGGACTGTTCCTTGACTACATTTGTCCTTGCATCTGAAAATGCTTGTTGATTTTCCAACCACTCGTGCTCATTGCGCACATTTTCTTCTTCAGGCTCAGGAATCCAAGTCCAACCTCTCGCGTGAGCTATCTGATCTGGTGGTTTACTGCAAGAGCGTCCACTTCCGTGGTTTTAAGGACAGCCCTTTACACGGCAAATGTAACGAGATGTCCTCGTTTTCCGAGTCCAAAGCCAAGAGGCTCGCCAAGGAAGCAGGTAGCGAGAGACAATGAATGAGTCTTGCACGTTGATGCACGACACTCGCTGTACCTTTCCACAGGAGCAGACTTTGTGCGGCACAATGTGCAACAGCTAAGCAGGATTTACCCCAGTGGCCTCAGGACCGACTCTTCAAATTATAACCCTCAGGAATTGTGGAATGTAGGATGCCAGATAGGTGAGGAGCAAAGCTTTATTCCAATCGTGCTCATCAGCGCCAGATGGCAAACTCTCGAATGACGGCGCGCTTCACTCTTTTCTCAAAGTGGCTCTGAACTTCCAGACGGCAGGTCTGGAAATGGACCTCAACGACGGGTTGTTTCGACAGAACGCTCACTGTGGGTACGTACTCAAACCGAGCTTCTTGAGAGACAACCGCACGCGGTTCAACCCGGAGAAACCCCAAGAGCAGCCAGGCTACAAACCCATGCGCCTATCAATCCAGGTGACCAGGTCTTGTCCTGGGGTGAATTGCCAATGATTTGAATTGTTACCGACTTGCGTTGTCCTTCAGGTTATAAGTGGGCAGCAACTACCAAAGGTGAACCAGAAAGAGGGCTCTATTGTAGACCCCTTGGTCAGGGTGGAGGTGTACGGGGTAGCGCAGGACCAGGCGAAGGAGGAAACCAGTCACATCAACAACAATGGTGCAAGAGGCTTGTGCGAATGGATGCTTTCGATTTGATTCAGGCCATTAAATATGATTGCTCTTCCTGCAGGGTTTAACCCCGTGTGGAATCAGACTTTGAATTTTGTCATCCACACTCCTGATCTGGCCTTGATTCGCTTTGTTGTGGAAGATTACGACAAGACGTCCAAAAACGACTTCATCGGACAGTACACGCTACCGTTTAGGAGTATGCAAGCAGGTTAGCAGCAAGTGACATTTGTTTTGAAAAATCAATCCTCAACGGGACATTCAACTATTTTCTCCTCTTTATTTTGTTGCAGGCTACCGTCACATTCATCTGCTTTCAAAAGACGGGACGGCCGTCCCTCCTGCTTCATTGTTTGTTAATGTCAGTATCTCCCAACTCACATGAACTGCTTCACCCTCCAGTTCTCAGGAACAGCAAGATTGACCCCAGGGGCTTGTTGAATTATCAGAACAAAAATGATCATCCCAACAAACACGACATATCTCACTCACAATTAACATCCTCACTAAACATTCCCATCAATATTTATTGCTTTCATATTTTTAGTTCTAAAAATGCATTTTGAAATGTTTCTTAATGTACTAACACTTGAAATGAAATATTCTCATTTGATGTGTATTATATCTTAATCAATTGCAATGTTGTGCAAACTTTAAAAAGTGACCATCAGTATCCATTGATTCATGAATCACAGAGAAAGAAAATTCCAAAATGATTTAAACAGTCAAAATCATGACGCATCCTTTTTATCAACGTGAGACCAAGAAGGCCCCCCAAATTCCCGTTCTCTAATTGTGGCTGCCTTACCTGGAAATAATATCTACAAGTGTGCAGTGCTTTGCTGCAAATCAGAGCATTGTTCAAATGGGCCCCCAAAAAGGAGTGCCGGACGGAGTCCTGTGACGGAGTCAGAAGATGTTTATGGAACACGAAGTATTGATCTTGTATATGCAAATGTTATGCAGCTTTGTTATTTGATCTTTCTAACAACATGCAAGCTTGCATGAGTTGGCCATGCACACACAGCCTGTTGTGTACAATTTTGGTACGTATATGCAAACCTTATTCTATGCATCCAAAATAAAGATCATTGTGGTTTGATGACATTGTGCTGCTCATTATTTCACTGTCAAAATATAGGATACAAACATTTGTTGGCCTTCAACTCACAGTTTGTCTGCTCTTCACGGTGTCTCCATCTTGTTCCTCGTCCGCTCCTTTGTTGTTGAGCGTTCCTCGCATAGCCTCCTTCAGGGTGAGGCCACCGGCGTCCGAGTCCCTCGCCACACCCTGCTCTACCGGCATCCCCGGGTGGTGCTTCTGCAAATGTTTGACCACCTGAAACCTCTGCTTGGCCCTGTACGGGCAGTGACGACAGCCAAACGGCAGCAGCTCGGCGTGGGTCAGGAAGTGGTGCCTGAGGCCGGCGGGCCAGCGGAAGGCCTTGTGGCACACCCCGCAAGTGTACGGCTGCCGGTCGCCGTGCTGCCGCTGGTGGGTCTTTAGGATGAAGCCGGTCTTGAAGGCTTTGCCGCATTCCTCGCAGACGTAGGCCCGCACGTCACAGTGCCGCGTGGTCCTGTGGGTGCGGAGGGCGTCCGCCCGGTTGGTGCGGTAGTCGCACTGGTCGCAGGCGTGCGGCTTTTCCCCTACGGCCAAATGATATGGGTTTCATTTCAGCTTGGCTAAGGCAACTGAGAACAAATTGTCAACCAGCAGACAGAGCAAAATCCAAGCACATTTCAGGGCGTTGCAAATGGACCGTTGTGGTCGTCTTATGCTAGGTCCAGACCACACGCGAAATATCGCGCCGTGTCTCACGTTCTTTGGTCCTAACTGCAAATGCAAAAGGACAAACATTAAGCCACCTTGGTCCATCAACATAAAGTTAAAGTCCCAATGATCGTCACACACACACATCTGGGTGTGGTGAAATTTGTCCTCTGCATTTAACCCATCCCCATGTGATTTTGATCCATCCCCTGGGGGAGAGGGGAGCAGTGAGCAGCAGCGGTGCCGCGCTCGGGAATCAGTTGGTGATCTAACCCCCCAATTCCAACCCTTAATGCTGAGTGCCAAGCAGGGAGGCAATGGGTCCCATTTTTATAGTCTTTGGTATGACCCGGCCAGGGTTTGAACCCACAACCTTCCAGTCTCAGGGCGGACACTCTACCACTAAGCCACTGAGCAGGGTACAAATTCCCACGTTCATTTTCAATGTTCACTATTTCTTTAAGTCCATTTCAGAGCTTAACTGAATCAGTACTTCTTAGTTTTAGACAATAGTAGCTGTACTTCCGTGCTAATAAGTTTAGCCACCTCTGGATCTCACCTGTATGCTTGGTCATGTGGTACTTCAACTGAGTGGCCCACTTGCATTTGTAGCCGCACTCTGGACAAAGGTACTTCTTCTCATCTCCGTGAACCCTCATATGAAGCTTGAGGGAGGCACAACATGGAGAGAAAGAGCTGAGAACATGTGCATAGTGCTTCGAAAAGGTTTTACTTTCAATCAACGACAGGAGGGTTTGCATGTTGAAAATGAAACTTCATTGGATTCATTTTGGGCTTACCTTCAGCCTGGAGGGATCGACGCAGGCGTAGCCGCAATGCTCACACCTGTACGGCTTCTCCCCCGTATGAATGCGAACATGCCAGGTGATCTTCTGCTTGTTGCCCGTCGAGTAATTGCAATCGGCGCACTTGTACATGCGCTTTCCGCCGTGTGAGCGCAGGTGGCATTCCAACACCAGCGGGTGCCGACAAACGAACGCGCAGCTTCCGCACCGGAGTGGTTTGTCTGAGGGGGGACCACCCTCATGCTCATCCAGAAGGTGTTGTGCGAGGAGCTGCCTGGTTTTGCCGGCAAAAGAGCAGAGCTGGCAGCGGTGAGCGAGTTGGATTCTCAGATGAGCTTCAACGTCGTCCAGGGTCTCAAAAGAGTGCCGGTGCTGACTCCGTCGATGGTTCCTCAGTGCGGTCTCGCTGCTGCAAGCGTAGCGGCAGCTCTCGCAGGAGAAACGCGCCTGCTGCCGGTGAGCTCGCGCGCGGTGCTTTCTGAGAGCCGCTTCCGAAGTGAAGCGAGCCTCGCAATCGGCGCAGTGGTGACGCGAGTCCCCCGTGTGGCACCTGCGAGTGTGTCGCCTCAAGTCGTCCGCCGTGTAGCCACAGTAGTCGCAAAATGAGCAAGGCAGAGCGGGTCGCCTGTCGTGAACGCGTCGCTTGTGCTGCCGCAGCTTGGTCGCGGCTCCAAACGTCTTGTCGCAAACATCGCAGACGTGGCGTCCGGTTCCCGTGTGAAGGGATTGGTGCTCTTCCAAACGGTAGCGCCTGGTGGTGGTGAAAGGACAGTGACGGCACGCGTGAGGGGACGAGGCACCCGTCTGCTTTCGTGCCTTGTGTTTTTCTCGCTTGACGGGAGAGCTCTGGTGTAAATGCTTGGGCTTGGCGGCACACGAGGAACTCTGGACCACATCGAGCTCTTCCTGGAGAGCTAAAGCGTTTCCCGATCTGCCTTTCCCAGGAGTTTCCTTAACAGGTTGTTTTCCGTTGACTGACATCCTGGCTACTTGGCTGTCTTTTTGTCCTTTTGCGCAACTGGAAATATGTCGATTGACTGTTGCGAGTTTGACTGATGAAAAACTGCAAAAGTTGCACATGAATCTTTTGGGATGTGCTATGTTTTGATGTACCGGAATATCTCCATGGTGACTTGGATTACGCTCTGAGTCACTGGATGTCAAGACACTATGAACAGAGACATTTGGATCATGGACTTCTGCTGAAATCTTCTTTGGTTGAGAGAGAACTTCAGCTCTTCTGAGGTTTTCAGAAGTGTCCTGATTGGCAGTATCCTCTATTTGTTGGCCAATAAATGCTTGCGCTTGTGGGCACTTCTTGGCAAGGTGGCCATCAAGGCCCCGTCTCTGCTTGAACTGCGCACCGCAGGCCTGGCACTTGTGATATTGGGGTCTACCACGACACAAAGATCGACGGTGGCGCTGAAGAGTTTTCTCCTTCTTGGTGACATAAGAGCACCGGTCACAGCGATAAACGTCTTGCGTTGGCATCGCAAGCATCTGGACTCTGCCGTCCAGAACAAGAGCTCCATCTTGCGTTCTTGTAGGCTCTAAAAGACAAGAGACGTGCTTTTTTTCCGGTGGACATTTTGGAGTTTCATCCTCAGACTCACAGCGAGATCTTTCACTCTTGTAATGAACAGGCTTTCGCTCATCTTCTGCCAAGTTGGTTGACGAAACGATAGCATCTCTTTCCTTGGCCGAATCCGAGTTGGTGGACGTAATGTGAGAAGTCGCGTCCTCATTAGGAAGAAAAAATGTTTCACATTCAGGAGTCAATGTTGTTAAAACAAGAGTGCAGTATTCTGGACTGGTATCAGGTAGAGAACTCTGCGATGTTCTTTCACCGGTCGCCTCCTTATTCAGGGCATCTTCAGCATCCGGTAACGGAACGGCTTCTGAAAGAACTACGGCAGTTTCACCAACAAACTGATCTTCTAGAGCGCCGGGATCAGGCTTTCCTGTTGGAACTGGTTCTTCCTTGGACACTTCAGACCCTTCATTCGCGATCAGCGAGTCCTCCAACATGCTATTGGAGTACTTTTCCTTTTCTTTAGCTGCATAATTGTCCAGCCAGGCTTTGTCCCCAGGCACGTAACCATGAGCTTTTCTCTTGTGCAGGAAGAGACTGATGCGACTGAACGACAAATAGGAACAGAGAGCGCAGCCGTATTGTTGCAGTTTGGTGTGTTTACAATTCTCGTGGTTTTGAAGGGCTTGCCGGAAACACGTCGTGTACGGGCAGTAGTTGCACTTGTGCACAGACGCCGGCGTTCCCTCAGCCGAATGTTTGAGCAACATGTGATTGCGAAGCTCACATTTGCGTTTGCAGGCGTAGGCGCAGATCTCGCATACCAGCGTTTTGGCCTGATGTCGTAGTTTGTGGCTGTTGAGCTGGTCCACGCGATGACAACGATATGAGCACTGATCACAATCGTACCTGGAAGAAGAGGGTATGTTAGGCTGGGTGTTGTTTATTAGGTAATCACGAGGACAGATGGACTTTATTACCTCCGCGCTATGAGCTTAGGGCCGTGGGTTTGTCATTTTTGTGCAATTTCTGGTTTCGTCCTTTTTGGGGTATGTCAGCCTGGACTTTACACAGTAAATACTCCCCTCCAAAAGCATTGGAAGATGTGAGGCCAATTCCTTTAGAGTCGTATGCAATGGCACCCCTGATCATTTTCAAGATTTTCCTCCATTGGTTGTTTGGATCAGCAATTTCTGGAAAAATCTTGAAAATGATTAGGGGTGCCCAACGACTGTATTTGTGCTGTAGATCGAAAACAAATAAGATGAGAAGGAGACAAGGGATAGATAAACAGTTCATATACAGTGAAGTCCAATTTTAAAGTCAGCGTACTTACCAGTAAAGACATGAAACTTGAGTGAAGAGGTCGTGCAGTGACAATGTGGGTTGTACTGCACAGAAAAGCAGTGCATTTATAGCTCTTCATTCAACGCCTCTTCATCAGACGCTTCAAGAGGGAGTAGCCCATAGAATTCCGGATATTCAAGTGTTTCCTCTGAAGACACTGTTGGCTTGTCTTGAGTGATATGCAATCTTTGGGGCGGTTTCTTCACGGTGGTAAGCAGGGTCTCATATGTTTGCATCGCAGCATCAATCGCATTTTTGAACTGCAATGCACGAACCATATCAGGATCCCACGCATCCACCATCCCCTGAAGGTCCTTTGCCATTTTAAACATCACTGAGAGCCTTTCAAACGACAAGTCTTTGTCTTCGCCGTCCTCCTGCGATGGGTCGCTTTCTTGTTCTGCCTCTTCACTGGCTGGTTTGGTGAGATCTGAAATGTCTGAAATATCGGCCATTGGATCAGACTTTGTGTCGAGGAGGTCGTTCAAGTCATCAGGGTTCATGTTGTAGAAACCTGCCCCTCCTAAACGCTCCGCCAGGTTGACTGCCTTATCCACCGCCGACCGTTGAATTTCTTCAGCGGAGAGGCCTTCACCCTCATGGACGCATTCCGGCCATAGCGTCTTCCAACATGCGTTAACGGTTTCCGGTTTTAACTCCTGTAGACATACTTGAATGACCTGAAGAGCTGTTGCTATGTTGAACTTCTTCCACAGCTCTCCAACTGGAATAGTTCCGTCGGTACTCCTTCCGTTCACGATGTGTTGCATGATGTTCCGAGTGTAAAGAGCCTTGAATGTCCGAACGAGCCCTTGATCTAAAGGCTGAATGTTAGGAGGCAAGATCTCAATATGCACTCCCTCATAGAACAAATCCACTGGGTGGCAGCTAGCCTTATCCATCGTCAGGCAAATATTAAAGTCCATTCCCTTCTCTGATAGGTACAACTTAGCCTGAGGGATGAAACTTTCAAAGAACCACTCGGTTACTCGGGCTTTCGATATCGACACCTTTGAGTTATGCATCCAGAACACAGGCAGCAGGGATTTGTCTTTGTTCTTCAGGGACCGAGGGTTCGCCGATTTGTAGATCAATGCTGGTTTCATCAGAAAACCAGCCGCGTTGCCGCACATAATCAGCACCACCCAATCGTTCTGCCCTTTGAATCCGGGGGCTCCGGCTTCCTCCTTCAAAAACATCCGAGTTGGCATCTTCTTCCAGAACAAGCCTGTCTGGTCCATATTAAAGACTTGTTCAGGCTTGTACCCTTTCTCTTGCACCAGTGCCTTGAAGGTCTCCGGGTATTTGCTGGCCGCTTCCACGTCTGCCGATGCGGATTCCCAATGCGGCGACACGCTCTTGAGCTGGTACCTCTTTCGGAAGCGATCAAACCAGCCCTTGCTTGCGAGAAATTCGATCGGTTCTTCCGACGAGGTCGATTCTCCTTGTTGGCAGTCTTCTTTGTCACGTTGTCGACATTCACCGGCCAGTTCCTGGTAAAGTTCTCTGGCCTTCTCCATCATGGCAATGGTATTCAAAGGAATGTTCTTCTCCCTGCATTCGCTTATCCACCGAACCAATGCCGACTCCATCCTAACGATGTACTTGTTTCGATTGGATATCACCCTCTTCAAGGTTTGCGAGCCATTCAAGGATACTGTACTTCGGATCTTGGCTTCCTCTTTCTTGAAGGAGCGAATCGTCGACTCGCTCATTCCACAACTGCGTGCGACTGCGGAAAACCTCATGCCTTCGCGGAGCATATTGAGGATCTTGACTTTCTCGTAGAGGGGAATCATCTTCCTCTTGCGTTTGAGCTTCGGGCCAATAAACACCAGAGGTGCGGAGCGTTTTGGCAACATCTTAGGGCTTGAAAATGAAGCGTAAAAAAAAAAAAAAAAACACTTCACTAATGCAACCATGACACATAAAGATGCAAAAATAAAGGAATTGACCTCACAGTTGTCATACTTTTGGGAGGAACTGCCTTTCATATGTGTGTACAGATGGTCGCCAGGTTAGCGCGATACTTGCTTCTCATACTCCGAGGGGTCAAAGAGCATGCAATTAACAGGTAGGCAAGCACGCATGGTCAGCGGCGCTTTATTTGCCACTTGATTGCTTGTATAAATATGGACTCAATGGGCTTTCTCAATGACATATCGACTTGAATTGTGACGAGTTCTAATTTTGTGTTGGTTCGTGAGACTTGCATACAAATTCAAGTACCGTCTTGAAATGACCTCAAAACAATGGAACATCATTTCAAACTCAAGTCAACGTTACTCTTGACAACACTTATTACTTTTCTATTAGCCAGGACTTCAGCACCAGCCTATTTAAGGACGTTTCAGGAAAGTAGAAAAGTATATTGATAGAGTTTTTCATTGAATAGCTGAGAATGTGCAATGCACTTTTTTGTTTTGATGAGATAATTACAGGGCCCTCCCTTATTGCAAGATTTTTTTCATTTTCACTCGGGTGGTGGGTTATTTGAAGATTGCGCCTCCCTCAAATTTGGCTCCGCCACACAAAGCAAAGAAAAAACCCAAGTACTGCAATGACTCCAATTTAGATACGACTGAATTTGGAGGCGACACACTATCAGTTATTGAGGGTCAGAACAAGAAGTGACATGCTACCTGAGGTCTCCCGCGTGCTTCCTCATGTGGACGGTGAGGTAGTGCTTCCACTTGGTGACATATCCACATTCCTCACACAGGAAGTTCCTGTCGCCCGAATGTGTGAGCATATGCTTGGAGAGGTACGACTCTTCTCGGCAGCGGTAGTCACACAAGTGACATTTGTGGGGCTTCTCATCTTGTAAGACAAAGGAAACGTGGACATGTATTTCAAACACACAAAGCTTCAGCAGGTCAAATGCATATTACAGGCTTGAAGTCTGGACATTGCGTCTTGGCCAGTCCAAAGCTTCTCTCGCGAGGATACCACTTGAGGTGTTTCTCACCTTCAAAATTGCCCTCAAAAAGTACTTCAACGGACAAACAAAGCCAATTGTTGTTTGATTTGTGAGGTGAGTACCCTCAGTCTCTTTGGCAAGTAAAACAGATGCGGTTTAGGTCTGGGGATTGACTTGGCCTGTCTGAAACCTTCTGTCTGCCACTGACAAAGTCCTTCTTACACCCTCGACCGGTCCCCAGCCAACGGTGGAGCACATTTAGACAAACAACAACATATGTCAGACGTTCTGCCAAATTTGCACAAATTCCCACCCCCAAAAAGAAGCGAGAACGATCCTCACCACTATGTGTCAGAATGTGTCGATTCAAGGCACTCTTGTGTGAGGTCTTGTAGTCGCATTGCGAGCAACGGTGGATCTTCTCGTTGGCGTGCGAGCGTTCCACGTGTCGTTTGAATTCCACCGGGTTGAATGTTGAAAAGTCGCAAAAGTCGCAGCAGTGCTTCTGGCTGCCCGCGTGGCCCTGTCCTTGATGCTCCAGCAAAGCGGCCTTGTTGGAACACGAGAACTCACACTGCGAGCAGTGGTAAGCCAGATGAGTCCTGAAGTGCGCCTCCATGCTCTCCATGCTGGGAAAGACCGCCACGCACGTGTAATGGCGACATGCCACCGCCGTGATCCCGTGCTCCTCTGCCGAGTGCCGCATGTGAGCCCTGCGCAAATGACTCCGGAAAGGACAACCGCTGTGAAAGCACGCCACCGCCGTTTTGGGTGCTTGGACGTGCTTGGTCTTCATGTGAGCCTTCAGTGTCTGGCTCTTGCCAAAGCTTTGACCGCAAGCGGGACACACGTAGCCGTGGCGCTTTGGGTCATCTTCTATTTCATCCGCGTGGACGGCGACGAGGTGGCGGCGGATGGCGTTGGCCTCCACGGCCGAGTAGTCGCACAGATGACAACGGTGGCTTTTTGTGCCAGCCTCGCGGAGCTGGTGCAGACGCAGTTTGCTTCTGCTGGTGAAGAAGCGCAGGCAGGTGGGACACTGCAGACCTGGGTCGGGATCATGCAAACGCAGGTGTTCTTCCAGATGGGAGCGCATCTTGAAACGCCGTGGACAGTTGTGGCAAATGTAGGTGTCGTGCGTGTGCTCTGCCTTGTCTGCGATGCACGCTAAAAAACACCAAATAAGAAAAAGCTTCTTCGACAATCGCTTATTGCAACTTATTTCAACTTCAAAATCCTGATTGCGTACAGCCTGAACAGTATGTCAGCAAAATGGTATGAAGACACGTGGGAACACATATGAATCGTGGAAAAGGCCCTCATCTGTCTTCTTGAATAGCACTTGTGTGAACATACCTTTGGTCTGCAACTTGTCGTTTCTCTTCACATTTTTCTGGTTTTTCAGCCTGTGACCATTTGCGTTTGCGTCTTTATCATTTTCCAGTTCTACTTCAACTTCTGCTTCACCCCAATCTGATGTTATTGGTGACGTCCAAGGCAAGTTTGATTGCCTTTTTCGTTTGGGCCTTTCAGTGGAGACTTGGGGTTGGAGGTCTGCATTTTCACTAGCTGTGAACAAAAAGTAGATGATGATTCAGTCTGGGTGAAGGGAATTATAAACACTTATAAAAGCAGTGTTCACACCAAACCTTCAGGCTTCTAGTGGAGAGCAAAAATAATGTCTGCCGGTATTGGAAAAGCTGACATTTATTTGGAGTTAATGGAAGGCACTTCAAATGGCAGCAACTGTCAGGCTGATGAACATTTAACATGACTTGAACTGCAATGGGGAGTGCACACTTATCATCTTAGCTGTTTGTTTTGAAATCACCTCAGTTGGGTTTTTGTTTTTCCTTCCAACTGAAATTCACCTGCCACAGAATTTAAACAGGGGTAAGGAGACGATGTAAGTTTGGACCTACTTTTGAAGCTGCCCAAACAGCTCTCTGAGAAGTTACTAGTGGGCTGGCCACCATCTGCAACATTCTCCCCGCTTGTTTCACATTTGACAAGTCCACCCAAGCTCTGGAACAAAAATCAACAAAGCTTTGGTTAGCTTATAACAAGTGCTTAGACCCCAAAGATACACTGTGCTAAGATCTCAACCATCACACTCGGAGCTTTAAGGCAAAACTTCCAACTACTATTCACACCACTAATGCCATCCCATAACAATAAGAGAAATGCAAAATGTCCCACATTATGCCTCATCCTTATCTTCGTCTCATTCTTCTTGATGTAGCGTACTGTACTCTCGTTGAGGTCATAATAGCGGGCAACCTCGGCAAACCTTTTGCCCTCTTTGAGCAAATCCAGGAGGTTGATCTTCTCCTGGAGCGGCAGAACCCTTTTTAGGCGGCGCACGGGCGGCATCTATGGGAGTCACAGAACAGTACAAAAAGGGAAAAGCGGTGGATACTCAGCTTTATTTTTTTCGGCTAACAGTAATGCACGAAATATAATATAGAAAATTGTAATCATGAAAAGTGAATTTGCCAATGGCACATGGCAGGGGTTTGCTGTAGCTGCTCCATGTAGTAGGTCGCAACTGTGTCATAATACTTTTCAGCAGACTGGTATACACTATGAAATTTGACATTACATAACGTTTAGGCTACATCACTTACTTCACAGAATAACAACTTGACTCCAACGCCGTCGATAGCTTTGCCATAGCATTAGCTTCTTGTCAATTTAGGGCAGCAAAATATTGCTATCCTTTTCCCATAGTGCAAATAGGTTGGCAGATTAAAGGCTAAATGTATTAGTCATAATAAATGTGTTGTTTCACGCTTAACTTAAGCGAAATGCGGGGACACATTTGAATAGCGGTCGAAATAGAACATGGCGGATGTACTCAGCCGGAATATTGTAAAATGAACACCGGAAACGTGCGGAGTGGGCACTTGCGCTTATTTGCTATTTGATACACCAAACTCATTTAAATGGTTTTATAGGATCAAAGACTAAACAACAATTTAGTTAGTTCCATTAACATAGCTATATCTTATTAATGACAATAATTTAGAAGCGGACGTCTTCGGAACTGAATTTCAACGGAGCAGATCCCCCGTCGGAAGACACAGAAAAACAACACAAAACAAACTTCTTTTGCACCCAACGGCAAAAGAAAGGCATATATATTGGGTAACCCAAGGCGTAAAGACAAAGCATCCACACCGGGCTATGGCGTCTATCTTTATATTTGGAAAATGGCAAACGAACACGGTACACTGACAGAGCGTCATTTCCGGTTCTATCGCGGGACCTGCGCGATAGGTGGCGACCACTGTAAAGCAAATGTTATCATGTTCTTGACTATTCTTTTGAAAACCTCATCACATGTTCTTATTGCCGGACAATAAGACACACCCAAATAAGACGCTGCTCTCTACGATGGTGGTCGGGGCTTGATTGTGCACACAAATACAACATGCCACTGTCAGATATTCTGGACAGTCTGAAGGACAACCCCTACTTCGGGGCTGGATTCGGACTGGTAGGGGTCGGAACCGCATTGGCCTTGGCCAGGAAAGGAGCCCAGGTGGGGATGGTGTTTTTCCGCAGGAACTACATGATCACCCTGGAGGTGCCCAGCAAGGACAAGAGCTACCACTGGCTCCTGAGCTGGATCACCAAGCATGCCACTCGAACCCAGCACTTGAGCGTGGAGACGTCCTACATGGCGCACGAGAGCGGACGCGTTAAAACCCAGTTCGACTTCCATCCCAGCCCGGGGAACCACATCATCTGGTCAGCATCAAATGCATGTTCTTGGACTCCAAAAAGTATTCACTTGAGCTTGTAAATGGGACGTAAGAGATTAAAGTCGCATGTTGCTGTATAAAAAGGCGCAATATTAAAAGAACAAGTTGTCATTTTAAATTCACTTGATAAATAAGACTCCCTTCTGTTGGTGACCAGGAATGTTATGACAGTTTAATTCACACTAGACAAGGACTTTTCCATCACAATATGACTAGATTCTGATAACATTACACAGACTTTGTTATTGTAAGTTTGTTTTCTGTTGTGCAGGTATGGCCACAAGTGGATCAGGGTAGAGAGGACCAGAGAGAAACAGATGATCGACATGCACACGGGCACCCCATGGGAGTCCGTCACATTCACGGCGTTGGGCCGGGACCGCAAAGTCTTCTTCAATATTTTACAAGAAGGTAAACGCAGAGCCGTAGTCTCGCATCATGACCGCTGGATGTTGACCGAGGCTCCGACCACCTTCTCAGCCAGGGAGTTGGCCTTGAAGCAGGAAGAAGGACGCACGGTGATGTACACGGCCATGGGCGCCGAGTGGCGCCCCTTTGGGTTTCCGCGGCGACGCAGACCCCTCAGCTCTGTGGTCCTGGAGGCAGGCGTGGCTGAAAGGATTGTGGCTGATGTGAAGGAGTTTATTGGGAACCCCAAGTGGTACACAGATAGGGGTAAGTGATCAATCATTCAGTAAGAAATTAGAAAAAATGACCTCCCCCCCAACAATAACACTGATCACCACTTATTGACTTTGTACGTATTCCTTTTCCCCAAAGGCATCCCATACAGGAGAGGATATCTGTTGTACGGACCCCCAGGATGCGGGAAAAGCAGCTTTATGTTCGTTTCCTACGGCTTTGTCTTTGCAGCTGACGTGGTCTTTTTTGTAACGCAAGCGTTTGTATTTTAGCACGGCTCTGGCCGGCGAGCTGGGCTACAGCATCTGTTTGATGAGTCTGAGCGATCGCTCGCTCTCCGACGATCGTCTCAACCACCTGTTGAGCGTGGCACCGCAACAGAGTATCATCCTGTTGGAGGACGTGGACGCCGCCTTCGTAAGCCGAGAGCTGCTTCCGACGGAGAGTAAGTCCCCCTTGGCTCAGCAACTCTCCGTGATCTTTGCTTTTCATGTTTTGACTCAGTGTGCCATGAGAGCTGAGCTGTTTCTCAAACAAACACAGAGGCTGTTCTCTGATTTGAAATGAGCATTTTCCCCTCCTGACAGATCCTTTGGCCTACCAGGGAATGGGACGGCTGACTTTTAGTGGCCTGCTGAACTCTCTGGACGGTGTGGCTTCATCCGAGGCCAGAATTGTCTTCATGACCACCAACCACATTGACAGGTACTCTTTGAAAAGACACTTCACGTATCATTGTGATTATTTCCACACAGCATCAATCTTTTGGTGTGCCCACAGGTTAGATTCAGCGCTGATCCGGCCCGGCCGCGTGGATCTCAAGCAGTATATCGGCCATTGTAGCCACTGGCAGCTCAGCCAGATGTTTGGACGCTTCTATCCGGATCAGGCCGTCTCGGAGGGTGAACGTTTTGCCACGTGCGCGCTGGCGGCCCGCACTGAGATCAGTGCGGCTCAGGTGCAAGGACACTTTCTGCTGCACAAAATGGACCCTGCGGGATCGATACAAAACATCGTCCAACTAAAGGAATAACAGGAGTGGGATATTTTTTTTTCTTTTTCTTATGACTCTACAACATTATGGAGTGCTATTTTTTTCCCCATTAAAATTGATATTCCAACAATATTTCCATATATTTATTTCTATGAAGACGGGAATGGACGAATGGCATTTGCATTCATTTTCAAGCTGATTTGAGATAATTCGTTGGAGTTTTAAGCGATGTTAAAAGGGTATATTTAGGCACCATGGCATTTGTGAAAGGCCCAAAGCACCGTCTAAATAAAAATGGGCATCAAGGAAGAATGTTGAAATAATCCTCTCGACTGGGACGAGGCTGTACCTTTAGGGAGGAGCTAAGTTTAGCCTGGGTTGTGTTGTGAGTGCAAGTACAGAAAAGCTTCACAACATTATGAAACCTAATCATTTATTTCAACTTCAGAATAAGTTGTAAGGTTAGTTTGTGGTAATATATTTCTCCTGAGCGAGCCTAGAGGGTTAAACTTAATGTGGAATAGCCCCTCCCCTTTGAGCTCTTGGCTGGACTGTAATACGAGCATAAAGCTATTTTCTACCCGTCATGGCCACCATGCGCCTCTTGCACAGAGGTCCGGTTGCCGCGGCCTGGATCTACCAAAGAGCCTCGAGGAGTACGTCCTCCGAGTTGGGCGCACTGGAGAAGCCTCGGACGGTGAAGGACCTCCCCCAAGTCGGCGTCTTGGAGCTGCTCTACCGGATGGTCTTCCAGGGCTTCTACAGCCGGGGGCATGAGCTTCAGGTACACTACGCCCACCGTGTTCAATGTGAGGTTGAAATCACTCCTTTGCTTTATCCTGCACGGGTCCTTGAGACTTTGGTGTGACTGATGATGGACACATTCGGTGATCCCGACGACTTTCTTTCACTCGTCAGCTGTACGAAAAGCAGCTCTACGGGCCCATATACCGAGACGGCTTGAAGACCGTGTCCCTGAACAGTGTGGCGCTGCTGGAGCAAGTCTTGAGAAGAGATGACAAGTTCCCTTGCAGGGGAGACATGTCGTTTTGGAAGGATTATCGTGACATGAAAGGATTGGGCTATGGACCTTTTACAGTGTAAGCGCACACGACAAAGCGCCTTTGCGATTTCTTTTCCCTCTCGTGTCCCAGCCACATCTTGTAAAAGAGGCAAAGTCTTGTCATGCGAACACGTACGGTCAATCCGGGCGCACGACTGGTGGCAAATGCAATCGCAAACAGAGAAGACCGAGCAACAGATAAGAACTGGACAATAATTGACCAATGTTTATATCTGCCAGTGATGTTCCAAGCTTGAAGGGAGCCACATTTATGTGACCAAATGTCATTTTGTTTGTGTCCCAAGAGAGGGCGAGAGCTGGTACAAGCTGAGGGTGGCCTTGAACAAGCGAATGATGCACCCCAAAGATTCGGCTCGATATTGCAGGATTCTCAATGCCGTGGTTGACGACTTCATGGTCAGGCTGCGCGATGTGCGCCGCTGCAGCCCCACGGGCGATATGGTGATGAATTTGGCCAATGAGTTCCATCGGTTTTCACTCGAAGGTAAGTACCCAATTTGCGTTACGCAGAAAAAAGACAAATACAGGAGGTATAAAAAGTTCACACACCCTTGTTCAAACGCTAGAATTGGGCGATGTAAAAGTCATTTAAAAAGAAACCCATTTTTGAGCGGCAACTGAAATAATGCGGGTGGTTCAATAAACTCTGAGACAAGCGTGACTTACTATTCCACCTAGGTATCGGCACAATATTGTTTGAAACCAGATTGGGCGCTCTGGAAAAGGACATTCCTGCAGAGACACAGCAGTTTATCGACGCCATCGCCAAAATGTTTTCCAACAGCCTGGCTGTGGTGATTCTGCCCAAGTGGAGCCGGAATCTGCTTCCCTACTGGGGACGCTTCATCGACGGATGGGAGGGCATCTTCAGCTTTGGTAAGCTGACTTCTGAGACATGGCCTTCAACTCGTTTGATGAACATTTGGAGGATTTGCCCTGAATCTTCTCTGCCTTTATATTTGAGCAAAACCATTGATCGACAAGAAGCTGGACGACATTCGGCAGCGCGTTGACCGCAACCAGGATGTGGAGGGAGAGTACCTGACGTACTTGCTGTCAAACACCGAAATGGACATCAAAGACGTTTACGGGAGCATAGCCGAGCTTCTCTTAGCCGGAGTGGACACGGTAATTTGGGTGACAAAAGCAAGTTGCACAATTAGGCCATGTCAAAATGTGCAAAATCTTTTGTAAATAATTATCGAAAAGAATGTATTAACTAATATACCTTCATTCTAATCCTCTACAAAAAATAAGAGATGGTCAAGGGTGTTCTTATGTTATTCCTACTTTCGTCTTCATTTTACGCTGTCCAGACTTCCAACACTCTGACATGGACTTTGCACCTGCTGTCCCGATACCCCCAAATCCAAGAAAAGCTTCATAAAGAAGTATCTGAGTTGAAAACAGCAGATGGAACCCCGTCTGCAGAGGACTTTGCCCGCTTGCCGTATTTAAGAGCCGTCATCAAGGAAGCTCTGAGGTACAGGTCCTTGGATCTGGGTTTTTTTCTGCTACTTTTTCACAGCTCGTCGTATTCCCAAGCGTAGCCCAGAAGCGCGTCAGCAACAAAGATATTTCCTTGAGTTTAATTCAACAAATAAATATTGAAATAATAAAAACAACATTTGGTCAGTGCTTGCAGTTTTAATTGTTTATTTCCACGACAGGATGTACCCAGTTGTTCCTTTGAATGCAAGAGTCATGACGGAAAAAAGTCTGGATCTTGATGGCTATCACTTTCCCCCAAATGTAGGTCTTACTCACACCAACTCTGACTCAGGGGTTCTCAAACCTTTTGGATCCAGAGAGCCTTCCCCCGCAGACATCCTTTTCCAAAGTATGTTTGTTTATTCCTCCTCCAGACAGTTTTCACGTTTTGCCACTACGCCATCAGTCACGACGAGGAAAACTTTCCGGAGCCGTTCACCTTCAAGCCAGACAGATGGCTCCGCGACGGCCGAGAAAGGCCCAACGCCTTCAGCTCCATCCCGTTTGGCTTTGGCGTGAGAGGCTGCGTCGGTCGCAGGATTGCAGAGCTGGAGATGCATCTGCTTGTATTTCAAGTAAGTACATTTTCACCGCAGGGATGCAAGTTTGCCTACGCTTATGATGGTTCTCAATGACTTCATAGTTATTAGTTTTCATCGTCTAATGATATTGATGAGTGCAACTTCATTCCGTGCTTTGTTTGTCTTTCAGATCATCAGGACGTTTGAAATGAAACCAGACCCCGGGATGGGCGACGTGAAATGTATCAACCGCACCGTTCTCATTCCAGACCGACCCATCAGTCTCTATTTTGTGGACAGATGCGAAAAGCCAGCCTAGAAATCGGCTCGTAAAAGACACTCGTTGCAGGGGAAGGTCAGGTCGAGCGCTGCCGCCACGAAGAAGATCGGAAAACCGCCAGCCAACAGCTGAGGATGGCTAACACAAGGCAAGAATGGAAACGCTGCCACCGGATAGTCGCAAAGCACTGAACAGCGATGATCATCAAGCATCATTTTCATTCGTCTGGCATGTACACAATTGCAGTCCAAATAAATGACTGCACTCAATGCAAAGCAAAGCAAAGCAAAGCAAAGCAACCACCATCTCATGAGGCTCATGAGCCAGCTTGATGCCAAACTGGATCCAGTCTTGGTCACTCATCCTCTACGACTCCCTCATTACTACTTACAAAAGCATATTCGTACATGTATGTGTAATGTGTACAATATAAGTCACAAGTCAAACTAACTTGTCTTTCCGTTATATCTCGTCTGGGTTCATTTATTTGAAAATTGGCGATTTTGAATATGGCCACGAGATACGGCCAACGTCACGTCATAAAACATCACATCGCCGTGTTTCACTTGAACGCAACGCATACTCAATGCCCCCCTTCTTGCTGCTTTTGAAGCATGTCTTTTTGACATGATGTCTCTTACGGACGTCACCACGTATTTTATGTGTCTTTTACATAGTTTGACATTTCAAATGTGTCCAGATTTGAGTCGTTTGTTGACTTTCGCGCGTGCGTGTGTGGTGTGACGTCACAGATTGGGTTTGTTGCGATTTGTGGTGCATTCAAGTGTTCCTCGGATAGCACCATAGTAACTAGTTTGTTTTCCCGGGAGATAAATAAATGCATCTTCCACTTCAAACAAATAGATTCGTCTCGTCGTGTACACCTCGTAAAACGTTTGTTCGGGGCTAAAATGTGTCTTTTAAAAGACTTTTTTTATTCAACCTGAATGTGTTCGGTGGGCGTGTTATCTTCAGAATGGTAAGCATTGACCCCGTTTTGATTTTTCTGACTACCATAGCAACTGGTTTGCGTCGTTTTAATCGGCGTCTAGGAAAATAGGATATCTTCCCTGGAAGACAAACACATTGGTTTCATGTATGACTACTTACTGTACAATGTTTTCCTATAAATAAAATAAAAAACGACATTAGAAAAATCACTCGTCACATCATCAAACAAAAATGGCACAAAAATGTATTTAAACTGAACTAATGATGTCTGGTAACTAGATGGTTTAAATAGCATTTAAAATTTCTACCTGTCATTGATAGATGGCTAAAGACAAATTGCTTACTGTAAGTAATACTACAATGAATCTTTTGGGTGAAGACAAAACTCTTCATTCACTTTACATGGACTTTAATCACGTTAGTGAGTGAAAATTGGCCTTCTTACGTGACTTTCACTTCGCAAAGGCCCACCAAAAGGAGATATGGATGGAATCGAGACCTTCATTTTCACCACGGCTGAACCTCAAGGAGAATTCTCGGGGAACAAATAGAGAAAGTGAGTTTGTTTCTAAGATTGGGGTTGGACGTGATTGTTACTGTTTTGTTTTTCTTTTGGTAGTGTGTGTCGACGGAGAGGCAGATGCTATGCCAAATCTCTCGTCAAAGTCCTCCCGCATGCTCCCGATTAAAAAACGCCGGAGCCTACGAAGGAGTCTGGTGAAGTACATTTGGTAAATTGTTCCATTTTTTACTTCTTCGTAAATGATTTATTGCGTTATAATTTCTCTCAAAAGCTAGTTAGTCCAGTGAACCTATTACTACATTTTAGTTTTGGCCTCCGTTTTTTTTATTTAGCTTTTTTTTTTGGTCATACTATTTTTGCATCAAGGAAATGTTACTTGTTGCTACTTTTTGTTTTTCAGCCAGCAGCACCACCTGCAACAGCCGGAAGAGGATGATGACTTTTTGAGTAATGATTTGATCGATAAGGTGATCCACTAAAATATCAAGATGTTAATTTCGATGCCACGACTTGAATAATCGATGAGATGATTGACAGAATAATGAACAAATCGTAAAGGCAACATCCCACAAGAGTCATTTCAGCCACGTTATAAAGAGCGTTCTTGTCCTAGCAATTACGTTGCGTTGCAGAAATATTACCACTACATTCGAAACGGCATCAACCTGCACAATCTGACGCCTCTGCAAGACTCATGGGTGAAGAACATCACGGGCAAGGTCCCCGGTCACCTGAAGAACCAGAACGAAACGCTAAACGTGCTGCTTGACGAAGTCCGGGAGGACTACTTGCTCAGCATCAAGACGGCAATCCGTAATTATTGACTTCAATTCTGAACTCATGATTGTAACATTCCGTTTGAATTCCTTTTCTGCCTTCGTATTTCTTTCTCGCAGTGAAATACACTTTCAGCGATCCGGCGGAAGCGGAAGAGGACCCCGACAAAGAGCTTCCTCTTCACAGACTCGAGTACGTTCATCTTAGTATCTTCCCTTTTGAGCTTTGATTGAAGGCATCCTTTGTTGACGGCAGGTTGGTGTGGGTGCCCAAAGCGTGGAAGGACTCCTACGTGTTGGCGCGCAACAGGATGAACAACTGGCTGCATTCTTTCAACCCCACCATGCAGCAGGTGCTCAACCTGTGGAACACCGCTTACAGGTTTGCTTCCTCTCAAAACCCGCGCTCCGAGCAAACGACACGGCAAAACCCAGTCTTCCCGCAGAGAATTGCGTTTGATCGACACGGCCGAACTCCGCGCCAGAGCCGAGTCCATGGAGTTGTCGGCGTTTCAGCAAAGCGCCAACGGTCAGATTGGGAACGTTCGAATGACCCTTCTCAACAAGTGAGCGAGATGGCAAAATGGCGTGCCAATGCCGGCCGGACGGCTGATGATTGCCTTTCCCCTTGGCCATTTCTTTCCATTTGAATTTGCAGGTGGCTTCCCGAAGTGCACAACATTTTCTACCACGGGGGTCGGCGTAAACTGGTGCCCCCTCAAAGCCACGTGGACAAGCTGCAGTCTTTCTTTAACTGCGCCGCCACGCTCATGGGCATCCAGCTGCAGAACCTGGTCTTGGACTCCATGAGCGACTACACCAAGCTCATTTGCCCCATTCCCGTACGGACTCCAAAAAAGTCGGCTCGTCGAGGCACTCTGGCCGCAGTCCTTGAACGACTCTTCTCTTCTCTTCTCTCAGGAGTCAGAGCAGAGCTTTGGGTACCCGGGCTTTATGCTGCTTCTGATTCTGGAGGATCGCGAGATCACTTTGGAGCCGGACCTCAAATCCTTTGAAGACATTCTACTGAATGTCTTTGAGTTCATGCTCAGGTCCGTCACCTTGTTGCCACGCGTGGAAACCAAACTCTACGCAGATTGGGTACCGGTAAGCAACGCTCATCACCATTTGTTTCTTCTCTTGAAAGTCAAACCGCATTTTATTCTTCTCCCAGTCGAGTGGCTCCGGGGACACCCTCAGACCTGTGATCCTGCCAGAAATTGTGGAGGCGCAGGTAGAGGAAGTTCGCAAGGTGATCCTCGCCGAGTACGTGAAGCCCGTGGCGTACATCCACGAGTACGACCAATACTCCACCTTGGTGAACAAGGAGGCCGAGGAGGCCATGGAGCGTTTCCTGGGGTCGGACCCGACCTTCGAGGAGCTCATGACGGAAGTCATCAACTACCAGGAGCTCATCGACCAGATCCAGTACACCTCGCGCAAGGTACGCCAGCGCGAGACGTAAAAAGCCCTCCCGATTGAATCCGATTGCTTGCCACCAGCGATGATCTTTTTGTGTCCTTTCAGGTGGTCAGCCTGGGCATGTTTGAGGTCCAGTCCCACAAGCTCATCCATGCTCTGGTGAAGCGTGCCAAAGACCTCCGGCAACAAGTGGTCTTGCGGATGCTCCAGGGCCATCAAGACATCAACACGGCGTCAGTTGCAAAAATCTATCCTGCAAATTGCCTTTGGTTTTTCTTTGTCGACTGCGTGTCCTGCTATCGGATGTCGATCATTCCTATCAAAAATGGATGCCTGGATCAATTGTTTCATAGCAAATGCGCTCAAGTAGAAAATGCCGTTTTCTTGATTCCGTAGGCTTTGCAATGAATTTGAAAAGATCGCAGAGAAGGCGCTGAGCACGCCGCCTGACACGCATTCGATGATGGAGTTGAAGGTATACCTTCTCACAATCTCCCAGATCTATCTTATCCTCCTTACGCAGCTGCAAGGTGGCCTTAAACGAAACAAACTCTCCAGGCCTTTGTGAATAAAGTGAAGAGCACGGCCCTGCCGCAGCTGGAGCAAAGGTTGGCCGACTCCAACACGCAGCTCTGCTCCCTGATCGACTTTGTGTCGCTGAGCACGTCCGACATGGAGCTGAACCGAAAGACCATCCGGTGGCTCCGACGTCTTCCCACCATCTTCGAGGAGCACGACCAGATCGTGTCGGAAAAGACCGCGCAATATCAGAACAGCCTCAAGGTTTGCCCTCGCTTTGCTTTTCAACTCTCAGTGTTGTCAGACAAAATGTTTTTGCCAGCCGTTTGATGATTGCAGTTGTTACGCGAGCTTTTCGAGGAGGAACTGGGCACGTACAGCGTCCAAGTGGAGGAGTTTACGTCCTGTGGCGACCTGGAGGATCTCAGCAAGTACCTGAAAAAGGCCCAGGCTCTCAACTCCAAACTGGATGCTGCCTTAGACCGGGTAATTGGGGGCGGGGGGACTTTTTTCACGTCAATTAAAGGGAACCACCATGTTGTGCTAATTCAATGAATCAGCAGAGAGGAGTGAAGCCATTTCACACTAAAGGCATGATTGTGCCACGCACTGCACGTTACCAGTAGAGAGCAGTATTGGCTGGAGAATGAGCTCACCGGCCTGTTCCTCGCACATTCCTGCACTGTTACCAAACCTTCATTGCATCAAGGCATTGGAAAAATCTCATTCCACACCACCAAATGAAAAAAATGGTCTCACTTTATTCACAAATTGACTTGCTCCGTAGGGCTGTCATTGTAAAAGTGAGTTCCCCAAAAGCTCCACGCGGTATGAATTAAATATTGTATGTAAAATGTTGCGCTTGTCACTCGACATCGCTGGCATGCATAGCCGATTAAAAATGTCATTGTATTGTATTGTTTATTTTGCTGGTGTTCTGTCATGGTCTCTCTCCACGGTATGAATCTCGTCAACAGATCAACGAATTCAACCTGGAAGAGGACGCGTACGAATGGCCCGCCTCGCAGTACCCGCTGCGCAAAAAGACTCAGGACAAGCTGACGCCCTTCCTGCGCCTCTACGAAACGGCCAACGACTTCCAGACCAATTACAACCAGTGGCTCTTCGGGCCGCTGTCTGGCGTCAACCCGGACAAGGTGGCGCCATCGGCGGCAGCGACCTTCTCTGCAGATGCCGGCCCTTTGTGAAATTCTCTCGTGCCGTCGTTTCAGATTGAAGGAGATGTCAGCAACTATTGGCGTTCTTTGTATAAGCTGGAGAAATCCTTTACGGACGTGCCCAGCGCTCTGAGCCTGGCCACCATCATGAAGGAGAAGGTGGAGGCCTTCAGAAAGGACGTGCCCATGTTGCAGGTGGGCCGTCAAACACAACCGGAACTCGCCGAAGACTTGGTCTTTAGTTCAGTTTGAGTTTTTTTTTAAAAATCTTTTTCATTTTAATTTTTAATTCTAAAATGAAATGCTACTACATGCCATTTTGACCTTTTGGCTTCTCTCTGTCAAGGTCCTCTGTAATCCCGGCCTACGTGCGCGCCACTGGGAATCGCTGAGCGAAATCTCGGGCAAACCCCTCAGCACCACCGACGAAGAGTCCGCCAACATGTCCCACTTCCTGTCCCTGAACATGGAGGAATTCCTGCCCGAGTTCGAAGGCGTCAGCGAGTCGGCCAGCAAGGAGTACTCCCTGGAGAAGGCCCTGGAGAAGATGACCGGCGAGTGGGCCGACATCACCTTCAAGCTTCTGCCCTATCGCGAGACGGGAACCAGCATCCTCTCGTCGGTGGACGAGGTGCAGATGCTGCTGGACGACCACATTGTCAAGACGCAGACCATGAAGGGCTCGCCCTTCATCAAGCCTTTCGAGGTGGAGATGCGGTAAGGCCGAACGTGCGTGATGGCAAAGCGGGAGCGTGAAGCTTGTGTTGCACTTGCAGCGATTGGGAGGGCACCTTGCTGCTTCTCCAGGAGATCCTGGACGAGTGGCTGAAGGTTCAGTCCACGTGGCTTTACCTGGAGCCCATCTTCAGCTCGCCCGACATCATGGCTCAGATGCCCGAAGAGGGACGGCGCTTCACCAACGTGGACAAAACCTGGAAGGACACCATGAAGCAAGTCGCCGCGGTAAATACTAAATTCATCCCCCCCCCCCCCCCCCCCCATTCCATAATTGTCAGTATGCCTCTGCAATCAAAATGGAAATTCTTTGAATGCTTCCAACACATCGCAAGCAGGGCTGTGAATAATCACGGAGGACGGCGACAATGGATTGGGCTAAAGCAGATCCGATTGGGTGTCAACAGGTCGGACGCTTTGATCTACTCTGGCCGCCTGACAATCACAGATTGAGTCAAATCTTGTCGTCGGGGACAATAGCAAAAGGCTTCTTTTTTTATGCCTTTAGTCAGCGGAAAGCAAAGTGCGAACAGTGCTCTAATGCAAGCATTATGCACCATAATGGCCTTTTCATGTCACATGCAGATGCTCTCAATGGGGACCAGAGAGAAAATGGCCTCAGCCGATAGGACAGCCGGCCAATCGCTGTCTTTTTCATTGCGCAATTTTGTCGGCGTGCAATCCCACTTGGAAGCCGGCGATTCATTCTGGGCCGTCATTGAGAGAGAGCCCCATCAGTCTTTTAGCAAACAATATGGCAGTCAGCCTCATTGCCTGCCGCATTGTTACGGCTAAACCGCTTCATGGAGAAAAATGGCGATTATTACTTTCAATTGGCAAAAAGACAAATACAAAACGCTGAAAGTTGTCGCAGCGGTGCCTCGTTAGCATCGCGTGCCTTTTAGCGCTAGCAAACGGCGTGTGGGAAAAATCTTACAATGTGCGGTTTCCGTTGTAAGGTCGAGCCGATACGAGACATTAAGTCCAGGGAAATGGGCAAACATTGCAATAAAAAAAACTACTTTTTGGCGGCTTGAGATGTCCAACGCCAAGGAGGCCTCACAAAGTTTCCAAGCGACCTGAAAGCAGATGCGTCAGTTTCAGGCGCGAGCGTTAAATGGAAATGATGGATTTTGTTTGTCTGGAAGGGGCGCCGTTATCGCAAAGAAAATGAGGCCACCGAGGGAGCGCGCCCACAAATGCGCGCATCTGCTCTTGGATTTGTCACGCGGCCGCCTCAGCAAATGAAGGAAGCGCTTTCTCTTCCGCTCACTTGATTACTTTCTTCGGGCGGCAGATCTTTTCACACAAATTAAAACAACTACTCCTGCGAGTCTTAATGAACGAGAAGTCGGTGACAGGTTTGCCGGATGAAAAGTGGCACAAGATTGAATTTTCACTCATGGAGGCAGCACTTCACACACGTTTCATGTTGTGGGAGCCTGAAATGTGTTTTTTTCCCCACTGGGCAGGACAAGCACGTGTTGGCGGTGATCCAAATCAGTCAGATGCTGGACAGGCAAAAGAAGTCCAACGAGCATCTGGAGATGATCCTCAAAGGGCTCAACAACTACCTGGAGAAGAAGCGGCTCTACTTCCCTCGCTTTTTCTTCCTGTCCAACGAGGAGCTGCTGGAAATTCTCTCCGAGACCAAAGACCCCACCAGGTAGACCCGACTCTGCGACTCTGCCCCCAAACGACTCCGGCCTCAAAATCGTCTTCCCGTGCATCCCCAGGGTGCAGCCTTTCCTCAAAAAGTGTTTTGAGGGCATCGCCCGCGTGACCTTCACCGAAGACCTCGACATCACTCACATGAAGAGCAGCGAGGGCGAAGAAGTCCAGCTGGTCGACATCATTTGCACCCCCAACGCCCGCGGCCAGGTGGAAAAATGGCTCCTGGAGCTGGAGAACGACATGACCGCTTCCCTGCATAAGGTGACCTTTTGGTGACCTTTTTTGCCTTCCACCGCGTTGATCAGCTTCAGCCGCTAAGCCACTTTCCGTCGCAGGTGGTCGGGGAAGCCATCGAGGCGTACCCCAAAGCCCTGCGCATCGACTGGGTGCGCTCGTGGCCCGGCCAGGCGGTTCTGTGCGTCTCGCAAGTGTACTGGACAAAGGATATCCACGACGCCATCAAATCAGGACAGAAGGTGAAAGCGCAGCCGTCCTTCGTTGATCACGGGTCGCCTCTTTTATGACCGACTTTGCACGCAATCAATGGTGGCCACGAAGAATGGCCGGAGCCGCAATGGGCGGCGATGAAAGAACGACTTCGCTCAGTCAAACGCACGACATCGGATAACGTCCGTTTTTATGCCCCCGATTAGCCGTCGTCAATAAACAAGCGTCCAAATTGGAGATTGCTTTGTGAGCGAGCAGCGGGAGATCAAGACAATTTCTCCTTTTGTGAACTCTGCTGAAATTCTCGCTCATGTGCCCTGGCGGCACGGCACGTTCTGGGCTTTGTGCGGCCGGCGCCAAGGAAAGGATGTTTTGTTGACTGACGTTTCCATCCGGCATGATTTGCCGTCAGGCTTTGGACGCCTACCTGTCTCAAAATAACCATCAGATCGACGACATTGTGACGCTGGTGCGGGGCAAGCTGTCCAAACAGAACCGGGTCACCCTGGGCGCTCTGGTGGTGCTGGACGTGCACGCCCGCGACGTGCTGGCCTTGTTGGTGCAAAAGGGGATCAGCGACGAGCACGACTTTTTGTGGCAGAGCCAGCTGCGCTACTACTGGGTGGTACGGAACGCTTTTCTTTTCCAATTGGAAATATTGGGCCGATCCGTCGGACTGTACTGAGCTGTGCTGTGCAGGAAAATGATCTGCAGACCAAGATGATCAACGCGGGTCTGCCGTACGGTTACGAGTATCTGGGCAACACCTTGCGCCTGGTCATTACCCCGCTGACTGACCGCTGCTACCGGTAACGCCGCTTTGCCTTGTGTGCGTGTGCAGAAGAGACGATTGCGCAATAAACAAACTCACTTTGTCAGCACCTTGTTCGGTGCCCTCCATCTCCATTTGGGCGGAGCCCCAGAGGGCCCGGCCGGTACAGGAAAAACAGAAACCACCAAAGACTTGGCCAAGGCCGTAGCCAAGCAGTGCGTGGTCTTCAACTGCTCCGACGGACTCGACTACATCGCCCTGGGAAAATTCTTCAAAGTGAGTACCGGCGTCTGACATTGGGAGTTGCATCTCCGCACCTCTCAAGCCTGGAGCGAAACAGCCCAGACCAAAAAAAAAAAAAGCACACAAGAGCGTATGAGTGACAGCATTTGTGCGCCAGGGCCTGTTGTCTTGTGGAGCCTGGGCCTGCTTTGACGAGTTTAACAGAATCGACCTGGAAGTGCTCTCCGTGGTGGCTCAGCAGATCCTCACCATACAGAGAGGTTCCTTCCTTGTCTTTGTTCCTTCCAAAAAAAAAATAACTAATTCCCAAAGTCCCTCCAGGTGACGTGCTGTGAATACTTTCTTCAAAGTGTCAGCAGCGCTTCACTCGTTCCACATTTCCATCTTGACTTCCAAACGTTTGCCGTTGAAGGAATCGCCGCCCACGCTAAGCTGCTGATGTTCGAAGGAACCGAGCTGTCCCTTGACCCGTCTTGCGCCGTGTTCATCACCATGAACCCCGGTTACGCCGGACGATCCGAGCTCCCGGACAACCTCAAGGTATCCCATGTGTTTAACGACAAACGGTTCTTGTCGTCAGCAAAAATTCTTTGAAGTTTTTAAGCTTGAGCGTGGGCTTTGTGGTCCGCAGGCGCTGTTCCGGACGGTGGCCATGATGGTGCCGGATTACGCCTTGATCGCCGAGATCGTGCTGTACTCGTGCGGCTTCGTGACGGCGCGACCCCTCTCGGTGAAGATCGTGGCCACCTATCGCCTGTGCTCGGAGCAGCTTTCCATGCAACATCACTACGACTACGGCATGAGGGCCGTCAAGTCGGTGCTGACCGCCGCGGGAAACCTCAAGGTAGGCGTGCTGGAATACCGTCGCTTGACTGAGTGTGGGAAAAAGAAGCTTCTTATAACGATCAAGCGCCCCTGAGTTGAGATCGATTGCTTCATGCTAACACGAGTGGAACTTCTTGCAAAACATTGGCACTGATAGGATTTGAAATCTTTCCATGTCTTCTTTGTTGGAGTGCAGCTTGCTTTTCCGGACGACAACGAAGACACTTTGCTTCTAAGATCCATCATTGATGTCAATCTGCCCAAGTTTCTGGCACAGGACTTGCAACTGTTTGGGGTGCGTAGCAATCAAAAATGTGCTTGCTGCGTCCCGTGACCTTCGTGCTCCATTTTTTTTCTTTCAGGGCATCACGTCGGACCTTTTCCCCGGCGTCACGCTCCCCAAGCGAGACTACAGCACTTTGTTGGACGCCGTCAAGGAAAACTGCGAGATCATGAACCTCCAAGTGACCGAATTTTTCATCGAGAAGATCCTGCAAGTGTTTGAGATGATGATCGTCAGGCACGGCTTCATGCTGGTGGGCGAACCCTTCGGAGGCAAGACCTGCGCCTACCGCGTCCTCTCGGCGGCTCTTCATGACGTCTGCGTCAAGGTGGGCGGGCGGTCGCATTTGTTCCCAAAAATGTGGAGCTTTTCAACAAATGGCTGGCTGCTGATTTCTACGAGGCCAGTCGTGGACTTCCTTCCTTCCTTCCTTCCTTCCTTCCTTCCTTCCTTCCTTCCTTCCTTCCTTCCTTCCTTCCTTCCTTCCTTCCTTCCTTCCTTCCTTCCTTCCTTCCTTCCTTCCTTTAAATGTCACAAAGTGTTGATCAATATCCGATGTAAATTGCTTCAGCGCTCACTGGGTTGCTTTTCCCTTCATGTCCTCAGGGTCGGATTCATCTATCGGGCTGCCGTAAGCGGGCCAATTTGTCAACAAAGACTTTGCCAACAAGTCGTTTTGGATTGCGTTTTTATCAGGAAAAGCCTCAACGCTTGCTCGCTCTCCCAAAATCAAATCAAATTGCTTTGAGCTCAATACACCTCGTAAATACGTCCATCCAATTTGTCAGCGCCGTGGTTTTTGCCGTCGTCATCAATCCGGCCCGGCCGACGCGCCAAGGCCCGCTGATGGAACGGCGAGCAAAGCCGCATTTGTCACCGTCTTCCTCCGTGCCGTGCTGTGCTGTGCTGTGCCGTGCCGTGCCGCACAACCACTTATCACGTCAAAAGAAACCGGAGAAAATGTCAGAAATTCAAACGTCATTTCTTATGTGACTTTCCACATTTGTGGCCCACGTGAAATCAATTTGCACCATTCAACTGGATTGAACAAGGTTGTCTTTTTTTTGCATGGGATCCCACCTCCAGTGCCACTTTGGATCTGTTTTTGAGTCCAGGGCCTGATGGATGAAAACGAAGTGCAGATCACCGTTATCAATCCCAAATCCATCACCATGGGACAGCTGTACGGTCAGTTCGATCCAGTTTCCCACGAGTGGTCCGATGGCATCCTGGCTGTCAGCTACAGAAACTTTGCTTCCTCCCAGGTCAGACGCTCTCTCTTCCACTGGCCTTGTACGCACGCGATGCAGTCTGCTCACGCCGCCTCTGACGGACGGCTGCTCCGACTGATGCTTTCAATTGTGATGTCGCTGCAGAATCTTATTGTGTTTTGCCCCCGTGCCCGGTCGAAGCCGGCGGCCGTCTGACAAAACACTTCATCTCGTCCTGCGTTTGGTTTTGGATGATGACAAATCACGTCAATTTATCCGCTAACTTGTGTTAAGTTGCTTTGGGGCTTCGGGTCCTAGGACGGCTGTCCTAGCTTCTTCTGCCGCCGTCACTTGCCACTCTCTTTTCTTTTGTGACCTTCAAAGAATGGAAAAGACGGCGATTGGCCCGGCCGTACCGTACATTGGGTACCTTGGGAACATTTGGTCCCTGGGAACTCAGAGGGGACTTGTCAACGTAGTCACGTTGGCATTCTACCATGTGTTTGCGTGACGTTCTCCTCGTAATGATTGCCAACGCCTCCTCCAGACCCCCGACAGAAAGTGGCTCATTTTCGACGGGCCCGTGGATGCCGTGTGGATCGAGAACATGAACACGGTGTTGGACGACAACAAGAAGCTGTGTCTGATGAGCGGCGAGATCATTCAGATGTCCCCCCAGATGAGCCTGATCTTCGAACCCATGGACCTGGAAGTGGCGTCTCCGGCGACTGTGAGTCCCAAATAGCGCGCGGGCAGTTTTCTATATTTGCCCCTCAAATTGTTTTTGTAGGTGTCCCGCTGCGGAATGATCTACATGGAGCCGCACATGCTGGGCTGGCAGCCTCTCATGTTGTCCTGGTTCAACGTGCTGCCCGCCACCGTGACGGCGGCCCACAAAGAACTCATCGGAGGCCTTTTCGAGCGCGTGCTGCCCGCCTGCTTGGAGCTCATCCGCAAAGCCACAACGGTGCCGTAAATCGGGACCCGCCTCTCCGTGGACGGTGAAATCAAAGGCCAAGCGCTTTGCTTTGCATTCTTGCAGGAGCTGTCGCCCACCTCCGACAGCAACCTGGTCAAGTCTCTGATGAATCTGATGGACTGCATGATGGACGAGTTTCACGACGCCAACGTGATGAAGCGTATCAATGACCAAGACGTCTGCTCTTGGTTAGAGGTTTGTACAAGTTTTTAAAAATCAAACCTTTGCCGAAATGTCTGTGCGGTCAGGACCCCTGAAATACCATTTTCAGAAACTGGTGAGTTTTTTTTTTTGAGCAAGGTCTCCTAAAAAGAGATTCATTTGTTGAAAGAAAGCGTTTTTCCGTTTAACGCATTGTATTCATTGTCAGCACAGGCGCACTTTGAGTGACTATTTTGGAAATGAGCCCTTTCTTCCACTCCCTGTGGGATGCACAATTAGAGATTTTTTTTTTTTTTTTGTCAACCTCTGCTGATGCCCCCTCCCCGCCCCCCATGGAGCAAGCATGTCAGTGTAAAAAGATTCTCTCCCGCACTCGGTCATTGTCATTAGAAGCGTTCAATTAATCAACCTATGAACAGCAGGAACCAACACGGGTCTCCAAAGTCATTTGCAATTCCCGCAGAATTCCTGCTGTTCTTTTCCCTCCGCACAACAAAGACGTCGTAGCTTTTAATGACTGCGTAGCGCTTCTCCTCCGTACAGTCGTTTGAGCCAGGAAAGTCAACTTTGACTGTTTTGGGGCACTTTGGAAGGTCATTTTCTCACTCTTTTGTTGTTTGCTCATTTATTTAAAGGTTTGAAACGCTTGGCTGCCTTTTATCCCCAATGGGGGATTAATTCCAGAAGACATTAGATGCCTTTTTTTTTTTTTTTCTTTCTCACAATGTAAAAAGTTCCAAGGCGTCCTAATAATTGACATCACATTTCAGCTTTCAACAACATTTCTGACTCCCTGAGTTCTTGAGACTTTTTTTGTAGGTCTCCTTTGATAGACAAATCTACCAAATGGCTTTCTTTGCAGCACCCGTATGAAAAAAAAAAAAAAAAAAGAAATAACGGCGTCGTCGTTGTCACCCAGGGCATCTTTGTCTTCTGCCTGGTGTGGTCGGTGGGCGCCAGCTGCAACGACGAGGGCCGCGTCAAATTCGACCACATGGTCAAGGAGATACTGAGCGGGCCGCTTAGCGAAGAGACGCGCTCGTCCCACGCCATCCTGACCACGGTGGGGCCGCCCGCCAAGCAGCTGACGGTGCCGCTGCCTACCGAGGACACCATCTACCAGTACCGCTTCATCAAAGAGGTTGCGCTGCTCTGCTGTTCAATCTGCCTAGCTCCATGTTTGATCTCCAAAGCCAAGAAGAAAATAGCCCAGCAGGAATATGTTTTTTTTTTCATTTTCATTTCTTTGTGCACTGGTTAGAATGCTAAGTGAAGAAACAAAGTTTACTGAACACGTGACCGTGATTGGTGAATGAAGTGAACTTCTCCAAACTCCCTCAGGGCCCGGGTCGATGGGAGCCTTGGACGGCGGAGCTGAAGAGCGCCCCCCCCCTCTCCAAGGACATGCAGTTCAACGAGATCATCGTACCCACGGAGAACACGGTGCGCTACATGGCGCTCATGAAGCTCCTGGTCACCAAGCAGAAGCCTACCATTTTCATCGGCCCCACCGGGACCGGCAAGAGTGTTTACATCACCGTAAGTTCTCGTGCGATCCGATGTAATTTTTTCACACCGACATTTCAAACTTTTCCTCCCTCCAGGACTTTCTTCTGAACCATGTGGACAAGGAGGTGTACAACCCGTTGTTTATCAACTTCTCAGCCCAGACCACCGCCGCTCAGACTCAGGGTATTATCATGTCCAAGCTGGACAAGCGGCGCAAAGGAATCTTCGGTCCTCCCGTGGGGCAGAAAATGGTAGCTAGCGCTCGAAAGTGCCCGTAAAGCATTTATGTTATCGAGTGTCTTGTCCAAATGGACCAGGTGGTATTTGTGGACGACGTGAACATGCCTGCCAGGGAAGTGTACGGCGCCCAGCCCCCCGTGGAACTGCTGCGCCAGTGGCTGGACCACTGGAACTGGTACGACCTGAAGGACTGCTCCATGATTAAGCTGGTGGACATTCAGGTCATGTGCGCCATGGGCCCGCCCGGTGAGTGGAGAAATCCAGGAGGAGACCGCATTGGCCAAATATTGAACGCCTGCTGATTGTTGACTCCTCCTTCAGGCGGAGGGCGAAACCCGGTGACGCCGCGCTACCTGCGCCACTTCAACATGCTCACCATTAACGATTTTGACGAGAAGACCATGTATACCATATTCTCCAGGATCATACACTGGCATTTTACCATCCGGTAAGCACGCAGTTACAAAATCACATCCCGTGATGAAGATACTACGCTCAGAACATTTGTTTCCTTTTGGCAGCTTTTCTTTCCCCAAGCCTTTTGCGTCCCTGACCGCTCAGATTGTGAAAGGCACCATATCCGTGTACAAGGAAGCCACCAAAAACCTCCTGCCCACCCCTCAAAAGTCCCACTACTTGTTCAACCTCCGCGACATCTCCCGCGTCATCCAGGGAATCTGTTTATCTCGCCCCGAAACCGCGGAGGATCCGTCCAGCATCAAACGACTCTGGGTGCACGAGGTAAGAGCGAAACAGAAGACACGGACCAAGTGGTTTTTGCAAAGCGCCACATCCCGCGTCCTCCTTCAGGTCTTGAGGGTGAACTACGATCGTCTGGTCCAAGACTCGGATCGCTCGTGGCTCGTGAGCCACCTGTGCGAGGTGTTTAAAGCTCACATGGAAGTCAACTTCCATCAGCTCTTCCAGAACCTGGACCAGGACCAGGATGGCGTGGTGACGGAGGACGACCTGCGCAGCCTGATGTTCTGCGACTTCCACGACCCCAAGGGGGACGACCGCAGCTACCGCGAGGTGCCGGACCTGGACCAGCTCCGCCAAGTGGTGGAGTCCCACCTGGACGAGTACAACACCGTCAGCAAGGCGCCCATGAACCTGGTGCTGTTCCGCTTCGCCATCGAGCACGTCTCCCGCATCTCCCGCATCCTCAAGCAGCCCAGCGGACACGCCCTCCTGGTGGGCGTGGGCGGCAGCGGGCGCCAGTCCCTGACGCGCCTGGCGGCGCACATGGCCGAGGCCGAGCTCTTCCAGGTGGAGATCTCCAAGACCTACGGCACGGTGGACTGGCACGACGACCTGAAGCTGATCATGACCAGGTCCACGTCGGGCGAGGCTCACGGCGTCTTCCTCTTCACCGACACCCAGATCAAAATGGAGTCCTTCCTGGAGGACATCGGTAACATGCTGAACACGGGCGAGGTAAGCGCCAGGGCTTGGCGTCACGTGGGATTTCCTTTGACGACCGCACGTCGCGTTCCCAGGTGCCCAACCTGTTTGCGGTCGACGAGAAGCAAGAAGTGATTGAGAAGATGCGAGTGCTGGACCGCCAGCGCGACCGCGAGAAGCAGACGGACGGCAGCAACTTGGCCCTCTTCAACATGTTTGTGGAGCGCTGTCGCTCGCAGATGCACATCGCTTTGGCCATGAGTCCCATCGGGGACGCCTTCAGGAACAGGCTGCGCCGCTTCCCGGCCCTCATCAACTGCTGCACCGTTAACTGGTTCCAGGTATGGTCCCTCCAACGCTATGCACTCCTTTTGTCCCAACCATTTGTGATGCATCCAGACGTGGCCCGAGGACGCTCTGCAGGCGGTGGCCTGCCGCTTCCTGGAGGACGTGGAGATGTCGGACGAGCACCGGGGGGGCTGCATCGACATGTGCAAGACCTTCCACACCACCACCATCCAACTGTCCGCCCGCTTCCTGGACGAGCTGCAGCGTCACAACTACGTCACCCCCACCTCCTACCTGGAGCTCATCTCCACCTTCAAGTCTTTGCTGAAGGCCAAACGAGAGTAAGAACGCAAATCTGTCAGCATATCCCAGAGGGCCCTTTTGACATTTCGCGGCCGTGTCCAGGGAAGTGATGATGCAGAAAAGTCGCTACGTGGTGGGCCTGGAGAAACTGGAGTCGGCGTCGTCCCAGGTGGCCGCCATGCAGGTGGAGCTGGAGGCGCTGCAGCCGCAGTTGATCGAGACGTGCAAGAAGGTGGACGAGATGGTGGTCCAGGTGGAGCGCGAGTCGGCCGAGGCGGCCGAAACGGAGGCCGTCGTTAAGATGGACGAGGCCGTGACCAACGAGCAGGCCATGGCCGCCAAAGCCATCAAGGACGAGTGCGAGGCCGAGCTGGCCGTGGCCATGCCCATCCTGGAGGCGGCGCTGTCGGCGCTGGATACGCTCACGCAGAATGTGAGCGAGCCGGCAAACGACACTTGAATTGGAAACGATACATTTGTCGATTCATTGCTCGGTTTCCCCCAAAGAAATCCTTTTCCAATTCTGCATCAAATACACCATTCAGAATGAGCTTTGACCTCCTAGGTTTGTCTTTTTCCATCCAAGGCAAAATGTGACATGACCTCTTTGTCTTCAGGACATCACTTTGGTCAAGTCCATGAAAAGCCCGCCCAGCGGCGTCAAGCTGGTCATGGAGGCCATCTGCATTCTGAAAAAGATCAAGTGTGACCGTCTGACCGACCCCGCTAGCGGCAAAAAAGTGGAAGACTACTGGGCTCCTGCCAAAAAACTCTTGAGCGACCTCAAGTTCCTGCAGAGCTTGCGTGAGTTCGACCGGGACAACATTCCCGCCAGCATCATGGCCGTCATTCGAGACAGGTACATCAGCAACCCGGACTTTGTCCCTGAGAAGATTCGTACGGCGTCCACCGCTGCCGAGGGCCTCTGCAAGTGGGTCTGCGCCATGGACAAGTATGACGGGTACGTCGTCAAACTCGCCGTTTTCTCTTTCTTTCTTTCTTTGTTTGACTGTCCCGATTCTTATTGGCCGATGAATGCCTGAGATGCGTCGCGCAGCGTGGCCAAGGTGGTGGCTCCCAAGAAGCTGAAGTTGGCCGGGGCCGAGGCGGAGCTGGAGGTGGCCATGACGGCCCTGCAAAAGAAGCAAGCCGCCCTCAGAGAAGTGCAAGACCAAGTCTTCAATCTCAGTCAGATTCTGGACGCCAACAAAAAGAAGAAAATTGAACTGGAGGATCAGGTGCCGCCTTATTTCCATAGCAAGGGAGCAATTACCTCACGCTGGTTTGATTGCTTGATTTCTTTGTTTTCCTCCAGGTGGATCTGTGCAAAAAGAAACTAGAGCGCGCCACCCAACTGATCGGCGGCCTGGGCGGCGAGAAGACGCGCTGGAACGAAATGGCCTTCGCTCTGGGCAAACTCTACAACAACTTGACCGGGGACATTCTCATCTCATCGGGCATCGTGGCCTACCTGGGGGCCTTCACCTCCAGCTTCAGACAGGCAGGTGGACGCAGCGAGTGAGCCTGCCCCCTGACAAACCTTCAAGCTGATGTCTTGCGTCTCGTCGTCCAGGAGCAAATCGAGGAATGGTCAAGTCTGTGCAAGGCTAAAGAGATCCCTTCCTCACCCAGCATGACGCTGATGACTTCTCTGGGGGAGCAAGTCAAAATTCGGGCCTGGACCATCGCCGGGCTGCCGACGGACGGCTTCTCCATCGATAACGGCATCATCATCTCGTGAGGCCGTTCTCCATCGAGCTAACTAGTGTGTGTTTGTTTTGGTGTTCAGTGTGTTAGCATTTTGCGTGTGCGCAGCAATGCCAGGCGGTGGCCTCTGATGATCGATCCGCAGGGCCAGGCCAACAAATGGATCAAAAACATGGAGAAGGCGAACAACCTGGCAATCATTAAGCTGAGTGATCCCGGCTTTGTTCGCACCCTGGAGAACTGCATCCAGTTTGGAACGCCAGGTGAGCGAGCGAGCACGGGTGACGGACGGACGCCCTTTGGCAGCCGTCGGCAACCCGCGGCTCCTTTTTCCACCTTCTGCTTGCCGCTCTCGCTCTCAGTTTCAATTTGTTATTTTCATTTGCACCTTTTTCCCCGACTGTGACGCTTCACTTGAAGATTATGGTGCTCTTGGAACTTTAAAATGAAATGCTCAAAATATAAAATGGATCAAATATAATATTGAAAGTAGAATAAAAAAAAAAAAACATATATAATAAAATGGATCAAAGCGTTGATGAAGAAAACAGAATATTCATGCAACAGTATTCATGATTGCTTTCATTAAAAACACCAGCGAACAATGCGTTAGTGACCTAGTTTATCCGGCGAGGCAAAGTTTGTCAGCGTCACTTTTCAAAAGCTTTGCGCCCGGGCCGCCTCCAGGCGTTGCCTCATTTATGGACACTGTTAATGTTCCCAACATGAGAAGAGCATTACCATACTTAATAGGGCTCCGCATGAATATTCATACAATGCTAATATTTTATTTTGCATGAATGCTAATTCAGGCAATGTTGTATAATTCACATTAAGACGAGACACAGAGATTTGATTATGGAAGCCAAGTGTTTTGAAACGATGCTCATTTCCAGGACATGATGGCATTTTGCTTTTCGGCGTAATTGTCCATGATGCCGCTTTCGGTGTTGTCTGGCCGCCGATTGAAAGTGGCTCTGGATCTTCATCGGGCAGAGCTCCAATCACGGCAACTGCAAATTCCCAATTTGGCCAATTTGTTTTCTTCAAATTGAACATGTTCCCTTGCAGTCCTGCTGGAGAATGTTGGTGAAGAGCTGGACCCCATCCTGGAGCCTCTGCTGCTCAGGCAGACTTTTAAACAGGGCGGCGCCATATGCATCCGCTTGGGAGACAGCACCTTTGAATATGCACCCAACTTCCGCTTTTATATCACCACCAAGCTGCGGAACCCGCACTACCTGCCCGAGACCTCCGTCAAGGTGAGCGGGGAGGGGGACGTGCCACCATCGTGCCACCTTCGTGCCACCTTTGTCACTGATGAGCTCCCCTCCCAACCCGCTTTGTCCTTAGGTGACTCTGCTGAACTTCATGATAACCCCGGAGGGCATCCAGGACCAACTACTGGGCATCGTGGTGGCCCGCGAGAGGCCCGACCTTGAGGAAGAGAAGCAGGCTCTCATCCTTCAAGGAGCTGAGAACAAAAGGTCCACCCCCCCACTGCATTCACTTGCACCCAAAAAGGTTCTCCCGCTCTTTTTCAACCTCACGTCTCTCTGTGTGTCTCTCTCTCTCTCTCTCTCCGCATGCAGGCAGTTGAAGGAAATTGAGGACAAAATCCTGCAGGTGCTGTCCTCCTCGGAGGGCAACATCCTGGAGGACGAAACGGCCGTGACCATCCTGTCGCAGTCCAAGGTGCTGGCCAACGAAATCACAGAGAAGCAGGCGGTGGCCGAGGTGACGGAGGTGAAGATCGACGAGACTCGCCTGGGCTACAAACCCATCGCTATTCACTCGGCCATCCTCTTCTTCGCCATCGCCGACCTGGCCAACATCGAGCCCATGTACCAGTACTCCCTCACCTGGTTCATCAACCTCTTCATCGGCTCCATCGACAACTCGGACAAGAGCGACGACTTGGAGGAGAGGTGAGCGGCGCCCGGAAAAAAAAAAAAAAAGATAAAAATAAACCCATGAGTATCACCCGTCTCGTGTTCTCCAGGCTGCGGATTCTGAGGGATCACTTCACCTACTCGCTCTACGTCAACGTGTGTCGCTCGCTCTTTGAGAAAGACAAGCTGCTCTTCTCCTTCTGCCTCTGCGTCAGTCTGCTGATGCACCGCAAGCTGGTAGGAAAACACTCGCACCAACATTTTGCCAGCTGATTACGAGCATTGTGACTGACCCACAAAATATTAATGCTCAACACTTTTACCAAAAAAAACACCAGTTTCTGATCAAAAAGTGGAGAAAAAAATAAGTCAGGCAAAAAACAAAAGAAAAATTAATTCTGCTTCACAACAAAAAGCAAAGAGTGTAAATCAATATGGTAGGTGAACGAGGAAGACTGGCACTTCCTGTTGACGGGCGGCGTGGGCCTGGACAACCCCTACTCCAACCCCTGCACGTGGATGCCCAAGAAGTCCTGGGACGAGTTTTGCCGCCTGGACGCCATAGAGCCATTCAAAGGCTTGCGTAGGGACATGGCCCAAAACAGGAACATGTGGAAGGAGGTCTACGACAGTCCGGTGAGTGGCGGCTTCTGATGACAGGCACTGAGGGCCGACTGTACATTACACACGCACAATCCTCCCCTGCAAAGTTATGCTTTAAAATATTAGCAATGATATTTACTATCATTAAATGATATTAAATATATATATTACATTGTAAATAAACGCAAAACACTTCCACTAACAAACACTTGAGTAGTGCTTCAAAAGTGTCTGGCTAAAGTTTCCTTCGAGCAAAATTGTCCAAAATTGTTTGCCTGTGCAATTCAACTCCGCCATGTTAAATGATAAAGGAACTGAAACTTTATCTAATTAAATCTCTTCATTCCCTATTTTGCTAGAAGCATCCGCGCTGTTTGGATGCACCAACAGCTGTTAAATTGTTATGTCGCGCACGTATTGTGCAGCACACACACATGCGCACACACACACACACACACACACACACGCACACACACACACACACACACGCTTTGATTTATAATCAACACACTCAGCCACCACACTTGGATCTAATTAAATCCAGTTTGTTCCAGTTGCAGAATTTACATTGGTTGGGTCTCAGTTGCCAGAACAGCTGTTCAGTCAAGTTCACACCGTACGAGCGCCCCCCCCCCCCCCCTTCCCTTCCCTCCCCTCCCCAGAGAGCCGAACGAGGTCTTCCCGTCTCGCAGACGCTAAACATCGCTCACTTGCCCCCAGTGTCTGCGTTTCTTCTTGCCCCCTTCCTTGTTGGCTGCATCTTTTTCTGACCCTCCAACGTATTTATACATCTTCCTAGCGCCTGCACCCATGACAAATCACTTCCCCATTTTTGGCTTTAATTGCAATGATTCATCTTGGAACGGTTCAATAAAACAGCCAAGCGGCCGCCACCCCTAAAGTTGACGTGTAAATAAGTTGCGCAATAAGGGCCACGTTCTCCTGTCCGTGCACGCGTCTCGTAACGGGTTTGGTGTGGTGTGGTGTGCGCCGCGTGCAGGACCCCCACCAGACGCCGCTGCCCAACGAATGGCAGGAGAAGCTGAGCCAGTTTCAGAGGATGCTGGTGATCCGATGCCTCCGGCCTGACAAGGTCGGTCGGCGCCGGCCGTCATTTTCTTTGGTTCGAATGCTCGTCTTGACTTTCTTTGCGGCCGGCAGATTATTCCAATGGTGCAGCAGTTTGTTTTCGACAGTCTGGGCCGGCCCTTCATCGAGGCGCCGCCCTTCAACCTGAGGAACGCCTTCGGCGACAGCCACTGTTGCGCACCGCTCATCTTCATCCTGTCCCCGGGCTCTGACCCCATGGCGGCTCTGCTCAAGTTTGGACACGAAAAGGTGCCCAGACACCACAAAAAGACACCAGGCGGTTGAGCCGCAACACAAAACTCCAGCTGACTGACTTCATTTTCCTCCTTTGGCAGGAGAGTCATTTTGTTCGAAAGTCAAATGCGGATGAGACCACGTCACCTTTACGCTAACCATTTTTGATCTTGAAATGACAAGATGGCGCATCTCGCGCGTTGCAGGGCTTCACGGGGGACAAGCTGACGTCGCTTTCTCTGGGCCAAGGCCAAGGTCCCATCGCCATGAAAATGATCCAGACAGGGATCGCCGACGGCACCTGGGTGGTTCTGCAGAACTGTCACTTGGCCACTTCGTGGATGTCCACGTTGGAAAGAGTCTGCGAGGTCACAACTATGCCGAGCCCCTCCGTACCACAAGCTCGTTTTGCGTTCCCCCTCAAATTTGAACTGGCTTTTGCGCAGGAGCTGAACCCGGAGTCCACGCACCCGGAATTCCGCTTGTGGCTCACCAGCTACCCGTCGCCCACCTTCCCGGTGGCCGTGCTCCAGAACGGCGTCAAGATGACCAACGAGGCTCCCAAAGGCCTGAGGCCCAATATCGTCCGCTGCTTCTTGATGGACCCCATCTCCGACCCAAACTGGTTCGACAGCTGCAGCAAGCCGGTGGGTCGGGGGCGCCCTTTGCTTCCTCCCCGCCACGGCCGTCGCGTGGCCCTTTGATGCTCTTCCGAGGCCTCCGCTACGGCTAACCTTTTGTGTGTGTGTGTGTGTGTTTCCAGGGCGTGTTCAAGAAACTCCTCTATGGCTTGTGTTTCTTCCACGCTCTCACCCAAGAGAGGAGAAAGTTCGGACCGCTGGGATGGAACATTCCGTACGAGTTCAACGAGACCGACCTTCGCATCTCCGTGATGCAGTTACAGATGTTCCTCGAGCAACATCAGGTTTTTTTTCACACCTCCGTCGTATCCTCGCCGTTGCTATGCTAATAAGTCTCGCGGCCGTCTCACATTAGCAATATTCCACAACACCTTTGAACAGTTTTACACATTCTCAAGGATTGCACCGTTGCCATGGTGACATAAATGTGTCACTTTTTCTAATGACCTGACATTTTCATTCTCAAGTGCTGCTGAATTTTTAAGCCCTTCAGCCTCCAGAAAATGCCAAACGCGCAGCCTTTGTTCACCCTTCATTATGTCAGAGAGACTTTGAGAAGAACATATCCAGCCATATCATCACAATGGTCTCCTTTTCCATATCAGGAGACAATATTATTTATTGTCATGTTTTTTAGTTTATATTTATTTAGGATGTATTATATTACATCTGTATTTTATTGAATTTTTTGCATTTCACTCAAAGGGACTTTTGAAGTCATCCGTCGCCACGTAATATTGTTTTGTGAATTCCGCCAGGAAGTGCCGTTCGATGCCCTGCGTTACATGACGGGCGAGTGCAACTACGGCGGCCGCGTGACGGACGACTGGGACAGACGGACGTTGCGCACCATCCTCGCCATCTTCTACCACCAGAAGCTGGTGGAAGATGCCGACTACAAGTTTGACCCCAGCGGGATCTACTTTGCCCCCCCCGAAGGAGACGTAAGTACAGTCGCAACGCTGGACGAGCGCTATGGACGCACTTGTGTGGACCTGCAGGCAAGTGGCGACAATATGGAAAGACAAACAATATGCGTGTTGTGTTGCATTTGGCACTTGCCTCTCAAGTGTGCCCCCCCCCCTCGCCCCCAAGCACACATCTTTTATTCATGAACACGCATTAACATAGTCATTAGAACAAATGTCAGCCGTCCCACGTGCTGTGTTACCAGCAAGCGTTTTCCCACTCTCTCTCTTTTTTTTTTTTTTAGTACGACAGTTACATCGAGTATACCAAATCGCTGCCCCTCAACCCCTCGCCGGAAATCTTCGGCATGAATGCCAACGCCGACATCACCAAGGACCAGTCTGAGACACAGTTGCTGTTTGATAGCATCTTGCTAACACAGGTACACCTTCTTGCTACTTTACAATCGCAGTCTGACCGCCTCCCGCTACATCGAGGGTGTTTGTACATTTTTGTTCAACTTTCTGTTTAATGTCACAAAGTAAATAGTGGCGTATTTTTCAAGATTCAGGAAAAAGTCTCAAGGACCCACATTGAGAAATTAAACAGGTCGTCATCCATTTTGTTTTGAGACGGGCCATTGGGGCCAAATGCCAGCTGTCATACTTTGTTAGAAAGTTGGCGGGGGAAAAAAAAAGAACTTTGGCCACCAGTTCCCAAGTGACAGGCCCAGTCTATCATTTTAGGACACCCCCAAAAAATGGCCCCAACTTGAGCACAAAGTGGGCCATTTGGGGCACCTACTTTGACTGAGTCCTCCTGGGTCCAAACATGACATTAACATCATCTGTGTGAGAATCAGCAACTTCAACTTCAGGTGACTCCGACAGAGACATCTTCAAACCATTTTTTTTTTTCCCAATTAAATTGATGATAACACCGGAAATTCAATTCCAATGCGAGGATGTGTTCCAAAATCCAGTATATCCAAGTGTATGGCTACACACAATTCAAATAGATCCACATTCCATTGTCAAACAAATCCCATTTCAAGTTGAGTTTCCATGTTTTAAGCACTTCATGAAAGTTTTTGACTTAATGTGAGTGTCAGTTTCAGTTCAGTTTAAATTTCAAAGGTTAGATGTTGTATAGTTCTTGTCACACGCTCATCTTAAAACACTTTGTCAGCTGTTGCTCATACCTTTTTGAAGGTGGAGGTAGAATGTCCAAAATGGAGGCAAGCAGGCAGGCAGGCAGGCAGAGGGAGAGAGGCAATGGCAGGCAGGCAGGCAGGCAAGCAGGTGGCACGCAGGTGCAAATCCAAATTGTTTGTCATCCAACTAAGGTTTCAACATAAAGGGTTCCAAGAAGTCATCTAAAGTTTGGTTTCAAGTTCCAAAAAAAATACAAGCTTGGAGCAGGCTTGAAGTCGTTTGAAGTGGCCTACTATCTTCTTTCTTTGTCTAACTGAGACTGACTACCAGCAGCCATCTTTACCTGATCAGGTGACTGACCAGGTGACCAAAGGCTTTGTCAAAAGTCCATGGCGCAAGGCCAGCAAATCTTAAACAAAAAGAAGAATTGAAGCCAAGGAAACTAAATTGGCTCCAACAATTTCAATGAGTAAGACATAAAGCAAATCAATCTCTGACCCCACAAACATGCGAATGAGCAGTTTTGGCGCGCCAGCGTGAAACACGCCGCGTGCCAACGAGGCCGTTGGACGCTTTCCCGCACGCTACGCCCAACTTTGGCCCGCATCCCAGGTCTTCATTTGGAGAACGCTCGCTCGCTCACTCGCCTCCCACCGTGAATATTTCCATTTCAGCCAAAACAGGCCTGACAGCCAGGGAAGACTTGATCCGTGCATATGCTCGCCACACACACACACAACATTCCTGGGGGGCCCCCTCCGTCTTTTTACATGTTAACTTGCCAGGCTTCAATATTTGATTGCGCGCTGTTGAAATATGCCATGCAAGATTAATTAAAGGCAAAGTACAAATGCATTTTTTAGCTGTTTGTTGAGCCTTCTCCAAAAAGTGCATGCAAATTCTCCTTGAGAGGCCCGGCTCGCCTTTGACGTTGCCGAGGCCGCCGCCGCCGCCGCCACCGTGTGATGCCGCGTCATTAGCGCCTGCCTGCCTTCCTGCCTGCCTGCCTGAAGCCGCCGCTGGAAAAGGAAAAGTTTCCCTCTGTCAGATGATGTCACATTTCCAGCTTGGCTCATATGCATATTCACATACTGCAAAGAGATCAAATGCAAGACATTTCATGTTGCTCCAGCTCTTGAGCACAAACATATTTTTGGGAATACATTTGTTTTACTCTCCCCATTTCGCAACGGATTCACTGTCCAAATATTGAAATGAAAATGTTTGTTGCTCCAATTTGAATCTTTTCATTCTTTCACCTGGTTCTGCTACTTTAGGCTTCAGGTCACCTCTTGTTTCAGCATTTGCAGGCCGATAGATAAATAATTGCCTCCGCTGTTAAACAGGGTGTGCACTGACCTTTGGAGACACTTTGTTCATTTAGGGACTCCAATGAACAAGATGAATTTCTATTACCTGGACTCTGTTAGCATTCTAACACATTCTCATCGCTCGCTCTCAGTGACAGCAAAGCAGGCGGAACGAAAGCGAGCTTGGCCGTGCCGTCATTAGCTCGTAATTCTACAAATAGACGGCGGCTGGGGGATTGAACAAATGACCAAATTCACGGATGAGCGCCAGCAAGTGGAATACGCTGCAAAAAAGACGTCTGTGGCAACTTAGTCAACTTGGACTGACTCCACAAATAAACACTTGGGATGAAAGTCAAAGCCGCCCAAATACGTCTGTTCCAATGCAAATCAATCCATCATTTGACAATTCAAAAGAAGCTTTCCAACTAACGTTGAGGCGCCGCGCCCGCGGGGTCGCCGAGCGGGGTTGCCGAGCGGGGTTGCCGAGCGGGGTTCCCTCTCTCCCTCCCTCGCTCCCTCCCTCCCTGCCACATCTGCTCCGCATGACACCGTCTCTCTCTCCGATCAGTCCCGCTCGTCAGGCGGAGACGCCAAGTCGTCGGACGACATGGTGTTCGAGGTGGCCGCCGACATCCTCAGCAAGCTGCCGGCCGACTTTGACCTGGAGCTGGTCATGCTGCACTTCCCCACCAGCTACAACGAGAGCATGAACACCGTGCTGGTGCAGGAGATGGGCCGCTTCAACAATCTGCTCTGCATCATCCGAGACTCCTGCATCGACCTCCAGAAAGCCATCAAGGTACACGCATGCGGGAAAACGGCAGTTTTGCACAAGCACGAGTCGTCGTCGCAATTCCATCCAGTCGGTGTTGTTTGCTTTTGCTCCTTTTCTTCCTTTTTCCCGTGTCGACGAGTAAGAAAGTTCCAAGTTGTTGTAAGACGAGGGAGGGCTTGCGCGCAGGGCCTGGTGGTGATGTCGTCCGAGCTGGAGGAGGTGGTGAGCAGCATCTTGAAAGGCAGAATCCCGGGCATGTGGATGAAGAGGTCCTATCCCAGCCTCAAGCCTCTGGGAAGCTACATCAACGACTTCCTGGAGCGACTCCAGTTCTTGCAGGTATGTGGACACCTACGGTCAGGAAGGCTCGAGATGAGCTCCGACGTCGGAACCCGTCGACTGCGAGGTGGACGCGCTAACCGCGCCGCCGCCGCCGCCGCCTTTGTCCTTCCTCGACAGGAATGGTTCGACAACGGCACCCCGGCCGTATTCTGGGTGTCGGGGTTCTTCTTCACGCAGGCCTTCCTCACGGGCAGCCAGCAGAACTACGCCAGGAAGCACACCATCCCCATCGACTTACTGGGCTTCGATTTCGAGGTCCTGGAGGACGTCAAGTACAAGCGAGCTCCTGACGACGGTAAGACCGGCGATATGACGCTTTGCGCTCGGCGTGGTGGAGATTGAGAAGCTGAAGCTAATTGACAACTGGCTCACCGGATGCCGAATAGTGAAAGTGAAGAAGAAGAAGAAGAAAGAAAAATCAGGCCTCCAGCTGGGCGCCAACGCTTGCTAGGCTGCTAATGTCATCTCGCCGACACACTATTATCTCCAAATGTCTTCTTCCCTTGACGTGGTTTTGCCTCATTGGAGACAAGCCAGTGTACAAAAAACACGGCAGATGGCGGCAATTTGTTTACAAAGAGTAAGTATCACTGCTGCGCTTAATCCATTTTTCCACAGACTATAGTTTTCAGTTAGCGAGATGACTGGGTACGGCATTTTGTACCAGTCCAAGTCTGACTTTTTTGTTTGTTTTTATACTTTGGCTGCTTCGGCCACTTCTACTCAGGTGTAGGAATGAAAATTGGAGCTGGCACCTGAAAAGGACAAATCGGCACCAACACCCTTTTCTCGTGTCCTCTCAGGTGTGTACATCCACGGCCTGTTCCTGGATGGCGCCCGCTGGGACAGGAAGAGCAAACTTCTGGCCGAGTCATACCCCAAAGTGCTGCATGACGCCATGCCTGTGGTGAGTCAGGAACATTTGCAGCATTTCATTAGAATTAGGGCGAGCTGCGTGCGGGACTGCAACTCGGGCGGGGTCAAACAGTTTAACGACGACGACGACGAAGCAAGTGAAACTTTTCCAAATGAGGCATTGTGACCCTGACGACTCCACAAAATGACGAGAGATCAATTTAATAGATGAATTAACCCTGAATGCTACGCCTCCTTATATAATAGCCTTCTAATCCCCCTTTTTCTTTGGAGGTGGTGCTTAGTTTATCGCTAAACCCTCCTGAGGTGTCTTCTCTTTTTTTCTTTTTCAAGCACTATTGTGATGATTGTGAAATGGCCAAAGCGCTTTTGCCGCCGTTTGCGTTGCTGAATTAGCGGCGCTTGTGTGAAGCAAATGGAAGTAGACGGGAGATTCAAAGTGCCAGCAGCAGCAGCAGCAGCAAGTCATCAGGTTTTTGCCTGATTGTTTTTCTACCTCGTTGTCGCCCTGAGTGCTGATGAATAATGCACATGACATAATTAAAAATGTGTTTATTATTCACGGGGAGCGGCAAACAACAGAGGCCGCTTTGAAATGCAAATTTTTTGGTTAGGCTTGTTTTTGGGCTTTTTCTTGACGTCGTTGTTGGGAGTGGCCCACTTGGTCTTTTGCTTTGGCCTCAAGGGAAGGACACCTCGCCGCCGTTCTCGTTTCATGTTTGCGACCACTAAAGTTTCAATTTGGGCCCAAGTGTTTGGGCTTGACCTGTGCCTCTGGTTGTTTCCCTCGCGACTCAGATGTGGCTGAAGCCCATCAAGCGTCTGGAAATTCCCGAACGCATGTGCTACTTGTCACCCGTCTACAAGACCAGCGAGCGACGGGGTACGCTGTCCACCACCGGCCACTCCACCAACTACGTCATCGCCATGACGCTCAACTCGGACGTGGACGCCGACCACTGGATCCGACGAGGGGTGGCGCTCCTCTGTCAGCTCAACGCCTGAACAAAACCTTTTACGGCTTCACTCTTCTTTCCATTATCACGCATTCTATTTGTATCTCGCAAAAGAGACAAACTCTATTTGGTATACAAGTCTGACTCGTTCAAATTTACAAAGTTGATGCTTTTGTGAATATGAGCAGGGAACTCCCGAAAGTCGTTCTGAGCATTTGAAAAGACTAATGTGAAATCTTCAAAATGATGATGACGAATGAATGTCAATGCAACAAATAATCGTCTTTCAAATGTTGACCTTCTGGCTATTTTTGACAAACATATCAATCACTGTAGCTACGTTTGTCGGACTCCGGCACACTCTGGAACGATGAAGGAACAAAATCTTGATGAGAAATCCTTTTAATGTTGCCCATTTGTTAGGACAGCATATGGACATATAACATAGCAAACCAAATTGCTGACCTTCATTTTACAAGCTATTCATCGTGCGCTCGCTCGACGAAACGGAAAAGTTCACCATTCTAAATACAAGACAGCTGACCCGACCCGACCGACACCGTGAAGACAACAAATTTGACACCGTGGAAAAGAACATTACAAACATGTCTTTGAAACCCTCCTCCTCATTATTAACGTCAACACGGAACATTTCAGGCACAACTTGATTGTATTTCTTGAATCATCAAATCGGTCATTTTAACAGAAGGGCTTTTTTTTCTCTTTGAATTGAGCTACAAAGCCAATGGAAGTTGGTCTCCATTGGAACTTGTGCAGCTCAAATTCATTTTTTTTTTCAAAGTCAACACACAAGAGCACGCACTAGTTGCCGGTCATGCGATGGTCAGGATCATCCGATCCGCAGGAGTGACGACCAAAAAGTCAAAGATGTCACACGGTGACAGGTTAAAGTGTCGTAGCGGCCCAAAGTCGGCAATGCGGCCTCGCTCATCAGCAGCCGTGGAATGTCGATGGAAAGGGAGGAGATGACCTTTGGGGTCATGTCAAGATTGGACATAACAGTTTCACCAGATAGCAATGATTGAATTTAGAACAAAAAACAAACGCATCCTTTTATTATTTCGCAAATTCAAAGGAGATATTAAATCTCCACTTCATAGCGTCATTGGCAGCTTACACATTGTCAACACTACGCGTTAATATGAAACTACACTAAATACCGCTCGGTGGAAACTAAAATCAACACTGCAATGAAGTGAAAAAAGAAAAAAAAGGAACTACAGATGAGACTGAATATCTGCTAAACGGTTCTCGACGTCTCAGCTAATGCAAACATCAACGGCATTCGTTTTCTTGACGCGACGCGCTTCGGTTGGGCAGCGTGTTGCCCAATCGAGCCAACACAAATGGACAATTGGAAATTGTAAAGACAATTTTTGCCATCAAGTCCACAGTTGCTTCATTTCACATTTCAGGGTGCGCTAGTGAGCAAGTTGGGAGGTTGGAGGGAGGGAGGGAGGAAGGGAGCATCCTTTGCACCAACATCCAATTTGGACAAAACAAGTTGGAGAGGAGCGAAACGGCTCAGCTCGGTCCGGCTCGCTTGTGCTTTCAGGGAGTCACACTTCGTCGGGTGGCGGATGGATGGATGGATGGATGGATGGATGGATGGATGGGGGGCGTAAACATTACAAATGAGGTCAAGAATGCGACACCGCGATTGTCAACACCGAAAAGCCACCTTCAAAAGTCAAAGTGGAAGACGATGCGGTTCTCGAAGATGGCAATGAGCAGCATGATGGCGAACCCGGTCAGCAGGCCCAAGTTCTGCAGGATAAAGTGTCCTAGCTGGCAGCGCTTGTGCTCCTCGCTGTCGCCGTGGAGCAACTCCGGAAGCTGCCGAGAAAGAAAGCGGGCGCGATTGAGCGCAACCCGGAGATGAGACCAGCCCGACGGCGGGCGGCGCTCGCTCACCATGTCCACCAGAGCCACGTAGAGGAACATGCCGGCGGTGACGGCGAAGATCCAGCTGGTGACGTTGTGCGTGTACTGGCCCACGGCGGCGCCGATCACCATGCCCACGTAGGCCATGAGGGCCGACAGCAGGTTGTAGACGATGGCCTGCTTCACCGACATGCCCGCTTTCAGCAGCACCGCAAAGTCGCCTGAACACACGAGCGCAGCTTGAAAGCACAAACCGATAAAAGTCGTCGGCCAACGGCTCCGACCCGAAAGACACCACTTCAGACGGATTGGGAGGTTGGCCGCCTGTGGCCTGCGCCCTCCCTCCGTCTATGCTTCTCAGCGGAAATTTGAAAGGGGGCGGGCTGGTGGGAGGAGTAGCGAGGAGGCGGCGGCCTCCATTTGCCTCCCCGCGTGCGACAAGTGGCTCTTCCTGGCTAATTAGCAGCATGCAGAAATGAGCCTCCGCCATCAGCCGTCAGTCAGAACGCACTTTGAACCGCCCGACTCCTCCGCAGTGGCCCCCGCCACGAATGAGCCTCAGCTGGCGACGGGCGTCTTTTGCCTGCTCCTCAGCCACGCCCTTTTTGTTGTTGAACGGGAGCGCTTGTCAAAAGGCCGGCGCCGCGTGCGTGCGTCCCGCTGGGTTCTTTCGCAAAGGCGAGGCCAACCAAAATAAGCTTGAGACGGCATTCAACATCTGGATTCATGCGGCTAAAACACTCCCAAGTTCAGAATGCAAACACTGATTTCCAACAAGCGCCACAGGAGATGGATGAATTTGAAAAAAGGCAGCACTTTACAAAAACAAAGATCCTCAGGGGGCCAATGCCAACCAAGACGCTGTCACTGAGCCACTCAAATGTTCCACTTACCCAGTTCGTGAGGTAGTTCGTGGCAGAAAACAGCCACCGAAGTACTGAGGCCTCCCGTGAGGTTGGCGCTGAACGCCGCGCCTGCACACCACAAAAAGTGTCCCCCCCCCCCCCCGTTAGACAGCGCACAAAAGAAGAGGCGGAGTTTGTACCTATGGCCAGCCCGTCGCTGAAGTTATGCATGCCGTCGCCCATGATGACCATCCAGGCGATGCTGGAGATGCCGGCGTCCTTCATCTCCTGATGGGAGTGGCAATTGCCGCCGTGGGAGTGGCCGTGAGCGCGCCGCTTGGCCTTGCTGCGTCCGTTGGCATTGGCGGGCGACAGGCCGCCGCCGCCGTCGGCCGTCGGCGCCACCTCGCCGGGGGACTCGGCCGTCGTCGGGTCGCGCCCGTCGTCGAGGGCGACGACGCTGCCGTCGGGCTCTGAACGGAAGGCGTGCGTCAGCGGATGGCAAAAGCCCGAGCCGGCACTACTCACCGTCACCGAGCGTCTTCAGGTGGACCCATTCGGCATCCGAGCGCCGATTCAATTGGTGGTCGGACAACTTGCGGCCGATCTTGCCCTCTTTATTGGCGGCCTTGCGACAAGAAACAGTAAGTGAACATTGCCGTCCAGACATCTGCTACGAGTCTGGCGTCTTACCTTCTGATCCTTGTAGTGCTTAAACATGCCGACGCAATGCTCGAAGATGAAGAGGAGGTAGATGCCGGCCAAGGCCGTCAGGCCCTTCCACACGCCGTCAAAGTCGGTGGCCAGATCATCGCCGTGGCTGGGGTCGCTGTGGTCGTGCTGCTCTCGAGACTGTCGGCACAAAAAGCGGATCGAGATGGGATCGGGTCCAGACGGGTGATTTTTTGACTCACGTGAGGCAGCAGGTGAAGCAGAGCGTCGCCGCTGAGGGTGCCCACGGCCAGCGCCACCAGGAAGGTGAGCAGGAACTTGAAGCAGGACCCGTTGAGGATGGGCACCAGAACCACTCCCAGCAGAGACAGCAGGCTGATGATGGTGATGGACACGAAGCCCCACACCCAAATCCACACTGGAGACAAAAGCCGGAAGAGGAGCGAGAAAGTTTCAAAGCGCAATCTGCTGTCATTTATTTTGTTGCGCGTTCAACGCCTTTGATGGAGGACACCGGGCGGAGCGAGCGCCGTAAAAAGCCACGCTATCATTTCAAGTGTCAAAACAGCACAAGGCCAAAGTGGAAAAAGTTGACGACTTTTTGGTCACAAAATGCTTAATGGAGTATGAAATTCAATGTCAGAGCGGCGGCGGCGGCGGCGTTTGCTAAAGCGAAGCCGGAGCCTTCACCGCCCACCTTTGCTTTGGGCTTTTACTGACCCGGGCGGAACGGAGGAGCACGTTGACAGCGAGGTTAGAGAAAATTAGAAAAATAATAATCAATAAAGTCAAGTGAAGTCTGGGCTGGATGCTCATCTTTGAGCACAGAAAATGTCAAATGACTTGATTGGCATGCAAGTGGCAACCGTTCCGCCTTTGCCATTGGCTGCTTTGTCATTTTGGACCGCCACCTTGAAGCTTGACAAAGCTTTGCGAGACGATATACCGCAGCCGTGCGTACTCGAGGCTACATCTCTCAAGTGAGCGGAGAAAGAACGAATAAGTGGCAAGCAAAATGGCAGCGGCGCCGCTTCCCCTTGCGGAACGGACCCCAGGTGGCCAAGTCGGTGAGCAGATGATGCAGCTCGAGTGCTTTTGAGAGAAACCCAATCAAGCTGTCACTGTCTCATTAAGCAGCTGTAGGATTAAGAAAGATCAGAGGAAAACATTTCCCTTGGCAAAGGTTCTTGCTCAGAAAACGGGCCCAAATGCCTCTTGGCGGCCGGAACGCCACGAGTGAGGACAATTCGGAGGGCTGGCCGACATCTGGACCATTCGCCGCGGCTCAACCTGGCCATAGCATTTCAAGTAGCACTTAGCTTGGCTTAGCGCTAAACGCGCAGCATCAAGAGACATCCGTGAAGCGAGCATCGATGGAGACAAACAATCTTTTTGTGGTCTCAAAGTGGAGCGCACACATTTCACACGGGTGTGCGTTGAAAAGTTTCAAAGGTCAAACAAAGTTCATTGAGAAAGTGCATTTCACCCGAAAGCCCGATATTCACACCAAGTGGTCGAATAGCGACGCCTGGGCCCTCTTTGAAGCCATCCGCTACCGTGATGTTTTGGCTCAAGGAGATCGGATCGTGGCCAAAGGATTTGATGCTAGTTCCGGCCGGGCCAGATCAAACATTCTCAAACGCAGCAAGTGGCCAACTCTTTTCAGAGCTGACATTGTGTGCCTCTTCAAACAATCTACGTATGTGCATTATATTTCTTTTTCCCCAACTTTTGGCTGCGCTTGCCATAATAGCCAAATCATCGTGGTTAAAAGTGGACACAGAAGCCCCGCTTTGGTTTTCAGTGCGCAAGCAGCTACACTTGACTGCTTTCTTATTGGTGCAGCAATGACGCGGAGACGTCCACGGCAGCCGTGAAGAGCAGGCCGCCGGCACATTCAATTCGGCTCATCTCCGGGTCATCGGCTGCCGCACGCGGCTGCCGCACGCGGCTGCCGCACGCGGCTGCCGCACGCGGCTGCCGCACGCGGCTGCCGCACGCGGCTGCCGCACGCGGCTGCTGCGCGTGTCCAGGTAAAGTGAGGCAACGTGGGCCGCCCAACCCGCCGCTCCCCATCCTTCCCCCAATTATGAGTCTCCCGTGAGGCGCGCGGTGTCACTTAGACGCTCCTAATTGGCACGGCGCTAAAACGAGGTGCGGGCATTGTGGGAGCGCGACTGCAAATCTCCTCCCCCACGGATGCCGGCGGGAGGTAAAGGGAAGAAAGCCCCCGCGGCGTTGCCTGCCCACCGACGAATGGCGCCACTAACGAGGCGCCACGGCTGCCCTTTTCCACTCGTCGGGGCCGTCTTCCTTGTTAACGTTTCCATTTTTAGGAGTGTGACGCAGTGCTGCCTGGAGCACATTTATTTGATACAGGTTCCGGTCACGCTTGCTTTGAATCATTAATCAAAGAGGGAGGGTGCTCATCCTCTTCCACGTGGTTCTTACAATTCAAATTGAGATTGCGAGCAAAAGGCGTCTCTCATTTGCAGTCTGGCCACAAAAGTCACCTGCCGCGCCTTGGTGAACATTGTTCCACATCCCGTAACTAATTAACTCCAAACACTGTTTTCGTTGGCTTCTGAGAGCAATTTATGACGAGCATTCCCCAAACCGCAATGGCTGTTAGCCATTCCTCAGGAAATGCAACCAAAAGGCACCAAATACATCTTTAGAATGGCGCTTGTGTTCTAATCAAGGTTGACAATTTGTATTTATTCACATTTAGGGGAAAAACACTCCATTAGTTGGGAATGTTGTTTTTTTTTTAAACTAAATCTGTTGATTTGAAAATGATGCTCTGGTGAGTTTTCATCAGTGCTCAGCACAGCAGAAAATGAGAGAAAAAAAGAAAGAAAATGGATTATTCCAACTGCGAGGGAGGAAGACAGCAAGCCTTTTTCACTTTAGTGGAAATGAGACCATCTCGGTTGTCAGGTAACTATAATTCGCGGCCCCAATTGCCCAACGTTTCTCGTCTGTCTGGTTTGGCTGGCTCCACTACACTTGGTGGCGATGTTGCTCTTTTGCTGTGGGGACTCAATTTAAAAACAAAATGCTACAGCTCTTCATTAAGCATTTTCTCGGCATGTTATTTCAAATTGTTCTCCAGTCAGATTGCTATTTTTAGTTTGAAAGGCCTGCTTTGAGTGGCAATCGAACAAGAATGTCTCTCTTCAGCTTTTCGATGATCACTCAAGGCTATTAATGAGTACCAACTTCCTCTAACGCAGATAACCAAATCAAAACCAGTAGATGAAATCATATCTTCTGGTTCATGAAAAGGACAAAAGCGCAGGTAAACCTGATGAAGCGTTTACGTGAGTGACGAGATCACGCGGCCATCCTTAACCTCCTTTATGACGCTGCTCTTTTTAATTAGTAACAGGGCCTTACGCTGACAATCTCCGTTTGTGACGATCCATTTTTTTTTCTCGAGCAAAAAGTACAGTATGAAATGATCGAAAGTGAGAAGTTAAAATGGCACCCAAAAAAGATTTGAATAGATGCAATGACTGGAGAGGCGAGAGGTTGAAATACGGCTTTGGTCAAGTTGATACAACCTGAACCCGTTGGAGTGCTTGATGAGACTTGACGTCTGCCGGCCTTCCTGTTCAGACTAAGTGCACTCCAAATCAAAGGGTGTGTGTGTGTGTGTGAGATCTTGTCTGCGCTAGCTCGAGTGCTGCCACGCTTCAGCTGCAATTCTTTGGACTGATCTTAGCGGATCGATGGATGCGCGCCTCTTACCGGAACTGACATTCTCTTCCACGTCCATCTGGTGGTAATGGCGGATGCACACGCGGCTGTCGATCTGATACAGCAGGGCGGGGCACAGGTAGGTGAACTGGCCCGGAGAGATGAGGGACTCGGGACTCAGCCCGTAGTAGGCGAGGAGCTGGGTCAGGTTCAAACACTGGGAGAGGAAAGGGAGACGGAGGTTTGGCAAGCCAGCAAACGCCCGCTTGGGAAACACATCCGACAAGTTTGAAAAAGCATTTTCATTTGTGTCACGCACGCTACCTCCTCATGCTTGTGAGCCAGGCCACCGGCGTGTCCCGCCAGAACGGCGCCCGGAACCGTGGCGGTGTCGGGCCCTCTGGGCGCTTCCCGTTTCTCCTTATGGGAATGGCCGTGACCGTTTTTGTGCTCGTGGTTGTGATCGGAGAGGCCCGTGGCAGATGGGAGGGTTTTGTTTTGAGCCCGTTGTCCTCGGACCCTTCCCGGCTTTTTGGGCCTCTTGGTCTTGGCCTCTGCGGGGGCGGGAGAGGTCCGCAGATCCGTTCGGTCGGTAGACGGTTGCTTCGGGTCGGGGGGAGGCAAATCCGTGCCGCCTCGAGTGTGTTCCGAGTGTCGGTGGGCGTCATCTTCGGGACGATCGTGGCTCGGATCCGCGTCGTGTGCGTGATCGTGGCTGTGATCGTGATGGTGTTTATGGGGGTGCTCCGAAGATGCGCCGGGAGGCGTGGTGGAGGTCTGGCCGCACCGTGTGACTCCTTCTTCCGCGTGCGGCCGCTGGGTGTCGGGATCGTGATGCGCGTGGTCATGGTCGTGAGCCTCGCCGTGCGAGTGGAGGCCCTCCTGCACGTCCAGAATGTCTAGATGGGCCACGTGGTCGTGGCCGAGATCCTCGTGGTCCACGTCCACCACTTTGATTTGGCCTAGACCCAAGCTAACCAGCAGACTCTGGAATCCTTGGAAATCCAGCCGGTCCTTCTGGCCGTAACGCCGGAACAACTGGCGGATGTAGAAATGCTGCTCTTCCTCTAACGAAGCCCCCGACGGATGCGGCGGAGAAGCTCTTCTTACGTACGGGTCCTGGGAAATCTGCAGGTCATTGTGGGTGTGGTTGGCGTGGCGATGAGCGCGCTGCTGCTGCCGGCGGCCGTCGCCGTGACAGTGGCTGGACTGATGGTAGAGGAAGGTGAGCACGCACAGGAAACAAAATCTGGTGTGCACGTGGACTCGCATTGTGCTTGCCCGACTTCTGCTCCCCTGCAAAAACAACAGTATTTTTTATTTATTTTTTTCCCATCACCAGCGATAAATAGTCAACAATTCTTCTAAATTGATTTGGATCCGCAGCCACCCGGCAGCTCATAGCTTCAGTTGCCCAGCAAGTTAGCTCAGTGCAGAGCGTGTTGTGCCCACTTTTTTCCCTTCTGTCCTTGCCCGCATCTTTTTTTTATTTGTATTTTTTCCCCCCTTCTCGCCGCGCTCGCTAAAGAACACGCTTGAGCGCTCGAATTAGATGGGCTCCGTGTTAACGGGGCCTTGAGCTACTCGGCACAAGGAATAAAATTGAGCCCGTGACGACGTCGACATCAGCTGCGGCTAACCTGAAAAGCTCTCAAAGGATATTTGGAGCACTGGCGATGCTGCGTTTATAACACAAAAGATGCAAAAAGAAGTCAATAATATCGCATATGAAGGCGATATCCACTCTCTGTTGCCATCTTGCTCAGAGAATTACGCATCTAATAAGCAAGATAAGCCTTGTGGAACACAATCCAGGCTTGAGAGAATTGAGCAACAAATTGCTTGTTCTCCTCACTCCCCCCAAAAAGAGCCCCAAGCAGCAATATCATCCGAGTCAAATGATCATCATAAGGTCTCGGTGAAGCCCGAGGCCGAGCGCAGTCGGGCAAGATTGCTGCATGTGGGGGCTGAGGACTCGGATGATGTCAGATGAGCCTTGCTGCCGGCCACACACTTAAAACACAATCTTAGTCGGGTTCATAGTTGACAATTAGCAAAAGGCGCAAATTGTGACCGTGGGATAATATTGCAAACAAACTTTTTTGTCGGGGTGCGCAACTCTCCGACAAAAGACGCTTTGATCGCCATACGTGGTGGCGGAATACCATTTGAGGACTCATTTACGAGGAGGGGAGGGGAGGGGTCTGGTTCAGATACCAGATGAACCGGCAGACGAAGTTTATCAGCTCCTGACTGTTGTCTCCTCCTCCCACGCAAGTCGTAAAGCAATAAATGAACGTGCGGTCTGGCAATTCATAATAGGAGTGGAAAAATAGAGGATGGCATATTTCATTCTGAGCGCTACAAAGTGTCCCACTTGCTAGAAGAGAAGAGAAGAGAAGAGAAGAAGAGAAGAGAAGAGAAGAAGAGAAGAGTGTCAAACGTAGTCAAGTTGATTCCCGAGCCGTGACTTGACTGCCGTACGAAGAAACGCCAAGGCGAGCGAGCGAGCGAGCGACTTACCTCCTCGGGCGGCTGGATGAGAGGTGTGAAATTACCAACGATGGCACTCTGACTGAAGGTTCCGCATTAAGTGTGGCGACGAGCCTACTTCATGCTTGTCCACAGTGTTTATAAACAAGGCGGCGGTGACCTATGAACCTGGCTGCTGATAGGGGAGGGAGGGCAAAAGCAAATCACACCCTCTCACTAGGCACAGAGGCCTACTGTCTTTCCTTGATTATAAGTCTTCAAAGAGGGGGGGTAGACCCAAAAAAGTGATTTCATTCATAGCATTGCCATTTGCAAATATGCAATCAGTTCCTATTCTGAGGGGGGGGGAAAAATCACTCAATAAAAAATGCAAATGCAGCTGAATTTGTGAGCAGTGAATACAAAGCAGTTCACAAATATTTCAAGAAACTTTTCAATGTCCACTATTTCATGCCCAACGTCCAACTCCAGCTAACAATGACACTTTGGCAACTCACGTGAATATTCTTTCGTCCGTGTGGGACCTCCACTTGTGATGCTGCTGTTTCAGGGGGCTCTTCTCAAAACGGCACTCTGGAAAGAAAATATGATCAAATGAAAAGTTCACTTTTGCCTTCTATCAAATCAAATGCAGCAGCGTTTTGTTGTTGCTCTCGTTTATAGACGTGCTAAAATGTAGTCAAGTGAAAGAAAGCGTTTGCATGTGCCCGCCCGTGTTCTTTCCGGGTCACCGATGACTGCAGGATTGCAGATATGGGGGGGGGGGGGGGGGCTGTTGTTGAAACCCTAAGCTGCTCCATCTGATTCTCACATGACCAATTCAGTTGCTTCTCGTGTCAGTTGCAAGTGTGGGACTCCAGGAAAATGCAAACGCCAAATGTCATGTGACGAGAGAGAGTCAGCGAGCGGGCAGAAATGTTGGAAGGCAGCCGGAGCACGTTGGGGTTAGGGTTGGCAGGCGCCACGAGTCACGATACTTTTTATTTATTTATAATAATGGTACTCATTTATTTTGCTATCTCAGTTCAAAAAGTCAAACCCATGTCGGCACGCTTAAAGAGTGACTTATATCAATTTGATTAGTACAGCTGACAAAAAAAGAAACATTCATTTCGATGACTACAATGTGTTTTACTTTTGGAGTTGAAATTCGGAAATAAATGCACAAAAATATAATTTTTGTTTTATATATCGTAGCAGTTTGTCAAATTCTTAAACGACAGAAAAACGGAACCGGGAAAAAAAAGACAAAAGAAATTTTGAAAGCATATTTTTTTCCCAGCATTGTTTTGAAAGTTCGTGATTGGAGCAGAATTTAAGACTGACAGGCAGGTACTTGCTAAAAACAAACTAAATCACAAGAGCAACTACAACGGAATGTGTTCAACAACAGAAAACTAAGTCCTTACCGCTTGTCAAAAAGCCGCAACCAAACGTTTGAACCCAAGCTAAGACCACAAAATGCTTTCAAGTCCAGAGGCTCAACTCATTTGTAGGGAGCCACGGTGTGGGTGTGTGTGGGTGTGTGTGTGTATGTGCGCGCATGTGTGTGTGTGTGTCAGGTAGCTCCATTTGTAATGCATGCAAAAGGTCCTATAATGTTCACATGAGAATAACCTCATAAAGACGTAAAAATTGTGAGTTGACTTTCAGCGTTTACGTCGATGTGAAGTCGACTTGTTGACTAACTCAGCTCAGCCCTTCGTCACAATTATATTGCAGCCTTTTGTCCAGAAATTGGTGGACAGAGAGGGAATGAAAGAATCCTCACTCTTACTCTTACATGGCTAGTGTGCGAAAGTGGTGGCACGGAGCAGATTGTGGACACTGTGTGAAATGCCACCACGGCGGCAACCTGCTCCATGTTTACCAGATAGCACAAGCGCTCTGACCTTCACTCAGGTAAGGCAGCAAAATAGATGGCAACTTCATGCATGCATGCATGCATTCAGGTCAGAAAATGGATGAATGAATGCATTGCGAGCACATGGTCAGATGACTTTTTCTTACTTTGGCACTTGTCTTATTTCACTCACCTGCAGGCTGTCAGTGGAGAGCAACAAACATCACGGGTGACTATATGTACAGAAAGATGGCTAGTCAACATGACAGTTTGTCACAATGCATTCATTGTGAAGTACTTTCCAGGTGGGCTAGGAACAACCGCCAAACATTTCTATAACGGATTATTATTCGATTCTATGTTGCAGTGTTTGTTTGACAACAAAATGACAAGATATGCACTTGAAGTGCAGGTTTCACTTTTGTTCACATGGCAATGCTCATGTTGTACATTGTAGTATCTGTGAATGCGGGCCGGGCGGGCGAGTGACATGGGAGTCGCTTCCCACCAATTAACCGAAGATGCTTTCTTAATGACTGCAAAGAGAATATTGGCAGGCTGGTAGGCCGTGTGTCCTCTCAGGACCTTACAGAATTTAAGTCGGCTAGTCTTTCACGGAATATAAAATGTAAGTCGGTGCCAAGAGAACAGCAAATATGCGGGGATTACTTTATGCTACTTAAGATGCATTACATTCCGATCCTTAAATCTCACACTGGCACAAACATGAGATAATGTTCATTTCACCTAATGGAAACAAAAAGCAAGACTTAACTGTGTTGCTTGACGTATTACCATGAATTTAAACATTGAATTACTTTTTGAAAATCACTATTGGACATAGGCTAACCGGTCTTGCTTTAAATCTCGGATTTCATTCCGCTATATTTGCTTTTCTAAGCTCCGGCAGCGCAGTCGCGGAATTCGGCAAAAACCGAATGACCTTTTTAGCAGCTTTCATGTTCTACAAGGAAGGCGTAGAGCTTCGGACCACGTTGATGCCCAAAACTTTGAGGAAGGGCTTTTTGTTTTGGACTCACATTGTTTTGGACTCACCTTTTGGAAACATTTCAATGTGCTCCACATTTTCTATTACATTCAATTGCAACCACACGAGCATTTTTAAAGAGTTGGAAATACGTATATTTGTTGTTTTGAAAGTGTCACAATCCAGGTATGGAAACTTAGGGGGCAACTTGTGCTCTTCTATTTTTCTAAGAAATGGAAAATGCTTAGCAGTGAATGACTTCAATATATATTAAGGGAAAAGGCATCTTCGGGGCTTTTCCGATAGCTTTGTGTGTGTCGAGTTTAAAAATGTCGTTTTGAGTAGTCACATGAAGTTGGTGAATTGGCCACTTAAAGCAATTGCGGTTTAAGTGCAGCGGCCCCGAAATAGACCGGCGGCGGCGGCGGCAACCAGCAGGGCTTAGTCGATGTGCCACACCAATGAAAAAGCAAGATACCCGCCCTACTGGCTGTCTTTCTCTCTCCGTAAATCATCACTACCCGTCTAAATGTTCAATTAAACGAAACATCAAACGAGATGCTCGCTAAGCGCTCGCTCGGTTCGCTGCACGTGGCGAGGAGGATAAACACGCTCGAAGCCTCCGTCAAAATCGCGATTATTAAATCTGCCGCACGATTAAGGCAAAAAGAGAAAACAGCAGCAACGGCAGGAATCATAAAAAGAGGAAATGACTCAGAGCAGCCTCTTTATTTGCATGGGTTGGCGACAAGCAGCTGCTAAAGTCGCTTGGAAAAAGCGAGGCAACAAGAGCTAGCAGATGAGCACGCAGGAAATGAGATGAGAAAAATCCCCCAAAGGACATCGTGGAAACGTTTGCAGCAAGTGGCGAATTTTGCTTTGGGAGCAGAGCAACGCGCTCGTGTCCATGTTGTGGGAGTGAATGAAGAGTAAATGCCTTATTCGGGTCGTTACCTCATTCGAGTGCCGTGTGCAGCTCCTCTCCACTCGGTACGAAAAAGAAAAAAAAGAAAAGAAAAAGAAACTTCCGCGTGTATGCGGGAGGAAGGGGCGCTCATTCCCCAACGCCGCTTACGCACTATCTGCCAAGTCGCAAAAGAGGTGCTTCAAGCTGCCTACGCAGTTGGCGTAGGAGAAAACGGCGGCGTTACTTCCACACTGCAGCAGGGAGCAGACTGGCCTAACTAGTAAAGAAGACACAAAGCGGGGATTGCAGACAGCTTATATTTGGGCCTACCAGGCTACGAAATACTCAATTGTGGCCACGCTATACAATATAGATCAAATGTGCGCAAAAAAATAGCAATTCATAACAATAACACGATTGTTTTGTACAGACCTATAAATCGAGCGCACCTTGGTAGACTAGAGGCAGTCGTGAACGGCACTTGCTGGCAAGTGTGCGCTCCATTTGATGTCCATTCTTGGGGATGATATTAAACCCATATATTGGCATTTTATGCGCTCATTATACGTTCCTTGTCCACAAATTAGTATCATTTGATCACTATTTAATATTCTGGAGTCACCAATTATATTTTGGTGCACATGTTACATCTATAACGTGGTCTTAATTTCATTTTGTGTGTTGCAGGTACAAAGTTAGACATTTTACACATTTTGTGTGTCAACAGACACAAGTTTTACAAGTTTTCACTTGTAAATACTGTGATATAAAACAACAATGACGACAATCAGAAATGAGTGCAAAAAGCCCCTTTCATTATATGCATGTCAGCATTGGGAGACATGGGAATAACAACTGTAAAGCTAAACATGTGCAAAAATATGAAAGCGTATGTATTCTCACATAAGAAAGAAAGAATGACCGAGCACAGTTTGTATCGATTTTCCCATCAGTAACTCCATGAGTGGTCCTTTTGTTTACTTTGGACTCATGATGTGCTATATCCAAGTAATCAATGGATTGACACGCGCCGCACTGAGCAATTCGTCAGTTAATACTGCGTGAAATGATACCGCGTTCCTTGTTAGGATATGAACAACTGACTTTAGCTGTGAGCACCTCAAATACGGATGGTGGTGATTTTCTGTGTGTGTTCATCTTCCCAGCAATTTAGCATTCCGAGTTTGACCCGGCAGACCGTGGATTTATTATCTAGTGCCGATAGTCTCGATGAACTTTGACTCCAACAGGAAGTCGGCCATTTTGGGTTGACTCAATTCCAGACACCGTACGCATTTTGTTGCAAGGTAACTTCAGTTTTAAATCAGCCCCCATTAGAAGGCGGCATCCAAGATGAATGGGTAACAATAAACGGCATTTTTTTTTTTCAGTAATCTTGATACGTTGCAAGTGTCTCATATTTAAGCACATGATCGTTCAACAGTGACATCTTATTGCTGAACATGTTCACACAATAATAATGAAATGGCATCATTCGATCAATAATACACACGTTTCTTGCCTAATTATACATTTATCATGAAGAAAACAGTCATCATGAGTTGAGTGGGGCCAAAGGAGTAGTAAAAACAATGAGATTTGCATAATGGCCCAGAAGAGCCGCTTCTATGGCTTCCGCCTCGGGCCACTTTGCTTTGTCACGACCGGATAAAAGAAAGAAAAAGTCCTCAAGCACGACAGCGCGCTTCAGATGATCTAATAATGTCGGATGACATTTAGAGCGCCGGCTTTGAGTTTTATTAGAACTACGTTGAGGGAGGTTTCTTTCAAAAGTTCAAGTGCTTCTTGTGCAAAAAGGTCTTCGTGAGAGCATGCCGGGGGTCTCGACGGCGGTTGCTGTTTGCACCCCCCCTGGCTAGACAATACACAAGAGGCTTCGCGTTATATAATAAGAGTCAAAGCCTAATCACGTGGAGTGTGTGAGTGCAAAGTGAGTCAACCCACCCAAATCTTTTTTCTGCCACTGAATGGCGGGAACAATTTGCTGTTGGACCTACCTTGAAAAAAACAAATTGAATGGAATTTAGGTAAAGGCCACAGAGTGGAGAAAAAAAAAAAAAGTAATTCCAACCAACGTGCAATTGTTTCTATGCTGAGTAATGGATGACTTGCTCGTATTGGAGCGTTCCCGCTTTATTAGTCATGTGGCGGCGGAATAAGGAAACTTGAGTTTGATAAATGAGAATTCCTGATAGAGATGTACTTTATTTATTATACATTAAGTTTGACAAAGAATAGCTTGAGTGCGTCTCTGGTGAATAGAGCAAGGCAGAAAGATAGCGTGGCGCTAACCCACTTGCTTCAGGCCTTCGGGGGCTGGCTGCCTTCTGCGCGCCCGCCGTGCAACCATTTCGGGCCACGTGAATGAATAAATCATGCAACGCGGAATACAACAAGAGCAAGCTGGCTAAATATTTCATTCCACGCTGCAACCTTAATTTCTGACAGCCACAAAAGATAAAGAGGCTATTGCACAATGTTGTAATTACATTTCCCCTTGTAAACATCAGAAGATTGTAAAATATGACAAACCCACACGCCTTCACCAAAAAAAAGGGCCATTATCTGTACGTTGTCATGGTAACGACCAGTCGGGAAGTACAAATCATTTTCTTTGCTACTTAAAGGGGGAGTTTGTATTTTTCGTGTGTATTTTTTTTTCTTTTTTTTTAATCACTTTGTTTTTAAAACCGACAACAAAAGAACAAAAGACATCTGAAAACAAAGTACAGAAATAAAATGTGACTTATTAAAATGACTGCATTGTTTTTGACTTCAAGGGAAGAGACACACAATGAAAGTAAGGGTGAGCAAGTTAGTTAGCACGAGATGGATGACTTCCGCGGCGGGTGAGTCAATGGACAAGTTAGTTTAGCGATGAGATCTATTCTTTAATGAAGTGGCTTGCTGGCGAAATGAGGCCGGGAAGGCCATAGTGGGCATTCAAACCATAAACATTTATTTCAAGGATCTTCCCAAGGCTGACATGATTGAAGGAGCACTTTGGGGAAAAACATTAACAGCAATTTGATGTCTGCACATGTATACTTCCAAAAATCTCACTACAGCTCATCCATTATTGTGGCTGGAGACTGACACCGAAGGACATGTCATCTTTTATTTTGCAGGTTTTCATCCACAGCTGGAGGTGGAACCCGGTGACAGTTGACAGAATTCAAATAGCAGCTTACAATCAACAATGACAACATTTAAATTATCCACAGGCGCAAACGCTTGCTTATTTAGCCAGTGAAGTCTGCTTGATAAGAATGCGGATGATCATTTCCCTAAAGATAAACTTGGATGCCAAAGTCCATTATATTGATCAATATTTTCAAGCACGATGAATTATTGTAGGTGCGGTATCGATTCCTTACAAACACAATAGGAGATGTAAACAAACCAAATATGATCATTTATGTACGTTTGTGCCCGGGGAGGCCTTGCGCCACATTAAACATAATAATACGCGTTCCGCTTGCTTCCTAACAGAAACACACTTCAATCCAATTCCTTGCACTAATGAAGCCATTCTTTTTGCCAGCATCAGATTTGGTAGTGTGAGGTTAATGGCTTCATTAGGCAACAAATCGCCACCCAGGGCCTGCGTAATACGCTTTGCCCGTCCTGCCTGCGCCATATTTCATCATTTGCCGCCTATGAATGTATTAAATTACTGCAAAATAGATTATCCCTGGCTAGCGTTGCAATGCTTTTATTGCCAAATGCTGCGATGCTTTATAACTGCAAATGGGTTCATGCCAATAAATTAACGCTTAACGGCCGGGATTCCCGTACAAATCTATCTATCTATCTATCTATCTATCTATCTATCTATCTATCTATCTATCTATCTATCTATCTATCTATCTATCTATCTATCTATCTATCTATCTATCTATCTATCTATCTATCTATCAATCAATCAATCAATCAATCAATCAATCAATCAATCTAGCTAGCTAGCTAGCTAGCGTATGTGTAGAAATGAGTTAATGACGCAGCAGGAATGTCAGATGAATGTGACGACACCTCCCAGTCTTAGCAGAGCTTTTAATTGGCCTAAAGCGAAGGTAGGGAGGAGTAATTGCTTTCCCTGGATATGTTTATCATTTGCATTGTAATCATCTGTCTGTGATTATTTAAAAAATGCCCGCATGAAAGCAAGTTTATCAGGCTTGTACTTATGGAATCAGTAAAACTGCAGCAATTCCTAATGTAAATAAACAGACGTTATAACTTTTATTAAGCTCATTTATTTTCCCACGCGCGCACTCCGTGACAAGTCGTCCTCATTTAAAAATGAATCCGCCCGCCCGGCCTCATTTTTCCACCAAGCCTGGGTAGAAAGCGGCGGCGGCGGCGACATTGTCACGCTTATTTGGCCCGCAGCTGCCTTTGGCTGTGTCACACCTCAAATGCTACGCAATCCTTCATTGCGCAATGTAACGAGGCCTTCCCCTTGAGTGACGCTAGTTAACGTCGGCACGGCAACTCGATTCACGACACCGGCGGGGACGTTTTAATATTCGTTCCACATCTGGCACTGTTGGTGGAATAAGGTGAAAATGAAGCCAAGAGCAAAGTGCACTCTGGAACAATCACCTTATTATGGGTGAATAAATGAAACATTATCATTATTTATGCCACTTCCCAGAGCAAGCAGAGCTATTTTTATTTTTTTTCCCCCCCCCAGCATCTGCCGCTGTGTTCCATTGTCCTTCAAAAACTCTTTCTCGTTTCTTCTTTTTCTATTTTGCTCCAGGTATCCTTCGGACATGGAAAATACAACTTGATTCTCAGAACTTTACTTTGGAATTCCCCCGTGTGCCATTTTAGCACTCGAACGACTCGACTCGTAAGACTTGATCTTGGATGAATATGACTTTACTCCAGTAAAATGCAACCTCATTCGTTACGATGATGGCGGGTACGTTTAGATAAGATAGATATCACGTGAAAAGGATTCCCTGACCCCAAGTGGTCCCGACAAACGGCTCCGGAATGGCAATAAAAAGCAGCCAATGGGGCGCTCGCGTCCCCGATCAATCCTCAACGTGGTTAGCGCCTTATGAAAACGCCCGAGCCGTAGAGGTAAATGATTTCTTTGGGCAACAAGGTTTTTGCAGTTGATCATCGCCCTGCTCGGCCATCCCCCGCCATTAGGATTTCTGCTCCCGTCTCCAAATAATGATCTCCTAGGAGGCCCAGATATGACTGGAGACAGGCGATTACAGAGAAAAAGCTACAATCGATGGATAATGAATGCCAATGAATCTCTTGCGGAGGGGAGGGGCGAGATTGCGGGGGCACGGAGGGCCGCCGGGCTTTGATTCATGTCTGGCGGCGCACGGTAACCAGGACATCCCATAATGCAACGCGAGGCGCTGTCTGGAGACTTCGTTTTCTCCAGCTTCAATCCCCACCGAAAGCCGCTCTCTCTCCCTTTTGTATTTCTTTTGAACTTTTTCTCGACCTCTCCCAGCTGACCAAGGCGCTAATGGGACCATTAAGAGTTTTAGCGTGGCCATTAATCAGCCGCTCTGATGCGGTCCAATCTCAAACAATTTGCAAACGAGTCTTTGTTGCTCTCGCGTCCGCCCGCTCATGCTCGCTTGCGTAATATCCATCCCAGCAGAAACTTGGAAATATTAGCAGATGCTGTTTACCACAGGAGGGCAAAACAACATTCAAATAACTGTTACCAGAAATGGAAAGAATGAGATAAAAACAACAATTACTGGGATTCATTTTTGGGGTGTTTCCGCCACATTTGGAAACAATGCCAGAATTGACTCTGCGAGGTCAAACCGACTCTTTCATGAAAATGAGCTCACATTTGGAAACTCGGCAGCTCACAAAGGTACATTTACTTCTCGTTTTTTGGATTTTTATATTTGATGGGTGGACAGAAAATCTGGCGACACAATTTGCAATCATCAATTTGATGCATAATTTGTCACAAGAAAATGATGTGACAGGCCGTATCTGGCCCCCGGGCCTTGAGTTTGACACCCGTGGTTTAGATTGTCTTTTCTCCAACCAAACAAATAGGCAGTATCTATTTCTTCCCGCTTTTCTCGGAGCATCACAAAAATCTGCCATGGAAAGCATTTCCCGAGCGAATGGTGGAGCTGAAGGCAAATGCGTTTCAAACCGTATTTGATGGCAAAATGTCGTTTCCTCCCCGGAGCAGCTCAAACGCTTCAATGTAAAATGGTTGAAATTGTGAGAATAGATCATTCCAAGTGGTCCTTATTGGCCCCGGCCGCGCTCCCGGGAGGTCACGACAAGTGCACCCGAGCGACGGCGGGATGAATGGCGAACGGCTGGCATCCATAGCACGCTAATGTCGTTTGGTGACGCATCCCGCTCGTTACCGGGGCCGGCAAAGAGCGGTCCCCCCGCTCGCTCTAACGAGCGGCATGTCAAGAAAACAAATGTTATGACACAGCCATATTAGATATGGCTCTTATTGCCGTGACGGACGTCGAAGAGCCCAACCGTCAACAGATTTCTCACGGATCGCAGTCAAGAGCACGACTCGTGACCGTTGCCTCACTTTTGCACTTTTCCAAGACAAAATATGCTGCAAATTGCTCCAACCAACATTCTCCGCCATTTTGTTTGTCTCCAACTCAATCCCTCCTCATTTGGTTCCATCCAATTAGCGACTCCAATTAGCCGGCCTTTTCTTGGTGACATTTTGCATTCTCTCAAGAGCCTTCTGCAAAATTTCCCAAGCTTTCTTTTACCTCGCGGAAGGAGAAAAAGGTGAGAAAAGGAAATAGAACAAAGTCAAAATGCATCATTAGGGTTTTTCCAGCGCTGTCCTTGTCCCTAATTACGCGCGGCAAGAATTTTCAAAGGGAGACGTCAAAAATGAACATCTCGGTGGTTGTTGATGAGATGATAATGAGCCACCTGTCTTTACCGACCGAGTCCTGCCATATTTCATTCGGCGTTTCATCTTTGGCGAAAGCGCCGAATCAAACGCTGAGTGAAATACCGAAACGATGAAAGGAGCAAAAGGAAGAGCGGGCTCTGGCTTTATTTGTCCAAAACGCTTAACAGACGTTTCTTCAGTAGTACCGCCCACTTCTTGATTGAAATCAGATTCATTTCACATTAGCTCAAAATTTGCCCCCAGGTCAAAGTTGCATTTGACTCACATTCTTTCAGTCAAAGAAAAATGATTTGGGCCGGCAGTCTTTGTTAGAATTGATAAAAGAGCATCTCGGAAAGCAGTTCCATCACGCTCAGTTGATGACGGCATTTAACAGACTTCTGCTACATACTACTGTCAAAAACAGAATTGCAATCTCACTTTGAAAAATCTTTCTCCATCACTTGACTGAGGCCAGCCCTGGAGTGCATTTATCCTTCATCCGGAACCATTAAGGCTGAAGCTTCATGTCGGTGACCCGTGTATGCGGGTTCCCATCATCCGTCACCGTCTCCCATAGGTCTTGGATTTTTCTTTTTCAATTGCAGTAAAACATATTGATCGCCTTTGGTTCTTCAGCTTTAGCCTAACGAGTATCAACATCCTAACAGGACGCAGGAAAAAGTCTCTGTGCCATTAATTGAACAGGAAGTCGGCCATTTTGTTTCCAAGCAGCCATTTCTTTGTGTCTTGGCATGTGAAGAAATTGACACTAAAGCAGACTTTGACTTTGACTTTGATTTTGGGTGCATTCCAAAGCTGAATCTGATCAAACAAGTCCCAATCCCAGACAGATGGCTAACATAACATTAAAATAACCTTTCACGAAGACAATGACTGTATCAACGAACATGCTAATGAAATAAAAGCCATTACAGAGAGAGCCTACTGCCCGTCTGCTTTCGCTCCTTTGTGTTCAAGTTGCATGCCAAGCGTCTGATCTTTGGTGCGGGCGAATTTCAGGCCGCCTCGCAGCCTCGGAGGAGGGGAGCTGTGGCCTTCTGATATCCAAAATGCAAATGTGAACTTTTCCGAGAGCCCCGGAAGCCGTTTGATGGCCGAATCTCCTTGGCTAGGTGCGAGAAAACAATCGGAGCTGCCGCTGTGCCTCCGTGTCTGACAAAGTGCCCATTTGTGCTTCCAGCGGGTGGTTAACAAGACCGCCGTGACGGCTGGACCTTCAGATAACATAATGGTGGCCATAATACTTTGCTATGACACTTTTTTCCCCACCTCACTTATTCATTCCCGTTGTTGTCTACTTACCCCGCTCGTAACGTTTTTCAAGACGATTTCAAATGTTCAATTAAGAGAAGAAATACATCTTCCGTGTACCTGCGACACGCTTCTGGCAAAATAGCCGAAAGCTCAAGAATTATCGCTCGGGCTGTGCCCCGCGCTTCTCGCCAAAAGTGCCACGGCAAAGGATCCACTTCAGCTGGAAACGGGCAAGGATTTCGTGTTCCCGATGCCATTCTTGACACCGCAGTCTCTTTGTTGAGTCGAGGAAAGAAAGATATACACCACTCGTCTTGTTTGTTTGGTTATATACTATGTATAAGAAGGCCGGGTTGTTGAACCCTCGCTCACCCGCCACAAACACGTTTGCCAAGCTCCACCTTTGGCGATTTATTGAGCAGCCACATTGTCTCACTACTGTCGTTGAGGTAACTTAAAGCAACATCTTGAACGTCATCTGGAAGGCGCGCTGAGTTATAATGGGATGGAATTTATGCTCATTTACTTCCACTCAGCAGCCTGAAAGCCGCTCGCGCTACTCTATAACTTGGGATGACAGCGGCGGGGCTGACGTGCCAGCACTGCAAAGCGCTCGGCTGCGCAAGATGCTATCTGGGAATACAGATATCAGCACGGAGGGCGGGCGGGCAAAAAGAAAGAGGCAACACCATTTAACACGAGCTGTTTACATTTGCAACAACAGATGTTGAGCTCAGATGGCCAAGGAACAATGGAACTTGTCACCGCGTCGACTGAAGCTTCTGCGCCGTGTTTCCGCCCGGTTTTTACATTTCCAAGCCTCCGTTTTGCTCTCATTGACGTTACGGGTAAGTTGAAATGAACTTTTAGCGAGAGGAACTCACCCTCGACCGGTTGCTTGTCAGTCGCAGGCCACAAACAAGCAATCCCGCTCACGGCTCTCTTCAAATTGATTTCGTACGTTAGCCCAAGTCGCTCCATAGCCTTTGGAGAATGACCACTTGATGGTAGAATGGGACATTTGTGGTCAACTTGACTAAAATGCTGAGTCTGAAAAATAGCCGTCAAAGTGAGCTATTGTCCAACTTGCCCGGCGTGCCTGGTGGATATCCGCATGGTCGTGATCAATCAAAGGGCTTTCCGTCTTCCACCGGATCCATTAAGCCCCTCACCTTCTACCACTTGTGACTCCCTGAGGGTTGCTGCTGCTGCTGCTGCTGCTGCTGCTGCTGCTGCCGCTGCCATTTCAATCTGAGAGCGACCCCGCTGGCAAGTGTTGTGTTGTGATGAAAGCAGTAGATAGCCACAGCACACGTTTGACAGCATTGCATTACAATGCGTTAGGTGGGAATGGAAAGTGCTGCCCACCTACAACCTACAGAACAAACTCAGGGAAGATAGGCTGAGACTAAGTGCTTTGGGTTACAGGTTATGGTGGAGAGAGTTAGTGGGGTAGGACACCGTTAAGGTTATTATGAAAAAAAAATAGTGCACCACTGCCAAGACTAGAAACTCCTCTAAAAGCAGATCACAGTATGTTTCCATCTTGGCCTATAGAGGGCGCAGTGGTTCTTTTCATGGTGTGCTGCAGTGCACATTAAAGAGTTGAATTCATTAAAGCGTCACTCCATATGTGATATTTTCAACAGATTCTTTTCAAATGAGGAGGTCAGAATGTTTGGAAAACACTGCGGTACGTTTTCACAACACACAAACAATCCAAGCACACACATGACGAGAGCACTCACCTTTTCACCAATGCCTAGTATCCATTTATCTGTGTGCGTAAACGCAAGGTGAACAGTGCAAATGCAACTCAGAGTGCTATGTTGCCTCCGCGGGGACTCCACATTTGCCTGTAACTGAATTGCTATTTCATTCTCTTTCCACGTTTTCAACCCATGATGGCCTTTTTTTTTTTCCTACCCATGGGAAGTATAAAAATAAACCGAGCTCTCTCCGGTCCGCCGCGCCTTTGTGTTATCAACACACAAAGACCAAATGTGCAGTCTGACATCCAATTCAAATGATAGCAGAACATAAGTAGCAAATGCCAGCCAAGATTCGCATTCATAAATTATTACCACTTATTATTTTCATACTGAGGAGAAGACGCTTGACATTTTCGCTCGCCATCAAGCCTATATGGGGAGTAAGTATACTGTACACTATATAGCACTTATCCTCATGAGGTTCACCAGGGCCGTGGATGGGTGGGTGGGAATTGAGGGGGGGGGGGCCTATCCCGGCTGACAATTGGCGAGAGAAGCGGGTGACACACCGGACCGGCTGCAAGTCAATCACAGAGCACACATAAGCGAGCAACTGGATCCCCTGACAGATATGACATCACTCTACACAAGGTTACTTGCAGTACTTTCAGGTAGTGCAAGAAAAGAATGGCTGTGTATTATATTATATTCATTATATTATATGAATTATATTATATTAAATTAATTATATTATATTTTCACCAGCTATCGTGACTAACTCACAATGCTTAATTTGCTAATGTATGCACTAGCAGACAAACATTTCACCCGCCCGCACACAACGGGTTAAAGGGTCATCCAATCTGGCCTAGATCTTTGTCATCCAGTTTCAGCATGCGCTTTGTTTTTTCCCCAAGCATACATTTTCCATCTTTTCACGGGCGTATGAAGGTCAGGTGAAGGCAATGCGAGGGATTACGGGAGCTCAGTGAATAGCCGCTGTGTCCACCAGGAAAGGGTGAAGTTAATGACTTAGAGAGGAGTGTGGGAGGTCTCCAGCCCGTGAAAACGGATGCCTTTTATTGCAGATTGACCCTCTGCTTGAGCCTCTCCTGATAGTCCGGATGAAGACCTGGGAGGCGGGTGGCGAGCGGGGAGCGTCTGCCCGGATTTGCAGTTAATGTACCGGCGTTAATGAAGTCGCTACGCTTCGGCGGAGGCGTCCGTCCGTCCCCTTGTTGATCGCCTCCGGTCCAAGGCGACTCTGTTGTGGGTCGTAAGTGGCTACGCAATTGTGGATTTCACAAGCCTCGGGTGACTTTGGTGGACGGATGGCCAGCGGTAAGTACGGGGAGGAGGAGGAGGTAGAGGTGCGGCTCCGTCGTTGGCTTAAGCCAGGGGAGCTTTACAAGCACAACATGCCCCAGTAGTTCCCATTAGCAGGAACAAGGCTTTGCAGATTTTGTTGACTGACTTACAAAAGGTATAATGGGAGACTGACATGACTATTAGGAAAAGCGAGCAGCTCTTTTTTTAGGAGCGGTGGAGGTCAAGATGGGCAAGGCCTTTCCTGCTGACCTACATTTTCGGGCAAAAGATGTGTAATTTCCCCGAAATGACCGAGGTAAGCGTCAAAGTGCAAGAGGTAAAACGACGACATAACGTAATGGGCGACTGTTAGGATGTTTCCCGGAAGCGGCTCACGGTAGACAAAGCCCCCCTCCGGTGTGTGTCGAGCAACTAATTGCCGTAACGCTCGGGTGGTGCACGCGGGCCCTCGTCTCGACGCACCGCTAATTGGCGCGCCGCTGCCGAGCTGATATTTATGCGTGGCGGCAATCTGCGCGTCTCGCTGCTCGACACCCGGGTCAGGCGGGAGGGAGGGCCTGGCCTCGACTGACGGGTAGAGGTGAAAACAATCCGCCGGGCAAAGAGTTGCGGTCGTGCTCATATAACGGCGAGGGGTGCCGGCTGGCCTCAGTCACGTGCTCAACGCACTTCAATCTGAGGGATTTCATTCTTTTTGCCCCCAGAAAAGCAGCGTCCGTGTTGGATTGATGAGATGTGGAAGAATATAAAAAAAAGCTCCACAGCAGGGCACATTCATGGCCACCGCTGTATTCTTCAACAGCTTGTTGTATTTATACCGAGAGGGTCCGACAGTGGCATAGAATACGTCGTTGAGACTTTCATGCCAAATTGGATTACAAGCTGTTTTGAAGGCGAGGGAATAACTCGTCCCTCTTTTTGTTTATTTGGCGGTCGATAAATCCACTACGGATGAAGACTTGCGACGCATTTGGTAAAAAGCCAGTTTGCTCGGGATTCATTTTCACTAAGAAGCGTTTGGCATTTTATTTGGTGTCACTAACATCACAGGCTGACTTTTGTTGCATCCTCTTTTCCAGAAAAAGAAAGTTTTTGTGTTTGGGAACCGCCGATAACGCTCGTAGCTCTTTGTAGTCAAAAAGTAAAGCGGGCGAGATGAGCGATGAGACGCTCGGGACTGGTCGACAGACAAGCTAGCAGGAAACTCTGCTCCCTCTGGAGAGGAATGACCCGACCCGACGGACAAGTTCTGCCAGATTAAGGGCTGTGTAAAAACAGAAACTCGACTTGCTAACATTATCAATAATCGCTATCATTTCCGTCAACAAAATAAAACAAAAACAAACATGTTGGAGAAAAACTATGAAAACTCACTGAAATTAGGTCTCATTTTAGCAAAGCGGGTCCCAGGAGTCATGTCTTGCACTTTGCGCACGTCATCATGAACACAGCCAAGAAAGTTGTGTCCGCCGTTCCTTTGATTTGTGCGAATCCCGACGCGTCCTTTCAAAGCCGTGCTGCGGCTTTTCATGGCATGGTAAACACGCCTTGATGCGCCGCTGTTATTAATGTCTTGGCTTTACTAGATAACCTCAACTCAGCTTTCAGTTGCCAAGAGTGCTGTCAAAACATGTCACGCTAATCTGTGTTTAGAGATTAATTCTGCATCCGTCGCAAATTGATGCCAATGATCAAGGCAAATTCTCCTGGGCTGGAGGAGATTTGTCATCTTGCCTCCATTGCATCAAAACGAAACATTATCGTGTGCCGCGGTAGTAATTGTCCAACATGCGTTGAGATGCTATTAAAAGATAAACAATGAAAAGATCAAACGTTGGAGGCGACACATTTTGATGTGACCGTCAATGTGAATGTTTCTGCGTTGGGAGGTGCTGCCCTGCCATTGGCGGGCGACTAATCCAAGGTGCCAGAAGACAACGTGGGCCGCATAACTCTGCGGCTTAGACCCGGCCTGTGTAATAAAATCCATTTCGTTCGTGGTCGATGAGCACGTTTGAAATACGGCGGCGGGCTGGTCGTACGCCAGAGTTTCCGCACGGTCGAGTGAAGCGGGCGGGTGAAGGTTCATCTTTTGGGCGGCGGGTTGTCAAGTTGGGCAGCGTAGTTATTTAGCAGCACATTGCCTCCCACCACATCGCCATTAGCAGATGCAGATGGCGCTCCTCAAGTCACAAAGGTGCTCACAGTTGTCTGCATTTTGGCAATATGTGCAGGACAGCAGATGGAGGAAGGGAGGGAGGGAGGGAGGGAGGGAAGGTGTGCGTGTGCGTGCGTGGAGCTTTGTATTAAGTGGAAGACCCCCCGCGGCCGTCAATGCAGGCAGTTAAGTCTGCGACACATTGACTGCACTCTTGTTTTCATCCAATAAAGCAGCACATTTCAATGTCTTTTGCTCCCACATGCAATGAATAATTTGATTCAAAAGGATCCATTTACAGTACGATGAAAAAAATAAGCTGTGGCTGAATAGAAAACAGAAATGCACTTTGGCATGAGAATTGAACGAATATTAGCGATGGAGTGCAAATGAATGCGATATGCAGCAACCGTCAAATAAGTCTGCTAGCTTAATGCTAACACTCAAGGAAAAACAACAGACGGGTTAAGAACTCTAGTATTGCCGTCTGTTTGAATCTTTACAGTTCTTCTTTGTGTCTGGACGCGTATATGCATTACACTGCCACCTAGTGGTGCCATTCTTGAACAGATCACCTCGGAAAGGTTTGAAATCCCAAAATAGACGCCGTTAGGAAGTAGAAAAGATTTAACACATCCAATTTGTCAACATCACACGTCCGCTTGTGTTGAAGTGCCACACATATCACCCACCGGCCCCTCCCCTTTTCTTCTGGCTCCGGCGGCAAACGATTTCATGACATACCGAAATTGAAACGGACCCACCCTGGAGTTCACGCCACCCGGGAGCCAATTTTGCCCGCTCCCTCGTCCGGTCGGCGTGGAGCCAAGCGGCCCCGAGGCCGCCCGTCACCTCGGATCAACGGCCGCACCTGCATCTGTCACCGCGCCAGACGAGGGACAGAGGGGCAGATTTCAAATGAAAAGATGGACTTTCAAATGGCAAAATGACATTGACAGATCACGCTGGCGCCAGCGTGGGCGCACGTGCGTGACTTTGAATGTCGGGGGCATAATGGGAAATGGCGGCTTGTGACAGAGCCACGACCTCCATGGAGGTGACTGCTGGATTTGCTCCCCTCGCTTCGAACCCGCTTTTAGGCACCGCGGTAAATGTCTGATTAGCCCTCATTTAGGAACGTGTGATGCTTTTAAGGGAGGCCACGTCAAACTGGGCTCAACCCAATGAGCAAATGTTGTTTTGAGCAGATGTTTGACATTCCTTCCTCCTTTGTATTCATTCACTTTCAAATCTGTTGCGCTGCGAAATATCAAGCGCATTCACCTGACCTCCTCACCTGCTGTCAAAAGAAAAAGAAGCTGAGTAGGAAAAGGCTTAATTACTTCACTCGGTGCTCAGTCGTCTCCATTTCAAATCAGCGCAAATGTGAATGCATATTCAGCGGGTGGATCACAGAGGCGTCTGATTGTTCGGTTTTTTTGCGTGGAATAAACAATACCGTTTCCTCCATCTCCCCCGCATAGCCGCAATCTCGCTCTGATTATGCCTTCATGCCGCTGTAAAGTGAATATTTATTGAGCACTCCGTCAACTTTTGCGGCCATCCGCCCGTCGTTTGCATACCGATGCGAGGCCAGAAGGTCGCCGAGATCTGCGAGAATTATTGTGCGCGCTTGCCCGCTCAGAGCTGGAATTAGCGTGGACCTTTAGCTAGCGCACGCTAACAAATTCCTTTTCTGAACTGCTCATGACGGCGCCTTTATAGCACGGGAATATAAAAACAGGATCACCTTCAAGTCAAGTATTTAAAAGCCTCTGCGAGTATATCAATGCACTGCCTGGTGGCCCAGCCCGACCCAACGTAAGCACTGCGTCTTCACAATATCAGTAACCGCGTAAGACGGAAATCAAACGCAATCGCAGTGACGGGAACAAAAGGAGTGGAGCGACTACGAAAGGTAGCCAGCATGCCCGAGCGTTGGCATGACCTGGAGCCAACCGACACGGGCATTCTGCTCCACCTCACCCGACTCTTTTGAGCTTGACGCGGAGAGACGGGGACATTTGAGGATGCCGCCGGAGCTGGGAATAAATAAAGGCTCCCTCCCGCTCGGAGGCTTGACAAGCGCCGCTTCAAACGCTGACGAGACTTGAGCGGTGGGTGAACCCGCCTGACCGGTCGGATCAGCGTCGGGCCAATGGAGGTTAAACGCTTCAATCGGCTTGCTTACAAATGCCGGCATCATCATGTGAATAAAAAAGAGCAACTAGCGAGAGGTGATTTCTTCTTTCATGGTTAGCCAACTACTAGCTCGAATTGTCAGGAAAAATGAATGTTTGTCTTTGCACAAAGATTTTAGTCGCTATTTATATTCCATCTTCCGAGAATGTTTCCTTCCAGTACGTAAGCCCAGTTGCTCCACAATTCCCGGGCGCTCGATATCGGCGCGCGGCTGCCATAAACACCATTTGTGAGCCAAACCTCATATTGACGTCCGATGCAACAAAAAGCACGGTAATCCGCCCATCCGGCCAAATATGCTAGCGCGCCGTCCGCTTTGAAAGCGCGTCAGTCAATACGGCCGCTCTTCTGTAATTTGCTCATTTGCAAGCGTTCCGAGGAGATGGCTCAAAGCGACGTGTGCACGCTTGCGTGTGTGCCGTGTCTGTGTCCGCATCTGTTACGTTGAACATGATTGAAGGCTTTTTCCATTCTCCTGACAGAACCGTTTAGGGGCCGGACTGAAGGATGCCGAGGGCCTCTCTCCTCCATACCAGACATTTGGCTGCTTTTCACCAATTTAAAACAACTCCTTCATTGTCATGGATGGTTTTATTCGTCAACGGAGGAGGAGGAGGAGGGTGTGGACCTTGAGGTCAAAGAGAAATGACAGCCTGTCCTCTTTGCGTGTAACCACTCTCGCACCTGTAAAAGCGATCATCGTGTATTCACAAAGGTCGGCAGACTAACCTTGAGCCAAAACCCTTCATCGTGTCCGTAAGCATCCCGACAAGATTAGATTTAAAAAAAAAAGTGCCTTCGACCCTGATAAATATAAACATATAAAAATATAATATAAAAACATAAATATAAATATAATGCCGTCGACACCATGACAGCTTGCCGTGCATGAACATGAAGGTGTGAAGAAATGTCGCCAGATCGACCCTCAAAGAAGTAAAAAAGATTGAAGGTAGCATAGCAGCCATGTTGCGGTCGTCAGGGTCATACATCTCGCTCAGTGAAAATGGACACGCTTAATGAGTGAGCTAGCAGCGGCACTTTGCAATAACCGGCTGACAAGAGCGCCTCGGGCGCCAGGGCTAAGTGACAGGCGGACGAGCCCGCCGCAGAAGCTCGCCGAGGACGAGGCCCGCGTCACCTTTGCTATCGGGCCGGACCCGACACCAACAATATGGAGCTAACCCAAAAAAATGATTACGAAGGGAGATTTCAGAAGAAATTGCCCATGTGAGGCTTTCATGTCGGTTCCATTGAAGCAAAAGCACAAGACGTCCCCTTTGGCGGCCGAAAAGCACATTTTGCGAAAGCGGCGCCCTCGGCCATCCATTTCCAAGTGACACCCAAGAGGCCGTTTGGAAAAGATGACCTGGGAGCGTTTCTCAAGTATTCAGTCAGGCATCTCCGGAGGAAACAATGCAGGAACGGACACGACCTGAAGAGATCAATGGAAGCTGTTTTGTTGTGCTTTTGTCCAAATTTTGATGAAAACTTCCAGATGATACTTGGAAGTATTTCTCGTGGCAGACGTCGGGCTGCCATTTTGCGTCTCACCCCGATGTTATCGTGTCCTCCAAACCAAATTCTGTGATCGTCGATGGGCGCCCTTCTCATTGCCTACTCCGAATATTGATTGCCCGGCCGTCATTGAAGACATTGATTTTGCTCTCATTGGCATCTTCCATGTTTGACAAGGATTACTTCAACTTGGGCACCGTGGCTTTTTTTCCTCACATTGGCATTCTTCACTCACCTTCAGATTTCACCTTTTTATTCCTTTGCGGTCAACTGTTATAATTCCCATTCATTCACATTGGCTCAGCTCTTTTACCGACTGTTTCCTTGACGCATAGCTGACACGGCCTTTTTTTTTTTGAACAAATAAATGGCTGAGTGCTCAATTTACCGTTCTGCTGACAAGGGGAAAAATTTGTATTATGTATAAGCACAAAAATAATGAATATTAAAGGTGACATGATAATAGGTCTGCCGTTGCTTTTGAATCGGAATCAACACCATTATTTCATCGCAAACCCGTAAAATAAATTGTGTTTTCAAAATGAAAATCACAAAATCATGAACCGATGGACAATTGATGCTGCGTTAACATTAGCATTTGCCAAAAAGCTGCTTATCATCACACAAATTGCAGCCATTACAAAGCAAAAAATAAATAAAAATGTCGGCTCGTACCACGAGGAAGCTCAGTGAAAAGTGACTTTTCCATAACGTAACCCCGAGCAAGCGTCTGAGAGCCCGTGTGAGCTGACAGTATGATTTATTTCATCCATCAGCCGGCGGAGTGGAGTTCATTAACGACAAGAATCTGTGTTGTGAGACTCTTAAGACATCGTAGGGCTTGGCGGCCCGCGTTCATTGCCCAAGCCCCTCCGGCGTGTGCGCGCGCGGGCAGGCAGGCAGGCAGGCGTACGTGCGCGTGTGCGTCACCGCGCAACTAATTAAGTGTCACTTTGAATATGACAGATTGCTATCTGCTGATGAGAAATCTCCAAAAGGGGACGGGAGTGGAGGGCAGGGCCCCGCCCCGCCCCGCCCCGCCCCGCCAATGCTTGCAACGCGTACCCAACACGCTGGCAATCACGCAAATTGTAATCGTGACACAAAGTCAACAGCCGCCCCGCTGGGAAAGGCTCAAAGTGGTCAAACGTGCGCCATCCAACGTGAATTTCTGGTGGAATTCGAATAGCCCTTCCTCTCCAATTTCATCGTTGTCAAAACATTGCTCCAACATTCCATGTGGAGAGTTTTAGGATGGGCCAAAAGGCAAGCTTACGCTGGCTGACGATGATGCACTGCTCAATTTCGTTCCTTTGCTGTCTGTGTTTTGAAATCAACAAATAGGGTGTGGTATTTCAATTGGCCCCCGTTGTTTGACGACCTCTGAAAATCGGCCATCTTGAAGTTGACTCTCGTTGCTTTGCGCAGAGGTGCCAAAGAAGAGGTAGAACAATAACGATTCATCGAAGGATGCGGCTTTTGATTGCGCTCCTCTATCGAATCTCATTCCTTTGATCGGATCCTCGGGGATTAGCGAGTTTGTGTCACATTGCGACAAGGCCCCCCCTTGTTAGCGCCGCCCGGAAGAACCGTGCAAGCGGCTACAAAGCGCGTATGCAAATGCTAAGCGCGGGCTGCCTTTTTCAATTAAACGCTTTTGAAAATCAAGTCCAATATTTCCCATGACATTTTGTCGCCTCCTATGGAACAGTCAATGCATATTTTGCTTCACTGAATCTTGTCATTTTATAAAAAACATTAGACTTTATTTATTTATCCATTTATTCATTTATTTATTGATTAAAAATGTGGCACGTATCCAGTTTTCTTTATTTTTTGGTACTATTTTCTTCTTCAATGAAAATGAATACCAGATTTCAGAAAGACATTTCTCGAGATGACCCGAATTTTAGAGTCTTGACTAGGCAACAAATCTGATGTCATGTTAAGCGAAAGAGCATTGACTGAGATGACTTCAATCATTCAAAGTCATCTTATTTCTACCGGCGTTCTTGCGCCATTCAGAAGAAAAAGCAGTCAGCTCCAGATGGCCGCCGTGGCTCATGTTGCGGAACACTAACGTCATATTCTCTCACTAAGAACAGAACGTACTTTGTTTTCTGCTCTGGTGCAAACAAAAGAAATGAAAAACAAACCATATATGACAGTCCACTATTGGGCAGGACGTTGTCATGGCAACAAGGACGCAACCGTTTGACTTTGCGCCTTGTTAATCCTCGTCCTCCTTCGCGCCGTGACTCTCATTTCCTTCTCATTACTTTCCTCTACGGTGCGATCAAAAGGTCCCGCGAGTCCACACTCGACCTCAACTCTGTTAACCCCGACCGACTGACTAAGCTCGGTGGCCGCTCCTGTTTTATCACCTGAAGGAGCAGCAACTTTTTCCTGAAACTAATTAAAGTTGAGGCGAGAGAAAGCGTCTTGCGAGGAAGGGAAATGAGCAGATTCAGCTTGGCTGAGTGATGTCAGGGAGGATTAACAAGAGCGCTGTCTCTCACTCGTTAATCTAGAAGGTCCCGGATATGCCGTGCCTTTGCTCGCTCGCTCGCTCGCTCGGGCCTTTGTCAGGGAAATTCCGCCTTCATCGCTTTTGTCTGACGCCGAGCGTCGACCTCCGTACGACGATACGCTGTGGAACATTTGCAGACTTGTGGCGAGAAAGCGAAGCGTGGAGAGTCTGCGTTGCCAAAAAAGCACCTGTGCAATGAAGAAGCTACGTATATCAGTACTTTTTTTTTTTTACCTCCAGAATCTGTCCGTTCACTGATGTACGCTACAGATCTTGAGTACTTTTGTCACCTCTGCCTAAGTATAAAACACGAGTGCTGACTTTTTCCAGATGTGAAGGCCGCCGGTGAGGCATACGAGACAGACGACAGAAAGCGTGAGAGAGAGATGAGAGTCCCCCCCAAAGAGTTTACATATCACAAGATAACTTGAAGAGATTTTTGTTTCTGAAAAAGTTCAACTGCAGCCGGGGGACCACGTCGAGGCGGCTCGCTCGGCTTTTTACGGCTCGTGCGTAAGAAGGCGAGACTTGAATTTTCATGCACGTCCACGTCGGCCGCAGCTAATCTGACAGCCTCCTCACAGAAATCCCTTTAACGCCGTCTGATACCTAGCACACCCACGCACACACACACACACACAGTTGTGCGACATTTGCTCACATTCTGCCCGGGGATCAGCAACTGATTCGCAAATGAAATCTGTCTGACCAAGAAAAAAAAGAAATTGAAACACGGAATTTATTCCAACACGGATTACATCCCGTGCAGCCCAAAAACGTGTTAATTAAGCGCGCTGAAGACTAAATTAAAAAGACTAATTACTTCAATTAATTTTGCAAGCGCGGTTGCAAAGAGACAGGTCATTTCGCCTTTGTGAGAAAGGAAACCGGAAGTCAAAGCGAGGCTCGCGAGAACGCCTTTGTCCTTCAGCGCCTCGGCTTGAGACGTTTGACGATATGCCGAGGACTCTCCGACGGTGCGTATAATCGAGCACGTCTGCGTAGCGAGACCGGCGCGATGATCGTTTACGGCGGAGGGAGATGTTGCGGGCGCTGTCTCGTTAAATATTCATTGCGGATGGATGGACATTCAGATGCTGTCAGACTGCACGCGAGCCAGCGCCATTTGTTCAATCTTTGAGCAGAAGGTCAAAACTCCCAAGTAACAGCCAGCAGATGTGATTGCGACACAATCATTTTATTTTTGCACGACAAGTGACGCGACCTTTTGCAGGAGATGGCCCAACCTGGCCTAGCATGCGCGTCGCTAATTACAAATTCTACGTCCGAGCTCAAAGATGTAGAATGTATAAGCCTTTCAATTAAAGCAAGGTCTGCCAAAAAACAAACAAAAGGCATAAAAGGCCTTGTGTGGCATTTTCACCTGACGCCAGAGAAGAAAAAAGGCGCTACGGTGTCGCTGTGGCCCATCGGGCTTTCGTTGCTATGACGACCGGGTGGAAAGGAAGCCAATGCCACCAAAGCGTTTGTGACCATCAAAAGACCACACACCCCTGTTGGCCTTGCCCTCTTTATTGCCACCATTGAAAAAACGGAATTGCCCATGAAAATGTCCCAAGTGGCTTTCAGTCAGGCACTTATTTCAAACTGAGACGAGCAGGAAAGAACAACAAACGTTGATCATCTGGCCAATTATGGTCAACATCACATTTTCTAGGTGCTGAAGTTGATTGTGACCTTCGGGCTCCATCGTGTTCCTCAAATCAATTTTTACATTTGAAATGTGGGAAATTTTCACATGAGGCTCATTTGAAAGGCTTTGGAAGGCCCTTTCCAATTTCTCAGATGAGTTTGGAGAGGCCGCAGAGCAAATTGACTTTGTGTTAAGGTCAAGTGCACCGACTAAAGAAAAGCGGATTGTGACCCAAATAATATTCTGATGAGAAATGGAGGAAAGCTTCTTTTTTTTTTTTTTTTTATATAAATGACCATGTCAAGTGAGGCACACATCAAGGTGAACAACTGAGAGCGTGTTGTCTGTCTGAAGAGTTTTCGCTCACCTTCTCTGCACCAGCCACTTGAGCATTTTCCTTCATGGTGCTGAGGAAGAAATATTTTGCACAAGTAGGGTACTTGAATAAAAACAAGGACAAATAACTTGTCATCATCCACCCCCTTTGTTGACATGTCAAATATTGGCTTTAACGCTGCAGCGTGACTGACGCACGATGGACTCTCCGCATTTACCGTTTCATTTTGTGATGAAACGCACGCCGGCTTGGCGCGAGCGTGTCCTAGTTTTTGGGCGGTGGAGCGTTTTCATAGCCTGGCAACGTGCGAGGTTTTTTGCCTCTCACTTCTCTTTTTTAAATGAAAGGAAAGCCGAGTTCCATTACCACCTGCTGCTCACGTAATGCAGACACGTCAACAGCTGACACCTCAATCACGTCGGCCATCTCCCTGGCAAAATTGCCCCGTCCAAGAAAAAAAAAAAAGCCAATGTGGCTCGCCGATGGATTGCTCGACTGTGTTACGCCGCGAGACAGATTAGAAGATGGCCCGTACGCCTCCCAAGTGGAGGTGACAAGGCCACAGCTTTGAAAAGAAAAAAAAAAAACGCACAAAATGGGGTCGCCAGACTTGTAAACAAACGTGACTGCTCCTATTTTAGCTTTGGCCCGATTTAAATCGGACACCTCCAGATTCCTAGATATTTGATTTGTTATATATTATTTCGATTTATTATTAGATTATCATTATTATAATTATATCTTTTTTATGATCGTATATTCATCTTTTTTAGTGGTAATACGAAACATGAGGAAAAACAAAGAGAGAAAACAAAGAAAAGGATCTTTGACGACTAAGATAGGAAGAACGTGGAGGCCAGCCAATCATCATGGAAATGAAGCCCTGCTATTAGACCTTCCTTTTGGAAACGAACTCGACACTTGTTAATAATTTATTAACACTAATGCACTGCTGATAAATGGTACAATGACTAATTCATATTATTGTAATATTAGCTGCAAACGCATAATTTGGGGAGTGTTCTATTTTAAGTGCAGACCGCTTTCAAATGGAGAGGGCATAAAACATGTTCATAGGAAAGTTTGCCATCCATTTTGTTTTTCAGCCCCGACACCAACCTTCCGTGTTTCTTTTTCTTTTTTTCCCCCAAATCTACATGGATGCGCTTCATTTCAGGATCAAATATAGACTCGCGGAGAGTAATTTGTATTATTTTCCGACACACGAGTTCCAATTACCGTCTCTCTCGCCTTAAGCGCTCATGGAGACTAATGAGACAACACAGGGAAGTGATTCAAAAGCCTCGGAAATAAGAGGTGGAGATTGAGATTCAAAAGTCATCCAGAGCAAGAAAGCAAACTCATATTACTTTCCAAAATGTCATTTGACCAAAATAGACTTCACAATCGTCCAACGGAATTCGTCGCCTGGAATCACCACAATGAAATCTACGGCCGAGTTCTCTTGGAGGGACCCTTCCGATCCATCCGAGGCCAGTCTGCAGGTGGTCCTTCCCGTTTGCTCGCCTTTCCAGATGTTGGCGTCCGCCACAGTGGTCAGTCTGCGCTGATGGATGAGCCGCAAACGTTCATTCCTTCAGCATGGCTGACAGCAAGTGGCAGGAAAACACGCCAGTTATTAATAGCGTTCATTAAGACAGCGTGCCCACGGAATAGAAGCCTCATTAATGTCATTACTAACTCCAATGTTTTCCTGCTGCTTGGGGGCAAATGAATGGGGAAAAAAAAAAGTCCATCAACTACCTGTACAACACAACGCTTGGTGCTGCTCGTCTTCTTGTCATTTGGTTTTAGAAGGGCTCACTTGACAACAAAGGTAATATTTGTTTGCTCGTCTGAATCATCATCCTGGTTAAAATACCATTTAAGCCGCTCGTATTATTTAGAAAGCGTGAATTTGGTAGGCGGGTCTGCTATTGTTTAATTGACTTCAGTGTTTTTTGAGCTTTCGCAAACTCTTTTCCAATGCGGTCTTCCACAAATGGCAACTGAACTGACTCTGACACTGAACAAAAAAGGTCCTGCCCGAAAAGATACGGGAAGACTACCTCGGAAGCAGCCGACCAAAAGAAATCCAGTCGCCCTTCCGTGTGTAAGGGTTAGGATCACACGTGACATCCAAAGGGGCCTTTTCAGAAAACAGCGGGTAGCTACGTTCCACGAGGGATGAGGAGGCCGTCTTAGATACACCTGACAAATTGCAGCTTTCGGCCCGTCCATAGTTGAAGCGGCACTTCTGCTTAATTGGGGCCCGCCCGGAACCGGCTCAGCTCGGAGCCTCCGGCCAGCTGCGGGGGCAAGATCATCATTCACGCATTAAGGAGCGCGACAGGGACGTGATGCGTGTCGACAAGGCAGAAAACACACGCTGGCCACGTGAGGAGGTGCCGTCGAGTGAAACAAAAACAACTTGACAACCTGGAGATATTTATAACCCGGGATATGATGTCAAGGTCTGGCGGCCTCTGCGTTCAACTTGGGCTAATTAAGATCACGCTTGTCGTTTGGGATCAGCTTCTTTTTTGTCTCAGGGTGACGGATTGTCACGCTCGGACGAGGAGATCGAGCGTTCGATAAAGCATGAGGAGAAGCTTCCGTGACAAGGAGCCGAATCACGCCGCCGACACTGCAAAGGACTTCAAAGCGGTCTCGGATCGGCCAAGTCCACCACCGACAAATTCCAGTGGAAGGCATCTGTGTGAAATTCCAGCGTGAGAAAATGGGACTTGAAATCAAGGGAACAAGCAAAGATGTGCCCATTTTGGGCAAGGGAAGAAGAAAAAAAGAACAAATCCCAACAGTGGACTTTTAATAGCCGCTCCCTTCGGGACGCTGTGACAAGCTGTCAAAAATAACTCTCTTGATAGTTGATGATGGCTTAAAAGTTGCAAAAGTTTACTGGAAGAAAGATTTGCAAGGCAAATAAGAGTGCGACGTGTCTTTCTTCTTCTTTGAAGTTTTCCTGTTGGACAAAGAAGCGCCCGCCCGCCCGCCGCCGCTCTTTAGTCTTCCTTTGTATGTACGGAACATGCCGACCCGTTTGGGTCCAGATGAATGGCTGCTGGAGTGCAAAGGACGTTTTTACAGCGGAGCCATACGACCGCCTCCCTCCCGCAGAGAGCGCCGTCACGGATGCTTGCTTCGACAGCGGGTGAGCCAAATCCTCAAATAAAACGTGGCAAATGGCATGTTCAGGACAGGAGGTTTAAAAAAAAACGGATGCGGTTCAATCTGTCACTCTCGGCGGCTTTTCAGGAACATCTGCATTGCTTCATTTCTTCATTAACCAATGACAATATTTATTTACGGAGGATTGGATTGTTTCTTTTTTTTAAACTGGACAAATGGGCCAGGTGATTTCTCGATGAGAGAAAAAAAATCTAAATTTAAAAAACTTTGATATAATTATGGTAATTGAATCGATTTATTTTACAAATTAATTTGAATAAAAAACAAATACAATTATTTCCAATTACTAAAGAACTACATTTCACTGAGAAGAAATGGCTGAATGGATGCAAGAAATATTACGGGATAATGTCAAGGATTCTGATGGAAACGCAGGTCACCAGCGTGAGGGCCAACCTTGTCGAACGAGCATCCTAAAAAACACAGAGGCGCTCGCTCGCATCTGATTGGCCGTCGTGCAGCTCAACTTTCAGAGGGAGCAAAGCATCTCTGAGGGCTGAGGAAAGGCCCAACTTGCCAGGTCGCCGCTTATTTACCTCGTCACCGCTTCATTATGACTTCCACAGAGCCTCGAAAATGAGAGCGCGGGACGGGGGCGAGACGCTGGCAGGGGGGCGAGACCGGCGCGAGCGGAATAACAAACAGCCTCCCTCCCTGCCTCCCGCCAGAGACAAAGTCAAATGTGAAGGACGCCGTGAATTACAGCTGAGATAAAGACAAGTGGGAGCCACTCTGCAATTGTACAAATGTCGCCCGTCGTCTGTCAGCCGCACGATCAACGAGTAAAAGCCACGTCACGTGCTGATGCTTGCTTGACAAATGGCCGCCAAGACGAATCTCGTCAGATTCCCTTCTCTTATCTTGTTCATTTTCGGGGTTGCCGAGATCCTCGTTGGCATCGGACGGGTTGCCAGTCAATCACGGGGTTTACGTGACTTATCCGGACAAAAAAAGTCCAAGCTCGGAACGTCAGACGACGGCCACGCCGTTTAAGCATGTGCTCAGGCTCAATGTCGTCAAATGGCCCGATTATCCCTCGCCGCGGGCTAACAATACCACGTGCGGGGTCTCGGCCTTTTTGTTTTGCCGCAAATAGACGAGCCCACCGTACGACGCTGCAGGCTTGACCCACAAACAACAGGTTGGATTTTTTTTTTTTAAGCCTAACTAGGACGTGCTAACAGCGAGCAATCAAGGCCACCAGATGCTGACCTTTTGCAGGATTTTACAGTCAAATGCAGCTCGACAAATGTTGCAGCCGGCGGGAACGGCGCCGACATTCCAACCTCTGGAGGAAACGGGATGTGGCAAAATAGAAATGCAAAACGTTTGATACGCACGCCTCTCGTCAGTCGCCCGAGCCGGGAAATACGTATACAGTAAGTCGGCCATTTTGATTGTAAGGGGACACTTGAGGGACATTTTTAGCCAGGTGTCTGACTGCAAAGTACTAAATGTTGCACACTTGTTTTGTTGTCGTATAGGGAAAAACACACAAGTGTTTCAACTTTGTTTTGTGTTTGAACTACTTGATCTACTTAAAAAAAAATTGGTGGCCATTACTTTGTGTGGAGTGACAGCCTTGGCTAATATGATGCTTATTAGCTGATGAGTGACAGTAAAGGTGTCATTTTCACTCAACTGAGGCTGATTGATGCTCGCGCTCGGACACAGTGTGTTTAAATGAGGCATCACACACACACACACACACACACACACACACACACACACACACACACACACACACACACACACACACACACACACACACACACACACACACACACACACACACACACACAAGCTTGCACACACACACACACACACACACACACACACACACACACACACACAAGCTTGCACACACACACACGCACACACACACACGCACACACACACACACACACACACATTTTCAAATCCATCCAGCCAGCAGCAATGTGCGAAGAGACGGATGCGCATCGTGCGGAAGAATTACAACAAAACTATCCAAACACTAACTTTGCTTGTAAACATCTATCAACTCTATAAATAAACGAGACAATAAAAATTCTCATTGCAAAGTAAAAGCTTCACTTCAGCACTTTAACTATTAGCTTCTTTAATGGACATTATTACGACGCTTGATTACAAAAGCTAATTGGCGCTTTGAAAGCCTCGCGGGTGCATCAAGAGTAAGAATGCCATTAAAGCCGGATTCACCTTAATTGTCACTTTCAACTTGTAGGGCGAGCTTCCAAAAAAGAAAAAAAAAAAAAAAGAGCTTTCTCGGTCACTCGAAGAACGTTCCCATCCCGTAAATGTCAAACAGAGGAAAACTAAGAAAGTGGAGGCATAAAATGAAAGAAATAGTTCATCATTCTTTTTTTTAAGATTCCACCCTTGGAGTCAGTCGATCAGGCTCGGCCGCCACTCAAACACGATTGGTTTCCTGCTGTCTGTCTTAAGGTCATCGCAGACGGCGGAGCATTCATCAAACAATCGCACATAATTATCATCATCCCGATCTAATGAGATGAAAACAAATCTGCAGCGGCCTCGGATGAAAGCGCTCGTCTCGCCGTGTGGGCAAATCAAATGCATTGTGACCGCAAACACGGCCAGATGTTGTTCACGCCGCTTTTCCATCACCAACTTTGCGCCTTTCAGTACTGCCAAGACGACCCCTGACCTCATCTTTTGCTTCTTTTCAAAGGCAAGGTTGAGGGGGTGACCGGGCAAATATGATTTGATCATATGTTTGCATCCGATAAGAAACGCAATCTCCAAAGCTCGGGATTGGAGTCGGCGAGACGGTCCCGATAAGCGCTCGGACAAATTGCGCACGACGCAGCGTGTTATTAGCTCGGTAATGGCCGAGAACCTCATCGACGCCATCGCGTTTGTTTCTGCCGGGCCGGATAAGCCGAGCCCTCGGTGAATCCCCCGCGCCGTGTCGTCGGCTCCAAATCCTCCTTTACGCTTTTACGCTTTCCCGTCGCGGCGGCCAAATTGAATTATTGTGCGGGAGATACGCTCGGGGTGACTTTAAGAAGCCGGACGCCGTCGGACTTGTCAGGAACGACTTTGGAAAAACTTCAAGACTCATTGTAAGAATGGGCCGAACTGGCTTTTCTCATCCGCAACCAGCCGGATAATATAAAATGTCGCTCCACGATAGGGAAGCGACGGCGCGCCGTCCATTCTGGCGCCCATTCCACTCGTTGCCCTTTGCAAGAGTCTCAATCGTGATCATGAATTCAGAGTTCACAGCGATTTGTCATCACCTCTCGCCATGGCTGATTAATTGTGTTATTGGAGCTTTTTGTCTTAAGAGTCAAGAGTTATTTTTTTTCTTAAGGCTTCCAAATGGAGTTTGAGTGGCAGGTATATGTGTAAGGAGGAAGTAAAAGTGTCCATAAAAAGCGCAGAGTGGCTTTTTACAGGGGATTTTCACACTGGAGATGGAAATGGAGTACCACCTCGTTGTCATGGCTCAGCCGCTGAGTGCGCTCGCAGGCGTCCTCAGCGATTCATCGATGGGGGGGGCATGCTCCTTGGCACTTTTGCCTCAGCTAACCCTCCAGAGATTGTAGATACAATATATGACATCATGCACATATATAGGGGGGAAGTAAAATGGGCACATATACAGAAAGTGCATCAATCAATAATCAGCCTCATCCTTCCTTAATGCTCCTCTGACACGCAACCTTTTTTTTTTTCCCCTTTAGAATCAAAGATTCCTGGCGCTTTTAACGGCTGGATCTGCGAATGGTCCTTTTTTAAAATTCAAGAGCTCGCAGACACACTTCATGATATTCTTTGAGTGACAAGGGCAGGGCCGATTGTTAATGCGGAGCGACCTTTGGGCACGCAGCTCCTTCTAACGTCGGCGAAAATAACCAGCGGCCGCCGAGGCGTGCTCATTTATTGATGCCGGGAACGGGACCTCCCTTTGTCGTCGTGTCTTTAATCGCTGCAAAGGTGAGTTTGGTGAGACGTCTCAAAGCCACGCCACGCCATCGGACTTATTATCCGGTCGGCGGCTGCTTTTTGAATGGGGGCGAGCCTGTCCCATTCTGCCCCCTTCCCTTCCGTGGTGAAAACATTGGCCAGCCCAAAGGGAAGATCAACAGAAGCCACCTGGGAATGGATCCTCATGTCATTTCAGCTTCACGTTTGCGATGGATCCTCTCTGCCCGCTGAGTAACGAGGTTCGGGTAAGAGGCCCCTGACGAGTAATTATTTTCATTTTGGTGACAGCGTGGGGTTGCTCCGTATTTGCCTCGGCCCATTGTGACAGCTCGCTATCTTCCGGCGACGGTAATGGGCGCCGGGTTCTCATTATGTGCGCCGGCGGCGGTGGCAAGACAGCCTGGAAATAACGGGAACATTTCACGACCCACCCGCCATGCTGAAGAAACGCCAAATAAAACAAGCTCAACACCGGTCGGGAAAAGTTTACTCTACGCGCTGCCGAGCCGAATCAGATGATCAAGTGTAAGTATGGACCTTGGCGACAACAATATCACTTCATCGGAATGCTTTATTATCAATATTATATTATAATGATAATAATCATGAATATGTTGCCTATTTCTAAGACAAAAAAAGCCTCAATATTAGGGGGAAAAATGAATAATGAACAAACGGAAACATCCGCGTCAGTCAATGTGTTGATTGCCCCAAACCCAAACTAAGGAGGAGTAATGACTTAGTGATGTTATTTTTGTTGGCGTCGCACTCTCCATTCTGTTTGTGGCTATGCTTTGACAAGAAATAATAAGACATGATTAATTGCAAATCATTTCGCAAATCCCCAAGCTGCGGCGACGCAGAGACCACGGCTCCACTTCTTTCATGATGCTCGTGATGATTGTGTCTTTTTGTCTCCCTGAATTCCGGCTGCATAAAAATTCAGCCAGCTCTTTCTTTGCATTGCAGCCTTTCTTCTTCTTGTTGCTGTTCTTGTTTTTGTGCTGCTTCCTCAACGTTTGGAGGGAAACTAGCTGGCACGCCGCCAGTTAGCAGCTAATGGGCCCTGGACAATACTTGCTGTCCTCGTGGTAGCTAAGGTAGCATGTTCAAAAAAAGAAAAAATCCCATTATGCCCATGCTAATTCTGCCCCGACACTTTTCATGGGCGTCATTATCAGCGGTATGTCGTGAGGGAATGGAGAAGCTCTTTCATGCAAGTGGAGCCTTTCCTTTTCCTTCTTAATGGCGTTGGAGTGCTCTCTCTCTCTCTCTCTCTCTCTCTCTCTAGCCCTGACATCTCATTTGCACCACACGGAGGGAATATCATCTGGTGACGGCGGGCTACAATAGCTTCAAAAAAAGGGCGGGCAACACTTCATCCAGGACTATATCATTTATCCTTTAGAGGCATTAAGCGCAACAATTTCTCATCTGGGATTTCTCCACTACTCATAAAACAGAACGTGCGTTATCATGCTCGCGTACGCTAAATGGCGCAAATAATCCGTTACCTGCTTGTAAAAAAAAAAAAGAAAGCTTCCATTTTTTGACTTGAGCAGCACTTAGTTGAAACGATACGCATCCCCGACTCGCCGCTTTCTCATTTGTTCCGGCTTGAATTGCAGCTGTGCATCCCATCAATTATACAGCGGCGGCAAATGTCACAATAATGTCTTGTCTGGCAGCCGGAACAAGACTTTGTCATTATTTTTCGGAGAGGCGTGCTGGCGCTGCCGCACATTAGTCAAGAAGGACCTGGCATAAATGTCCTCCTCGGTTTTTTTTTTGACATCACACAAACAGGTGCACGAGAATGCATACATCAGTCCTGTTAAGTCCTTCTCAAATAGCGGGGCGGGACCCCCTGGGAGGGCCGCGTGTGACCTCCGGGTACATGTTCATTAAGATGCAATATTTCCCTCGTCCAAGCCGTGACGCATGCAATCAAGTCTTTCCCTGGCCGCATCATAGGACGGAGGAGACAGAAAAGCCTTCAAAGCTTGGATGGCACGCACAGGAGCTTCAAAGAGCAACATATGCACGGCCTGCTTCTGGAAAGAAACGTTGTGAGAAGGAGATAATGAACTCACTGTGGCTTGATCTTTCCACAAGCCCTTTAAGTCCCGTCAGAGTTCCCCGCTCTGCTTCAAATGAACGTCTTCTCACAATATTGCTTTTATTTCATCACCTTTCAAGGAAGAACAAGAAAGAAAGGCCTTTTTTTCCCCATCAAACGGCTCCCCCGTTGCGCCATGTCCGGCCGGTTGAACGATGGCAGGCGGCAGGTGTGGCTCGCTGGGAACCGAGCCGAGACGCCGAAGCGTTACTGCAGCCGGCGGCCGGCCGGACGGGATACATATTTACTGTAATTTACGAGCAGCCATAACTTCCCCATAAAAGTTTAGTGGTGTCAGTTGTGCGTGGCCCCGCAAACGGCTTCGGCATTATTCTGCAGAGACACGAAGAGACCGTAATTATTTGTTTGGGACGACTTACACTGGCTGCTAATCTGTCATCAAACGCCTCCTTCAAGTTACGCAAATGCCTTTAAATCTACCACAATACTCGCTAAAATACCTACAGACGCTATATATATATAGACATATATATGATTATATATCAAATATATATTATCAATGCTCGTCTTCCTCCTTCATTATCTCAGTGATGCCCTTGAAATAATTGACATGACTTAATTGCATGGCGGTGCACCCAAAGCACCTGTTCATTTGCGGCACAGCACGGCACGGCATTAAAAGCCCATCCCGACATGAAACGAGGACGCTTGAATCGCCGAGGTATTTAAACGGAGCCCGTCTGCGCAAAAGGCAACTGGGCCGATGACACGGAAAAGCCATTACTGCCTTGCATGCACAAATTCAAACGCGATCGGCAGGGCAACCCCGGGGTCCGTTTAGATCCCACACAACTCCGTCCGGGGAAATCTCCAAAGCGATATCCTCTTCCAATTTGACATTTGGCAACGTTGTGCGAGTGTGACGACTTCCCCTCCCGTAAAAAACGGCGCCGATAAGCTCGCCACGCTGATAATTATAAAACAAGATGCTGTGGAAGAATTGAAAAAGCTCGACATGACTTTTCAAATTACAAGAAGACATTGAACAAGCGCCGCGTGACGGATGATGGAAGCGAGCGAGAACGTAATTATAGCGCCATTCTGTTCTCTTGACTTTTCTACCGGCATGTATAATAATGACATTTGAGGTCAAGCATTGTTGGCCGCATACATTTTACAAAGGCACTCTCGAAAGGATTCCGATTTTCCAACATGGCCGAGCTCCTGTTCAGTGTCAGGCTTGAGCACTTTGGGTTTGACGAGCGTGCGTGCTGTTTTTTTTTCCACACCTTTTTTTTTTTTTTTCCAAAGTACAATCACCGTTAATCACAATTAATTTCTCCCCGATTGCGGTTTTGTGTGCTCCTTTTCCACAGCCTCCTCCTCCTCCCCTGCCGTTCCTTAGCGTTGGTTCACTTTCTAGTGACAGTCTTTCATGGTTTAATTCCGCCGGGGAAAAGGTAAAGCATCAAAGCACAGCATGGCGGGAGCTTTGTTTCTCCGTCTTCTCATTCTTTGCCGTATAATCATCTGCAGTGACAGCGCTGATGAGTTCTTATTTTTATTCACTCATTTCTTTGACAGTCGGCTTTGCAAATGAAGACGCCTCCCATCGGTGCCTCCGTCTTTTAACGCCTCAATCGCGACCAAAAAGGAGGAATAATTGAAGAAAATCTGAGCATTGGGGGTAAAGATGCACAGCCAAAATTAAACAGGAAGTTTTGGTCCAAAGCAGCCATTTTGAACGATTCCAGGTTTTGTACTCCAGCTAAGGAATTTGCCCGATCACAAGCAGCTATGCTAGCTCCATGAGCAAAATGGTTTGTTACAAAATGCAGCTGAGTTCCTCTGTATCGAAACGCTTTCAAGCACAATTTGTCCGTTAGCAACCGTTTGCCCGCTTTGTATAGCAGACACATTTTCTGTTAGGAGTAAATTCCACATTGCACGCGATTCAATTGTAATCAAATGCAACTTTGACGGCGAGAGAAACATGGGCCAGCCAAAGCCATGTGGAAAAATGAACGGCGGCGGAGATGGAAGCAAAAGAGTGCCTTTTCCATCAGAGTCAACCTTGCCGAGCAATTTGGGCCTCCATTTCGGAGGCCTAATGGGAGATGGACAGTGATGGACAGCGCGTGTGGCTTACTTATTAATCTGCTGCAGGCAATTGGAGAACCTCTATCGACCCGCAGTAAATTAAATAAGGCTTTTCCCGAAACGGCATTATTCTCCCTCAACTCGCCCTCCCCTCGTCTGCCGTGCTCTTTGGGATTAGAGCAAAAAAAGATATGACGAGCACACCGCAAACTAAGAGTGTGAGCGAGGACTGATGAAGAAAGCATCAATCAAGGACAAAAGCACGATTGGCTTTTCCACAATACTAAGCAGCCGATGTTGCGTACCTAGCGAGCCATTAAAGATGGTTCCGAGTAATTAAAAAAGGCAAAAGCGTGCGTCTTACAAACGGCCCACGTTGATCTATGCCGGGACTCATTGCTGATTTAGAACTTTTCCGCTCGGTCATCGGTGCTCGGCCATCGGAAATGGTTTTGCAAAATTTGTCATGTGGCCAAAGAAAACGCTTCACTTACAAAATGCCTACTTGCAAAAGCTGGGGCGGAAACCACCAGATGCTAAAAGCAAGACCGACCTCTGACCCCCGCCCCCTCTCCCCACCTGCTCCCTTAGCTACCGTCATTAACACCACTAACAAAGTCCTTTGGGTGTGAGCTCAAGCTCTCGCTTGGTGGATCCATTACCTCCACATTAACTATGCAAGACATGTCTGGGGAATACCCATGTTAGCTTTTGCTCTGACGACTCGTACAGGGAATTTTCAGCACGGACACTTTTGGTGCATTTTTCAAACAATTCACTTTTTCTTTGACCTGCCTAATAAATTCCATCCTCCGCTCAAAAGCCGTGCTGATCTCGAATCCGCACGGACGCAACAGCGCCATCTATGGGCGTCTTTTAGTGGGTTACAAGCCTGAATTTCACAAACATCCACGAAAAAAAAAAAAAGGTTCATATCTGCAGCCCGGCTAATACGGGGCCACGATCGCGCCATCAAAATCCGGCCCAGCGTTTGAGATGTTACGTAATGAAAGAGGAGATGCTGACGTAATGCAATCAAGGCATTAGCGGACCATTAGGGGGGCATTTCCTGGCTTAGGGATGCGCGCAGCCCTGCTTAGCCTAACACGCAGCCACGCGCTTAACCTTTATTTATGGCATCAAGATGTCAAAGCACTTAGAGCGCTCGCTCGCTCGGCCTGGAAGCAGCTGGCCAATCGCAGCCCTCCGGGGCCAGCTCCATTTTAGGGCCGGCTGGCTTGCTCCTGTGCCCCCCAACACACCCTCAAAGCCTCGTAGCCATGGAATTAGCAAATCGGAACATCTACTCGCTCGGTTTGGGCTCTCGTTGCAAAGGACCAAGATAAGCCGTTTTCTAGCAAGCAAAATGCCAAAGGCCAGATGTACTAAACCTTTGATAAATAAGACAAAAAAGACTTTTGTTCTGTTGTTCTCTCACGGCACCATCATTTCTCAGACAGCCGAGAATGCAACGGTGAAGCTCGAGCAAGGTAGGAAGGTTCTTCTCCGGCTAATCCAGGTCTGAACTGAACTGAACATCTCGACTCACATGAAGGACCCAGAAAATCCGACAAAAACTGAGTTCAAGAAGAGAACCGAGGAAAGTAAAGGAATTGGTTAAGTGCCTTGCTTCCAAATATTAAGTACGTCTGCTAAAACGTTTGGTGTGCAAAATGCCCGCCCGTGGTGGCCAACAAAACGATCAGCGGGAACCCGCTCTCTCCAGATTGCGCCTTTGTTGTCCTAATAGCCATTCCAAACGCCACAGGTGACCTTCAGGGTGAAGTTTTTCAGGCCTTGACATTTTCGGAAATGTTAAAGATTTGACATTCAAAGTCCCCCCCCCTTTCCCTGGAGTCATTAGTGAAGCGCTTTAAAACATGACCAAAAGGCAACACAGAAAGTTTTGCACTTTCATTCATTCTCCAATGAACAAATCAGAGCTGGTTTTATTATTTATTTGATCATTTATTATTAACTGTATTATTTATTGATATGATTTTTCGAAATGTATCATTATTTCTATTCAGCCAATGTGTAAAAATGCAATGCCACTTGTCAGCCTTTGCCCTCCAGTAGCTATTAAAGGCTGGAACTTCCATTTGTTGTGTCGTGTCATCACGATCAGGCGGGCATTCGTGATTGCGAACAAATATTTTGGTTGCCAAGAGGGCTTGTCCAGCTATCAAGCGTGAAATTAAACAACCAGGGAAATATGTCAGGATTGGATTTCTGATCATGTGTCATCAAACAGCACTTTTAGGCAAGTTACGTGGGAACCATGACAGGCTTGACGACTGGAAGCAAGGCGGCTTTGCACTCACAAAATCATTTCAGTCCAAAAGAACAAAAAGGTCAACTCAGTACAGGAATGCATCAAAAGACAGGAACTGACTCACCAGAAGTCTTGCAAGGACCAAAACAAGCGTGGCATGGGGACAAACAGATCCATGACAGCAAGCCAACAAATATAAACACAAGCCAAGTGAGGAGACAACGAAGAACACCTGGACGAGGCACGAGCGGGCGGGGCAGGCGATGGCCCGACGATGGCCCGACTGGACGAGGCACGAGCGGGCGGGGCAGGCGATGGCCCGATTGGACGAGGCACGGCACATGTCGAACACAACAGGTGGACCCTACAGGTGGAGTTTGAAAAAAAAGAAGAAAAAAGAAAACAAGAGCGGAGTTCCATTTCACATTTTGCCTTTTATAGCGACACCTCGTTTTTGTGGCCGGTGAAGATGTTCCGTGTGCGGGCAGTTACTGTAAGCGGACTCGGGCCCCAGCGAGAGTCGCTTCCGTCGCCACTTGAATGCAAATCAAGTCAAGTTGCATATCAAGCGACACCTGACACGGCCCCGTCGCTTGCTCGTCAAGTCGAGGATGCTTGACCGCCGCTAATTAGTGACAATTTGGCTCCGCTTTCCTCATTGCTAAAAATGCCGTCGAGCGCAGGCGGCAGCTAAGGAAGGGCGAGACGGAAACTAAATTCATTTATTTTTACGACCAAAGATGTAATTAAATGGCAGATCGTGCCGAAAAAAGAAGGCCGCGCCGCGTCAAACACTCGTTGCAATTAAAACACTAAAAACAAAACAAAACAGTAGTCTGGGGACTTTTGAAACAAGCTTCCACTAAACAAACACAATGAATCCAAATTCTTGTTCTGCCACTTTTGTCAAATGAAACATTCTGGTGAAGGCCACGTAAGCAACAAAACGCCGAGTCAGCAAGTTCGTTTTCAAACAAACAGCCTTTCAAAAATTCCCGCAGTTTTTCAAGAAACGGCGGCCATCTGCTCAAGTCAGCGAGCTTTCGTCTCACTCGTAAGGTGAGGAACGGCAATTCGGCAAAGCCGCGAGACTTTTCCTGCACGTGTGGGTGGCTCCTAAGTACGGTCGCGTGACATGGACTTTCCTTTTTCTCTCAAGTGAACGCTGGAACCGTTTTGCCGCCTTCCTAAATCGGTTTGGCTGGCTGCGCCGTGCGGCACAATCTTGTGACTCGTGTTAACGCGAGAGGCAAAAAGTGTAGCGGAACGTGCAGCATATTTCAGTCGGCAAACAAAATCGCCTGCGCCCCCGCATGTATGGAAATGAACACACACAAAAAAACAGAATCGAAAAGCGTCTTTTGAAGTGGCATGAAAACAGCAACCGGGGCTTTCTTCTTCTTCTTCCTCAGATGATGTTACGTGTCGATTGCTTTGCTTTTATTTGCCCATGGCACGGCCTCCGGCGAGCAACGGCTTATCTGGGATGCTACGGCTTGCCAAAAAGCTTCAAGTGCAACGAAGAGGCCGGCCGCTTTTGGCGCCACTTGACTGAGCCGTCAAAACGGAAGACGCGCCGACGTGGACATTTTAAAGTCAGATACGGCAGAGACGTACAAAGCCGAGCTCGCTTTTTATCCACCTGTCAAGTTTGGAGCTCGGGAACCCGAATGGATCCAATGTGACTGAAACGAGGCAGATTGTTCCTCCCCGTTCTTTTCACACCCACTCTGTGATGTTCTCATCTCAATTTGTGCAATGTTTACTCACAAATAATGATCAGTTTACAAAACAGCTAGTTTAGTGTCTGCTCTGCTCCCACATTTTGCCGTCAACGAGTGGCGAGTCTTCTTTGCTGCTGGCTGTAAAATCATTTTTGGACATTGCTGAAATCATTTGGAGACGGACGACATGAGGTGAAAAGTACTACTTGTTAAGTAGTGTACACGCAAAGAAGGTTTTCCCCGGACGGCCATGATCCACATCTGAGCAATTTTTACCATGGCTGTGAAAGAGCCCTTAACTGAGGAGAATATGCGCCTCATTAAAAGTACATGATGCAATTCAGATCAGATGTTTGTAAGAGGCCACATTAACTCAGCCACAAGGGAGACATCCATTGTTGTGCGTGTGTGTGTGTGTGTGTGTCGGGCACAGAAAGTAGCGCTGGCACATTAAGCGTGTCGATTGAGGGCCTCTTCATCATTGGCTTTGTGTATGATTAGCATTCTAATTTTTCAGGAGCTCCGAGAGGCAGGCCCTCCCCTCCCCTCCCCTCCCCTCCCCTCCCTGGCGCCGCGCATTTCAAATCAAACCATCAAAGGGCAAATTTCTGTTTCCATCCGTTTTCAATGGCGTCGAAATTTGCAATTGAAAGCATCAAATGAAAAGGCTTCGCCCAAACTGTCCAAATTTATTACTCGTTGCTTTTTAATGATGCACGAATAAAGTGTCCCACTCAAACGGGCCAACAAAAACAGAAAACAAATTTTATGTTTGGAATGAATGAGTCTGACAATAAATGCCAGAGTCTGATCAACATTGCAGAAGAGCGAGTGAAAAAGGAACAATGCCGAAAATCCAAGAGGATGGCGGCCATTTTGGATGCATTCCGTGCCTCGCGCAGAGGAATTCTCTTTGGCCTCGACAAAACAAAGGCTCAAGTTGTGAAAGGTCCTTCTTCCCCTGCCAAGCGTGGGTGTAACATGGCGGCGTCACCATTAAAGAGGTTCTGCCATGACTCCTTCGTGGCTGTCCTCAGCTTTAATTGTCCTTGGAGTCGCTGCTCTATTTGTCATACGCTGTGATCGCGCGCCATTTAAGAGCGACTCGCCGGGCCACGAGCGCTGCTCGTCCATCAAAGTAAAACGCCTCCGAGTCCAAAAGAAGAAGAAGAAAGGCTGGCACCAAAGCCGAGCAATCAGTCAGCGCTCGCATTTGTTTACAACGCCACTGCCAGAATCCCCGCTATGCCCGACGCCCTCTCGCTGTCTGTCACACACACACACACACACACACAGAACTAGAAAAGTCTCGCTTCAAATATAACTACAGATACTTGTGGAAAACAAGACTGAAGAAACACCAACGTGCCGATTTGACGCCGATTTAGTGTGTGAAATGCACGTACGGTGAGGCGCCACACACATTCGCCCTCACTAGGCCTACGATTGACTTACTGTTTTTTAGATTCTATTTCTTTTTTTTGTCAATTTTATTTGACTATTTATTATATCCATTTTTGTCCCCCAAAAATTCTACACACTGTCCCTTTAATTCCAGATTTTTTACATTTTGTTGATTTTTATTTTATTCTTCTATTTTATTTGACTATCTTTTTGTATTGTTTTTTTATCTCCCAAAAATTCGACACAATGTCCTTTAATTCCAGATAAGTCAAAACCCTCCTACCGTATTTGTACTTGACTTCCCACCACTTTTCCAGTGGTAGCATCAACTTAGACGAGCACACGCGTATGCATGCACACGCGCGCACGCACGCACGCACGCACGCATGCAGAAGGCTCCCCGTGTTCTCCAGCCAAAAGGCCACGGCGCTCTTTGTTGAAGCGCCGCCATGTGAACGGCCAGCCGCCGGCAATCGACTCCTCTACTTCGCTTCTTTACTCAGATTGCTACCCACTCAATGCAGCTGCTTTCTTCTGTGTGGTTTTTATTTATTTTTGCTATTAAGGAGACAGCAATGTGTGCCTACTTCCTTTCTCACGTTACTTGCCAAGTTCTGCATCCAAAAATGTCCATGTTTGTGAGAGACAGTCAACATGTTGTTTTATTGGCTCTCCCTGCGGTGAGGCACAGCTTGCAATTCTGGCAAAGGTGCATTTGATCATATGTGCGATATTGCCACTCGATAATTGTCTCCCGGCAAAACCGGCGTTCCGTGGCGTCGATAAAGGAGGACCAATCAATGGAATTGTGAGTTTGCTGCATGTCTTTTCTTTGCTTTGATTTGCTGCATGCATTGACATTCTGCCATAACGGGCCTGAATGTGAAATTAGGAAGGCAAGAAGTCTCGGGCTGCTGCCTGTATTGTGATTTCTATTTATTATTTGGGGGGGGGGGGCGAGGGAAGCCTTTTAAGTCCCACGGCTGAGCCTGCCGGCGAGCTTTCAGGGGAGCCGGTGGCATTTCGAAATGCTTACCAAGACAAACAACGGCGGGATTCACCACCTTGCAATGATTTTTTTTTTCTTTTTTTTCAAGAAGCCAACTTTACTTTGTGAGTTGCGGCGTCTTTTATTTATTGATTCTTCCACCTTCACCTTCAAGCGCTGGCCTGTGTTGTGTAAAAGCAAAGCAATGGCATGTTTGTTGTGACGGGGAACAGCTTTCGATATTCATCTGCTGCCAACCGCTTTCCAGTATTGTGGACTGATTTTGCACAGCCGGCAGAATATTGGGTTCTGTCACAATATGAGCGTCATCTTTACTGACTAGAAAAGTTAACAGCATTTTCTGGCTAAAAAGCAGAGAAAATGAGCTTTTGATGAAAATCTTGTCAAGCAGTGGTCTTGTTTGTGAAACTAAAAATCTGTTGGAACAATAATTTACAAGACTCATGGCAATCCGGATCATCCAGGGCTCGGATGATATAAATTGGACTTCTTCTGACCCCTTTTTCAAGTATGTGCTGGAGATGTTTGCAATGTTTTGTTTGCGGTTCTTGCCTTATGTCTGGAAAGAAAGCAAGCAGAAAACAAAAAGAATCGTGCGATGATGCGAGATTTCTTACAATCTCACGATGATTGGAGCACGCCACACTCACTCCGACCAAAACTCTTAAATCCAAGATTTTCTATAGTCCCGTGTGGGGTCCGTGACAGTTCAACTATTTTTCTAAGAGTTGAGAAATCAGGAATAGCAGATCTGAGGTAGCGGTGCGGCACCACTGTAAACGAGATTGGAAAAAGCCCGCAGGGTGAATAGATATCCAAACCCAATTTGTGCCTTGTAAAACATTAATGGCTGATATGAAACTGTATTCCGCTTGATTTGAACGGGAGGGTGGCGGTGGCGTTGCGTTGCGTTGGTGGGGGCCATCTGATAGCATAATCAGAGGTGGACAGCTTCCAGGCCTTGACAAGCAGCAAGCTGTCTACGCAGCTGGAGCTGACGTCCACCACGAGTGAAACCAGAGACGGGCGGGCGGGCGTGCACGTGAGCGTGCGCATGTGACAGTTTGGTCAGGATAGAAGAGATAAGGCCTCAAGGACGACAAGATGTTGACTGGCAGTTGGAGGGATGAGTCCCTTCACTTCACACCCATCAAAAGAGAAGAAAGTTCCCCCAGAGACGGCCAATAGATTTCAATATGAATGGCGTAGCTCAACGAAAAAAAAAAAAAGCATTTCATTCAAGTCCCTGTGAAGTGAAAACATTGACACACAATAAAATAAACGAGAGACTTCTCCTCAATTAAAAGCTCAAAACTATTTGTGACTTAACATTAAATAAATCTTGACACCTCTGAAAGAATAAAAAAAAGAATGATCATATGAATGAAGTCCAATTTTTCAAAGAACAAAATGATAATAATCTAAAATATCTTTTCTTCCAGAATGAAAAATGCGGTACAATAAGAATAACTATAAATAATTAATAATGAATAGAATTTCTTCCCTTGTCAAAATCTGACTCAAAATGATATTTTTTTCAAAATATATTTTCTTCCATCAAAAAAGTGCAGCATGATAAGAATATCTATAAATAATTAATAATGAATAGAATTGTTAAAATGGCTTTCTTCCCTTGTCAAAATCTGCCTCTACATATTATCCTAATAACACAATGTCTTGGAAGAAACTATTTTTGCATTCCATTTCATTCCTTAAATGATTTTTTTTTCTTTTTTTACGAAAGAGGAAGTTGTAATTTTCAACTTCTTTTCCCAAAAAGCAACAAGGTAGGTCGCATTGTTCTACACCCAAAATGTGCTGCCGGTGATGGTGGATCGGCACAAGCGGCGGCTCGTGTTAAGGCCGGCAGGGCACCGTCAACCCACCAGGCACGTCGGCCCCCCCCCCCCCACCTTTCCTCCCTCCTCCCTTTATATTCCATCTTCTTACATGACCTGCTCCAAGACAGATGGCAGAAAGGAAATTAGGGCGAAAGAAGTTACAAGGACGTTGCTTGTGAATTTCAGGGGCGAGCGGGGAAGAAAGCTGCCGGGGAGAAAGCAAAGGAGGGGGGGAGGCAGTGGAGGAGGGAAGGTGTTCCCCTGGCACCCAGCAGCTGTCTGCTGTTGCAACCGCAACTGTCAGACAAAAACCCTTTTTTTATTTCTCTCTTCATTCATATTAGCTGCACCTCTAACAAAAAGCACCCCCATATTGAGTTCCTCTATGTGGAATTTGATAGAAGACAGCAGGTGCTTTTTTTTGTGGGTGTTGCACATGGACAGTTTTAGGACAGGAGGAAATTTGGATTGCACGTGTGCGCCAGTAACAACCAGTCGAGTCGAGTCGCTAAGCCAAAAGAATAACCGTAAACGTACTTGTGTTCACAATTGTTGTCAAAATCAAAGTTGCACAAAAAAAAGAAGAAGAGAAGCCTTCCCAGATGTGACACTTGCCTGCAGGTGTGGCTTACAGGTGTTGGCCACTCAGGGAGGACCAAACTTTCTTTTTTTGTTTTTTTAATGAAACATCTGCTGCTCGTGTGGAGTTCGACAAAAACAGCAGCACGAGACACAAACTAAAACCACCGGGACTTCATTAGCAGCACTGCAAGACAAGATAGCGTGCGTGACTCCAACACACTCTTGCTGATGTCATCACACCACAAGCGAAACATCGAGACGTACGTACGTTGGTCGATGCGGCCACGTCCATCCAACCTGGGCCGAGACTCGAGGTCATTTGAGTGTGCGCAGCGCAAGTTCCGATCTCCGAGGAAAGCTCGCTTGACGCGAACCAAATTGAGAATGACATCACGGAAAAGACTCCAACCGGTGCCCTCTTGGCAAACTTTGTACTGCCTTTAAGTTCAGCTGGAAAATTGACATTCCGCTTGGCGAGCAAAAGGTCAGGTCACGCCGCTGCTAAGTGCCGTGTTAAAAGTCAAGAAGCAGAAATCAAAAGGCACTCCAGACTGTTTGCGAGCCCTCCCAGCGTCCTATCGTTGACCCTCAGCCACTGGACGTCACTCACTGCTTTTACCCAGCGCAAATGATGTCCACACTGGGAGAGCTAGTGTGTTTTTTCCTAGGGTGGGCCAAGGATATCTCAACGGAGCCAAAAAACGAAGATTTGTTTTCTTTTGACAAACCCAAAATATTCCTCAGAAAACACTGATAAACATTCACTCTGGACGATGGCGGAATAAGGAAAGAAATTCTTGGAAAAATAAAAAAACACCTAAAAGCATATTCCCTGAGGGACCTGTGTCCGTCCGTCCCCGCAGTAGCTGCGGCAGTGGCTGACTGGCTTTATTAACACAAAGTCACACGATCCGTAATTGATCACACAACGACCCAGCCGAGCCGCTCATCAGCAATATGTCGTCGACTTTAAAAAACAGGCCGTGCTAAACTATTCCTACGCTAAGGTTGCTAACTTTGAGTCGTTTCAAAAGAACAAACTGAACGTGTGGCGTGGCTTTATTTGTTAAAAGTGGCCATCTGCTGAAAGTTTCGACTTTAGAAATGTCATTTGGGATGGCTGTTGAATAATTTTGAATAATTTCTGGCCTATTTACAAAGCCAAACCTTCACTTGTCTGATTTGACTTTTCTCCTGCATAATCATCAGTCGCTAATGAGTTATTTTTTGGGCTGCATTCCGAGTGACAAAAAAAACAACAACAAAAAAAACAAGGCAGTGTTTTGCTTGTTTTATCACTTCACGATAACGCTGCATATTCAACGTAATGGTCGCTCCGGCCAAATTAAAGGCGAGCGTATTTTAAATTCCCGTCACTTTCTCCTTGATTGGTGAGGAAATCGCAGGCCGAGTCCCAAAGTGCATATTTACCTGCCGCCGCCGTCGTGACGGGCTCTCATAAATCACCACGCTTATCTCCCAGCGGTGGCACACATTGCTTTTGTCCTTTGCACAATGATGGCTGCAGACGGCGGGATGTCTGACTGAAGGAGGGAGGGAAAGAGGGAGGGAAGGGAAGCAGGCCGCTGGAGGCTGACACTCGTCGTGGGCCCACCTGACTCTGCTCATCAAGCACACATTCCGGAGCCTCCATTGAGCAATCAAGATTCACGTTCAAACATCACCAAGCACGAGGTGACAAAGGTTCTCACAATCAAAACGTCACCGGAGATACCCGGAAAAGTCAAAGAAGTGATCAGGAGGCGGCACTTTGTATGCAAACTGGTTGTGCTCTATAAATAGAGTTGAGTCTTTCAAAACAAAACAAAAAAAAAAGTTTCAACAGTTATGACATTGACCTCCATCCTTTTTCTTTGCTGCATTGAATTAGCTCAGATTGTTTTTCCTTTCTATTCAGGCAAATGAACACAAAAGCAAAATAGCCTGCCGCAGACAAATGTAGCGAGAGCAGCTAATAACGGCGTACTGTGAAAGTCAATCGGATCACGCGCCCGCCTTTGCGTAATTATCTGTGAACAAAAGCGCCATCATTTGTCCTGGGATCCCGGGCTGTCTGCTTGCTTCTCCCACACTGGCAACAAGCAGCTTCCCGGGATGCTCATTAGCTGCTCAACCAGCTCATAAACGTCACGCGCCGCAACCTTCGCTCTTCTTTATGTGACGTGTGCAGGTCGCTTGGACCGGCCGCATTTAATCTTAATGGAACCCCCTTACGGTGGTGGGCCGGCCGGCCGGCGCCTCTAAAAATAGCCGCCCAGATTGCAGTCGGAAGATCTGAGGTTACCCAAAGGCACCTTTTTATATTTCTCCCATGCATGACACGTTTGCTAAATGTCAGCAACTTCATGCAGCTCACGTTGTGGATGAGCGCTATCCAACACCAAGGTCCGCTGAGGTTCAAACATATTTGCCACATCCAGCGGGTGAAACCCAACAAGATGGCCTCCCCTCAGGCAGCGTGGGCTGGATCTCCAAACCGGCTCCCCGGGGATTCTTATCAGGGTCTCGGGCTTTGATCGTTGCCTGAAGGCTTTGGAGCCTTGGCTGACGTCTCGCACATTTTCATCGTTGGCTTGGATTCTTGCAAATATCACGTTGACAAGATTGGGAGAGGACACAAAAGGGCTTCAAAACTTTCAAGAAACACACAAGCCTTTTGCTCATCTGGTCATTACAAAAAAAAAGACTTTTGGAATCAAGATGCCACTTGAACTCATTCAGTGCCATTGACGGTTGGAGACGTCAAAGATATTAACAGTCATCCAATCCTCCATCCATCCAATCAAGCGCTTCAAGATGAAAGCTTGATTGACAGACAAGAAGTGCAGCACTTCATGTCTGCCGTGTCTCAAGTTGGCTCACATTGGCTATCTGGACCTTCAGTCAAAGCGCATCTTATATTCTAGTGCTGTTTTGGGAGACACTAAGAGTCAAAGTCCAATTGGAAAGCAGATGACGCCAACGTCAGCCTGGTCTTTCTGCCGGGAGAAAACGTCCACTTGCTTGACCTTCATCGACACATTTGGAGGAGAACCAGAGCGCTTTCCAACGGCCTCATTAACATGAATTGATCGCCGTTGCTTTTCTCTCCCTTGATGTGGAGCGCCGTTCCAAGTGACACCTGTCGCGCAAAGTGACGCCGGACGATTTTATTAGCCCTGTTACGGCCAGAGCGAGGGGAAGGAAATCGATTGCCGAGATGTCAATCACGAGCCGTATTGATTGGCTTTATTACATTAGACGTGGCCTGGCTCACGGCCGCTTGCTTTTCTCGCCATTGTTATGCGGGTGAATTTGTCTGGCCAAAGATGAGCGGAAATTCATATTGCGTCAGAGTATCCGACCGAGTATGCGGGCTGGCAACATTCCATGATTTGCCATTCTTCTCTCTGCCTTAAAGAGACTTGAAGACATCAATCACAAAATTGCAAACATTATTAGGACGCAACTGGGTTTTTGGGAGGTATTTTTTTCTTCATCTTGTTTTGTGCTTTTATGACCCCGTGTCCCGAACGCAAGTTAATTGCACGGCTCAGATTGGGGAACGCTGCGTGCCGGCTGCTGGAAAAAGGCTCAAGCAGTCCCGATCGCGGCGTTCTTTATCAATTGTCTCTCTCGTCCGGCGACATTGATGCATTAAATCAGCCATTTTCCCATCAGTCCTTTGACTGGCTCACCCGTGGTTCAAACGGCGCCTGACCCGGCGCCTGACCCGGCCTCTTATAATTTCATCGAGGCTGTCACAGCGCAGCTCCGACCAGTACCCGCGGTCAAATTGTAGCTTTGGAGTAGAAATGGGAGAGGAATGAGCCCAAAGTGACGGCGTCGGGTCGCCGGGCCATCCATCAAGGCCGAGCTCATTTCACGTCCGAACATAGTTGATGAGCCGTGATGGCCGTTCATGCGGAGTTTTATTGTTGCCAGCACAGATGTGGAGGGACTTTGCCCAACGCACATCCTTCAACATCTAATTATGCCATTTTCTAACTTTTGTTTGAAAATTGTATTCTGAAAATGATTTCTTTTTTTGAATCAGCAGATATGCCAATTTCCAGCTGCTGAACTGCAAATATGTATCAAGTGCAGTTTGAAGTTGTCATATCACCACTTGCCACTAGATGGCAGACATTCCGCTTCCGGTTTTTACTTCGACTGACCTACATGAGCAGGCCTAAGCATTTTTGTGGCTTTGGAAAAGCAATATAAAGTACCTCAATAATATTAAAATCTCGAGTTGATTTTCATTGTGGGAGAAAAAATGCACAAAGTTGCACCGGATATTAGTTTCTCGTGCAAGAAAGAAAATGACGGCTATTTGTGTTCTTTAGTGAAAGGCATTTTTTTCTTATTGCCGTTCATAAAAGAATAGATTCCCATTCCTGGTACTAGGGCTGTCCGTTTTTTTATTTGTATGTTTTTATGAAGTACTGCTGCGTGTCATTATTTTCCACACTTTCCATGCAACGTTAAACGGGAATAAAATCTTTTGCGACAGATGTTGAGTTCAGGTAAAACGTGAGTCATAAACATGTAAACAGCTGTGAAAGTGCAGCGCTGTCACACTTTGGTGATTGGTGCTTTGAAAATTGCGCACCATGGTAACCATTTCCATAGCAACGTGAAATGTAATATTTCAGTCCGATTGGGATGCTTCAGCATTGTGCTTATGTTTTCCATTTCCTTTTCACTCGGCGCATTGTCTCATATCAGGTTGGCGCTTCTCTCCAGTTTGCATGCTCACAGTATTGAGCGCTTGCTTCATCATTCTTCAATCCTCACATCGGGCTTCACTCAGTCAAAGGCTACACATTGACAAACCAAAATGTAATTAAAGATACAAGCAGTGATGAAAATCTTGTAAAGCGGATATCTTAGAGTTTTGTGTTTTACGGACACTCGTCAAAATTCTCTGGCCACGGCCATCGGCAAAAAAACTTGCTGCATTTTGTGCTGCCAGTCTGGTCTGGTGTGAGCTTCCAATCTTGTGTTCAAGTTTTATTTAGAAGGACGCCTGGAGCCCCTAGACCAAGAGCCACATTTCTTACTGTCTTACTGCAAAGAGCCACATCATACACATGGGCACATATGAACATCCCTCCCTCCCTCCCTCCCTTCCTCTGCTCAGCTACATTTATTGTGTGACATTATCACACAACTGTCATCAACACACAACGGCAAACAAATGTTTGGCAATATCGCCGTGCCCTTCTGACTAGTATATTCAAATTTAGTAGCAATCGATATGAAATTCTGTAGGGCAGGTTTTTGTGCCTGCCGTACGACGTTGAACGCTTTCACCGGCCGATCCGTGTTCCTCAGGTACTCGCTGAAGCGACTCATTATTTGCCGTTAGCTTCTTGTCGCCGCGCTGTGCCGTGTCCTCTGAGACCTGCCTAGTACGGATAATTCCAGGGTGATAATGAGCCGCTCGCAGCCCGCTGCTCGCTCGGCCCTCGGACACAGGCCATCAAATGGAGACCACCATTGGAAAGAACCTCAAATGGACTACTCGCTGCCCTGTGTTTTGCTCCGCCTGTCCATGCTGCGCCAGCCTACCAAGTTTTATGACGGCACTTGAATGTTGAATTTTTAGAGAGTACTTTTTAATTAACGTCAAACCAAAGACTGCTATAAAACGCTTTCCCCGCCGTGGACGTTTTTGTTCGTCAGCAGGAACCTCACCATTAACTGAGTGCTTATATGGAGACAGAACACAATTTTGTGGCTCAGTCAAAAGTTTGAAAATGGCTGCCAGCGAAGGTGTTCATCATTTTTTTTTTTTTTTTACCAAGATGACCACAGTTGGACGAGGTTTGGACGATGGAGACAGACAGACAAAGTGATTGTCGGGACAAATATCTTTCGTGCAGCTTCCGAATGAAAGCGAATTTTCCAATCCCATCCGTCAAAATGAGCGTTAGCATTACCTGGACGAGCACCTGCCTTTGATTATGGAAGCAAATGAAGCCTTTGTATCATTGGCAACAGATGAAAGCGCAAATAAAAACTTGTTTTGCCGGCCTAATCACGCAACCATTATTGCTTTTTTTGCTTTTTCTGAGCACTTGTTTGTACCATTAATGCGTAAATCTTTAATCTCTCTCTGGTTATTGCTCTTTTCAGAGTGCCCTATTTCAACCTTGTGTGCAGGGACTGACAGTTTTATAACCCAATAGCAATTCTGGGAAAAAGAATTACGGGGCCCAAATATTGGCATAAATGATGGAAAAGATGATAAATAGCGCTGATCTGGGAGTTATTATTTTCCCCAATCTGTTCACTGCTATTTGATTACTTTTTGCTGTCTCCATTTTGGCAAACAAAGCATTTGTTTACTTTCGAGGAGCGACGTGGAACGCAAAATTCAAGTTGCAGCAACAATGAATGTGATCTCAAAGTTGCCACTATTCCGCTTTCTAGAATGAAAAAGAATGGTGAGCAGAAAGCTGCTGGACTTTGCGTCTCCTCGGGGCCGCGACCTCCTGCTGTCGCATCTCCTCATTATACGGCGTGTACATTTGCTCATGAAAATACATTGTTCACATCTGTCCTCCTTTTCCACAAAACGCAGGGAAGATTTGAATAAAACATGATTTCCGTGGCTCGTTGCCATAACCGATTCCACCTCCGACTGTTAGCGTATAGCGAGTCTGAGGTGGCGCTTGCTTTGCCCGAGGGGGCCAATGACTCAATCTAGAAGGACAGCCGAGAATATTTGACAAGACCTTCAAAATGTCACCATTGCCATATCCAAGAGGAATTAAAGGAGGTTCTCACAATTATCTGCAATTTGTCAGATAGAAACTATTGCCCGAGGGCACAAAAAAAAAACCAACACGCATTCCCGCTCGCTGGCTGGAAACTAATCATAATATGGTCCTCTTTTCACTAAACGCTCTGCTTGCGTGTCACTTGGAAATGTGTTTAGACTTTGCAGAATCCAATTTGAAAAACTGCCACGAAATAATCAAGATGAATCCCAGAGACAAGTTGTCGGATTTTATTCGGTGAGCGGAATGCGCTTTGGTGACGTGAATGATTTTGGCCAGAGATCAAAGTTCACCCGCCGCTCAACTGGGGCGGCGCGATTATGAAATCACGTCCGCGTCTTGATTAATATTCATTGGCTCATGTTGGCAAAGCAAACATGGAAGCTGAAGGTTTGATTTGAACATCCGCCTTCCCATCACAATCAAATTTAAGTCCTCTTGACAAATCAGTCCAGCGGGGGCCGGATCCCGGCCTGACACCTTGATGACGAGGGCGAGGGGTTGAGACCTCCGATTGATGAGGCGGCCAACCGGGCTATCGGGTCAGAGGAGGGGGCCGTGGCGGCGGGCGCTGGCTGACCTTGGCTCGCTCCTTTGAAACCTTGATTACATTTAATCCCCCTCTCGCCGAAGAAAACTTTTGGTCCGTCCGGCTGACGACGTCGGGGCACTGGAACTTCACTTTTACCTCCGCCAAGGTCACAGGGAGAAGACCGAGTGACTGTTTGAAAATGTGCTTCAGTCTGAGTGGAGGGACCTTTTTTTTTTCACAATGACAATTATCTTGTTAAGATTGGGAAAAAAATTGCCTTTCCCTGCTCACCGTGACGTCTGCACGCTCACGGCCGGCAACGAGGAACCTTTTCAATCGTATCGTCAGAGGAGCGATTATTTTAACGTTAGTCTTTAGGAAATGACCCTACGATTTTACTCTGAATGAATATTTACAGTTGTACACAACATATTCCAAGGGAAATAAAAGCAATGTGACTTGAACAGGAAACAGTCACTCAACGGTGGTGCTTTTGCAAAAAGGTTGGCCATCATATTGGAATAGTTGGAAATGTAATTAAAGGAACAACTGGTGGGGCTTTTGAAAGGTCATATTAATTACAAGAACAACCTAAGGGAGAAGCGCGGCGGGTCGAGCGTGCGCACAAATGAACACGCTTGCAGACTGTCAAAGCTCGCCAACCGAGACTGCATCATTAAGCAGGGCACCGGCGCCGTTTCCGTTCAGGGGTTAAAGCAGTTTTCCTCCTGACAGCTGATTATTCACAATGACGTACGACTCATTGGCAAAGTTAACTTAACTAAAGCGAGTCCTTATAGCCCGATAAGCGCAATGCGAGTCAAGCGGCCAACCCCACTGGTGATTATTGCTCGCGCTGTCATACGGCAAGAGGATCAATAGAAAGGAGAGAGTGATCGATACCAGCATTTAGCTGCCGTTGGCTCGTTACGACGCTCGCCTAGCCGTCGACGCTGACCTCAAACGTGACCCCACGTGGAGAATTAACACCCCTCCCACAGACAGGTATTAAACGCCATGCAAATCCCATCAAAGTGACTTTTAATCCATCCATTTTGTGCGCCGCTTGTCCTCATTAGGCTTGCTTGAGAGTTTCAGCCGATGCGGGCTGACCTTAAGCGGTTGCCTCAGTACTTCAAAATAAATCAAAAACAAATGATAAAATATAAATAAATAAATGATAAAATCAATCAACCAATCAATCAAAATACATATATAAGCTATACAAGTCAAAGGGTCGCATGAATGATGCACAACACGACATCTGGCATCTCCTTGAGCACGGCGGCGACGGCCGTGAACGCCGATCAACAGAATTGATGGGCCCTCCGGATCTCATTTTGATTGCGTCTAATGAATCAGCCGCGATTGGAACGATTGTTCTGCTTTAATGAAGAGCTGTACTGTAAATGGCGAGACAGGCCGAGGCACCCCGGCAGATTAATAGATCACACCCAGCTCAATTTTCAACGTAGTAATGAGCTGTCACTTTTGTCCGCCCGCCACACACAAAGCGTTCTGCTGGAATTTTGCACGCCGTAACGCACGGGGAGTGTGACGAAGCAGAGGATGAGTGACAGTGAACGGCCATCTGGAGGTTAAGATCATTTAATGAGCGCTATTGACAATAATTAGAGGAGCAGCAGGCTCACTGCTAAGTAATGGATAGCCAAATTGTTTTTCTTTTGGAGTTGGAGAAACATCTGCTTACACTTGGCTACTCTTTGTCTTCAGCTTGACATTTGACAGCAATAACGACGCCCTAAATGTCGTCCGTCACGCTGACATATTCCCAAAGCGACTCCAGTCGCACACAAAAATACATCATCACAACATCGATTCTTAATTGTAGTGGTAATTTTCGAATGGATGCAAGTGGAACCAATTGGCCCCCAATTGGTTTGAATGTTTAGCCGCGAGCTAAAGTTAGCACTCTTCCAGCCTGGTGCGGGAACATCAAAAGTGTCCTCCGCAAGCGTCTATAAATACCATCTAAGCGTGGAGCTTTGTGCTCCAAATGAGTGCAGGCAGCTGTGCGGGGACAAATAGAAAAATGTCTTCTATCCCCTTACAGCCAATTTGCATGTCAAAGCTCTCCGTGTTTTGATATCATTAGCGTGTTTGAAGTAGGCGAGTGTGACGGGATTATTTGATAAACAAATCAATGGCACTTTAAATCTGATGTCAAGTATTCCCGAGTTTTGTCGCTCCACGGTGTGGGTCGCCGCCGCCACCATTTGCATCACAACGGCCTGCCTGGCTCAGCTCAAACAACAAAACGCACTGATTAGAAGTCGGCGGCAAAGAGCCAATTTCGGGAGTGATCATGCGGGGAGACGCCGTCCAAAATCAAAATTCATGCACAATTCATAAGGCACGAGTGAAGGCGTCGAGTCGCCTTGCTGGAATTCAATATGGGACGCCATGGCAAGAGTATGGACCGACTTATGCAGACGATACATTCCCCATTCTGCGTGAGAAGATGACAGACAGACGAAACAATTGGCAAATTTGGACAAGCGGAGATTGGAGGCCGGGCTCGTGGCAGAAAACAGGATGCTGATTGGAGTCCTTTGGGAGCGGCCGAGGGAATCGCAATGGAATCAAGGCAGGCGCCTTGTGTACAATAAGCTTGCTTGCTTGCTTTTCAAATGAAAAAGCTCCGTACGCTGCGCTGCCCGAAACCTCGGGCTCACTTAAAACTGTCCGTTTTTTTACGAGCAACAGCATGGTCTGGACGACTTGGTGCGTGCGCTTCATGTTCAAGTGGCAAGACGATATGAGAGGAGAACAAAAGTGGGGGAACAAATACCAAAGGGACCGACCGACCGCATGTTTGCGTTTTCTCATTCATTTGTTCATTCCTAGATGAGGATTTACGTTAGTTCAGAAGGCTAAACATATCTAAATAAATAAATGTCTAGCCATCTAAAGAAATAAAGAAATAAAATGTCGTGTTCTAAGTGGATGTCTTGTACCCGGTAATTCTTTATCCTTTGTGTAGTTTGACAAAAAGACATTCTATAAAGACAGGATTGAAAAGTGGAACGCATTTGTCGCATTTCTTTAACAACATGACAGTGGCACTTTTCTTTGAAACGTGTCACAATGAATGCATTTCAGCATGGTTTTGTTTTCATCAGTCTAAAATGTTCTTTGTTCTTTGCAAAGAATACTTTACATTTTTTGCCATCAATAACCAGCAAGCATTCCAATTAATGGACAGAAGAGGATTAAATCAAATGTGTGGCCATCCCGTCTGCTGTAAAGTATATATTCATCAGCGCAGTAATGATCTGTTGTCGGCTTTTAATTAAATCCTGCTACTGACCTACCTTTTTGTTGCTTGTATGAATGTTTAATGGGATGCAGCCACAGGAGACACGCGGATTGCAGCATCCTCAACAATCTTACTTCCTGCAATTGCATCCATTTTATAGTTGGAGCACTTTTTCACAAACACAATCTCCAATCTTTTCCCGCTACATTGTAATCACTGCCAATGGGTTGATCCACATCATTGTTGCCTTAAATAGCAGAAAATTTGAACGTTTTTCCAACTTCACTGACCCATAATGGAAGGGGTGTGCAAGTGTGTGTGTGTGTGTGTGTGTGGTTTTTTTTACAGTGTGTAAAGTTGCCATTATGAGCTCAAAGCAATCATCACGCTTGCGAATAGCGCCGATGGGCAAATTGGCGATCGACAGCAAGCCAAAGCGAGGCGGCAAATTGCGAGTCCCGCCGAGAAGAGACAGATGGGCCGGCGACCACGCAAGTGAGCGAGGCCCTCCGCCAATCGACAGCTGTACCACAAATTCCGGAGGCGCCGAGACTTTCCTCCCCTTTAAGACAATAATAGCACACCTGCAAAAATGGAGGTCTGGCGAAGGCATTGGTGGCTGCTCTTGCCTCATTTGAATTTGTCACAGCTATTGATGGTGAGCGCCGTTTCAAAAGAAACGCTCAATTGGTCACAGCCTGCAGATGCGAGCCCGACCCAAGGTGGCAACGGTCCTCCGGGGTGGTCAAATTATTCCTGCAGGGGCTTGTTCTGTTTTTATGTCTTCAAGGATCTTACTCCTCTCAAGGAACACGTTTTAACAATTCTCTTGTGTCTTCTAAAAACCTTTTGCTGTGACAAATACGACTGAAAAATGTCATCTTGGAAATTTCAATCCAATTTGACGCCATGTCAATGAGACAGCACAGACCAAAAAAGCTTTTGCGCGTGGGCACGTTATCTTGCCCCCCAAACACTTTTTGCTGGTCATCTTGGTGGAAAAGCAATTTTGGGCAATAGGTGCTGAGTTATGGCCCAGATAAGGAGCACTTTAAAACAAGAGTGTGTGCATCCCTCGCGGGCTGATGGACAATAAAGCCACAAGAGAGCACAGCACAGGAGGTGGAAGCGCAATTCTTTGCAGCTTGCTGGATTTTTTGGACCGATTCCACTCCATCGTGACTCCCATTCCACATGGGTGTGCCCGGATGAAAAAAGGCTAGGGGTAGTTAAAAGGATATTAGCCACAGAAATGGCCTCCATCCCCCGCAGAGAAGAGCCTTATCGTCTAGTGGCTGATCAATAGGCAATTTATAATAAGAAACAAGAGCGAGCCCAGCGATAAGGACTTGAGTAAATGCAAATCCAAACAAGACCAGAAGGAGAGCCTGGAAATGTGCTGCTGATTGCGAGCCTAATAGATTGGCTGGCTGAAGGCGAGGCGGCCACAATGCAAACGTTTCAAGACGATACGTGCACGCACGAAGGATTCGCGGCATTTGAAACGGCGCGCTTTGGAATGACGAGCCTCGGCTTGTTGAGTGACGTCGGAGTGATATTGAGTGAGCGGAGGCCTCCAGTGGGCTGGCTGTCAGTTGGCTTTAGCTTTAGCGTTAGCCACCGTGCGGCGAGACCAAGGGCAGCTTGGCTCACGTCGGATTTGGTCGGTCCAAGAAAGCCAGTGCGCCGTTATTCGAACCGCCTGTGGGGCGATTGAAACTTTTAGCTAATTAGCTCGCAATTTGCACCTCCCCGTCGCCTTTGCGAGATTTGATCAACGTTCACTTTTTGCAAATGCTGCTACCTTGTCTGTGGTTTTGATGATAAAACCGCAGAGCGGCATCCTAAGAAGAAGAAACTTCTCAGGCCGTAGATTTGCTCGCTTGTATCGGTTAAGCCGCCGGCTTACGCTGCTGCACAGTTGTTGTTATTTCCACCTTTTATCCTTTCCTCTACCCACTTCTCAACTTGTGTGAATTAAACCTTAATGAAGCAAATGCTCGCAGCCAGACAAGATATGCATACACGCGCACGCGCTATCTGTTCCGGTGTTTGAAATTTGTCTGAAGTTTATTCTCCTGGAAAGCAATTATATCACAGCGGCAAATTAGCCAACACTTGGGGCTGTGGCACAGCACCCGGGGAGAAGGAGAGGCCATTACGCAACTCCTGGCTGATAATAGCGCCAGGCGAGTTCACACAAATGCACCGCCGATTCCTTCAGCCCTCATTATGACTGCAGCAGGCATTATCTTAGCTAATGCTGAGATGAAAAATATATTTATATTCCGATTTCATTGTTTCAGGAGCACTTTCAAATGTTTGCCCACTGGAATGCAACCATTTGTTGCCGCTGATGCTTAATTCATTAAGTATGGATGTTTTTCCGACAGTGGAAGAGGGTCTCTTCAATTCAGATTGCTCGAATACCGTAATGACTAATTACGGGCGACCTTGATTGCTTTGGATTGTCACGTGAACGTCATGGAGTGAACAGCAAATATCAAGCAGCCGCGCTGAATAGCCGTGCCGGGAGTTAGCGTAAAAAGCCACATGTCGGTCCACTATTTGTTGCTTTACACGCACTTGAATATTAGCATGGATGGTTTTTGTCAACAGTTTCCTGTTTTCTCCGCTTTTTGGTCAGAAACTTGGGTGCTTGAGTCGCAGTTTGAGTCCAACTTGCATCTTGATGGAGCTAATTTTTTCCTTGCAGGCACTTTCAATACTTAAAGGGCATGAGGAAGAATAGAAGGCCACTCCAAGTTTGGGGCTAATTGGACACGACAATTTAATCAATGACAATATACGGCTACATTTACCTCACTCGCCTTTTTCCTCATCGACTGTGGTCGCCGTAAAAGGAATATTTCCTCGGGGGCTCAAAGCTTTGTAACAAAGTTTGAAAAAATCATAAAAGTCTGGCCATGAAGAAAGTTTGTTGGATTACATTCAAAGGTTACCCGATTTTACCTTTTAATATGGTGATAAAGTAGGCTACTGTAATCACTTGGCGCATGTTGCAAAAAATGGGGAATGGTTTCATTTTTGGATATTTGATTTCAAATACGCCGTTTCCATTCGAAAGCAAAAGTGGACGGACGGAAGGAGCCCTTCTCTCAAACAAGCATTAGCGCAACATGTAAATGAAACCAATTCAATTATCCTCGTCTTGATAATGTTTCCGAGTGAAGAATGGCTTTTAATCAAACGGCGACGCTATTGAAACGGCCCGTGGCAAAGTGTAATCGAGCCACTTTCAAATGAACTTTTGATGAAAGATTCTATCAACGATGCAACAAGCGTTAGCACGTGTTGAGTCGCCGACGTTTTATCATTTTGCTCCGCCGCTAGATCAACCTGCTCGTGTGCACGTTTGGCGTCTGGCTTATACCTTCCAGCCGCAAGAAAACAGCCCAAATCTGATGCAGCTTATTTTTCAGCAAACTAGAATAAAATGTGAAGCGCACCAATCGAGAACTTGCCCTTTGCTCTTTTTTTGTTCCCTTTAAGGCCCTTTTAAATGTAGGCGAAGTCGCACATAAATAGTCGCTTGAAAGTCAGTCAAAGCTTGCTGGAAGCAAAGAAGCTGGCTGATTCTTCTCTTCCATTCTTCTCTATAGACGGATTTTGAAAGTTCTTCAAGGTTTTCTGTGTCTGCAGTGAATACAAACGCAGCGCTCGCCGTTCAATTCCCACCGACACGCGCTTTTGCATGTATATTTGTTTGCGATTTGCAACCCGGCCGTCCTCAGTTATGGCATGGCCGTGACATCACATGAGCCAGCGAAAGCGCCCGCTGCCGCCGCCGCCAACAAAGTGGAGCCTTGTGTGCACCCAATCGGCAACAAACTGCAGCTGGGCCTGAATAATAGCGGGCGGGCGGGCAAAGCTAATCCATTTATTCCTTGTTGAAAATGATACAGTGGCATTTTGGGCTAAGATTCACAATGCTCTCTGTATTTGTCAAGCTCCGTCAAGGTTTGCGACAAGAGTTCTTTCCCCAACACAAATGCCGGAGGAAATTCATCGAAGCTCAGAGAGACAACGGCAGCGAGGCACTTGCGAATGGGAACGGAACAATGACTACAAAGCAAAGACCGTCTGAGAGGCAAAGGAAGCGGCTCAATACAAACAAAGTGACGAGACGATGAAGAACACCTGGACAAGACACCTGAGGCTCAGCTGATCGGAACCTTCTGGAATCTCTTCTCTTGCAGGTTCTAAAGTTGACAAATAGGGTGCTGAGAAGAGATCAAATCGAAAAATAGATTGTAGAAAATCATCTGCGATCGATCGATCGATAGATAGATAGATAGATGATACTAACATCAATAACAGAAGATAGCATCATATAAATAAATAAATAAATAAATAAATAAATAAATAAATAAATGTTGGAGGGGCTCAAATGGGGCTACGCAGATTTTTGCCAAAAAATGCATTTTGCAGTTCTCGCTGTTGCAGGTCGAGCTATACATTAAGCGTATCCCCGTCCGTCACGTCCTCCTCCGCAATCGGCGAGTAACGTGACCGTGTGAGAATGCCAGAGTGCCTCCACAACAAAGTCAAGCATTCAGATGCACAACACGCACACCCGACCGAGTCCAATTGCAGCTGGACTGGGCTGGGCCTGAAACACGCACAAAAACGCCAACAAGGACTTGCACGGGAAGCTAGAAAAAAAGAAATCATTCTAATCAAAGAACGTGAAGGGGCAAGTTTCAGGAAAACATCGAAACTGAAGAGCATATTTTGCTGGGCTTCTTGCGCCGGTGGTGTGCCGGAGGCAATCGTTTCCCTTTTGAAGTTGAACAAGCACACTGTGTTCGCACGTCACGTGAGTCAGGAGGTGCGCTCCTTTCCAAATAGCCTTTGTCTCCAAAGGGGATATTTGATGCTTAGCAAATTTGGATGGCTCCACACAAATGGCTTTTTGGGGTTCCTCCCTCACACGTTCTTCAGCTAGCCGCTATTGTTGCCCATCCAAGAGCAGCTTGGTGAAATAAAAAAGAAATCTTCTTGCTTGGCGTTAGCCTGAAAACAAAACTCAAGTAGCGCATACTTGGAAATTCTCATCAGGTGTCAAAAAGTCAAAGGAGGACCTTTTGACATGCACTCTTTACAGTCAGCCTCCATTCTCTGGCTGTTTAGTGCAGAAAAAAAAAACTAATTACATTTGGAATCCAATTATGGGAGTGGTAATGAAATTTCCAAATGGGGAAACATGTAATCTGCTCATTGAGGTATTTCATTACGAGTGGCGAGCGGGCCTGTGCATCCAAGATACGTCCAACCTGTTCAACAGGTGTGCTGCTTTTCTCAGCTAAAATTACACTTGCTCTTTTTTTTTTTTATTTCCTTGCTTCTGTTGTGGTTTTTACTTGCTCACTTGGTTTCATTTCATCAGAGTTGTCTAATCTGAAGTTTGAGTCCTTTTGCAGGTGGGAAATATGGAGAAATTCATGAACTAAATCAATACATTTATATTTATTTGCTGGATAAAAGCGTGGCTTGCATCAACAAAATACTTTCTCGCATTTCAAACGTTACAATTTGAGCGGCCATGAAATGGTCAAGCTCGGTCCAAGGACAGGACAGTCATGGAAATCACGACTCTCCTCCTCCTCCATTTGAGCCTCTTTGCAAAAGCCGCTTTCAGTTCCAGTTTTTAATTACTGTCCCTTTCGCCAACGGCTGGACTGGGCAAATCATAACGCGTGCGGAATGAACCGGGCCGAAGCAATTAGCCGGCCGGGCCGCCATTAGGAGCCGCTTCAGGAGGCCCGCAGGTCGGCACCGTCCCTCCCTCCTAGATGAGAAGATTTAAGAAGCATTTCAGCTCCTCAGCTCAGCGCTCACAATAATTACCCGAAAGGAAAATGATGTCCTTGGGGGCCACCGTCGAATTGCTTCAACTGAGACGTTGGCGGAAATTTAAATCAAGCTGACAAGAGCGGAAAGGTGCTCAGTGTGCTTGCGGCCAGGAAGCTTTTTGTTTGGGATCACAATCCAAAGCTAGCGACACAATTTATAGCTACCAAATGATGCAAAGACTATGTCGTTACTTTTGTTTTCATGCCGTGACAATTATAGCGCCGAATCTCCACGGATGGCTCCATGGTGCCGTTGAAATGCACACTCGTCGAAGAAACGTTCACACACTCCAAATAATCTACATGTACGTTATATTTCTGATCCCACCGCATCCAATTAAGACCTTATCATGTTAGATAACGGCAAAAGGGAGGAAACCATTTCATCCATCTCTGCGGAAGGTTCTCACGGTCGACTTCAACTGGAAGCCGAGTTGCTCACAAGCCTTGACATGACTCAGGTGTTATTTTTTACTTTTTTTTTGCTTGCCTTTAATCTTTTATTCAGGTTGGCTTTTCTGATCCCATGCAGCGATATTTATAGGCTCCGAGCGGCATCTCTGCTCTGGATTCAGAGATATGACTTCAGTGAGAAATCAGAGCCGCATTTGGCGTCGTCGAGTTGGGAACCGGCGATGGTGGGAAGTCACGTGCGGACGGACGAAAAGCCCGCCCGCCCGCCCGCCCGCCAACCCCCATGGGAGGCCACGGCATCAAGGCTATTAAAATAACTGTGGAAAAACAACATCATTCAGCGGGGTGATAACGCGCCCTTAATTGACTGAGCCTCCAGAAATGTCAGAGGAAGGACTAAGTCGCCTAACCTTTGGACAAGAAAAAGGCCACCGACTTGTCATTTCAACTGAATGGAGGGAGCGCTTACTTCAACACATTGGCCAAGGTGCTGTTTGATCCTTGCTGATTGCTTCATTTGGTCACGTGAAACCTTCAAAGCTCATTGCAAAAAATGGATTCTCTCAACGGGACATGCAGGAAACATCGATGATATACGTATATATATATATAATCGTCAATGGCACTGTATGAGTTCATTGTTTGACGCTAGGTCTTGATGGTTCAACTTTCTCCCTAATATTCCACCATGGACAGCGCGCAGAATCCGTAGCGGCCCAAACAACAATTTGCTGTTGCGGCTGTGTGTTTGTTTCATATTTGCATGTCACGTGGGCTTTGCTTGGGAGGGTAGCCACGGCAACGCAAAAGATGAATGAAAGAGCGGCGAGTGCGTTATCCCGTGTACCCAGGAGGTGCACGGCAAACACATTTGATTCATTTGTTTGCTCAACTGGCTCGTTTTACAACAAGGCAACAATGATTTACTCACTGGAGGCCCTGGCGTGTTGCTCTTCAATCCGAGCACAGCCGTGGTGCCAACACAAGACTGAAGAAATGACAAGCATCCTAATCGTCAACTTCTTAACTCATTCACTGGCAACCCAGTTCATAGATACGACGTCTATAACCGTCAATGGCACCGAATGAGTGAATTGTTTGACGGCAGGTCTCGATGGTTCAACTGTCTCCCCCAAATTCCACGTGCAGAACCCGTGGCGGCCCAAATCGATGACAAAGACTCGCTAATCCGTTTTCGCAAAGACAAGCGGAAAAGCGAAACTTTCATGCTCGGAAAGGATCATCTGCTTAGGGACGATCCGTGACTCCAAATTAGCGCTGCTTCTCCGCCGGACGGGAACAGCTTTCCCTTTTCTTTTTTTTTCTTTTCTACGCAGCTATGAGGGCCAAGGCATTTTTCTCATGCGCACTATCGATTCAACCTATAGATGATACATGACGGGCTTGACATTTACAAATACAATGTGTAAAAATGGCACACGCAAAGTTTATGGCAAAACAACAAGATAGCGTATAAATGTCAGGGAGGAGGTAAGAGGCCCGCTGGGGGTGCTCCACTTGCACATTTGTTCTTGGGATCTGAGGCCCAACTTGCAAGCTTTCCAAGATACAAGCCGTCGTTTGAACCATACGGCGGGCGGCGTTACGGTCGGTGACAGTCAAGCAGCCGTTTCTGCAAAGCATGAGAATGACAAAACTCAAAATGGTTCTCTGTGTCTGAAATACAATTTTTGTGTGCAAGGTAGTCCTGCTTTCATTTTGGATGTGACTTTGTTGAGTTTTTTTTGTTTTTTTTTAAAGGGCATCGACGCCAACTTGAGGCTAATCAGCACCAATCAATGAAACAAGAGCAGCGTGGGCGCACTTTGCCTCCGAGGAACAAAAGGAAGAAGGCGAGCGAGCGAGCGAGCGAGTCGGAGCTTCAAAGAGAGACGCTGATTGCCACCGAGGTCCTGGAGGTCTGCTTCTCTTCATCTCCAACTTTTTTTTGTCCTTTTTGATTACCGGCTGCCTCCAGATGTACTGAACGTTAGCGTTTGAGTTGACGATGGTCTCACACAACGGCTTTGTTTTGGAAATGTGTGAGCGTGTGCGTCAAATGCACATTTGCGCACGGAATTAGGCACGCCGTACGCGATGGCGGCAGGTGTCATTCGCTGTGGGTGGAGGCATGACTCACTGCTACCTTTCCACTTTGTTGTTGTGGCCATGGTCATTTGGAGTACGGAGCGAGGAGTTGAAGCGTTCCCAACTTGTTTGCACACAGCCAGCATTTTGGGCTGTTGTTGCCCCAACCAGCGTTTGCTTTCAACGACGGCACCATCGGCTGAATTTTTGAACAGCCACGGATCGTTCTTTCATGTTTTGGGCCGGCGTGAGCGAGAGCGGCGCCTTGCGAGCTGGCTTCCCTCCCTCCGCCTTTGCCGCAGGCTCGGGCCCTGGGGGTAAATCTATTGCTTGCCATGTGTGGCTAAGAGGGGAAACAAAACGCTTCATTCCTTCCAGCATCCTTTCAGCTGGAAGCACTTTTTAAGTCACTTTCATTGACTTGCATGGCTTGTGGAGTAAAAGGATGAAACAAGTTTTTTTTTTATTTGGGCTGAGGTTGTTTTGTGATGCTAGAAAGTGGCAAGACGTGAATGCTTTTCTTTTTTTTTTTACCACTAAATTCTTTTGTGTTTTTGTGATGTAAGTCTGGCAGTGTTATTTATTGTATTTTATTCTCATTCATTTTTTCCTCCCTTTATGTTTTAAATATGTTCGAAATAAAGACAAATCATCAATGATTAAAAAAGAAACAGCTACGTTTAGTGTTGGAAAGTCTGCGGAATCAAAGTCAAAGTCAAAGTCAAAGTCAGCTTTATTGTCAATCCCTTCATATGTCAAGACACACAAAGAAACCGAAATTCCGTTTCCTCCATCCCACGGTGACGAGACATACAAGTAGGCGACACAAAACAAAAACAAGAAGAAATAAATAATAAATAAAATAAAACGAGCGATGAATAAAAACAGACCAATAACCCATTGAATATGAGGGGCAAAACCAAGCCAGTGAGCATACAGCAAGAACAGGACGCTACGCTGAAAGGGGGAGCGAGTTCAGGATCCTAACAGCCTGGAGTACGAAGCTGTTGGAAAGTCTGGTGGTGCGGGAGCGCAGGCTCCTGTACCGCCTCCCAGAGGGCAGAAGTTCAAACAAAGAGTGAGCGGGGTGACTCACATCACTCACAATCTTGGTCGCCTTGCGAGTGAGATGGGAGGTGTAAATGTCCTTCAAGGAGGGGAGAGAAGCACCAATAGTCTTACTAGCCGTTTTCACAATGCGCTGCAGGGCCTTCAAGTCTTGGTCAGTGCAGCTGCCACCCCAGACAGCAATACAGCTGGAGAGGACGCTCTCAATGGTGCCGCGGTAAAAAGTAGTCATGACGGCCGGAGGAGTCCCCGCTCGCCTGAGTTTCCGAAGGAATGCAAAAATTGCTGCAAAGACTCAAGGAGACATTCATCAAAGCGTGTTTTTGTTGTGCCAAAATGAAAATTGCACTTATTTGGTTTTTAGCCCCTCCGTTTGAAGAGCAAATTGTTTGCTTTTTAAACTGATGAAATCAATCCTCTTGTGAGCATTTTGGATCATGACGTACGTTTTTTTTGGTACGAGGGCACAACTTTTTAGTTACACAACCTGAGAAAATGAGGAATAAGTACAGCAGCCACTCAAGCGGGAGGGGTGGGGAGGGGACCCTCCTCCACACATCAGGCATGAGTCTTATCCATGCTTTGACAAGTGCCTTTGAGTGATTACACACACTCAAAAGCTGGATGATTACACCGTATGAGTATATTATTTTCCACAATGAAAAGTAAGAGTGTGCGCAAGACTTATTTTCTGCGGAAGGCCATAAAAACAAAACATGATCCATATAGATTTTTTCAAGTACAGTATGGCTTTCACTCTCATGACAAAGCATGAAAGCATTTTCCCTCACCATGGCAGCACTTCATCCGGCCCGGCCTGGCCTGGCCCGGCCTGGCCTGGCTCCCAAGCCAAAAAGCGCAGCCCTTCTTCCTATCACATGAAGGACAACAAAATGTCCGACATCAACATTTGTCTTTTTTCCTTTAAAAAGCAGAATTCCATTTTAGCCAACCCTTGCATATTTTGGCGCTGCAACGCTAGTTGCCATGAAGACTTGAATTGATATGAAATTGTTTTGAGTCATATTTACAGTTTCAACCATTTTCCAAAGCACTTATTGTGTGAAAATGATACGTGTTCGACTTGTGAGGTTTGTCGCGAGGTTTTTATTCTTGGAAAAGTTGCCATCCCTGCTGCGTAAGTGTGTAGGACTCCCACTTGAAGTTGCCACGTAAGAGGCTAATGGCGCGCGCTAAAATTCTTGGAAATGGGCCTTTAATTATCGAAAGAACAAATCATGCAGCAGCTCACATGCGTCAACATATGCTCCAACTCTACAAGAACATTTTGGCTTCGAATGCAAGCCACCAATCAACACACACGATGCACACGCACACACAAGTGTGCACTCTAACCTTTCAACTTCATCGGTCATACATGTGCGAAATGATTCCCGCGACACTGCCGTTCCCCGCCTCCCCGAAAAAAGATGATTTATTAATGCATGGGTGAAATTATGAGGTAAACAAAATCAATAAGCAGATATACGATAGGGGCTTGAGTGTTGCGGCAGAATGTTCTCTCAGGAGACGGTGTACATTTCAGAAAGTCACAAATGTAATTAGCCTTTGGCCTTGGGCACCCGCGCCCACACTTTGCACACTTTTCTAAAAGTCACGTAAATCATGCCCAAGTTATAAACTTGACGGCAATTCTTATAGTTGCGCTGAAAGTCAATATTTGATTGTTGTTCACCCTTTTGGAAACATTCCTCGGTAACACGTCAAGTGATAACAACCAGATGGTGCAGCAAATTGGCGCTAAACATACCAATGAAAAGTAGAAACGCCCACGCGGGTCTCGTCTTTCCACAAATATATATACTTCCAGGATTGTGTCCTAGGAAAAGAAAACAAAAACATGCAGAGCACTTTTCGGGTCTGAGCGCACTTGTGGAAAAAGGCACAATCAGAAAACATGACAAACAAACTGCTTTATATGTCCAAACATTTCTTTTTGCACTTTTTTGTCATTGGTTTTTGGAGATATTTTCGTTTCTTTTTGTCACACATTGTTTGTGTGGATTTTTGGACTCACCGATTATTTGGCTGATTAAAAAAAAATTATCATTATGACAAATGCTTTGAGTGATGGACCATCATCCATCTGTCAATTTGTGCGGGGAAGCTGGCCACTACGTCAGCTGCTTTAAGCCAGTCAAGCAACTTTCTTTGTGTCGAATAATTGAACGGCTCAACACAATTGTCGATGCAACATGCGCTGATGAGTGTGTGCGTGCATGCTGTTGATGCTTTATGATCCTGTTGTCGGTACTTTTAGCAATCACAGAGCCTTTTCGCCAGCTAGCATCAACTATCATTTCCGTGAACGACCCAGACTAAACTTAGCACCTACAGTACAAAAATGCTTTTGTGGAATTTGATTCAACCGCATTTCAAATCTGACCCGAAATGACCTGCAATTGGACAAAAACGAGAAAAACTAAGCGAGGTCGATGTAACGCTATTAGTTAACCGCGCTTGTAGCATGACGACAAATAGCAAACCATTGTCCGTGTGCGTTAACAATTGGCTGCCCTAGATGGAACGCGGCGTTACCCTCGCCTCCAGCCGGTAGCTAAGATCAATCACGACAGCCAGTTCTGTGAAATTATCCGCGGAAGATGAAAATCAGTCAAAAGGCTCATTTGTTTACGGACCTCTCTTAGTTGGCATCATGAGGCTAAGCGTCTTTTAGCTGTGACGGGCCCCAACAGACGCTCCTTTGTGTCTTTTATATAAGGGCTTTTCCAGCCACATGCCTTCTAATTTCCTCACTTAAAAAAGAAAGAAAAAAAAAAAAGATTCACAGCCTGACTTTGGACTCAACCTTTTCTAGATTTCTGCAGTATGTACGTATGTCACGTGTGTGGCAGCAGTTGATTCGGAGCACAGATTTTTCCTTTCTTTGGATCACTAACATCACAAGGTTTTGTCAACGTTATTGAAGGTCAAGTCAATAAAAATAATGATAAAAAAAGCACCTCTCCCTCAAGTCATGGTCGAAACATGTTTCACGCTTCTTTTCAACAAAAGTTTAGCCTGCTGATATTTCCATGATCTTTCCCCTTAAGGCAGTTTGTGGTTGCTCATGTACTTTGAGACAACATACAACAAAAGCATCTTTTTTCCTGCTGAATCCGCCACGAGGAATCAGCTGCAAAGTCTGGCAAGCCTTTGAAATGGGAAAAATAAAGTAGCAACAACCGGAGGGAGGGTGCATGGGAGAAAAGTTCAGAATCTGGATTGGTACGAGACTGGCAAGCGGTTCTGCCGCTTAAAGAAATAATAAATAAAATAAAAATAACAATTATAATGTGGTCAACTTTCCGTGTGGGCGCTGCTAAGCAACATTTGAAAATAATCATATCAGTTTCTCCTTATAATTTGAATTAGAAATCTGATTATTTGTGGCCAGAGTGGGGGGGCGAGAGAGAGCGAGAGAGAGCGAGAGAGAGAGAGAGAGAGAGAGAGAGAGAGAGAAGAGAGCGCATCATCGAGTCGTCCGCCAAACTCAGAACGCGTGCAGCCAGCATCCACGCAGGACAGCAGCGTTCTTCTTCCACCCGTGGATTTTATTGTTCTTACGATCTCAGTGCATTGGATTCTCTCCTCCACATCCACATCACTTCTACAATCGTGTCGCCTCTTTTTTTGTGTGGAATCACTCTTCCCCCCCATCCACCCATCGCATCTCTTCCCTGCCCTCCTTCCTTCCCCGCGAGCATCATCCTTCCTCGGATAACTTTTCCGCCCTGAACCGAACCCTAAACAGGTCCCTTCCCCGGTTGGCAGGTGATTGGTCTCTGGGCAAGGGAAAACAAGGGGTCTGTTACATGGGGCGCGCGGCGGCGTCGTTTGGAAAATGCTCCGCAGTTGGCGTGTGAGCGCCCCGCGGAAGCAGCCGGGATCGGAGTCGCTGTCGTCGGCGCGCGTCTCTCGGTGGTGCCGCCGCCGCCGCCGGGGCGGCAGCGACAGCGGCCAGTGAGCGGCGACGATGGTGCGTCCCGCGGCAACGGCGGCGGCTGAGCTCGGACGGCCGCGTCGCTGGAGCGGCGCCAGCGGAGGCTGGCTTCGGATCACGCTCCTCTCCTTCCTCGCCACTTGGCCCGTGGAGCAATTGCGCGCCTTCCCGTCTTCCCTCAGCGACTGCCAGACGCCCACCGGCTGGAACTGCTCGGGTGAGCATCAGTGCAGTTGCAAATAGAAGGACACGGGGATGCATGGATGCATGCGTTGCGTTGCGTTGCGTTCGTTGCGTGCATGCTCCGGACTTTGGGCGATTTACTTGGGAATGGAAGATCAAATGTATCCGCATATCTACTGTACATGTAGGCTTCATTATACCCTGCTGTTTTGTTGTGGGTCAAAATGGCTTGGTGATTTGACTTCTGAAATTTTGTAGAGACGTTGGAAGGATGGGAGCTTGATAGCACCTCATTTGAACGGCTTTAAACGCAGCTAGTCACAGACACCAGCCCGGCGTATGTTTGTTGGATGGAAAATAAATGCTAAAAGCCGACCCATGCGAATTTTTGCTCACAAATAGAGGGTGGGGTCAAATGAGCATTTTTCATGGCAACAATTAGCAGCAGATCAGATTGAACATTTTGGTTATGCAAAATAAACTAATCAGCTCGGTCACATTGACCCATAAGCATTTTTTTAGCCGTAGCCTATAAAAAGAAATGACAGTGGGTCACATTAACCCATAAGCCTGTTTACTGTATAAAAGAAACAAATGAACTGGGTCACATTCACCCCTGAGTACTTTGCGTGTATTTAAGTAACAAATTCGTCGCAGGTCGCATTGGCCCAAGAGCATTTTATTTCTGTAGTAAAGAAACAAATTAACAGTGGGTCACATTGACCCGTGAGCATTGTTAGTGTAGCACGATTCCACTGCGCTGTGCTCAGACAGTAATAATTTGCAGCCCACAGCCGGCCGCTCGTATATTTCCCCTGCTGCCCGTCGCTCCGAGTCTGTCCGAAGCCTTAAAATAGCCCCAAGCCAATTACACGCCACGCCACTATTGATATTAGAGCTCATAAGTGGCGCACGTCAATAGGACTGGATGACTTGCGAGCATTTCCTTCTCCCCCGTGGCATGATTGTTATCCCAGTGCACATCTTCTGCAAAAGCTTGTAATTGGATCTGGAAAGTCAGACTGTTGCCAGATCAAATAGCTCATGTGTCCATTTGGCCAAGAGCTGAGCAAAATGAGCAGAAAAAGTTTCCATCCTTACACGGCTCGTCCTCATCACCGCACTCGTTTTTGTTCATCTTCTTGTTTTTTTTTTGTTTTTTTTCTTGTGCTGATTGTGATCAGCGGTAACGATTTGTCGGTAATGACTGTCGATAATGGTGCACATCCTGCCCAAATGCACGCTCGCCACCCTCCTCACTTCCTTTCACACGCGTGTGCATTTAGACAAAAGCTTTTATCCGACACGCCTTGCGGACGGAGGCTTGAGTGCGTGCGTACGCGGGGGGGGTAACAATGCGCGCACACGCTCGCTCCTTCGCATTAGGAAATTACAAGAATTCGTTTGGAACCCCCCCCCCGCAAAAAAAAAAAAAAATCAATCCATGGTGCTGTGAATTACATTTGTATAAAAGACCAACCGGCACTTTCATTGCTAAAAAACTCAAGCACTTTGAACTTTTCACCTTTTTGATTGGGGCTCATTTGGGCAAATTCCTATGCTGGACTTTGGGGTCCAGGAATTTGCCCAAAATGGCCACTTCAAACCAAGATGGCCGACTTCCTGTTCAAGTTTAGACACGGCTCATTGACACGGCTCATTGAGACGTCTCGGCTATCTGGATAAAAAGACTTTTGACACAAAAGATGAACGCGGCTGCGAGCGTTGAATGAGACTTGCCTCGAATGAGATGAAGGGAGCTTGAAATGGGATTGGTGTTTGATTCCTGCAACGTTTGTTTTGCAATCTTGAAGGCTTCATTCAAACAAAGTGTCCAAATTGCACTTGGCACATTTTGTTCTGCACTTGTGCATTGAGATTTTGTGGAAATGCTTGTCGCAACGCCCCCTCAAAAGTCAGCACGACATTAAAAGGGCCGTCGCGCGTGCACTTTGTGATGGCGTTTGCTTGGTGCGCGTCTTAAAGTGGACATATTCCGGCCAATGTCTTTTTTAATGGCTTGTACACAACTAGTTGGGTGTCCGGAGTGCGTGGCCACCTGTCAAGTGTGAAATTACGCAATCAATTACAGCCAACCTCCTTTTTTTTGCGGTTCATCGATTCAACCTGTTATTCACCGTCAATGTATCTTTTGTTGGCATGCATTTGGTCTCATTTTGCATGGTCCTAATTTATCACAAGATGCCACCAAAGCTGGCAATTAGCGATGAGCAAGTACCGCTCCCAGGTATTGGGCCGGTACTGTTTTTATCCTAGTTATGATTTACTGCAAATATTCGGAACCTGGCAGCGAGGCGGAGATTGGCCGCAGACCAATAAAGCACAATCATGTTAAAGCCAAAAGCTACATGAGCTCGGTTCTATTTAGCAATGTAAGCTAGCTATGTTGAGTAGCTCTCGTTGAACACAACTTTGGTCCAACTCTTTCTCGGAGCAAGGGCAAAGGGGCGAGGAGTGCTTTTTGAAGTGTCGGCATTCCAATTCCAATTATCCTGGATTGTGCTCTCCTTTTGGATGCAACTCTGGAGATGCTGTCTGACTCTCTTGCAGCAAAATGCTCCAATATGTTCACAGGCCGCCCAGCCGGCCGGCCATTAAGTGTGGACCGCTGCACGCACGGCGCTGGTCATTTAGCGCTTGGATTCATTAGAGCCGTCTCGCAAAACAGCTGCCTTCTGCTGCTACGATCAATGCTAATGAGTGTGGCCAACAGCACGAGCGCAAATATCAAAGTTGTTGCTTTGGAAGAACAGTTGGGTCACGTATGCATGTCGCTAATACATAGTATGCAAAGATGGAATGTTTTGGGAATTCAATTTCAATGGTCTTGCAGAGAGCTTCAGCATATGCAGGATATGGGAAAATATTCATTTGTGTGACACCATGATAATGATGTCTCACAATGAAGGCGGTCTCCATTGTGATGGCATTGGCCAACTTTACTTCATCCACCTGTGGTGGTCTCGCCGACTTTGGACGCTTCGATCGTTGACTCCAGCTAGTCTATTTTTGCTTTTGCAATGCCAAGGATAGTGTATGTCTCTCTTGAACTGAATTTGAAGAGGCTGAGGGAAGCTAGTCGGCTGTGTTCACACCCACAACAGCGCAGTCACGTACAGTTGCACTTGTCTGTGAATACACCCCCTCCTCCAAAAAAACGTTACTTTAAAAAAAAAAAAATTACTTTTCGGTCGTATCATTGGATGGTGACGATCTATAAAATGTGTTGCCGTGTTATTAGGGAAAAGTATTGCATTGCAGCAGAGGTCAAAAGCGGATGCCTCGTCTGACTGCTTGTTGGGCTTTCATGATTAATTTACTCGGCTTAATAATTCATCAGCCCAATGCCGAAAAGGGTTTTGTGAAATTCCAGGTAGGTCGGCGGCGAAAGATGCATTTGGCTGACAAGCGCGAGTAAGTGCTTCTCTTGCCGTCTTAATCGTCGGCATATAAACATCGGCGTTTGAATATTTGATGTTTGTCGGCTTGTTTTCGTTAATTATTCAGCTTACGGTAACATCCTCCTGCCGAGTGTAAACCTGCCGCCCTGACGACACAGCAACCCGTAGCTCCAAAAAAAAAAAAAAATTTAAAAAGACAACAATGATTTGGCTCTCAGAAGTCTCGTTTAAGTGCTCCTTAAAATGAAGTCCCGCTGTTTGCGCAAGCACGCCAACTACTCACCAACAATAGTCTCGTTTGGGTCACCACTGGAGTTGCTCGTACCTGACAAATGAAGCCATAAAACTTTACAACTTTGCCAATATAAAATGCACTTTGAAGCTGCGTGCACAGTATGCACAAAGTACTAAATAGCAGACTCGTTTGGAACGAGAGCACGTTTCAACACTGGAATTCAGGCTCGGATAAGCAAAGATAAAGTACGGTAAAACCGAAAAATACGGGAAACGGCTATTCCATTCTTGGGATGATTTTGAGAGGTTCTTTTTGTGTTCCTCTGCAAAGTGATGGACATCAGAGGCCTAGCCCATGTCAAGCTTCACACGGCAGCCAGTTTGTGCTCCCGGAAGGTCATTGTTGATTCCACGCTCCACTGGTGTGGCTCATATGTCTTTGTCTCCACATTCTTCAGTGTCTGCTGAAAGGCAAGCCCTGCAAACCCTGCAAAGCCTGCAACCTGACGCCTCTTGGCTTGTTTTTCTGCCCGTTACAAATTGCTGTCACTTTTTTGTACTCCCAAGGAAATGATGAACCCGACTCCATGCAAAACTCAGATGAGAGATAAGATATTGAAGCCATGGTGCTGGGGCGGAGTGTGTTTGTTTTTGCACAAGATACCTACGCTGGAAGATGTGCACCATTTGTTTTGACAATAGAAAAAGCAAAACATTGTCCTCAGCTGCAATAACCATTGACGATAATGCAAAGGATGTCATGGCATATCAACAATATTTTGTATTTTCTTTGCCAGCTAACCTTTAGCAAAATAAGTGACGGCCAAGACTGGTCAGCAGTCTACTGCAGGACCTTCTAGACAGCACTCGTCCGGTTCATTCCAAATCAATATGTTTCCGAATTTGGAGTCAAGACAGAATGAGACATTTGATGGTCATCATTTCCGACTCACAATATTCTCCCTCGCAAGACTTTTTTCACACAGCGGTGAAATCAATGCGATTGCCGGAACACATTTTGCGTTGTTGACGTGTGCGCTCGGCGCGGCGGCATTGCCGGGCTCCCTTACTGCGTTGATGAATCACATTTGATTATGAAGTGGATGCGCTTGCCAGGCGATGTATAATCATGTAAGGGAAGGCCCGGGCGGCTGCAGGCTGCCGCGCTGTGCGCAACATCAAACCCTTTGACAGGTACAATAACTAAACGCTAGACTGCAGCATTATGTAAGAAGATTGATGCTTGCTTATATCACAATACAGCATCGTATATTTTGTGGGCCCATATAGTAGGCCAGTGTTGTGTGATCTTTATATAGCCAAGAGACATGCGTTAGTTACATCAGAAGCGCAGCACCAAATGAAAGTGATAGGATTCCATATGGCACAGTATTCTGTTGGCAGCACCAGGTGGGCATTAGTGCTTCGAGAGTGGTTTGGATCCATTTGGCAATTTTTGGGGTTTTTTTTCTCCACTCTGCCCCACTGTCATACGGAGTTCCACAGGAGTCAATGCTGAGGCCACTGCTGTTTTCATTGTATTTGTTTCACCATTTTAAGAAAACATGGGATTTTCTTTAACTGTTATGTGGATGACCCGCTAAGCATCTCCAGGCGGGAGGACATCTCTCCAATTCTGGCCTCAGGTGAGCAGTCCATATGCTACTGGACGTACCGATGAGTAAGCGCATAGGAGTGACGTCAGCGCTTTTACAAGAGTATTTCTTTCACAAGCGTCTACATGGACTTCTAAAGTTCAGCGGTGAGTGTGCGTACTTTTGCCACCTCTGCTTAAAAGTATTTTTCTTTTCTATTACTGCTGCTAGCTTGACTGTGGAAGAGCTAAGTTGCAATTGCGTGCAGCCGAGCAGTGGGTGGACTTTAAATAGTGGACGTCATCTTTTGACTTTCTGAGATTTTCATCCTTTGAGAGCTTTGTCTCAGCCCAGACACTCCAAGCGCCTCTTAAGTCTGCGCTCTTGACTCAGCGACTGTATATTTGCTCAGAGAGCCCGCACTTTATGGTCATTCACGGCCTTGGCAAATTGCAGGTTGATTTCACCATCGGTCTATCCCGCTGCGCGTTTATGACTGCTTGGTTGTCATGAGTAGGAGGTGTTTTTTTCAAGTGGTGTGAGTCGTGCTTGTAGTCAAAGGAGGCTCGGAGGAGAGGACTCTTAATATCTATTGTGTCCAAAGACATCTATAAAAAGAAAATGGCAGATCACCATATTACTTGTAAGACGGCCCATGTGAACGTTCCTGCGAGCTGGGAGCGATCTCGAGCAGCTACAATTATCAATGTTAGATTGCTCTGATGTATATCCTGGTAAATGGTGTCTTGATATTTAAATGTAAACTTGAATAATAAAGCGAAAATATCATCACACAATGATTTATAACAGTCAGTCTATATGATCTGTATACGTCTGTGGTCAAGCATTTTTGTTTTTAAAAATTACTCATTTCTTTCTTTTTCTTTTTCATCATTTTCATTGTTTTAGTCATATTTATTTTTAAAATATATCCGCTGAAAGCCTCCATATATATCCCACCGAGCATTTCCGTGTCGCAATAATGAGACGCTGTAAAGCGGTCACACCACCCTGAAGCTCTGGTCCACACACTGGCTGTCAAGGACAAAAAAAAAAAGAAAAAATCCTCCCTCATCGCTCCTTTCTCCCCATATTGTGCGCACACTCGAGGTGTTTCGCAAAAAAGGCCATATCAGGCAAGAAGATACATTTGCTAGCCGCATACTCTGACTGCATGTCGCAATAATGCCGGATAAGGATGTCGGATTCCAAAGTGCCTCCCTGAACGCTGCGCACCATTTCTGAGACTTCTCCATTTCAGCTTTTTGTTTCCTTGTCAACCTCCCAATTGTCCAATATTTGCATTCATTCCTATTCATTTGCATAATTTGCAATTTCACATTTAGATGCAAGATGATAGCGACTCCGATTTTTCATCCGTGTTCAACATATTTTGTCAACTCCACATTTGTCTGCTCGTGTTTTGTTGATTCTTCCATTTGAAAGCGCCAAACATGTTTATAAAATGGAGCTGTCTTGTCGTCTAATGGAAAGTCGCAGATGACATGCACTGAGTGCAAAATCATCTGAATGCTATCTCCCAAAAAGCTCGGCACAAACAAACAAGGTTTCATCTGTTCCTACGGGGACTCGGCGGCGTGCGTCTCAAGAGGATAGCTGCAGTCCCTTTAGGTTATCATCAAGCAAATACTAATCAAACTCACAAAATTTAGATCTTGGCTTGGAAGCAGAAAAAAAATTACAACACGGCTTTTCATCTGAAGGCTTTTCTGATGAGCTGGCATCAACAGGATATTCCTACGCCGTATTATTTTGTGTTTTAACAATGGAAGGGAAGATCGGTTCAGGTAGCCCAATGGCCTCAAGCTCAGTCTGCACATTCCGACTTGTCTTGCTCTTTGATTGGATTCGGCGGGCTTTGATGGCGGCGCCTTTGGAGATTTGCCGTTGCCGCAGGAATCGCCTCGAAGCCCCCAAGCCTTGCCGTGTACAAATATGAATGTGAAAAAGACATTATGAATACCTACATGCATCAAAATTACCGAAAGATTTCAAACACCCAGAAAGCCGTCTTACGCTTGTTTCTCATCGGATTTTCCCTTCCCAGGTTTTGACGAGCGAGACACGGACCTGTTTTTGTGCGACACCAATACGTGCAAGTTTGACGCCGAGTGCCTCAGAATTGGGAACATGGTGACTTGCATTTGTGACTTCAAGGTAAGACAAGCCTGCTACTATTTTCTTTTCCTTCCTTTTTGGGGCCATCAGCATGTTTTGCCATTTTGTTGTTCACACGGGATGCAATTTCTAAGTAAGAATACTGTGACTACTGTCACATGCTCCAAGTGTGACTATAACCCCTGTTTTTGCCACAAGTGGACTCAAACAACGGCTCTGTTCGAGCTCTATGTACGAAACCCCCAGAGAGTTGTGCCTCATGAGGGAACAGAGATACAAATGCTTTGTCTTGACAGGGTGCCTAAGCGCCGCTAAAGTCATCTTTCAACAGAACCAAACCTTTCAAGCAAAACACGTTTCATGTGGGACATGGCAGTGCGCCCAAATCGAACATGCACATTGCAGAAATGGGTCACTGCGTCGTGTATTCTACAGGGGCGGGCACTCTAGGACCAAAGGCCACCAAACAAAAGCAGTCAATCGCAAAACAAGGGAGCTGCATGATAGACCAAATAAAAACGGTCTTCAAATGGATTTGCTGCTCTGTTATTCACATTTCAATCTTTGGAGGTTAGCTAGTGTATGCCAGATAGTGGGATAGTGGGAACGTAATTTCGATTTCTTTGTGTGTCTTGGCACGTGAAGAAATTGACAATAAAGCAGACTTTGACTTAACGACAGAGGCTAGGTTTCAGTCACATAGTCTCCTAGAAGCCTAAGCTAAAAACGTTGCTAGGCATAAGGTCCATTGAGCCCAATTTATGTTAATTTGGATTTTGTCACCCGTCCGATCTATTTGAGTATCCGATCAGATCGATACGAGCTCCTCGTCAGTCACAACTGGTGCAGAGGAAGATCTTTAAGCGACGTTTACGCAGTTGGGCCGGTAATACGAGCGCCTCCGTTTACTAGCGTTTTTTTTTCCTTCTTGTGATCTGACAGCTCATCTGTCCGCTATAAAAATCAAACCTAGCCCGCGAGCACAAAAGCACATCCGTATAAATGGAACCTGGCAGGATTCAAACAATGCTCCAGATTAAAAGAGAAAGAAAGAAAGAATCGATCTTCCTCAGCTGAGCGATAAGTCCGGAAATCGGCCGGATCGAAAGCCATCGTCCCGATCGGAGATAATTAGCCCTACGGAAAGCGAGGCGATGGTATTAAATGAGTCCGCTTTTATGGCTTCTTGTGAACCTTGGTGTCGCCGCCACCGCCGACCGGCGTACTCTGCCACACTCATAAACAACCTTGACACTGATGAGACCCGAGACTGAAAGGAGCTCGTTAATAACATCAATTCTAGAAACCATGCTATTCTTGATAATGGCTCGTACTTAACTTTATGAGCAGACCCATAAAAAAGAAAAAAAAAGCAGCAAGCTCGTCTGCTGACTATCGATTGGCTCAACGTTTGAGATGCACGTCTTAAGATAAATGAAGATGCTCAGCTCTGTCCACGTGACACCATTTCTCATCTTGTTTTTCCTCGGACGACGGGGCACACCGACGCCGGCCGCATTGGTCACCTGCTTTTTATCTGACTTTCGTACTTCACCAAGATCAACATTAAGCCAGTGTTGCAGATAAATGACATTACAGCACCATTCGTCTTGTGGAGATTCCATCCCGATAATGCTCTCAGGTGGTCTTGCGCAATCAGCAGAATCATTTTGGATACAACACATCTAAGACCAGCACCCTGTATTTCAATTTTTACAATGAATTTCCCTGCATAGCAAGTCAATCAGGTGACGATGCTCACTTCTCTTCTCGAACGTGAACAGGTACAAGGTTTGCCGTACGGACTGACGACAGAGATCCGATGCGATCTAATCGAGAGTCGTCAGTTAACCTAGTTAAGATGTTTTTGGAAGGGGAAGCACACAGCAACGCAGAATCGCTGACAGTGCCGTTGACTTTGAGACGCTAAATACGATATTAGCCACCATTAAACATTCGAAGCGCTTTCATTTTTGATCCACGAGTCGTTTCATCCCTAATATCTACTATTAATTTGTTTCATATTCTGAATTCGTCTGTGGGTGAGTGTGCCCCATTTCTTTTGCATGAACAAATTCAGAGACATCTGACGGACTGAGTGAGGAGAGAGTGAGTTTGATGTAGTGGAATCAATGGAGGTCATTCATTGCAAAGATGAATGAGATTCACCTCACACTGACTCCCGCAGCACTTTCTTCCCCCGAGAGAGAGCCGCGATCTTGCGGCGTCGCTGTCCTCTCATGGGAAGCTTCTCGCTCGGACTTTCTGCATCTGGGGCAACCGTACACGGGTGAAATGGTATTTCCGAGCAAGCCTCGTAACGCTAGCGAACGCAGACCTCGCCGCTTGATGGGAATTTGGTCTAATCTATTTATTTTGCGTACTAGAACTTCATCTAGATGAAGCACTTAAAATTCTAGTTTGCATAATCACATTCCAGTTCTTGATCAAAATAGCCGCGGGGAAATTGTCTTGTTGCTGGTTGACTTTTTGTAATGTCAGGTCACAGTGCTGACTCCCAAAGGGGCGATTGAGTCTAAAAATACGTGCGTGCGCGCTCGTGGACCAGCAGAGCATTCAAATTAAAAGTGAGCACTGTTGGATAAATGGGACGTTTTATTGCATTGTTTAATCATGCTTTGCGCTCTCTCACAAAACGGAGATAATCCTTGTCGTACATAATCACTGAGCATTTGACATGATGCATATTGTACATGCATAACTTTTAATCTTTTCCGCATGTACTTTCTATCTTGCGGATAGAACAGTCCAATAACATGCATGCGAGGTTCACTGAAGACTCTCTGAATCGTCGGTACTATGTGCCGCGTGACCCATGTCGGCTGGGATGTCAAGAAAATAGAAAATGGTGACTGGATGGTCTACAAATGTTGTGAGCAGCTCTCAATTGATTCATTTGTAAAGAAAAGTCACTTGCAATAGCGTCAGTTGACGCGGAGAGGGATCAAAACCACTCAATGAACAAAAAATACAAAAACAATCAAACTACAAAGTAACCAAAACACACGTGAAACAAATCCCTCTCAACAGCAAACATAACACGATGTGACTTGTGACAACAACAGCGGCGGCGCTTGAAAGAAAGCAGGCAACTAAATACAAGCAAAGTGACCAGACGAGGAACACCTTGAGACGACCAGCCACACCTTGACCAGATACGAGTGGGTGGAGTTTGCTTGACACAAGCAACAGGTGGAAATGGAAAACGAATGAGTCGGCATCGCATGGAAAACTCCCCAGCAAAACTAAATCGACTAAACTTGCTTAAAGTTCAAAAGACGGACAGTACAGTTGGAAGACTAGAGCCGACCGACCTTGAGCTTGTGCCACCTTGGGCTTCTTGTGTCAAAAGTTCAAATCCACAAATATTGTTTTTTGGATGCAAATATAGTCCAGCAAAAGATCCATTACCAAATGAACCGCTGAATGTTGAAAAGAAACATGTTCTGCAAGCTCGTTTGCTTTTTCAGTCTCAGATCAATATGCCTGGAAGCTTTCAAGATTGATTGGAAATTGACTTGTGAAAACAAGACACATTCTGGCTGATTTAAGGCCAGTCTCACTGCGTGTTGCAAACCGTTTCAATCCCGGACGGTCCCGGACTTGCTTTTACGGACAGCAAACAGTAAAATGACAAATTAGCACGCAAAATGATCAGACTGGGCGAAGAGAATTTTGCTACAACGTGACTCTTGCAATCTACATTTGACTCGTGTACGTGAGCCAAATCAAGAAAGTCCATTTCTGATCTGCACAAACGGTGAATCCACATCCCTTACGGATGTGCTGAGTGTTTTTGTCCATTCGCACATTCCCCAAATTTGAATACGTATCCATGCGGAGCTTTGGCTTGCGGGTGGATTAGCCCATTTTAATTTATGTAAACCCTCTTGACTTTGCAGTCAGGGAAAGTTGAACGGGAGCTTCTTTAAACATGACTCCCGCGTGTCCTTCCTGACATCCTAATCCACGTTCAGCATCTTAATCTGCGCTCGCTCGGCCACTCTCGCATTTACACAGATACAATAGATAGAGTGAACGAGGCGACATTTTCTGCATCTCCTTTAGCCGTGGCCTCGATTCCCTCTGAGCTCCGGGTCTGAAATTATTTTCTGAAAGCTTTGTAATGGCGGGGTTGTGATGTCTGGATGAACGAAGCTCTCTTGCACTCCAAAGAGCTCACTCACGGTGGTTCTTGTGACGCTGAAGAGGATGCGTGGAAGGAAGGCCAGCGTGTCCTTCATATTTCATTGAACAAAGGAAAATAACAAACCAAAAAAACGTACTCATGCCGGTAAGATGGTAATAATTTCCGAGTGCACGCCGAGCCTCGACAACGTAACCTTCGCTGGGTTTATCACAGCTAATTTGAAATCATAATAAAACACCTCCTATTAAACAGTTTCACGGGCTGATGGGAATAGCAGCTTCTGATGCAGACCTCATTCCATATATTTGCATTCATTTCACATCTTTTTATCTGGACTGAGTGTTTGTGTAGCTGCGAATTTATTACCTGGGCCAGGCCCAGGTAATAAATGTCTCGGCGAGGAGCATGGCAAACACTCACCTCGGATGACATTGCGCTGCGACGACCGGGCTCTTTTTGGAGCTCCCGAACGGCTGCCTGTCGTCGGCCCGGTCCATTTGAGGTGAGCGCTAGAATGGTTCCGAAAGACTTTTGTATCTGGAATAAGCCGTAAATCGGGTCTCAACCGCTAAATCAAGAATTAACTTATGTAAAATCGGTTTTGTTTTTGACATCCTGTTTTGTTTTTTTTCCCCACTTTCCACTAATGAGCAGCGTAATTAGGTTGAGTTACAATATGTGAATACAAGCAATAAAAGGAGACTTTTCTATGATGAGTTTGTTCATCTTCATCTTTGCAACAATAATATTCCAAATTAGACCCGCAACACCTGCTCGATTCATCTTGGACAATCAATTTGAAAACGCTTCAGGAAGCTAATCAAGTGTTGTTTTATTGGATTAATTCGACGACACAGAACATGACTCAAGTAAGCGAGTGGACGCATTTGAGAGGCGTTGAGTTGACTCATAAATCATGGCGTGCTGTTGGTGGAGGCCAGATGAGTGGTCAACACAGCCAATCGTTTCTCATCAGTGAAGGCAGAGCGTTGTCTTCTCACTCCCGCTGTTGACTGTGCAATTATCATGACTCGGCTCTTTGATTAAACCCTTTCTCCTGTGATTAATTCATTCTATAAATTACTCTGTGAAAAATCCACTCCAGAGCTCAAAATAGCGGGTCAGAATCTCCAAGCAGCAAACATATTTGTTCTACTCGATTGGAACTACCCGAGTACCATTGCGATGCAAGAATTTCTCAAGCTGTCAATGATGACGCAGCACCTGTAACCAGACACTGACGATACTAAAATAGAATATATTCTTCGAAATACAACATGTTTCAATTCATGTGTATTTTGGGTGGAGGCAGAAACGCATTAATGGCTCATCCATTCATTTCAATAGGGAACAATGATTTGAGATAGAAGCAAATGAAACTTCTATGTTAATGTACGCGACCAAGAAAAGTCACTCAGTAATGCCCCTGGAAAGTTGAGCAAATTGCTCATCTTTGCTCCCTTGAGGCTCGATTTACCGATGAACAGGAAATTGATCATGGGTCAGCCATTTTTATTTGAGGAAGACATTTTGGGTGAATTCCAGGGCATGTACGGATTCTTTCCTAGCTAATGTTCCCGAATGAGGCCCAATCAGTCGCGGGCTTCCTTGACAGATGGGCAACACTATATCGCAAAGCATTTTTTGCCGACACCGTCGCATGTGGGTGGAACGTGGCGTCAAAGCTGGATCGTTTGGAAGACTGCTTGTGAAAACAGGTGCTCAGGGCCCTGTTCATCACTGCTTGCCTTGCGGCTTTCACTCTAATTATTCTCCAGTGATGGATAGGGCAGACGACAAAGACGGAGAAGGAGGAGAAAATTGCGGCGAAAGACACAGCAAGTGTGTCAGCTCCTCCGTGACTCTGAGCCGGCCTGTCAGACACCATTACAGAAAAGCTCGTCTCCCGTGACTTGGCCGGGGAGATTCCGCGGGGACGAGGGGCCCGGGTCCTCATCAAGAAAAGACTGCCAAAGCCATCAAACGGCAGAGGCGCATGCCAGACAAGCTCCTAGCGTCTGTCGCCCCCATTGCTCCCAACCTGTCTATTCTTCTGCCTCACTCGAGCAAACGACTCACCCTCGCCGGTCCCCGGCGCTCGCTCGGCCGCTGTGACTTTGTCTCCGCATCCGTTGTGATCAGTGTTTGGAAACAAGACACCGTCGAGGAAGAGTTTGTCACTTAGCCGGACAACACTTCCAATTCCTCTGTCGAGGGAACCGGGCCTTGGCTTAAGCTCTGTGACAAGATCCGTCGATGCGCAGTGTTTGTCTTTTTTGCTGGAAATACTAATTGGAACTGAAAAAAAGACCGAGATGATTCCGATTGCTGACCGTTATAGCAGAAAGAATTCCCTTTGTGGGGCATCGTTTGTTGGAAGAAGGACGAAGGCCAAGCCTCAGAAATACCACCACGACAACAACTTTGTTTAAAAAGACACATTTCCCACATTTCTTGCCAAAGCACGAGATGAGAAGCGTGGAAAGATTTTAGCCAAGGCAGTCTAGTGTTCCCAGTAATTGCCGTAATATTCATAATCCTGTTGACAGGAAGGAAAAGCTGTTTCTCACCGTGTTCAATTGATTTTGCCCTGTTTAATGGTCTATTTGTAGGCCAGCACTTGATCCATTCATCCGTGTCCTCATCAGGGTCACGAGTGATCTGGAGCCTATCCCAGCTGACTTTGGAACGAAAAGCAGGTTTCACCTTGCAATGGTCACCAGCCAACCGCCGCTGGCCACATAAGGGCAAATCCTATTTCATACTCACATTCACACCTATACTCAGTTCTTCAAGAGATTCAAGAGCGTTCAATTAACAAGGACAAAATGAGGACCAGACTTGGAGAAGACAACAACAACACTAGTGCCAGTCTGTGACCAAACTAGTGAGTTACCATACTAATACTGAACTAGGACCTGTTAAGGACCAGAGTGGTACAAGTCACACAACAGACTTTGACCAGAATATAACTGATTGATACCAACCTATAGAACCAGACTAGTAGTACTCAACTATAGCCAGTATGGAAGCAGACAAGTACAAGACTACAAGCGAAATAGAACCAGACGAGGATCTGGCTCGGACCAGGACCAACCTAGGAAGCGATTAGCACCAGACATAGGTCAGTCAAGTGGAAGACAAGGACCGTACTAATCCATCTATCTGTTCTCTCAACTATTTTTCATCATAGCAGATCAAAAGTACATTGGTACAAGAGTAGAACCAGAACGGTTACAAACTGGACACCAGGGTAGAATCAGCCTAGGACCGGGTTAGAACCAGAATAGTGCCAGAGCCAGACCACAGCAAGACCATAGCCACAGTCGAACCAGACTGGGATCATTGATCTCAGTAACCAAATGAACTCTTTCCATACATGTTTTAGAATGCGGTCACGTTTTAAACACCAAACCTTAGAATTTAGAAAGAAATGGACGTGCTAATCAATAGCCCACATTGTTGTTGCTGTGGCTCAGTCACTGAAGCAAGTCCTCAGTTTTGACACTACAAAGACTGTTTGTTTGGACTTATATAGAACATTTGGAATTGATCACCCCTTGTGGTGTTCTTTCCATAGAGATTGTTTTCACAGTAAAGTTGACAACTGACTGACCTTTCGCCTGGGATATGTCATCCATATTCGCTTCGAAATAGAGACACGATTAAACATTGAACACAATTGTTCCACGATGGCCCAAATGAATTGCGTGAGATCGTGCTGTTCTTGCTGACATGATAGGCCAGATGGTCAGTTTCATAAAACGCGTTCACAAATCGACAGAGGAAATTGCTGATAGAAGCTCATTTAATAAGGACAATGCTTTGTTTTGGAATAGTATATTTTAGGCCAAGTAGGAAAACAAAAGAAAATCCAAACGAAGCATTATTTGTTTCCAATGGAAATGATGCGTAATACAAATTCTCCAGCAACTGCCTCATGACTTCCTGAAGCCATTTTTATGTACAGTATATAAAACCATCTGCATTGCAAAGTTTGTGTCCTTGAACTTTAATCGCTTTGAATGGACATTATTTCAAGGTTAATGGAGTACCTCGAAGGCTTTTACAAGGCTGAGACAGATGGACATCCAGTCTTAAAAAAAAAAAAAAAAAAGAGAAAAAAACCCACCTCTGGCTACAGCTGTGGCCACACTGGAGGTGCGCTGAAATGTGAGCATTACGAGCCTCGTGAATGGACGATTTATTGCTTGCCTCGTGCGTTATACTGCACATAGTTACCTAATACACTGGGGAGTAAGTTAAAATTAATGACGGTAGAAAGGTGGAGATCATCTCAACTCACATGGAATGTCATTTGGTGTTTCTTTAAGCTTGTCAGGGCAGAAGAAACAATCAATTCACATGTAGATTTGGTGGAACATGGCGGCGTGGGATGTGGGGGGTGCACGTAATAGTGCGATTTGAACTTTTGCTGGGTATTTGATGTGTTCTGTAAATGCTATCTAATGATGTGTCACGAGAAACGTCTCATGTCGCAGTCAAAGGCATTGTTACTCAGTCTCGGGCAGGGCGGACTTAGGATTCTTGCTCGAGACCAGGCGGGTACCAGACTTGTTTCATTGTACCATTCCAAAAACAGCATTGCAGAACTTGCTGTGGTCACAAATGTCAGTTGATTTGTCTTTGAGATACCATACGCAGTCTTTGGTCCCGTCTCGACCTCCAAAAGTCTCGGATTTGTCTCCAGCCCCGATAATGTAACCCAATTCCAAAAGGCTCCTGCAGCAGGACCTGCTCCAATCTGAGGCCTGCAAGACACAAGGGGCCGTCTCATGTCTTGAGCCCCAGGTGATGGCCGCCCCGAGACGTCCTTGTCGGAGTCGATAAAGCCGTAGCTTTGAGAAGTGCCGTGAGGCGTAAGCGAAGCGTGTGTCCGGGGGTTGTCCGGCCGACTCGAGAGGACTTTGTAGCGTGGAAAAGAAAACGACGCAGTTGAGAGCGAGCGCACCGAGGGGCTCATCAGAAGTAGAACGTGCCGGCGCGGCGCCGCCTCCTATCCTCCTATGAGGCTAGCCCCACTTTTATGGAGATATTTATTATTGATAGAGGTGGATGATAGCCATGGGAGGAATTGCATAATCTAGAGCCGCCTCTAATGGCTCCAGGAAATGGATCGGGCTGTCAGTCAGGCTGCTGTGTGGATAAGGAACATGTGTGCGTGAAGCTCTGTGTATCTGTTTGGCTTGTGAAATGATGGCGTTCTGGCAGCCACAGATGGAGCCAGTCACTCGCAGTGCTCCATACGCCCTTCGCCTTGTTATTTACTATCAAAAATACAAACGCGAGAAGGGCATTAAGAGCCGCGGCGAGGGAAAAGAAAAATGTCCGAGCTGTCGTGCCAAGAGGAGGCTTGAGTGCAATTGTGCTTTCGGTCAAAGGGTCACGACGGAGATGTGAGCCAGCCTTTATGACTTACATTTGCAGATTGTCTTTCGTCACTCCCGAAGGTAGTCATTTAACGATAGCACTTGTCATTTCAATCTATCGGTCCTTTTTCTCCAACTGCGGTCAGTTTGTGCCGGCTGACTTTGGATGAGTGTCGGCCGGGGTACACCCTGGACAGGTCACTGGGGATTGGGCGTCCAAACGTGGGAGACCACGTAAAGACAAATAGGCTGCAGGGGTCAATCTGGTAGCCTTCAACTTGACTTCCTTACATTCAGAACCAAAGCGAGAACAATCTGCTCCCTCGGTGTTATCAATTTTAGTTTTAGTTATAAATCGTTTTTCGTAATTAGCATCTTTGTGCTTTGAGAACAGTTCTACGCTACGTGATATGAAACCAATTCATTAGTAGTAGTGGTGGTCGCCCCCGTCAAGCAAAGGTTAGTATGGTCTTGGAAAATAATCTTCCCCTGTGCGGTCTCCCTGGACCCAAACAGTTGAACAAGCGCTGGGAGCACACGTGAAAAGTTGAATGCCCGCCCAACTGAAACATGAAACGACCTCCGCTTTGTCAGCTTCATTAAAAGCGAGCCGCTTGGAGTTCATCTCATCACCTCCATCTCCAGGACGGTATCTCGGGGTGGCGGTGTTAGCGCTTCGGGATGAGTGCCTCGCCAAAGAATGTTTTTGCAACTCGGGGAAATGCCAAAGTTGTTGCAGAAATTCTTTCTATATGCCACACATGCTGATGCAGCGATAGCGGCGTAGCCAAGCGTTTCATCCCCCCCCGTTTTATGTCAGGGTAAAGCCTGGGAAGCTTGAGCGGGAAAGTTCCCAAGAGTGTCCTTCAGCTGAATAAAATCTCTTTTCAGCAGTTCTGAGCCGCTGGCTCTCCGTGTGTAGGAGGATCTGCGAGCCTGCGGGCCCACATGCGCAATGAGCCAGCCTGCTGTCAAATTGCAATTTACTATTTACTTTGGCTTTTCTTAGATGTTTTTATTCTTTTCCAATTCATGTCGATGCAAATGCCATCCGAAAAGAAACGCTGGTGAAAACAGACCTTCGCGACCAGCGTGAGGACGCGTCGCCCCGCCGTTGCCAGGATTCCTAATTATGGATGAGTAGTAACGCCATTGCGAGTCTCCGGCAGCTTCTCGCACAGATTAGTTCAACATCAGAGTCATGTGAACGTCTTGCGGGCGTGTGGCTGTTCATTAGGAAAAGCCAAGGCTGCTAGTTTGCGCGCTCACAGCAGGCTGTTGTTGCTCGCTTCTCAACTGCTTGGCAACATTTCTGTTGTACAAAAGCTCGGGCATCAGAAATCCTTTGAGTTTGGCCTCCAATTGGCCAGAAAACACCTTTTTCAATTTCTTTTAAATCACCATGGACTTTTACCTCAAATTGACTGGGAATTCGGCCATTTGGGGTGAATCCTAGGCTTCATGCTTTGTTAGAAAACAAAGAATAAAAATAAGCTAGCTCCAGACACCAGCTCGGCGATGAACATGAAATTGGGTTGCCACGTCTATCATAACAAGACGCGTGAAAACGTGTCAAGGACTCGTGTCGGAGATTGAACAGCAGGCCAGCCCATTTCTAGCTTCTTGCAGCTTTAATTGCCGTCGCTGATTGCACTTGCGTTTTAGCTGCAGCTCTTCTTAATCCAACATTTACTCCTTCACACTTTCCCTTTTCCACGCAATGATTTCTTTTGTCAGACTGGTGTTTGGCCTGCAACACAATGCAGCCACTCGCTTGCATTCTTCCGAGCCACATCGCTTTTGTGATTTGAATTGTCTTCCCTCTGACTCGCGCGTCTGCATTGTGTGAGGAGAAAGAACGTACGGCTCTTGGCTCCACTCTCTTCTCTAAATTTCCCTCATGTGCACATGCAAAGGGAAGGTAGAACCACAGCAGCCCCTGCAGGAGACTTGATGAAGAAATCAAATGACATCATTGATGCAAAAGGACGTGTGGCACCGGAAGCTTAAAGCGTCGCCAACCGCGTGATGCTTGCAGCCGCGCTCATGAATCTTCTTCACCTGCCATGTTCTTAGAGAAGTCGCCGTGCGCTTGGCCAGCTTTGGTCACGGCGAACGTGTGGACCGATGTGTGTGTCTGTGTGTGCGCGCCTTTTGCAGTTCCTAAGCCAGCAGGCACATAAGGCCGTGCCATATGGCCCTGGCCAATAACCCCCACTTCCCTGTCTGGAGAGAATTATAGAAGATCAAATTCTCCTGCCCTCTGTTGATCCCGCCACCCCCTGCTTAATCCCGCTCCCCCTCGTCTTTTTTCACCACGCAAAGATGCACAAATTGGTTGAAGAAGTGCATGCAAAATTGCATAAGCCAAAGTTGGGAAAGATAAAGAGAAATCTGGTGTCGTGCAGCTGAGCTTTATTTGCATTTTCAGCCTCTGGAATGAGCTGCCATAAGGATGCCTCGGAGGTACCAGGCGTCTGATTCAACTTTTGCATCATGAGTATCAAGACCAAAATGATCAAGATTGTCGGGAGGCAAGACAAGACACTTTTATTTTCATTGCATTTCCTACAGGAGATAACCTGAGCTGCTTCACGTCATTAAAAGTAGAGGCGCAACGATTAATCGCATTGATTATTGATGATGGGTAGACGACGAGAGTGACACAAATGTGAGTGCAGACGTGAGATCGGAGCACCGCGTGGCAGCAGTGAACTCAATTTGTATCGCCGTTACAAACGAGTGTTCAAAAATAACTCGGTTACGCTACAAGAATGCTTTGCTTGAAATCAGGTTAACTAAAGAGCAGGATGCCTGCCTGCTTGATCTGATTGTCCTACCGTCACATCAGTCAAAAAGATGCCTGATACGAATACGCTCCCGATGCATTTGTAAACTGAAATTGATTTCAGGTCCAAAAAAAAAAATTGACATTTTGAAAAGAAGGTTGAACAGCCACGATGCCCGTCGCATCAATTCGGTGCTGATCGGATCATCCGGCCAGCCAAAAGTCAACTCCAAAGTGCTCGCTTGACAAGCAGCCGCCGTGTTACTCTCGAAAGCATTTGTGAGAAGCGTGCGGCGGATTCACACACTTTGACGATGAAGGCGTGAAAGAATTCAATGTTGCGTAGCCATCAAGAAAAATGCAGCAATCAAAGACGCCAGCGCTTCTGACACAGACTATTACACGGACAGCTTTGTTTCTATTTTCGGATGGTGCATGGGGCCCGGATGCAGAAATGTACCGAGGAGTACAAAGATGGCAATGGCAACAAAGGGCAGCCTAATGAATACTGTGATAACAAGGTCAACGGTATTTGCGAGGCATGGCAAAGAGCGGGGCCAGATTTGAGATGATTTTAGCGAGACGGGAGGGCCGGCCGGCCAAGACCTGGAGGGAGTTTGCGACAAAACAAGGCCAGGCTCATTCCAGGCAATGAATCGAAAACCAACAAACAGCCTGAAAGGACCTGAAACAACACAACAGATGATCCCAGTTATCTGTAGTAGTGTAATGTTAAAAAGCTATTGTTTTTAGCATGCTCGCAAGATTTGAAAGTAGCCTCGTTTCACTAATCGCTACGCCAGTCGCCGCTTTGTGCCAGATCTATTTTGGAATATATTTGGACTGCCTTAAAATACTCGGACGATTTTCCCCGCCGTTGCATCACGCCTGGCACGAGCGCAGGTTAAGAGGCGGGCGAGCTCGGCGCTAAGCTTTTCCCGGCTTCTTTGTGGGCTGGCCACGTCTTTTCTTCTTTTGGAGCCGATTCTCCATCGGCTTCCGTGGCCCCGTTTCGTCTCGTTCACGGTGCTGCTCTGTTTCTGTTTTTGTCCCCCCTGCGAGCCTCGTGGCGCTTCTTTGATTGCGGCGAGTTGGTCGGGCCGCATTCTCTCTCTTCCTGGCCTCCCGCAACACACGTTTGATATTCTCTTTGACTTTGATTAGCCTTCATTCTTGTGTCTCCCTTTGCTCCCCTCAGCCCAATTTTGCTGAGCGTTTTTGGTCGGTGCTACTTGTCTCCCCTGCAGCCTGGCGCCTTCCTACATCCAGTGGCTTTGATCAGACGCAAGTGTGCTGTTTGGCTTTCCCACCTTTCACTCCTCCTACTGCTTTTGGAGTCTTTTGTTGTGCAGTTCATCTGGACTGTTGCTGCTACCGCCCCGCTTGAAAACAGTGTTCGTAATTGATCGTTACGATGCGGCGGGCTACCGAATGGATGCGGATCTTGCCGTATGGGCAAACCTTGGACGATGGCCCCAAACCTCGATTCAAACTGCTACATATTGTATTTATCAATAAGTTTGGATGTGATAGAAACCGTATCAGCCCTTGATTGAATTGCACGTGGATTTGACGATTAGTGTTCACCACTCAGTAGGTGTTCTTGTCTTAGTTTGCTGTATGAATTCTGAGACTTTTCAAACTGGACGATCAAACCATCCAAGCAACTAAAAAAAATAAAATAAAAAAAAACTGTTTCTGAACTGTTTCTTTAGATATTATGCTCAGAGGAAATTCTTGATAAGCGGCGTCTGTCCGTGTAAAAATATTCCAGCTCGCATTTTTTTTTACATCTGGGAAGAAAAAGAGAGACAATTTAGCCCCGAGCTAACAGATTTCACATCAGTAGCTGGGAGCTTTAACAGACCTCAAAGTAAAGAAAGAGACAATCCGGGGCCTCTTTGCTGTGGGAAGCCTCCAATAAATAAGCCTCGGTGTTCTGACGACGTCACAGCCAGAGACTTGAATTCACTGTGATATTCTTCAGTGCGTTACATTTAATCACGCCACGGCCCCTGACCATGAAGTAGCATTTTTCTCTTAAACCGCTGATAACCGTTCTTATCCTGGCAAACAGTCCAGAATATTTTTCTGTTAAATGATCACATTTGTTATTCATGCAGCATTGCGCTGTCAGATCAATATCAAATCATACGAATATCTTGCCTGTGAGAAATTTCCACCCACATATAAAATAGAAAAACAAAACAGAGATTCAGCATAGTGCCATCAATCATATGAAAAATCTCACGTTTCTGCCGAGGCAACAGCCCGTGTGGGGAAATAGAAGAAACCGTTTCCCATATAGCGAGTCACTTAACCTGAAAGTGCTCCAGTGGAGCTATCGTAAGAGAATGAGATACTGACAGAACTGCACGCCACTACCTGGCTCACTGCTTCTGTCCTGCCCACTTCTGTCCTGTCCTGTTTCTTAGTCGCCGGTTTCGGTCCTTAACAGACGTAGCACTACGTCCTGTCCCTGTCCCTGTCCCTGTCCCTGTCCCTGTCCCTGTCCCTGTCCCTGTCCTGCCTTATCGAATATATTACTAGTCGTTTCCCTTCCTGCCTGCCTCAATACACCTTTTCACCTCTAATTGTATTGTCTCAAAGTTTGTGTTCCTCTCTTTGTTGTTAAATTAAGATGACCTTAAAATGGCGGAATCTCACATTACACCCCCCCCCCCACCCCTCCCCTTCTCTCCAGTGCAACAACGACTATGCTCCAGTTTGCGGCTCCAACAATCAAAACTACCAGAACGAGTGTTATCTGCGAAGGGACGCCTGCAAGCAGCAGTCTGAAGTACTGATTCTGTCGGAGGGAGCCTGTCCCGTGGGTAAGCAACGTTTCCATTTTTTTTTTATGGCACTTTCACTTCGTGTAGCCAAGAAGGCGTGGATATTATCGTACAGTACGCCTTTCATGACATCACAACATATTGACAAATTTGAGTGAATGCGTATATCAGATTTGTTTTTTTTTCATACGGTGATTGTAATACAAAATGTTTCATCATCATCACATCATAACAACAGCTTCTCGATTCCAAGGTAATGCCGCCAACGTGTATGTGCAAATTGGGTAACAGGTTGATAAGTGTGTTTATCTTTGTTATCCAGTCGACAGTTCCTGCTAATTGGACTCACATCAAGCCCTCTTGAAGCTGAGCTGAAAGTGCAATTAGACCTTGTTCAAAGAGGGCGCAAATAGGAAAAGTACTGCACGGTTTGTGCACACAACCAAACACTATGGTCTTTCACAACCGCCTTAGAAAACAAAAAAAATGCTTTGAATCACCGTTTTGATCCGGCCACCATTCATTGACGCAAAGCTTCATCTAATGAAGGAAGGCTCTTGACGATTTTGGATGTAGGTTTGGCCTTGGAACGAGGCTCGAGGTCTCCCATCGCTGGATAGAAGTACAGTATATTCGTTGTTGTCGTTGTTGTTGTTGAAAAGATTCACAAATCATCGCTGGCGACGTTTAAGGCTTTGAAAGCAATCCAATGAGTATTCAGTCCATCCACTCCAATGAATATGCCAACACGTTGCTGTAAATGAGTCAATCCGCTGACAAAGTGACACTTCTGAGGCACACATGAGTCAGTGCACAAGCTTCCGCCGTAGCGCCCACGCCAATCGTGCATTTGCTGACACAGATAGCTCAGGAACAAGAAAGCCGGTTAACGTGGCCAGAACCAAACGACTATCCAGGGAGGGGAAAATCCTTCTCTGAGCTCCAGCTACCGACTTGAACAATCGTGTTTTTATGCTCCAGCAACGGAACAAACAGCCTTTGACTGTATGTCTGCGCGTACCCTCGGCGTGGCTGGGGAAGGTTATTTCAGGTCCAATCAAAGCGGTTAATAAAGCCGGGCGCGAAGCTGAAACGTATTACACCATGCGACCATTACTAATGCGCTTGATAACATCAGATTACTCAGCCGAGTCGGACAAAATCAAAGAACAACCCGTGTGGGAGTCCAAATGGCCTTTGATGACGACGTCTCCATTTGACGCAAACGTTCATGGACACATTTGGCCAGATGGAAATCTTTGTTATCATTGTCTTTTTTTTTTAAAGGTGAATACTCATCTGTAATGTTGCATTAAGTTCTTGTTGTCTGTGTTACCTGACTGGTCTCATAATTTGCTGAAATCTTTTTTCATTCAAGTCAGTCATTGCTGTTTAAATCTTTTGATCCTGATTTGACTGGTTCTTAATACTTTTAATAACAGCACGATTACTCATCAGATTCCAATCTGTCCAAATACGTCACCTCTGCCACGGATGGTAATCATGACTCTGGACCATGACGAGATAATATTGCTGACAAATTTGACTCCTTTCATTTCCTGTCGGCATCCATCACATCTGTTAATAGCCAGCTATTTGAAGCGAATCTTAAGAAGCTCCAAATGTGATTGTTTGACCATATCCTCTAGGACACCTTCAAGTTTTATCTTAGCCAGCATAAAAGCTAAATGCGCCTAATTCCTTGGGTAACCGAGTGTTAAAAACGGCTCGCTCATGTGGGAAAAAAGCTGGCAGAGAGTTGCAGATGTCTTCCCTTTCCTCACCACTCGGCCATTCATCCGCGATGGGCGGCTTAAGCAAATGCGAAATGTGTTGAACTCACTCCAACGGCAGCACATTACGCCGGCTAACCGTGCGTCTTATCCACTTTCTCGCACCTGTGCTGTGAAGAAGCCTTCCTTCCGTCTTTGCTCTTTCTTTTCCTCTGCCTTCATTCTGGCTGTCCTCCTTTCGTGCAAAATCCCATTAGCGGCGGCAACGCCGAATGTAATGGATGGATGTCAAGGCCGACCGTGCCGATACTTGTTTACAGGCCACACTGGGAAACGTCACCAAAGGCGGATTATTACCCGACGATACAGCCTGGGTGAGGATGTATGTGGGAATCGTTTGCTTCTGTTTATGTCCAAGTCGCCTCGGTCGTCCTCGAGTGTCTGTTACACTGATTGGTAGTTGTGACTGCAAACAGGAGCCCGGCGGCAGATAAAATTTCGTTTCAATCTCGGCGAGACTAATTACAAAAATGGACAATTTGATTGGAAGATCACCGTGGAGATTCCGCCGTTCATTCGGCAGGTGAACGGCGACTGAAAAATTGTGGCCTACATGATGATCAGCAACTTGCGTTTATGGGAGCGCACGGGATTGCAAACTTGACAGGTTTGTGTGAGATGGGTGGCCTCCAGAGGCCAGTTGCAGCAGCCTGGCTGGCATTCCTTTCAAGACCCAAAGGCAGCTCGGAATGCCTTGCAAATCAGGAACGCCGTGACTGCATCAAACATTACCACGTCAAACACAAAAGCATTCGTATGTATTCAGGTCCCCGTGCAATGAAGCCAGTGTCATTTTCTCGCAATGCGCATTCCGACCAAACATCCATGGAACCCTGATGTGACTGTTTTGTAAAAGATAGCATATCAATATTCGTGGAATTTGTTTTTTTTTTCCCCGAGCCAGCTGTCAAAATGAAGACACCTGTGGAGGGAGCTCTTTAGTGAGATTTTGTGGAAAGAAGCAGTGCAGGGGGAGTATAGTTGACTGGCTAAAACGTTGAGCGGACACAAAAGATCCACAGTTGGAGGTGTTATTAACCGTAAAGGGCTGAAGATGCATCACATGATTATCCTCTTAGCTTTCCTTCTCTTCGATTGCGATTTGCCAATCCAACACCTCATCGTCCTCTTTTACTAGCCTGAAATGGACTTTCGGGGTCAATCCGGAATGATGAGAGCGCATGACCCCTTTTAGCCACTCTTCCAGAGTCCAGTCTTGGAAAAAGTGGAATCCTATTGTCCCATTAGTCACACTGCCAACTTATTTTCTTTGGCTGGTGATTCACAAACTCTGTTTGTGGCAAAGTCGTTACAGATCATCAATTATCCAGTTTTGCTATCTATATGTTCTTTGCGTTCATTTGAGCAATTTTGCACCAATTGAATTCTGCCATCTCTGACCTTACATCCAAGTTTTCGTTTTTGGGGTTGGCTATTTTAGTTTGTATCGTTTTTTTATCGGACTTGTATTGACCAAGAACTTAATTGAAATGTCTGTGCTATGTTGGTGAAACTGTCTGTTCGCTAACCTCCGCCTTTGTCTTCACCCCCAGATGCCGGCTCAGGATCAGGAGATGACGGTAAGATTGCTCATGCCTTCTTTCTGCGTTTTGAATATCCCTTTTCGCTCTAAACCTTTCAACTCGACAGCTCTTGTAACTGCCGAATAACTTCTCACTCCAAACCTGTACGGCAAAATAATTTGGCAAGAATGTTTCACATGTTTTTTTCCCCTTTATTTAAGAAAACAGCCCATCGGCGTATTTCTCAGAGAATATTTTCCGAGCCGCTCCCGAAGCCAAAGTCGCCGGCGCACAGTCAATAAGGGAGCCCAGCCCATCTGTCGGCGTGTTTGCGCATATGCATATATTTGTCCGTCTCGTCCCTTCTTTGCCATTCCTTCATTTTGTCCAGCGGCGACCACATATGAGGCCGAGATCGGAAAGGAGATGATTGGACCGCCAAAACAAAGAGATGGCGGATGAAAGAGTGCAAATGAAACTAGCGCTTGATCAAGCAGGGGAAGAGAGACGAGGAGAGTGGTGACGAGGACCAGCGCGGGGCGGGCGGGCGGGCGAGCTGGCTGGCTGTCGCGGACAAAAGAAAATGGCCTGAGGAAAATGGCAAAAATAGATAAGAGGAGTGAGGAAACAGGCAGCGGGAGATGAGGAAGACACGCGGGAGACGCCGATAAGGAACCTGAGTGAGGCAACGGCAGATAACCCGGGACAAGACAATGTGGCCTCAGAACACGATACCAACATTTGTTATTCTGTACAGTACTTGCTCCAGACGCAACCGCTGCAGATGCGTGACAAAAACACTTCCCTTTGGTCATTGATGTATTTGAGAAATGCGCTTCCTTCTGATGTTCAGAACCACCCTGTTAACTGAATCCAGAGTCTTCACGATACATGTTTGAAGATCAGTTCTGAAAATCTGCATAAATGGTACCTTTATGGTTTTTGTGATTTTGGTGGCTAAAATGAATTGTATTTGCAAATACTTTTCAATGTAGTTGTCGGCTGAATGGAAAACCTACTTGTTTGCTTATGGGTTGGAATCAACGGATGCACATTTTGAGGGACTATTTTTTTCCCAAACACTAGTCATAGTAACTAGTTTGAATCAGGTGTTGCAGCACACCCGATTCCAATGGTCAGATCATTAGCAAGGTCTGCAGAAGCTGGAGAGCAACCCTGATCAGGTGTGTTGTTGCAACATGGAGGACCACAGTTGCCGACCCATGTGCTATCTACTAGATTTCTATTTCCAGTAATATAAATAAAGAATAACTGACAAGCGTACGCTGAAGATTGAGTCTGCCAGTGAACATGATAACAACACTTGAGACACAAAAGTGAAAGGCGGTCAGATAGCAAAGGCGGGAGGAAATCAGAGCCGCTGTTGTTTTATGCGTCGGGGCGAGAAGGTTCAAGAAAACGCTCGTAAAGAGGCCAGCGGGGCTGGCGCTGAAGAAAGCTACGTACGTGAAAAGGCCATCCCAGGATCAAATCCAGCGCATTTTAACGGCCAATGATAAATTTGCTCACATAAAGCTTTGGTCAGCTGGGCAGCTGCCATTTGGCATGCTCGCCAGGGCGTACGCCGCTTGGTGTGTTTGATTTTCTTAATCGGAAGGAAGTCAGCTGTGCAGGCAAATGCTCTCAAGTCCGCTCACAGGGTCAGCGTTCGTCGTTTTAGGGGGGCTGCCAGCGGTCGGACGCAACTCGCATGAGCAAACCAAGACCGGGCTGCTTTTGGTCTAATTTAAGGAATTTATCCACCATAAAATGTCAATCCCGCAATCCATGTTGACTAATCGATGAGGTCATTCACACGCAAGCGCCATCTCTAACAGCTGTTCAGCCTCCAGATAATATTCATCACGAATCGTGTCAAACTATCAGTCAAACTAAGACTTGGGTTGTTTGCGTCTTTTCAGTTCAATGTTGAGAAAATCCTTTTGTGGCCTTAATTGAGTCCCCAACAAGACCAACCTTGATTTTTCAAGGCAACTCTTCTCTACACAAAGCTATTTTCCAAGGTCAGAATAATCAAACGTTGCCATTTTCTATCTGAACGGGACATTCATTATTCCGTACAAAGCAGTGTCACGGCCCTCATTTATGACATCTCCTGCATGGCCGTCACTCTTTTGTGTCCTTCTCATTCTGTACTAACTGCGGCATACACAACAAACAAAGCGTGCGCAGTCAGCACAGTCTGTCACTTCTTTTCACTTCTTTAAAGGTTGACTAATAAAAAGATAAACAGTAGACTTAATGAAAATACAATAGCATGATTGGTGTAATTAATCTCATGATCAGCCCCTCTGACATTATGGATCTGCAAGCACTTCATTTATTTGAATTAATGAACCGCTGCACTTGTCAATCCAATTGAAATTGATCTGGTGCGAGGAAATGATGGTCGCTACGCTTTGTAGCTTTTGCCAAATGTCCTGGCTCAACAGCATCCATTGTGGACAACGCGCATGCACGCGCTATTGGCATGGTAACCAAGTTAGAGGTTTATGGAAGTGAGTCATCTAATCTTCTCACTTTGTGGCCTCTCGATAAGGTTCACCACCGCCGGCTCACTCTTGTGTCTCGGTGCATTTATGTGTGTGTCCTATTTGGTCATTGGATGCCACATGCCTTCTTATTCGCACACACACACACACACTTGCAGGCGCGGAGAAGCCATCCCGCCAATGCGTATGTTCCAGCCTAATAGGCAGGTGAACGCCGAAGGGCAGATCGGCTCCCAGCCTCATTTAGAAGCCTGAGCTTGACTCCAGCTGACATTTGGCGCCGATATCCGCCAGTTTAAAGAAGGACCTCCACTGTACTGATGGCGGCGGGTCAAGGCAAAAGTTGCATTCGTTAGCAGTGCGGAAACTGCCAGAGCTGCTTTTCTTGTCCAAGTATGTCCCTGCTCAAATTTGATCTTCTTGGGGACTACATTGACTTGATTGCGATTTGGATTATTGCTATTTCAGCTTCAGCTAGGAAGCGCATGCTAAGGGGGCGGGGCAGGGACATGGTTAGGAAATAACTGCAATAACAGCTCATTTGGAACCATATCTATCTGGAGGTGAGGGGGATCAATATTTTGTGAGTAAAGTTTTGTTCATTATCTGATTTGATGATTTATTAAGCTGACTTTGCTCAGTAGCTCTTCTTCATCGCCATCCATAAAACCAAGGTGGGCCGCAACATTCCGATGCCAAAAAATGGAGGCGAGTCAATAAAGTTAAAAAAAGACAGGAGTAAATGTTGGAGGTTTTTATTCCTTTCACGTACGTCTGCAAATGAGACGTTTGCCAAGACCGGTGTCAGAATTTAGCCAGGCGGCCCACTCTTGGACGGATCCGCTTTAAGGCCAACTGTGAAGATTCTGTAGAGTTGCCACGAAAGCTGATCTGCCATCTCAGAGCAGACACGTTTGGCGGATAAGCCTTTATTTTGCTCCGGGGATAATGCTGTAATCTAGACCGAGAGGGATGGACTCTGAGAGCTCCCTCTCAGCCATCCATCCGCCCGCCCGCCCGCCCGCCCGCCTCGGCCTCTCGGTCCAAACGCATCCAATCGCGCCGCTCAGAAATGATGATTCACATTTCCATCGCCATGTCAGAGCGGAGTGCGGCGGGGGGCTCCGACTGAAATGAATTCTTCAGAAGCTGCGGGAAGGGAATCCGAGTGCATCCGAGCTATCAGTGGAGGTGGATGAAGAGCGGGACGGCGAGACCGCCGGGGTCACCTCTGGGCCCGACCCCCATCTCGCAGGCATTAGGCATTTGATTTTGGGGGGTCATCTTGAAGCGAATGCAGCAGAAGGGAGCTGGGCAAGATTACTTTGGATGGATTGGAAGAGCCAGTGCAGCAAACGCCTGAAAAGAAATTCTGGAAAATGCCTTCATTCACCTTTGGGTCTCCAAACAAATGAGATTTATTCTGCCCTTTCCAGAATGCAACAAGCAGACGCTGCCGTTTAGTTTGCCGTGACCTAGTAAATGCGCTCGGCATCAGTTCCTTCTTTAAAGCGCATATGAGCGTTTCTCTTTGGAGATGTTTGTCTTGAGGGACGTTCAAGAGCACCGCTCTCGCTGTGTGCTCAAACATCTGAAGGCTGTATATTTTTTGGATGCCTTTCAATACTCATAGCAGTGGCTTGCATTTTTAATGATTATGTGTGGCGCTCTCTCGTCAATGACATCTGGAGTGGAAAGGCACTCGAACGAAACGTGAGGTTGGTGAGTTGCCGGAATCACCGGCACGCACTTTTACTCAAACAAACGCGTCGATGGAGGTCACCTCACAGAAACAATCGGGAATCCAAGAGGAATTGAATGCGAGGAGAACAGCTGACTTTGCCTGAAATTCTTTGCCTGCTTGTGAGAAACAAGGCTTTAGTATCTTTGACTCCGCCAAAGAGGCTCCGTCAGCTGCTTCGACGATGCAGCGGGAAATGGGAAATATTATTGGCCTTCCCTTTTGGCTCCGTGTTTCATTTCTCTGTTGGAAAATTGTTCGCAGCCTTGAGGAAGAGAAAGATTTGTTCCGAGAACAGCCTCATCTAATGAAGTGGCAGAATGCTATCAGATGGGCTTTTTTCAGGGCCCAGTACGGACCTTCAGCCATTGCATAACGCAAATCAGAGATTGACTTCTTTCTGAGCTGCCAGCTTGATTTAAAAAAAAAGCCAGTTGTCTGGTGCTTAAGCAACCTGGATGTCAACAAACAAATACATTTAAAAGGATTTGCACATTTCTACTTGCCAGTCAAAACTGCTTGCACTTTTTGATTCGTTTTATTTGAATTTATGCGCAAGTCCCATGTGGAGTAAATGTTTGTGAGTGGATAGTATGTTCAAAACATATTTGTAAGTATGTTGCAACGTATTTGCCAGTCAACAAGCGTCCGCATCCGCAGTCATGCCTCAAACCAAAGGGGAGTTTTAAAAATACCAAGCAAATTGGGGCTAATCTGAATGTGACCCCTGATCGCGACAAATAAATTGGGAATCCTCAAGAGTGTATTCCAAAAAATAAAAACCCAGAGGCAAACACGTTTACCCAGGCTTGCCCGGCTCGGCCCCCACCCTTTGCACTCTGGTGCTTGTGTGCAGAGGATTTGCCGGCAGCGTGAAGCTCTCTAGCTCTTGCTCGCTCGAGCCGCCATTTATCCAGCGCGGGGAGGTCCGAGGCGCCTCTCCAGCTCTCAGCGGCGTGAGATTGGCCCCTCGGGCCGGTGGCGAGATAAAGTGCGCCACGGAGAGGCTTAAGACGGCAACCGGCTGACACCGTGAAGTTGGCCACGCAAGGCCGTGGCGTTTTCAAACTATTTATGCATCGTGGAGCAAGCGGGTGACGGGGACAGAAGGGGCCGGCGTTTGCCAAATTGTCTGTTTGTCCAAGGAGACCCAGCTCGTCCTGAAGGGCGTGAAGGAGAATCTGCTCAAAGACTAACTTTCCCGCCAAGCGTAGCACACATTGGGTGTTTTTCCTAATCGCCTTTATTACTGTCAAATGCAATCCAGCCATTTACCACAATTGTCTGCTCGCGCTCAAAAGTTTGTATCCGAGGCGTTCAAGAAATGGACGTTGCACCAAAGTCTGAAAAGAAAAATCAATTGTAATCCCTTGCTTTGTCAAAATGTCCTTCAAATGTCTTGTCAATCTTTTCCATTTGTCATAGAACATCCCTGCAAGTGCATAAAATGGCTTTCATCTTACCTGAGGCTTTCTTGGGCGCCATTATGTGATTGTCATTCTGTTTTGTGTCCGACTGTTACACCACCGCCAATTCACGTAACCTCGTTTTGTTCCAGTTGATCAAATTTGCCGTCTGATCAAATGCAGGACGTGGCCGTTCACAGGGATGACGACGTTCTCTGACGGGTTTTTGTTGTTGTTTTTTTTCAATCCAAAGGACAGAACCGCTAGTTTTTTGAAAAAGTCTGGCTGGATGGGTTTTTTTTTCCAGACAAAAGGACAGAATAATAACAGCTATTCTTTTTTTGAAAAAGGCTGGCTGGCAAGTCTGCATGTTCGCACGTAGTTATTACTGACACAAATCTCAATCACCTTTTGCACAAAGGCATTTAAAAAGTCATTTCAGACATTTTTTTGGTGCCCTAAATCAGAAGCCGCTTTCCCCGTCGTAATGCGGCAAGCCGATGCCGAGGACAGTGGAGTGGCTGCGAGCTGTACTCGCCGTACTTGCATCCACTGAGCCCTCTCCAATTGATATCCTTCACCAGTGGATGACTTGTTCATCTGGTGATGATTGCGCACCCTTCAACCAGCTGCAAAAGATGACCTCGCCGCGAGTGCGCCCGTCGTGGGCACAAAGCACAACCTTGAATCCGCTTGTGTCGACAACGCTGTCATTGGGAACCTTATTATTAGGGACCGGGCCACTACGAGCACTCAATTATTGAATAGTCACTCATACTGCTATCCAGTAGAACCTTTGACAAAAAAAAGTACATTTTAAAGAAAGACATATCGTGTATCCTGAACTTGCAATTTGCCTTTGACATTTTCACTTGGGTAGCCAGCCAAAGGCGTATTTGAAACGGCTAAATATAGAAGCAGAGAAAGCAAGACGTTTTACGACATTTTCAGCATATGCTTTGCATCGCAATGGCCGTTTCTCAGGAATTGACCAGCGAGTGGAAAATTAATTGAATTTTCAAATATACTGGTGGAAGATAGGAAATCCAAACAGTAAAAAAAAAAAAAAAAAGGCTGCGATGAAATTGGGGCTTTCAAGCAGCACACCTTTTCCGACTCTTTGTCTGTAATGGCTTCACCGAGTTCCGCTTCGTGTAAACAACCAAGCGTAGCGTCAGCGTCACTGTCAGCCCCAGAAATTCTCAAGAACCGTGCACTGTCATTACTCGCTGTCACTTTGAATGTGAAGTCATGAAATGTTCTTTTCTTCAACCCAAGACGCCTTGCACAACTCTGGGCGAGTGTAGATAGGTGCCTGAATTGAAAAGAGAAACATCATGCGGAGAGAGACTAATCCTCGCAAAGCTGGGAAAACGTTTGATTGCGGGCTTTTAATCCATTGGGCAAGGCTTCGACCCATCTCCAAGACCCCGCTCGTGGGCCCGTTAGCAGCTCCTCGGCGCCGGCGTCCTTTTGTTTACCTGGCGGCGGCTGGGCCCGAGCTGCGGCGGGATTTGTCAAGTGAGCCGGGCGCTCGCGGGGCTTTGGGTCATGGTCGACACGGTTCGGCGCAAGATGCCGTGCCAATTCAAATAGTGCTGAGTTTGTTTGGCCCTGGCCTCGTTTTCTGACTGCATTAGCTCAAACGGTATTCATCTTCATCTCATATAATTGATGTGTCACGCATTGCTCATCTGGATCAATAGCTGACAACTCAAAGACAAAGTGGCTACATTTTCAGAAGCAGGCCACTTTTTTTTTTTCCATAGTTCTTATCTTCTCCCGGTTCTTTTATCTTAATGCTCGCTATGCTCATAGCAAATGGTATGACGATTATCGAGGACCGTATTTCCGATTGGATGTGCGGCGTCAGTATTTGGTGTAACCGACACCATCCTCATTGGCAATTTGGTAAATCATGTTTCACGTATTCATATATCGTGAAGTAAACACGTTTATGTATCGATTAAGCCGGTGAACAAATTTGGACTATTTTTCAAGTTGAATAGTTTAGACTGATTTTGAATCTGCCCTCGTTTTGTCATTAGCACGTTAGAGTATTTTTCATATTAGAAATCATTTGAATCAGCGCCCAAAATACATCACATGCACAAAACCGTGCAAATTTGCTGTTGTCAGTGAACTCCAGAGAGAAGAGTCCTGTCCGCCTCCTCTGTCTGTTGAAGAGCTTCTTTCTTTATTAGGCTTGAACAGCAGGCCCAGCCCTGGCCGTCCGTCTGCATGCTGATTATTTCTTTATTTTTATATCCGGCACACACCAAGTCACCGATGATATCATTATTTATGTCGGTCATTATTCTTTAGTAGCTAATTCATTTTGCCATTTGCGTCAGTGGAACAAGTGCCCTTGGCTCACTTTCTGGACGAGGCCGCTGCGTTCTCCTCATTGAGCCTAGCGGCTGACAAATGACTTTGTGAGCAGTGAGACGCTCTCCTGCAGGAACAAAAGGAATAGAAATTGAATCCTGGCCTCCGGCAGCAGTCTCATCCGTCATCTTTTTCAATATTGATATCCATTATAGTTATAGATTTTTTTTTTCTTTTTTTTGCCTTCTCTCGCCCCGTGGGACGGGCCGCTCGGGGGCACCGACCTGTTGATGGTGTGACTTTGACGGATGGGCTTCATTGTTTCATTGTCAGCGGCGTCTTTGAACGGAGCGCCTCGACGGCCCAAAGATTACATGTGAGCCGCGCTATGATGCAAATGGTACGCGGCCGTCGACCATTGATCGGGCAGCATCAAGCGAGGCCGCGCGAGGCCCGTAGGCTGGTGCTGATTTCTTAGCGGCTCGTCTTTCACGGATCGCGTGTCGGCTTACGGGAAGGTAACATTAATCCTCCTTGCCGTGCAGTCGATATTTGGGTTGAGGTAAAAAATTCCCGTTGCATGCCTGAATGGGCGGCGCTAGCGGTGCGTTTAAAACCCCCGGTTGAACCCGCGACATGCTCGTCATTTCCGCTTGTTACTTTCTATCGTCACGTCTTTCATGGCAGGAATTTCATTTTCCTCTTGGGTCCAAGTATGTGCGCCGTGACCGTTCTGGCGGCCGAACATAGCGCCGATGCGGCGTGGCCTTCCCTTGTCTCCGAGAGCCCGCGCAGCTAGCAAGCACGGTTCATCAGTCATCCCTCCTCTCGGTTTGGTGTCCTCAGAGAGTTCCCCACCAAGGTCGTAGTAATCTTGTTTTTGTCAGTTTCCCAGGGCTCTTTGAGACCTTCATTCATCATTTTTTTGAGCTCTTTGCCCCGCGTTTAAGGCCTTCCTTCATATGAGCTTGTTTTTATGGTGCCTGTTCAAAATTGCTTATGTTATTTCATGATGTGAATTTGGATGAGCACAATGGTCCAAAACACCATCTCATAGAGTGAGCGTGCGGGATTTTAAGGCCACTCATCCAGAAGAGCATTTGCAAGGTCACACACAAGAGTTTCTGATGCATCAAATTGTCCGTGTTTTTTTTACTCCCAGCCTCGATCATATTGGTTTGACTATTTCTTTATTTTGCTGAATGGCTCAAGTAAATCAGACAAAGGCAGCATAAACAAGGGAAAAAAGCACAGAAGCTCATTTTTGAGCCTTCTCGGATTTTATCCACATTTGAATAATTCTGATCGGATTCAGATCCGAGGACATCGTATTCAATGAATATAAGTATAGTCATATATATGAACGTCAGTCTAGGCACCTTATATTCCAAGCCAATAAGTACACAGTAGGTCGTGTGTGTCGCGATCATGAGGAAAGGCTTCGGCGTCAGGCGTCGAACGATCCGAGCTTCTTTCCACGCATGACGCCGCGCTCCCGGCACGGCCGAAGCGCAGACGGCAGTCAGCGGATTTGCCACGCTCTTTAAGCACGGCAGGTTTCCTCTTCTCTGCGTCTGATTGCCATTTGCTGCTCAACTGTCCTTTGGATGTTTATCCATCCACCTCATCTCCTCTAATCTGATGTCACGTCAGCCTAATCTCTTCTCGGGTCTTCTCGACAAACTTGATCGCAAGTCTTGCACTTTTGAGAAGGAAAACAAAGCCACGCCAAAGCGACGGAGGCGGGGCGAGTCCCAAGCACGGATCGATACGACATGATGTAGCGCCGGTGTTATTGTGAGAGCGCGCGCTATCTATCTATCTATCTATCTATCCATCAGGCTAATCATGTTGGTCATTATCAAGCGTGTCTCTTGATTCCGAGGATTTAGCAGATGTAGCAACAAGGGGGATGAAGGTCTATCTGGGATTTGAGGAGTGAGAAACAATGGGAGGAAGAGCGGGAGGAAGGCTTCGCACCACCGTAATAAGGGGAGCTCATATTACCAATCAGCCTATTCCAGCTTCCACTCAGAAACCATTCTACCATCCTAGACTCCATCCATGTACATTACAGGCAAAGATTGTGCAAAAATCTGTCTGAATGTTTGCAGGCGGGTTTTTCACCGCATACTAGCTAATCCAGCCACCTCACAGGCGTGGAAAGCAGATAAGTGACTGCCAAGTCGTGACGAAGGGCGAAATAGGATCTAGCCAACCCACAAGCGCCCTGACGGAGGAACAAGGAAGCGCTGTGAATCCAAAACAAACATGCGCTACCCCATGCTGTGTCTTGTTCACAATCATTTGAGATTTCTGTCTTGGGGGATTGGATTGCGGAATCTTTTTGGAGTCCGGAGCAGAGAATCAATCTTTTCAAGTATACGAATCCTTGTGTGTACCTTGCCTTGGGCCCGCTGTTGATGTATTGGCATGCTAATTACAAGACTGTCCACTCGAGACGTTGCCCATCGATTGAATGTTTATTCTCAACCGTGGACGACACGAGCCCAGGACCTCCTAATCTTCACCTCTAAGAATCTCCTGAAAGTCGGCCGAATCTATTGCTTTGCAGAACAAAAAAAAACAACTTCTTGAGGAATCTGTGGGGGGGAGTCAAAAAAATGAAAGTTTGACCTTTCGGATTCCGAGTGAAAGCCAACTTGATCCGATGGCGGCAAATGGGGTTGGGCGCACACCACTCATTGGCATCAAGAGTTCGTTTTCCTTCATGTGTCGCGGGGGATCACAAGAAATAACACAAGTTTCAAAAGGGGAAAATGAAAGAGGCGACACACGGCGGCGGCGGCGGCGGCAACGTGGGCGTCCGCGTGTCAGGGAGATTAAATACACAACACGAGAAAATGATGCCAAGTTCCGCCCCTTCACCATCTTTTCTGTAGTCCCCCCCTGTGAGTTTAAAAATAGAACGCGTCTGAGGAGGCGTGGGCCCGCAAGGAAGGTGTGCAGAGACCGGCAAGAGCCGTATGCGCTAGGAGAATGCAATTTGAGATGATCCAAATTGCCTTTTCTTTCAGCCATCCCTCGCCACCCCCCACCCACCTCAGCCACTTGCGAATCCTCATATGCACTGGCTGAGTCCCTAAGCTAGTGTAAGCCCGATGGCGGTAAGCACGCTGTGAGAAAAATCAGCAGGATGGAATAAGAGAGGCCGTCCAAAAAGAAGAGCAGGATTTAGAAAGTGATAGATGGGCGTCGTCGTCGGGAGTGCCAAATGGATGGAGGAGATAGCGTTTCACATGGAAACCTCCCTTGTCTTGGACGGCGAGCGCGAGGAGAAGCACGTTGGCCAGTGTGCTGCGTTGCATTTGACCATGAAACGATATCCGCTGCTTTTACTCAATGGCTAATGTCGATTTTCATATTGTATGTGCAAATGTGCTGAGAAAAAAAGAAATGATTGCTATGTTCCAGACACACTATGAGATTAAAATGTTGACATTTTTGTCTTTCAGGAGGAGAGGGCTCGGCGGAAGCGGGTCAGAAGGAAACATCCACCTGTGACATTTGTCAGTTTGGGGCCGAGTGTGACGTGGACGCAGAGGACGTTTGGTAAGATGATGGGGACAAAATCGCTCATCCCGATTGTTGCTATTGTCATTTATTGGACCGTCTTAGAGGAGTAAGCGCGTGGATGAGAAATGTTCACTTTTCAGCACACGCTGAACCTCCACTGAGCTTTGGTGCATGGCTGACCATTTCATTTAACCTCAATTACTATTGTGCGCCACAGAGAGAAAGCAGAGATTCGCTCATTCTGGAAATCCAATTACCATCCTTACAGGACTTGCCAATGTCAGGCCAAAATGAATTTAGCTCACACAAAGAAAAGTAGTTCGGCGAGGACGCGTTCATACATTTGGACTTCTTTGTTTTGCTTCGCCTGGCTCGCCGTTTATCAAGTCATCCACATGCATTAGCAGAGAGACCATAATACAAACAGCCTCGGGGCCTGCGTATATGCAAAACACTCGGCTCGCATCCCGGGATGTTCGGCTTGACAACTTGCATCTGACAGACTCTCGCAATTTGCCACATTTGAAATGTACATGCTAACATCGCAGATATGTAGTTGCGACATGCTAAGCTTCAAAAGGCAGGATAAGATGTGTTGGAAAAAATCAGTCTTTGCTAATGATCGCACAAAGGCTGCAACGGGAATATAAGCCACAGTAACCGGAATGCTCGGGATCAAATGTTGCGTGTACCAAACAGCCCGAGTCGACTCGTGCTAATGCGACCCGCTAAATGCAGCGTTCATAGACAATTCACAGGAGTACCGTTTCAAAACAAACAACAGCATATGGTGCGCTCGCTTTGGTGCTTAACACGAGAGCAAAGACAACCCGAAGCAATCATGCATCTCATCAAGGTTGACGCAAACAAAAAGTCAAACAAGCACTCTTCACTTTCTGCACAGCCCGAACGGATCTCAGCAAGAATATTTCTGGTTAATATTCCGACAGATAATTACAAGGCAACATGGTGTCATTTTCATCAGAAGGCAACCATCCGGCATGCAAGCGTGCACGGGGAAAAAAAAAAGAAAGAAAAATCTTGATTAAAATGACAGGTTCTTCCAATCAGACAGCAGCTGATTCCAATCATAGCAGCTGCCAGTTAATCAATCAAGTGGAGAGCAATCATAGTAATGACAAAGCGGGTGGGCAAGCGAGCGAGCGAGCGCCAATGCGGCGACGTTCCTGTTTTCATTCCATCGATTAAAAACAATTAACAGTTGTCGAAGCGTTGAGGCACACACACACGTCACACGCGTGACAAAGTGGCAAACTGTTTTGAGAAATCAACTCAGATTAGCCTGCGTGTGATCATTAGCAGGCCGCTCGCAGAGATTCATCTGTGGAAATGCTGAGATAGAAACTTGCAATCAGCACCTACGTATCTAGAAAAAAAGCAGGCCTTACCTTTTGGAGACTTCTAGACTTGAGCGTGGAGATATAATTTGCCTCTTTTCAGCCGTGCCTTCTGGAAATGCAACCAGGTTTCAAACAGAGTTGATCTCCTCTCTGCAGCATTTCAGATTGGCAGTGGTGCTCCCTGCTGCTGCTGCTGCTGCAGCAAAAAAAAATAAAAAATCACGACTTGTGTCAAATAATCTTCAGGAGGCATTGCGAGGGCCAATCTTTTGTATGCTTGATGGTTTGTGAGCAGTATAGGAGCCAAACAGCCTGCGGCTGACCTATTTCCCGCCCCCTTGCACCTGTAGACATTTGGGATGATTGGATTGCCTTCGCTCTGCAAAAGACGAGCGGCACCGCGACCCGATGCCAGATAAGCAGCCGTAAATGGAGGGATGGATAGCCCGGGGCCACCTATCTGACAACTTCTTTGCCCCAGTTCTATCAGAACTATATTTAGCTCCCTCGGTTTTTTTCATCCTTGCCAGACAGTCGTGAAATGAACCCAACGTCGGGCTGGTTTTGACAAGACAAAGACGTTGACGGATGTTGACAGGCCTCCGGTGGATTCAAATCAAAGAGTCCAATCAAAAGGAATTAAAAAAGAATTGGATTTGATTATTATTAGGACGGTGAGGATGTTTGGCTCTTTGTGCCTTGTGATCAATTTAGCAACCATTCTGGGGGAGGCGCAGGCCAGGCCGTTATTATATTCCGACGTTTCATGGGTGTCAATTACATTTGATTCATATTTATTTATTTATCATTTTGAACTGTTTGGGTGAAAAGCTCGTTCTTTACATTGAATGCAATTTTTCCAAAAACATTTTGACAATTTGTTGGATATACATTTGAAGATGTTCAGTCGGGTTGAGGTCAGGAGATGATTGTAGCCGCACTGTGTGTTGGAATCTATTTTGTTGACAGCGTGGGATGCTGTGTTGTGTTGCGTGGTCATTATTTTACTGCCGAGGCTATGCTTTGTCTTTTGATAGCAAGGCGGGAGATGGTAAGATAGTCACTCCGTCTTTTGCAGAGGTCACGTTGACACCTTCAGGCACCCCAAATAGGCCTGGCAGCTCATTATTCCGGCAGTGGAGATGTTCTGGAGGCTCCAGATACACCAACGGTTTCAAATGCCTGCCTGCCTGCCTGCCTGCCTGCCTGCCGGCTTTTTAACAGCTGCTCTCGTAATATGTCGCATTCGCCCGACATCAACTTCCCTACAATGTGAAACACCTTCATCCAAAAAAGTCATTGTCCTCAAAAGCTGCCATCAAATCTGAGATTTCCATCAGTGATCCAAACAGACAGAATCAATGATGTCAAACCCCAGACAAGCTCAAAGTCTTAAGTCCAGTATAGATAATCATTAGGAACACAGGACGGTCTGAAGTCAATATTACAAATGACAGGTTTATTTCGGTCCGGCCCGAAGCAGCACTCCTTTGAGTTCACCAAGTTTGGTGACCGTGAGCTCTCGGTACTCGCCTCCTTTCCTTGCCAGCGCTCGCTATTTCCAACACTCCGCTCTGCGAAGAGGCCTAAGCAAAATGAGCAATTTACCTCAAGGATCGATCGTACGTATATATCCCCCAAAAGCCTTTTAGGTCCATTTGCGGTGTTAAACTGTAACTACGGACAAAAAAGTCGGCCCTCAAAGCAAACTGTAACAGGGTTTGTTTGTGGCCAGGCTACTCCAGAGCCGAGCAATCCAAAAGTCACTACGTCCCTTTTCAATTTGAAAGTCTTCCACTTTTGAGGTTATGCCTGCATATATGTCATGTTTCTCCAGTCAAGCAAAGGGGGAAAATTGACTTTGGGGCCGCCGGCCCGAGCATGAAGTGCCTTTTACCATCTGAAGCCAGCAGACAGTCTGGAGAGGGGTGGGGGGGGGGTTTGCTTTGATGGGACTGAAATAATCGTAGGCAACTAATCAATACAACACATCCTGCTAAGCCCATCTCCTGAGAGACATGGTTCACACACACAAACACACACCTGTACACGCCTTCACACACACCATTAATGGTGCTTTGTTCCTCCCTGGTGTGTGTGTGTGTGTTTGTGTGTGTGAGTGTGTGTGTGTGTGTGTGTGTGTGTGTGTGTGTGTGTGTGTGTGTGTGTGTGTGTGTGAAACGGCAAAAAACAGCGTCACCTCACAAGACCGAGGTGTGTTTTGCACACTTTCCAAGCGCGCACTGTTGTGCCTGTGAGATGCATTAGGATGTGTTGACGCAATGCAGTCTAGCCGTATAGTGTAGGCAAAGTGAGAGTCGGCATTAAAAATGTATGTAGGCCAGGCATCAGCCGCTGACCAACGGGGGCCTCTCGGGAAGGGAGAAGCGCTCTCCTACAAAGAGGCGTCGTGTTTCACACCCACTCCTCACATTTGGACCATAAACGCAGCGGAATCCCAAATCCTGTCTTGGGGCTGATTTCAAGTCAATCTCATTTTCAGATGTTCATTATAAATTCCCGACACTATGGCAACCACTTTATCTCCCGTGGCTCAGATTTGACTACTTCTGCCTCCACGCTAGGATGACATCATTAGATGTGGTTGCTCCTCTTCAGGATGGGGGAGATGCACGTTGAGTTCAATAAAAGGAAACAATTTGTCCTTCCGATTCTGCTCAACCGTTCACATTCCAATTTTGACTGCGTTGACTTGGAACGGAAATTTTACAGATTTGTTATATGCCCACATTTAGATTTGGTTCCGGAAATTTTGTTCAGGATCATTTGGCGACGAAAACAAATGTTTGCGACATTAAAAAAAAAAGAAAAAGGTTGGTGAATGTCTTTCCCAAAATATCAACATTTGCAAACCTTGGCCACTTATTAGCTTTTGTTCATTGTCTCGAGGGACTTTTGGTTCTGCCGTGTGATGCGTAACAATGGCGCTACTATTTGCTTTTCTTGACTTGCACTGATCCTGCCATACTTTGCTGCACGCCATTTCAATCAAGTGGCCGCCTGCCTGCCTGCCTGCCTGCCTGAATGCCTGCCTGAGGATATTTGTCGTAACAGAGAAAATGAAAAGGCAGTGAGAATAATGACAGATTCCTAATTACGGTGTACGGTCCATTTTTTGTCCTCGGTGGAGTGAAGTGAAGTGCAGGCTGTACCCAAAGCCTCCACCTGCAGACAATTTGGAGTCTTCACTGATGCCGAGATGCACGTTTTTTTTTTTTTTGTACCCGTCGGCATCCGTCAATTGCCAACGGCTCAAAAGAGGCCAATTGAGTCCTTTTTTTCAACTCTGCGGAAGAGCAAACATTTAGCTGCATAAATTGCATTTTAATATGCTTTCGCCGATTAGGGCTAAATGAATAAATGACGAATTGACTTAGTCTGTCTCTTGGGAATTTAGTACAACATGGAATATAAAAGCCGGTTAATTAAAACATTGTCGGATGTTCTTTAAGGGGGAAGAAAATAAGGGAATCATTACAAAAAGGACTTTTCTTTTTTCTAATTAACACTCATTTTATGTTACGGGTTAAATGAATGAATTCAAAAACAAATAGTAACTCGGAGGCAATAGATAGAGGTACGTTGCGGGGCCTGGAACACGTACAATGAAGATGGTGCACATGTTTATATGACCGGATCCAAAAAAAAAAAACCAGCATTCAATCAATAAAAGTGCTTTTACAGTGTGCCATTATGTTTTGGACATTTCCTATCTGTATATTTATTTTCCAAATAGCCTTGGTACCTTTCTTAACCTCAGCTGTTGGCAAACAGCTATAAAAACAATATTGTTATATTTTATTCTCGAATAATATTATTATAATATTATTTTTGTATATAATTATCAAAACAAACAAAAGGATACATATAAGATATATGTTGACTTTGATACTTCATTAAAATTCAGTGTGTTCTTTTGGATCAGCACTTGGGTACAATAGGCGCGTCGAAAGGCGTCCGAGCAACCAGTGTGCATGATTATCCACTTTCAGCTGGGCGGAGATAGTGTCAGGTGCGGAAGGACGTAAAGAGATGGTAAACAAACACTTTGGCATAATGGCATGCTAATGCCACGATATTATCAGCGGCCAAGTTTGTACTTTCCATTCAGGGCTGTTTTCAAGAAGCTGTGAAATGTGCGCTTTTCTTATCTCTTTGTTTCCATTGTGAGGGAGGTCCTTTATCGGGCCAGCCTTCTGTGCAGCCTGTCGTCTTTTGTGCAAAGTTTCATCTATTTGCCGATTGTGTCAAAACACAATTCCAACGGGATTACAATAATAAATTGTAAAAAAAAAATGCATACAGTCAAGCTTTTACATTAAGGCTGTTTAACTAGGCAGTCATTTTTCGCTGACGTCTCGCGGCGGATGTTCTACGTCCGGCGTAACTGGGCCGTTGTGTGTGTGTGTGTGTGTGTGTGTGTCGCAGGTGCGTGTGCAACATCGACTGTTCCCACATCAGCTTCAATCCAGTGTGTGCCTCAGATGGTCGTTCCTATGACAACCCCTGCCAGGTGAAGGAGGCCTCCTGTCAGAAGCAGGAACGCATCGAGGTCAGGCACCTGGGACACTGCCAAGGTCAGACTCCAACGTTGCCAAATGACCACATCTTCCTTATTTTATTTTCCCCATCAAATCACAAGCGGGATGCAAATGAGATGAGGGCAGAAATGAAACTTACCTTTGTGGCTGAGCAGGCCCAACCTGTCGATCGTGACCATTTCCAGGAAGTTAACGTTCCTTGAACTTCTCGAATGCGACACCGATTGTGGCCATAATTTGCAAATGAATAACAAGCACCATCTGTCGGCGAGATGCATTTGTGAGAGCGATCCGACGTGCGAATTCTCATTCAAAGTTGCCCTTCATCTTTTCCCCTCACAAGCCGATGACAAAAGACAGGGAGAAATAAGAATAGCACACCCCAGAGCCTCCTGCGGGTTCGGCTGCCAACTTGAAAAACACGTCGGCATCACAGGAAGCAGGCGATGGCGTCAAGCGCCAAACGCTGTGCGGGAACATTTGATCAAATAATAAAGCAAAAGCGGCATGGCAAAGCTCAATCTGCCAATGCGCCAGGAGAATGTCAAAGAACATCCAGCCGTGGTTTTCTTTTCGGCATCGTCCATCCGTCCACGTGGCGACGGGCGACGCCTTTGCCTCCATGGCATGACGCTAATCTGACAAACAGTTATCGTGGCCGTTAATGACCTTTCCGTCTTCCATTTTCCATTCAGCTTTTGTTTACGTTGTTCCAGCCGCAGAGATATTCAGCGTGGTTAAAGCCCATAAAGTGGCTCATTTTTTGCTGCTAATCCATGTGGCTGAAGATAAGGATGTTTTGTTTTTAATTTTAATTTGCCTGCATTTGACTGCAACTCTTTGCAATTGGCAGAATGTGAGGAAGTTGCGCTTTCATTTGCACCCGTCGCCTCTGTCGGCCATTTTGGAGCGATCGTCACGAAATAAACGAAGGCCGTGCAATCGGTCCTAACTCGCCGTTTGCGTAACACGCTTTGGGTCTGAAAAAGGAGATTGATGACGCTGTACTTTGTGCAATTTGTTTCAATCGCGGGAGAAGCGGCCTCGCTCGCTACGGCCCGAAATTTGGAGGAGCCCATGTGAAACTCGGAATTAAAGCTGAGCGTGGCACACGCGACCAATTTTTCATGGCGATTCCTCAAATACGTGTCGCGACGGAGCGCACGAAAGAAGCGAGCCCACGCTCGCCGCACGCGGCCGGCGCATTTCTTGCTTTTTTTCCTTCTCACAGTGGCTGTGAAAGTGCAAATCAAAGTTTGTCAGAGTGACCGTTTCTTTGAAAAGAAAATCAGCGCAACGCGCCGGTAATGAGTGGGAAGCGGCCCTTTTGCTATTGTGAAGTGCAATTTTCCAAGCAGAGGCAATAAAGGGAGCAAAAAAAGAACAACTCTCACTTATCTTGTGTGCGTGCGCTCAGACTCCTTCCTCTCTTTTCTGCCCTTTGTACACCACAAAAGAGAAAATAAAAAACATGGCTGCACATGCTGTCCACATTTATATTATTAAGTGGCAGGTGCTCTTGCTCCCTGCGCCCTTTTGTCGAGGTCAAATCACATTGAATTCTCTGACCCGCCGCTGTGGCATTTATTCCCACGTGTATCTCCTAATGTCCGGGGTCAAAGGTCATCGCTTGAACGCAATGTGTCTTCCTGGCCTTTCTTCAGATGGGAACAAAGGCGGAGATAGACATTTTGCACCCACCGACATCACCGGTAAGTGCGTCTTAACGTATGGAGCAGATGCTTCACATACATTTGCGCGCTTCATGGCTCGCTCTCCGTTTTCTCTCGCCAGGAAACGGACAAGCAGATGGACTGTACACGCCTTGTCCAGATCTCTACAAGAACTACTGCGTACACGGAGACTGTCAGTTCCCAAGTATACCTGCCCAGCCCTCATGCAGGTGCATACACACACACACACACACACACACGGAAGGTCAGCCGTTTTGTCCTTCATCCCAGCATTGCACAGTCCTTGTGTGAAAATCACATGCGGCATTTATTCGTTTTTGGAAGCAAATGGGAATTGCGAGATAAGAGATTTCAATAATCCCAAAGAGGAAAAAAAACCTGTGTTGTGGCGTTTGTGCCAAAATGACAATGAAAATAAGTTTACACTATAGCTAATAACGCTACGCATTACGTCATTAATTTTCATTCTCATTGTCATCAGCTGCTTTGCTGAAAGAGCCAAAGAGAATTGCGAATGCAGTGCGGGGTCGACACCCGAGCACGTTGTCAAGTGTCGTCGCTCCCGCTCTCGGAACGTATTGAAGCGGAGCGCTCGGAATCCTCGGATGCCTTCTCGTCTTTCTCGGGGACATCCATTTGTGGAGCAAAAGAGTCTCGCTCGAGCGTACATACGCCATGGTGCCAGCGCACGCCGGCAGACACACTTTAACTTGGATGACTCGGCTGGCGTCGCTATTTTTGCACTTGGCTTTTGTTTTCTTTCAACCCTAGATCCACTTTTTACTCGGCTACATTTGGGGGAATAAAAACTGAGCAAGAGGCATTGATTGTTTCATTTCAAACGTCTTAAAAGTTTCAGCGTCCCATTTCTAAACACAATAGATGAGCTAAGGAATAGCAACAGCGCGGTTTAATGCTTTAAGGAAGGGATATTGACGCTGTTCCCAGACAATAGAATAATCATTTCATTTTGTAAGAGGGAGTTCTATTTTCCGTCTTAAGAAATGTTTGTGCTCACAGAATGAATTCACTTCATTTCTCACGGCACCATCGGTGCATCCAACAAAGCTCGTTGCAGCTCTGCTTACCTTTTGGCTTTCTTGTGAGTGTTCCTTGCTGTGGCGGATCTTCACCAGCGTCAGATGCTGAGTCATGGCCAGAGAAACTCTGCAGGGGGGGGGGGGGGGGGGGGGGGGATTATGTCAATGGTACAAATTGTGACATTTCTGCAAAATTCCGAAAGGCACATTTGAATGTTAATAAAAAGTGTTTGGTCCTCATTGGTGATTAAGCAGCAAATAGCCGCTAATGAGCCGCACGCCGCCACTGCACATTCGTCTCTGGGCTGCACTAACACACTCCAATGCAGACAGCGGAGATGTTCGCTTTGCATAAAAGCGCGATGAGAAAGCAAGATGGAAGGAAGCGCAACTCTAACTGCACAGAGGGAATATGTAATTGTACAGCTAAAACTTCCATCATTTACGGCGGCCTGATAGTGGAGCAGCCAGAGGGTCTGGATATCTCGCTGAGCGACTATCTCTCGCTCTCTCGCCTCCTTTCTTGCTTGTCTAGATTGACTTTTTTTTTTTTTGCTGTGGTTGTCAGAGACGGGTGGTCACAGATCTTTGCTGCCTCCTAGCGGTCCCACAAATCACAGCTCAGACCTCCCCCACCCACAAGACGGACGGCAAGGTTGAAACGTTGTGTGAGAAGGAGGCTGAACTGTGACCGTGTGCATGTTGCACCAAACAAGGCTCAGCCGCTGTTTGCTGGTAACAATCTCCCCCGAGACAGCCGGAAAGCGGCTCAGTGGAAGAAGGCCAGATTGCGAGGCAGAGGCAGACAGGCAGAACGTTAAAAGGTGGACCATTTAGCTCCTCTCAGAGGATAGAGATCATCCGGATTCCCTCTGTCGGTCCGTCCGTCCGTCCGTCTGTGTGTTGCGGCGTATCCACGAAGAGAAGGCAATGTCTGAGGACCGGCGAGGAAAGCTGAGTCGCAAGACGGTCGTTCGCTGCAGGCAGACGGAAGCCCAGATAAACGTCACCATGTCGGCTGCTGTCGGCTTTTGCGCGAATACGATGTATTCATTGTGTTAGCGAGATAGGAAGGGCCGCCGAGACTCAAGCCGGTGATTTGCCTGACATGTACGTAATTGTCAATCCATTCCCATGATCATCTCAAGTTGTTTGGAACATGTTCATTATCCGTTTTTCAAAAACCCCTCTCGGTCATTCGTATTCCAAGAATAAAATAGAAACTAGCTATCAAGTCACTCCGCATCTTATATCAATCTTGTACGTATGAATCGAGTGCGACTCATCAGTCAACGATTTCCCCCAGCGGCAAATTGCGCAATAGGCAACGAGAAGGCCAGATCTCGGCACGCCGACGCTTGATGGCTGATCCCCGACCGTAGCGACCTTCAGCCCGTCTTTTTGATCGATCGTTCAACGGCGGTCGGCACTGGAGCTCGCACGTCTCCCGTGTCTCGCATTGATTATATTCCTCATAACAAGAAATCAGGATGAGTACGGGCAACCCAAAAGAGGAATGTTTTCGGAGATTCTTTGTGCGGTATAATGTCTTGGCCACACATCTATCCAACACATTCATTTTTTCTTCAGGTGACGCAGCAATCCGTTTGCGCTTGTGTTTGTTTTGTGCTTGCAGCTGCCACTCAGGTTTCAGCGGACCCCAGTGCGACACCAAAGAGTACAACGTGCTCTACGTGGTCCCGGGCTCTGGCAAACTGCACTACGTTCTCATCGCCTCCATCATCGGAGCACTGCAGGTGGTCATCATCTGTGTGGTGGTGCTCTGCATTACCAGGTGAGCCTGACGAATGGGCAGCCACTCTGACCTTGTTTGGGTGCTTTTCTCAAGCCAGATGCGGCACATCCAAACATCCTGCCTGCCCCAAGCGTCTATCTGTGCGAGCGACGATTTATTGCACCTCGTAACAAGATGAGCACTGGTAAAGTGTCGGGAGGATGGGGTAAAAGCAGTAAAGAGGGAAAATGGATCAGCCCAAAAATAACAGCTAGAATATTATATTATGTTATAGAGCCACTTGTCAAGAATTCGTACGTGCTCGAAACTATGTTCAGGTATGCACGATGACATCATCAATATCAGGATTGGTTGGTGAAGTCCAAATCGATTCCGTAGTTCAAACATGACGTGCGTGATGTTGTCGTCCGCTTTTCACATTTCTTTTCATCAGTGCCACACAAAGTGCCGAAATGAAATACGACGAGATTTTCCAAACGTGTTTCTTCTGTGTGTCTCCCTACGCAGAAAGTGCCCTCGCTCCAACAGGATCAACCGGCAGAAGCAAAACAATGTCCACTTCAGCTCCGAGAACACCATGCGCGCCTCCACTCGACTTATCTGAGCCTGTCGGAAGGATCGGCCGTACGCTTTCCGGAAGGCGTGTCTCGTTAAATGTCCCCCGTCCGCCACACTTTGTAGAGCAACCCCCCCAAAATGTAGGATCGACTTCCCCTTCGAGGCCGGGCCCTCCATCTTTCTCTCTCTCTCTCTTTCTCTCGCCCTCCATGAACTTCCAAGAACGCCGGAGGAGGCCGAGGGGCTACGAACAAAGACAGAGCTGGCGCTTCAGGACTTCCAGACTCACCTGCTGAGAATGTTGTGGATAGCCTCACTTTCAAGATCTTGCCGGAGAGGACCTTGTGAACTCGGGGCGGGAGCGAGGGGGGGTTGAGAATACTGAATGTGAGTTTGTACGTGTGAGTGTAAATTAGATGTGTGACTTTTGGTAGATGCGGGTTAGCCGGTGTCTGTCATTTGTAGGCGATGGGGGTAAAAGCAAGGTGGGGGTTGGGGGTAGTGCAAAGCAGGGTAAGAGTGGACTATTAAGGCTTTTTTTTCTTCCCATTTGGATGGGTGGGAGGTTAGGAGTACTGGGGGGGGGGGGGCTACACGTGATGCCTTGCACCTTGTGTTAGAGGAGTCCCTTGACGGAGGTCACAATGTTATTCTAGCGCTCTCTTCTTTGGTTGTGACAATGACTTCAGCTACTAGGTTCCGTTTCCATGAGTTATTACTACGTTGTCTTGATGGAGTCATTTTTTTCTGTCTATGTAAATAAATAATTTATATCACAAAATGTAGCACGGCGGCTCCTTTGTGTTTGTCAGCGCGTACGCATAAAGGTTATACACATATTGTGCATATATAGTATTTCTTTCTATCTATTGGAAGGGGAAAAGCTGCCATTGTAAACGCACGCGCTGCAAGACAGAAGCCCGCAGCACAAGATACTGGGAAAGCATCGACCGGAGTGTGTAGGTCACGATATTCTTCTACCATGAGATCAAATAACGGAGCATTTGGTACCCGGGCCTCAGTGGGCACCAGCTCTTAATACCCACATGTTACAAACCCGAAATATATCTACTCAAATGTCATACAATAGTATGCTAATATGCCGCATCTATCACCTGCATCATTTGAATCCAAATATTATCAATCAACTTGACAAAAACAAGTAAACTAAAGGCACAGAGGGACAATTACATGGATCCAAGGCACAGATATGAATAGAAGATGAGATCTAGCACGCTGGTTGGCGTATGGGCAAAGCTGCGTTACATTGGTACTTGTAGTTTGCCCCTACTAGCTTAGCATTGCCGTGGGCACGCAGTTTAAAGGGGCGTGTCGTATCAAGCTTCTGGTCCGCGTGCAAAAAGAGGCGGAGCCTAGCCTAATTCGGAGCTGCAGCTTCCGTGTGTGCATCTTAGACGAGGCTCTGTGAGACATGCTCTTGATTCTCCCGTGCAGCCTGCTTGGATATTTTGTGTGAATCAACTTGAGGACATTTCTCATGTAACCTTTAGAACTAGGATTCTATTTCTGTGCATCTTTTTAAATAGAAGTTGCTGCCTCGTAGGCGGCGGTTGTCGTGGCCGAGTGGTTAAGGCGATGGACTAGAAATCCATTGGGGTCTCCCCGCGTAGGTTCGAATCCTGCCGACAACGATCTCTAATTTTGTTTATTTCTCGTTTAAATAAATGTATTGAACTTTTCTGCTGGAGAGAAATATTCAAAAGCACATATGTATGACTCCAGGGAGCAGCAGGAAGTAAGTGTCTAAATCTGACCTCCAGGAACTTGCCTGTGCCTTAATCATTCTTGCTGCCACCACTCTGAGAATATTTCACACAAATATAAAAACGTTTTTGGTGCAGCACCATCAAACAGTTTTACTCTAAAGCACTTTTTTGTTCCTTTTGGTACTCCATACTTTGAAAACTATCATGAAGAATGATTGGCCAGTCCAGGTCAGATATTGATTTTGCAATCAACAAATTGTAAGCCATCCAGTAGCGGGAAAAGATTGGCCCTTTTAGCTTGAGAATTGATGCTTTGCCACTTGCAGGGAGCGAGCGTATCATCGCAAAGCAACAAATAACGCAGCAATAACACGCTAAAGCTTCCCGCGTTGCAAAGTGCTCTATTAGCTTTTATGATTGATACTGCCACACACGCGCACACACACACACACACACACACACACACACACACACACACACGAGCTTGCCAAGGCCACCTTTAAGTGAACATTTGTCCCACTGCACGCTGTGTTGTGAAACGAGGTCATTTGCAGATCGGTCGCTATCATCTTCGCTTCTGTCTGTCCATCTTGACCCCGCAGGAGCTTTTTTCTTTATTATTTAGTGATGAAAAGTTGCCGATGGGGCATCGACATCCAGCTCGAGCCCGTTCCAAGCTAAAGCACCTTATTGTGGTTTCAACAACATCTTGATTTGCTTTTTGACAATCACCTTACATTATTATGTACTTAAGAACAGATACTTGTGCAAAAAAGACTGCAGAATTAAAGGTACAAAAAAAGTAGGTTTCATATTCTGAACTCATCCACGGAGGCTGAAAAAGTAACTTGCCGAATTTGTTTGAGATCTATTTTGAAACAGAGTCTCTGCAAGCAAACATTAACAGATAAGCTATTTTGCACATCATTTCATCATATATTCATATGATTCATATTCATATCAGAATCTAACAGCAGAAAGGTCTTCTCGGGTGGTTTCCTCTTATCGCCGGCTTGAGATCAGCTGGGCCCAAGCAGAGGCAACACGTTTCGGCTCCTCTGCTCCTGTTTGTTATTCACAACACACTTTACACAGCGATCACAAATATATAATAACACATAATAAATCGTAATGAAATATTACTCCGACATCAAAATAACCATTCTCTGCCCAAACAGAATAAGGCCCTGCAGTTTCATCTCTTTGCCTCTGGAGGGCGCAAAACATACACTTGCCTCTCCAATGCATGGCCCTGCTGTGCAGGGAGAATGAACAAGAGCCAAGTAACCTTTGAGTAAATTGGAAAAATAAAATTCATAAAATGCACAAGACGTCAAAACAGGCCACATTTAAACATTACGCCAATGTTTTCAATTTGCTCTAAAACTTCTTCACATTTGCTTTTGATTGAGGCCTTTGTTTTCTGCTGTCTGAATCGTCGCGTATCAGAGCGTACGTTGCATACATTGCATACGTGTTATTGGTTGGAAAAAACAGCAACTCTGAAACTTTTGCACGGACGGGGACAGCAAGGCCAGATGAGCTCATTGTTGGGACAGGGATTTCCATTTCCATGTCAGAGTGGCCCCTGAGAGCGGAAGAGGGGGGGGACCACGGGAACACCGACAGATGCACCAAGGCGGCAAGAAAATCATGCAGCACATTTACAGGAACTCTCCAAACATATTTTCCACTTTGTTGAGTACTACCTTTTCCAATATAGGGAAAGCCTGCAAAAGCATTTCCCGACGTTAGAATAAAGACAACGAAGAGCAAAGAATGAAATTTGGCAAGTAGTCCTGGGGGCCCTAATAAGCACATAGTTGACACGTGTAGACGAGCACGAGCTAAACTGGAGCGGTCGGTCTGACGTGAACAACACGACCGGCAAGCACACAAGGACGACCTCTCCTGTCAGTAGGGCAAGGCCTGCGGGTTACCATGGCAACCCAGCCCCTCCCTTTGGCTCGCAGGGGAGGTGTTTTGAAAGTTCACAGCATGTTTGTGCTTGTGAGAGAGAGAGAGCGAGAGAGGGAGAGGCCGAGTCGGGTGCGGTGTCGAGCTAAGTCGCTCGCAAAGTTCACTCCTCCTCATTACAGGAGCTCCTCGTGTGGGTCCACTGACCAAAACACCTGTGCAAGCATGGAAGAAGAGCCCCCCCGCGCGGACGCGTCCCATCCCGAGACCAGCAGCGTGACGGGCAGCACCCACACCGTCCCGGAGCCCGAAGCCGGACCCGAGAACGCCGAGCTGCTCATCCCGAGCTACAGCCCGTCGCCCGCCCAGTCCTCCAACACCCTGGCCCGGCTAGGTTTGAAGAGTCCCACCAGCCCCACGGCCGGCGCCGCCCCGGGAAGCCCGGTGGACCGCGGCCAGGTGAGCGCCATCACGGTGGTGGCCCTGCTGGACAAGCTGGTCAACATGATGGAGGCGGTGCAGGACAACCAACAACGCATGGAGCAGAAGCAGGCCGACCTGGAGGGCGCCGTGCGGTTGGTGCAGGGCGACGTCAGCCGCCTGTCCAAGACGCACGTGGGCACCTCCAACAGCGTGTGCAAGCTGCTGGAGCGCTCGCGCAAAGTCAGCGGCCACCTGAAGGAGGTGCGCGAGCGCTTGGACAAGCAGGCCGTGCAAGTGAAGAAGCTGGAGGCCAACCACAGCCACCTGCTCAAGAGGAACCACTTCAAGGTCCTCATCTTCCAGGTGAGACTGGAATGGCCTTTGCAGACATATTTGCAGTGTTATTTGCTGGAACATTCTCCCCCAGCCAATCTGCTGTCTTTTGTGATGTCTGATCTGAATGTAGCGCATTGACGCCATCTTGTTGAGGAACAATGTCGAAGGAAGGAAAGGAGCCTTGTTAGGGCCTTGGGCCGTCCTTCCTGTAAAAGTGTTGGCCTTGCCTCCTTCCTCCAGCTAATCTGCCTCACCTGGAGGCTGATTAGAGCTTTTAAGAAGAGTCAGGAGCTGCACTCGCGAGGTCATTCCATGCATTGGCTCCTCTGCTTTGCTGCAGCACTTTGTCTTGGTTTCCTATCTTTGGACCTTTTTGCCTTGGCTCTCCAGCTCCCATCTAAATTATGAGTTGTAGCATCTATGGAGGCAATTTTACAATGACTCAGATGTTTGCCATTTGAAGCAGTACATCATTTTTTTCCATTGACATGATTTGAAATGCCAGGTCAAGGCAAATTGGAAAGTAGAAAAGTATTTTAGTTTGATAAGATGATTGGAAAGTAGAAAAGTATTTTAGTTTGATAAGATGCAAGTCCTTCACGAATGAATGTCGGCGGCATAGTCGGAAGAGCAAAGCTCGATTATTTGTAGCAAATAAGCATGTTCAGACCAAGTTAGTGCTGGAAGCTACAACAAGCAAGCTATTGAAATTTTGTTTGTAAATTGCAAACAAATTGCATGCGAGCGCCATTTCATGTCCTTCAGAGCTGCTCAAAACTCGTCGAACAGGAACCTGTCGAGCTGAACTGATTGAGTGTGGAAATCGTCTCAAACAATATTTACAGCGTTGGGTTGTTGGTGGATGCAGACTTGACACAACGGGGCGTCGGCGCCATTTTGTAGCGTCTTAGAAGAGCGCAAAAAGTGAATTGCAAACTACTGTACACACTCTGGCTGGCTGCTTCGCATGGAAATTGGCTTTCTGAAAAGGTACGCAGGTCTCGGCGGGCGGAGGGTAAAGGGTGTGTCTGGGAACGGAGCGACGCCGGATAATAGAGGAGGGATCTCGGGCTCCGACCGGATCTGCTTTCACCCCCGAAGCTATTCAGATGGCCACACAGTCGGCTTTCAGCCGCCGTTCGGGGTAACTCGAGACACCCGCTGAAGGACACGCGTGCTCTGGCAAAACCGGGGCAGCGGAAAGTTCCTTGCTTCAGATCTTGGTGATAAGGAGGAGGACCCTGACAGGGACATGCTCAAACTAAGGAAGTGCTGAACATCTCCCGTTGCTGAAGGCTCCAGTAACGCCATCAAATGTCAGGAGAGTTCATTGCTTCGGCCTGCGGCTTGAGCAAGTGCACACAAGTGCGTGCCCAGGAAGGGAAGCGGCAGGGGAGGGGAGGGGCGGGGAGGGGCGGGGCGGCAGGGGAGGGGCGGGGCGGGGGACCGTTGCTATTGTTGACACAGCCGGAGCCACTGAGAGCTCTTAACCATCTTGGTTATCTGGTTTCCCAGGTACCAAAGCTCTGTTGTTCAGGTGCAGCGGGTCCCGAGGCCGTACGTAACACTCCACTTGCTGTTTGCTTGGATCAATTTGATTGAATGGAGACGAGAGCAACCGCTGCTTTGTTGGCTTTCAATTTATAGATGAATTCCACGAGGTTAATGGAGAGCAGACGTGGCCAACCTTTTGTGCTCCAGCCTTTGGAAATGGACAAAGAGAAAAGTAGTCCATTGTTAAAATCAAATAAGAACTTACTTTACTGACATAATGAGTTTGCATGTGTGAGCATGTCGATATTCCGATGTTTTGGGTCAGGCGTATGCACTTACAAAGCCGTAAGTGAGGCTTGGCAAGCCAGAGGGTTTAAGCTAGCTGAGATGGGAGTGCCTTTTGTTCATTCCTTTTTTTTCCCCAGCCCAGCTTTAAAATTGCTTACCGCTCTTTTTGGGCCAAGTCACGTTTCCTGAAGCCACACCTGATTTTGGGTGCCGAGATATGAGCTCTATTTTAAACGCAAACTCTTTTTCGTATATCCTGCATTGACCAAGACACCTGAACAATTTCCTTAGACTAATCCAAATTCTCAGATCCGACTTTTTCGACGAGGGGAACATAGCAACACCGGGCGGGAGGGGGCGGCGGCACTTTGCCTGCAAAGGATGAAATTCCCTGTCCACGTTTCTGCCTGATGGGGGGAATCGAGAACACTCGTCACGCTGTACGTGCCCGCTCAAGTGGAAACACACAACAGGGCCCCAGTGTGTGTGTATGTGTATGTGTGTGTGTGTGTGTGTGTGTGTGTGTGTGTGTGTGTGTGTGTGTGTGTGCGTGTGTGTGTGTGTGTGTGTGTGGAAAGCGCCCGCCACCGGTGAGCTGTTGACTGCGGTCGGTCAAAAAAAGAAAAAAAAGAGATAATGGCCTCTGCTGCTTTATTGCATTTGCTTCCATAATGAGGACTAACGAGGGCCTTAATTACTTTTTGGTTTTTGGTTGCGGGTGCTGGAGGCTACGCAAACACGTAGCGGGTAGAAAAAAGTCTACGCACTCAAATTTCATGGTGTAATCGATGCACTTTTGAAAACTTTTTTCCTGACCTATAACCTGTTTGAGAGAGAAAGTAAAATTATACAACAGAGTTGCACGACTTGCATTGGAACTAATGAGCAACACAATATTATGCTGTAATGAGACAAGAGCGCTGGGAAAAAAAAAATGCACGATGGAGATCCAAATCGTAATTGCAACGTGACTCGGGGCTGACAACAGTCAAAGCTCGCACACACACACACACATGCTATCTTTTGAACAAACAAACACACTTGGAAAGGACAATGCGTCCCTGGGCCAATCTGCCTCGAGTCTGCTCATGAGATGACATTACATTACACTTTGCACAATGCAAAGGAGATACTTTTTTGAAGAAAGGTTTGGACATGAGACGGACATGTGTTTTGCATTCCATCAGTCATTGACGCTTGACCAAACAAAGGCGCAAAAAGGTGCGTTCACCAGCCTCACCCCAGAGCTGAGTCAAAGCGAAGACGTGCGCTCTTAAAGTACAACACCATAGCGAGCAAATAATGAGTCAATGAGTGACTGTTGGTTTCCTGGGTCACTTTGACCCAAGACTATTTTAATGAAGCGAATTTCCGGAATGAAAAAGAAAACATTGATGTGTTTATTTGCTAAGTGTTTCAATGTTCCAGTTTAACCCGGGCATGGACAAAAAACATATTGCATTGTGAAAAAAATCCCACAAGGACAAGTAGACAATATTGCATTCAAGTACAAAGAGATGTAGTTCTTCAAAGAAGGCAAAAAGAATTCTTCCACTGCTCTGTGTAACTGCCAAGGCGACATGCTGCGCATATTTTGCATGTTAAGCCAGCCAACGTCGTCGTGACACCACACTTGAAGGTGGCAATTGACATTTTTGCTGTTTTTGTCATGTCGCAAGACGCTTACCGAGGTTCATGGGTTCCAAGTACATGGGAAAACAACTTTTCCAGTTTTAGGAGAAGACATGGAAAATAAAAAAATCATCTCTTATCCAAACGCTCCGATCAGGGCCGTGACATCCGACACAGGAAAAGAGGAAACAAAACGCATTTTAGTTCTCGGGGGGGAAAAAAAAGCCCACCCAAATAAAACATGTCAGATAAGTTGATGACTTCCCCGGTTTATCGGTGGCCGGCGTTACGCAACGGCCAGCCCATGCTGTAAACACGGCGACAATTTGTGGCGGCCTTATCGAAAATGTGCTCCCAACAAACAATGGTCCGGATTATGTTTGCAGATCTCAACGCTACTGACACAATCCACTTGAGACGGAAAGAGATTGACAGAGACACAATAACAGGAAATGTCAAGGAATGTCTTTATCATTCACTTTTGTTTTGCGGGGTGCCCAATATTTACATTGACTTTGTGAACGTATGACGGGACATAAGGGATCAGATGATTCCATTTCCTTTCTGTCCACTGATGTGCAGCAAGCATGTTGGGATGACCTTGGAAAGGACTTCCTGCAGGATACACGCTATATGCTGACAAGGCATATCATTTGAGTTGTTTTCACTCATGGCCCAACCCAAAGTTAGCCGTGGTCAACCACGCCAGACGCCAAGGTGAATCCTCTCCGCCTCGTCTCATTGCCACAAGTGAAAGTTCAAGTATGTATGATGCGGGAGTGGCTCTTTCCTGCCACTCTCTCAAAATCGATTTCAAAAACCAAGTTGGTTCTGAACCTGAAAATCTGGTTCTTCATAAACGGTGATATCAACAGGTGTGTCCTTTGACTGCTTGTGTGGTTAGGTTGTGTTATATTCTGTCATGACTTCCTTGCGCACGATGGTTTCATCGGATGAGACCATCGGCGTGGTCAAATTCATTTGTAAAGCAACAAATCCTCCCTCATTCCAGAATCCATACACACATGCTGAAGTAGTGAATCTTTCCACCTTCACTTACAAATCCAAATCCCTGGATATATTCATTCAAGTCCTGTCCCGTCCTGCCCTGATCTGTTGGGTTGAAGTGGGAGAAGAAACGAAGGCTGTTACATAAGCGTTTGTGCTCTTGGCTTAACTTGCTATGTATGCAAACAAAAGTTTTGCATCGCAAATCTCGATCAAAAATCTTACAGCAGCAAATTACGTAACAAGCGTGGTTGGCAAACAACAAACGGGTTACCACATGAAAATGTCCATCTTTGTTGTTTGGTTTCATTCCAACTGGAAGTATATTTCTCTTTGATCCAAAGTGTTAACAAAAATGTCCGCTGCTCGTTAATCCACAGAGACAAAAGAAGCATGCATGACCATGTCACATTGCATCTCACTTTGAATGGCTGATGAGTATTCAATTAAAATTCTGGGCCTCCAGTGGCAGACTACCATGGCAACCAAACGATCAACAACAACACAGTCAAAGAACAAACTAGCAATGGAAAGCACACAGTAAAGCCTTCAAAATGATATTGTCCATTGTCCTTCTGCATCGCTTGTCACATTCCAGGAACATTTATCATAAAGTACTGTAACAGATTGTTAAGCAAACACTTTATCCCAAGACTGGTCACGTCGTTTCTTTTCTGGTCCTGAAACCATATGCACGATTGATTTTGTGTAGTGGCTGCAGAATATAGATTGTGTATGAACCCAGAGTCTTCCAGATCATCTGGTCCACCCGGTCTGTGGGTAAATGAATAACAGTGAGGCGGTGAGAGGCGCATTGCACGGTTCCTTACAAACCTGAAGCACTCCGAGAATGAATGTCTCGCGAGCTGCCCTGCATTCTCGGAAAGTTACTCATTCGTGAACACGAAACTATTTCTTGACATTTGAGGTTACTTGCTTCACCTTTTGGAATGGACGATTAGGGAGAGCGACGAAAACTCTCCGGGTACGAAGCGTTCTTCAATTGACACTGGGCGGGTTTATGATTACTCTGTGATCTTGATCTCGGTGTACTTTCTGATTGAGTGAAGAAGCAAGACATTCATTTGTAACGCCTGCTCAACTTTGACGTGAGCGTTTTTCAAATGGCAGTCCGTCGGTTTGTTGTTTGGAAAAATGTAAAACGTTCTTGAGTGTCTTCTAATCATGTTTGTCTTTTTCTTCCTTAACAGGAAGACAATGAGATACCTTCCAGCGTGTTGGTCAAAGATTCACTCAAGACTCCACAACCCAGCCTTTATGACGCAGCGTCCACTCAGCCCAGCAGGTCTAACGCCGGCTCCGTCGACGGTCTCCAGTCCGTCAACCTTTCCTCGGACGAGGATGAGTCGGTCAGCAGGGCGGAGAGCGAATTTCTGGAGTGCGAGGCTGCCGGAGGAAGTTCCAGTGGGTTTGAGCGAAGGTCTGACAAGTTCAAGCGCTCCAGTCTGAAGAAGGTGGACAGCATCAAGAAGAGCATCGAAAAGAAGATGGCGCAGATCACCACTAAGATCGTGCCACCGGAAAAGCGCGAGAAGATCATAAAGACCCTCAGTCCCACCCACCCCAGGAGCCCCTCCGCTAAAAGCTCCACATTCAAGGTGTCTCCCATGACCTTCAACGTCAAGAAAAACAGAGATGGCGAGCTTCCTTCGCAAGACCTGGAAGAGGCCCACGTGGAGATAGCTCCGCTGGAATGCTTATCCGGAGAGATGGAGTTGGACCAGGAGGCTGCACAGAAGAGTCAAGAGATGCTGAGTCAGTCCGCCGCAGGTGGCGTAAAGGCGGAGCTGACCGTCAACGGCGACACACAGAAAGTCCAATGTGAAATAAACGGCAATCGTTCGGCCGGTCTCGCCGTCCCCGAGCGCGACGACGACGTCGGCGAGGATAAAGAAGAGGAGGGGGATGAAGAAGAGGAGGAAGCTCGCAAAAGTGAAGAGAAGCAGTCCCTGGCAGCGGCGACAGAAACAGTTGCTGTCAAGCAAATGTCGTAATTTGTGAATCGTGACTTAGGTGGAGGTTTAACATAGTACAAGAAGATATAGAAGAAGCTCGGATGAGCTTGCAAATTCTTCTTGTCATTTCTATTGTGGTGAATGCGGCTGGCTCATTAGTTCTGTCAGAAGACAACCCATCACAATCATGGAGTTGATCATAGACAGAAATTTCAATATTGAACAGGTTGGATCAGAATCTAGCTCCACATCTGCCCGGTTTGTTTATAATGTTCCGATGCAGTAGCAGCGCATCTCCTAGGCACCGGTCCAGGTATATCCCTCCTCCGTCACTCTCGTGAAAAACAGCCTTTGTTCCGCCCTCTCTTTTCCCCAATCTGAAAACAAGTAAATCTTTGGCAACAAAACTTCTGCGGTAGTTGTATGTTGCCAGGTTATACAAGAGGAGGAATGGGGATCCATGGGGTGCTCTTCAAGGCTCTTGGTGCGCTTTTCCAGGGAATATGTGCCCAATTTGCCACGACTGTGTCCATGCAGTAGCGGTAGCTAATCTAGTACAGCAAATGTGTAACACCCAAGAATGTTGTAATCACACACTGACACTTAAGCATGAAAATAGAGTACTGGCAAAAACAGAGTATAAAGCATAGGTGTCAAACACAAGGCCTGGGGGCTAGATATGGCCCGCCACATCATTTTATGCGGCCCGCAAAGACATATTTTGCATCAACTTTGTGTCATTACTAAAATGACAAATTGTCTTCACTTTTTAAAACTCGAGATTTGGCTAGTAATTTTTATGACCATTCAACTTTGAAACGTTTTGTTTTGAAGCCGGTACTGTATAAGACGTGGACAGTCATAATGGCCCTCCGAGGGAAACTGACAACAATGCGGCCCGTGACAAAAATGTGTTTGACACTCCTAGGATATACTATCTATCTATCGAGCAATGATTTGCTACTGGGAAGATTCGACTGTTTAGTCATTGCTTTTTAACCTTGATACTGGCTGCCTCTCATGCGGTGACATGCTACAGCATAATCCTGCAGCATCTGCAACATGCACAAGCGGGTATGAGGAATTGCACTCCTGAAGGAATGGATTCCTGTGATTTGGGGAGATAAGAACAATGGTAAAACATGGCCGCCGACCGCTTCATTTTCAAAAACATTTTTAGATGACCTCGTTGAAGTTAAACACAAGCACATTCCTTTTAGTCTTACTCGAGCTCCCGTGTAAATTTCTTCATGAAAAGAGGGGACGGGTGGAAATGTGACGTGGTGTGGAAGATGTGGTGAAGTCACACAACAAAGGAAATATTTTCTGTCTATTTTTACAAAGCGTCTGGCTAAGTTGCAAGTGGGGGGGATTTGGCCAAGAGTCTGCCGCATGACAAAGCGCTGCCTCAGCAAGAGTCGAATCTTTATGGCCGTCGGCTTTTTTGGGTTTGTGGGCTATGTTTAAATTGGCCAGTGGTGGTTTCATTAAGTGCAATTCTTTTGGATTCTGGAGAAGGAGAGGTGAGCATGCGGCATCACTTTTTCAAACATAGACTCAAGAGGTTTGAAAAGTAGCTTTGTTGGCAACACAGTAGCCCTCACTTAGTTTCAATGCCACAACTCCGCCCCCAGTTGTCATGGTAATAAAAGCATGAGACAGGACCACACACCCAAAACAAAGTCATTTCAACTAGTGTGAGACGAGGGGATGTTAGTTGTGCTGTAATTCTTTATCCTTGATATGTTTTAAGCAAAAAACGTCTCAACTTATATTAAGACACCTGGGAACTGTTTTAATTTCGATGTTTGCTCATTTTATGTTGTATGGGATCGAATAAAGTTAGATGTGCAGCAACACACTGTATTTACCATTTTCTTTCTCAAATAAACAATTATAGTTCAGCATGATTTGTCTTGTTCTTCTCAGAATAATATTCAAATACGATGTAACGCTTTGCAAATGGTGTGGTCCGGTGATTTGACTCTTGCAGGAACTGAGCTATTCTCTGCTTCTCATCCTTGATTTCATTGCTGTCATTGCTGTTCTCTTCAGCTGTAATTGCTTTTGTTTATATATCCATTTTTATGAATGTTGCCCTACTACTGGTCTGAAAACAAGACCTCATAATCTTTGTACTTTGGATATACACTTAGAAACTAAACAAATAATGATAGCCATAGTACTAAATATGACAATGATAATAATACGGCACTGATGACTGATGTTGCTTTTCTACCTTCACTGTAGATACTTAAGCGAGCAGGAAACCTCAACCAAAGATGTTTCCCTCACACCAGCAGTGTATACTCTTGTTGCTAACATCTTGTAAACATGCAAGGATTTCAAACTTTAGTGTCACATGCATGAATAAAGAAAAAAAATAAAACCCTCATTTGTCATCTTTGCACCTTTTTTCAAGTCAAATGGAGATTCTTTTTTATTTACTGGCGGGTGAGAGCGCTGCTTCCTTTTATTGGTACTGTATTTTATAGGCCCCGCAGGCACAACAGTCAACATTTGTTAGGCTCTAGTCGAGTTAAGCCCTCCTTTCAATGTGATTTAGTAACTTAAACCAAACCCCCATGCAACATGATTGCAATCGTTGCAATGTTGTTCTTGTCTCCCTCCTGCGACTGCATTACGACAATGCCTCCCGTACATACTGAACAATTCTTCGAAACGATAGATGTCATGATTTGAAATGAGTACGGATGTGTACATGAGTACGTGCGTACGTGCGCGCACACGGTGATATTCCCATACAAAAGTCTTACAACTGGCACTGTGTACCTACTGTCACGGTGGCCGAGAGGTTAAGGCGTTGGACTCGAAATCCAATGGGGTTTCCCCGCACAGGTTCGAATCCTGTTCGTGACGTTTTTGTCATTCGTGTCGCTTTGAGTGTCCTGCTGTCACATGTTAACATATGTTATTTGTTTAACAGATTTGGTGTATACTTTCTCGTGTAATACAAGCAAACGATTAATTTACTGACGTTTACCCAACGCCGTGTCCTGTCCTCTGCCTTGGTTGGCTTTCAACATTCGGAATGCATTGGGGGTATAACCAATTACATCAGTTATTTTTTACAAAGACACATTAGTTGTATCCATTTTTAATGCAATGTTTGCGCAAATAAACATTTAGTAGCTCTGAAAATGAAGTCACATCCGAGTTTTCTTTTGGACACAAGGGGGGGAAAATGCCTTTCGAAATGTACATCCCCTCTAAATGACAAAAATGGAACTGGCCAACGTGTATAAATAATCGGCAGCCCGGAATGCGTGACGACTATGACGTCCCGAGGCATAGTAGAAGATTGAAAGCATGGCTTTCTGTGGCTATCAAAAACTTGCTTAGCTGACCAACTGCGCATTTTGTGCACATTTATTTAGACATGAAAACGTAGCGAGGCTATTTATTAGAACTATTGACAACTTTGGCCGCCTGCTCATTTATAGGGACACACACCGGTTAGATAAACTCTTTCCAGAAAACGCAACACAAAGGAATTGCGGTCGGTTAGTGTTGTGAAAATTATATATTCATTTTTTTATATCGAGGCCTAGAATTTCATTTCAACTCAGCAACGAGCCTAAACGTCAACTAATATTGACTGAGAACTCGGGGCTTTCCAGCCCGGTAGTTTATTTTTTTTTAAATGTAGTTCGGCGCTTGCATTGCGAAATACTAAGTCTTTCGCGTGTCTATTTTTTTTTTTTTTATTCGAACCCTGTAATTATGACAGCCCGCGGTCATTGGCGATAACCATGACAAGAAACTCGACTCGCAAAATGAAAGAAAGTAGCTAACAACGAGCTAACTGTCGTTGTAGCCAGGTAGCGGCTAGTTAGCATTACCAGCAGAGCTATCGCCATTGTTGTTCAAAGGTGATTTTAATCTTATTTGCTCTTGTGATCAACGTGTGTGATTTGACTCCAAAATAGGTAGTTGTGTTCATAAACGATCGCTTTTGGGTGTTTCGGCGTTTCCCATAACTAATATGCTAGCGGCGCTACTGCTAACATAGCTAGGCTAGTATTTGCTTGCTTGCTAATTTGCTTGGGTGGCATCGACGCGGACAATGGCAGCGGCCTCGACTGAGGCGGTGTTCTTGATTAAAGACGTCAAGCCCGGCTCCAAAAACCTCAATATTGTATTCATCGTTTTGGAAATAGGTAAGTGTTAAAAAGTATTAGCCCACACGGTGGCTCTTCACTGTCCTTTGCTCGAGCCGCGCATGCTCTTAAAGGGCCAGGCGCGTGTTGTGACTTTACTTTTCTGGCAACTGTCCAAGGTCGAAATTTTGCGACGTTTCGTTCCCACGGCGGTCACGTGACTCGAATTTGGACGCAGGTCGGAAGGCAAGCAGACAAGCCATGATTGCAGGAAACATTTGTGTCAAAAACGTCCAGGCTGTGGATACGAAACAACTGGATGGAAACCAGCAAGTGCGACTGTAACTAATAATCATCACAGATATTTTCAGGAGCAAAAAAAGGAACTTTTGGGCTGTAAATTACATGCACAACACAGTCGTGAAGTTACCGTTGGAGTAATGTCACAGTCAAATGTAAACAGTAAAATTTGCTCTTGTACCTAGGAAAGACCAGTCCTTATACCACCTTGCAAATCAAATGTTTTATTTTTTTTATTTTAAACACAAATGTAAATCTTCTACCATGAAGGTTTGGAACAAAAGGCCCATAAATGCAAAGCAAAACCTCAACATGAGTGTGGCACTAAATGACCATGCCTTCTTTCAACGTTGTAACGTAATTACGAGAAACAACTATTTGTATGAAATGCTTTCAAGACACAAATGTAGCAGTCAAATGAAAACCAAGACGTTACGGTGGTAACTCGCCAATAAGACGCGTGGCAGTGACTCTGCTTTTGTGTGGTATTGTCGTTGCTCACCTCAAAATATCTTTGGAGTGTAGTTTCATAAATAGCTCAAGTTTGGCAAATTCTTTGTTACTAGGACGAGTGACCAAGACTAAAGACGGTCATGAAGTGCGATCCTGCAAGGTGGCCGACAAGAGCGGCAGCATCGCCATCTCCGTATGGGACGAACTGGGCAGTCTCATTCAGCCTGGCGACATCATCAAACTCACCAGAGGGTAAGCGAGGAGCCGTTTGCTCTCGAATTGTCCAAAAGTGGTTTTGAATGGGTGCGTGGCTTCTGTCTTCAGATATGCGTCCATATGGAAAGGCTGCCTGACACTTTACACCGGAAGAGGTGGCGACCTGCAGAAGATTGGCGAGTGAGTGGCATGGCTTATCTGCAAGGCATGTGAGGGCCAGATGGAAAAGAAACGTTTGGATTTCACAACCATTTTCTTCTCAGTTTGCGACAAGTTGCAAACAATCGACAAGAAAAAAAAAAGTCTCCATCGCCTCTTTTCGAAACCTTCTTTGCGCCCCTTAAAGCGTCTTTGCTTGTCCTTCACAGATTTTGCATGGTCTATTCGGAAGTGCCCAATTTCAGCGAGGCCAATCCGGAGCTGCTCGCTCAAACAAACCAGCAAAACAAGTCGGTGAGTGACGGCGACCCAGCTGGCCGAAATAGAGTTGACGTGCGGCCATGTTGCAGATGACGTGAAGCGTGCCCTATTTCTTTGTCCGACAGGGGAAACCCGACCAGAATCCCAGGGGAAACTCTCCACCCAATCAAAATTCAGGTACATCAACTGCACCAGGTTAGTCGTTGAGATGTTTTTTATTCACGTGCGCACGCTTTTGTGAAAATAGCACAAGGATCAGCTGTTGGATTCCATCTTGTAACATCTTGGCAAAGCAGCACAAAAATCTGCATCTAATGATGGCGTCTCTTATTGCACAGGTAACGGCTCCGTGCCGCCCTTTTCCGCAAACAGCAGCAACGGCGGCAACAACAACAACGGCGGTGGCGGTCCCGCGGCGGGCGGTGCCCGCGAGTCTGCGTTCGGGCGGCCAAACGGCCGGTCGCCCGGGAACGGAGCGGCTCAGTCTTCTGCAGTCGGACCCCCGTCTGCTAAGTCGTCGGTTAGCATTAGCAACGGCAGGGACCCGCGACGTGCCAAAAGATGAAGTTAGGCGGGGCTCTCTACTGTCCCCTTTGAACCTCACTTCAAGTCATTGTCAGTCACATGTCGAGTAGCCGCTTAGTTGTTCAGTACAGATGAGATTGTGTCCTCGGCCGCTTGGGAGTCTGCGCGTGCACCGCTGGAACTTGTGAGGTGGACTCCAGCCCCCTTGAAGGAACCCGCTAAATGTTAGCACAAGTCAAATTCTGGCCTCTTCTCCAACTCTACTTGAACACACTGTGCACTTTTGCTTCATTTGCATGTGAGGAACATTTTTCATGTCACAAAAAGCAAAGTGCAGTTTTTGTGTGAAGATTGACCACATTGCCAAACGACGCCGAAGGGTGCAGTGTTCGTCGTGGAGCTTTACAAAGGGCAGGTGTCATCTTTTGTTTGTTTCCCCTTCCAAAAGTTTCTCAATTGTACCATCAGTAAAGTTGGACCACTTCGAGCTCAGCTAAGACAGTTCAAATAAATTTGACCACGGTTGTAAAACAGACTTTGTCTTTTTTTTCTTTTTTTTTTAATCCAAATAAAAATGTCGCTAGCATGTGAACCAGTTGGCCATGAAGCAATGTTCCACCTCAGAGTTTCAACATTAGTTGCACCAAGCACCTCACATTCCGACTCTTGCCGTTGCCCCATTTCTCCTCCTGTGGATTTCACCAACACTTGCGTATTTGTCCAAGTTCCCAAGTGGCTGTAATTTTGATGACGTTGCACATATATTTGGATTCGAGATTGCAGACAGCAAGAATCCGTCCACCTCATCAAATATGAACCCCGATGCTGCTGCATCTCAGGTGCCCGATGTGTGACGCGCACGAGTAGCGAGGAAGGAAATCTGACATCCGACATGTGTCAACACCGATGTGTCAGTCATGAGCTGCACGGGAAACTTCCTCAAGCTCGGCGGTCAGGCCGGAATCATGTGCTCGTATTTCGGTTTCACTGTGTGTTGACACTACGGGGCCCCAGATGTCCACAGACACCATCTGAACACTCCCCCTGAGCAAAAAGGATCATCTCCACATCTCAACTCTTTTTATTGATGTATTTTTGGAAGACCATCTCGAGCATCAACTTCAGCCGAATCACAAAAGGATTCACCAAAGCATAAAGAAGACAAGCCGAGGACCAGCAACAAGCATGAGTAAGGACCCGTTTCTTAAATCTGTGATGCTTCCATAAAGTTAGTTGAACTGTGAAACTCCAGAACTTAAATTGGCAAATTTGAATTGATCGACACAAAAGAGCTGCAAGGGTGCACAAAATAGAGGACAGGTGATGGGAGGAGTGTCACAAAAGACATATTTCATGTTCCTTGTCCGCTTGTGACACACTTTGGCCTCTCGCCTGCCGCACAGGAGCCACCACAATGATTGGCAAGTACATACTCGAATCCTTCAAATGAAATGATCCTGCAATTTGCGGCAGTTTGTGTGTTCTCAAGTTCCAACAATTGTTTAGCCGCTGCTTTTGTCAAGAAACAAAGCCTCTAAATTGTCGCAGATGTGTGTACGGTTATCGTGACGATTGACGGGCGGCAAGGGCACAAGTCAGTCGGGACGACGTCCGGATCTGGAGTGTGACTTTTTCTCGCTCTCCCCCTCAGATCTAAGCTCGGTGTCCTACACCATCGACTTCAGCTCGGCGTACGATGAACTCAACTTCACTTACAACGACACCGACTTCGTCTTGAACCCCGACACCATACCCTGCGACCCGTTCACCATCCCGGCCGCCGCCGCCGTTTTTATCAGCATCTTCTACATCGCCGTCTTCCTTTTGGCCATTCCCGGGAATCTGGTGGTGGCCCTGGTGATCGGTCTGAGCAAGCAGGCGCTCCCCCCGTCGGACCTCTACCTCCTGCACCTGGCCGTGGCCGACCTCCTGCTGGCCATCACCCTCCCGTTCTGGTCCACCTCCGTCTCCAAGGGTTGGGTGTTTGGAGACGCGCTGTGCAAAATCATCACCATCCTCCAAGAGCTCAGCTTCTACTCCAGCATCCTCTTCCTGACCTGCATCAGCGTGGACCGCTACACAGTCATCGTCCGAGCCATGGAGACCCGCAGGTCCAACCGGCGGCTGGTGAGCTGGGGAATCTGCGCGGCGGTCTGGAGCTTCGGCGCTCTCCTGTCCCTCCCGGGACTGCTCTACTCGTCCTTCTCGTCCTCGGGTCACATGGTGTGCGCCGAGTTCTACGACCCCGGCAGCGCCGACGAGTGGCGCCTGGCGACCAGGGTCCTCCGCCACTCTCTGGGCTTCGTGGTGCCGCTGGCCGTCATGCTTCCTTGCTACGGCGTCACCATCCAGCGCCTCCTTCGCATCCGCGGCGGGCTCCAGAGGCAGCGGGCCATGCGGGTGATTGTGTTTGTGGTGGTGGCCTTCCTGCTGTGCTGGACGCCCTACCACATCGCCGTGATGACGGACACCTTCTTCCGCGCCAGGATAGTGCAGTACGGCTGCCCCGCCCGGATGGCGGTGGACCGGGCCGTGCTGGCCACGCACAGCCTGGGCCTGTTGCACAGTTGCGTCAACCCGGTGCTCTACGCTTTTGTGGGCGAGAAGTTCAGGAGGAGGCTGCAGCAGCTGATGAGGAAGATGGGCGTCCTGGAGAGAACGTCGGTGTCCCGGGGCAGCAGGTCTTCGCTCTCGTCCGAGGTCACGTCCACCTTCATGTAAAACCAGCTCACCTTTAATGTGGAGAACTCGCGAGGGACGCTTGCCGTCTGTTGGCTTGTCTCTCAATCTCTTAATATTTCGCTCCCTGTCTATTTCTGCAAAATTTCCCAAGGTATGACCTGGAAGCTTGGCTGGCAGCAGATGTGCCAATTTCAAAGTGAAAGTGTGTTCCCAGCTTCTGGCAACCGGCAAAACACATTCCGTTGTTTCTTCGTGGCTGCTCCTTTCAGAGCGATATGATTGAATCCTCCGTGTTGGCTTTGCACACATGACATTCGTTTGCAGTCTCAACGCCGAGGGGTGAGCATCTCCAGCTCTCCACACGTCTCCAAGAGCACCACAAAAAGATGCGAGATTTTCTCCAGAGTGGTTGGGAAAGGCTCTCCCTGGTTGTCATGGTAACTCAAGCCATACTTGCATCCTGCGTTTGCATGACACAAGAACCTCTGTGGACTCCAACCACAGTGAAAGGCAGGCATTCAGTCTTCTGCATATTTTTATTCTTGTCTTTGTGTATTTTGACGGAAGAATGTCAGATGCCTCTGAACTCATTCACTGCCAACCCAGTTAATATCGTTGACGTCTTTAGCCGTCAATTGTACTGAATGAGTTAATAAGACATCCAGAACCTGTTTTAAATTCCGTGGGTGTGGGTGTGATATACATTTAAGATCCCAGCATTTAAATATAATGTAGTCGTGAAATCAAATTAGCATCAGATGATGCACAAAATAGCAAGTCACAGCCTGTGTTATGCGAGAAATGTGAGAAAATATGTTTTGCAACACGTGTCAACATGATGACAAAACAGGATGTTTTGTACCACCTCAAGGACAAAAGGAGCTTTTTTTCTTTACTTGGTGGTGAAATCCAATCTCTATGGGTTTGAAGTTAGCAATTGAATTACTTTGATGATTGAGAGGATGATTCATTACCAAAGGCATTTGACTGCCTACCGCCTAAAGGTCAAGCGCCTGAACTGAATCAGGAGTGATGAGCCGAGTCTTTATTTTATTCTGTCACTTTTGATTAGACCTCATAATCGAGGATGGAAAACAAACTCTGCAAATGAAAATGCCTTTCTGTGTGCACACGCTCCAGTTGAGTGGATAAAAATGATTATATTTTCAGTTACTATGACAACAGAGAAATGGGAATCGTCTTGTCAACATGTGATGTACTGATTCCCGATGCATGCACACTTACCACATCTCAATGTACAGTTGATAAGCGTCTTCCAATTGTTGGATGGATTGTGTGGACATTCTCATTAATAAAAAAAAAGAATTCACTGTCCTGTACGAAAATCGACGAATATTAGTCATGCTGCTGAGTCATTTACAATAGCAGTAGGAGAATACCTACAGCGGTGTGAGTCTTCTTTGTTGCGTCTGCTTGACTGCAGCTTGACTGCCTCATGGTGGCCGAGAAGGGCACAGCAGAAAGCCAATTGGATTTGTTTGAACCATACAGTATACTTTGGATTTAGCTCTGACATTGCTCTGTTTTAGTCATACAATGGTAGTCTGCTTCCCTTATTATAAACCAAAGGAAAGGACCGATGTCCTGTTATTAACTATATCCTATTGTCTCTCCAGTACGTCCCCACCCTTTTTATTCCCTGTAAAGCGTCTTTGGGTCATTGAAAAGCGCAATATAAATTAAATGAATTATTATTAATTCTTAAAACAGCATTTTTTTGAGGACAAGGCCACAACAGATGAATTGCTTTCCCATTCTTATTTGCACTTTTATTTTCTAATTGCGCTGTGCATCGAACCTCTGCCTTATTCTCCTTTAACATAACGTAACTTCCCTAAATGCGATCCCGTACCCTCCACCAGTCCGCTCTGCCAAGTTTGGGTTGTCTCACCACCTCACATGTTCTACTGACCCCAAGCTGGCTAAAAATGACAAAGGGGGTGGGACCCTTTGCTGGTGGCAGCTGCCATTGTGAGGCTTGCTGGGCCCAGGACGATCATTTCCCTCGACAAACTGACGGCGGCAGTGGTGATGGAGGTGGATTAGCTCATGGCAAAAGGGAGGCGGGCGGCACCGTCAAACCCAGCAGACAGTGGCAACACAAACCAAGCCAGGCTTGCGGGCAGAAGAATTACGTGACACTGATTGGGAATGGTGAGTGAGAGCTCCAGAGCGGGGAAAGAAGAAAAAGCCACAGTCGAGAGTCTCCGGAGCTGTTAATGCAACATGATCCAAGGGGTCTCGCACTAAATATACCACTGAGTGGCACCTACCTCGCTCCTGCATCACCAGGTAACCTTTTTTTTTTTGTTCTTTGCTTCAGCAGCAAGGACATTTGAGAGACTGGAATGATCTGAACATTGCAAAATGTCTCCACAGTTGAATTAGTATCACGGTGAGAATGAAAAACTCCGAAGGGGACACGTCCCCGAAGAAGGGGGCAAGGGAAGCGGCCCCGAGTCCCGGCGTCCCATCCAAACGCTCCAAAGTCAGCCCGGAGCGAGCGCCCTCCGAGCCCCGAGGACCGGCTCATCCCAGCCCGACGCCGCCGGTTTTCACGCGCAAAATGCGTAACGCCGCCGTGGGGACGGGTTGCGACATCCGGCTGAAGGTGACCGTGTGCGGAGACCCCCAGCCTTCGCTGTACTGGTACCACAACGACGAGCTCCTCAACATGGAAAACCAGGAATACGGAGGCCTCTGGATTCGGGATTGCAAGCCCAGCGATGCCGGCCTCTACACCTGCATTGCCAATAACCGTCTGGGAGAGGTCCGCAGCAGTGCCGTACTGGCCGTCTTGGATCTGGGCGAAGGTGAGCCACACTTCTGATACCGAGCTTCAGTAAATGCTCCTTCCTGGGTTCTTCAGCCACCTTGGTCATCTTGGTTATGGTTAGTCTGCTGCAGATCAAAACCAGAGAGATGGTATTTCCCATGACTTAAGTCATTCACTGCCAATCCAGGCAATATCTTTGACATCTATAACCTCAATGGCACTAAATGAGTTAAGGCGTTGGGATCGTACCGAGAATATCTTTCTGTCTCCAGATGATAGGAAGCGGTGTTCATGAGCCAATGATGTATGTGAACTCAGGACTGTTGTAAACCAGCAGCTGACACATCAGCTAGCAATGATGGATTTGATTTCAGTTGGTTCAAGTCCTTTAAAATGTTCAAATGGAGAATATCCATGACTTTTTGGGACAATGAAGGGGGTCCTATGATAAGATTGTGCCCCGTAAGACCCCACAAGTTTGCAAATCCCTGACTCTGGTTTTTTGCCAATGCCAAAGCGAAGAAAGTGATTGAAGTGAAGTCTGGCCAACGCATTCCTCCTCGCCGCTCTCAGCACGTCTCATTTGAAAAGTGAATCTGTTTTACAAAGTCATGCTGAGCGCTGCAGAACAACAGCAGAGTGCCGGAGCCCACTTTTGTCCCGGCCAAAGTCATTTGTCAAAGCAGCAGCTTTGACACTGGCAAAACACGGAATTTAGTGCGACGCTTTTCCCGAGATATTTTGCTGATCAAAGTCTGCTCGCCAGTGACATCATAAAAAAGCCAAAAGACCGCGAGCAATATTTATTACTAAATGCACCTTTTTCTTTTTCCGAGAAAGGAAATAAATATTGAATGACAATTTATAAAAAGTATTATTCATCCTTTAAAAAAATAAGGCAAAAGTTTCTTTTCCTCATAGACACAGGTGTCGAGTTCCTGTGTTGTGGAATTCCGGCCGAAATTCTTCTATCAGGGCATTCTACCTGTTTTTATTTATGCCAAATGATACTTTTGGGAACTTATTTCAATTGTCTGGACATCCTACCTGCATTGTTTTCTGAAGTTTTTTTTTTTTTTAGAAAGTTCTACCTGTTTCTATGTAAACAAAGCAAAGTGAAATGGCTCTGGTCAGATGTTTTGCACGGGTAGGACGAGAAGAGCCAGGAAGACTATGACCAGTCAGTCGTCAAGGATCTCACCGTGATGGTGTCCATTTTTTTTTTTTGGCTTGGCCCCCCCAAGACGGAAAATGAGCGATGAAGTCATCAACATGCCCCACCCTTGAAATGAGGGCGACAATCCGTTTCCTCCACTTTAACCTTCACTTTGATGAAGTAGCCGGCCGATTTGCCTCTTGCGTGCATGCGTGCATGCGCTCCAGCTGTCGCATCACTCAAGCGCACCGCGTCGACGTTTCTCTCTCTTGGCGTCCAGCGACTCTCCAGTTATTTATATCGTGGAATGTGCCAGGCCTTAGATTTTTGGGATGTTCGCAGGCCGCCGTCTCTCCTGTTACACGGCAAGACATCAGCGCTTATTTTAAGCCTGCCCAGTACAACTGTTTCTTTCCTCTGCCGCTTCGTCTATTCAGTCCACATTTCAAATCTCAAATATATTCCCCACCTGATGAGACATATTTGATGACACAGCAGTTCTACTTGAAATTGGCAAGGCTTGGTTTGGAGTTACAAGATGGTCATGTGTTTTGGGCCAGACACACTTGAGTGGAATTTGAAGGATGTGATCAGAGGAATTGTCAGTATACGTAATACCCGGAGCACTTTATGATGGGAAATATAGGTCGGATGGGGAGACGGACAGTCCAAACATCACATTGCGAGGCTGAAGCAATCTCTGTGGTCGAGCAAGAAGGTGGTTGGAATTGAAGCACCGGCGCAGGGCAATGCAGCGTCATTTTGAGAGCAGGGAGTTTGTGAGCTCCATGCGTACAGTATGTGTAGGGGATCATGGTGACAGCAGGCATCCGTCCCTCACAACCATTGTTGAAATCAATTGAATGTGTTATCGTTTCAACGTTATTTATATTTTTCAAATCAGTCCCGCAGGCTGAGGCACTGTTTCGAAAATTCCTGAAAATCCCTGGACTCTCATTTGTAGTATGTGTACACATACGCATTTGTTTGTCATCGTACTTTGTTCTTTTGATAGTGGCTGCATGTGTTAGATCTCTGCTTGGCTATAGTGAAAATGTCAGTGTTGCTCTGGGCCACCATGGCTCCCCTCCAATGTGCTTGGACGTCAGCCTCAACATGGCCTCTTCCTCTTGGGTCCACTCAACAGGTGGAGCTTCTGTTACACTGTGGAAATCACCCTGCGCTAGATTGATTGACCCTGCTTTGAAATGGTCAAGCTCAACGGTAGTGATGGGCAAACCAAGCTTTTGTGAAGCGAAAAAAAAAGGATATAATATATATATATATATATACGTATATATGTGTGTGTGTGTTCCATGCATGAAAGAAAGCAGGGATGTGTTGGTTTTATCCAGTGATGTGGCGCCTCTCTCTCTGCCGCCACCACGTCTTGGCCGCATCACAGCAGCCGAGAAAAGAGACGCAAATGCACGGCCAGGAAGGCAAAATGAAGAGAAAAGTCAACCAATGCTGTGGAGAGGGCTGGCTCCCTCCCACTGTTCTCCGCTGCCTTCCTGCAGGGTGCAAGCAAGGCAGCGGGGGAGGATGCTGGAAACTGCGCTTGGCCGGCCACTGTGTGGACAGCCGGCGACAACGGCGGATGTTGTGCATCCCACGCACACTGGCGCGTACCAACAGAGGCTTTGAATCAATTCTTTTTACAAATGGAGTCTCCCAGAAGAAGGGAAGCCGAGTGTTTTTTGGTGGAATTTGTTATATAACCAATCAAGTGCCTTCTCTCTCTCCATCCCAGCCTTGGATTCAGCAATCGGAAATCTTTGATTTTTGCGACTTTGATATTTTTCTGAAGCGGGAAAATACCTGTTGAGCATTCAGCTCGGAATCCCCTGCCAAGGTTGGGGGAATTCCTTGCAGCGGCGCTGGGAGTAAAGACAGACAAGAGCACCGGGACTTTCTCTGTACAGTAAACGCAAGTAGTGATCAGGCAAGTGATTTGGCATTCCGCTTCTTTCATGTACATCCTCTTACCGCTGCCATTTGTTGCGATATCTCAGGCTGTTTGTGGAATGTTCAGCAGCATAGTGGATGAGTGGTTAGCACGTCTGCCTCACAGTTCTAAGGTTCCGGGTTCAAATCCCCTTTCTGGACTCACTGTTGGTTGGGCTTGTATGTTCTATAAAGCCACACATTTGGGATTGAGCTCTTGAGGTAAGGCAATGTTGGTCTGAATGTGGTGTTTATGTAATCCGTGCATTCATGCTGTGGCGCACGGGCCAAGTTACATGACTCAGTTGAGTTGGTTTCTTGTAACACACGGCAGTTGGACACAATTGGCCTAATGGTCCATTGCATTGTGTGACGACCGAAAATCAACTCGTGTGGTTACCACAAATGCATCACAGACTCAGTTTAGTTTCGGGAAGCAATAAAGTTGAGCCAGCTTACCATTTATGCTGACTTGGCAGATTTATGTTGTAACACTTTCGCAGACGTTGTTCAATACTTGAATTGAAGGGCTTTCAAATCTGACCGGCTTAGAGCTATTGCCGTGCCTGGCCGAATGTTGATATTTTTGACAAATGGGACGGCTGCATCAATAATTCCACAGCATTTCTGTGCAGTCCTCCAAACATTTCCATCCACTTTCGCTCCCTCACCTGATGCTCATTGGAAGTTACAAACCGCTTCAGAAGTATTAGGACATTGAGGCCATTTCCTCCAGAGTCTGCAAACATTTGGCCAAATACATTTGTGTTCTTTACCTTTGCATGCATATTGCAGCAATGTGCGTGCTGTTTTCATTTTTGGTGGAAAAAAGATATGTTGCGGTTATATAATTCCACCTACTGAGAAGCGAGACCCCAGGTGAACTGATCGGGTGCCAATGACTCAGCCGTTCGTTCTATTTTAAGGTCCACCAGTGACTGAATTCCCTCTCAGCAGGAACAAATCAAAACAAAATGTGCTTTGAACACATCTATTCAACAACAATGAACAAAACACAGATTTATTAGATCCTGACTAAACACTGATTTGGTTGGAGTCCTTTCAGCCATTTCTTTCTTATTTGCGTATTTTAGAATCGGACAGCAGTGAGGACGAAGAAGACCAATTTGAGACCAACGGAAATCGTGAGGACCATGCAGTGCACACAGGTATCCATCTACCGTGCCGGATTTTACGCCACACAGGTGAGAGACTCAAATCAAATCAACCAATTGACTTTATCTTATAATGTAGTGATGGATAAGGATGCAGACAATGAAAGCAGAACACATGAAGATTTCACGAAAGCAAGGCAAGAGAGACTTTTTCCCGTTGTACTTCAAGAGAATTTAAAGAACTGCAATCCAAAAATCTGCTAGTAATACCTCAACTCCTCTATTTTAGGTGCCAGTCAAATGATTCTCAAAGAGGTTCTCCACCAGAGGTTCTCCCACCCCCGTCCCCAAGACTCGTCAAACGTGCCCCCACCTCTCCAATGCCAAGTCGCTCTGGTTCAACAACACCCCTCAGCTTGCGCAAGAAAGTTGCTGTGCCAGCAGAATACCAAGACACGGTGCCCGCGGAGTTTGAAGAAAAAGTTAAAACGCCCAAATCCCAAAACAATACCCAGGATTCACGACCACAAACTCCACTGAGCGAGTACTCCCGCAAAGAGTTGACCACTAGACCATCCCCGAAGCTTACCAGGGCCAGTTCAAAGGTTTTTGAGAAGGTCCGTGATTTGGAAGAGAGAAGGCGAAGCCTGGAATTGCCCGAGGGTTCCGTTTCCGGGAGATCCTGGGCAGGGTTCAATCGAGCCAGTTCCGTCGACTCGGATGACGGAGGAAGCCGCTTGGGGATTTCCAGAGAAAGTTCCAGGGAAGACCTGAGAGAGGCTCTCAAAGAAGATGCGGCCGAACGGAGATCAATGTTCAGACAGAGGGCTGCGTCCCTCGAGGAGAAACCTCGCTATTCTCAAAAGGTACAGGACATTGAGAACAAGTTCACTGAGGAGCTACAGCGTATCAAGAAGCTTGTTGGTAAACCCCATTTGAAGAAGTCCTTTTCCACAGAGCAGCTTACTTTGAAGGCCAGGCAACGTCAGCCTTTCAGGAAAATTGAACCTATACCTCCACAGGTCCTTCAAAGACTCCAAGAAAGGGAACAAGCTCAGTGGGCAAAAGAGCAAAAAGAACCCAATCCGGGACAGCAACGGCATTCCCGAATCCAAAACAGTCCGAGTCCAGGTAACACAAACGGAAAAGACTCCACAGAGTCAATGCAGTTGTCAGACTTGCCGGGAGTACGCTCACTTCGAGACTTCAGTCGAATCAGCCCAGTTACTGAGATAATTCAAAGGTCATCGTCACCAGCGATATTCCAGCAACAAATGGAAGACACTCGTTTAGAAACGACTGCACAAAAACTTGAAAAGAGGCCCCCAAGTCCGCTCGTACAAAGGGGGAGCCAAGAATGTCCGCATAGTCCTGAACTTCCAACGCAACGCAGTGAGACATCTGGGAGAACCACACCGGTAGAAGTAACGTTGAGAAAAGTAGAAAGCAGGCCCGAAAGTCCGCTTGTTCAAAAATGTGCCGTCCCTGCTCAAGATGTCAGTCAGCAAACACCCACCAAGCCCACTAGGATGAAGGAAGCTGATCCACGGGAGGAAAAAACAGAGGTGGCTCTCCGAAAACAAGCCCCAAATATATGCATCCCTACAATTGTTGTGGAGGGGGAAGATGTTGCCATGGAGACAAAGGAACGGCAACAGGTCAAAGGACGGCAGCACAAGACCAAAGTCAAGCATCGTCGCCCACGACCAATGTCTCCTGAAATGGGTATGACGCAGGCAGGCACGCGTCGCCGTCCAAGTTGCCATCCAACCTTTGTTTACCTTCTGCAGATTCCTCCGACGATTCCTACGTGTCTGCCGAAGAGGACCCGATGGAAGCGCCCGTGTTTGAGTCTCCTCTTCGAGATACGATCGCCAATTGTGGCTCGGATGTGCTACTGAAATGTCACATTTCCGGCACGCCCGTTCCTGAAGGTATCATGAGCTACTTTGAAATTTCAAACAGTTCCCAGTTCTCAGACAATGGTTTCATATCGCCTGATGTCATTGTGTTGAAGTCACGTGGACAAAAGATACGATGGAGGTCACCGGCCTTTGGAATTACGCCGTCAAGGTTGAAGGAGAACGACACAGCCTACTGATAAAATCGGCACAAATGAGCGACAGTGGAAGCTTCTGCGTCACGGCTGTCAACCAGGAGGGCAAAGTAACCAGCAGCGCTACGCTCACAATGAAAGCAGGTGCTAGCTTTGGTCATTTTATGAGGGCCATCAAAGCGTACTTATTTTGTGTAACAACTCTGCGTTAATGTTTCTCTTCACAAATGAGACACCGGAGATGTGCAAATAGAATTCTTCCCTGCTCCCATTCTGTTGCTTCCCTCAGCCAGTTGTATGTGCCGTATATTCCAGCTCAACAACCGCACTTATAGTTACCATAGCAACAGAGCAAAGCTGAACCTGTAAATTGCTCAGTGGGGCTCAGTTGCTTGTCTCTGTGAAAATCTGTTATGGTTTGGATTTGACATTTAGCAGTCGAGTTCACGTGAAGGGGTTCACAAAATAAAAACACAAAGGGTTTTACCTCTCAACGGATTTCATGGCGGATGTGCAATTTGGCAGATCCCATTCATGAGCCCAAGGGCATCCTGGGGGTTCCCATGGACATCGGCAGCCCCATCACATCCGACGAGGAGTACCTCAGCCCCCTGGAGGAAGTCATGGATTTCAGTTCGCGACAACCCAGGAGGTCACTTGACACCAAATTCAAGAAACCTCCAGCGTTTCTGGTGAGAGCTCAGCGGTTTTACATTTGTGCGTGTTTCGTGTTTATCACGTGACAATTTTGTTTCAAACTCAACTGCATTCAGAGTTGTGTTCCCCCTCCATGTTAATCAGGTAACAATGACGGATCAAGTCGTTGTTGAAGGACAGGAAGTCACCATGTTTGTACGAATCAGCGGTCAACCACAACCTTTGTTGTATTGGTAGGTATCGGCACTGCTTACGGAACTTGAATTGATAGCCGATCTGTTTCAAGTGTGACCATTTGGATTTATTTTCACAGGTTGAGAGACAGAGTCACGGTCAAGAGTGGCCCACGCCATCTTGTGCGGGAGACGGAGAACGGCACTTTTGAAATGACCATCAAGTCCGCCCTGAAGTCAGACTCGGGGATCTACACCTGCAAGATCGTCAATGAGTTTGGAACAAAACAGTGTGAAGGGAAGTTGGACGTCAAAGGTAAACCACTCGCTGCTCCCGTCCTGTTCTATTTGTGAATATTTACACATTTTTGTAAATGTCCCCCCAGCACCAGAAATCGAGCCAAGCTTGGCTGTCATCCGCCCGGTGAAAGACGTCACAGCGAACGCGGGCGAGACTGTGCTGTTTGAGTGTCACGTCGTCGGGCCGCAAGACACGGACGTGGACTGGCTGGCCGACGGGAAACTCATCCAGCCGGCGTTGCTCAACTGCAAAATGCACTTTGATGGAAGGAAAAGTCGCCTGCTGCTTAACTCGGTGCACGAGGATGACAGCGGGACATACACTTGCAAGCTGAGCACAGCCAAAGGTACACCATGCAGATTAAAGAAGACATAGGATGCATTTTCTTGAAACGCTCATTTTATATTTTACAGAGGAAATGACTTCCTGTGGGAAACTAAGCGTGATTCCCTCAATTGAGCCGCTCTTTACTCGCAATCTGGATGTTCTGGAAGTCATCGAGGGCCGCAACGCTCGATTTGACTGCAAAGTCAGTGGGACCCCGCCCCCTAAGGTCATCTGGACTCACTTTGGTAAGGTTCATCGGTTAGAGTAACCTTAACCCTAAACTTAACCAAGGGGTGCCCAAGTCCGCTCCTCCTGATAACGAGCCTGATGATTTGTATTACTAGGTGTTGACTTGGGCAGCCCTGTTCTAAGCTCTTCACTTCATTGCCATCTAGTTTTTTGGGAGTGAAAACCAAAAAGGTGGTTGGCAGTCAGCGGTACCTATAACAGAATGCGGTTCTCAGCAGATCACCCGCTCACCGAGAGTGAGGATGTCCATATTCTTCGGGAGAACGGGCGTCACTCCCTCATCCTCTCTCACGTGACCAATGACGACGAAGGTTTCTATACAGTGACGGCCACGAACAGTCACGGAGAGGCCGAATGTTCTGCCGAACTGTACATACAAGAGCCACGGCCGGCCATCTCCTCACAGATGTAGGATCATAATCAAAATATTTATTGGTGTCGGCTTCATTTATGGATTTGCATTCATTCTTCACGCAGGGCTAAACTGGAGAAGATGCCATCCATACCAGAGGAGCCCGAGGTCCCTGAGAATGAAGTTGAGCGTTTCACAATGCCCGACTTCATCAAGCCCCTCTACGATCTGGACGTCATTGAGGGAAAGGAGGCGCTTCTCAAATGTAAAGTGGCTGGTTTGCCATATCCCACCATTGCCTGGTTCCACAACGGCAAAAGAATCGAAAGCACCGAGGACCGAAAGATGACGCAGTGTAGGTGTTTGGCCCGGAAACTCAGGACACAATGCAAAGATTCAGGCCGACGTCAGCACCAGAACCTCTCGTATATCATTTTTTTTCAGTTCGCGATGTCCACAGTCTGGTCATCCGCTCAGTGTGTCACACGCATGCTGGGGTCTACAAGAGCGTCATCTCCAACAAAATTGGCAAAGCTACTTGCTACGCTCATCTCTACGTTACAGGTGATTCTCCGTTTGAAACATTTTTATGAAAATACCACAAATCGCCTGCCACCTCTTTATTTCCACTCTGTATTCCTTTTCAGATATCCTCCCTGATCCTCCTGACGGGACTCCAGTGATAGAATCCATCACTGGTAAAGTGATTACCCTTAGCTGGAAGAAGCCAAGGAGACTGGACCCATCCATTGGTACCCAAAAACACTGTGTCTCATAAAGAACACATGACACTCCGGTTGTGGTATTCTTGCCTATATTTCCATGTAGAGCCAAGCTCCTTGATGTACGCCATCCAGCAACAAGCCCTGGGCTCCATCCAATGGACGATCATCGCATCCGGCCTGACGGACACCACTCACACCATCAGCACACTGTCCAAAGGTGTGCGCTATTCCTTCAGGGTTTTGAGCATCACCTCCAAGGCCTTTAGCAAGCCCTCGCCTGCCACAGAGCCGGTGCAACTGCTGGACCGAGGTGAGCTCTAACTTGAAACCATCTGTTCTTACGCAACAGCTGCTTTGACTACCCACCCTGTGCTTTGGGTTCAAGGTCCCTATCTTCAAGAAGCTCCCGTGATTATTGATAAGCCAGACTTTGTATACGTGATGGAAAACCAGTCCGTGACCATCACCATCACGATCAATCACGTCAATGCCGTCACCATCTGGAAAAGGTATTTCACATTCCATATGAGTGGAAGGGGGGTCCAACGAGGTCATCTTGAAGAGTGACAAGAAAAGCATTTTGATTGGTGGAGGCAGCTTTTCATATAATTCATATAATGTCAACGATATGGACAGGAGGGGAGTGGTGTTGAACGACAAGAGGGGCGTGTACGAAATGACAATGCCAGATGACGATCAGCACACTCTGACGCTGACCAAAGTGAAGAGCGCCGACGTTGGCGAGTTGATGTTTGTGGCGTCCAACAAGCATGGGAGTGACAGCTGCACGTTCAGCGTGGAAATAGCAGGTAGGCTCCACAATCATCACCTCTGTTGCTTTTGGTTGGTCTTCACATCAAGTATACATTATGGCGATGGGCCATGATGGCTCACTCTGTCCACAGCTCCCCCAACATTTGAAACCATAATGGAGGATATTGACATTTGCGCCGGGGAGTCACCTCGCTTTGCTGTGGTTGTGGAGGGCCGGCCCATCCCCGACATCCTCTGGTTCAAGGTTTGTAGTTTTCAGTCTCAGTCAGTCTACAAAGGAACGGATGCAAGGCATGCCATCTCCTCGTTTCAGAGCGATATTTTGCTCTCGGAGGGAAGCCATTTCACGTTTGTGTACGACGATAACGAATGTTCCCTGGTGGTCCTCAACGCTCGCCCCGAGGATTCAGGAGTGTACACCTGCACCGCGAGGAACTCGGCAGGTTCCGTGTCCTGTAAAGCCGAACTCACCGTTCATGAAGGTGACCTCCGTGTGCTCTCAAACATTTCGTCAATCCTTGCAATGATGTATTCACGGAGCTCATCATCCAAAACAGTTTTGAGCAAAGAGGAGCCGATGGAAGACGAGGCTACCATTTTGAGGAAAATGCGACGACTGACTGACCATTATGACATTCACCAAGAAATTAGAAGGTAAGGCATAATCGATCAGCAGAGTCAAGGCAAGTCATGTGACTACACACCTCCAATTGAAACCACAAATTCATTCATAGTGACTGACATTCTCGCATTAGAATGCTTTCGCTGACTTTCCCCCACATAAGTTAATGTTGAAACATTTATGTTCCCCCAGGGGTGCTTTTTCCTATGTAAAACGCGTGAGCCAGAAAGTGGACAAAACCGAGTACGCCGCCAAGTTCATCTCCACACGAGCCAAGAAGAAAAGCTCAGCTCTGCGAGAGATGAGCCTCCTCTCCAAGATGGACCACGAGCGAATTGTCTTCCTGCACGATGCCTTTGAGAAGAAGAACATCATCATCATCATCACTGAACTGTATCCATACGAAAAAGGTTGAACGGATGCTGCCAGATGAATTGTTGGTAGGAACTTTTTGACGCTTGTACCTGGATACATTGCGATTGCCAAACACGTCATTATTCACCTGAATGCACATGTCAAGATGCCACGAGGAGATTCTGGATAGATTCACACGGAAAGCTACACTCATGGAGTCTGATGTAAGTTTCATGTCATGTTTTATGGACTTACTCTCCAGTGAGTTGCAATTTACAGCTGTCATCATCATTGTACGCTAGGTACGTTCGTGTATTAGACAGTTGCTGGATGGAGTGGATTATCTTCATCATCTTAACATCATGCACCTGGATCTCAAGGTAGACATTTCTGCAAGATTCTTATCATCTTCTTTTCGTCATTCATTTTGAATGTGGTTTGTACATGCTTATATGTAAAATGAGGGAAATGATATCATGAAGGCAAAAATGTTTGCAGTCATGATGAATATTGAAAGCGTCGCCATGACCTTTTTATTGCCTGGTTTCTCTTCAGGGACAGCCGAGTAAAGAGTGGTTCTTTGTTTTTCTTTTTTTAGCCTGACAACATCCTTGTGGCAGACGCGCACAGTGATCAGCTCCGAATCTGTGACTTTGGCAATGCGCTGGAGATCACCCCGGACGAGGCTCAATATTGCAAATACGGCACACCCGAATTTGTTGCGCCCGAAATTGTTAACCAGACTCCTGTGTACAAGGCAACTGATATCTGGTAACGGCATTGGCAATATGAAGTATCTTTCATTTTTTTGCAAACACTTCTTGCTCATACTTGCCTTCCCTTTCCTTAGGTCTGTTGGAGTTATTGCATACCTCTGGTGAGTTATGTGATTCATGAGATTTGAAGAATCGCCCTGTCATGAAATATCAATGTGATTTTTGTTATCAGTCTGACAGGAGTTTCTCCATTTGCTGGTGAAAATGACCGCAGCTCCGTGCTGAACATCAGGAACTACAATGTTGCCTTTGAGGAAAACATGTTTGCTAATCTTTCACGAGAAGCCAAAGGTTTCATCATTAAACTGCTTGTAGCAGACAAACTGTGAGTAAACCCTTTTTCAAATCTTAGGTATCATAGTCTTTGCAAACACACACACACACACACTCATTAAAATGTATGCGTTCATAATTTGTTTTCATTTAGGAGACCTGATACTCAAGAATGTCTCAGACATCCCTGGTTCAAGGTACACACACTTTATTCATTGTTATTCAACGTTATTCAGCTCTGGCTTTCTTTGAAATGGCCTTCCATTTGTTTTCTTAAAGACTCTCAGTAAGGGCTCAGTTCTAAATACAGAGGCACTGAAGAAGTTTGTATCTCGCAGAAAATGGCAGGTAATGAAGAATTTTGTCGAGTTTGCAAATCTCTCATATGTGAAGACAATTGAACAACTTTGTGTTTGTTTGGTGGTTTTTAGCGCTCGATAATCAGCTACAAGTCTAAAATGGTCATGAGGTCCATTCCTGAGCTGCTGAATGATTCTTCAAGTCACATCTCCATCGCAGTTCCGAGACACCTTAAAGACTCTTCGCCTATGCCGTCCTCATCCTCTGATTCCGATGAAGACATTGATGAACTTCCTTTCATTCCAATGCCACTCAACATGGAGTTCTCTGGATCAAGGATGTCACTGAATGACATTCCAACCAATGATAAAGACACGGGAAAACAAAATGGAACATGTAAACAGTCTGTGTCTGCTCCCCAGGAGACAGCAAAACACGATGCAGTCGAAAGGAACAAAGACAAGCTTGGGTTGACGGATGAAAGCCGGCAACACGAAAGAACAGCAAAAGAAGATGATATGGGTTCCCCAGGTGAAGAACTACCTGCTGAGCTGCCTGAGAAAACTCTGAAAAGAAAGCCTCTGCAACGAGGGTCCAGCCTGGAATCAGACAAACCTGAGAGCGTGAGACGAAAAGGAGAGCTCAGACGTGGAGGCTCAGCTGACAGTGCTTTGCTTCTTCGGATCACGCCAGAGGAAGGCGTTTCAGAAGGAAACCAAGAGGGTGGCAGAAAGCTTCTCAGGAAAGCCGCCTCCATGGAACTGCCAAAGCGGAGCGCCAGTCCCGGAACTATCAAGATGAGTCAAGAAGATTATGCTCTGAAACTAGAGCTGATGAGGCAACGATTGCTCCGTGGGGGATCCGTGGACAAAAAGATGAGTGGACTGCGAGGTCCCCTATTAGAAACGTTAGGAATGGGTGAGGAAAAAGGCGCAATCTCCTCAGATCGTTACTCCCGCAACACCCGCCTTGGACCCGCTTCACTGACGAGAGCGGCATCGAGTGACTCGCCCAGGGACGACATTGCCAAAGCCAAGGTATTGAGCAAAAGCGCTTCCTTCAGTCAAGGAGATTCCGAACCAATCGCCTTACACAGAAGGTCGGGAGCTCCCCTCGAGATTCCTTTGGCACAGGTGGAAGAGCGACGACTGAAGGAAGCTATATCCATGTCAGCTCTCACCGAGCAAACCAAGCTAGACTCCCGCCCAGTGACTCCTCGAGAGCTTTCACCAAAATCGTCCACGCCGGAGCATGTCCCGCAGGACAGTCCCATTAAAACCGAAAGCGAGGAATCATTAAAGGAGCAAGAGAATGCATCTGAGGAAACTCTCAGCGGAAAGACAGACACGGTGGTTACAGACCGTAATTTTGATGAGAGGTCAAGCACAAGCAGCTTCTCAGAGAAGGAAGTGCTGGTTGAGGCAGACGTCGTGAACCACATTGCAACCTCACCAAGTGTCACGGTGCAAATACCTGAAATACAAGCAAATGTGGAGAAAGAGCTAGAAACAAAAGAGCAGAAAGAAAAGGAACAGACAATGAATGGTGAGGAAAGAACGGAAGCTGTCGATGAAGAAAATGAATCTGAAGAAAGGTTACAAGAGAATGAAATAACTTGTGATGAATCATCAGAGATCATGACCTCAAGCTCACTGACCACAAGACTAACACAAGTGGAACAGAAGAATACGCTGACCGCTCATGCACCGCCTTATCCAGCACCCTCACCCCCTGCACAGGCGGTTCTTCCCGATGGAAGGACTTCAGCATATGCTAGCATCATGCAGACCATCATGGTCCCTTGCCTTCAACCTCTTGAAGTCCTCAATGCCCCATCAGCTCCTGCGTCAACGGATCGCTTTGAAACGGCATCATTGCCGACCAAACCACACGTTGTGTCAACGACCGAGCATCCGGCCGTCTACTCTCGAGTGGCCTCGCCCGAAACCATAGCAAAAGAGCCTAGTCCGCCAAAGACCACCGCACATTCCTCTCCTCCCTTTGCAGGAGTGGACCTAGAAGACATTTCCTCTGAAGAAGTTTTTGAGGCCCGCTTCAAAAAACGTGACTCTTCCTTGACAAGGACTTTGAAATTTTTGTCTCGGTCAAAGAATGAGGACAAATCACATGTAAAGTCTTCAACAGAGACAGGTGAGGTGATATACAGGCCCGGTCCACAGGGTGCCCCACTGGAATTGGCACAGAGGAAGCTTGAGGAAAAGTCCAAATCGGTCCAGGATCTTCGTGAAGCTCAGAAGGACCAAGGTTTTATGAGGAGGCTTTCACTGCGCCTGAAAAGAACTCCTTCAACCGAACGCAAAGAGGAAGTGACCAAGGAAGAAGATTCGGTGCCGTCAAGACGTAGGTTGTCTTGGACACTTGGAAGAAGAGGATCACAAGATAAGAAGGAAGTGGAGATGATGCGCATGGATGATGGACCTGATAAAAAAGAGGAAAAGGAGGCTAAAAAGTCCACTGACTCTCCAGTCTTGACGATGCGGAGGAAGATTGAATCCACAGTTGCCGGTATCTCAACCAGAATCCGCAGCTACTCTGAAGAAAGAAAAGGGATGGAAGAGAAGGAGCCAAAGAAGACGCCAATTCTTTCCATGCTTCGTCGCGCAACATCAGAAAACCGTGGCGTAAAGGTTCCCACTGTTCCCCAGAACCAGTTGGTGTCTCAGGCCAGTAATGGGGCCTCATCTGAGTCACTGGACTCAATGTCCAGCTTCAAGTCAGACGCCTCAAAGGGTACGATGCAATGTCATCATCATTCTAAAATACATGGGGTTCTCGGTTACCACCGTCCTGACAGTCGGCGTTTCATCACCGTTATGCCGTTGTAACCGAGAAACCCCTCGAAAAGCCTGGCGGTAACTTAACTTTATGGTTTTTGGACAGGTGTCGAAGGAGAGCGAAGATCTCGTTGGGATCGATGGGGTCTGACCCGAGGGAGACGATCCAAGGCCGTATCACAACCAGATATACCCACGGCCATCTCCAGAGAAACCGGTTCCCAGCCATCGCGCCAGTACTCCAGGCTGGTGGCCGGTATGTCCAGACTGGCGTTATGCTTGACCGTTCAGATTGTATGCATTCGATCCTTGTCTCGCAGATTTTCCTCCAGTGTTCCACATTAAACTAAGAGACCATGTCCTGCTTGAGGGAGATCCAGTGACACTCAGTTGCCTGCCTGCAGGAAGCCCTCATCCCCACATCACCTGGATGAAAGGTATGATCCACCCAGGAATAAATATGTTCTTGTTGCTAGGTGGGAAGCAAAGTCCCATAAATGACACTGAAAAAATCAAACCGTAATCACAAATCTGCAAGATACAGTAGCTGTATGCATGAGGTCGATGCACATCATTTCCTTCAGATAAGAAACCCCTGGAGATAGACTCAAGGATGAACATGATAGCGTGCCCCGATGGCAGGCAGCTTCTGATGATCATGCAGACCACCAAAAAGGATGCGGGGGTTTACGAATGTGTTGCCACAAGCCCCCTGGCTTCTGCTTCCAGTTCTTGCACAATCTCCCTTGCACGTAAGTGTTTTTGTTGGTTTGTTTGTTTGTTTGTTTGTTTGTTTGTTTGTTTGTTTGTTTGTTTGTTTGTTTGTTTGTTTGTTTGTGTCTGCATCTGCATGCGTGTAGTAGCAGGTTTTTGGTACTATAAAATGAACCTTTAAAATTCTGGTGCATAGTTTAGGTTTGGGGGGGAGGTGGTTTCATCTTGTTTTTGTGAAAGGTCTGCCCAATCGTCCCGGTACACCCGAGATCCCTCAGAAGTACAACAACACAGCTTTGGTGCTGTGGAGACCCTCCGACACGACCGCACCCTGCACATATTCTTTGGAGAGAAGGACTGAAGGTTTGTTTGAAATTACTTTTAGTTCATGATCATCTTTTCGATCAGCAACATGCGAAACAAAAAGCAAAATGGACAGACGTTATTCAAACATCACACAAATAAAGATGCTATGGAAACACGTCATAAGACAGTGGAGGTGACATAAGTAGATGTGAAGTACCAGATACTGACAGTTCCAGGCACTGATTGATATGTGCAAAATGGATTTATTTATTTGTCTTTGTCCCCCAGGAGAGAGCAACTGGCTGATGGTGGCCACAGGGATAGCAGACTGTTACTATAATGTAGTTGATTTACCAGCAGGGGGCGCTTTCAGATTTAGGGTGGCTTGTGTCAACAAGGCTGGCCAAGGTCCGTACAGCAACCTCTCTGAAGTTGCGCGACTGGCTGCTTCAGGTAAATGCAGAATGTACTGTATTCAATTTACCTTTACTTATATCGCTTACTGCTATTATTATTACTCTTCTTAGAACCAATTGAGTCCAGTCCACCAGTGGTGGTCAAGACTGGCTCGGCTTCAGGGGCTTCGACCCCTGTGTTGAAGATGTCATCCATGAAAATCCCACCGATGAAATTGGCTCCAAGTAAAACCCCAACGCAGACACCCGTCTCGATGCAGACACCCGTCTCGATGCAGACACCCGCCTCGACGCAGACACCCGCCTTGACACCCGGCCAGATGCAGACACCCTCCCCAACGGCTGCCCCACCTGCCCCTCCAACTTGTCCTGCACCGTCAGATAAATCCCCATCCCTGAAAAGCGTCCAGCCGGCAGCGCAATTTGAAATGAAGCAGACGCAAGCCGTGACGGCAGCCCCTTCAGAAGCAGGACCAGCTTTGACCAATACGACCGTGCAAACTACAGCAGGCAAAGCAAAGTCGGTGCTGAGCATCAGTGTGGGCAAACCCCAAGCCAAGCCAACAACTCCGCCTGTCATTCCACCCAAACCCCAGACCCCCGTAAAGGTGACCATTACCACCAATGCTCCTATTCCTGTAACTCCACCCGCCCCCGTCATTGGGAAACCCATCTCCTCTGTGCCGACGTACGCGCCGACTGCCAGCGCTCTTGTTACGCCGTCTTCTCAATCCAGCGTCACGCCGCCAACCACCACGGCTGCAGTCTCTGTTGTTAAAGTCTCCACGCCGGTGGTGGTGTTGCAAAGCTTGACACCCGGGGGGGACAGTCGCGGTACCCCGTCGGGGCGGATCACCCCGTCGGGAAGGATTACCCCGTCGGGACGGGCTACACCCTCTGGAAGAAGGACGCCGCTTGGCAAGGCTGGGGAGGGATATCTGCGCCAGGGAGTTCCTCAGAAACCCTACACGTTCATGGATGAGAAAGCAAGGTATAACAAGTTCCAAAGTGCCTGTTCTCTTTTCGGTTGCAAAAATGTTAACCATAAGACTTCAGATTAGAATGCAGAAGATTCTTTGAAAATTTGAAGGAGGTTGGTGTAAAACGCTCCCTTCTTGCACTGCGATCATTGTCGTGACTCAGGGGCCGCTTCGGCGTGATCCGAGAGTGCCGTGAAAATGCCACGGGAAACCTCTTCATGGCCAAGATCGTGCCTTACGAAGCCGACACCAAGCAGGCGGTGCTGCAGGAGTACGACGTCCTCAAATCGCTTCATCACGACAGGATCATGGCGCTGCACGAGGCTTACGTCACACCGCGCTACCTGGTGCTGATCTCAGAGTTCTGTAGCGGCAAAGAGATGCTCCGAAGCCTCGTTGACAGGTGAGCACTTTGGACTCGTGCTTGACTCCGTAACAGACATCACTGATTGTTCTTCACAAGTCTTTCTTTCTAGTATTTCAAGGCTTGGCCGTGCTGCCCCTATCTTTGAATGACTGTCATATGTGTTCTCTCTTGAGGTTCCGTTACTCGGAGGAAGACGTGGTGAGCTACATCGTACAGATCCTTCAGGGGTTGGACTACCTCCACACCAGAAGAATTCTCCACCTGGACATTAAGCCCGAGAACGTCATGGTCACGCATATGAACGTGATCAAGATCATTGATTTTGGCAGCGCTCATAACTTCAACCCACTTTTCCTCAAGCAGTTTAGCCCACCCGTCGGAACGCTGGAGTGCATGTGTAAGAAAGTCTTCCATCAGATTGAACCGAAACAGATCATTCTATTTGTACATACTTCACCAAATCCTTTTTTCCTGTCCTGTCCTGTCCTATCCTGACCCTGCAGCTCCAGAGATGTTGAAAGGGGACGTGGTGGGCCCCCCAGCAGACATCTGGAGCGTGGGTGTGCTCACTTTCATTATGTAAGTGTTGCATTCACACGGGTTTCTTTGAATATCATCGCCCGTCCAACAAAGGCAGCTCAATTGTGTGAAAAAAGCTCTTCCCTTTATGGAGGCTTCCCAGGAAACTCAAACATGTCTCACATTGACATCAGTGATCTAAACAAACAAAAGGAATGATAATGTGAAAAACATTGGCCGCATGAAGTTATCTTGGATTATGTCGTTGTTGAAATGTGTCAAATTCTTTGACAGGGAAATCTGAAGATTTGTTGGTATTTGTGACTCTCAGGTTGAGTGGCAGGTCGCCTTTCATGGAAAATGATCCCCAGCAGACGGAGATGAAAATTCATGCTGCAAAGTTTGATCTCTCCAAACTCTACCAAAACGTGTCCCAAAGTGCCTCACTGTTCCTCAAGAAGATCCTCTGTAGCTATCCTTGGTAAGTGGAACCACAAGCCTATGATTCAGTTGAAAGCAGCAAGACTTATGGTTCAATTTCATTTCAGTTACCTTCAGAGTAATATTGAGTTGTATTTTGAAGGATGTGTCAGAGGCTGCTGTAAATCCAATGTTTGTCTTCCTCAACAGGGCCCGGCCCTCCATCAAGGACTGCTTCAATAACCCTTGGCTTCAGGACGCCTACCTGATGCGTCTCCGTCGGCAGACTCTCACCTTCACAACCGGCCGTCTCAAGGAATACCTGACCGAGCAGCAGCACAGGCGAGAGGCGGTGGCGACTCAGCATAAAGTTCTCCTTCGATCCTACCAGAGTTCTCCACAAACCCCGACCAGTCCCGTCGTACCGGCTCTGCCGACTTCCCCCTTGCCCCAGTAGTAGTAGTGGGTAGGCTTCTGAACAGATGTTGACCTTGAGGAACATCAAGAGGAATAGCCACAGCGTTGGACGTTGGGCTGCTCGCCAATGGCAAGATTTTGGCTCTGATTTGGCAAATGGCATAAAATGCCCGGCAACACGTCACCGAGATCCTTTTCTCGGTTGGTTGGTTAGCTATCTTGGTGTCTCACAGGACGTTACCTCAGTGTTTGGAACTTTGAAGGCATTTTTGGTGAAATGCTGAAATGATCACATGCAAATGACGTGCTGTAAACGTTGCTTCATTTAACGGTGATACAGTGAAAGACAATTCTTTATCCGTGCAAAACGGGTCATTTGAAATATCGGCACACTTTGTTTGGTTTTCAAAATGTGCACTGAGCATATATTTGTGGACGTTCCTCAAGGGCGAGTTACTTCGATGAAGATTTTGACTCTCAATTGGAATGCAAAAAAATGAGAATCTCAGGAGATGTATTTATTTTGAATAAAAATAGTTACAATTTGCTCTGGTTATATTGCTCCGAGTGGCGGGAGTCGAACAAACACCTTTGTGGCTTCCATCTCACAGATACGCTGATTTCAAATCGACCTTTCACGTCCGGAATTCATGGAAATGTACAATGGAGTGCAAATGTGTTGAATGTACGTAAAATGGACAACCAAAATTTCAAGATGGTTTTTAACTGACGGTAAAGAACAGCGAGTAAGTGCTTTGCTTCCAGCTTTGGTCTGCAGCCTTCCTGTGTGGGCTTGGGGCTTCGTCACAAACATTGCATTTTAATTGAGTGAATGTCAGTAGGAATGATTGTTTGCCTGCCTGTATGTCCACTGCCGTGGAGTGACAAGCTGACCATAGAGCAACCCAGTCAGCTGGGATAAGCTCCAGCTCATCTGCTGAGATCAAAAATGGCATCATCTGCTGAGATCGAAAATAGCATCATCTGTTGCTCACGGACAAAAGGTGCATATTCAGCCAAAAGAATGCCGTTTTCAGTTCCAATCTTCAAGCCTCGGCAATGTAATGATTGACGTATGTACTGTAAAATCTGACAGCAGGGTAGACGATCCACATTTTGTATGAAATGCTCTTCTGTATTTTGTGGACAGTGCGTTGCGGTGCCTCATGACGGATGTTAAACTCTGAGTTCCTTAAACCGATGAATTGTTTGCTACCAGGACTCTTCTGAATGTGACTTCTCTCTGTGTGTGGTTCACAGTTGTTTGTTTATTTATTGAGTGACTGTTTCGGCTTCTGCTTTGGATTTTTGTGACTTGTTTTGGCATGATAGAAAGAAGGCTATGCAATAAAGACATTTGGAGCATATTCATGAGCTCACAAATGTGGTGCTCTTTCTATGCAAAAAAATGGTCAAATAACAAATCCAGTCCAAGTTTACAAAGATATTTGAAGGCCAAGACGGGAACAACTGTGGTGCTCATGTTAATGGGGAACCTTCGCCAGGTTAGAAGCACCTGTGCCTAAAGCCAAACCGTGGCAGGGTTTCCACATTCTGGACACCTCCGCAAGCGGTTCCAGTCAGCTGTGCATGCAGAGGCCCACCACGAGGTGACGCTATCACTCCTTTTACAACCCCAGCCTTGAAGTGCAGAACATGGCTGCCATCTAGGGAGGGGACAGGAATGAAAGTGGTGTCTTTAGTTTCACATTACAAGCCATTCAGCTCAGTGAGTACATGCACACCCCCAAAAAATGCACGTCGTAGTTTTGTTTTCTAAAAATGCACAAGACATCTCCATGCTGTATCGAGTCCAAATTGCCTTGACAGAGAGAACTACTTTCCTATTATCCAGGGAGAGTGTCGCTGCTGTTATATTCCACTTCAATTCCAAAGTAGATTGATGGGGAGAGCATCTGGCTTCCTCCGAGTCCAATTTGGCCGAGGAATGAATGAATTCCATGTGCGCTGAAGGGGTGCGAAGCAGGTTGTCAGATTGTAACAGCGTATCAGGTATCAAAGTAGCAGTAAATCAGCAGGGGATGGGGGGATCTTTCGTGCCAGGTGTGGATATTAATAGAAACAGAGGTATGCCTCGGCACGGGGCCTCCCACACAAGACCTGCTTTCAGCTGAAAACATGGCGATGCGGCGTGAGGTCGTTGCCTCCTCTCGGAAACCGCTGTAAGCTCATTATCGCTGCCGCCGCTTCTTGGATCGGCACCGAGACGCGAGGCGGCGTGCATTATGTGCCCGCTGAACAATTCTGCCACACAGGTGATTGATAGCGTGACGCCGAGTTTTGCTCGCCGCTGGCCTTTGCCTGATGCCGTTTGGAGGTCATTTGTCCGACCTTACATGCGACATCAGCAGATGGGCTGTGCAAAGGTCTTCTCGCTGGAGAATGCTGCCAACATCGTTTGGGGGTTACCAATGGATGGTGGCCCAGTAGCCTTTCTGCCGTGACTGGCGTAAAAATGTCGTAGATTTTGTTTGTCCACCTGTCCCAATTGGCAATTGCTCCCAATCAGCTCCCTTTGGCCATTCGTGTCCTATCCAGGTGTGCCTTGTTGTCTGGTCTGTCTTATATATAGTTCCCTGCCTTTGTTTAGTCTGTGTTGTTTCGCTCAGAGGTCCCATGGCTGTCATTTGAACAGAGAAACAAGCAGTTTGACAGCTATGGATGCAATTGGGTGCAAATGAGGTAGGCGCGGACTGTTCTACATGAAAGGTTTCTGGAAAAAAACCGTTTTTCTGCACGTGTATATGTCAGCACTAGCAATAGAAAAAGTGCTTTCTCGAATGTGTGTCGTGTCAAGTGGGGTGCGAGCCGAAAGCGGCTATCGAGAGTGTGATGGTTGTCTCATCGCTTAGCACTCGGCAGCTCGAAGGTCTATTTTAAACACAGCCGTGTGTGTAACATTAGACGAGGTAAGGCGGCGGGCATGGTGATGTTTTTTACACTACAAGTGTCACCTGCCCGCTTTTGCTCACACAAACATTTTCGACCAGCGCCGGCCCCAGGCTATAATGACCACCGTCTCGTGACTGTCCATTTTCAGCATTGGCAGCCTTTGGGAATAAGGCTCGAAAATCAGGTCAGATTTGTCCCACGTGTATAAAACTGGGTCAAAGTCAAACTGTATTCCAACAAATATCCTTAACACCTGTTGCATGAAATTCGAGGTGGTAATGACTTTGAACCTTTCATCATGATTGATTTTTGAATCGTCACAATTGTCTTTCAATTTTCTCTTTTTCAGATTAAGAGTTAAAACTCTAAAAAAAAACAATTGGTTTTGCAAATATCCTCCATTCTTACATATTCCAGTTTGCTTCAACTTTCAAATGTTCACTTTATTTCTATTTCTTTTCATTTTCTGACCAGTTCAACGACGGGTCAAATTTACCGATGGATATTTTTGGTACACTGTGGCAAAAATCCCAACTCAGCAGGAGCACCAAAGTCGTGTCTGCCATGAGCAATGCTTTGGCATCACGTTTTCATTTCGTGTGAGTGGCGGCGGGCTAACACTTGAGCCGACAGCGCTGACTTCACTTCTTGGCACGTCTAATTAGGCAAAGTTTTCTTCCTTGGAAATGTTCAAAGTGTTTGCTTTGTTTGCGTGGACCACAAGATAAGGACGACATATTAACTTATTATAGTATCTAACTTAACTTATTCTATATTAACAGCAATGGCCAAATGATCTCAAAGATGTTTATGAAAAATATGCGTGGACCACAAGATCAGGACGACATTTTAACTTATTATATCTAACTTAACTTATTCTATATAAACAGCAATGGCCAAATGATGTCAAAGATGTTTTATGGTCATGAAAAATATGCTATCCCGCCAAAGTGAATTGAAAAGCAACTCGCTGACTCTTTGCCGCTAAAACGTGGAGCTGAACTTATGCAACGGCTTCTAACCTTTTTAGCGTGTGTCAGAAATAGAAGTTGTCACGGAATACAGGAGATGTCATACAACAGCGGGACCCTGCTGGCAGAGGCTCAACCACTAAAGTGATGCGCCGCATGCTCACATGGCAGGCGTAAAACAAGCGCTCAGCCCCATACGGCCCAGACACATTCAGAAGCCCAGACGGCAAGACACAACGTACAGTATTTACAAGAAAGTGGAGTGAAATAATGATATTTGTCTCAAGTGTTTTGTGATTCAATGTTTGAGGAAAGAATTCTGCAAAGAGTGTACACATTCAATGCTGAACAGGATGTGCAATGCAAAGTTTCACGTTTTGATTTTGCTTTCAGTGCGTTCGTGTCGCAATGTGACTTTCGAAATGTTCAGCAGGTTTACTATACGTGGACGATGATTCCCGGGCATGTGGCCTTCAAACAACCAAGATGTCTTTCAGATTTATGGATCGGTTGGTCCTTTTTTAGCGATTGGATATTTCAAAAGTCGCTTCATTCCAAGACCCCAAAATAAATGTCTCTGGGAAAGGGGGGGTGGAGTCCAGTGCTGAGATTTTGCTTGTGACAAGCTGTCAAGTGGACTTGCATGCTGCTCCTGTTTCCCAGGGGAGCTGTGGTCTCACTCCGCCTCCCTGCCATCGCTGACAATATTCCCTCCTCATGGACGCGACGCTTCACTCGGACTTCTGACTCTGCGCAATCTCGGCCGGACTCTGAAGTGGAAAAAGAAAAGGTCTTGCCATGTATTTGGAAGAAATAGAGCAGAGTGAAGAAGGTCCACTGCTGACCGACGCCTTGCTTAGCGAGAAAAGCCAGGTTGACAACGCAAGTGCATCACTTGACGGTAATGTCCTTGCAGAACTTTCAGAACGGTGTGTTGCCGGTCGAGAAATCGTCGATTCTGGACGTTGTAACAACTGTGAAGGTTTTCCAGATTGCAATGGCGACTCTGACAGATCTGACCGGTATTCCGGAACTGACAGCATAGTGGAATGCGTCACAATCCGTGATAAGACTTTGAGGTTTAGAGAGACATTAGATAGAAGCCACGCGAGAACCTTTAGGGCCTCTGAACTTTGCCTTGAGTCGAAGCCAGAAACGTTGAACGGTGAGAAAGACGATGCTGTCGAGTCGGCGGATGAATCGGACCGCGATACGGAACTCGGTGACGGTTACGTCCAAAACGAAAGCACGGTCGCAGATGACGATGATGAGTGGGGCTATTTGTCAGATGACAGCCAGGAAAGAAGTAGTGATGATGAGCTGTGTGAAGACATCCACTGCTTGCATCCAAGAGCACTTGGGATAGTTGACTTGAGCAAAAGTGAGGGATTTCTCTCGGCGACAGATCGCTTGACCCAAAATGAGGCAAGGCAGGTATCGGAGCAAAACTACTCCGACAAAATGTACTTGGTGGAAGACGATGGCTCTTCTTCTGATAGTAAGTCCTTTAAGACTTGTCCAGAATACTCCGAAAACAGCTTGACTTCATCTGAATCCGAATCTGAAAGAGAAGCTCTGGAAGATTGGAGCGATGAGCGGACCCAGTGGGAATCATTTGAGGATGATGAAGAACATTGCAACGTCTTGGAGGGTGTTCGGGTTCAAAATGAAACATCTCATTTTGCCCTCGAAGATTACTTTGATTTATTTGATAGGGCTGACTATGGTGTGCCAAATTTAACACAATCGCTGCGTTACATCTCTTGCTTTGATGGAGGAGACGTTTATGACTGCCTGTATGGTGACCAACTGCACTCTTCAGAAAAACCATGTGAAGACATTTCTAGTTTGGGAAGTGAATCAGAGGCTCAATCAGAAGACCGTGAGGTGCAGCGTGAACTCCATCACGTCCGTGAGGATTCTGATGTGAAAGCACGTCATGTTGCAGAATCTGATGTTCCAAACGTATCTGATGCTACTTTGAGAGACGCAAACAAAGACCTGAAAGAGAACATCTGGGCTTTTTCGGAGCACTCATATTGGTCGCTTATGGAACATGAGCGAGAGACTCTTGACTTGGTCCAGGAACATTACAAATCATTGAAGCCGAATGCGAGAGGAGAAAGCTTGGGCTCAAAGGAAGATTGCGGCTCCATTGAAATTTCAAGAGAAGTACGGGCAGATATCATTCACAGCGTCGTCTCAGAGTACGACAAGACTGAAGAAGGGGATGCCGAGCAGAAGCAGAGTAGAAGAACCGACGACTCGGAGGATGAGGATTACGACGAGGACCCCAATGAACTTTGCGACTGCGAGTACTGCATACCACCAGATGCACAGGTAAAAAAACATAATCAAGGCAAAGTGGTGATAGATCTTTGATTAAAAAAGCCCTTCGATTGCGACGTACGTATGTATCTCTTTTAATGATGGGCCGTCACAGCGCTTCACTCGAGCAAGCAGTTGATGTGTTGGATCACTTTGTTTTTCGAATCAGAATGTTGTGGCGCATATGCTCTGTTGACACGGCACCAGCTGGAGCCGCTTCCAAAAGCCATCATTAAAACGGGCTCCCAGAGATAGATATACGTATCGTATCTAGAAATATGTCCCCCGTGTTTACACTTGACAACATTTTGTGGAGATGGCCAACTGTTTTGTTCTTCCCAGGTACGGACAAAAGCGCTGCTCCCACAATTGGAATCTGACGATACGGGCAAGATCTGCATGGTCATTGACTTGGACGAAACCTTAGTGCACAGCTCCTTCACGGTAGGTTGCTCACTGCTGCAATTGAGTGAATGAGTTTGTCCAAAAAAACGTTCTGGCTTCTCTAAGACAGGTCGTTTGTGTTGCTTGGAATTACGTAATGAATTCCTTGCGACATGCGGTCGCTCCCTCTGCGGTTACTGACTGTCCTGAAATGACTCCCAAGTCAGATCCATACGCCGTATATAACGAGGCCGTTGACGTGCCGAACACGGACGTAGGCAAAGAACACCGATGCCTTTGGTGTCAAACCATTCAAGTCTGAAGTGACCATAAAACAGCCTGCGGGTTATTCAGTACAGCGAAGATGAAAAACGTTAGGCAAGTACGTTGTCAACACTTGAATCCCTTGAGTTCTAATTTGAGGCTTTACGTCACCTTCTTGGTGTCATCTGAAAGGTTTATGTGTTTTAGAAGTCCCAACCACACTCGCTAGCACCCCCTGGAGACAAAGAAGAAAAGCCCACATCAATCGACACGCAAATTGAAAAAGCTATTCCTCCAATTAAACAGGAAGTCAGCCATTTTGGTTTCAAGCAGCTATTTGGGGCAAATTTTGGGACTGGTACATTTTCTTTCTAATGTGGGCTGAACTTATTGATACGTTTTCCATCCTGACTTGTTCCTTTGCTTCCTTTGTCTGACTTTGTCGGCACCCTGTTTTCCATCTTTAATAGTCACCTTTGTTTGTCTTTGACAGCCAGTGAACCATGCTGACTTCATCACGCCGGTGGACATTGATGGAACGATTCACCAGGTCGGTTCTTCAAACACAGAAGTCCCGAGCAATTTATTTGCAATGATTTGGTTTGGCTTGATACGACGAAGAAAACATCTTTTTTTTGTGTCCGTCCCCTCAGGTTTATGTCTCAAAGAGACCCCACGTGGACGAATTCCTCCGGCGGATGGGAGAGATGTTTGAATGTGTTTTATTCACGGCGAGCCTCTCCAAGGTTGGTTAGCTGAAGAGTCACAAATGTCACACCGTATATGTGTAACGTGGCGCCGGCGCTTTGAAAATCCGATACTTGGAATGACGAGGATATCATTCTGACGTTTTTGCGAGACGTTTTGTTGTCGAGACATCATGAACACCAATTGCTTCATTTAACGACTGGGCTCGGATTTTAGAGCCATGAAAAATAGATCGTACTGGTGCGGAGCGAAACACAACCCCCAGAATAACAAAAGACACCATTTCTTTATGTCTTTTGTTTTGAGCAGTATGCGGATCCCGTGTCGGACGCGTTGGACAAATGGGGAGCTTTCCGAAGCCGGCTCTTCAGGGAGGCGTGCGTCTTCCACAAAGGCAATTACGTGAAAGACTTGAGCCATTTAGGGAGGGACCTCAACAAAGTCATCATCATCGACAACTCGCCGGCCTCGTACACCTTCCAGCCGGACAACGCGGTACGCACGTCTTTCCAAATAGCCCAGACGCCTTATAAAGAAAGCATTTGAATTCTTCAGGTTCCCGTGGTCTCCTGGTTCGACGACATGTCGGATAGCGAGCTCCTGGACCTGATCCCCTTCTTCGAAAGGCTCAGCAACGTGGACGACATTTACGACGTCCTCAAGGAGCAGCGCTCTCTGGGATGAACGCAATCGGCGGCCACATCGGCGTTGGTTGGCGCTTTCTGCCGTGGTCTCGATCGGCCGCATCGGCTGTGGGAATCGCTATTAGACTGAGAACCCCAAAAGCACAAGTTGGACCGTCTACGTTGGGGCCAAGTGGACCAGCCATGGCGGGATGTGACATTTGAAAGAGGACGTGGTGTCGGTCGGATGTGTTCTGCAAGATACGTTTCTCCGATTTTGAGGGTCATTTGCAGTGAAGCTCATCGTGGAACTGCATTCTAAAAATAAACGTGGCCTTTTATAAAGTAGACAAACCTGTGGATATAGTAAACAGCTAAAGACTACCTGAGATAGTTAGTATCAGAGCAGCAGATGGGGATTCAACCCAGGCAGAACGACGACGTTACTTTGCAGTCCTTGTTAGTGTTTTGACGATTGTCACGTGAAAGTGACAATTAAAACCAATGATTTGCAGAAATCAGACTCATTTCTATCATGAGAGAATTTATTGAAAACTGTTTGCACACATTATTTACATGACGCTCCCAAGTGTTTTTCCCGTTCTGTTCAGAAGGAGCCGAAATGGCACACTAAATGCAAGATTGTTCATGTCAACAGGAATTTGGGTTTCTGAAAAGCAATCTACTTCAAAAGGAAAACAGAATTGAAACACATGAGATTGTATCCGAGCCTTTTGACCTCACGTCGATAGACGAGCTGGGAGGAAGTCCGGAGGCAGACTACGGGCAATCTCGCTCACGGAGCACCTGTAAAGAAAAAAAAAATGCAAGAATTGCAACATTTCAAAACCCAAATCCGTCGAAACCTTTGTCCCATTGAGCAAACATTTGAATTGATTGGAATGGCGCCGAATGCTCTGATGAAAAGGCGCTTTTCTCGCTAATACGGCTTTACAAGCGTTTCCAAAGTTCAGGGTCGCGTGAGCTCTTTTGCGTCTGACCTACACTGGCCACAAATAGAGCACGAGTTTGTTTCCCACTCCTCGCTACAATCTGCAAAATGTCGCACTCTCTCGGCCAAAATGTTGCCGCTATTTATAAACTACCAATCGCATCTTTTCACATTGACATTTCTTCACGATTGGTGTGAGCAATTAGTCTTTCTAAAACAGGACGTGGGATGGAAATTAGATTTTTAATTGCTTGTACAGCTCCAGTTATTTGCGGTGGATAGGAACTGAGCCCTCACGCCATGTAATGAGTACCTAATTTTTTGTTGTCATCACTTGACTTACTCAAGACTCTGAGCTGGGCCGAACTTTTGGCTTTCCCGCAAGTGAAGAGGACCACTCCGCTCATGGCCGTGGAGGTTTGCTGGAAGGTCAATCTGTGAACGGCGCCCAGCTTCTCCAGGCGCACCCGAGCCCCGGACTGCACGGGTTCCCCGTTCACGGTCCAGGTGGGCGGGTTCTGAACGGAGGTCGACACCTCGCATTCAAAGCAGGCTTGAGCTGGGGCCACCACCTCCACGTCTGGCAGTTCTCGAACCATCACAACAGGCTGAGCTGCGTTGTGCACAAAAAGTGAGAAGAGTGTTTGCTTGACGTTGGTTAGTTGCACTGACATCTAGTGGCAAAAAATCAATCGGTCATTCGATGCCCAGGGGCCACTGCCCTGTCATCATTTCATTTCGCCTCTTACCCTCCACGGTCAGCTTGGCCGAGCAAGTGTACTCCCCGACCTGCATGCTGTAGGTGCCCTGGTCGTCCAGCGCCACCTGGCGGATGATCAGCTTGCGATAGCAGCCCTCGCTGCTGATCTCGAAGCGCTCCGAGGGCAGGATGACGTTGCTGCCTTTGTACCAGCGGATGCTGCAGCGCGGGTTGGACACGGTGCAGTCCAGCATCACACGGCTCTTCTCCAGCGCCGTTTTATCCTGCAGAGGCTTCACGATGCTCAGGGGAATCACTGGAAATTGCAATTTGTCCCTTTTGACTTTGAAAAGGACACAACGTGAGGTAGCAAGAATTTTACCTTTGACCCGCAACTTGGCAACAGAGTTCACATGTCTGGCAACAAATTTGATCTCGCCGGAGTCCTCAGGTCGCACATTGCACATGAGCAGAAAGTGTTTGGTCCCTGCGACAAAAACAAATGAAATTCACATGCACCCGGGCTTTTTGCTTCCAACCTTAATTTCACTGACCTTCCTGTCGGGTCTTGATGGTACTGGTGGGATGAATCATCTCCCCATTTTTGTACCATTCTCCCGGCACGTCCTCTACTGAGATCTCACAAGCAAAGACTGCGTTCTGATCTTCGGCGATGTTTAAATCCTCCAGGTCCTGCACGACCAGCAGCTCCCGTTCTGCCAATGGATATTTGTGTGTTGGACTCAAGTGTGTTTAGAATTCATGTTGCAGTCCTGTTCCCTCATTTGCAGTCATCGTTGCTCTTCCGAATCGCCAGCAGATGGCAGTGTTGAGAGGAATTCAACGCATGTTAGCGAGCTGCACGCTCATTGGTGAGTTCTCCTCAAGCCAAACAGGAAACGCCACTTTGACCTTTCTTTCACCAACTTTTTGTTTTTTGTGCACAGCCACTTTGCATTATTTGGTGTATACATCTTAAAGGTAGGTGGATCACTGCACACTCTTTGTGAACAGTTGCTACTTTCGTTTGATTGAGTGCTATTTGGCCAAATTGATTTTCTTCCTGGTCTTCAGTCCTGCCAATTATTGCTGGACTTTGCACCTTATTGACCATAGCAACCTGAACACCATAAGCGGTAGCCTACATGTCAGATTCTGATCGATGCAAAGACTTTTAAGCATATTTTTCAAACTGTTGTCCACCAAGACCACAATGTTGGCGGCAGACTTTATTCGGAATACTTGCTACTTTCGTTTGATTGAGTGCTATTTGGCCAGATTGGGTTTTTTCCTGGTGTTCAGTCCTACCAATTATTGCTGGCCTTTGCATATGATTGACCATTGCAACCTGAACACCATAAGCAGTAGCTTTGATCGATGCAAAGACTTTTAAGCATCTTTTTCAAACTGTTGTCGACCAAGACCACAATGTTGGCAGCAGACTTTACCGTAGACCTCCACAGTGGCGCTTGTGGCCACTTCTCCGGCATCGCACGTGTACATGCCAGAATCGCCGACGAGACATTTGGTGATCTGAAGAAAGCGCTTCCTTCCGATGGCGTAAATACGCACGTTTTTGCCGGGCTTCACTTTGCTGCCATTCTGAGAAGGATGACAAAGCCAAAACAACAATTAGAGAGATTTGCACTTGACCTACTTCTGCTCCATGGGTGGAGAGTCATCATCCCAAACATGAGTGGGAACGTAGCAAAGCGGAAACTGCACTAGCGTAGGTTAGTGAGGCACACGTTCAGGTGATGGCGACTAGATTTGAAGTCATCGTTCAAGACGACCCAGAGTCACGCTCACTTTCATCCAATTAACTTCCACATTGTGCCTGGACACTTCACACTCCATGGAGACGACTGATCCCTCGGGGATTTTCTGGTCCTCTAATTTTCGGAAAATTGTCACTGGAGGTTCTGGAGAGAGACAGAAACGAACAAAATACATATAGTGTATATTTGGCACTGTGAAATTCCTTTCCTTCTGCAGCCCCAAAACATCCATGTCACCAAAGACTCTCTATCTTTCATTGGCCAAGACCTGAGTGCGAATGAATAGAGAGTCTGACATTGCCAGCAAAGCTTTGGACAATTTGAAGTCAAACAAAGTCTTTTCCAAATCATAGTAATTAAAAAGATTAAAGATTAAAGTCCCAATGATCGTCACACACACACCTGGGTGTGGTGAAATTTGTCCTCTGCATTTAACCCATCCCCGTGTGATTTTAATCCATCCCCTGGGGGAGAGGGGAGCAGTGAGCAGCAGCGGTGCCGCGCTCGGGAATCAGTTGGTGATCTAACCCCCCAATTCCAACCCTTAATGCTGAGTGCCAAGCAGGGAGGCAATGGGTCCCATTTTTATAGTCTTTGGTATGACCCGGCCGGGGTTTGAACCCACAACCTTCCAGTCTCAGGGCGGACACTCTACCACTAGGCCACTGAGCTGGTCATTTGCTGCACCTCCAAATATGATGAGGCGTCTATATAGTTTCACAGGCCTAAAAGACCTCCGAGAGAAAGCCCAACTACAAGGCGGGCCCGCGCAATAAAATGGCCTCGGCGCAAATCCTTCTCAATCTTCAAAGGGCCTACCCTTGACAACAAGCCTGGCCGACGTTTTCAGCTTGTCGGCGCAGAACGTGAAGGTGGCCGTGTCCTCCACCGAGAGGTTACAAATGGTCAAGCTGTGGACTTGTCCCTTGGCGCTCATGCGGAAGTGGCTGGACAGCTTGAGCTGGTTTCCGTTTCGCCACCAGGTGCCGGCCACACCGGGATGGGACAGTTCCACCTCCAAGGTGACTGTTTCCCGCTCCATGCTTTTCAGGTCGCTCAGGCCCTTCTTGATTGTGACTTTTCGAGCTGCAAAGAGAATGTGGATGAAATATCAAATGAGATACCTGCAAAATTGGCACCTCAACATGTGTCATGCATTCGTTTTTTTTAAAGCATGCGGATCTGGGTGAAAAAACAGGTAAGTCGTGACGGTGACACTGAGAGCCCGAAAACACATGATGTCGTTATCAGTCGACAGCAGGGGGCGGTATAATGTTGAAAATGAGATGTCCTACACTGAGCTGGCTGAAAACCATCTGCTTAATTATTTTTCCACACATCAGAATGTCATGTTGAGACCAGCGGGAACACACAGAATTGTTTTGCCTTGAAACCAAGCTAATGATTCAATGTGGACTGGAAGCACGTCCACTGCCCGGCTTCTGTTTTCTTGATGAGAATCAGACTGATATTTTGGTTTTGTGAGTACGGGTCTTTAGACCAAAGCCGACTTTGAACCTGCCAACATTTTTCATGCATTCTAACATGGACGACCATTAACCTGTGGGGAAAGAAAGGAGTGTTTATTTTGGAGACCCGATGACAACAACCTTAGTTTTGAAGGCCAGGGTGTAAATTTAGAAGCAATGAGAGGGAGATCCAAATTCATTGGCGCTGCCAGCGGCCCGAGGTCCTGACTTTGCCCTTCCCGAGTGATGAAAGAAAACACCTCGAGTCACTCGACGGGCAGACGCGTTTGCGAGGCATGTGCCGCATACCGTTATTGGCAAAACCGTCAACGGATCGGCTTTGCTCCTCGTAGAACCGGTGGTGGGATATGTTGGAAATACTCGGCAACCGTAGTATTGACTTTTCTTTTTACCTTTACTCCCTAGAGTAGAGAGATTGACGCCCCCCGAAAATGGTGTGTTTAGTTCCGTGTTGTGTCCAGAATGTGAATACTTGTGCTTCAAATGCGTGCTCGCAAATTTGCCTCATTCAGGGTGGCAGTCAGCTGTCAGTTGCAATCAAATCCCAGTACAAGAATCCGGCGGCGCCTCGCTCAGTCAAATGACTGGAAGTCACTGACGGCTACCAGCACATGCTCGGTGCGGTCGTCAACGCAGGTAAATAAACAGCAACGGCGGCGATGGCGGCAGGGCGGCGACACGTGGGCTCACACTCACCTTCCACGGTGAGCTGGGCTTGCGTGCAGTCGTGAAGCGTCTCGCAGCTGTAGCAGCCCCGGTCGGACACGGCCACTTTGTGGATGGTCAGGCTGTGCTTGGGGCCTTTGCGTTTCAGGGTGTATTTGGCCCCGGGGTGGATCAGCACCCCTTGCCTCATCCACTGCACTTCCCTGCAATTCAGGCTCACTTCCACCTCCAGGGTGGCCTCGCCATACTCCTCGACTGTAACCGGCACCATCTTCTTGGTGAACGTCACCTGCTGTTCTGGAAAAAAAAAAAACACCAGATAGATAGATAGATAGATAGATAGATAGATAGATAGATAGATAGATAGATAGATAGATAGATCGCCAAAGGACTAAGGGCTATTGTGAACAACAGATTTGTGAGTGTGGCACTCGTTGAGGGACTGGACACTCACCTTGAACCTGGAGTTCAGCCTTTGACAGCAAACCCTCGGCATCAACGGTCACGGCGCCGCTATCGGAAAGCACGCAGTTGCGGATACAGAGCGTGTGGCAGAGGCCATTGCTGGAAAGGACAGTGCGCTCGTTGGGGACGACCTGTTTGCCATTCAGGCGCCACACCAGCTGAGTGTCTGCCGGCGAGACCACACACTTGAAGACTGCGTCTTCCCGTTCGCAAACGGTGATGTTCCGGAGTTCCGCTATGAACTCGACAACGCGGGGGACTGGAAGCAAAGAAAGGGCATAGCCTTGAGACATCTTTTTTAAAAACGCTTGAATTATTCTTTTTTTGTTCTCCTACTTACTGTTGACGGTGACAGTAGCTGAGGTTCTGTCATCTGTGCTTTCACAAGAATATGTGCCCGCATCTTCTTCAAGCACTTCAAAGATGGTAAAACTCCGCTCTCGACCTTGCGCCCGTATTCTGTGCCGACGACTCGGCGGGATCTCCGAGCCGTCTTTCAGCCACTGGACGTCTCCTTTTGGCTTATTGATCTCGCATCGTAACGTGACGCTGCTGCCCTTCGGAGACGCCACGCTCTCCAACGGTCGGATAAATTTGGCCTTCATTTCTGACGAGGAGGTGTGGAATATCATCTCAGAGAAATGAACTCGGTTATCATGGAGGGAATATTCAGGATGGAAACGGGGAGCGGCCTTTGATTAGCCGCTGTCTTACCTTTGACAAAAAGACTGAAATGCATATCATCTGTGTTTGCATCGCAGGCGTAGTCTCCAGAATCAGACAGGTGCAGGGGATTAATGGTGAGCTTGTGGGTATTACCCTCGCTGGAGATGTGAATGTTGTCCTTGTTCAGTAGTTGGCCATCTTTCAGCCAGCGCACATTGGCTTTGTCTCGGCTCACCACGGCACACAGTGTGACGCTCTCGTTTTCGTAAGCTAACATTTGATTGGTTGCCTTTTTGTTCACAAACTTGACTGGTTTCTCTGCAGAGGGAAAAATGACTTTATTTGGATTCAACCCGAGGTCATCTGGTGATATTATCAAATCTTCATATTCTCCTCTTACCCTGCACCTCAACAATTGTAATCAGCTTGTCATCTGCGGCATCACAAACATATTTCCCAGAGTCTGACGGCTGAAGTTTGGAGAGAACAAGTTTCCTTGTGACGTCATGGCTGTAAATTTTAACACGGGTGTCCGCTTTCAGAGTCTCGCCGTTCCTGAGCCACTGAACGCTGGCGTTTGGCCGAGACACCTCACATTCTAAAATAAGTTCTTCTCCTGACAGTAGTATGTGATGTTCCGGGTGATCGGAATTTCCGACGATCTTGACCGGGAGCTCTAGAGGAAAAGACCATTGCGGTCTGTTAATGTCTTCCAGAGGGAATAACCTTCCAATGCAATTACCTGTGACTGTGATATGAAAAAGCATCTTATCATCCGCTGCATCGCAAGTGTACTCTCCAGAATCCTCGAGAGAAGCGTTTAGGACGACCAGTGATCGGAAAACGCCCTGTTCTTCGCAACAGTATCGCTCCGTGTCATCAATCGGTTGATTGTTTTTGTACCAACGGACGGATGCGTTTGGTCTGGACAGTTCGCACACCAGGATAATGTCATCAGACACCAAGAATTGCTTTTCTGTTTTAGCATTGGTTTTCCCGATTATTTGGACAGGCAACTCTGGAAAAAAGGAGAAGAGACGTGAAACAGATCAATCACTGTCTGATGATTTCAAAGTATGACCCACCTTTGACTTGAATGTGAAAATCCATGACATCATCTTTTGCATCGCAGACATATATACCCGCATCTTCTAAAGTCAGCGAGTGAACAGTTAATTGACGCACGACACCGTCTTCCACAACGGTCAGGTTTTTGGAATCTTCCACTTCTTCTCCCTTCCTCTTCCAGAGAACCACAGCGTTGGGTCTAGACACCTCACAATCCAAAACCAAGGATTCGCCAACCACTTTTTCGAGTCTGTTCACGATCTTTCGTGGACGGACAAAGCGGACAGGAGGCTCTGTGAAAACATTGAAAGGTGGTGAGAGACGGATTAAGGTTTCATCTTGTAGAGTTGTGACTTTCCTTACCGGCTATATTTACAAAGAACGTCATGGAGTCATCGGTTGCGTCACAGACATACTCTGCGGAATCTTTGACGGTGGTTTCAGGTATGATGAGTCGTCTGTACACACCATCTACCTCCAGTATGAGGTTGTCGCTCTCCTCTACCTCAAGTCCGTCTCGGTACCAACGGACCACCGCGTTTGGCCGTGAGATTTCACAGCTCAGTACCATCCTCTCGGACATTTGCTGGCACAGTTCCATTTGGGACTGACTAGGAGATACGATCTGGACTGGAGGTTCTGAATAAAGGATTACAGTTTATGTGCATTTGTTTTTGAGATGTCCAAACTAACAATACGCCCTCAAAAGGGGGGCCTGTGAATTTTACCTGTAATGCTGAGGTTGAAGAATATCGAATCATCGGCTGTATCGCAAACATATTCTCCAGAATCCTCAACTCCGCTCTTTAGAATCTTCAGTCGCCGATAAGGACCTTCGACCTTCAGTTTGATATTTTCACTCATTTGGAGCTTTTGGCCGTCTTTGTACCAGGTTACAACTCCGTTTGGACGGGACAGTTCACAGCTGAGAATAATTTCCTCCGGTATGTGACGGTCGAGGTGGACATCTTCTTTCGGGTATACGATCATCACCGGCGGTTCTTGGAAGGAACGGTCAGAACTTTGGCACTCTTATTTTTAGACTGCATTCAAGCAAACTGGAACATTTTTGTTACCTCGAATGTTGACCTTGAACACAACGGCGTTGTCTCCTGCACGGCAGGTGTAGATGCCCGAGTCAGAAAGCCGGGCTGAGTGGATCGCAAGCTCTCTCTTTGTGGCTTGGGCTCGCACGGCGATATTGTCGCTCGGCCGGATTTCGGCTCCGTCCTTGTACCATTGGACAACGGCATCGGCCTTTGACACTTGGCACGACAGGCCGAGCTCTGATTTCTCCACGGCGCTCTTGAAAAGCTCCTCCTCTGGGACATCGGCAAACGTTACCGGTGGGGCTGAAGGCACATAAAGGATGATTATACTTGACGCTGCTCTTGACTTGCTCTTAAAAGTCACGTTCACAGCAGCCACATACGTACATGGCAGTTAAGACATGCCGAGATCAATGTCATTTCCAACACCTTGTTTTTTGTTGTTGTTTTTAAACCACACCACATAAAGGTTAGAGATGGACGTTAATTACATTTGAAGCAATGGAATGTGAATCGCTTGAGAGCTTTTTGACGGATGATTTTACTTTTGCGGGTTACTTGAGCTTGTAGCAGAGTATCCAACTCTACGATCACATCTTGAGAAGAAAAAGCTATGCATATCACCTTTCACCTCCGCATCGCAATCGTTGGACTTTGACTCATTGTCACTTTTACAACTGTACTCCCCAGAGCCTGAAGGCCCTGCTGGCTCCAGATCAGGTGTCCTTGTGAGGCCTTCCGAATCGATCTTTGTCGCTGATTTGGGAACGTGTTTGACCCCATCCTCATGCAAGCCAGGGTGACTTGCGGCGTCTGAGCCCTTGCGCTGCCTTTTTTCAGTATGGCCCGCTTCAACCGACTGTCTGGCTTTAACCTCTGCAACAGCTGAGAATAAAACCAATGCTACAAGAATTGCAGAGTTTCAGGAAGGAAGGAATCAATCCGTTTTGGCCACATTTGGCACAGGTTACATTTCGGATGGTGTTTGGATAGCATGCAGTCTATCGATCGGAACTTTTTTGTTGAAACCAGGGTTGACGACACCAGTTAGACCAGAGCAAACCAAGCAGGAGATCACAAAAGTGAAAGGAAAAAAAGGTAAGACACTGCAGGTTTTTCACTCCTTGGGATTAAGCATCTTCAACCTGTATAGTACCTTCTTGTAGGATTACAAACACTCTCAAGTAGCCTAAATTGTTTTAGTTGCACATAAAAAAAAAGCCCAAAAGTTAATGATTTTGAAAATATGTAAATCACCTGCAACATCCACCTTGAATTCTATGTGGTCATCTGCAGAATCACAGCTGTACATCCCAGAGTGTCTGACTTCTGCAGCTTTAATAACCAACGCTCTCAATGTCTCCTCTGCTTGGATTTCAAAATCACTTTTTGGATGCAGCTTCCCGCCATCCTTGTGCCACTGGACTTGGGCAGTTGGCTCTGAGACTTCACACTGCATCTTAACTGGCCAGCCTGCCTCTACCAATTTGTTCCTTTCTTTGTCTGGAATTGCTGCAAACCGTACAGGAGCGGCTGGTAAGTAGAAAAGAGTTGAAGTAAGATGAGAGCAAGACAATTTGGTGTCAATTAACCACTTTGAGCTCATGATGCTCCTCGAAATCAAACATAAGGAAATCCCACCTTGGACGTCCACATGGAATGTGACAACGTCTTCAGCAAGTTTACAGCCGTAGAGGCCTGAGTCCGATGTTTTAGCAGAGTGAATGATTAATTTTCTGAGGCTCCCATTTCTTTTCATGTCGAGGCCAGTTTTGCAAAAGAGATCGGCCTCATCTTTAAACCAGGAAACCTGGGCAACTGGATCTGATACCTCGCACTGGAGAATAATGGGAGAACCAGCTGCAATCGTCTTGTGTTTTTCTGATTGCAGAACTGGCATGATATGTGGCAATCGGCCTAAGAAAAAAGAACAGTGGAGCTTTTGAATACTGTACACGAACAGGTCCCCTATTCCTGGGGACCAGCAAAATAGCAGAAGAAAGTGAATAAATAACAAAAAGAAGACGACGAGAGTAAATCCATCACCTTTTACATCCACTTTGAATGTGAGGTTGTCGTCGGCTGTTGCACATTCATACGAGCCGTCGTGTGCGGATTCAGCGGATCGGATGATAAGTGTTCTTTTCCGACCTTCTGTTCGAAACTCCAAATTGTTTTGTTGCTGTAGTTTGATCCCATCTTTGTACCAGTCAACGACAGAATCCTGAGAGAGCTCGCAGCTAAGGACAATGGCACTGCCCTCTTGGAAGGTCTTGTTTCTGTCTGCCTCCTGAAGCTCTGAGAACTTTGCTGGAAGAGCTACATGTTTAAGATATTGGAAAAAAAAAATCTTAATACATGGCTAACCTAAATACCCAATCAACTGTAATGGACATAAGAGCAACAATACGTTAGCGTAAGAAAGATGGTTTGTAACCTCATCAAGTAGTACACAGTAGTAGTACTATTAGTAGTAGAACAAGAACATGTATCTGTCCATCTTACTGGTGAAATGATGCAAAGCGTTCAAGCCAGTCCCTGGAGGGCCGATTTCCTGCATGTCTTTTACGGATTCCTGCTGCAACGCACCAGATTCAAATGCTTAAGATCATTATCCAGCTTCTGCAGACCTTGCTGATCATTTAAATCCAGTGTCTTGCAGCAGGTAGTCATATAAACCATCCAGGAAACTGGCCCTCAAGGACCAGACCAGGATTGAAGGGAAGCCATTTTGGAAGAGTAGCAAACCAAACAAGGTTGGGAAAGATTAGCGACTTTTTGTGATTTGGTTGGAATTATGGCCAACCGCCAATCTCAGTTAGGTGGCAGTGCAAAACAAGGAAAGACTCTGGTAGGCGTCACCTTTTACTTCCACAGTAAACTGGACATCATCATCCTTCGACTGGCAACGGTATACTCCAGAATGAGCCACCTCGGTCGACGGAATGACTAGACTCCTCAAATTATCCTTTGACTGGATCTCTATTCCAGTTTGCGATCCGAGCCTTGTTCCGTCTTTGTACCATGTGACTTGTCCCCCGGGGTCCGACAACTCACATTGGAGAGCAATGGGACAGCCTGCCATGACTGTCTGATTCTGTTCAGTCTCTGTTAGAGCTGAAAAGGTCTGAAGAGGAACTAGAGGATGGAATGCAAAATGCAATTAGTTTTGAAAACTTATTTCGGATCCAAATAAAGTACAATTGTCAAAAGAATGTTGTTGTTTTTTTCTGTCAGAGTACCATCAAATCCTCTAACTTTTGTATTGAACTAGATTTAGCCAAAATGGTCTTATTCTTGTGAGACAACGTGTAACTCGAGAATCTCGGCATTATGTGACCACCGTCCTCTCTTTGGCTTTAAACTAATTCACTTGTAGCAATGCTTTCGAGGAGGATAGAGTTGTCCTTGGGCAATATTTGAAAGAGGTAAGCCAATAAGGCATTCTTTATTGCCATTCACCCAGCATATAATTCATGCCTAAGAGGCAAAAGCAAAAAGACTTTCAGGACCGGATGTTATCACATTGTGCCAACGCAAGACATTAGTACAAAGGATACCATGAAAGACTGTTAGCATGCTCATTGAAATGGGCCAGCAAGCCGCCTCAGCATCATTAATTGCTTTTTAAGTTCAGGGCAGTCTATCCAGCCGGTGAGGAACATTTTTTTTCCCCCACCTCATTTCCTGGATCGAAATTTTCCATTTGTGGCTACTGGAGGTCTGCCCTTTGCAAAGATGGGCAAGAATGTCAGGTTGTAGGGTAAAGCTTTGGGTTAAAAGCAGTGTAGGGAAAGCAAGCACGAGGGCAAAGATCTCAGAGCGCAGAAGAAGGACAAGAAAAAGTTAATAAAGCACTTCCGATCTATCCGCCCATAAGTAATCATCGGTACGTAGTATCTTAAAAGTGTACAGTTAATTATAGTTCCTGACAACGGCTGCTTGTCACCTTTAACATCCACTAGAACTGGCATAGCATCATCTGTTGTCTCCCAGCTATGAATCCCCGTCTCAGGGGGCTCAGCGCAACGCAAAGCCGGTTCTCTTACGGAACCGTCCACCGTCGGCTTTCGGCTGGCCTCTCCGTGTCGTTGTACTCCATCGTCATGCTTGGTGACGACTGTCGGCTTTCGGCTGGCATCTCTGTGCCGTTCTACTCCATCCTTGTGCTCGGTGACGACCGTCAGCTTTTGGCCGGCCTCCTCGTCCCGTTCTACTCCATCGTCGTGCTCGGTGACAACCGTCGGCTTTCGGCCGGCCTCTTTGCGTCGTTCTGCTCCATCGTCGCGCTCGGTGACGACCGTCTGCTTTCGGCTGGCCCGTTCGTGTCGTTCTACTCCATCGTCGCGCTCGGTGACGACCGTCGGCTTTCGGCTGGCCTCTTGGCGCCGTTCTACTCCATCGTCGTGCTCGGTGACGACCTTGTTCGGAATTGACGGTTCACACGGGAGCACTACAGGGAGCGCCACCGGCTCATCCACTTCTGCAGGCTTGATGCTCGCCGTCTGGCACGGTGTTGAAATATTCACAGGTAGAGCTGGGGATGTTTTGAGGTACATTGAGAAAAATTGCATCACTATCACTCATTTGACAAAACAGTGGAGCAGACCAACACCATTTAAAAGACAATCTAGAAATGTATGCATGGAAACATATCAGCTTTAAAAAGGCCTTTTAGGGCAAATGTTAAGATGATCCCTACAAAACATCTGATTGTGCTCTTTTCTTTGCAAATGCTAACCATTTACAGTAAATCACCTTCAACAGCCACCTTATTTGCAGTGACATTGGCACATGTCCGATAGCTCTCTTCTGATTGGACACTCGCCGTCTGCTCGAAACGGGAGGATCCCGAAAACTGCATTGACGATCCTCGTTCAGATTTCAGTGTGACGTGAACTTGATCCTGGTCTTTGGCAGCCTCCGTATTGTGGTGATGAGCCGTCAGGACGGCTGTTTCTAGCATGGATTGACATAGTTGGGGAGTCACGGCCTGCACTGTTTGACATAAGTCATCCGGTCCAACAAATGGGGTATGGAAATGGAAATTTCTCCTTGGCTGGACAATTGCTGAGTGTTGAGCGTCACACCGTTCCATTGGTAAACCTTGTGTCGTATCAGCCAAAACAGGCTTTGTTGTAGAGACAGTCGATATCGCCTCTGATTGGTAAATATCGGTCTGTATGGACTTACTGTGGTTGTCTGAAACAAGTCGTTTTGCCTGGATGGAATTAAGAAGATTATTTGTCAGGAAGTCTGAAACCTCTGTGGACTTGCGGAGCTCCTCTGCCTGAACTCTTGTGGACTGCGTTGCTCTAAAGGACTTCTCCATCTGAGGATTGCTAATAGAGTCCCAACACTGGCCTAATTGGACCGACGCAGTCTCTATGTGGTTAGTAAAGTGACTTGAATGGGGGGCAGAAGCCTTTTGCTGGTTACCTTGGCCTGATGGAACGGTACTTGGTGCTGAGCAACAGTGCTCTTCTAACGGGGCAGATACGTACTTGAGATTAGATTCCTCTGATTCAACATTTGTACTCCGCAGGGACTTACAAACAACCTCTGATGGTACAGCTGTCTGAGAGGAAGTAATGAACTGCCCAGAAACCTTGGGGTCTTCTGCCTTCTGCCTATGGAAAATCATTTCCTCACCTTGGGATTCAGTAAGATTTCTTGTGTCAAGTTTCATGATTGATGCTTGCTTTGCATGCTTGATTGGGTTGGAGTGAGATTGAGCTTTGACAGACTTGGCTTGAAGATTTTGTGGTTGATCCTTATGCTCGTTTCTGTCTTTTGTCGAAATCCCTTCCGTCATGCGTTTGTGACTTGACGGAGGAGTGGTCTTTTGCCTTGAATGTGCTTGATGTGCTTGACAATCTGTCTTCTCGCCGCCAGAGCTGCCAGACTTGGGTTTTGGGGAAATGCACTTGCCCTCTGTCGAGCGGATCTCCTCTTGTTCAGAGGCAAACCGTGGCAGTGCAGCTACAAGCAGAAAGGTTTTCAGTGGTTGTCGGTCTCAACGCTTCTTCTCACAACAGAATTTCATTGACATCATTGTGGGTTAGGATGGAGTTATGCGCTAATCCATTGCAAAGACAATCAAGATGGTCGACCAGGTTTGGTCTGAAATTGAGCTCTTACCCTACAAAGCAATCGTCAATAAAAACAAGATTCGCCTTACTTGATTATTTTAAGATGCACATTGCTTTCGTAAGAGTTTCTTGTCATTGCAACGGGGCAAAGGTTTGAAGGATCTGGTGATGTTGGTTGCCACACGTGGAATGAGCTTAAAGAGTTGAAAGCAGTATTTAAAGAGCAAAGATGTCTGTTATTTTGAAAAATGAAGTGACAAACAACATGTATATATATTAGTTTAAGCGCGTGCGCTACACGCCCATATCTCTCTACAGCAAAGACACAACAGCGATGACAGGATGGCAAAAAGCAATTTTCAGGAGGAATAAATGGCCAAGTGCCTCAGATGATGGAGACAAGAGTACAACACCACCATTGTTAATGGCATGTATGGACTGGGTTAAAATGGATGGCTGATGTTGGACTACATGAAATCACCTTTGACATCCGCAGTGATTTGGGCAGATGCATCAGCAACATCACCAATCTCACCACCATAGTGACACTGCTCTTCTGTTTGGACAAAGCCAAAGAGAAAACAATGAGCGTGGTCATACCTCCCGACGACAAACAAAATATTTCAGTCATAACAGGGGCAAACACCTTTTATGTCCTCATTTGGCTGTGCGGCACCAGACGTTTCACAGGTGAAACTCTCAACACCAGGCAAGTCAAGTGTGACTGGAGGTGGAAATGCTTGCTGGATGCTGCTTTCGGGTTCAGAAAGTGTTTCCAATTTGGGGTAGATTGGTGTTCCGTCTTTATACCAACAAGCTTTGGCAATGGGGTCTGAAATTTCAAATTGTTGCACAATTGGGCAGCGCTCTTCAGCAGACTTGGCCCTCGCAACATCTGGAGTACATGTCACAGCTGGCACTATGGACAATCATTGAGGGTGGGGTGTTAGAAAAAGGGTTTTGGCGTAAAAGATAAATGTCTTTGCACAATCGGACAATCAACACAAATTGAAAACGCAGGCTAAAGACAAACACAATCAATCACCTTGAGTGTTTGCAACTAATGGAGCAACATCATCTGCTGTTGCACAGTAGTATGTTCCAGAGTTTGACGGATGACTTGGTTCAATGACTAGTGTCTTCTTTATGTCTTCCATGACAAATTCATGTTGCGAATTTGATCCTGTAGCTTCAGCCTTCTCCTGTGACTCCTCAGCCTGGTGTGGGCAATGACTCTCAGGGTCTGAAATTTGACGCGGTGGTTCCAAGGCACAGGGGCCCTCCTCAAGTGATTGCTTCTCCACAAACTTCGGCGAAGGCGACAATGGCGCAGATGGAGCTAAAGGTGATGACTCAAATCATAATTGTGGAAAAAATGTGCATATCCATGCGCTGATGAAGGAAGGGGGTTAAAAGGTTCAACTTGCCCTAAAGTGTCATAGATCAGACCAAGATGCAAAACAAATAGACGAGCATTTGCAATGTTTGCTAGGAGAGATTAGTTTGACACTTACATCAAGAATCCCTAGTAAAACAATAAAACCAGCATTTGACACAGGTCCAAAATGAAATGTTAGTTAGTTGGTTGGTTGGTTCAATCAATGAATAATCACCTTGCAGATCAACAGTGAAGTGGGCGGTCTCATCTGACGTTTCGCAGTTGTAGTGCCCCGCATGTACAAGTTCAGCAGAAGAGACAAGCGGTTTGCTCAAAGTCACATGACTCTCACGCTCTTTATGTGGGAAGAGCTTTGCACCATCTTTATAGCACTGCGCAGGCAACGTGGAGTCTGCCGCCTCAAATTCCAGCACCAAAGGTTCGCCCTTTTCAAAGGACTGGGCTTTCGTAACGTCAAAGTTATCGGAGGGCTTCGCTGGTTTTGCTAGCATTGGGAATTCAGACAGCTCAATAAATACCTTTGAAAAGAAACTGCCTAGAATGTTAAATGAATTTTGAGACTTTGATTTCATAATGCATCACAGTCATAATGGAACAAAGTCTTACAAACTACATGAAGTTGAAGCAAGTGTTGTTAGTGGCATCTTAAAATAAGAGGTGAGGTTAAAAATTCTACGCAGAAGAGGAAAAAGTCACCTCTTATATCAACTCCAAAGTCCACGGCGTCATCCTTTGTCGTACATCGGTACACACCAGAGTGGTGCAGCTCTCCAGCCTGAACAACTAAAGTCCTTGTGGTTCCATCCGACTGCATTTGGAACTCTGCGCTCGAAACAAGTGGCATTCCATCCTTGTACCAGCAAACCTGGGCCTCAGGATCAGAAACGGCACACTGCAGTACAACAGGACTCTCCACTTCAATGGACTTGGTCCTTATTTCTTCAGGAAGTGGACAGAACTTCACCGGTTGAGCTAAAGATATAGTTCAATATCTGATGTCACAATTAAGCCAACTTTTCTGACCTGTTTTCAGTTCGTTTTACCTGACAACTGACAGGTAAATCACTTTCATGGTCAAGGAGATGGTTAGAGTTAGCTCATACATTAGTTAGTTGCTTTACATTTACGAATATTTCCATTTTGCCGCCTAATAAATCACCTTTGATGGTCACATTGAAGGTGACGCTGTCACCCTTTGTCTTGCAGCAGTACAACCCTGAGTGGTAAAAGTCAGCCGAAGGGATAAGCAACTTCCTCAGCAATCCGTCTGCTTGAATGTTGACTCCGTTTTGAGGGATGAGCTTTGAGCCGTCTTTGTACCAGTGCACCTGGGCATCGCGCTCTGACAGCTCGCACCGTAAAAGAATTTGGGAGCCTACGTGGATGCTTTTGTTCCTCGTTGCTTCGGGAATTGCTGAAAATCTCGCCGATGGCGCTATGGATATTTAGATATAGTCATTTCTTTTTGTGAATGGTTTTTCATAAGCCACACATAAATGGTAGCAAAAGACAACTTTTGTACAACTACCACGTGATAAGAAGGACTCGCTTACCCTCGACTTCCACATTGAACCTGATGACATCGTCAATGGCGTCGCAGCAATATACACCCGAATGTGCGAACTCTGCTGACTGGATGACGATCCTCCTCATGGTACCCTCTGACTGAATGTGAAGACCATCTGTTGTCTGTAATTCCACCCCGTTCTTGTACCAGTGCACAGGAGCCGCCGGGTCTGAGAGCTCGCAATACAACACGATGGGGTTCCCAATTTCAACAAATTTGTTTCGATCCATTTCTGACAGGATCGAAAACTTGACGAGTGGAGCTGTTGATATGAGAAACCCAGGGCCGCCTTTATCAAAGTGGTCTATTTGTCCAGTCAACGTACATCTTGAACTGCTTGAGACACTCACCTTGAATATAGAGCGCAGCCGAATCCCGAATGCCGTATGCAATAAATGTTATTTCAGCTCCGTTTTCTGTGTCTCGAACGGCTTGGATCCGAAGAGTCTGATGTGTTCTGGAGCGCCGCATGGAAAAACGCTCATCGTCCTGAAGCTGCGTGCCGTTTAAGAACCATGTACCGATAACGGATGCAGATAATTCAATGGTAAAAACGGCGTCTTGTCCCTCTGGAACCAGTGCATCCTGTAAGGGGGTTTGTATCCTGGCTACTGGAACTGGAGAGTACAATCAATTGAAATGACGTAAGAAATGATCATCCGTGACACAAATTCTTTTCTTAACTTACCCAAGTGCACTGCTCTAGGGAACTCCACATTGTTGCTCTTTCCATATTTGTTGACACTACAAATACGGAATCGATAATCGGCCTCGCAAGGCACGCTATCACCGAGGATCTCCACTGAGGTGGCAGAGTCGGTCGTCAGACACTGTAGCCACTCTTGTGAACCCGTACCGACTTCCTGTCGCTCCAGTACATAACCGGATGGAGGATTCTTGCGAGAGTCTTGGGCTGGAGTCCACGAAAGAAGTGCTGCATTTGCCCGCTCTGTGTTGATCTGCACTCCCACTGGGACACTGGGAGGGCAATGTTTGGCCGCTGAAAGCAGACGCATGACGTCAGTTGTGACAGACTTGTGCTGATTGTTACCTTTGCGTCATTATACTGAACCCTACCCTTCACTCTGAGCTGAGAGGAAGTCTTGGATCTCCCCACAAAGAAAATGACAAAGCCAGAGTCTTGGGGCATCGTGTTGACAAAAACTAGAATATGAGTGCGGCCAAAGGACTTCAAGATGGTCTGGTGGGTTTCGCGCAACTCCACACCATCCTTGTACCAGTGTATGTCCATCTCTTCTTTTTCCACTTCAACGCAAAAGGCAGCATTTTCACCTTCCAAAACATCAACTTTCCTTGGAAGCTTCCGGATAATTGGACCTATAAAGACACGGTTTGAAAACACAAGCCGGAGCTAATGACTACCAACATACAATAACACTACAAAGCTTGGAGGAAATGCAAGACTCAAAGAACGAATTGAAGTTAAACCAGAATGGATTGCAAGCAACAATGTCGTTTGTTTTGGAATTTGTGATCGTGGCATACCTTTCACTGCTACCTCAGCGATGCTTCGTCCACCATCAGGCATCTCGCACAGGTAAATCCCGTCATCATCGACTCCAATGTCACGGATGGTAAGTCTACGCTTTGTTCCCCACTCCTCCATCCCATATTTGGCGCCTGGTTGTAATCGTCGATCCTCCAGGTACCATGTGATTGGGACAGAGTCTTCCGGAACTTCACACTCCAGAACAGCCAAGTCCCGCTCCCATACCTCCAGATCGAGTAGGGGCTGCTTGAACCGCACAGGTGGCTCTGGCACCAGAAAAAGGGGAGTACATCTTTCTTTGAAACAAACGAGCGACTCAACGGGACGAGGAATCGAAAGGTTAGCACGACCTTGATGTGTTGGATAGGAAATAAATGACCAGAACCTGTCAACTACTGCGCACAGCTCCTTTGTTTACCTGCTTGGAACGTGGTCCAATTAAAATCAAATCACCGTCATTCTTCTAAAGTGCTACCACTTATGTCTTCGAGAAAAAATAAAATACAGGATGTATGTCCCATACGCCAATATGTTTGGAACTCGCACAGCCATGTGAGACATGTGATCACACGGTCCCTCCCTCTGTGACATTATACCACTGCCGAAATGTACCTCATGATCTCAGCGTTCCTTCTTAGACATATGTCAGTGACATCACTCAAGCATCAAATGGAGGGAAATCCTGTCCGAGGACAGACGACATCAGCGCTACCCCACACGTGCCCTCTTTGCTGGTGAAACCGTTATAGACTGACAGCAGAGGTGGAGGACTCGAGTTGCATGGCTTGACACAGGTCAACATTCAGCCACTAATTTAGGGACTTGGGACATTTGTATTGTTTTTGACAGATTTATCTCCACCCCACAATTATCCCACGATACGGAGTACGTCGGCCACCTCAAGAACCAAGTATCATGGAGGGAACTATAAAGTTGATTACGTTTGGATTCAAGGACTATGTTTTCTATGAAATGAGGACAATGGGAAAGGCAACATGTCAAATTCACAGCTCAAAGATAAGAGACAGCAGAATTACTTGCATAGTTGGGACTGGACTCGACTTGGACTCGTTTTTTGCCACAATCATTTGGGACTTTCGGTCAGCGAATAAACCTAACAGACTTGCTCTCAATTTTGAGGAACCGTGTCTGGACTTACCCTTTACGGAGAGGTGTACTGCGCTGAGGGTCTGGCCTGCTGTATTTGACGCGGCACACACATAGACTCCATTATCCTTCTGCTTACAGTACAAAACCTTGAGCGTAAAGTATCCTTCTCGATCCTCGTATAACAAATAGCGTCTTCCGGACAGTATCAGCCTCCCGTCTTTTCTCCAAATGATTTCCGGTTTAGGTTTTCCTGTCACAAAACAGCGGAATTTGGCATGCTTGCCCTCTGTCACTGAAAACATTTTCACTCTGGTCGACTTGGTCGTCATCTGGTCTTTGTGTTGATTGGGCATCTGCCTGCTGATCCTCTGTTTTCCGTGGTGAGCTTTTCTGTGACCGTTCGTGTAGCCGTTGCGGCTTCCGTCTTCCTCGTGTCCGGGGCCCGCGTCCACGAGCAACACGGCTCCAGCCAACGCTTCGCCAAACTCGTTCCTCGCCTTACACGTGTACACGCCACCGTCCGGTGCACGGGTCTTGAAGATCTTCAACTGGAACCATCCACCATCCTGGTAACTCACGCTGAAGTGAGTGGTTTCAAATATTTCGCTGAGTTTTTTCCCGTCCTTTTCCCAAGTCACCTCCGGTCGTGGACTTCCCCAAAGCTTGCAGGAGAAGACCGCATCTTCTCCGCGACCGGCTCGAGTGGAGAGAGGTTTGATGAGGAATCGCGGTTTGTTCTCTTCTCTTAACTCCAGCTCTTGTGCTTCACCTTCTACCTTGAGCGTGGCTGCTGCGTACGTTTCGCCAATGCTGTTCTTTGCTTTGCACATATACTGACCGCTATCCTCCATGGTAACGGCGGTTATGATCAAATTGTAAACGTTGCCATCCTCAAAGACACGGTATCGTCCTTGTGGGTCAATCTTCTCATTGTTCCTCTCCCATATGACCGCTGGTCTCGGGTCGCCACTAATCTGACACTTGAGGACGGCGTCGGCCCCGCTCTGTACCCCCACCGGCCTGGGATAGGCCAGGAAGCGCGGCGCGCCACCAAATACGTCCATCTTTGCCCCGTCGGCCTTGTTTCACCTCAAGCGGTTTTTAGACGGCCAAACTTGATGTTATTCACGTGGAACGGTGCAGTCCCAATTCTTCAAAGGTAATTTCTACAAAAAAAAAAAAATTGATATGTTAAATGGGGCAATGTAATATCATGCAATACTCCCTGCTTTATTCAATTTAAAGAAGACGAGGTGAACTGCATTTTTAATTGCTTGTGTAACAATAGTTGTGTCTTTGGAGTGCCTGCCTGCCTGCCTGCCTGCCTGCCCTTCAAGCGTGAAATCAAACAACCAAATAAAACTATTTCTGAAATGTGACTGTGCTTTTCTGGATAAATGCCTCACTGTTTCATCACATTGTGGTAATTGACATCACTAGCTTAGGGTTAGCTTGATGGCTTGGTTGGGGTTTAGGGTTAGGAAGAGAATTTCATTGCGCTGCTTGTCACTATGTCAGTGGCATAGAAAGGTGCACAGACATATTTTAGTAAAGAAATGAAACATTTTATGAAAATGAAATGGAAAGTGTAAAATTGGTTGAGATTGATTGTTATAAATCCGATACCTGAACCTACAGTTGAAATTGATGTTACAAGCCAACAATGATCCAAACGTTTACATGCCTCAGCACATGCGGATGGTATGACTATTAGCCTTAATTGAATTAGAGCTGTCTACATGACAGAAAAACACAAGGCGCCCGGCCGTGTGATTGGCGGGGCTGTGGGTGGCGGCCTGCTCCCACTGCAAAGGCAGCCACAACACACAGCGAGTACAGCTGGTGCTGTATTTCAGTCAGAAAGTGCTTAATATAGTTCAAGCTAAATAAAGAGCTGCAAGAGAGAGAGAGGGAGTGTGTGTGTGTGTGTGTGTGCGCGCGTGTGTGTCAACTATCACAAAGAAGCTTCTGAAACACACATGCTCACGGGGACCATTTTGCCGACCCACGAGACCTTCCAGTGCAAATATGCCAGACCTCCCTCCGTCATACCTTTCATTGTCAACATGGTTCGCGAATTCCGCTAGTTATCATCATTTGGGCCAGAGCAGCAGGCAGACTTTTTGCACTTGGTGAAAATGTACATATATGAGTCACCAATACCAGTTCACAGAACACTTGGAAATGTCTTAAGGACGCAAGATCAAAAATCAAGATCATTTTGGATTGAATTGATTAGTTTAGCCCTTAATCGTCTCAAGGGGCTTCACACGCCCGCAGTTGACAAATATGAACGACATCCCTTGATCGGGATTATTTGTTGTCAACAAAAGTCACAATAGTAACCGCAACAAAGTCAATCTGAATTCCCCTAAATGACGTTGTTGTCCTTGCTTCTTCTGTATGGCCGAACACGAAATACTGAAATAAACACTTCAATTAATCAGCGAGTGAGCCTTGAATTCCTTGTCTCAACGAGACGGGGTAAAACGTAGATATGTTGTAAGTTTCCACTTGGTCTATGTTGATTTGATCCATGTTTGCACAGCGGGACAAAATGTTCCAGGTTGGACTTCATCGAAAGTGTCATGAATATCCCCGGTGGTGAGCAGGTGAAGGCGGCGTGTTTACGCGTCTGATTGAATTGAAATGACCCCTGGCCCTTGTGAATGTGCGCCGCGTACCCCTCAGATGACCTACCTCGCTTCAGTTGCCAGTGACGACCGTCCACGTACATTCCGCAGTCGCCGCGGTCCGTCGTGTCAAGAAGCGGTAGCGCCGGTCCTCTGTGGCCAATGTCCCCGGTCCGCTTCAAATTCATCTTGTGCGCATAGCTGGGCCCGTTGTATTGCGCCGCATATTTGAAGCTTTCACTTTGCTGGAAGCCAACTACGGGCCCCTCGCCCGTCTCGGATTCTGAACGGCACCCCCGGATCTCTCCGCGCTGTTCAGAGTGTCATTGTTCGTGGAATACTGTTAAATGCTTTTGCAGCTGCCGCCGTCCCCTAAAAATACCGGCAGCCTCGATGACAGCGAGGGGAGATAAGTGCGCCGCTTCCATTCATTTGCCAGCCCAGGCTAAAGATAGCGCAAGTGACCAGCGCGTGGAAGACTGCTTAGCTTACGCCAGGCTTTGCATTCAAAATACATAAGCGGAAACTTACGGTATTTTGCTGACTGATTAACCTTAGTTGAAAGAATTCAGCGGGCGAGGTTGAAGGGGGGGGGTCACCGTTGTTTTGTGCCTAAACACTTTATTGGTGATTCGTGGTACGTCAGATGCAATCATTGCGTTTGTTTTTTGTTGTTGTTTTCATGAATTGGATCAAAGCTGCACGACTGATGTCTGTTGATGCCCAACCCAAATGTTTTCAGGCAGAGATCAGGGAATCGCTCTTCGTTTTGCAGGCAGTGTGTGCATGAGCTCGGTGGGGTCAGTGAGATTTTCTTCATCTTCAATCAAACAGCAACATGCACACCCAGTGCGATACACGAGGTGTTTTTAGCGTTACAAATTGGAGCTATTCCATGCCCTGGCCGACCGGCCTGTTTGCGAGCGCTGTTGCTCCCTCCAGCTGTTTCGTAGTTCCGCATTACCTCCCGTCCACCTTCAGCTGTTGCAAGTCATCTGATACGACTCGGAGCCGTGGAGCCGCATTTGAAATTCTTGCTGCTATAGTGGGAGAAGTTATTTATTTATTTATTCATTCATTCTTCCCACTGAATTCCATGCTGATGGGAGAACATAGAGAATGGCGACGGGGTTTGAGAAGCGCCTGCCTCCCTAAGGTCACTCCGCATGTCATCGCAGGAATGCGAGCAAAGCAGACAATGGCAGGGATCCGGACGTGTTCAGACCTGGAAGACGACAGCGATGCCCAACTGATGGAAGCAGCGAAAGATGAGGCCAAAGAGGAAAACAATGTCTTTTCATCATCCGGCCTCTTCTTTGCAGTCCACTTTCATTTGCTCTATTGTGGCAGTCTTTTTTTTAATCACATCATTTCTGGGCCTGGGTAGCTTTCTTATGGAAAAGCAAATAAGGGATCATAGGTTGTTGTTGTTTTTTCTCCCCTCCCCATATCCTGAAAATAATAGCAACATTATCCTCTGGTGGCCATCTCGTGTAAGTGCAGCAAGAAAAAAAAGCAAAACTCAGACTGGCCTTGAAATGCTTGATGATTAATTATTAAAGCAAAGTCACGAGGAGGCCAAACACCCTGTGCGATCTCAGCTTGTGGTTGGTCACAGTTTGTGCCAAGTCCAAAAAAGGCAAGAAGAAGAAAAATGCATCTTGGGCACCTTAACAGCTACATACAAAATGTGTGAGTCAAGGTTGAAGTGGCCTTTCTTTCTTCCATGCAGAGTAAACAAGAAGCTTTTTACACGAGCCTTGTGCCCTTGCGAGCACAAGCGGGTTAATGACAGTGCAAAGCCGACATGAATGACACATTTTCCGGTGCAAAACGTGTGTTTACACAGCACCTCGAGTACTTTTGACACCCATTGCAGACAAGGAGCACAAGGAGCGCAAAATGTCACTGTAAGAAGGGTGTGAATCGAGAGGAGCACCCATATTCTTCAGATGGATTATTATTCTCATTAGGCTCATTGAAAAATTGATTGAGTTTTAAATTTCATTTTATTCCATTAGATACAACGTTTACAAGCAAAAGATTCAAATGTTTTTTCTGAAAAACGATTGAGTTTTGCATGTTGACCCCGAGATGCAGTTGATCCGAAAAATGTTATTGATGCATATTTGTTCAATGTCATCTTTGTTGCGTGTAATAGATCGGTCGTTTTTTGCAGAATTGATTCCAGGCTTCTTGCAGGTACATCATCAATCCATTCCAAAAATGTGCTTTCAGTTACCCTTTTTTTTTTTTCTTCCCAAGTTGCAAGACACACCTCCGAGCCCACGCGCAGGAAATAATTCGCACTGACGACTTGGAGGAAGTCCCCGGTGGGCGCTGCGAGCCGGTCGGCCCCACACACTGCTTGCTCACTTTTTTGCTCTTCGTGCATCAGCTGGAGGAGCGAGCGGCGCAAAACACCGGCCGGGAGCGAGAGAGCGTCAAAAACTATTCTTCTTGGCTCGGGGGCAGCGCAAGAGACCTGATGATGAGGTACACCGCAACTTTTGCAGCTTTGTCACCTAAAAGTTGCGCATTTGAATTGTTTTATTTTGCTGCCTTCTTACAGGTGTTCCGCAGGGCTGGAGCGCTTTTTGTGCTGCTTCCTCGTTTTTGCAAGGCAGGCTGCAACGCAAAGGCCAGGTAAGGAGACCTTGCACATCTCCTAACTGTGCAATCAGACTTTGAGCTTTTGGCTTGTTTGAGAATTGTCACAAGTCGACAAATGCCCGCCAACACACGCCGGAAGAATAAGAATGACATGTTTCAATGCTCTAACCTGTGTGACTTGGATGGATGGATGGACAGACGGATGCTTTATCCATAAATAACAAAAAGTATCTTGGCCTGTTTGAAATTGACGAACGCTGGATTCCCAATTTACTTTAAATGCATCAAAGATTTTTTTTGTGTGCATGTCTATTTCCATATTCATTTCATCAAGTGACACCTTCCCCATACGCTTGTGTTTGCAATGATGACAAATATGAATTGACCCGCCCGGATGTCAACATAGCATAGTAGGAAAAAAAACTCGCCCAATGGCAACAATCCATGGGTTAAGTTGACTTTTCCTTTCCTCCATTGATTTGATTGTCTCCTGGTCTGAGGTGCGTTAAAATATTCCGCATGTCCACTATTTAGCCATTTGGTTCCGTGGATTCTGACGTGGAGGTGAACGCAGTCAATCAAAGAGGCGCCTCGGTAGACGGGTGCGTCAACAACAACAAAAAAGTCCAGTTGTTCTGCGTTCCTTGTCTGGACTGAACATGACAAAATGTCACTTGGCAATCTTCGGAACGCCAAAATATATTCCCGAATGAAAGAACCGTCTTCTGTCGTTGAATAATTGATCTGCGTAATTAATCTGGCTGATGTTTTGTTGCCCTGTCAGTTGATAGGGAGATGAAATTGAGAGGGCGTTGATTAATATTTGATTGACAAGCGATCGGAGGTCAAAGCCTTGCAGGGGGGGGGGGGGAATACTCAAAAGTGACGGATGAGCTGTTTGCCTTGAGTTTGGACCTCCTTGGAGCAGATTATTGCAAAATGGTGTGACTTTCAGTCCATCTTTATGACAAATGTTCTCTCTCAAGCCAAATTGTCCAGGTCTTTGGGAGTTGCAAGCACCAGTTGAGATGCTCTGCTACTTCTTGGTAAAGTGAGACGGCTCTCGCCTTGAGCCACTCATCTCTTATGTGTTGAGATCCTTCATGTACCTGTAGAAGTAGAAACCTTTGGCAACGTGACATCATCGGTCGCAAAGTCCTCCTTCCATTCGGCGGCGGCGGTGTCGTGCATGCGTGCGTGTGACATGCTTGAATTGGGCTCTAATTTATTCCCAGTCCCCGGCTGGGTCAGGAATCCCTATTGTCATGTGATCTTTGACATGCACCCAGCGGTGGTTTTGCCTGAGGGGAGCGGGATGAGGAAAAGGAGGGAGGGGGTGGGGCCGCTTGTAAGGGGACACCCCGCCGGGCCATTTAATGGCTGAATTAGATGCCACATTAAAAATCACAGTTGGCCTCGGGGCATTCCGCATTTGGAACATAGTCGGATTGTGCAAGCAGAGAGAAAGTTCACCCCCCCGACCTTAACCCTCACAAAACATTGACAGCCTCCAAGAATGAAATATTGTCTGAGGCTGCAGATGGGTGGCACTTTTTGGATGATGATGATGAAATAAATGGGCCGGCTGTGCGCAGATTCTGTTGACTCACTCAACCTTGTGATGTCTAATCCCTGGATTTGCCAGTCGCTAAAGCCACTTATTGGTGATGGAGCACCTCATGAGGTGCTGCGCATCGAGGCGCCATCTCCGTCGCGTGGATTTCAAAGGTCATTAAGCCACTCCCGTCTGGGAGGATGGCTTCTATCTAGGAGTGTCAGGGTTACCAGGTTTGGACTTGTGGCTGGGGGTGGGGCCGGGGCTGGGGGGGGGGGGGTCATTCCAAGTGTCAAGTGGTCTGCACCTCCCTTATTGGCTCACTTTTCTCTGCCTTTGCACAACCTTGACGCGAGGGATTAACGCTCCCTGTTTCCAGAGTGCAGAATTTGTGTGTGTGTGTGTGTACGTGTACGTATATATATGTGTGTGTGTGTGTGTGTGTGTGTACGTGTGATTATGCATGTATGTGTATGTATGCGTGTATATGTGTGTTGTATGTGTGTGCGTGTGTCACTCACCGAGATGTAAGTCGGCTAACTTGTAAGGTTGCGCATTCTTCTTCAGTTGTAGCTTTGTGATTGTTTCAAAAAGATGGCATGTGAAGACAGGAGCTTGCAAAGGCAAGCCATTTTGGTATTGGCTTTGAAATTGCGTCTATGAGCAAGATGTGTTTTTGTCAGCACATCCTGCTTTGCTTACTTGGATTGCCCCGTCTAAATTTTGTTGCAAATCTCTAGATCGGGTCAGGACATTGAAAAACATGGCCTAGTTTCAGACAGCCCCCTCCCACGCCTGCTCACACACGCACACACAAAAACACACACACGCACACACGCTGTTTAAATTAGAGTCCACGGACATGGAGGAAACGTTTAGAGAAAGGTTTGAGTTATTTGTCATTGGGTTTTCTTTTTCCCGTTTGCTATTTCTAACTGCTGCCATTCAAAAAGAAACACGTGCATCTCGCTAAACAAACTTGACCAAGTATGGACAAAAAAAGTCCGTCCTTGACAAATGTATTTGGCAAATGCGTCATGAAGACACCTGGGAAGGCTTTTGAATTGCAAACAGTGTTATTTGTATGGTGGATGTGCCGCCACTTGAGTTTCAGGTGCTGCCGTCGTCTTGTCTCTCATGTTGCGGCCGATGACAAAATACAGAGCTTTCGCCTAATTGCTAGTCTCGCCGCAAAGGGGAGCGGGTCCGCGTGGCCGCTTGTGCCGTGGGCCCAAATGTCTTCGGCACTCAAGGCATGCTGAGCTCTTTCCTGTTGGGGGCAAAAGCCTCACTTATCTGCTGGTCTTTCCCAGCCCCGACCCGAGTCACGTTTGCCGGAGTTTCCACAGCTGCATTTTGGTAGGAAAAAAAAAATAAGAACGAGTGCACTGGTCCTAAAGTGTACACATTCAAAGATAACCTTTTACTCACATTTGAAGGGGAGGTTGCGTGTGGATTTGTCAATAAAGATAAGATTTGATGATCCACTGAAATGATGTCAACAATATGCAAATGTGCAAAAAACTGTTGCAATGTCTCAATCTTGACAAAAGGTGAGTTTGGGTTGACTTTTACGCACTTCCCCGGCACAAGAAACGCATTTGGCTGCTACGGGAGGAAACCAGATCTTTCGACCTGCCATTTTGTTCCCCGTCTCTCGCTGTAGGCGGCCTTCTCTTGTCCTTGAACACATGACACCAAACAAGAGACCACCCCTCTTGCAGAATCACTGGATTTTTTTTCTTGGGACACACTCACCGAGACTTGAGTGAGCTTTCCCTCCGATTTACTGGTTAGTTGAAGCATATTTAAAGTGCCAGATGTGACCTTTGGTCAACAGAAGCCGCAGTATCCCACTCGATGCATATTGCAAAACGACTGAATGGACCATTGAAGATTTCACGAGGCCTCTCCTAGGAATGCCTTTGTCCGTTTCAAACGTGGCTCTCTGTTATGTGGTCTTATCTTCTGATTGACTCTGGCGATTCGCAAGCCGCCTTTGAAAGCGGCCGCGGATTCCGCTCATTCACCCGTCCCTCAAGAGTCGCTGTGTCTCTAAGGCACTTGTCTTCTGTTTTTTTTTTTGCCCACTGGCAAATCTCACACCGCGGGGGTGTGTGAATTGAGGAGAATCCCATGGACCGGCCGAGCAGATTACCATCAAGTCGAGTCTCGAGGGCTCGTGACAAAAGGGGGATTTGCTGAGGTTTCCTTCTTCTGTTGGAAGTACGACTTGGAAAAAGGCTAGGGTGCCCACGCCTACAGCCACAACAAGAGAAGTTATGGATTGTCCAAGGGTCATACATTGGAGAGTCCTTCAAAAGTTGTGGATGGCGCTCAGGACTTTGTTTAGGGAAGCTCTCTTCAAGTGTGGCACAAAGGGTCAGCTCAGTAGTGCTCTGCGATCCAAATCCAAGCCTGGACCTTGTGCCAGTAACAGAATGTCTGTTGTCGACTAAGGTTGTCCCAGTTCTCAAATTCCCAATCCAAGCCTGGACCTAGAGCCAGTAACAGAGTGTCTGTCGTCGACTTCAGTTGTCCCAAAATCCAAATCCAAGACGAAACTGTTCACCTTCAGGGTCTGAGAACAAGTGTGTCCCAAGTCACGTTCAGTATTTAGGCTGATATTGAACTGCCAAAGGATCGTACCGCAAAAGTTGATCTTGTTTTGTGCTCCTAAGCGGAATATTTCCGAGCTGGTTGCGGTGTAGAGTCCACTTTGCCGGTTTCACGTGTTGAAAACAAGGAAAGTGGCGCGGGGTGGGAAGCAGAGTCTGCATCAATCCACCTCAAATGAATGCTCATAACTTGTAATTGTGTGAACGGTGAGTTTGCAGACAATAAAGGCTGCCCTCTATTCACTCCTCGCTTGCTTTGGGCCAGGTGGCACGGTGCCATCCATTCAGAGCTTTGGATCAGGGGAGGAGGTCAGCCATGAGGACATTAAATATTTAAAGGACTGACCAGAGAGATTTGCGGGGGCCATTCATCTGGCGAGCCAAAGTACTTCATTCTGAGGAATTCGCTGAGCCTTTGAGGGATGCAAAGTGCTTGTGAAAACATCAGGTTGAACACAACCCCGTGGTTTCTCAGCCCTAGTTGACTTTGCCATCTCCATTTATTGACGATTGTTTCCTGTCCTGGATGTGGAAAGCATAACAAGAGCGTCACACGTTTTTCAAATGGTCAAATTTGTGCGTTTGAATCCGCCATCAAATATTTTGTCCATCAAGTGTGTGAAGATTTCTTGCAAAATCCTTTTTGCCTTTTGTAGTTTTAGCCAGTCCGACCCGTTGAACTCATTCACTGCCAACCCAGTTAATATCTCTGACGTCTATAACCGTCAATGGCACTGAATGCGTTAATGTCAAATTACATGTCACATAGACTTCATCAAGAGTTGCTGGTTGCCACAAATAACTGGCAAACAACTCAATCATCCAGGGAACGTAAGGAAAGATTTCTTCTCTTAGTTGGGTTCGCATGTCATTCCTAACTATTTCCGTAACGAAGATCCCCCTCAGCCTCGGGATGGCTGGCTTATCATTCTTCCATCTCTCCAACTCCGAAAGTATGGCGAGGTCGCTTGATGCCCGAGGGAAGGAATACCTGCAGATATTTGCCTGGGTGGAGCTCTTCCACTTGGATGCCTCAAGATGCGGCAGTGCTTACTTTGGACCCGTGACACAATATTCAAAACTGCTGCGGCCTTGTGTGTTGTCACGGTTACTGTATGTTTTGAAAAGAACGCCCCCCCTGCCCCCCCCCCCACGTGGGGCCGTTCAGCTGGTTCACTAAGTTCAATGAAAATCAGGTTGCTGCGCTCTCTAAAGCTCCACCACGTGGATTAGAAAATGCCTGTGCTTGGTGTAAGCTCAAACGAAGGAAGAGGAAGATTTGATTGGATTTGATTTTTGCGGCGCCCAAAAGAGGGGTGGGCGGAGGGGTTATGAATGCCGGCACCCCGGACTCTAATCTTCTCTGTACTAATTGACAGCCCTGATATTGTCTTGTGGATGAAAGGCCTCTTTGTCACTCCGGCTTCTCTTCACTTCTGTATCCCGGCGGGGCGGGCCTCTGATATCGCCGTCGGCGTGACGTCACCCTCTGGCGGCCATTGTTTCAATTCATTCCAGGAGATTAAAGTGTCAACGAAAGGCGAAGTTAACCGCCAAAGGTCTTCAAGGACCTTAGTTTGAAATAGTTTGCATTGTTTGCACAGGCTGAACGTTGAGCGAATGCGAATATCCATTTGAAGATTTTCCAGCTTCCCAGCTGCTCTGCAACATCTTGGACCTGTGGAGACAAGCAAAACGTCTGCGCTGGTGAATGGGTGTGTCGTCGGTGAGATAGTCAGTGCGGATGGTGATAAAGTGGCCTTTTCATCACGAAAAACTTCCCCTTCCAATCAAAGATTTGGCACGTGTTGTTGTTCTCTGCGCTTTGAACTTAAATAAGCGTGCACAGAAGGGGCGAATCAAGACAAGACAGGAGTTGGAAATTACAGATAGTTGCTTCACTTGGGCGCCGTGTGGCTAGCTTGGCGCGTTGTGCGAGTTGAGGGTGGCTAACCCTTAAAGGCCAAACGCCTCGATTCTGCCGTCCTTCTCGCACGTACGGCCCCGAGGTCTTTTTCCGATGGTCAGTCAATAAATTGTCCCGCATGATTGGCAGGAGAATGCAAAGAATGCCGATAGCCTGGGAAGTTTGTCAGTGGACGTCGGCGATGGCAAAGCGGCCGGCGGGCCTCCGTTTTATTAGATATGAGCATGTCTTGGAATGCGACCGTTTGATTTATGAAGCCGACAGGCTGCAGCGCTTCCGCGACTCCTCATTACCTTTTGCAACCTGTGACACACAAAGGTTAAGTCTTGACTTTTTGTGCTTCTTTGAGGATTTCTAGGATCTTTCTTTTTTACTATCTCCAACTTTTCAAGCATGAAACTGTCCACTAAGAGTTTGCACACGTGCACCATTGCCCTTCTTTCATAGTCAAAGAGACAGACGCATTATCAGTGTTTTGTTCACAATACAAAAAGGATGAAGAATTTTCTTGTCTTATTGTTTCCAAAAAGCAATTACAGTACAATAATTGGCGAGCACAAAATCGAGTCTAGACTACAGATGAATCACGAAAGCCATCGCTGGTTAATTAAGATTAGCCACAGGCAGACAAAGTTGACGTGTGGCTAATTATAATCATTCATCATAATAGTTTGACGTCCCGACTGACAAAATCCAAAGCAGCTCACATTAGACACATTTTGGGCTCCAATATTTACTCGGTCGTATCGTTTATCGCGCGCGGATGGGTGGGCAGAGGCCAACTATTTAAGTGGCAGCAATTCAAAAGTTACTTTTCCACAATAACTTCAAGGAAGTTGTCAGCATGTACTCAACATGTCACAATGTCTTCCAGTAATGATGATTCATGGAAGTTTTTTTTTTTTTTACTGTGGCTGCTGGTCCTGTATTTATTTTGTCTTAATTGTCCTTGTTGATCTTATTTTTTGCTGAATACACATTGAGATAGCTAGCTTTGGAAAAGACAAGAAAATCTGCTCTCAAATCAGATCTGGATGGCAAAACATGGATTAATAGTCAAGATGTTTTTCTCTTGCAAGGGAAGGAAGAAGTCTGCTCTCATCCCACTTGATGGAAGAGCTTGTCAATGCTTATTTCCAAAGCAAGAAAAGAGTTGAAAGAAAACTCTGAATTCACTTAACGGTGCCTTTCGAGGTTGCCTTAACAAATGACCATCTTCCATTGTTCCGAGGCAGACATCAGTTGAACAAAGACTGAAGTCCACCCAAAGTGCGTAACGTGGGATTTCACGGCAAAGTACGACAGTAACCGGAGGAAACCTGCAAACGTGGTCAGCGCCTTCTGACTTTATTTCTGCTGGCTGTCAATCATCTAAATGGCCCTAAACTCAGTAGCTGCAGCTGAAATGAGGGGGGGGGGGTCGCACACACACACACACACTCTGAAGTCGCCTTGGTGAATAGTCAGAGGTAGTGGAGAATGCAGATAATGGCCACGGATCCCTTTTTTACCTACCCCCCAAATGAAACACAGCCCAACTGGAATCTTCTTTGTTTGGCCGTCCTGTCAAGGTGCCACAGCCAGACCCCCAACAAGTGACATATATCTGGGGGACCATTTCTCTACGGGCATCTGGATGCCACGGCCACTAGCTTGAGTGGGACTCTCGCGCCACCTCACGGTCCCATTATCGATAAGCCTTTGCGGTCTGTCGAACCCTCGCGTCTGCGTCGGTATTGGCTAGCAAGGAAATGTGGAAAAAACCTTGCAGGTAGCAATTTGCCGGCTCGTGCGTCACTCCAGCCTTCCTTGGTTGTCTTAAGTGATGAAAGGAGGCGTCCGGCCCCATCTAGTCATTCAAGGTTGCGCCGTGGACGCTTAAGTGTGCCTCCACACCCTTCCAACCTGGCATTTTCTCCTCGGACCCGCTCATAAACTGGAGACAAATAATGAGTACGAGACGCGGACTTGAAAGGGCGACATTGTGTCCTTTGCGAGGCTTCCTCTTGTTGCGCTTTAGCCAGCTTTGAAAATGTGTCTTATGTCCTTTGAAGGCATCTTTCCGTTCAGGTAGTTCAACTGCAAAGTGAAGCGATGCAAATTTCCAAGCAAGGCCTGGCCTCGCTACCGAAGAGGCTCCCTTGACCTCCTTTTTCAAAAACAACTTGCAGGAAATCCAGCAAGGTCTGCTGAAAATATTACAATCTCGCTCTCCACCTCCACGTTCGGCAATGGTTTTTGGAGTGCGTCGAGAAGGTTGACACATGTGAAGTTCATCACACCCCCTCCAAAAATGCCTTTGTTTAAAACCCACAGGAATGGTTTGGTTCTTTTTTTTCCGGAACGCTCCTTTTTGTGGAGTAGTTGACTCCAAAAAGTCCCTGGCAATATTCTGATACCTGAATTTATCTGGACTGAATTGAGGAAAAAACTCGAGATGCAGTTTCCTCTACTGCAGTCCTCGGTTGGGTTTTGGGGCTGAGGATGTCCTGAATCTGTGCAGGATACAATGAAAACTTCAGCTGGGTCGTCTTTCCTGTATATGGCAGTTGAGTGAGATGACGCCGTCTGCGTTTTCGGACCTCTGCCCATCAAGTTCTGGCAATCACACGGCATTTCCTCCCGCTAATCAATGTTCTTCCTCCGAAAGCCGCCGAGCTCAAATCGGCTTTGAAGTTTCCTTTTTGGAAATCCCTTTGTCGAGTTCACCTAAGGGGCTGGCTCGGAATTGAACATCTTGCCGTCACATGTTTTGCTGGAGCAGAAAGTCGTGTCAGGGAAATGTTCAACAAAGTCTGCGGTGAAGCATGAATGAATCCATTGTTACTTTATTTGTGATACAAAATTAGCTTTTCTTTATCGTCAACTCAGCTTCTTCCATGTAACTGGCAACATATTCCCGATAGCCAGACTTGAGATAAGAAGGAAAGGCTCCGACGGCCATTCTTGGTCCACATCTGGATTTCCCCTCTTCCCATCTGTTTGCAAGAAATGTCGCTGCCGTCGCTGATTCACGCTGGAAAACTGCACAGCAACATGTTACTCATCTTAGCATGCTTCAGGGAGCGGAAATAAACTCTGTCAGAGAGTTTGGCACATCAATTTTCTCCCGTAATATAACGAGAGATCTTTCTGGGGTCTCTTGCGCCATTCAAAGGCATAAAGATAAATCCCTGCCGAGGCGTCAAGTCCGCCGGTGACAAAGGGACGCTGGTTTGTACCCGGGCCAACATTCCCAACTCGTCTCGTCTGACTGTTTCACGACATGCGTTTGGAGCGGGAAAGAAAGGCCAAAGAGCCTCGGAGTGTGTGACAGGAAATTCTCAATCATGTGGGCCGTGAGCACAATTACCCCTTCTCTGGAAAAAAAAACAAATCACATAAGAGAAGCCGATGATGCTTTATCGTGTGAATTGCGCCTCTCCACTTGCAAGCCAACTTTTACATGAAAGGGGGATTTTAACAAACATACTCTCGAATGTGCCTGTAAAGAATCTGGCGCAAAGTACATTTCTCTCCCCCGGGGATTGTCTAATCGGGGAAACTCGGCTTGAAAAACAAATGGGACTTGGGGACAAATAGAGTCGATGTGATGCGTGACGCAGTCGCTCTTCCGGTTGCCATCTAAATCCCCGACAGTCGACGGACTTGGGATCGCTGCTCTTGATTTTCGGAAGCGTTGTCGTCAACAGCTGTCCAAACACAAAACCAGCTGAAAGCGGCGACGTAAGCTGCCATCATCACCAAGTCCCCAACCAAATAGTCTGGCTGTCTGTTTTAATCCCCCCCCAAAAAAAGGAAGGAAGGAAGGAAGGAAGGAAGGAAGGAAGGAAGGAAGGAAGGAAGGAAGGAAGGAAGGAAGGAAGGTGTTTACATGCATTTGAAATGTCTGCTGATTTCTTTCCTTCCTTCAGCAGGTCAGTCACTCATTAGTTATGGCAGAAAAAAGCATTGTTTACTTAACGGCCTTGACATATTTATGGGCTTATAAAACACGGTGCTTGGCATCAAACAAGAGCCAGTGTGGTCGGAGGAAAAAAAAAAAGGTTTGGGCTTGTCTTTCAGGTGCTAAAGCGCAGCTCCTTTGCATAGTTGCTGCTCCAGTGAGCTCACCTTAACCCGCTGCCAAATAGTCAGCCAGGATATGGACAAGAATGAGTCATGTAAATACAGCAAGTCTCAAAGACCAGAACATCCTGTCAGTCATTTATCCCCCCCACGGAGAGTTTCCCCATCTGATCTTCGGAGTCCAACCGCTGTTGGGTCCCACCCAAACGAGGAGAAAAAATTGAGAATCCCAATGGCTGCATGGAGAAAATTTCAAATGTAGCTGGTGGCTATTTTCTCTCACTCTGCTGCATTTGGGTCGATTTGTATGCAAGCGAGCCCCTCACCCTTGCTCCTGTTCGACTCTGCCTGGATTCCAGGTGTGGGAGAGTCTGGAAAGCAGGTCAATGATTTGTCAAAGCCTTCGCCTCAGAGTCCAAGCACTCTGATGTCAAAAGAATATTGTACGTGCGTCAATAACCCCGAGATATTGAACAAATTAATAAATCTGGAGAAAAGAAGAAAAAAAAGCACGGCAATTGTGGTAGAACGCAAAATGTGCATGCTGAAGAACAGGAATAGAACTGAAAAGTGACTTTGAAAATGCTGAGTAGCAAAAGTAGATCAGTAGGTTTGGAATCTTGACTTAATGCATGTTAATGGGAGAGCAATCCCAAAAAAAAAAAAACCCTGACCAAAGTCATCATGATAACCGCACATGAGTCATTGTGTTCAAAGTGGAAGACGCCGGCATGTCTTGAAGCTGCCTGCTCTGAAAGCGCCGCTAGGAGGAGACTCCTCTCCACTTTTTGCTCAAGTCAGCGCTTTGCGTTTGGCCTTTGGTGCGTCGGGCGGGTGGGGGGGGGCATGATGCAGCATGGCGGCTTAAGTTCACCTTTTGAATGTCATTTCATGTTTGATATTAAGGAGCTTTAAGGGCTTGATCTGTCAAACGGGGAAACCTAATCCCCGCAGCACACGTCTTTGCGGTTTCCTGTGCGCTGTGACATCATCATGCATGGGCAAGCTGTAGCACCAAATCAAGATTTGCACTTTTCCTCTGACCACAGCGGGAACCGCATGATGTCGTTTTGTATCTTATCGCCAATTCCACAGAGTGCTTTATCTCACGTTTGGCGTGGACAGTTGTTTTTTTTTCCTGTTTGATTTTCACCAGGTGTCTTTTTGTTTGGAGCCCAGCACCTGTATAAATTTGTCTTGGCGAGATAGAATCATTTGGGGTCGCTGATGCCATTGTTGCTGCAAATGTTGCTAACACACATCAAGCACATCTTTTTATCTTCTAAACTTTTTCGACTGGTGCTGTGTTAACTGTGTTTTTGACATTGAAGTGTTTAAGCATTTTAGTTTGTGTTACATGCACACTTTCATCAAATTATTTTTAATTTATATTATTTGTATTATTATGCATCAGTTACTTGTCGCAGGCCTGTATTGATCATTTTAGACAAGACCAAGCTTGCCTTTCTGATGTATTTGAGCAGGGCCGCTTGTTGCCAGCAGAGGGAGACATTTCCCAACAGCTCTCGCCTTCGGGCTTCAACGCTTTCCAGTTTGAACTGAGCCAAGGCGTCAGGTGTTTCTCACTTGCGTATCTTTTAATAATTGATTCGTCCTTCCTCAGTCTTATTTGTTAAAGTAAAAACATGTTTATGTAAGGTCAAGCGTGAAATGACTCAAACCCAAATTTTCAAAAGGGACATTTTGATCCATGACATGAACAGTTGTTTCCAAACGTTCACAAAAACATTCTCAACATTTTGGAGTCAGATGAAAAGGATTGTACAAACAGACATGCAATTATTGGTGCACACATGACATATTTACAAAAGTCTCCAATTTTGGCCCGAGTTCCGTGTCTGGAGTCCCGGCGGGCGAGCAGCGGTTCTGTCTTTCGAGCATATGCTGGCGTGTTTGTGTTGACTGTGCGCCTCGGCCGCGACATGCTGTGCGATTGTAGTCGGACTTTTTGTTTGTGTGTGTCTACACGCCCGAGCGTCTGCGTGCGTGCGTGCGTGCGTGCGTCATTTCAAAGCCAGCGCCTCGGAGCTCGTAAAAGCGCCCGAGATGGTGACTCGCGGCAAGAGGTCGCTGACCCTTGCTTGCTGAAATAACACCGGTGAGGTGGGGGGTGAAGTGCCCCAGAGATGTGACACAAGCGTTTTTGTATTTTCAATCTGCGTAGCCTTTGTCTGGGTTCAATCGTGCGTCTCTGTTTGGACAGCAGCCGAAGGGCCGAACCCCAAAGGAAAAGCGTACAGCTGCTCAGCGGGTGTCGCACTGGTGCTGTCCAAGTGTGTCCATGCACATACCATCAAACCAAGCTCTCTTGACAGACATTTTGCAATACTGAGCGTCTCCAAATCTTTCTCCCAGAAGTAGTCCTAAATATGGAGTAGGCTTACTTTTGCTCCCAAAACGTGGGAACCAAGTGCATCATTGTCATCAGGCGTCCGAGTGACAATTTCAAATAAGCGCTCGTCGTCAGTGCGACCTCCAGTAGACAAAACGTCCAATAACTGTTGTTTTAAAATATCCAAATTTTGTATGTTTTGTTATCCCCATGGGTCAAATTAAGAGAGGCTTGGGTTTTATCCTCTATTAAAAAGTATTAAAGTTGTGCTACATTTGACCCATTTAAATGTCAACTCTGCAAATGAAATTCAATACCCAAACGAGTATGGAATAACTTGTCAGATGAGCTGCTGTCCTTGACCTGGGCTGGATGATTTTCCATTGTTTGTAGTAATTAGCCCGTCATTCATTCCCCTTGATGCCGGCCGGCCGGCAGACTCTTTTCAAGTCTTGTTTCATTCAAGTTTCATTCTTTTGGGGGTGGCTTGGAACTTGTCTTGAGCCTTTGCTCAAACATCTCCACAAACATTTCATGTTAACAACATGCGGTGCCAATGCGATTGAGCCATTATGTAGTCCTCTTTTGCTGTGTTGACGTTAGCCGACCCCTCCAAAGCGCAGGTGTCCCCGCGGGGAAGAGCGTCCCCCTCTCAGCGGGTCGTCAACATTTGAACTCAATTGAAAGAAGGTCCATGGGAAAAAAGTCATTCTTCAACCGAATGAGAGGGGAAGCTGTGAACATGCGACGTGCTGGCACATGAAGCAATTACATTTTAGCCCCACTCTCACTCAGGCATGACAACCCCCCCATTTAATGTTTTCAAGGGGGGGGGGGGGGGGGGGGGTCTGAAACCGTGATGGAGGACAGTCAAACATTGTCTCTTTCTCGGTTTGACTCAGGGAATGTTTCAAGTGTCGAGGCTGCAATTAGCTCTTTCAAACCCAAACGTGGCTCTCCAAAACAGGAAATCCTCAACTTGTGTACTTGTAATGACTCTGCTACTTTGTACCTGAAAGGGCTGTCTTTTATGACAAGCTTTAGGTGTTTTCCAAGCAGTGCTTAAAAAAATATATATCCAAAATGTATTTGCAGGTTTTTCCAAATATGAGCTGCTGGTGGAATATTTTGAGGACACGCCAAAGTGAACTGGCCTCTAATTTCCCCTGTAAATGTTTTCTCTTGAACGCTCTGCAAACCTGCATTGGATTTGTGCGAACCAAAGGAATTCTGGGAGTTTGAGGCTAATCATTAGAATGCAGGCCAAAATGTTGATTAACCCGGCCGGCCCACCAATATGTTGTCTAGTTAGATTCGCACACTGGCAAACGGTGATGCGGCTCATTGAGTCTGCTCACAAGAAAACTTGGCCTGAGTGTGTCTTTTCTCTCCCTTGTTTCTGGATTGGACTAAAAACAAAACTTTTTTATTTTCATGACACTCATTTTTATAACATTTCAAGATTGTCATTAGTGTCAGGAGCAGTACCATTAATACAATTGAAATGTTGATCAAATCAATTCAAAAACGGTGTCACTATAAAAAATGTCTCCTGTCAGGACTGGTCCTTCATGTCAACGTTTGTGTCTTGATGGCTCTGGCTTCCATCCGGTGCTCATTGTGATGCTGAAAAGAGCTTAAGCTACTTGCCAGTGATGTTGAGGCTCTCTGTCAACTCATCCCAGTGGCTCGTTTGACAAACCAGTCCGGACAAGAACGTGAGGCCTCGCTCAGAGCACTTGAACGGCATCACATCACATCATATAGAAGCCTCCACGAGGTGTAGGTCACTTTTCATTGCCTTGACAAAAGGAGGAGGAGTCGCCAGAGGAAATACGGCGTGGGCAGCCAATAAGGAGCACAACTCCTCCTGCTCTCTCCCCCCTTTGACTATTTTCAATGGGCTCCTCTCCTCACTTGTCTTCTCAGCAGAGTAGTGTGTGACCAGATACTGCGGTGTGTGTACTTGTGTGTGAGTGTGCTTTGCGTGTGTGTGGAGGCAAGCGGCTGCCAGGACATGTCACAGCTCACTCGGGGACTCCGCTAATCAAACAGGTGGATGTGTACCCAAGATGAGGAGCCAAAGGGACATTTTGTTTTTGTTGACCCTATGCGTGGTCTGCTCTGATGCTTGGTTTTGGCCCTGGACTGGGACCACCGCTTTGCCCCCTTTGGCCGATCACGAAGGGTCCGGCAGTCCCACGAGTAGCGGGGAAATGCCAAGCGAGAGTATTGCGAGTACCGGGCCAGAGGTCATTGAAGAAAGAAGCGGTCAGGAAAGCGTCGAGAGGATTTGGCAGGTGACGACCGAAGCTCTTCAAGCGCTTACGGTCACGCCTACAGCGGCGCTCCAGCAAACAGCAGCCAAAGCCACCACAGAGATTTCCCCGAGCACAAGTGCAACCGGAAATGAAACAGCTTCGCTAAAAGGTACTGTTGGATTTTGGTCCACAATTTAGGGAGCGCTATCTGCGCCTCACGGCAAAAGCCATTGCCAATCACCTGTTATCCAATTCCCTCACTGCGTGCTCGTTTAATTTCTTCAGATTTAGGAAAATGCAAAGACACTGAAGCAGAAATTAGACTTACACAGGTTGGTTGAGTTCAATCATAATTCTTGTTAAGAAAGCTCTGTTTTCAGGAAAGTACAATACAGCGCTGGGCCCTTCAAGAGCAGAAAGTCTCCATTCAGAAAAGGCAACGTTCAAGGTTCTTTGGTCAGCTTATATTCAGTTGGTGTGGGGCGCGTTTGATGGGTGATGAGTCGTTGGGGTGGGGCGAGTTCGCAGTAGAGTTTGATTCCATGGGAGTGGGTGCTGGTTATGGAAGATTCGGTGTGTGTGTCTTTCGGCCTTGGTGATCATCTTTGGCCGAGTCCTTGGCTGTCTCCTTCTGGCACCAGCTGTTTTTTTATCTCCGAGTGACCTTCCTGTAAACATTCTCCTCCATTCTTGCACATATGCTGTCGTACCTCATTCTTTCACTTTTGTCATTTTGTACGAATTAATGTGAGCTTTTTGGCTGTAACATCATTAATCTATTACTGTTCCCTGACTATGCAAAGTTAGTTCATGTCTTTGCTCACATCATTATATTCTTAGTTTAATCATGCTTTCCACCATATCTTTTCTGTTAGGCAAAACATTTCCCTCTGTGCAGAGCGTTCAGTAGTAATCTAAAAGCTGGCGTCTCGCATTAGGCGACATATGACGTTTAATCAAAACACAAGATATAATCAAGTACTGTACGGTCAAGACGACTCTGGCCGTGTCCATGATTTAGAGAACAAACATCAGGCATGCATTACACAGTTCCTTAAGGGTCATTAAGCTATGTAAGCAACATATCAAAATACATTTATTTTGCAGTGCACAGAAATACATATTGAATCATAAAGTTGTAGCAACCTCTGTTATTATCTTGCATCAAAGAATGTGTAGTTATGTCTGCTTTATTGGTTGATTCCATGAATATACTTGTCTGCTTATATACTTTATCCAAAGAGATGTGAGCGTATCTGTTATTGTGGCTAGGCGGGTTTTGTGTCTTTTGCCCCTATTCCTTCAGTACGAGTCCCGGGGGATCGACCGCTAATCGTGAAAGTTTTACAGGAAATGTTTCAAAAGTTGGCTCTACATTTGGACAGTCGCATTCCGCTCGTTTGTCTGAATCTGAATTTGCAAAAAAAGAGGAAGTTGTTGAGGGATCTGGATTGGAAAAGTCAGGGTTGTTTGAATCGATCATTCCCGGGTACTTTCACGGGTTTGACGGTATGGACAGGGGAATCTCTGAAGTTCATCATTCGCAATTTCAAACTCGTAAAAGTAGCAGCGGTAGTCGTGGGACTGAAGAAAGCCCAAATCTCGGTCGCGGTAGCTTGAGCAAATCTTCAGGGACTCTGCGGGCACCTGAGGACAAGCGACAAGTTACACCACCAGCGGAAATTGACATCAATCCACCTAACCCCGCCAGACACAATCAGCAGGTGTCATTTCCCACATTCCGAACACCCGCCACGTTTCATACACAACCAGATCCAGACGGAGCCGGTTTAGCTCTTAGCATCCAGGACCGACTCAATCGCCAGGCTTTACTTACAAACCGGGTTGTCACGCCTAGCCGTCCTTCAACGCAAACATCGCAAAGTCCGTTCAAGGGCGCTCACGCCTTTGTAGCTGCTGATCGTTGGACGCCAGCAAAAGGCAACAAAGCCTTGGCAAAAGTGTACCCAATTAGCAAAAGCCACCATTGCGTATTGGTGGATACTTCTCTTCCATTTTGCTCATCCATGCTTGGCAAAAGCTTTGTTGTGCCTAATCATCTCAACCAGACCGACTTGGATCAAATCCAAGTCCTCCTCAACGACTGGGCTTGGTTGTTGAGGTCGAAGTGCCACCGTGGTTTGGAGGAGTTCTTCTGTCTCCTGTCGCTGCCAAAGTGCTGCGCTCCGGTGTTGCCTTGCCAAAGCTTTTGTGAAGGTTTAAGGGACAGTTGCTGGACACTCCTGGACGAGGGACGACTCCCTGTGGAGTGCCACCAACTTCCAGAAGAGGAGGATGATGGGTATCAGTGATTGTCGGTTTTTAATTGCAAAGGTACCAGTTTTGGATCCGTTTTGAAAAGCCCTACCTTCCTAGTTTGTCTGCAGTTATAACCCAATTTACACACGCTTCACAGATTCCGCCCCACCTCACCCGGGTGCCCCCCTTATGGAGAGGAAGAGTACTGACCGCATTGCTGTTAACGGGATTGCCATTCGATGAAAGCATGCAAGCCTTGCAAGCAGGTTTTTTTTTGCATGCTTGTGTTCCCTTGCCCATTGAAATCACACACACATGACGTAAGATCTACAACCGCATGTCCGATTCATCGTATGTCAATGCATGACCGAAGCTTTCTGTTGGACGTCTGCAAGTTGAGAGTGCAGCTGAGCTGTCTTTGGCTGTTAGAAATAGATCCTGCTTTGAAATAATGGCCCATGGTGATGACGAGCCGTCCGGGTTCATCCGTGGCATGCGACTGTAATCGTATTTGGAGATACAATTGATTGATGGTCGTAATCTTAACCCAATGAAAAATATATCTGCTGGATGAAAATCACGCATGCCACTCATTAAAAGTAAGACAGTGATTGAGATGTTTAGTGGCAGGTTTTGCAATCCACTTGAGTAGAATGTGTTTCCGTGATGCCTCCAAACCACTGCGGCCACGCCTTCCTCCTTCACGTGATATCAGTCGGTCTTTTTACAGCATCGCTATCTTTCTCACAGCTTGTTGTGCTGACAAACTAAGTGGGCAGGCAGGTAGTTCTTCATATGAAATGCTGCGCAGGTTTTATGGCAACTCAAGTTTGTCAGTTATTGATGACTGCTTGGAAAGATGGAAACAACCCAATTTAAGTTTACAACCGCCGTGTAGATGTGAGGAGTACATTCTCCGCTTCGGGGCCTTAATAGCCACCTCCCAAGAGCATTTAATTACAGCCTATCATCTTAGAATGTGAGCAGATATGGGGCCACCAAGCACAAACATGGATGTGGGAGACTTATGAGCACAGAAATATTCAGCCATGTGATGGGATGTAAAAAAATCTGTGAATGTGATCTGTTTACTCTGGTGGGGATTGTCAGACAGGATGTTTCGACTTGGACATGATTACATCTGGTTGTTCGATGGAAAGTCATTCATGTCTTGGTCTCCAGGTACATGCAGACCTTTCTTCATAAAAAAAACATATCTGGCCCATTAAACTCAGTCGCCCATCTTCGTTCTTAGCGGAAAGTCTCCATGTGTTTATATATTTAGTTGCCGGGCGGCTCTGGACACTCTCCCAGCAATTTGAAAAGCCCAAGGATCCATTGAACAAAGATTGAGATCGGATCGCTCGACAAAAACGCCCACAAGCGTCTTTATTTGTGTTTGCTTTGGACCGGCTCTCAGAGGGGTGCTACTTATGGGCACAGTGCAGTCGTAGCTTTTGATTGCCAGAAAGTCATCTTATCCCAGGGCTCGTGTTACACTCTCTGAGAACTGAGGAAGTCGTGTACCCGAGGCTGATCTGATCTGAAAGCAATATTGTCCATGTCAGAAGGTCTGTGGGATATGACAACCCAAAGACTTTCCAGATGATTGAAGGGTTTTCCATGGATTACACACAACCCCAAAGATGGACTCTCAGGCTGCATGCAACTTTTCTTCATTGGGAGATGCTCCATCTTTGAAAGTCGTCAGAAAAGGAAGAGTCTTTAGCGACAAGACAAACGAGCACCATAAACCTGGCGTTACTCCATTCACTGACCTCGGGGGGGGGGGGTCTGTCATTGGTTAACAAAGGTTCTTGAGAATGCCGTTAAAATGCTAATGGCTTACTTGGCGTCTCTCGTGTTGGCTATCTTGTGGGAGAAAAAACATGTTGATGAAACAGGAAAACATTCAGTTGTTCAGACAGTGTAAAGTTGCCTTCCTCGCTGTCTTGCAAAGGCTCGACTTGTTTCTTTGCCAGCGCCGATGGAAAAGTTTGCTTTCGGAACAGCATGCCAGAATATTCAGCCTTGTGTCGTGGGTTGTCGAGCACAAAGCAAAGCGGGACCCCCGGGTCGGGCCAAACACCTTGCGTGTTTAGGATCTCAACAAAGCTCCACTGATCTCCAGCACATGAAGCGGCGGGGAGCCTTTGAACCCGCCAGCGAAGCCTGAAAACCAGTCGCCGGGCGGTAAACCAAAGCTTGTCTTCAAAGAATGAGAATCTTCGAGTGATGTCCCGTGTCAAAGCGTGTTTTGTCAAAACACCGGCAGGCATCCGTGTTTGTAATAAGTACTACAAGTTGGTCTGAAGTCGGATGTCAGACACATACACACCGTGCTCTGTAAATATTTTGTTAGCTTAAGCCCGCTTCGTTTATAATGTCGTCAGTCACCAGTCGCCCAGGGAGAGGGAGGGAGGGAGGAATGAGGTCATAGGTGCATGGGGCCCAGTTGATGGACTGCGAACAATGGCGCAGTGTCACTCAGTAGACATCAGGGACCTTCTTTACTTTTGTCTCGGGGCAACGTGTTTTCACAAAAAATGGATGTCAGAGAAAAGCCCTAGATTTGCTTTGGTTTCCATCAAACTGGTCTTGTTTGGCTGAATTAGTTCAAAAGACACCGTTTGTATCCTGGCATGGTTACATTTATGTACCTTGCAAAATCAAAACACCGCAATGTAAAACTTATAAATAATCTCGCTCCAAACCAATGAGGGTCCGTACGTATTTACGTTATGGAGAACTCTTCACGTGTCTCGTTGGTCTTGACGATGTGGATTGTGTTCCCTTGTCGTTCTTTCTCCGTTTGAAAATGCTTTGGTGATCTTCCATCAGACACACGACAATACTAACCAGCTACTACAAGCGACTCTAACCTTGTGCCCTGCCTGGCACGCTGCCCTCCCTGCCTATCTCCCTCCCTCCATTCCAGCAAGCCTTTTGCGTGTTTTCACGTCCACGTTTTCCCTTCCTTCTAGAAGACGGCGGCGTCACCCTCCTGCAGCTGATCGGGGATCCTCCTCCAAGTGACATCGCACGAGTTTACGGGCCTGACTCCACTCCCGGCTACGTGTTTGACCCCGAAGTCAACACGGGCCAGTTGGCTCGCGCCCACCTGCCCAGCCCGTTCTACCGGGACTTTTCCCTCATCTTCAACTTGAAGCCTACGTCCGATCGGGGCGGCGTGATCTTCTCCGTCACGGACGCCACGCAGAAGATCATGTATGTGGGCGTCAAACTGTCACCCGTGCAGGGCGGGAACCAGAACGTCATCCTGTACTACACGGAGCCCGACTCTGAGCTGTCCTACGAGGCCGCCAGGTTCACCGTCCCTTCTCTGAGGGACACCTGGACCCGTTTTGCTCTCGCGGTGAAGGACGACAAGGTCATGTTCTACCTCAACTGCAACATAGATCCTCAAGTCCAACGCATCGAAAGGTCCCCTGATGAGATGGCGCTGGAAGCAGGCGCCGGGGTCTTTGTCGGGCAGGCCGGAGGCTCGGATCCAAACAAGTTCCTGGTATGTAGAAAGAATTCTGTTACAATACGGGATTTGGAATATGAAGAGCGCTAATCCAAACGAGGCGCAGGGGATCAACTCAAGCGTGCGAGACATTGCAGCTGAATTCCTCATTTGATTTCATTGCTCAAATTAGCCTGATCCTAAGCGTGGGGCGACTGCGCTAAATCATCTCGGCAGCCGCCCAAACGTTGTCTGCGTGCGGGTAATTGGAGGTTCTCGGCGTGGCCGTCTAATTAACCTCTTTCATTTGTTTGCGGCACCTCGTTTGACCCGGACATCTGCAGAACCGGCTTGTTAAGGAGTTACCGCTCCTTAGCCTTGGCCGCTAAAAGCTTGCACCCAAAGGTGGACTCGCAGCAAGTTCAGTTCAAGTTCAGTCCTTTGAAAAGTTCACGGCGGAGACATTGGCAACTTCTACTGCTAAGTCAAACGATAGCAATAAATTGTCAAGTGGCAATTTGTTTTTGTCGTGCCGTGTGTGGACAATTAGTTGTTCCGTGAATTTTGCTTGTTTATTTTGATTTTATAATTATTATTATTATTATTAATTTGGCCTTTTTCAACCAGGGCGTGATCAGCGAGCTGAGGGTGGTGGGAGACCCCCGTGCGGCCGAGAGGCATTGCGAAGAAGCCGATGACGACGACGACGACTCAGACGACGACGACTCAGACATGGTGAGTCCCCAAACTATTTCTTTTATATCCAATCACTGATGGCAAATGACAGGTCTACACGTAGTATATGATTTGGAACAAGTTGTCAATGAAGGTGAATATTTTCTAAATGTACTCGTAATTGTCTCCATCAAAACAATGCACAAAATGTGTCCGTTTTTTCTTTTCTACTTTTGCTATGCTAATGGCCAATTTTTTTGCCAGCGTGCCCCTGTCTTGGCCTCCTTCATTGCTTCATTTTGAGTTCGAGTTGTAGCTTTTGACAGTCTTGCGGCATTCTTGTCACGGTTGGTGCCTCGCCTCGCCGCAGGCTGCCATTGATCTTGGCGCCCCAACCCGCAGCTGTTTAACCTGCGTGGAGCACTCAAAGCACGACCGTCCCGGTTGAAGGTCTAACGGACGGCTTGTCAAGTGAGCCTCACGTGTTGTTTGTATTCCACTCGGGAGGGGGGGGGGCACATTCCGAGTTGAAATGACAGGCTTGTGATTACAGGATGTTTCTTTGGTTGCAAATGATGGCCTCACTCACAGCTGTTTTCCAGGGGAAACAACATCTTTGACAAAGTGACTTTCGGCGCTCCAGTAGGAGCGTGTCACATATTTACAAGCAGGTGGCAATGGCCATGCCACTTTCCAGATGAGCGATATGATGGCAGAACATTTGTTTTGCACATGTGCAAGGCCTTCAAAAAGTAAAATGGTCAAAAAAGGAAATGTGTTCTGCGTGTTTGTCTGTCTCAGAGCTCGGGAGACGGAAGCGGTGATGCGGAAGGCAGACGGTTGAAACCATCCATGGAAAAACACACCTGGACGGTAAGGACCCGCTTTGGTTTGATATGCAGAAGAGATGAAAATTGCTTCGTTGGCCAGACAATCTCGCTGTCATGGTCTGCATTTTTTGCTGATCTTAGCTTTGCTTCATGTTTAAGGCCTGTTGAGACATTTCTGAGATTATGGATAGACCGTTGTAAACACATTTTTACATTGAGCAATAAGTTGTTTACAATTTTTTAAAAATGTTGCAATATTATCTAAGTCAAAATTTGCTTTGGCCATAAATGCAGGCAATCCACATACAAGATAAATAGTGCCAAAAAAGTGTAGCAAATAAGGAAATAAGTGGTCCCAGTACAAAACCCTGTGGGACTCCACTTGCTAATTTTTTTTAAAATTTAAAAATTTCCATGCCAAAATCTTTTTTTTTTTTCTTTTTTTTTTATATTGCCCACTGTGATTTCCTCTCGTCACCAACTCTTCTCTCTCTGCTTTGTGTCTTGTTCACATTGCCACACCATCAAATTCCACCAATACTCACTCATGTCTTCCCACCCTGGAAAGATAAGTAACAAGTCCCCCATGCCACTGCACACACATGCGTGTAGTGGGCGGGGCTGCTATGCTTGCAGAAATCCTCATGTCTAGACATTAAAAATTCTGCATTGATTCCGTCACTTTTACCTGTGAGTTTTCCCTCTGTCCAGTTTACGAGCATTCATATCAGCAAAGGTGCTATTGAAGAGAACAGCTGCCACCAAATGCCCGCCTACCGTAATGTCTGTTCTCAGGCACTGGAACTTCTCCAGTCTGTACAACTCGGTCGGGCGTGTTAGGGCAAATGCAACACGATGAGGGGAGTTCAGTCAGACTTTCCATTTTGTCATGCGGGAATTTGTCCTGAGGATGCGTTTCCCACGACATCTTTGACAATGTCATTCGTGTCCTCCTCACATGTGACTGACGTCAGGTGATGATTGATTTTCCGTCAAATCGGACATCATTTGAAGACAAGAAAAAAAACACCAGTATGCTCTCACGACTACGTATAGTGACCGCGATGCGCAAGAGTGTAAACTTGCATTCACGCTGTGGGATCTCTTTCACCAAGGAAACCGGACGTCTGCTTTGAAACTTTGGAGGTCATGCGGTTCAACACTGTCAGCTCATTTCAGGCCCCCTGTTATGACGAATGCACGGCTGAGTGGCTTATCATGTTATTAACTATGTCAAGTTAGAGTCAATAATTGTTGTGTGGAATTCTTAGCGTAGCAGTTGCTATGCGACACCAGGGGCCAGGGGGGCCCCGAAGACAACTGGTTAATTATCAACAAGAGCTCCACGTTGCCCGCTTGGGCTGCACGCTCTTTTATGTACATTCTTTGCAGATGACAATGGAGGAACGCCATAGGTGAAGAACAACATGTGTGTGTTTGGAAGGCCGGGTGGGCTCGGGTGGGTGGGCTCGATCATTTCCTCGCCTCCCCATTTTTACACAAAGGAGCTGAAATGAGTCATCAGTTGCTCCTGTTGCTTGCCACTCCTGCCTGGTGCATTTCGGGGCTATTTACATCCATAAAGCTGCTTACAACAAAAAAATTCTGGTTCATTCTGTGCGTTTGTAGGATTGGAGAGCAAACCGTGCATGAATGACATCACCACTGCATGAAAGGTCTTAAGAGGCATTAGGACAAACTGCGCATATGGGTGAACAATAGTTTGATCGCAGTGGGGCTTGGGCGTTAATGCTGAGTCATCACGTTTTGGTTTATGAGTAACAACCTGATTGTCAGTGTGGAGACCATTGAATGTTCCTGCCGGTCAACTATCAGTGAGTGATCGATAGACCGTGTTTTTACATTAGCAGCAGACTGCGCCGCCTGCGTTGAGGCCCATTCAGCAACCGCCGGTCGCCAGGCAAGAGGAGACGTCGGCTGTGAGACACGCAGGTGAGCGAGCTGACACACAACTTCACACAGCACCTGCCCGGGAAGCGACTTACTTGCTGGCGAAGCTCACCATCTAGTGGATAGGACGATTGTTGCACTCTTCCTGGTGTCACCTCATGAACGTCTCCCAGCAGATTACACTTGACCTCACTTGGGCTTGGTCTCCTTTGAGAAGACTCCACATGATCCGATTGTGTTTTTGGTGTCCCTTCAGGATCGGTTGGGGCCAGAGGAGAGAAAGGCGACCGAGGAGAAAAAGGGGAGCGTGGTGCAGTGGGGCCCAAAGGGGATGCCGGATACAGCAGAGCGCAGGGCGGAGTTTCAGGGGGGAAGGTGCGGGAAATGTCAGGATATTGTAATGTTGTCATGTGTAATTGACGTGTCACCTCCAATTGAATTTGACCTTGGCAGATGTTGATCAACCTTGTGCATTTAAGAAAAACGTTCATGACATTGCTGTTTTCTTCTTCATCCTTCTTCAGGGAGGACCTGGAGAAAAGGGAGCAAAGGTGAGTTGAATCTTTATTTTGCGCCTGCTTGCTAATGCTAACACGCTTGAGCCTTTTTGTTTTCTAGGGCAACGCAGGTTTTGGCTACCAAGGAAAGAAGGGAGAACCCGGGCGCCCTGGCCCCCCGGGGCCTCCGGGACCGGCAGCAGAGGTGTCCGTGTGCAAAGAAGGCTCCGACGCTTCCTGCGTTCCTGGTGCTCGAGGACCACCGGGTGCCCCCGGTGCCCAGGGTCAACCGGGAGAAGACGGAGAACCAGTGAGTTTGGAAAAAAAGAAACTCGCTCTGATAGCTGTGTAAACAGTTTTTCGAAGCAACACAACTATTTGTATACAAACAATGAACGAGTCCATTTTCCATCACAAGTCCTCTTTGATGGGGCCAACTGGTATGTGGCCAGTGGACTCATCTCTGCCTGTATAATTCCACAGGGCGATCCTGGTGAAGATGGAAAAAAGGTGAGTTGCTTTCAACTACCTGCACAGCATATTTGGCATCTTCTCTTCATCGTCTCTCAATTCAGGGTGCCGCCGGACCCCCGGGCTTCCCAGGAACCCCCGGCGATCCTGGACTGAAAGGAGAGAAGGTAAGCTGAACGGCGAAGGAGTGGTCATGAAGTCTGGCCCGGGACTCTAATGGGAGTGATGCGCGCAGGGAGAGCGCAGCGATGGTCAGCCTGGTCCCAGGGGGCCACCGGGTCCTCCAGGACCACCCGGACCGGGAACCAGATCTGTGAGTGCATGCATCTCCAGTTACGAGCACGTCGTCATTGATTACGCCTATGTAACTTTACAATGGACGTCTCGCAGACTTATGTGGACATGGAAGGCTCGGGATTCCCTGATCTGGAATCAGTTCGGGTAAGTGAGGAAAAGTCTTACCGGGATTTTTTTCTGCTATTCCTCAGTTGTGCCGCATTGATATGTCATTTGGTGTTGCTTTTTGTTGAAGGGACTGCCGGGCCCACCAGGCCCACCGGGCCCACCCGGTGTTCCCGGTCTTGCCGCGGCAAACACGCCATCGGGTTCGGGAGGAGTCGGACCGCCGGGACAAGATGGCCAACCTGTAAGTGGCGACACATTGCTTTCAGAATCCCCTGGTTTTGACGATCCGCCCGTGACGTGAACTTGTGGCCTGCAGGGCTTGCCTGGTTTACCGGGCGTGGATGGCAATCCTGGATCGCCTGGTCCCAAAGGAGAAAAGGTCATTTCACGCATTCTTCCCTTGATGAATTTATTTAATGCTAACATTATTTGTAATATTCTCTTTTATTCTAGGGTGACTCTGGTGTGCTTGGTCATGCGGGACCAGTTGGACAGAAGGTAAAGATTTAGTTCATTCATATCATTGATCCAACCATCTATTTGAAGTTCATGGTTTTCAGCCGGCTGCCATTTTTCTCTTTCCTGGAATCATTCCCTGGTTTTTTTGTATCTTTTTCCGTCCATTCAACAGGGAGCTCAAGGGGATTCGGGTTTACCCGGACCAACAGGGGAGCCTGGGTTGGCCGGATTACCCGGACCGATGGGACCAGCCGGGCCACCTGGACCTGCCGGGCCACCCGGACCAAGATCCCGTGTTGGATTTGTAAGTTCTCGCCAAACCACATAAGTGGATTCCACTGGACGGGCAAAAAGTGGCTGGCTAAATGAAAATATTCTAGCGCCAACGTTTGAATGGTTTGTCCTTGTTTGAAGGATGACATGGAGGGATCCGGTGGCATTTTCTCAAATGGGCTCCCTGGTGTCCGAGGACCTGAAGGAAGACAGGTCAGCCGCGTACTGCATTTCAACCAACGCATCAAAATCGTTCTTCTACGCCATGAAATATTTTCTGAACATAAATTGGAATGGTCTCGGAGACTGTAACGAACAGCGGACTAATTGTAAAGAGAGCATCCAAACGTGGTTCTGAGTCCACCTGTTACAATTTGTGACTCAAGCTGACCCAGTTCAAAAATAGAATCCGAATCAAAGCATCACTCAACAGCAAACTGGGTGCCCACCCGCCCTCATTTGGTGGCAGTAAATGCAAAAGTGGAGAATGTTTCTGACTCAATCAAATGTGTGCCCTTAGGGTCCACCTGGCCTGCCGGGACTTCCGGTAAGTAACTTTATGGCCCCATCCTATTCTCCACACACTCCAACTTGAATCCTGGCAGGGTAAACCGGGCTTGCCGGGCCTGGCGGGTCAGAAGGGCAGCCAGGGTCCCGAAGGACGAGACGGCCAACCGGGATTGGACGGCTTCCCCGGAATTCAGGTCTTTCATCTTTTTGGACTGGAGTATGCGTTTGTTTGCTGTCTTGACGTCTGCTGTTTGATTCTTAAATGTTCCAGGGAGCAAAGGGTGACCGAGGCGACAGAGGAGAGCGGGTGACTATCATTTCTCCAGCGATAAACGCCGTCTTGTGTTTGTAATCTTCTACGGCTTTACGATTATCTCACCTGCACGGGCGCTTTGTTTAAGGGGGAACCGGGCCGTGATGGAAATGGAGTCCCCGGACCGCCCGGCGCACCCGGACCGCCGGGACAGATGGTCTACCGACCGTCGGACAATGTAAAGCAAAGTCACCAAAGATTGGAGGTATCCACCATATTTGACTGTCTTCCCTGTGTTTGCAGTTTGACAGTGTCGTCGGCAGTGTTGGGCCTCAGGTGTGTATTCAAAATAAAATCTGGTGAATCGCGCCTCACCTGATCAAATGCTTTTTTTCTTTTGGTGTCAAGGGAGGAGGTGGCGTGGTGGGTCGAGCCGGATTTCCCGTAAGTCGCTGGCGCTACGCTTGCGTCTGTTCCATCTTGTTGGGATTCTGATCCCAACACGTTTTAAATTTGCGGTCCTGTTAGGGTCCAATGGGTCCAAAGGGTGACACGGGAGACCCGGGCCCTCCCGGTTACGGCTTCAAGGTACGGTCCAAGACTGACGGCGTACGGTACCGTATCTCATGGCGGTTCTCTCTGCAGGGCGAGAAAGGCGAGCCGGGTGTGGTCGTGGGCCCCGACGGGGGTCCGCTCTTTTCCACGGCTCTGAAAGTGAGCCAGCTCGGCATTTGTCTCTCGAGTGTTTTCGCTTTGCTTTTCTGATGTCTTTCTACTCGACCTTTAGGGAGATCGGGGCTCTCCCGGACCTGTGGGACCACTTGTAAGCATTGACACCTTTTATATATTTTTTCATGTTGGTACTAAAATAACCGTGTCAAAAATGTTGTTTTGCAACACAGCAGTTAAGTCATTATTTTGTTATTTGTAATCGGTATTTTGTTCCACGTAGGGGCCGTATGGACCTCAAGGGATTAAGGGTGAGATCGGAATGCCTGGGAGACCTGTAAGTCAATTGTTTTTTTTTTTTCTTTGTACACAGCTGATGATGATGTTTGACCGAAAAAAAACATTTCGCTTCCGGTAGGGTCGCCCTGGTGTCAACGGATACAAGGGGGAGAAAGGAGAGCCGAGCTCTGGCTTTGGATACCCAGTAAGTGTTTTTTTCAGCTTCATAAATCATAAGTCATTCAAAACAAAATGTAATGGTCTGTTCAACGTTTTAGTGAAAAGTCGTAACATATAAGTCTGCTTCTTCCATCAGGGCGTTCCTGGCCCACCGGGACCGCCGGGACCGCCGGGACCTTCGAGCCCCCTGGATCGCTTCAGCGTGAGTCACCAAATCATTTGAAGCTGCAAGCAGCCGACGAGCCTAAAGTCAATTTTGTTGTTCACAGCACTACGATGGCACCTCCAGGAACTATCCAGGTATGAATCCTTTGCCAGATCTCAGCAGGAGGTCCAATTTAGCCAGCTTGTTTTTTTAGCCTGGACTGTCATGTCACAATTTTCAGCTAGCAAAAGATGAACTTGATTGAGGAACCCGACATTGAATGTTCCAAACGTCTCCGTTACGATTCCATCGTCCATCATATAACATTGAAGCGTGACTTCTGCTGTGAGCTGTTATATGATGGCAGTTGGAAATGAGCAGGTTCTCTTATTAGGAAGAAGTAGATGATCCTGTCAAAGAAGGAAGATTAAAGGAAGCTTTAAAGTTTCCGGAGACAAAAACGTTTTTCCAGATCGCTCACTCAGCCCGAGCAGGAGAAAAGGCTCCATTGTCGCAAGATTAATCCGTCAAGTCTTCCTCCATTTGACAAATGAGCCCGTAAAACCCAAAATACGCCAAAATGAGAAAACGCAGTGGCAAAGTCGGTTACCTGTGCAATATTGTTTCATAGCGCACTTTGTATCTCATATTTTATTACAGCCATTAAAGGAGAAAAGGGCGAACGCGGCCTTCCTGGCGTCCCCGGTAAATCCTGGATTTCAAATACACGTCACATGATAACGTCCGTGACGCTGCATGTTTACCAAAATACATTTTTATTTTCAGGAACAGTCTCCAATTTGGATATTCACACGTTCAAGGTAAAGCACACAAAGCCATCAAGCTCATTGCTACAATATTGTACGCCGATGAAAAGCTCAGCTACAATGCTAAACTGTTTGTTTTTTTTCTCCCCAGAATGAGCTGAAGGGAGAACATGGAGACCCGGGAGTGAAGGGAGAAAAGGGAGAGCCCAGTAGATATCATGACCCTCGTTTTGGAGGACCTCAAGGGCCTCCTGGCAAGCCAGGCTTACCCGTGAGTTGAAAAGAGCATCGTCGTGCTGGAGACTTGAAGTCTGAATTTTTTTTTTTTTTTCTCTTAGGGTCCAAAGGGAGATTCCATAAGGGGTCCCCCCGGACCTCAAGGTCCACCCGGTCAAGCAGGGATCGGTTACGATGGGCGTCCAGGTCCTCCCGGACCGCCTGGACCACCGGGACCGGCGACCTCTCCTTCGCTGCCTGGCGCCTTTTGGCCGAGTCAAAGTGAGTCGCTCGAAATAAGCGCGAGGCCGAGATGCACTCGGAGAGCTAACGAAGATGTTTCCATTTCAAGCTGCCAGTGTACCGGGACCTCCCGGTCCTCCTGGCCCACCTGGAAGTCCTGGACACTCATCTGGAGTAAGTCTTTAATTGATCCATCGGCACGAGAGTCTGATTGCTGATGGCTGGGTCGTCGGCGCCCGCGCAGATTACAGTTCTCAGGTCCTACGACACCATGCTGGCCATTGCCAGACGGCAGGCCGAGGGCAGCCTCGTCTACATCCTGGACAAAGCCGACCTCTATTTGAGAGTCCGCGATGGATTGCGCCAAGTCATGGTACGCTTCATTTGCTCCAGCTCCAGAAAAAAGCTTGTTTGGAGAAAATTCCATGAATCAGAGAAATATGTTTTTTTTTGGGGGTCAGCTTGGAGATTACCAGCCCTTCTTCAGAGATTCGGTGAGTCTGCTGCCAGAAAATGTGCAAATGCATTCGATATTCATTCCTTCTTCTTTCAAGGAAAACGAGGTGGCGGAGCTTCAGCCTCCGCCTGTCATCTCGTACCCGCAGTCCCACGACCAAAGCAACGGAGCCGGCCACTACTCGCAGAGCGTTTCCGCCACGCGACCCATGGAACCGCCCTCGCGCTCGCCGCCGGAGCCTCGCTACCCTCCGCGCTACGATCCCCGATTCCAAGACCAGCGGCGCTCGGGGCAGACGGATGGCGGTCGGGCGACGGCACAAGCCGAGGATAGACGACCCGTCGCTCCCCAGCGACCCCTAGCGCACCCTTCGCTCCATCTGGACAAATCGGGAGAGGGGGTGAGTGGCGCTGAGCAAACAGAAAACAATCATTTCTGGTGTCATCTTGAAGGTGCCTGACCAAGTACTTCTGCTTCATCAGCTCCATCTGATCGCCCTGAACGCCCCTCAAAGTGGGAACATGCGAGGAATTCGCGGAGCGGACTTCCTGTGTTTCCAGCAGGCCCGGGCCGTGGGCCTCAAGGGCACCTTCCGAGCCTTCCTGTCCTCCAAGCTCCAAGACCTTTACACCATTGTCCGCAGGTCGGACAGGGACACCTTGCCCATTGTCAACCTGAAGGTGAGATGCGACCGGCCGGCTATTTGAGCCGCCATTTGCATGCGAGCCATGCAAGATCTGCGGTAAAAAGAAAAGAAAAATAGCTGCTAGGTGCTGAAAAACACCCAAACTGCACCAATTGATGCTTCAAAGAATGGATCTTGTGTGGATTTTGACACTGTTGATGGGATCTTTTTTGCTTCTCTCCCATGCAGGATCAAGTGCTGTTTGACAGTTGGGAATCGATCTTTGGCGACCAGGCCAGCCAAATGAGAAACAACGTACCAATCTACTCCTTTGACGGCAGGGATATTCTCAGGGACAGCGCTTGGTGAGTCTTAAGGCCTCGATGGACCGGTCGGCCGTCAACATCATTTATTTCTTTTGATTTTATTTCTTTGATTTTCTTAATATTTTATGGACTTATCTATTTATTAGTTTACGTTTTGATACGCCGCCCCGCAAAGAATGTAATAGTGACTGCTTCTGCCGACGGTATACCCGTGTACACGTCTGAAGGCACGGCGACGGCCAACGTTTCTGTGCTCTCCCTCAGGCCCCACAAATTGGTGTGGCACGGGTCGAGCGACAGAGGCCAGAGGCAAACGGACCACTACTGCGAAACGTGGCGGGCGGGCGAGCAGGCGGTGACGGGGCTGGCGTCGCCCCTGACCGGCGGCCGCCTTCTGCAGCGCCACTCGCGCAGTTGCTCCAACGCCCACATTGTCCTGTGCATCGAGAACGCCTCCACCTTACGCTCCCAAGCGTGAGGACGTGAGCAGGTTTTGGCTTTGTTCTCCTTGTCGCCGTCGTTTTTCTTTCCATTCCGTCGTAAGCAGCAGCTTTTCGGGCCTGGCAGAGGAGGCGTGCTTCTTTCCCTCCCTCCCTCAGCGCCAAAGAGATCTCCTTTTTTGTCTCGGGGCCACATTTTTTCGTCGAAGGTTTGGGGAAAAAAAACAACCCAAACACTAAATACGTTGAGCAATTGTATCCATTTTTGTGTGTGTTACTTGCAATGTCGTTTGCCTTTCCAAATGTTATCTCCATCCTGTTATGTATTTTTTTGATGTATTGATCATTTCCACCCTTGTTTCCATTTGACGTTTGAGTTGTGGGTTACTTTTTGGGTACAGCACATACTGTTTTAAATTGAAAGAAAATATTTATTTTGAAATGAAGTTTTATAAGGACAAACAAATGAAACTAGAGCTTGCCCAAATGCTTTTTTTTTTTTTTCTTTTCCTCCATCACTGTGCCTTGCAACGAGACCAAGCCTGCTTTCCATTTAAAAAGAGGCCACTTCCGTTGAATCTAAATGTTGATGTTAACGACGCACTCTGCTGCTACGAGTGCTTTCCGGTGCAGCTTTTATTTGACACCGCCAGTATTCATTGGACATTTTCCTTCAATACAATTTAAATCATTTTTTTGTAAGCGAGAGCAAGTGATTGACTTTAATCTGTGTTGGGATTTTGTATAAAGGTAAAAAAAAAAGCAATATTTTGGTGATAAGCCAACTTTAGTGCAACTGATGCTCGACTGAATCTGTCGTTTTTATTCTTCATTTTCATCTTAACACATCGAGCTGTACTCATCTTCAAGGCACTGAATAAATGTCTTTTCAAACGCCACCGTGACAATTTTATCTCACTCGTTTAAAAACAAAAAAAAAGAAATTGTCAATTAAGTTATGTTGACCTAACACGCAACAAGTCCCTCATTCTCGAAGTCTGTGGCCGGCCGGGTACGGTGGAACTTTTTACGCGGTGGTTTAATGGCGAGCACTTTAGGGAAAATGATGAATACCCGCTTAACTCCTGAAGACGGAAAGCAGCACAGCACTCCTCAATTTGCCTGAAAATATCTTGGTTGATATTCAAGGCTGGAGGTCTGCAAGTGAAGCGATTTTATTCAAATGAGGTCACTCGTCATTGGCCAATGCCTAAAAAAATCCCCTTAAATCTCCACTTGAAAGTTCGTAGGAGTTCCATCATCGTATTTGATTAAGAAGATTAATTTGAATTATGCAGGGGTGGCCTCATTTGCCGGATACTTTAATAGCGTATCGCATTTAGGTGACGATTGGACGCTCGTTGGCAGCCAAACGAGATGACTTGATATGAATGCGAAGAAGCGCTTGCACACATTGACAGAACATAATCATCAAATACCAAAACGTGTCGTTTCCATCAACTTTTTCATTTGGTAGAAATTGTGTGACATTCAAAGTTGATTTCTCTGGCTGTTCAATTCCATTTAAGGCTGCAGAAAACGACTATTTATTTTTGTATTTTTTCATTTATTTATTTTATTTTGAGGAGGCAGTTCTAAATGAGTGCAGCCAATAACGCAGCTCTGCTTACCCCCCTGATCATGTTTCAGAGGTCACGCTGCTGAAATTTTCTCCTGAAGGGTCATTTGGCGTCCTCAAATAAATCAGAAAATGCAAGCCTATTTCCATTTCCTTTGACGTGTCGGTCAAACACGGCCCGATGAAGGCGCCGTAGCTTAACCGAGCGAATTGGGTTGTCACAGCGGCATCCCAGCTTGTGTCCAATTCCTTATTGCTTTTTTGCTTAAGTACAAGTCGCGTATTATCCTTTGACATCATCTTAACCGGTTGAGGAGAGAGAGCGGGCCCGCAGGCTGCCGTGTAATCGCCCACATCTGGCTTCGGTCGGAAGCGTTAGCATGCCGGCAGCCCGGGGGAAAGCTATATTTAGCGGCTCCTAAGTAATAACTAAGTAGAGAAAGAGAGACAGAGAAAAAGAAAAAAAAAGCCATCCTGTAACAAGCACAATAGCGCAAGGTGACAGGCAGATTTGGGGGGAGTTAATTACAATAGCGGAGGACGTCCAAAGAGCCGGTTGTCAGCGCTGCGCTTTGCCATTCAATGTCGCAAGACCAACCGAAAAAGACAAAACCTTCCTCGACCCGACGTTAAGTTGGATTCACCTCAAAAACAAACATAGAGAAATAGAAATGCGGACAAATGAAAAGCAAGATTCACCCCTTAGTTGTTGTTCCGCAGAGGATAAAGAATCCATGCGTCTTGTTATATTGTGTCGATGCATCACGTTTGTCCACGCCGACTTTTCGGTAGACAGCGGGTAGCACTCTCACACTTGTGAGTGATCTGGCATTTAAGCGTTTTTTTCCCCCCCTCTCTCCTGTCTTTAAATATTTGATGAGCAGAGTGTTATGAGGAGCCATGTGAAGAGAGGCTACATCATACCGTTGTTTTTGCTCGCAATATTGAAATTGCTCAAGGAATGTTCTTTCTATTAAGCTTGTTTCGAAATGTAAAAGATACAAATGAGGTGAGAAGAATAAGGTAAAGGATACACCGTATAGTAGTTCTGGTTTTTATTTTCATTATTTGACAAGAGTTTTATTATTCCATTAAGCTTGCTATTAAGACATGTTTTTGCTGAAATGAAGCGATTTTGACATTCTTCAGAAGTCGTTCAACATTGAGATGGCTTTTAACATACAAATCAAATGGAGTCTCTGAATTTATGGGCGAAATCGTCGCTGAGACAGAAAGAAACAAAGCCCAAACATTTATTTTCCTGAGGCAGCTTTTGTGCAACATGCAGGGCTTGCCAATCCTTTGCCCAGCGTAAATGAAGCTAAATGTTGGCGGTGGAAACAAGCGGCTAACGCGGTAGCCGCTCGCTCCTTCACCTTCCACGGCTCACTGCTCATCAGTGCAGCCGGCAGCATATTGGATGTGACGTCTTCTTCCATCTTGGGATGAATTTTTGATGACTCTCGCTCTTGCGCTTACACGCAGATGGGCCTCGGAGCGGCCCGCCCCGGCCCGGCCCGGGGCTCTCAAACCACTAAAGCTGCGACCCACTAAGCAAATGATCAGGACGAAATAGTGAGCAATCCGACTTTTGGAATGGTTCTCTCTATTTGGGTTGCACCTGGCCGAGTGCTGGTCTTTGCTCGCCAATCTTCCGAGAGATGAGACGAAGAATATCGTCAAGCCGCACTGCATGAAACTGCTTCCGTTGCTCTTAACAACAAGCTATTGACAACTAATGAGTCTGGAAGCTTTCCAGCTTTCTTTCTTCTTTCCATCTCCAGCTGTTGTCATCCGAGCTGTTTTTGTGGCGGCCAACCAATCAGCTCCCTCCGGCCACTCGTGCCTTGTTCAGGTGTGCCTCATTGTCTTGTCAATGTGTTTGGATTGAGTTCCTTGCTTTTGCTCCCTTTTTGTCAAAAATAACTTTTGCAAACAAGATTTCTGCTTCACCATCCGCCGACGTGACCTGTTCTGGAGCGCATCCCTCTCGCCAAGTGGATCAGAGCGAGCTCGGCGGCGGCGGCTGCGCCCGCTCCCATTGGCTACCGGGGGACACCTCTCTGCCCGCTCCCATTGGCCGCCCGGAGGTGAGTGGGAGGGGGAGCTCGCCCCATCCTCCCCCTGTGGCAGCATGTGTAAATGTAAAGAATCTTTTTCTGTGCCTGTGATGTGAACCACTCTGAGGGTGCAGATAAAGAGCGAGCCAGCCAGCCAGCCAGCCAGCAAAAGAAAAGAGAAGCAAGCGGCACTTCTTCACCCCCTTCCATCTCCCCGCTCCTTGTCACTCCATCCTTCTTCCTTCCCCTCTGTGGGATCCGCTTGCAGGCAGCCCCCTCATCCCCCCATCCCGCCCAGGACCCTTGGACTCTCCTCACTTCTATCCCACAAAGTGACACTTTGGACGAGGTAAGAGCCCAATCTTTCTTCCTCCGTCGCTTTTCGAATTGAGTTTCTGTGTGTTGTGGCCTCCGTTTGGTCCCACCATATGTTCTCAAGTTGCTCCTCCAACACCGGCGTCACCTTCCAAAACGGGGACTCGGTCACAGGTGATTACAATCCTATCTCTACTTTGCAATCTGCTCGCCTGCAGGCACATCCTAGCAGGTGAACAAAGACAACACGCCGTGCTTGTGTTCCACAAGAAAAGGCACCTGTAATTGATTTGTTCTGCTTGCGAGGTAGTTGCTGAAGGCTATTTATAGATGCTGACAGCCCCCCCCCCCCAACCACACACACACCGCCTCCCCCCCAACCACAGGTCACTTCCTCCTCAAATGCCGGACTCGGGAGACGTGAGCGTCCAGCCAGAAGGCGTGACGTTGCAGCCAGTGTCTCCTGACTTGACAAGACATTGACCCGCTTGATTGAATCACGGGAAGGGAACTCAGCACGGCCCATAAAGCATTCCTGGCAATAGCCGGGGGGGGGGGGGGGCTGCTTAGTCCTCCATCCGCACATCCTGTAATTTACCAGGAAATGTGGAGTGTGTGTCTGTGAAATAGATTGTGCTAAAGTGGTTGAGACGTCAATACGCTCTGCCTGCGCAGTTTGAACGCCATTGTAGCCAATTATTGGGCCTCACCACACGTCAATCAATGACTTGGGGAAAAGTAGAAATGCTGAATCAACCCAATTTCGTAACAAACACAAAATATCCTTTGAGAATATTTCCGTCACGCGATAGAAGCAGCATGATTAATGTTTCATTCCAACAAGGGTTCGTCCCAGTTCTGAGGTTGGGCTTTCCTATATTCGTTCTTCCCGACACAAAGGTTTGCCAAAAAGTTACTTTTGCCGAAACTCTAGTATATTGTCCATTTTGTTTCCTACAATGCACTTAAGTTTTCGTCAGAGCCCAAAAATGTAACCATAAATTTATTATAATATATTTATCAATATATTTTATATTTATGATATGAGTTTATTATTATTTTTAAAGCACTTCTGTCACACTGGCTGTGTCAGGGTAAGCTCTTTCAGTTGATACATTGGCGCTCTCCAAATGCAGCCTCTTGCACCTGTGCGTCTTGCACGTCCAGCCAGTTTTACACGGGTGCCTCCACTTGCGTGACCAATGTGAGCAGATGAGCTGTGATGGCGGAAGGAACTGACTGGAACAAAATGAATGAAAAACGACGGCATACACACAACCCGCGTGTTATACTGTGTGAGCCGGCACCCAATGTCGAGAGGACGGCGGCCGAGGTGTTCGGAAATCGTGCGGCCCATTGACCCCTGTGCCGGCTCTATTTTTAGACTCGCTAATACACACTGGCGCCGCTCAAGCGACAAGTAAATGTTATTGCCGCTTCCAGGGCAAGTGCGCCGCCGTTAAGTTCTGAAGCATGGCGTCGGCCGGCGCACAACGGGCAGTCCAGCATCCGCTTGGTTCATCAATTAGTCATGCGGCCTCTTCATCGCTGTGCGAGGGTCATGTAAACATCGACATGTTTGGGCCTTGATTAGTACCAGCTAAGACATTTTGACGGGCTACTTTTTAAAATAATCAATAAATCTCAATGTTGAGATTCCAAATTGAGTCTGTAAAAGTCACCAGCTCGGGACTAGCCCGAAACCTGAAGGTGGAAAACCCGCGAGAGCAGCCATATTGTTACTGGTGCAAATCGTTCCTCCGAGTCACTCCAAAAAAAATCAAAAGTGACGATTTGCGTCACACAACTGGGAATGATGTGTGTGTGTGTTTGAGCTGCTTGTCAGATGATGTCAGAAAAAAGTCAAAGCTATTGGAATCTCAGCTCTTGGCACTCGTCGCTGCCTCTCAGCGTTTTCGCTTGATTAAAAAGCTCCCGGGAGTTTGTAAGCGCGCGGTAGGCGAGCCTTCGCTCACTTGCTAGCACGCACGCGCCTGCCAGCTTAGCACGGCGATTATTCAAGCCTCTTAGGCTAAGCCACGGCACCGGAGTGACGAGCGTCATCTCCCCTTCCTCGCACGAGGCAAACCTGTTGTCTGGGAAAGCGGAGACGGCCGGGATCAGTGACACGGTCCGATGCGCACGCCGGACGCTTTATTTAGACGCGTAATCCAGCCGGCCCGCCGTTCAAAATCTTTGATGGACTCAGGGAGCGGCGTGGTCTCATCCAAAAGTGTCCTCGAGAGTGGAGCAAACCAAATCCATGACTAGGGAAACCTTTTTTTTTGTTCCATGTTTTTGGTTCCCTTTCGAGAGAAAAGCCCGATAGGCCGAGTTTTCTCTCACAACACACTTTGTTCCATCTAGTGCAGGGGTGTCAAACTCGGTTTTATCGCAGGCCGCATCGTAGTCATAGTTTTCTTTGGAGGGCCATCGTTACTGTCGACCCAAATAAATGTATGAAAGTCTCATATTATAAACAGTGAAGACAATTTGTAATTTTAGTATTGGCACATGAAGTCGATGTCTTCACAGGCCACATAAAATGATTTCATGGGCCTTGAGTTTGACACCACTGATCTAGTGGAAGGCAAGTTCATCCAGTAGTGTCTGTCGCAAAGAAAGAAATGGTCATTGCAGTGAATGACGTTTTTTTTTTAATCTACATTTTTTTTAGTTTGCCAGAGCACAGCTAAAGATGTTTTATTTACTTTTGACCTTGGTGGTCTTCGGGACACATTGCAGCAGCTCGAGCGGCGCAAGCTGTCGCTTTGTGTCGGCTCAGCACGCCGGCCGGCTCGCGGGAGTCGACCGCCGAGCGGCGCCTGACCAACAGATTGGCCCCAGCGGGCGACCGAGAAGCAAAGCAACAAAGAGCCCAGGCAGAGGCCGAAGCTCACGCCATTGCTTTAACATTACATTTCTTGATCTGCTTTTATTTTTCTATTCAGCAGAAATAGCTCAATCATTCATTTCCGTGCGATTAAATGGCGCCGCCGCAACATTAAAACGGAAGAAAAGATTCAGCTCGGAGGCGCCGCGACTAAACAGTAAATAATCCAAAGGGAGAAACGTTAACCTTTAACATGTGATGCGCTCGCGTGCACACGTCAGGGTTGTAAACAATGGCTGCATAAAAACGGAATTGACCTTGGACAATAAAACGGAATAACTCTGCTAGATGGATGATATGATGATTTTTTTTTATGCCAACCAAAGACATGAATAAGTGAAACGCGTGCGTTTAGGAATCTATATTTAGGCTCTTGTATGTTTGGCTCCCAATCAGGTTGCCAAGTCAGCAAGATTGCACGAGAGCTTAAGGAGAGCTTCCAATCTGCCTCGTTCATTCATCATTGAAAATTGCTCTGGGGTGCTCGAGGAATGCTTCAATTCACCCGAGATCCTGCCAAAAAATTGAAGGTCAACTTGTGGCAGCATTTTCTGCGTTCAGTTGTTCTTGTGGGAAGGAGAAGTACATTGCGCCACCAGTCGCTGGCTCGGTGGTCCCGCATGATTATTTGACGAGGTTGAAAGTGTGTCAGAGCAGCTGGTGAGGTGAGGTGAGGTGAGATCTTGCGCCAGGATGTAGCTTGCTTGCTTTCCTCCGCCGACTCTGGAATGTTTCCAGAGGCGGGCAATTCCTTAAGCGGGCAGGATGAGTTGCAGCTTTTCCAGCGTCCTTGGGGCGTGTCAAACCCGATGACGACGACGCAACCCGAGTACGTTCTTCAAATGTATAAGGGCTTTTTTTTTTTAAAGGTTACAATCTGAAAGAAGTGCTCCAACGTGACAAAAGGCAACATTTGCATGTTGGAGGTTGTTGGTGGTTCCCCCGTCTTGGGGATTAAGAGCTTTTAAGACTCAGACTTCAAAGCCGAGGCGTCTCTTTACTGAAGGTGTGAGGATGTCAAACGCTGCTTAGTCGGACGGGATATTAGCTTTCCCCTGACGCTCGCGCGCACACACACACAGACACACACTGAAAGCCATAATAATGACTTTGTGCAATTCTGAAACCTAACCCGGGAAGCTTCGTAGGCGATAAAAACATCCTGTCCTCTTTTTGCTTCAAGGGAGAACATTTGTGATTTGTTTCTCTGCAAATCTGTTAGCTTCCACAAAGATCAAGCATTAAAGAAAGACCAGCTCAGTGGCCTAGTGGTAGAGTGTCCGCCCTGAGACTGGAAGGTTGTGGGTTCAAACCCTGGCCGGCCGGGTCATACCAAAGACTATAAAAATGGGACCCATTGCCTCCCTGCTTGGCACTCAGCATTAAGGGTTGGAATTGGGGGGTTAGATCACCAAATGATTCCCGAGCGCGGCACCGCTGCTGCTCACTGCTCCCCTCTCCCCCAGGGGATGGATCAAAATCACATGGGGATGGGTTAAATGCAGAGGACAAATTTCACCACACCCAGATGTGTGTGTGACCATCATTGGGACTTTAACTTTTAACTTAACTTTAAAGTCAACTTCCCATACCTGCCGGCCGGCACTTGGGCTGTTTTGCGGGGGCGGTCTCGTCTCATTTTCCTTTTTCAACAAGCCCCGCCTTGGATGTCTGCCAATAAACGTCTGCTCCTAGTTAGCCTGCGCGCAATTGCATGTGGAAATTAGCTTGGACAATCTCCGTTTATTGCGTTTCATTTATGGGCAGTCTTGTTATCGCACACGTGCAGCGGAAGCCCCGCCCCCACCCACGCTTGAGCGCTTGCCAGTAGCTGTGATGAGGCGGCAGAACGAGCCGGCCTCTCCGACATAAACATGTCCGGCGTCGAGATATATGACGGGCAATTCCATCGCCGCTTGAAGCCCGGCCAATTGCTAAACGGAGGCGCAATCCCCACAAGGGCAACCGTGGCAAGGGGTCGCTCGCACAAGGGATAGCAATGTTAAATGGAGGATTATGGAAATATGGCCATCAATTAGCGGGCCTTTGTGTGACGCCATGTCAAAGTCAGTGTCCTTTGATTGCATTTTTGCCCGCTCACAACAGTGGGGCCCGATCCGGAAGAATTTTGAAAGGCCACCAATATTTATATTTATTATAAACGAATTAATACGCAAAAGAAATCCCTCCAAGGCTGCAGCGGGGAAAGCACACGAAATGCAGCATGACTAATGGCTCATCATCGGCGACAAGGTGGCCATCTTGCGCACAATCGACCACTTTGCTGGCTCCAAATGACTTCAAAGCAGAGTCTTAGGCCGCCGGTTCCGATTGGAGCGAGCGCTCCGGCTCCATGGCTCCGGCTAAGCTCTCCCGCCTTTATGTTGGGAAAATGACCGCGACGTGGCCCCTTTTGGGAGCGCGTTTGTCCACCTAAGCGTTTCTTCTGCTTGCTCGGAGGGTTCGCTTTGCACGTCTGCGCGTGTTTGCTGGGCCATGTCGTGTCTTTGCGGCATATTCTGCACCGAGTAAATCCATCTTTTTTTGCTCGAGACACTAATCCCACATTTATTATTTAGGGTTGTCTATGTGTGTGTGTGTGTGTGTGTGTGTGTGCGTGTGTGTTCAGCTGAACTTTGACAAATCAGGCCTTTGCGGACTTGAGGGTGGAAATGATCAAACTGGGTCCGTTCATCGGTTTGTGTGCACTCCGCTCAATAATGGATTATTATATGATATATATAATAATGGAAAGGACGGCCGGCCGAATGTTGTTTTCACTACTATGCGTGTGTTCCATTTGGGGGTGTGAAGCGCTTCAGCTGACAAAATGTGTGCCGAAGATGCTGTCGGGATATTTAATGAGAGCCTAAGAGCCACGCTGAGGAGATGGGCATTAGCCTTTTTCATCATTAAATATTAAAAGTGTCATGGGAGCGCGGCAGGCAGGCGGGCGGGCGGGCGGGCGGGCAGGCGGGGGCCTTTCCATTGACGTGATAATCGACTTTTTACCCAGAGGGACCTCAGCGCCGCCAACCACTCCTTTGCCCCTGCACGAAAGCTGTGGAGAAATCAGATTGCTGCTTCTGAGGATTATCTTAATGTGTATAAGTGTAGAGGGGGGGCGGGAGGCAAAGATTACGCACATTATTCCCTTCCTGGCTTCTTCTTTTGGAGGAAAAGGTCACAGCGGACCGTGCAACTCCAAAGTGTACTTAACCAGGCGAGAGGCACTTCAATACTTACGTAACACTCCTATTATGCTGCGGGTCAAATTGACCCACCCGTTAAATAAATACATACATACAATGAGCACAAAGATGTATTCACAAAGTCCTGATGGTGTACATGCTGGGCAGGTGGGGTCATTTTGACCTTGAGGCGATTTTGATTTAAAAAAAAAAAAAATACACAAATATATTTAGTCTCCAAACAAAGTCAAACGAAACGACACACACACACACACACACACACACACACACACGCAGGCAAACAAATATATTTACCATCATGACACGTAAGGCTGTCAGGATCGCAGTTACAAAAATAAAGGAGAGATAGCAAGTGTTAGAATATTCGTCACGTTATTCTTTTTTTACTGGCATTCTTGTAGAAGAAATCCACTCGTTGCTATAGTGTCGATTTTCTGTCACAAAATACGATGTAAATGTAGTCAAGATTACGTCATTGAGAAAAGGGTAATGGTGCATTTGTGGTGTGAGGCCAAAAGAGGGCAGCAACGTCCTGCTGCCAAATCGTTTCACGTGTACCTAAAAGCGGCCGGCAGATGGCGCTACAAAGCAGCATCATTTGAACCCATATGCTCGGTTTCATTCACAGATTCGCCTCGCCTCACTGTCCCCGGGGGTCTTGTCGTCTGCAAGCTCACAATGTAAGAAGTAATAACAATGAAACGGTGACTATAATATGAACAACATTTTCATGCATTCATCTTTTTATTTGCGCCCTCTCATTCTCAGATAACTAATTGGATGAAATTTGCACCGGGAAAGCACACCAGAGAGTAAGTACACGGTGATGATGGTCGTTAAGAGGGCCTGAGCTGAGACGCACCGAGCCCTGGCCCACCAAGAAGATGCCAAAGGCACATCCAAAAGTAAATTTGTGCATGCGCTGTTGTCACCTCTGACAGCGGTGATGTCATCAAGCCAGGACCACTTGTCACAAATGTGCGGGTGGATTGGCTGTCCATGATTTGCAACGAGGACAAAATGTCCATCACGTTTGTTTCGATGTTCAGATGTCAGCATGAGCTGGTAATCGACTGAAAGAGAGGAAGGCAGACGGCTGCTGGAGCAAACTCTGCTGTCCTTTATGACCTCACAAAAGTTCAGCCGCAGAAGCTCTGGTGAGTGGCGCCGCCGCCGCCGCCGCCGCTTTAATGTGGACGACCTTCAATATTTCTCTCCCTGTGTGAGGATCGTCAGGTGCCTAGCTGGCCGCCATCCCATCATATTCCAGGCATCGTCACCCGGCGTCCTCCCGCCATGGAGTCGGCCCAAGTCCAGTCGGAAGGTGGCCTCAACGTCACCCTCACCATCCGGCTCCTCATGCACGGAAAAGTAAGCAGACGGCGAATGTCTCAAACCATGTGACCGTTGGAGAACAAATACTCCAAGACAAAGTTGGTTTCTCTTTTTGAGGTCAGACAGTACTTGGACTTGGACTTGAGAGCTTCCCGCATGCAAATGATCTGCTCAATATGCAGCGACACGGACACAAAGCAGCAGGTGGCCTCACTGGGAGGTCAAAGGTCGTTGACAGGGGGAAACTTCCTTGTTGATGCATCAGCGTCACTTGTTTGGAGTGTCTTTCTTTTTAATGAATCGGGCCAGCAGCCACACTCCGTTCCCATAACAGTGGTCCGGATCAAAATGATGGATGAGCAAAAAAATCAAAAGCAGGAGTTTCTTTAGGGGTGACTCCTCTGTCCCAGAAATATGAAAGCGGTGAAATCCACTTAGGATGTTAGTCGTTCATCTTCTGAATCATTCCCGCTGACAAACCCAAATCGTTCATGGAGTACGTCTGCCTCCTTAGCTTTCCGCTTTCCGCCTTCCAGAACGAGTCCTCGTCCAAGAATTGAAGGCCTTCCGGTGTGAATGTGATCTGCTCTGTATTCCGCCGTGCCCGCGATCCATCCATCTCTCCATCAAGCCGCCCTCCTCCTATCTATCCATTTACGGCCAAGGTCACGGCGAGCCGGAGCCCGTCCCGGCAGATCAGCAGTCAATCACACGCAGGCAGACAAATGTGAACACTGGCGTTCTCACCTCCAGGCAAGTCGGCGTGGCTGCTTTGAAGCAGCTGAGGCGCCCCGGCGGAACTGAGCGAGTCCATTTGGTTGCCGGAGAGCCAGCGACTGGGGGGGAAAGGGAGCCCCGATAGCAATTGATGAGGCTTGCTTGATTCAGAGCAAAGCTTTTTTCTTTTTTAGCATGCGGTCAACACACATTGACTTTGTGTGGTTGGACAGGAACAGCAACTAACAGCTTTTGTGAATATTCATAGCTACTCGGGGAGCTTTCACCATTGCCATTGTATGCAAATGGGGGATGAACCTCAGCGGGGGGGGAGAAAAAAAATCCCTTTGTGGTCAATTGTACTGACACGTCTCCTTTGCGTGTATTGCAGGAAGTGGGCAGCATCATTGGAAAGGTAGGCTCACCTCCGTCCGGCCTCCGGCACGTATTCTAAAGCTGCTCTCTTATTTCATCCAGAAAGGGGAAACGGTGAAAAAAATGCGCGAAGAGGTGAGTGTGCTCATTCGCAACATTTAAATGGATTCACGTTCGTGGCGGTCAACTGAATTGGTGTCGTTTGCGTCTTTTTGTCATCCATTACGATGATATCAATTGTTGATGGGTTAAATGCAGAGACAAATTTCACCACACCCAGATGTGTGCGTGACAATCATTGGGTCTTTCTTTCTTTCCTTTCTAAATTGGGCTGGAATGGATTCGCGGCGTTTCTGTTTTGAATGGGGAAACGCAAATTGAAGTTAAAAGCGTGGAAGTTGTGGCGTGATGTTTTTCTTTTTGACTTTGCAGAGCGGCGCACGAATTAACATCTCGGAAGGCAACTGCCCAGAGAGGATCGTCACCGTCACGGGACCGACGGACACCATCTTCAAGGCCTTTGCCATGATTGCCTATAAATTTGAGGAGGTGAGCGCGAGCGAGCGAGCGAGCGGGAAGCCGTGGCGACGTCATTGGTGGACAACGTGTTTTGCTGGCAGGACATCATCAACTCCATGAGCAACAGCCCGGCCATCAGCAAGCCGCCGGTCACCTTGAGGCTGGTGGTGCCGGCCAGCCAGTGCGGCTCTCTCATCGGCAAAGGAGGCTCCAAAATCAAAGAAATGCGAGAGGTAGGATCAAAGTTGTCCTAGTTCATCTGGCAGCCTAGATAAAATACAACGTTGACGTCTATATGTGTCAAGGGTAGTGAAAGAGTTCAAACGTGAATAGGTCCAAATAGGAAAGTAGTAGTACATGTGATACGTCTCGACCAAGAGACGAGCTTGGCACGTCTGGGAGGGAGGGGATCATCTTGTCAGATGGGTTTCTGTTTTCTCTGTTATGGTTGAACCTTTTCTCACAGAACAAAATGATCGGGGGCAACAAAAGAAAGAGAGGAAAACAAAACGACATGAGCCTAATTCATTGTTGGTGCACGTTGAGGAGAGATTTCCCTCCCTCCGGCTGAACCTCGGGGCGCATCCTTATTGCAGCCCAAGTCGTAGCAATAAAATAGTATTTCCAGGCATTACAAGTGGCAAACAAAAATCCCCAGACAGCGCTAAGGCAATCCAGCTAAAGCCTCAATTCCATGGAGTCAATTGCTGCTCTGAAAAGGCCACGTGGCTTCTCTAGTCCACAGGGGCGCAGGTTCAGGTGGCCGGAGACATGCTGCCCAACTCCACCGAGCGCGCCGTGACAATCTCCGGGACCCCCGAAGCCATCATCCAGTGTGTCAAACAGATTTGTGTCGTCATGCTGGAGGTACAAACATCCATGACACGTTCAATTTCACTTTCAATTGGATCTGCAATGGGACCAAAATGTCCGCTTCGAACCAAAAAGATGCCAGAAACTTTTTTTTGTCTTTCCACATTTGATGTCTAATGCTTTTCTTCCGTTTCTGGCTCTCTCCTAGTCGCCGCCCAAAGGGGCCACGATTCCTTATCGCCCGAAGCCCGCTTCCACCCCTGTCATTTTTTCCGGGGGCCAGGTAAGAGTCCCGGCCTCCGCTACGGATGGCTTTCTACCGAGTCCAGAAGCCCCTTTTATTTTTAGATGCAGACACAAAAACGCAAACAGACTCCAAGGCACAATCCAGACATGAGAGAAGATCTCCATCTTCCTTTATTGACGACGCCTGTCTTGTGTCTTCCCCCGCAGGCCTACACAATTCAGGGACAATATGCCATTCCACATCCAGATGTGAGTTTTCTTCTCTTCTCACCGTAACATCACGAAATCAAGAGTGAGGAGGCGGGAATCTAAACGTGACAGCCCACCTCCGGCAATCTATAAAGATAGTACAAGATAACAAAAGCGCGGTCCATATATTAAAAAGTGCAAGTCGCTTAATTTCCAGCCGGCCGGCCGGTGGGCGGGCCGAGTAATAATCCGCCTTCATCCGTCCTTGTCGCGAGAGCATCTGAAGAGTCGGCTGCTGTCAGATTGACTCATTTCAAGTTGGGCAGTGATGGATGCGCTCGCGGGTAACCATCGCTCAAGAGCCGACTTGACATCCTCTTAAAAGTCCGTTTGAGCTGGGACTACTCCAAAAAAAAAAGGGTTTTGGTCATTTACGACGAGTGCAGTAATAAAAAAACAAAGTAAAAAAAAAAAAAGGGTTTTCGTCATTTGTGAGTGCAGTAATAAAAAAAAAAGTAAAGTAAAACAATTTAATAAAGGGTTTTGGTCATTTGCGACGGGTGCAGTAATAAACTATATAAAAAAAAAAGAAAAAAAAAAGGGGTTTTGGTCATTTACGACGAGCGCAGTAATCCAAGTCGAATTGTCCGAAAGCAACTTCCTCCTTCCTCTCTCCTTCTCATGTCCCTCCCCCCTCCACCTTCTTGGTTGCGTGGCCACCTCTCCTCACCGTGTGGACTTTGCCTACATTGTGTTGGTGTGAAGAGTAACCTGTTAGTTGTCCTTTCCCTCCTAACCCTTCAGCAGCTGACCAAGCTCCACCAGCTGGCTATGCAGCAAACCCCCTTTACCCCCCTCGGACAGACCACCCCCGCTTTCCCCGGTACGTACCCACAAGACCCCCCCCCCCCCCCGTAGACGTGCCTGTCCTTCTCTGTCCTCTTCTCTCCCCTCCCACCTTGTGGCTTTTTCTTTTCCGTTCAGCCTGACCTGCTCGCTGTGCTTCCTGTTTGTTTTTTTTTCCTTGAGAAAGCCATTAGGCCTGTGACAAGCAACATGGCCGCTTAATGCAATCATGTGCTAATTATTGTTTGGTAAAGGCCATGCAGCTGTCCTTGAAAACACTTTGTGTTATTTCATTTGCCTTACATGACGACGCTCTAATGGCATAGCGGCTCACTTAGGGTTGGTTCCAAACTGAAGCGTAATGCGGGAAGTGCCAAACGCTCGGTGCCACGTGATGGAATTGCTAAAAAATGGCTCTGGCTCGCTCACATTTCTTCTCTGACCTCGATGATATGAAAATGCAATGTGATCGTTTCAATTGAAGCTTCAGTAACACGTCACAATCGTGTTCGGCTCAGCTGCGTGCTCCTGCATTTTTCTTTGGTTTTTGCCCCAACATTTCCAACAGTTCCCGGGTGTGGTCAGAAAAACTTCAACTTCAAAAACACAGCGTTATTTGGCGGCAAAATCATGCCTCAGAAATCACAAGAAGAACTTTCAGCTTTCAACCATTCCTTGTTTGTTTCTTGTGCTTTGTTTGACCAATTCAGGTTTGGAAGCGAGTCCACCGGCCAGCACCCATGAGCTCACCATTCCTAATGACGTGAGTAAGCTTTCAAAAATCCCACACGGGCCCTTACGGCATTTCTGTATTTCTTCAGCTAACCATGTCGTTTTTTGGGGGGTCATCGTATGCATCTCTAGTATGACCTGTGACAATTGATTTTTATTCCAGCTCATAGGCTGCATCATCGGACGTCAAGGCACCAAAATCAACGAAATCCGCCAAATGTCGGGAGCTCAGATCAAAATCGCCAACGCCATCGAAGGCTCGACCGAGCGGCAGATCACCATCACCGGGACGCCCGCCAACATCAGTCTGGCTCAGTATCTCATCAATGCCAGGTTTGTGGGACATATTTATTAGTCTGCTGCAGAATTCTCAATAATATGATAAAGAAAAGAAAAAGTTTTTCCCTCAAAACAATTTGAATCATTGTTTACTCGGTTCACGGCTGCCCTGAAAAACTATGCCTACGTAGGACAATGGCAACAACAGCCTAGACACAAACGCTCTTAATCAAAGTCACCTCAAAAGATTTATTTGTTCACCTTACCTGCCTGTGTTGCCTGCAAATCAACCAACACAAACGTCACAAACAACGCAAAGTCAAACTCATTCAACACAATTGCAGTGAAAGTTATTATTATTATTATTATTTGCCCTAACTCCCAATGGCAGGTTCAGGGACGTGGCCGCCATGTGGAATGAGCCCTCGGCAATGACAACTTCTTGAAGTGGCTGGCGGGTTTTCAGACAAGCCCCGCCCCCCCCAATTCCCACAACAAATATTCCCCCCTTCCTGTGGCACACTTGTATTTGGAGTATTTTATTTGCTGTTATTCTATAGGCAACATGACACTTAAGGAGCTCTCCTAGATTTATTGACTAAACTATTCTTGGTATATGTTTGAAAAATTCAAATGGATGTTTGTTCCTTTTTGCTCATGTGCAACCTTTGAAGTTGTCGGCAATCTACTCATCAATTCTGTGCGCAATGTTTTATTCTTCCAATCCGGTTGAAGAGCGAAAACAAAGTGGACTTTTAAAGCAATAATATTCATGGGTCGATTTGACCCGGAGCATGGTTCATCAGAATCAAAACAATCCAAATGAACATTGTGTAGATGTGATGATCAAGTCCAAATGTGAGTGTGTGAATTTCATCAGTCGTAAAGCATTAGCAGCCTAATATAAGCCGAACGTTAACAACAAATCATCCTAATCATCATGCGCGTAACAAGCAACTCTGATATTTTCTTGTCACACTTTTTTTTGTTTTTGTTTTGTTTTTTGTTTTGTACTGTCCTAGGTTGACATCGGAAGTCACCGGAATGGCCACTCTCTAATTTGTAGCCATCTTCTCTCTGTGAGCCACCTTGAGATCATGCCCTTGATTTATCTATCCTCCATCGTCTCCATGTTGACGCTCAACTTTTGCTGTAAATCCACTTTGAGACGCTTCTGCAACCACTTTGCTTTGCTTTTCGACTTCACTTTCCTTGCGCTGAGATCGAGAGGCCTTTTTTTGTGCAGCAACCCAAAAGAACTTTCTCGGCACTGTGGGAATTTTTCAAATGACAATTCCAGGGGCACCTTGCCATGCACAAGTTGTGGTGATTCTTCTGTTATCTTCTCTATGAATTGCTACACCCAAAATGTTCAGTCTGCATGTTTAGCCAGTCAAACGATGTACATTTTTGTTTGATATGTTTAGTAGTATCATTATTTATTGTCCATTTTTTACAATTGTAAACCTTATATGCCAACAAAAGCCATTTAACATTGCTAGAATTTGATCTAGTGTCAAAAGACAGAATTTGTGGGTGTTTGTATACATTTTCTTCATTTTTGTATTTGACAATCCGTTTGGAAGCAAAAATGAAATTGCAGCTGACGCAAGACTTCTATGCAAGACTCTGGCAAACAAATTTGAGCATCTTCATCCCGATTGCGATATCCCATCCCATCTATCACAGCCGACTCGCTTCCGAGCCCAAAAAGTCACAATCATGCCACTTGGACCACGCCACACAGTGGTGTAAATCCAGTCTCAATTCTACGCCAAGAAATCAAATGATGCCTATCGCAATGATGTCATTGCAGCTTTGACTCAAGTCATTTGTCGTATTGGCGTTCCAATCCTGTAGGGGGAAGCCTACCAATTCATCTGTTTTATGAAATCTTTTTGTCGCTCATTTGTCGTATTGGCATTCCAATCGTGTAGGTGGGAAAGTCGTAAATATTTGTTTGTGCGCATTGTAGAGGCGACGCTCGAATCAGCGCGACAAACAGACAAAAGGCATTTTTTATGGTCTTTGAGCGAAAGGTGAGATGGTTAGCGGTGCTGAAGCATCACCTTGGCAACCCTTTTCCAGCCAACGCATTCAGGTCAAGATCTCCGGGGACTAGAATAGGACAGCGATACAATGAGCATCTTGCCTTCCCCCACTCCACTCCCAAATCGTAACCTTCCAATGTTTGCTAAAGATCACCATTGAAAGGTGGAGACAAGGTGCAAAATGCCGCACGTCGAGGCGGGGCATCCCGGTCAAGTGGGAGATGGTCTCGGGAAGAATTGCTCCCGGCACAGGACGTCATTTTCAAAGTCATTCGCTGTCATCGATGTCGTGATGGAACTGCGTTGTTGGTTTTGCGCAAAACGTCCAGACGAAGCTTCTTTCGAGCTAAATGTGGGAAGACCAACAAGTCCAGCGCAAGAGCAAAGCGCAGCCAATAAAGTCGGAGCCATCATTTCATTTTGTGGACGAAGCCTCCCCTCGACTCTCAGGGATCGGAAGAATCGCAACGGCGCTGTTGTGGTTGTCTTGAAGACTTTTCTCCTCACATCTGAGCAGGCTTCATCAGTTGGCGCTTGCTCAGTTTTGATTTTAAAGCTGACGTCTGTTCTCCTGAGAGCCACCCGCTCTTGTGTTTTTCAAATCTCATACTTTGCAAAGATCTCCGTTGTCTTCATGTTGTTCTTGTTTTGTAAAAAGAAAATAAAGTTGGAGTCGTCTTTGCCCCCCCCCCGGACTTTGCTCTCGTGTTCTTGTGAGGTGTGGACGACCCAAAAATGATTGAGATCAGGTCGTGTACTCACGACGACACACAAACACGGTCCAACGTGCGCTCAAACGACACGTAATGCAAACAAATGGGGCTCATTAGGAAGGACGTCTTTCATTTCAAACGATAAGCCTCATCAAGGGAGCCAAGAACTAATGGGCTGTATTTAATTTCCTGCTTTCCATTGTTGATGTTGTCTCTTGTCATGTTGTGTTTCTGCTCGTGGTTGACCTCCTTGATTTCAAAATCAAGGAGGTCAACCACGATCCGTCAAGCGCAAAGTGACTTTGACCTTCCGTTGCAGCTTGCAACACGCCACCTTTTCTCGTCTATTTGCCTTTTGGGAGCACTTTTGCCCTTCGCAGGCAATTTTGTTTTGACGGAACGGTAACGTTGCATCTATAATAGGCCCAGGATTTTCCCCCAAAGCGAATCTATCACTGACCAATGCAGCAAGTGGAGCACTTAGGGTTGGCGCCTGTCGCAAAACAAAGAAATACTCACAGCTCCTGGAATAATGGGAGCCGTGGCCTACTTTTGACACCCAAGGGAAGCGGTCAGTGAGAACTCATTTTCCCGAACCCAAATGACTCTGCCTGCTTGGCCAAATGAAACATTACGTGCAGCTGCTGCGTTCCAAAAACAAACCGTCGGACTGCTGGCTTTTAGATGTGGCGGTGATGAACTGAACGACGGCAAACGACCTTCCCAGTCTTCAGTCAAAGCTTTGGCAACACATCTGATCCTCAACAATGCTTCAGCGAGTCACGTCATTAGCTGAATGGAGGCCACCGTCTTGACTCCACGAATTGATTTCAGTGAGGCAGACGGATCGCTTTGATTATCGACACGTTGTGCTTTTCGTTCCCTCAATCCTACAATTTAGAAGACTTCCCAGGCTTCCAGATCAGATCAAGATAGCGCTTTTGACGGGTCACGCTGCCGAGTCTGACTTTTGTAACCATGACGACAGGCGGCAGCGTTTCAGTCACATGGGAGCTGGCTACCCGTTTAGCAAACGTTTCTCAACATCTCTGAAAGCCATTTGTCCAAATAAGCGACGTGCGACAGATTTTTACGAAACAATCACACCCTCATAAAAGGAGCACCCTAAATTTTCGCTTGTATTTTCACTGGTGGCGGCAGCACTTGGGCTTCAAGTTGCCAAATTACAATTTGTCCATTGGATCTGTGCTTTCGGCACATGCATGCCAACTGATTGTTCTACTTATTGGTTGCTAATGCGAATGTGTGCAAGCATTGACCTTTTTAGCTTCTGAATGAGTTTCAAGTTGAAATGACGGACGTTTTGCAAAAGGTCCACACTCGTATTATTGCATGGGAATTATTGTGACACAAAATGTGTTTTGTTGTGTGAAATGTGCTGTAAAGGTCAAACAAAGCCCGCTGCAGTCAAAAGCAAAGGACAAAAAAAACCGGCTCCGTTGTTCAATGTCACACTTGATGGATGGCCGGGACTGGAGAGACGCAAATATTTCTTCAAATGGTAAAACGACGCTACCATTATTTACCGCCACACTTTTTATGCCACATTTCCTATTGATTGTACATACAAGAAAGCAAATGAAATATTTATTTTCCCTCCATTGCAGTCAGATGTGATTGTTTGTTGAGTCACATCCAGGCAGAAATATAAAATGAGTTCATCAACCCCCGGACAGAGACGCACGCTCGCGAGACATTCGGCAGCTCCACCTGGAACAAGGAGCATCCTCCTCCTCCTCCTCCTCCTCTTCCTCCTGTTCATCATCTTCCGAGCAGCACACGGAAAGCACCCACCTCCACGAGTGATAACTTCCAGCCGCTTACGTTTGTCCTTTTTCAGGCTGTTTTCAGCAGAAGGTTGTACTTTTTGCAAAGCTTTCTTAGCAGAGGATCCTGCTTCTTTTTTTTTGTGGTATGAGAAAGTTCTCGTCGCAGCCTCGTCGGATGGGGACAGAATGGAGGCGCGTTTTCGTTCTCAAAGAAAAATGTGCCAAAGGTAAGTACCTTTTGTGTACTCCTTATGAAGCAATCAAATGTGACAATCACACCTGCTATTTAAATGTTCATTTTGTTCTGATCTTTTATCTGAGATGTTTGTTTTTATCTCTTTCGCCATCTATCTATCTATCTATCTATCTATCTATCTATCTATCTATCTATCTATCTATCTATCTATCTATCTATCTATCTATCTATCTATCTATCTATCTATCTATCTATCTCTCTCTCTCTCTCTCTCTCTCTCTCTCTCTCTCTCTCTCTCTCTCTCTCTCTCTCTCTCTCTCTCTCTCTCTCTCTCTCTCTCTCTCTCTCTCTCTCTCTCTCTCTCTCTCTCTCTCTATCTATCCATCTTGTGTATTTTCTATATGATTTTAATGATGTGGTCAAGCCACAACCTCCCTGCGGCGCGTGTGTGCGTCACATATCCAGCTGAGTTCGAAGAATATAAAAATGAGAAGCTTATTTATGATCACGCGCGTGTGTGTGTGTGTGTGTGTGTGTGTGTGTGTGTGTGTGTGTGTGTGTGTGTGTGTGTGTGTGTGTGTGTGTGTGTGTGTGTGTGTGTGTGTGTGTGTGTGTGTGTGTGTGTGTGTGTGTGTGTGTGTGTGTGTGTGTCTGTGTCTGTGTCTGTGTCTGTGTCTGTGTCTGTGTCTGTGTGCGTGTGTGTGTGTGTCGGTGGCCGTGGGCTACTGAACCCCTGCAAGTCGCACCATGTGGTGGGGGGTAAGCACAAATGTGATTGGCCAGACATCCTCCAGCGCATCCAGAGCTTCATTTGTACGAGCAATTAAGCCCACTCGTGGGTGCGCACACCCAAAATGATGATGCTGGTCGTATTGGCGAGACAGACCAAATTGCTGCTCGTTTTGTGGCGTGTGAGCCCTTTCTGTGTTTCAAAGAAATGACACTTCACTTGACTTATGAGTCTGGCGGCCACACTTGAGCCAAGTGTGTCCTTTGGCTTTTTGGCAGTGTAATGTATCCGTCCATCCGTCCTTCCGTCCATCCGTCCGTCCGTCCGTCCGTCCATCCTTCCATCCATGGCTGCTGCTATTTGGGAAAAAAAGCAGGCAACAAACGATTGACTCTGTCGTGTAATTTGGCTCTTGATGAGCGGGCAAGTCGGCCAGAGAGCTGACTCTTTGTTAAGGGCGATTTTCCATCATAGGTTTTCATCAAAAGAAAACGAGGCGGCTTTCTTGTTTGCAGCGCAAGCGGCAAAGAGCGTAACGACTATTGAGGGATGCACGGCGGGTGGGGTGGGGGGGCCTTGCGTGGAGTCAATCACATTTCACGCCAACGTGATGACCACGCAAGCAACAACACAGTCGTGCCTTTTCAGTGAAAGAATCTCGCTGCTTGATGAAATGTCATTCATGTGGATTCCTTCGCACCTCGTAAACAGTTGCAGGAATTGGTCATTTGTGGTCAGAAAATGGAATTCTCATGCTGCATTTCTGAAGCGGTGATGGCGACAAGGCCCTCTTTCCTTGCTAGTAACGTCGTCTTTCATTTTGATTTTCCAGCGCCGGAAACCATGATGACGCTTACCGCTTTGCCATCTGGAATGGTACCGCAGATTCCCACTTGGATATTAGCTCGCATGAGCGCTCCTGAAATCAACGCTCCAAGAAGGCGGGACGGTGAGACGCAATCGGAAGCTTTGAAACGCCATTCTCCTTGACGATGAATTGTAAAATCAGTTGAGCGCTTTGAGCCGAGCGGACCTTTGAGGAATCGACATGCGGGAGTCGCCGGGCCCCGGCGTGGCCGGCAAATCCCCAGAACGCTTGACAGCCGTGCGGGCTTTGCTCTTCGGACTCCTCTTGGCCAGCGCGTCTTCGTGTCCCAGCGGCTGCCACTGTACGGAAAGGAGCGGCGCCGCCGTGGTCCGATGCACGTCCGGCAACCTGGAGAAGATCCCGTCGGACCTCCCGAGAGACACCGTAGCTCTGATTTTGGCCTCCAATCACATTAGCGAGATCTCCAACCGAGCTTTCCGAGAGCTCCCCCGCCTTCGGGAGTTGGACCTGTCCAACAACGAAATCGAGACGGTGGACGCGGCGGCTTTTCATGGGCTCTCCGACAGCCTGCTGGCGCTGAATCTGGCCAACAATCGCATCCGGAGCGTGCCCAAGGAGGCCTTCGCCCACCTGCGGGCCAAAATTAACCTCGCCAACAACCCCTGGCACTGCGAGTGCGTCCTGCAGGAGGTGCTGCGCGAGCTGAGGCTGGACCCCGAGTCGGTGAAGGACATGCTGTGCCACACGGCCGTGCGGGAGGAATACGCCGGCAAGGCGCTCATCCAAATTCTGGACTCGGGGATCAACTTCTGCAACTTCCACCACAAGACCACCGACGTGGCCATGTTCGTCACCATGTTCGGCTGGTTCTCCATGGTGATCGGCTACGTGGTCTACTACGTGCGCCACAACCGAGAGGACGCCAGGAGGCACCTGGAGTACCTCAAGTCCCTGCCCAGCACCTCTCACATCACCAAAGATCTCGACACCGTCAGTACCGTTCTCTAGCGGGATGCCCTTTGTCTTCAAGGCCACCGGACTGATTTTTTTTTTTTAAATATTTTTACATTTTTATGGAAGGGGCACTTCCGTTTGTTCCCAAAGATGCCCATTACAGGGCTCCTTGGTTTATAATAATCGAAATGGATGGGTCCAAAGAGCCCCTTTCCAGCTCCTTCACTGCCAGCATTTTGCAGCATTTGGACCGAAGGGCCACAGAGAGCGGCAAAGCGTAGCAGAAAAAAAAAGTTTGTGCGTGTGTGTGTGTGTGTGTGTGTGTGTGTGTGTGTGTGTGTGTGTGTGTGTGTGTGTGTGTGTGTGTGTGTGTGTGTGTGTGTGTGTGTGTGTGTGTGTGTGTGTGTGTGTGTGTGTGTGTGTGTGTGTGTGTGTGTGTGTGTGTGTGTGTGTGTGTGTGTGTGTGTGCGTGAGCGAGAAGCAACTGCGTGCGTAAATCTTGAATGCACACAAATGGCCACTTAACTAGCATTATTGTCAGACTCCATTAAATGCGCATGGTTTTTATGTGCAGAGTTATTTTCCAAGCCCCCAGCGTAGCTTTAGCTTTGATGAGCACGTGTTGTCTGCGCGGCGGCGGCGGCGGCGGCGGCGGCCTCACCGGGCTTTGGGCTGGGCTCGGTTGGCATTGTATCGTTCCTCTGCTTCTTCCGTTTGTCCGCCGTTTGTGCATTGTGACTCTCGATGCTGTTTTGACGTTTTAGCCAATGTAATTGTGATGTAAACATTGCATTAGAATGGAAAAAAAAAATGGGTCTTGGCATTTTGGGGACACGATGGATGGATGGATGCTTGTTGCAGTGGTGACGATTTAAGCACAATATCAGTTTGGGTTCTGCAGTGCTACTAAAAACATTTCGAATTACGGTTCCATTTGATGGCAATGGACTGTTGCCAAGTGCCTGCCTGCGCCAACCAACTTTGTCTTTTGGGTCACAACAAAATGGGATGGCTTCACTTGCGCATTTCTTTCTGTGATGCCGCTCCAAGGGCTCTGTTCATTTGGTCCAATTGTCCCGTTTGTTATTTGCATTTGAGTGGACGGTGTTTGTCAATAAAGCATCCTTTCAAGAACAATGCTTTTTTTCGGCTGAAAAGGGCTTTTGCCACAACAATTTTCAACGAGTCAGTAATTGCTCGATGGATGAAAAGGTGAGTGCATTGATACAAAGACCTTTGACATCATCATTCTTTTCTCTGTGAAGGAAGACAACAAAAGTCAAGAGAAGGGAGATGTGCGCTTTCCACAATCAAGGGACAGACGGAAATGGAAATCAAGATGTTTGCGGGGAGATGGAAAAACAGGACAACGGGAAAAGACAAAGTCCAAGCACGGAACCTTCGTCAGAGACCAAGTCAGTGGCCTGAGCTCATTCCTTTGTTATTTCAATAATTCTGCATTTTGGAGGACGTTCCTCTCCAAATCAATAGACTGAAAACAAAATCCAGGTCAGACAGTGACAGGCAGTGAAGCGTAGCCAATCTGATTTTCAGTCACACGACCTCAGAGCAATATTTAGTCAATTGATTTTCCAAACGGGGACATATGCAAGCGCGGCGGCTCACGCTCCATAGATATTTTATTTATCTGGTGAGGGAAATAAAATAAAAGCCATCAGGATTTTGTAGCGCTCTCATGAATCGCAACGCCGTCCTTGAGAAGAGCACTAAAGTTTATCCTCGGGTTGCGCGATTCAATTTGACAAAAGCATCTCGGCGCGACATCAAACGAGCACATTTGCACTTTTTATTTCACATCCAAGGCTCCGGCCCAAAAAGTGCAAGATGATGGCGGCCCTGGAGAGACGGGCGGACGGACGGACCCGCATCGATCGAAGGCCCGCAAGTGCACCCAGCCACTTATTTGCTCATGGAACAACAATTGGATGCTCTCCAGCTGACCCGAATGCTTGGCTGGCCTTTTTATTTACAAAACGCGAATGGGCAACGCGAGTAGCGCGTGGCGCACCCGTCCTTCCTTCCTTCCTTCCTTCCTTCCTTCCTTCCTTCCTTCCTTCCTTCCTTCCTTCCGTCTGTCTCTACATGGCCGTCAATCAAGGTCTTGCTCGCTCTTTGACGTCAGCACCGCTGCCGGTGGTCCAGCTCGGCTATTTTGAAGAGGAACGCAGCTGCAACAGGCAATCACCCTTTTTGTTTTTCTCTTCATTAACGATGTCGCTTCGACCTTGCACACTCATCAGACATTTTAATGCAGCTGCCGTTTTACCATTAAAAATAGAAATAATTCGTCACTCCAGAAAAGTGACAGAAATCGAAAAGGTTTTCTCGCAATTCTATTTGTGCAATGCTGTTTTTCACATGCTATCGTCCTGTTTTTCTTTGACCAATGCTGTGTTGCAATGCCAAAGGTGCCAAAAGGCAATTTTTTACATTCAGAGCTCGCACGCCATGAGGAGCAAACATACAAGACAGGATCTCACAATCGTCAGAAGACCACCTCGGCTTTTTGTAAATATTTGATGACCTCTTTCAAGGAATGCTGGTACTGACTTTTGTTGCCTGTGGTGCGGAGCTGTGTTGAGTTAGTCCTCGGAGACCATTTTTTTACTTGACAGCTGCACACTTGACTTTGTAGCAAAGTGTCACTTTGTCAGTCTTGTGCCATGAAAAAACAAGAGAAAACGTGAGGTCTGTAGGAACAACTGTCATCAAAGCTGCAAATATACACCACACACGCCTCAAATGACAACAATCGGGCACGAAAACATGTGGCTGTCTTTGTCGCCCTCTAGCGGTGACACCAAGTACTTTGTTTTGAGTTGAGGATTTGTTAGGCGATCGTCGGTCCACTCGGGTTCTTGTTCTGTTACTGACCGACGTTCATGTTCGAGGATGCAATTTTATCTTGCTTACATAACAATATGACGAGACTAAAGCGTGACCTAAAAAAAACACATAGCAAGGGACATAAACAAAACGATGCTATAATACTGGAACTGTATCAAAATAGATTTAAAGTGACAAATACAGGCGTCCTCACGCAGCTTCGAGGAGGCGGAGTCCCCCCCCCCCTTTTTTTCTCTCTCTCTCTCTCTCTCTACCGCCCCCAACGACGCTGACAGCAAAGAAGATGGATGCCCCTCGAACAAGTTATTGATGACTCTTGCGTGATACTTTTGGCTTTTGCAACCGAGCTTTTCTTTCCTCCCCTCCTTGTTTTTCTGCAAAACATGCAGGTGTCATTTTTGCTCTCTGTTCTGATTTTATGCAAGAGCGAAGCGTCGGGCGAGTTCCCCCGCAGCGGAACCGGGACGAGCGCCTCTTTCCCTCCTCTGCATGCAGATGAGGATGAAGACGAGGGCAACTTTGCTCCGCAGACAGTCGCCGAGCCTTCGGATGGTTCGTATTGTACGCTCGAGCCCAAACTCACGTCGACGGATAATGTCCACCGACATGTATTTGTTGCACTCATGACTAATTCATTGCGTGAGGGAGGAGCGCGCTGGCGCTGGCGCTGGCGCTGGCGCTGGCGCTGGCGCTGGCGCTGGCGCTGGCGCTGGCGCTGGCGCTGGCGCTGGCGCTGGCGCTGGCGCTGGCGCTGGCGCTGGCGCTGGCGCTGGCGCTGGCGCTGGCGCTGGCGCTGGCGCTGGCGCTGGCGCTGGCGGTGGCGGTGGCGGTGGCGGTGGCGCTGGCTGCTGCGAGCGTCACATGAGCCCGTCTGTCCCACACGCAGCCAGCCAGCCAGCCAGCCAGCCAGCCGCACTTGGAAGCGGACCAAGTGCCTTGCCTTTGCCCCTTGCTTGCCATCCTCCCCTGGCTCTCAGCCGTTTCTCACCGGAATTTCTTTGGGAATTGTACAAAAGGAAGCTGTGCTTAGTTAGCGGCTCTTTTCATTTTGGTTTACATGCCAACAGTTAGCAGCGGGACTTTAAAGGGTGGCGCAACATGTGTAGACAGACAATATAACAAAACAGGCTTTTTCTCCTGCAGAGAAACAAAAACACATGACTAATGTTATTACAGAATCTTACCGAGTCATCTGTGGGAGTTGAATGAAACTCTTTCAATTGTCCACATGACTGTATTATACTGCCGCCTGGCGGCCAAGCAGCATTGTGCAGCCGCTGCACCTACGCTTGATCCAGATTTGTCTTTAGCGTGCGTTTTCCTCTTTCCGTGGAATGCATGACCTAATTCTGACACAAACAAAACTGCCCATGTTTTAGATCAGCACAAGTGGGCGAGGGCTGTGTGTGGGATTGCCCCCCCCCCCCCAATAGCTAAGTCGCTGGAGGACCATCTGTTCCTGTCTGGTGGTCGCGCAGAACCGAGCACTCATGATTGTGTTTCGTGGGTTAACAGTGGGGTGAGGTGGCTGTATCTTCTTGAATGATTGTCTTTCAGATGATGTACGTGCGTGTTGACGCTCCACAACATGACGATCCGTGTCTCATCCACATCACTGGCTTCATTTCGTTTCAATCGTCATCATAAACCTCTTTGCCGGCCGCTTGGCCAAATGGGGGAGATTATTGTAATCTGGCACGAGACACCTCCACATTTAGTGAGCCCCCCCCCCCACCCCACTTTAAGAGCCTCGTGTTTATGGAAGAAGACTCACAAGCAGCAATCCTCGTCATCTTGCCTATTCGTGCTGCTTTTTCTGCGGAGGTTGAACAGTGTCGGTGCTTGTTTGACACGAGCGGGAGTGAGGCGCGATGAAGAGCCGCGCTGCGCGATCATTTCGTGATCTGCCTTTGGCACTTGCTGCTGGACTCTTACGTAAAGCGAGTGAACGAGTGGCGTGTCCGTTCCTATCAACTAAGCCTGGGCCGCGTTACCGGGGGCGGCATTAGCGGAAAAAAACACACCAGCGTGTGATGTGACAGTAACATTTGGGGGGGGCAAGAAATACTCAAATCGAGACTCACGCATTAAATAAATAAAATCAACAGCATTAGAGGAGACTTTGATTTTGTGCGTTTGAATCAATGTATGGCTCTGTGATCGATTTTAACAGCGCAGCGACTGTGGAGGATTTCCTTCATTGTGAATTCAACTGGGATGCTCAGCCAATTCTTGTTGTCGTGGCCACGAACCAGCAATTGTCTCCGCAGCGTGGTAGCGGCTAATTGGATTTGCGCATAAGGCGGCACATTATCAATATTCTCCGAGTGGGCCGAGAAGAACACAGCAGAGAATTTACGTTTGCTAATTGCCCCGTATGACCGGCAGGTTGGACCTTCACCCTGAAGGTGCAGGTCACCGACATGCTGACTCGTCAGTACCTGGCGCGGGCGGAGGTGGATCTTCACGTCAACTACACCAGGATCAAAACGGTTCTCACGGGGGAGGACGGCGGCGTTTTGCTCCAAGTGCCTTTTCAAAGCGGCTCGCCCGTCACAGTGCGGGCGTGCAAGGACGGCTACGTTTGCGCGTTGCTTCCCTGCCAGACTGTCCGGAGGCCAAGTAAGATCCGTACCAACGCTCAAGTCGGGTTTTTCCGGCCGGCTTCAAAGTCGCTTCTTTGCGTTCCAGTCTTCTCTTCGGTGACCGTGCCCCTACGTCGCCTGACGCAAGGGAACGTGTGGCTTTTTGAAGACTCCTTCCTGATCACCGACAAAGCTTCGGGTAAGGCAGCGTTCGGAAGCCGTCAGCGTTTTGAGACCAAAAGCAGCCAACCGAATGGTGGATTGCGCCGTAGATGCTTCGTGGCGGCCCATTGTCCAGTTCCCCAAGAGCCTGCTGAACCTGAGCGAGGGCAGCGACGTGGCCGCTTTGAAAGCCTACTTGACCGTCCCCGAGCCACCTTCAGCGGGAGGAGGCTTTCTCCGCACCTTGGGCGTCATGAGCGGCACAGCAGGTTTGGACACTTGCCGATGATGACAAAAATGCATTTTTGAACAAATATTTTTCTCTTACCAAGGATACATCAGCACAGAGTTGAAACCGGCGGCGGCCGTTAGCGTGCGGCTCTTCCGCGGGGACACGGAGCTGCATACGGGCGGCCCCGTGAAGATCAGCCTGACGCTCCCCGACAACTGCGGACTGCGGTCTTCAAACGCTCTTCCGGCGTGGTTCTACAACCGCACCACCGGTGGGTCGCTGGCTCGCTTCATGTCATCCAACTTGCTCACCACCTCCTTCCTTTGTCATTTAGGCGGCTGGATGAGACGGGGATTAGGCACGGTGGTGTCGGAAGGTGGAAAACTCAGATGGACGTTCAGCGCTCCGCATCTGGGTTACTGGATGGCGGCGCCGGTGCCGACGCGTGGAGGTCAGTAAGCGCTGCCCTCAAATTCAAGCCAAGCCATCTTCAATCTTTGCTCTTCAGATGTCTTTGGAGCTGACATCCTGGGTGACTTCTTTGCCCGCCATTGGTCTTTTGTGGCGCTGGCCCTTGGAGGAATGCTCTGTCTTGTCGCCTGTCTTCTTGCTGCCTTGTTGTATTGTCAGAGGTAAGCCATCGGATGGCTCTCGCTCTTTGTGTGAAGAGCTTCAGTTCAAAGTCTTCTCGCTGTTCTGTCCAAGCTCCGCGAGGAAAACGAAGGTGACGCACGCACCGCCGAAAAAGGACCGAGCCACGGCCACCGGCAGCGATGAGGACATTGAAGGATCTGCTCCATCTCAGCGTGGCCTGAAGCACGCAAGAAGGGAGGAGCGGCGCGATGTCGCCGTAGCCGTCCACGACGGCGACGTTTGCACCGCAGCGGCCCAACCCGAGATCCCTTCCAGCGACGCGACGGAGCCGATACGAGTTCCGGAATCTCTGACGGACGCTCTGTTGTTCTACAGCCAGCCCGTGGCCATTTTGCACGCGTCGGCGTTTTTCCAAGCCGAAGACCAACCGCAGCGGCCCCGCTGGACTGAGGCCATGGAAGCCGGCGGAGAGAGCTCCAGCCCAAATGCGTCACAAGGCTCCACTCGGAACCAGGAAGGAGATCCAGAAGGACACGCGCAAAATACTTTGCTACCGACAAGCAGAGGCCAGCGCGGTCTCCTGGAATCGGCGTCGGTTCCGGAAACCTTAAGTCGACTGAGGAGCAGCAGACGCTCGATGGAGGCCGCCGGCGAGCTTTCCAAAGCGCCGTCGTGGCAGCCGCCGCGGGCCTGGTTTGTGAGTCTGGAGGGCAAACCGGCGGCCGAGATCCGTTACGCCGTGGAGGAGCAACAGCGGAGAAGAGCAACTGCGGGGAGTCAAGAAACCAGCTTGGATTCCGGCGTGGATATGATCGAGATGAACCAGACGCCCGGCCGGAGAGCTGTCGCTCTGGAACGCAAGGGCACCTTTGTCAAAAGGGCGGCCGGCGAAAAACAGACGGCGCCGCAGTGAAATGGATGTGGCTCTCTGCACCATCCTCCGTTTCTTCTTCAATCTGCATTTTAGCAAGATCTTGAGCATTTGAGCCGGTCTGCCCTCTCGTTGCTAGCGCATGAACTCTCGCCTGCCACTAAATTCCCTTTCAAAGCTTTGTTGCACGAGTCGCTTGTGAGCTCCACCTTTGTTTGCCTTGATGTGCGTGCGTCGGCCCGGCAATAAATGCACGTTTCATTTCTGTGTGTTTTTATTTCTGACTGACTTTCTATCCACATTTTTTCAAGTTAATAAATGAAGTTTGTGCAAATGAAGCGCTCTCTTTTCACGTTAATTGTTCTGCATTTTAGAGCGCTGCACCGAGGGAGCTTGGATTATTTCCTCCCTGTGGATTTCAATGAGCGACTGCGTGTTGCATGGCTCGAGAATTTCCGCTAGAGGGCAGACTTGCATAAACTTTATTTCCGGAAGGTGTTTACATGGCACACGCACGTCAAAACATACTAGTGTCATGTATGAAGGGATGGAAAAACATGCAAGGGCAGGGCTGTTGGGTGGATGGTCTGCATGTCTGGCCGACAGGGTCTGGGTTTGAATCCTGGCTCAGGCCCTCCACAGTGACGTTCGCATGTTCTTGCTCGAACCGTGACGGCTTTTACTTCGGCTTCTCTGGCTTCCTTCTCCTGCTAGTGGAACGTAAGTAATATGCCGGAATTGCCCAGCTCCGAGTTAGACTCATAGTTACTAACGTTTTTTGTTGTTGTTTTTTTGCAACAGAATTGTGAACAACATGTTACAAAAAAAAAAACTGTTGAAACGCTTAAAACTGTAGCCGAATGTCTGGCGAACGTCTTTGCGATCGTTTGCAACTTTGAATGAAGACAGAGGAAAAATCCACATTCCGGCCCCGCTAACTTGCTCTGCTCGGTGAGCTGCAGGCGAGCGATCAACCGTGCTGTACACACACACGCACGCACACACACACACACGCACGCGCGCTCGCCACCGCTGGAAATAGAATGGCTCGGCGTGAATGAGTTCCAAAATAGCTTGCGCTTAAAGACGCTTGGCGAAAGATAGCCCGAGTGATTCCGTTGCTCCTCAAGTGACATCGGCCGGGTTTCCCACATTGGCCTCCTCGTTGTGTAGCGAGTGGCCCCGCTGCACACATTTTGCAAACGCCTTCTTTGTCTCCAGAGGCTGGGAATTAGTCGGCCATTTTGGTCTGTGCAAAGCCCTTGCAAAAGGTGAATGAAGTAACTTGTCTCTTGTTGCATGTTTGAATCCAAAAGACATTTCTAAATTTGATGACAGCTTTTCTCTGGCAAACGCGAGAAATGGGTCAAATGTCATCAAGTCAGATTGCCGCGCAAAACCCCAGACGAGTCGCTTGACAACGACGTCCGCTCGTGCATACACAAGACAAACGTCGCTCAGGAAGCCGGGATGGAATGTCGTCCGTCGCGTGCCTTTTCAAATGCGGAGCAGCTGTCCGTTCCCGTCTCGTCTATGTCACGTTCAATGGAAAGAAAGCCTTCTGACTCGCAACTTTGCTTTTTTGTTTAGTTGAGGGAGACTGAGCTCCACATCAACTTGTTTTCACAAATCAAGTGACGGGCATTTTCTTTTTTTTTTACAGCCACAGTAATGTGTAATAACCCAATCAGATGCATTCAGACATGATAACAAAAGGTGTATTCATTTTTTTTTTTTTTTCAGAGCTGCAGAAATGTGTACCGGCCCAATCAGACGAATGGCTACCATGCGGATCAGCTGGCGAGGTCTCTGGCCTCACAGGCAAGGTGACCCAGGCCTCAGCTGTGCAAATAATAGGAAGCACGCCGGATGAATGTGTTTGAGTCGCCATGTTTGCGCTTTGCCACCTGTATGCCGACAGATAAGGCTCGGGCTTGGACTGCCGTGTGGGCTTGAAGGTGAAATCGCTGATGGAAAGCGCCCGGATCGGCGGTCTGCGTATCAAACGGCCCGACCGCTAATTGGGAAGCGGCCGCAGGATTCGATGTGACGGGAGACTGGGGCAAATGTTGAAACGTCAGCTTAATTGAGGCAAATCATCTCGGTCGCGGCGAGGTCAGGAAGACGAGGGGGGCCGGGGGCTATCCTTAGCGCTCTGTAATGCAGTCGTGACCGGCGAGGAACTTGAATGCAATGCAAATTTCATCCATTCAGTCCAAACCGAGTCAAAGGGGAAGAAAGTGAGAGATGATAAAAGGCAAACCAAACGAAAAGCAGCCAGCGCGTGTTTTATTTACATTTCCCCCTGCCCCCTCAACATTTTCTTCCCTGGGGCCGAAGCGCAACGTGCCTTGTGTTTTTCCAAGCCCGTTGCTCGTCTCCTGTCTGTTTTCATCATCAACACCTGGTGCGCAAATGCCGCTCGCTTCTTACGTAACGCTGTTGGCCAACGCTCGGCGCTCGTAAAGCATGTCCGCCTCTTGACCGGCCCACTCAGCCTTTGCTTCCATGCGCAGCCAAAGCGATCCTTCTGCTGCCATGGCGTTGCAAGCACAGCCGAGAGAGACAGATAGATAGCGAGAGAGAAAGACAGAGAGAGAGCGAGAGAGAGATACTTTATTGACACGCCAGATAGATAGATACTTTATTGCCACGCAAGAATTGGGCTTTGGGTCCGCTTCCACTCCCGGTACCCAGACGGACGTGTATTGGAAATGCAGTTGGGCAGAATGAGGTTGAGTATGCATTATTAAGTTTCCTTTCAAGTGTGGTGGTGTGCCCCGCCTTCATCTGGCCACCAGTCTCGGTCGGGAGAGTGTGAACGGCCACGTTGCGCTCCAAAAGGCGTCCTGAGCACATTTTGCAAAATGGCGTCCCTGTCATCTCTGACCCACTTGTAACCTTTCCCCAAGATCTCCCGGCCGTATCATAACAACGCCACTTCCTTCCCGTTCCTCACTCCGGGTCGCTGGATAACACATGTGGCAGCTGCTTTTGTTGACGATGAGAAAAAAAAAGCAATATTGTTGAGATCTTTCTCCTCCGCCCAAGCTCTGTTGATGCAACACTTTGCTCACTGAGCACAAGGTTGTTCAAACAATATTCCCCAGATTCCACACAGTTTTACACGCAAAAGTACCTCAGGGATCAATAGTCAGCCTCCAGCCATTTAGGAATATGGGCACGAAACTTTCATTTAACTTGTCACGGAGTGCGACGGATGAAAATCAACACACGGTAGCAATATCATCGTTTTCCTTTAAATAGAAGTGACCCCTCACAGATTTGCGGCCAGTGGTGCTTTTATTCTTTGCGCTCCCCCAATGATTCATACATCCGACGTGGTATTGTTTAATCTGTACGCAAAAAATAGCCAGGAATGGTTCAAATCATTCCGCCGCGTGATATTAATACATCTTGTCTTGTAAACAAATCCAAAGCCTTCCCGGATCCGCTGCCGTGCCCTTTTGTTCTTGGTATTGTGCAGCGTGGAACGTGTTCCTCCTCCAGCCAAAGGCTTGACAGGAAGCGGCGTGACAAAAAGGTTCAGCAAACATATGCGAGGAGAGGAGGGAGGGAGGGAGGTCATCAGCTGTTCTGCAAGCCTCAAGTTCACCAGCCAGTCAAATTGTGCCATTTTCTCTCTCGCCCCACCCCCCCCCCCCCCTGTTCTCCCGACGTCCGTAGTACGTTCGCTTGAGTGCTTGCATCTGGGATTCATTTGGGTGTGTAGTTCTTCCATGGACCCTTTCCGTTGCAGAACCGGGTGACAAATGATCTGCTAAAAATGTCATCCGCTATCAGATCCGAGGGGCTTAGCTGAGCTTCCACCGTGTGTCTTACATGCACGGCCAAGTGTATAGTTTGGATGTTTTGTTTTTTGTAACATTGCACCTTCATTAAAAAAAAGATGACAGTCTACACTTGCAAAAATATTTGTCATTTTATTTCTATTTATTTTTCTTGAATATTTTTAGAAAGTGTCTCGTGCCAAATGTTTCCTGCACTTTTCCTTCCCGGCTACTTGACTGTCTCATCCTTTGACTTGACGGCATTCAAGTCATCGGTGATACGGAGACATTGACAGCATAATCAAGTAGGAGCTTTTCTAATTTGATTTGGTAATTGGATTGTTGAAGGCACAGGAATCTCCATGACCTCGGATGGGAGACAGTCGGTGACTTCCTTCCTCCATGGACTCCATCCTTTGGAAGTGTTGTCATCAGCCACTGCTTTATCGACAACATCAACATAACAACATGCAAAGGGTTTCAAACTAGGGCTTCAAACTAGTATTAGGGGTTCAAACTAGGGCTTTAAATAGGGTCAGGGTTTCAAATGAAGGTAGGGGCTTTTGAAACCCTTACCCTAGTTTTAAGAGAGGGAAGAAATGACATGAGTCTAATGAATATCATTTCGCCGGCAATCTCGGGTCTCCGGAGCAACTGCGCCACGTCGTCTCCTCGAGGGGATTCAGAGCTTGGGCTGCTGCCAATCTTATCGTTTATTAACGGGAAACAGATTGCAATAAACAATCTCCGTTTTCATCACGGCCCACATTTGAAAACACCAGAGCGCCACGCATCGACATCGTGTTCATGACATTCGTCCCGGCGTTGTTGTTGTTCTGTGCGAGAGGCCAGAACCAAGCCGTTTCTTTTTTTCGTCTCTTTCAAGTGTAATCTGATGAAGGCCCATCTCCAGATGAGCATCATCTGCATTTAATTGTTTTGCTTTGTTGGATTTCTGTTGTTGTTGTTGTTGTTGTTGTGGCTCCAGATAGGGAGGAGTGATGCATTAAGAAGCTTCAAATATTTGACTGAAGGAGTCATGTTAAGACAAGTTATCCTTTCAATCTTTCCGTTGAATATACACAGCAAACATCAGTGGCCAAAAATGAAATATTTGGATGAAAGATTTTTAAATGACCTTTAGAAAAAAATCCTTCTGCATGACTCAATATATTGCTGTCGTTCATTTATTATTATTCTTTATTTAAATAAAAAAGAATGAGGCCATGTTCATCAAATTTGGACATTTTCACCCGACAGTGACGACGATGCGCTTGCTTCTCGAGAACTGAAGTCCAGCCAACGGTGACGTCATCGGGGCTCTCCCCGACGAAGGCCGCGTTCAAGACGTCATCCGTGGGCGGACGGACGGCTCTTGTCGTTACGCAATCGTCCATCCAGCAAACGTTATTTTGTGCCAGTTGACTGCCACTCCAAGTGGGCTCGCAGGTCACGTGACTCATTGTTGTGATGACTCATCTGCGCCACCGCCGTGTTGGAAACTCGCACGCAGGACAAAAGAACTCGCCGTCTATTTTTAGAAGCGCCACTGTGCATCCTCAAGTTCGCTCAAAGCTCCCCGTTCAGTGCGCTTAGGGGACGATGGATGGATGGTTGGATGGATGGATGGATGGATGGATGGATGGATGGATGGATGGATGGATGGATGGATGGATGGATGGATGGATGGATGGATGGCTCATCCGCATTTCCGAATCAGAGAGATTGCCACACACAAAGTTTGAAGGACACATTGTCTGCCTCCCGTCACAGATTGTCTAATTATTAGGGGTGTAACGATTCATCGATACACATCGATTAATCGATATAATGCTCTACGATTTGTTGGCATCGATGCTAAACGTAAACATCGATCTATATCGCCCGTTTTTGACCTCGGACATTAGACACGACTTTATTTTGAAATCCAGTTCATTGTTGCTTGCTTCCTCTTTCCGGGAGCAGTGCGCGGCGTGTTGTGTTGTGAGCAGAGCAGGCACGTGAAAGGGGAGCCGACAACTATGCGGCTCCTGGGCAGGTGCTATGGCTAGTGTCCAAGAAGACGAGGAAATTCGCTTCCCTTTGGGCTTCAAGTCATTCGTTTGGAAGCACTTTGTAATTTCCTAAATAAAGAGTTTGCAGTACCTTGTTGATTTTGCGTATGAATTGTTATAAATCAGGATATTGTTCTATATCGATCGTAGAGCACTATATCGTGATGTATCGTGAATGAATCACAGCAGGCTTTAAGATATCGGCAAATATCGTATCGTGGTTCTTTGTATCGATATGATATCGTATCGTTACAAAACCCGCGATTTACACCCCTAGTTTGTAACCCTAACCTTGATTTAAAACCCTAGTCGGAAACCCTAACCCTGGCTTGAAACCCTAATTAGCAATGGCAAAACTCCTTGGAAACCCTGGTCGGAAACCCTAACCCTAGTTTTGAAAGCCTAGTTAGAAACCCTAATCTTAGAAACCCTAAAGGTAGTTTGAAACCCTCGTTGGAAACCCTAACCTTAGCTTTAAAACCTAGTTTGTAACCCTAAGCTTGGTTTAAAACCCTAGTCGGAAACCCTACCCCTTGTTTGAAACTTTAATTAGCGATGGCAAAACTCCTTGGAAACCCTGGTCGGAAACCCTAACCCTAGTTTTGAAAGCCTAGTTAGAAACCCTGATCTTAGAAACCATAAAAGTAGTTTGAAACCCTCGTTGGAAACCCTAACCCTAGCATTAAAACCAAGTTTGTAACCCTAACCTTTGTTTAAAACCCTAGTCGGAAACCCTAACCCTAGTGTGAAACCCTAAATAGCAATGGCAAAACTCCTTGGAAACCCTGGTCGGAAACCCTAACCCTCGTTTTGAAAGCCTAGTTAGAAACCCTAATCTTAGAAACCCTAAAAGTAGTTTGAAACCCTCGTTGGAAACCCTAACCTTAGCTTTAAAACCTAGTTTGTAACCCTAAGCTTGGTTTAAAACCCTAGTCGGAAACCCTACCCCTTGTTTGAAACTTTAATTAGCGATGGCAAAACTCCTTGGAAACCCTGGTCGGAAACCCTAACCCTAGTTTTGAAAGCCTAGATGGAAACCCTGCTCTTAGAAACCATAAAAGTAGTAGTTTGAAACCCTCGTTGGAAACCCTAACCCTAGCATTAAAACCAAGTTTGTAACCCTAACCTTTGTTTAAAACCCTAGTCGGAAACCCTAACCCTAGTTTGAAACCCTAAATAGCAATGGGAAAACTCCTTGGAAACCCTGGTCGGAAACCCTAACCCTCGTTTTGAAAGCCTAGTTAGAAACCCTAATCTTAGAAACCCTAAAAGTAGTTTGAAACCCTCGTTGGAAACCCTAACCCTAGCTTTAAAACCTAGTTTGAAACCCTAACCTTGGTTTAAAACCCTAGTCGGAAACCCTGAGCCTAGTTTGAAACCCTAATTAGCGATGGCAAAACTCCTTGGAAACCCTAGTCAGAAACCTTAACCCTAATTTTGAAAGCCTAGTTAGAAACCCTAACCCTAATCCTAACCCTAACCCTAACCCTAACCCTAACCCTAACTCTAACTCTAGTTTTGAAAGCCTAGTTAGTAACCCTAACCCTAACCCTAACCCTAACCCTAACCCTAACCCCAACCCTAATCCTAACCCTAACCCTAACCCTAACCCTAACCCTAACCCTAACTTTGGAAACCCTAGTCGAAAACCCTAACCCTAGTTTTGAAAGCCTAGTTAGAAACCCCAATCTTAGAAAGCCTAGTTAGAAACCCTAACCCTAACTCTAGTTTTGAAAGCCTAGTTAGTAACCCTAACCCTAACTCTAACCCTAACCCTAACCCTAACTCTAACCCTAACCCTAGTTTTGAAAGCCTAGTTAGAAACCCTAACCCCAACCCTAACCCTAACCCTAACTTTGGAAACCCTAGTCGAAAACCCTAACCCTAGTTTTGAAAGCCTAGTTAGAAACCCCAATCTTAGAAACCCTAAAAGTAGTTTGAAACCCTCGTTGGAAACCCTAACCCTAGCTTTAAAACCTAGTTTGAGACCCTAACCTTGGTTTAAAACCCTAGTCGGAAACCCTGAGCCTAGTTTGAAACCCTAATTAGCGATGGCAAAACTCCTTGGAAACCCTAGTCGGAAACCCTAACCCGAGTTTTGAAAGCCTAGTTAGAAACCCTAACCCTAACTCCAGTTTTGAAAGCCTAGTTAGTAACCCTAACCCTAACCCTAACCCTAACCCTAACCCTAACTCTAACTCTAACTCTAACTCTAACCCTAAGTCTAACCCTAACTCTAACTCTAACTCTAACCCTAAGTCTAACCCTAACCCTAGTTTTGAAAGCCTAGTTAGAAACCCTAACCCCAACCCTAATCCTAACCCTAACCCTAACTTTGGAAACCCTAGTCGAAAACCCTAACCCTAGTTTTGAAAGCCTAGTTAGAAACCCCAATCTTAGAAACCCTAAAAGTAGTTTGAAACCCTCGTTGGAAACCCTAACCCTAGCTTTAAAACCTAGTTTGAGACCCTAACCTTGGTTTAAAACCCTAGTCGGAAACCCTGAGCCTAGTTTGAAACCCTAATTAGCGATGGCAAAACTCCTTGGAAACCCTAGTCGAAAACCCTAACCCTAGTTTTGAAAGCCTAGTTAGAAACCCCAATCTTAGAAAGCCTAGTTAGAAACCCTAACCCTAACTCTAGTTTTGAAAGCCTAGTTAGTAACCCTAACCCTAACTCTAACCCTAACCCTAACCCTAACTCTAACCCTAACCCTAGTTTTGAAAGCCTAGTTAGAAACCCTAACCCCAACCCTAACCCTAACCCTAACTTTGGAAACCCTAGTCGAAAACCCTAACCCTAGTTTTGAAAGCCTAGTTAGAAACCCCAATCTTAGAAACCCTAAAAGTAGTTTGAAACCCTCGTTGGAAACCCTAACCCTAGCTTTAAAACCTAGTTTGAGACCCTAACCTTGGTTTAAAACCCTAGTCGGAAACCCTGAGCCTAGTTTGAAACCCTAATTAGCGATGGCAAAACTCCTTGGAAACCCTAGTCGGAAACCCTAACCCGAGTTTTGAAAGCCTAGTTAGAAACCCTAACCCTAACTCCAGTTTTGAAAGCCTAGTTAGTAACCCTAACCCTAACTCTAACCCTAACCCTAACTCTAACTCTAACTCTAACTCTAACCCTAAGTCTAACCCTAACCCTAGTTTTGAAAGCCTAGTTAGAAACCCTAACCCCAACCCTAATCCTAACCCTAACCCTAACTTTGGAAACCCTAGTCGAAAACCCTAACCCTAGTTTTGAAAGCCTAGTTAGAAACCCTAATCTTAGAAACCCTAAAAGTAATTTGAAAGCCTCGTTGGAAACCTTAAGCCTCGCTTTAAAACCTAGTTTGTAACCCTAACCTTGGTTTAAAACCCTAGTCGGAAACCCTAACCCTAGTTTGAAACCCTAATTAGCAATGGCAAAACTCCTTGGAAACCCTGGTCGGAAACCCTAACCCTAGTTTTGAAACCCTAGTTAGAAACCCTATTCTTAGAAACCCTAAAAGTAGTTTGAAATTAGGGGTGTAACGATTCATCGATACACATCGATGAATCGATATAATGCTCTACGATTTGTTGGCATCGATGCTAAGCGTAAACATCGATCTATATCGCCCGTTTTTGACCTCGGACATTAGACGCGACTGTTGTTCTATATCGATCGTAGAGCACTATATCGTGATGTATCGTGAATGAATCACAGCAGGCTTTAAGATATCGGCAAATATCGTATCGTGGTTCTTTGTATCGATATGATATCGTATCGTTACAAAACTCGCGATTTACACCCCTACTAATTATAATCCACTTTTTTTTTTTCTAAATAGCTCGAGGATGAGCAATTATTGGACATTTAGCATTCTTTTGTCTTGCTCAAATCAGCCAGCACTGTAAAAAAAACCACAAACGGGTCCCCCACACCCCAAAGGTTGAAGAACTCGTTGTCACTCAAGACCGAGGCGGCTGCACCCGTTTCTCCCGACTGTTGACTTTGCTAATGTGTTTTCTCCAAGTGTGTACTGGTTGACGGAGCGGCTGAGCGGAGGAGCTCAAGCAAATGTTGAAAAATGGGGATGACAATCGCAGGAAGACGTCCGAGCGCCGGCCGGCCGACGGAGCCTCTCGGTCATTAGCGGGCCAGCCAGACGTTTCCTTGAGCGATAGCGGCGGCCGGCCGGCTGGACGGACTTGGTCTCTCGATCGGGCGTCCCGACCGCTCGGCTCCACAAACAGGCGGCCCGCGCGCGTCTTCCTCTTCCGAATGCCTCGCTTGCTTGATGATGGACGTCGTGATAGAGCGTAGTGTTGGCTCGTGAGTGAACGATTCGTTCAAAAGAACGATATATATATATATATATATATATATATATTTTTTTCTTTCTTTCAGTAAATGAGTGAACGAATCACTTCCTATCACTTTTTTCAGTTCATAGGACTTCAACCAGTAGATGTCGGTAATGCGCATTGAAACTGGTGCCACCTCGCCGTAAAACAAAACGAAGAAGAAAATGACGTCACGAACGAGTCGCGAATTGCATTTCCCGTTCACCAACTGAACGCAACTGTGAGTGAAAGAGTCACTGAGAGTGATTTGTATTTCCAGATCATCGCGAGACCGGATCAGTGAGGGAACGAATCGTGACTTTCCCGTTCGCGAACGAGTCAATGGGTCAACTGCCTTCCTTCCTTCCTTCCTTCCCCCAGTGCATCAACGGATCAGTCAGTGAACGTGTTGCGTCGTCTCCCTCCTGGCGTGGACTATGGAAGAATGTCGATTTACGATTTGCCAAGGAAAGCAAGAACCACTCACTGAAACACCACTTCTTTTATGCACGTTTTCTCCAGCTAACTTTATTGCATGAAGGGATGCGCCGTTATGCAACAACGGGGAGAGGATGCTTCTCTTTGGGTCATCTTGATTTTATAACACTTATAGTAGGTTTTAAATAACGTGTATGCATATACACGCCTAAATATTGTTATCCAAAATATCGACTGCAATTTCACATTAGATTGCTGGTTTGAAATGTACTTTTATTATTATTATTTTAATAAACATTTATGTTCAAACTTGTCTGGTGTTTTATTCCTTGTTTTTATTTTTTTGGGGCATGAAAACAAAAGTCTGACATTTGGTTAACTGCTTTATATGACAATATGTATATGTTTTTTACGTTGTGTAATATGTGTTGGTGTCCCCCAAAATAACAAATGTCAGCATAACGGATTTTTTTTTTCAACCTTTTATTCAAACACAAACCCATTCAGTATAATAACACCATCAACTACAATCCAACAAAAACAAAATTAAAACATCAATGTCGGAATAACGTGTGTCGGCTGGCATAGCAGCAACGCTGTCTGTCACTCACTCGTGAATCTCCGCGAACTTAATAGCGTGTCCGAATGACGTCACAGATCAAACAGCCAATCAGAAAGTGGGGGTGAGGGCGGGTGTGGCACTTTTCACTTAAACTAGGGGTGTCGACCTCCAGTCCTCGAGGGGCCGCGTTCCAATATGTTCTCCAAGTTACCCTCGTTAAACACACCTGCGGGAAAAGATTTGTTCATTTGCACGTTTTGCAGGAGCTAAAACTTTTCACGCAGGTGCACTTAACGAGGGTCACTTGGAAAACATATTGGAACGCGGCCCCGAGGACTAGAGCTTGACACCTGTGACCTTTGACCATATTTCCCTAATAAAGTGGCCTGTTATTAGGTACACTTGAAAATGGCGGTGTGCCTAATGGAGTGTCCGTGTGCTCCCCTCGTTAAGCGCACCTGCGTGAAAAGTTTTAGCTCCTTCTGAACGTGAAAGTGACCAAAAACTTTTCACGCAGGTGCGCTTAACGAGGGTCACTTGGAAAACATGTTGGAACGCGGCCCCAAGGACTGGAGCTTGACGCCTGTGACCTTTGACCATGATATTTCCCTAATAAAGTGCCCTGTTATTAGGTACACTTGAAAATGGCGGTGTACCTAATGGAGTGTCCGTGTGCTTCCCTCGTTAAGCGCACCTGCGTGAAAAGTTTTAGCTCCTGCAGAACGTGAAAGGAGCTAAAACTTTTCACGCAGGTGCGCTTAACGAGGGTCACTTGGAAAACATGTTGGAACGCGGCCCCAAGGACTGGAGCTTGACGCCTGTGACCTTTGACCATGATATTTCCCTAATAAAGTGGCCTGTTATTAGGTACACTTGAAAATGGCGGTGTACCTAATGGAGTGTCCGTGTGCTCCCCTCGTTAAGCGCACCTGCGTGAAAAGTTTTAGCTCCTTCTGAACGTGAAAGTGACCAAAAACTTTTCACGCAGGTGCGCTTAACGAGGGTCACTTGGAAAACATGTTGGAACGCGGCCCCGAGGACTAGAGCTTGACACCTTGACCTTTGACCATGATATTTCCCTAATAAAGTGGCCTGTTATTAGGTACACTTGAAAATGGCGGTGTACCTAATGGAGTGTCCGTGTGCTTCCCTCGTTAAGCGCACCTGCGTGAAAAGTTTTAGCTCCTGCAGAACGTGAAAGGAGCTAAAACTTTTCACGCAGGTGCGCTTAACGAGGGTCACTTGGAAAACATGTTGGAACGCGGCCCCAAGGACTGGAGCTTGACACCTGTGACCTTTGACCATGATATCTCCCTAAGCAAGTGGCCTGTTATTAGGTACACTTGAAAGTGGCGGTGTACCTAATGGAGTGTCCGTGTGCTTCCCTCGTTAAGCGCACCTGCGTGAAAAGTTTTAGCTCCTGCAGAACGTGAAAGGAGCTAAAACTTTTCACGCAGGTGTGTTTAACGAGGGTAACTTGGAAAACATATTGGAACGCGGCCCCGAGGACTGGAGCTTGACACCTGTGACCTTTGACCATGATATTTCCCTAATAAAGTGGCCTGTGATTAGGTACACTTGAAAATGGTGGTGTACCTAATGGAGTGTCCATTGGCTTCCCTCGTTAACTGCACCTGCGTGAAAAGTTTTAGCTCCTGCAGAACGTGAAAGGAGCTAAAACTTTTCACGCAGGTGCGCTTAACGAGGGTCACTTGGAAAACATGTTGGAACGCGGCCCCGAGGACTAGAGCTTGACACCTTGACCTTTGACCATGATATTTCCCCAATAAAGTGGCCTGTTATTCGGTACACTTGAAAATGGCGGTGTACCTAATGGAGTGTCCGTGTGATTCCCTCGTTAAGCGCACCTGCGTGAAAAGTTTTAGCTCATGCGGAACGTGAAAGTGACCAAAATGTTTTCACGCAGGTGCGCTTAACGAGGGTAACTTGGAAAACATATTGGAACGCGGCCCCGAGGACTGGAGCTTGACACCTGTGACCTTTGCCCATGATATTTCCCTAATAAAGTGGCCTGTGATTAGGTACACTTGAAAATGGCGGTGTACCTAATGGAGTGTCCGTGTGCTTCCCTCGTTAAGTGCACCTGCGTGAAAAGTTTTAGCTCCTGCAGCACGTGAAAGGAGCTAAAACTTTTCACGCAGGTGCGCTTAACGAGGGTCACTTGGAAAACATGTTGGAACGCGGCCCCGAGGACTGGAGCTTGACACCTGTGACCTTAGACCATGATATTTCCCTAATAAAGTGGCCTGTGATTAGGTACACTTTTAAAATGGCGGTGTACCTAATGGAGTGTCCGTGTGACGTCACAGATCAACCAGCCAATCAGAAAGTGGGGGTGAGGGTGGGTGTAGCACTTTTCACTTTCACTTAAGCTTTTTCCCTAATGAAGTGGCCTGTGATTAGGTACACCTCATGGACACATCAATAGGTACACTACACGAGGTAAAAAAAAAGAATAAATAAGAAAGTGTAGCGAACGATTCGGTGATCGATTCTTTTGAACAAATCTTCTGAGTGAACCGATTCAGTTCACTTAAAAGAACTGGAATGCACATCACTCATGGAGCGCTTGATGAATGACAGCTTGAAACGTCACAAAATCCTGCACTTGAGGCCCACGTACGTATTTTAACCGTGACGTAATAAATGATTGAGTGAGTGAGTGAGTGAGTGAGTGAGTGAGTGAGTGAGTGAGTGAGTGAGCGAGCGTCTGTTTGTGTTCTTTGTCCAGCTCATGTTAGGACACGTTTGTCATCAGCAGCTCTCCGTCGGTCCGTCTGCCGGGAATGCGCTGCTTCCTGGAATCTCCTGGAGCTGGATGTCGACGCAGTAGCAAAGCACTTTCACAAGCCCAAAAAGCAAAACAAAAAGCTGCCAGTTGCTGACACAGACAGTTTCTTTCCAAAGCACAGAGGACACGTTGAAATGAACACACCTACTGTCTTTGTTCATGGTGCTGATGTTGTATATTTTGATTTGATAGCTTCTATTTTAAATCTGACTATGAAACACTCATCATTGTTTTCAAGCATACTTTGAAACTCCGAGCCTAATTTAGTAGCCTCATTTGAAGCAATAACCCTGTTTACGTGAAAGAGTGCTGCTTTTATAGCACTAAACGAACCCTAACCCTGAGCCTACCCTAACCAAACTTGAACCCTAACCCCCAATTGAACCCGACAGTTATATAGGCCTTGGTAACGATCGACTCTCAAAAGACAAAAGGAAGGGTTCAAAACTGGCTAGGATAGTTTTATTCGACAAAATCACCAAACTAATTGTTGAAGACGTTTTATTCAGCGTGAACTGCTTTGGTCATTTGGGAAAGGGAACAAAAATATCACGTGTGCTTCATTTGGAGATTGTGCGCGAGTGGGCCCGAATGCCCGACAACAACACGGACAATAACGCCAACGCTATACGGAAATGGTGGTTCGCCTTTATTAGGTCAGTGTAAGAAAGAGGCGCCGAGTTATATTCCTTCACAATGAACTCGAGAAGCAAAACAAAGCTTGCAGACAAACAAACAAGTGCTGCCATTGACACGACAACCACGTCGTTCACTTCAGTGGAATATTCTTCATAAAAATAGACATTGAATGCAAATATAGAGGCTTTGCAGCTGACGTCATCAAGCTACCCACATTAGCTTGGCGGCCATCATGGCGGTCAACTTTTCAGTGCCGGTCAACGACTCACACACGCTTTCTTGTTATATCTGCTGCTATTTGAGCTTAAAAATGCCGGATACCTGCTGTGCTGTTGGATGTAGCAATAGACGAGGCGATAAACCCAATCTTAGCTTCTATAGATTTCCGGCGAACATGAAAAAACGTGATAAATGGATCGCGGATATTCGTCGTGAACGATGGAAACCTACGATTTACACAAGGATATGCAATGAGGACTTCATATCAGGTATGTAAACAAACTATTCACCCCTGATTTGTTTCACAAAATGTGAAATAATACAATATGGGATGATACAAATATGATTGTTGAAAATGCTGGGTGCATTTTTAGAAAGGCAGCAAGAGCAGCAAGGCAGGGAATGGGATGATTTCTTCAGTTCACCCCCCCGTTTTTATTTTGTGTTTATTTTTTCATGATGCTTGAAAACGTTATCAATGTAAATATTGAATTATATTTATTGGTTAAGTTTTCAAGCCAATCAGATGTGGCATCATGCAAAAATAAACAAATAATAAAAATGGTAGCAACTTGAACAGACAGGTACAGTATCTGAATGATTTCACTCTATTCAGTTTTTTAATATGTCAAGTTATGAAATGCCATTACAAAACAAATCGACGAGGTAATTATAAATATCTGGATATGAGCGTTCAGGCAGGTCGGCTGTTGCAAAATGCTCGGGCGATTTTAGCATGCTTCTCGGTAAAAGGTACGGATCCGTTGTGCCAACAAGGTTCAACTTCTCTCTGTGACGATTCTTGGAGTCTTCATCCAAATGCCTAACTTCGTTGGATAGCAAATCAGCCATAATTCGGAAGAAATCGGTGAAAACGTAGCGCAGAAATCAGACAATCCATACAAACACGTAGGAACGAGCTGACTAGTTGACCGCCAAGATGGCGGCATAACACAAAATCACGTGATAAAACCACGTGACTGCAAAGCCTCTATAGTTGCTTTGTCCACATCACATCATTTGTTACATTCAAAAGAGCAGAACTAGAGTGGAGCCCAACGACCTGAAGGTGGTCGCCAATGTTTTCGTGGTTGCAAAACAAGTCATTTACGACATCATCGTCAATCAAATTGCAATGTTTGGCAACCAATCCATCAGCATCCTTTGGCAGATTGCGACCTCTCTCAAGATGGAAACTTTCAGCGATGCTCAATGGCTCCAACGTCAAAGTTGGCTCAAAGTTGGAGGGGTCCGACGTTTGCATTCATACAGTGGTTTTGCACGCACAACAATTGCGTCCAAAGTAATGCTAAGAATAATCATTAAAAAAAAAAGTAGAATAAGCTATTTACAACTTGAGGTTTAGAAACTTTTTTCATTCAGATGCGAGAACCTCATAAAACTTGCCCTTGCCAATCACGTCCATTCCAATGATTGAAGTCAACAAAAGGAGCTATATACCTACTACATGAAACTCATTTCTTCATCATACGGCACTGTAGCGGTGTGCAACGATAACAGTCAAATGACAAACTTTTGCTCATTTCAATGCTTTTGCTCATTTCAATGCCCCCCGCCCCGCCCTTTCCAGTGTTAGCAGGAGCTCTGGCTCTGGCTCCGCCTCTTCTTCAGAAAGCGAAAGCTCGAATGCTTTTCAAATGTTGCCAAAGGAATACGAGGTACGTATGTACGTATATGAGGATTGGACCGACGCAAAAAGGAAGCTTATCAACAGCGCAAATACATTTTTTCAGAATCAAAAGGAATAATAATGGATAAATAAATTAAGATGGTAGGAAAAAATGGTTACATGGAGCATCCGTGCTTTGTAAGTGGGGGGGGGATAAAGCTGAAGCTCATCTTCATGGCGCAGCCTCGAAACCAATTGGGCTGAACCAACCTTAACCTGTTTTGGGCTACAAAGGCGATCGCTGTACAAGCAGAGAAATGTTGCCAAAATGGCCGACTTCCTGTTCAATTTGGACTTTTTCACGCATCCTGTTATGATGGAAAACGTTTGTCGGGAGGGATAAGTTCCACTTGCTGTGGCACAAAATCTCGAGGCGAGCACGGAAGATACGTGCCGTGCCGTGTTGGAAAAGCTATTGGACAGAAACAGACCAAAGTCCGTCTCCAAGATCACCGGAAACTAGCGTGTTGTCTCGGAAGGCCTGCTCATTCATTGGCCACACTTCAAGTCCTTCAAAATACAAGCTGAGAAATGTCTCCTAAATGGCCTGTCGTCGAGACTTTGTCCACTGATAAGAGGGACGGTCAGCCATTTAGAAACCGATGCCAGGGATTCCTAAGCTTCATTGGCAACCCTGAAATACGTTTCTGGTGATTCAGTTGCTGGGAAAAGGAGAAGAAACTGTGATTCCAAGAGGGTCTTGTCACTTTGGCGCGAGCCAGCTCAAAGGCATCGCCCGGGGCCCGTCTTCTCAGGCGAAGGGATCTTCCGACCTGAGGATGGACGCGTCGGCGTCGTGGCACCCTTTGCCGTTCATGTGCTCCGAGTGGCCGTCGATGCTGTAGCAACCCTGCACCTCGGTGATGGACGAAGCCGTGTAGGACGCCGAGCGCAGGGCGTCCGAGTGGTTCCCGGCGCCGCTGCCGAACTGCAGGTTGTACTGGTTCCAGTGCCTCCGTAACACCGCTTGGACCTTACCGGAGAAAAGGCAGGATTATTGGCCCGTCCAAAATGGACGCTGACATTTGGATCCAATACAAAGAAGGAATGAAGTCTTACTTCTCCGTTGAAGAAGCAGAAGATGGTGGCTACCAGCAGACCCTGTCAAGCAAACAAAGGAAAAGGCCGTGAGGGCGGTCGGACGTGATAACCATCAAAATCGGGGCCCCAACTTGTGGCCACTTTGTTTAGGCCTCTTGCTTCCTGCGGCGCCTTGCCCATCCTGGAAGCGCTCGCGGCCATCAGATAGCAAGTCGGCCCAGCAGCCCGGACGGAGCCCGCCCATGTCAACACTTGCGCGCCATTTCTACATTCCTTCCCGCTCGCTGCCCGCCACAGAAACACGCTCGACCGCAGCAATCAATAAATGAATGAATGACTTCAATAAAAATAAAAAAAAAGAATAAAAATACAACCAAAAATAAAAATAAATAAATAAAAAGGTCACGCTTCTCGTCTCCTTCAAAGAAATCGCCGTGTCGACGGCATGAAAAGAAGGAGTGAAACGGCGCTCACCTGGTAGTGCATGAGAATGTGCATGATGTAGTCGTAGATTTCGGAGGAAACGCGTCCGTCCGGCTTGTAGGGGAGCAGCACGTACTGGATGCCCAGCAGCGGCACCAGGATGAGGGTGGCTCGCACCGCCTTCATGTACAGGCTGGACTCGGCTTGGTGGGTCACCTTCAGCTTGGTGATGAGCACTCTCACGATGTTCAGCAGGAAGAACAAGTTGACCTGAGGGAGGTGGCGGGCGGGGGGCCGGGGGGTCGGGCAAGCGGATGAGCTGCGACCTTTGATCAGCGTCCGAAGAATTGACAAAGGTTCTTACCACGAGAGCGGCGCAGATGGGACCGTGGATGATGTAGAGCAGTGATGTTTTGGAGCTGATCCAACAGCTAATGTGCACAAGACAACAAGAGAGGGAGGGGAGGGGCGGGGCGGGGCGGATAATTCACGATTAATGTGACATGTGGCGGATGAACCAGAGAGCCTGCCGGCAGGATTTTCCTCTCGTCTCGTCAGAACTGAAGCAAATTCAAGATTAGCTGGGCATTTTTGTTGTGATTTTTAATATGGATTTTTTTTGGTGTGGATTTTTTTTCTATGGATTTTTGTGGGTGTTTTTTTGGTATGGATTTTTATGTGCCTTTTTTTTTTTTATATACAGATTTTTTTTCATCTAATAAATAAAAGGCTAGCAAATAGCGTGCAAAGTCTACGTCCGCCGTTTGTTCCCTTACTTGTCATTGTAGTAGTAACTTCTTGCAATGGCATGAATGGAAGCAGGAATGAGCGGGAAACCTGAAAAAAATCCAAACAGTCAATTCTCTAGTTGCCGCGGCGACGACCTACTGAGCCGACGTACCCCAGCCGAGCAGATAGTACCACATGAGGTGCTGCTTCTCGGCAAAGACGGCCACCACGATGAGCGTGTGCAAGTAAATGCCCTCGCACAGCATCCAGAAGTAGTTGCAGCCAAAGAGGTAGAGATGAATGAACTGTGACACTTTGCAGCTTGTCTGAGCCGGCCGGAAAAGCAACAAAAAAAAGCGCTTTTGCTTCTTCACGAGAAATGAGCCAAAGCAACACAGCAGCAGCTGCAATTCTTCGGTGGGCGGAGCTAATGAGCGTCAAGACGCACTCACCGGATTCCTCTGCACCAGCTCCTGGTTGTTTGCCACAGCTGTCAACCAAATGATGGTGATGACGGAGTTGAGCACAAAAGAGAAGAAGAGGTTCTTGTGAAGCGTGATTCTCTGGCAACTTAAACTCCTGTCGGGAGAGGCGAAACGAGGATTCAGTCACAAGATCTGCGTGAGCGAGCGAGCGAGCGAACGAACGAACGACCCAGTGAAGAAATGATGACGCACTTGAAGTGGAAGAATATTCCAAGAGAGACAAAGAGGGAGGTCAGCGACAGTCCGTGTCCGATGAGAGCCAAGTAGAAAAGATTCATTGCTGTCTGCGGGGAACAGAGACAAACACTCAGTTCCTTCCCATCAAACAGATGTCTGACGTCCATCCGAGGGGATTTTTTTTCTTCTTACCACTCTGCCTTCGCTGGTGTGCTCGTTGCAGCGCGTGTAGTTGGTCCACGTGCGGTTGCTCTCAGGATGCCGGAACCACTGGCCGCTGGCCGAGCAGATCTTTATCACCATTTCTGCAGACAAGGAGAGCAAAATACATCATGCCCAACCCAAATGGACACCATGGGGGGAGGGGGGCAAACATGAGGGACTCACCCGAAGGATCGAAATCCTGGAAGTAGTCTGGGCAGTGCTGTTCGGAGGTGACGCCAGCCTTGGTGTCGTCCCAACACAACCAGCCGTCCCAGGTGCGGTTGCACAAGGCCTCTGCAAGCACAAAGGCAAACAAACGCTGCAGTCGGGCCTCCGCCGCCAGTCAACCTCCAGCCGGCCAGACCTTGCTTGTCCGAAGGCTTGTCCTTCAGGATCTTCTGATAGCACTCAAACTGGGCCGTGACGATCTTGTTCCTGGTCGGGCCCTTGTCGTGATACACGTTGGTCGGATGCTGCTGCTGCTGCTGCTGGCTTTCGTTGACCTCCAGACTTGCCCTCACGCACAGCTGCAAGGACAAATGCACAGCGCACGTTGGACCATCACCACAAATGCTAAGTTGCTCATCTCACGAGCGGTCAGGCCACACGTGAGCATTTTCATGCTCTTTCGCACTAGTTTGCACTCTTTTGCGCCCCTCCTCGTTGATATTTTATGCTAACGACAAAAAACAGTGTTGGGTTCTGGGTATTTTGGTAATAGCAAAAATCAGACACAATCTGAGGGTTGACATGTTGAGAAAAGAAAAAAAAAAAAAAATCCACTTAGTTGTGTGAGAGCGGGCAGCCTTACCGTTGCGAGGGAACACGTTAGCATAAGTGCCACGAGTCCATTCCTGCCGGTGCTCGACATCCTCCTGTTGGGCATTTTACGGAGTTTGCAGCTGCAGACCTGGAACACAAGATTGGAAATGAGGTAAAAGCTCGGGCGGGGGCGGCTTTAAAACATGCCAGGAGACTTTCAGCGCTCCCTTTTAAAAAACATGTCGATGGGCATTTTGTAATATAACGTTGTATGAGTCTTGTTTGCAGCAGCGCATTTCATGTTTGCGTTGCAGCAGAGCTGAGATGACAAAACAATGGACGAGCGTCCCACGTGCTAATTGAGGTTGGAAAAAGCCACAGGGCCACTCGAAAATGGATCATTCAAGCCAAGCGCAAAGCAGCAGCGGCGGCTGCCGGCGGTTAGCGACGGCTAACTCGCTCAGCGACTCCCGCTGTCTCTCGGTCTGGCTGGAATCGGCATGTTCATTAGGCGGCAAAGCACTCGGAGCCATTCGGGGTATCGCTTTATGAAGGGCAACAATTGCCAAATCAGAGGCATAAAGGTTGCCCACATTGGCCACGGTGGTTTTGGCTGCGAACAGAATCACCGTGGATAGTACAAAGTGGAGGCGGCCTCAAGCTTGAAAAGTGCTTGAACTGAAGAGGAACTGGCGAGCAGGAAGGATCAGCTTGGAAACACGCTCCCTCCAAGCCTTTCCTCTCTCAGTCAGCCATACCAAATATAGCTTGAGGACATTTCCCCTGGGATCAGCTGGACATTTGAGCATCACAAAATCTATGCACTAGCGCGTTTCCAACCACGAAATGGACCCTCGTGTCAACTTCCATGGTGCGGCGCCAGATGTCATGGAAAATATAAAAACATTCCCACGGCTGTGAGGGCGGAGCTTCAAGCCCATCAATCAAGCCCATTGATGCCTGCGTTACATTGCAGCGTTATCTGCAGAGCTCTTGAGGAACCTGGTCGTCGGTCCACATAAAGCATACTGCATGCTTGAAGAGTCAATGTAGCGCCACAAACCAGAGCGCCCTTTGCCAATCAATTAAATCAATGAAAAATATGCAGAGAGCGACAATAACGGGAAAGCGACGTAAGCGTCGGGCACAAAGTAGCTAGCCTCGAGTTTGGCAAAAATGAAAGGATTTGCGCTGCGTCTTTCCGTGGCGCATGTTACGTGTCGATCGCTGCAGTCCATCTGTTGTCAAGACGCGCGCATTCCTCGCAGGTGCACGACGAGAACGCCGCTTTCCCTGCAGGAGGCATATTTCCATATTCTGTTTCTGGCCATGACTTTGGCGGCTTTTCTCAGAACGAGGTGATCCTCTTCCAGGGGCCTCTCGTCTGCGCAAGGGAAAAATTGTACAAATAGCTTGATAAAAATACACGGCTTAAAAATAAAGTTGGCCCTGCCGCGCTGTGCCGCGCTGTGCCGCGCTGTGCCGCGCTGTGCCGGGCTGTGCCGGGCTGTGCCGGGCTGTGCCGGGCTGTGCCGGGCTGTGCCGGGCTGTGCCGGGCTGTGCCGGGCTGTGCCGGGCGCGACACCTGCAATGTTACTGGCACTTCTCGCGGGCGCTCATCTAAATGTTTGGATGCACTTTGCGCACATCACCACCTTGTTGAAAATGGCCTGGCCTACTCGCGCGCTGCGATCCGCTGGCAAAAGCGGCTTCATTCCTCTAATCGGCTCCGCTGCACGGGCCCGTCCGTCTTTTAGCGAGCGCTCCAAAAGCAAAGACGAGTCGAGCCGCTCGCCCTCAACAATGGCATCCGCTCACGTGGACCACATCCTTATTGAATTTAGTCAAAAATGAGGCTATCTGTTCATTTGATCCAGCAGCTTTGGGCTTTATTATCGTCTGTTTGTCTTGGGGCTGTGAGAACTCGCCGCGAGCCAGAACAAACACCGCCACCCCCCCTCCCCCGAAATGTTCCCATGAAAAATATGCGCGCTAATACAAAGGTTCTTCATCAAGTGACAAGTGAGCTTGTCCCGATCCGGAACCATTTGAAGGAATGCAAGCGAAAGCCTCCCCGTCAGCCACCGCGCTGGACCTCCAACTGAGCTCTTTGCTTCGGAACTGAAAGTTCCTCGGTGGGCTTACGTAAGAATCATCTCAAATGTCCGGATTTCTCTCGAGCGCTTCTCACACGGCGCTATGGACTCGATCGAGCAATTCAAAGCAGTTATGACAGGGAGTCGCGGGCCTTTTGAGCTAATTGGGAGCCCGACCGAGAGGTGACCTGCAGACACCCAGCGGCCGACGCGACGGGCGAGATCCGTCCCAAGTACTCGGGAAAGGCAAAAGTGGATGGACGATACACAATGCAACATTTTCATACTTTGGTCCAAATGATTGAAAGGTTAGCGCGCGGTAACAAAGCAGCACCGCAAGTTCACCTTTGGAGGACAGATGCACTCCAAGCCCCCGGGGCCATTTCCTCTCTGTGCGCTCTCTGCCAGGTGACCCCTCTCTCCCTCCCTCCCACACTGCAAATCAGGAAGCCTGTGTCAAGCCGGCCGCTTTGTTTAGCGCTCCCAAACACGGAACACTTTGAGAGAGTGCACGCGCGGCCGCGGCGGTCTCTTTCCATGCACTGTCCGCCGCCGGCGGGCGGGCGGGCGCGCATAAACAAAGCCTCCCCCTGGCCGTTAAGCACCTCGTGTGCCCAAATGAACTGGGATCGCAAAACACGGCCCTTCATAATGGATGAGCGGAAATATTACCTCAAAAGCTTTTTGAAACTGAAGCTGAAGGTACTGCTGCAACGGTGCCGTCGCTCCTTTGTGCACACCGAGCCGGAGGAAGTGGAATCGTTTTACTGTCGTTGCGTCAAATCGTTTCAAATAATAAGACTGGCTAAAGTGATTAAAAGCAAGCATCAATCGAGATCAACGATAAGGAAATGAGCGGCGGGGATTATAAGAATGGATTAAAAAGGAGAGCTTCACAAGAACGCTGCAGTCAACAATGGAGTTTTCAGCTCCGACTGAAATGAATTGTGACGCTTTGAGCAGACAAGATGTCATGGCTTCGGGCCCGTGACGGCAAAATGTTGTGTGCACGCTGAATGAGATTCCACTGACAAGAGTTCGTAAACGCCATGGCGTGTTTGGGAACACATCCACCGAGATGGTCTGCAGGGCTTTGGTGGCATGTCTGGAGCACACGACCGTGTCCTGGCTCTTTTCAAGACTTGCGCTGTAAACACCCGGCATGACACTTGGGGAGGGGGGACTGTTTGGCAGCCGTTCCCACCGCACGCTCATCTGCGTATTTAGTGGAGGTCACATAAAGATGTCGGAGCCACATGATTCGCCAGCCCCATTTGGCAGGACTCCCAACTGGCGAGGTGGAAAATCCTCGGACAGCAAGCTTGCCGGCAGAAAACATTCATCTGATCCGCCAGTCTTGAAATCCCAACGTTTACGATGGCTAAGCATGCAAAAGGAGCGTGAGCATTTTTGTCATCCATACAAATGAGACGACACAAGTAAAAACAAAGCTAGCTAAGGCAAATATGTGGCCTGCCACCCAGAACTGGCCCGACCCCAGTACATTTGTTTGTTTCCCAACGTTTCTTGCTCTTCACTTTTGTTTACATTTCTTTTAGCTGATATTTATTTCATATTCTTAGTCTTTAAAAAGATTAAAGTCCAATTTGACCTGGTGAGTCGATGGGAACATGAACAGATTCCAAATAGTTCAACTGGAGATTGAGAAAAACACACGTTGAGACAAACTGTGTGTATTTGTAACAGATTACAAATGCCTGCTTACTGCTCATTGATAGAATTTCCAAATGTCTGCATATTGTAAAGCATAACTAAATCACCTATACATGCCAACGGCTCACAAAATGACTTCAGTACATGCAGACTTTACCAAATAACATCTTCTAAGTTCAAATACGTGCAGTTTTATTGGCGTTTTAGCAACTTTTAACAACTCGTGACACCGAGAATGTAAGCGGTGCTTCCAGCACAAACGCTGCAGATCTCGCAGGTCCGATAAGATCCAATTTGGGTCAAAGCAAATGATTTGGCTCGGGGCTCGCCCAGCCCACTCCAGCTGGAAAAGCACTGAACGTCGCGACGCGCGCTTTCAAAACATTAGCTGTGTCCAATCTGGCGATGCTGCAATCAAATCAAACAGGCGACGAGCCCCGAAGTATGCACGAAGAGAAGAAAGAGCGCGTGAGGTCAGAAGCAAAAGCAGATTGCCATTTGTCAGCCAACCAGTGCGCATGTCGATCGGAAGGGGGGGGGGGGGGGTACACACCATTAAAAGCGGAATGCATAACCCAACGGAAACCCTGCCGGCACATCCATGTTGTTAATAGTCGTTGGCGTGATTGCTAATGGACCGACGGTACGGTACGGCACGGCAAGCGGATGGACTGGCTGGCTGGCTGGCTGGTGCCATCTATGCATTACGCATCAACACGCACGGCTGAGCAAACTGCAACCGCGCATTCATTCCGCTCTGCATCACGGCGATAACGCCGCCACCGCATAAAAACACACGACCATGTCTTACCGCGGAGGTAGGTTGCTTCCGAAGTGGGAAATACGAAAGGCGTCCGTCCACTCTTGCGTGTCGCCGCAGTCAATCGAGTAGATGCATACGAAGCACTGCAAAGTAAGACTGTGTGCTGCTGCTGCTGCTGCTGCTGTCAGGTTGGCGTTGGGAAGCAGCCCACCGCTTCCTGTGACGTCACAGTCAGCTCGTCGCAACTGCGTGCGCGCGCGCACGCGCGTGCTCGTTCACACGTAACGCGGAGGATTTTATTGTGTTTTAAGATATAACAAAAATGGAAATGAGTTTACAAATAGTTCAATGTTTTGACCCGTTTTAGGCGGTGGCTCACGTTGATCATGAGGTGAATTTTTGGCGTACCCCAAAGACAACTGCAGTTGTAAAAAAAAAAACGTATGGAATGAGGCTTTGGAGATCTTCAAGATATTCTGAATTAAAAAACAGTGGCCTGAGTCATAAATATGAGTCTGGTTACTTTCTTCGGCCGCTTTATGTCTTTACGGAATCTGTCTCGGGCGTCTTGTACGATGAAATCTCAAAGCCATTCCAAAGTGGAATGTCGTGAATGACTGTTTAGTCTCATCATTCCCAAGGGTGAATCATAACAGGAAAAAGGCTCAAGGAATGATGCAGGATGTCAGTCATTTGTGTTTGAACTTTGCCATGCAGGCTGGAAGCAGCCAGCAGGTATTCGAGACTTCATTGCCAAAGCAATGTTTGGCAACGTCAAGCTTTCACAATCATTCGGAGCAAAAAGTGGATGCAAAGGTCAGTGCATCTCAACTGGTGACCGAGGCCTGTACAACGTCTGCTGTCACCACCAATACAAATGCGAATTCGGCACTCCACGCGATCCAAACGAGACAAGGGAAATTCAAGCCAAGAACAAACACTTAGCAAATGCTTGTCATCGCGAGTGTATCTTTTATATGTTCAGTAAAAAAAAAAAGAAAAGCCATCAATCGGTGCGCAAACCAAAACATTTGGGAACAATTCTCAGTCTGGCCCTAGGTTGACACTGCATGACGTTTTTAGAATTGAGCAAAGTGATGGTGCAGACATACTTTGAGAAATGAGAGCACCGCCGGGATGAAACTAAAACAACGTGATGAAACAACACTGCCCCCTTGTGCGGCTTTAAAGAACATCGTCAGTCTGATCACAAGATGTTGATGTGAATGACATCTTTTGAATTTAATCACAGTGGCAAAACAAAAGTGCTTTTTGTCCAGGACAAAGCAAAGCGTTTCGTATCAAAAATGTACGGCAAGCTCAAAAGCTACACGATTTTTTTTACATGGTGATAAATACGGATAACTCTAGCCAATGCGAGCGAGCGCAAGTGTGGCTGGCCAACGTCTTCAGACGGAGCCCCGGAGAATGTTGGGGATATTTTTCTTCCTCATTCGAATCATCTTCTCGCCACCACCTGCCAAAGACAAACAAAAGTCGGTCCAATTTAAACGAGCAAAAATGACTTCATTGTGACATTCTTTGACTTTTTCGAATAGCGCTCGGCCGTCGGCGAAGCTCGACAAATATGTCACAGCTGTAGAGTAAGCGGAGCTGCGGCGTTTCCAGGGCAACAGCTTGATCTTTAGCTCCACCCCAATTGCCTGGGGAACCAATTCTTGAAAAACAAGGAAAAGAAAAAGACGTACCCTTTTGACTTTTCATGCACTTCCGGATGCATTGCCGGCGGTGTTTGAAGTTGTTGCTGTTGCCTCCGCAGCCGCTGTAGAGGAACTCGTGACAGCGCTTGGTCTCGGCATGGTAAGCAAACCTGCGCACGCTGCCGTCGCACGTTCCTCTCTCCGCGGGACCCGAGCACGCATCTGGCAGCGTCGCATCTGTAAAGCACGCAACGTCAGCGCTCGCATTTCCCCCGAGGTCGGGCCCCAAATTTGAAACATGAACGTCATCAAGCACAAAACCACAAGAAAGAGCAGCATCCAGGAGGGATTGTTGCTTTGCATAACATGTGCGCAAAATAGTTTTATTGCGCCTTGAAGTCATAAAAATGTAAATGTGCTGCTCATCAAGTCACAAATTCTTCAGTCACATTTGATGAGTGAGTCCAAATTGAAAGCAGGCAGAAGAACTGTGGTTGTGCATGTAGGTGTTGTTACCGCCGCAAGAGGGCGGTGTTTCATATCAATTGAAAAGGAGCTCAAAATGGAGACGTAAATGTGCTGCTCATCAAGTCACAAATTCTTCAGTCACATTTGATGAGTGAGTCCAAGTTGAAAGCAGGCAGAAGAACTGGGGTTGCGCATGTAGGTTTTGTTATAGCCGCAAGAGGGCGCTGTTTCATATCAATTGCACAGGAAAAAAGCCTCGCCGAGCTGGCTGGCTCATGCTTTTGAATCCTGCTTTGTCTTTGGGTCGATTTAAATGTCCGAAAGTGATTGAGACAATCAACAACAAAAATAAAAGACTACTTGACTGGCCGTGGGAATGTTTGGAAGTTCCTGCCAGCCCAAAAATTCAAGGTTTGCATTTGTTTTTGTCTTTCTGCAATTTTGTTACCTTGCGAATGGTCCGGACCCGTGTTGTTCGTTTGCACCACATTCTGATTCATGATGACTGTCTGCTCACCTGAGAAACAAAATGAAAATAGTTTGGGGATGGAATTTGCAATTCAATGTACTCGAGTAACAGTGAAAAGAATCGGACTTTTTTTTTTTAAGTAAGGGTAGCAAATGTTCTTAGGAATTGATGTCACATTTAGATACTTGAACTTTTACCAGTTAAGGTTGGCCGCACACCGATGGTTTCTCTGGTACCGTTCTGGACCGTGACGGTTTCTACATCAGCACAAAGCGTGCAGAAGGACGAGACGAGACGAGACAAAAAGCGAGCTTCAAAATTCAAAATAATTGGTTTGACGTTGATTTGCTGTCAACAAGTTTGGTCAGATGATCGAGGACGTACCTTGTTTTTGACATTTGGCCCGGCACTCGCCGATGCTCCTGAAATTGTTGGCGTTGCCAAAGCAGCCGCCGTAATAGAAGCGCTTGCAGCGTTGACTGCTGCTGTCAAAGAAGAAACGCGTGACCAGGCCGCGGCAGGGACCTTCCGCTTCGGGTAAATGGCACGGGTTTTTATCCTCTGCCAAAACAAGACAGACAAGCAGAAAGCCGGAGTGGCACCGTGAACAAAACCGACCAAAAGTCACACCGATGACAGAAAACATTCCACGGGGCGGCACCCACCCGACACCAGGCAGGTTTCCTGGCAGGCCTCCGGCGTTTCAAAGTTGTTGGCGTTTCCTCCGCAGCCGCCGTACTCAAAGAGCTCACAGCGGCCCGTGTCCACATTGAAGAAGTAGTTGTTCTTCAAGGAGCGGCAAGGCCCCGCGTCCGCCTTCATGGCGCACAGCTCGTTGAAGATGAAAAGCTCCGTCGGGGCTCCCGCCTCTGAAAAGCAAAATGCTAAATGAAGGCACGTGTCCATTCTGACGTGTGATGGCCGAGTCACGTCAAGAACGGGACACAATTTAGTCGATAGAAATCATCAAATGGAATCCTAGAATAATAGAGGTTCCACCTTATCACTAAAGCTGTGGGGCACTAGATGTATTTTTTTTCCACTCTTATCATCAGCTTCTGTTTCAGTCATTTCTAATAGAAGTCGTGGCCATCGGCATCGTCCCTCAGTTGCTTCTGTGATGAGTGTTTGTGCTGAGACAGTGCTTTTCATCATGCAACCCTAAAGCAGCATCTCAAAAAGTTAGGAAATGAACTTTACGTTCCTGCAAGGTGCACAGTTGTGAGCGAGAGAGAGAGAGAGAGAGAGAGAGAGAGAGAGAGAGAGAGAGAGAGAGAGAGAGAGAGAGAGAGAGAGAGAGAGAGAGAGAGAGAGAGCAAAGCCACCAGCATTAGCGCAAGCGCTCACACTTGAATTTGTGACCTCGGTGTTTGGGGGGCATCCTGGGATCTGATCTGTGGATCCCATTTTGTACATGCTCCTGAAAATAAATCAAAGCTTCCCTCGCCCTCATGAAACGCAAGTGTTTGAAAAATGGAGCGTGCCCCATTGATGCCCCACTTTTCATCTGTGTCTCTTGGCGAACAAGCGAGAGCGTTGCCAAGAGTTGTTGCCAAGAACAAGAAGCTCTTCATATGCAGGAGGGGTCTTGACGTAACAGGAAGTCAAGTGACTCGCTGTAAAGTAGAAGAGCAGGCCACCGAAAAACATCACTTTCAACTCGGGGGAAGTCATAAACCGGCATGAACTTTTTTTTCTTCCGGTCATTCAATGTATTTGTTTAAGGTTGGGTCGGATTGCAACACCTGGTCACTGTCGAAAAAGGGTGCGCCCGCCACGTAGGACTCAGCTGGTCTAATTTCTCAGAACAGTTCCTTCAGGCGAGTCAACAAAAGGGCTGGAGGTGACTCACAGCTTGTCCCGAGGTCACGCTTTTCAACACCATCATACAATTGCCACCCATGGATGTTTTCGTCAACAACTTTTGGCATTGATATGATAGATAAATAAATACATAAAAATCTGATTTGGATCGGTAAATATTCACAAAATTAGCTGGAAAATGAATCAAGTCTAAATCATAAATCCATTTTATTTTGAAAAATGTTACAATTATTTCCAATTTCGCGGACCACGTGCAATACCGCCACGGACCACTAGATGGCCGCTGTCCACCGATTGACAACCCCTGGTTTAGACCACATTAAATTGATGTATGATGACGATTGTACCGCGTTCATTATTAAAAACCACACAACAGACTCGGGAGCCGCGGGCAAATCTTGTTAATCGACTACATGACTTCATTTTTAATCAGCGACCGACTGTTGCCGCGGCAAACGGCAAGGGAGCAATAACGAACCGCACAGAGCGGAGGAGATTGATGGCGCGTAGATTCACGGGCTTTGTCGGGCCGTTTGTTCACGTCAAATCAGATTCAACCGTTTGTTTTTTGTCGTCCCGCAAAAGGCTTATCGTGTTCTTATTGCAAAACGGTAAACAACCGCCGCTCCCTTCCCAGCAGCGTTCCGTCTCACTGCTAAATGGCCAAGCTCCACGTGTGTGCCAATCGCACACGGGCAATCGGACTTGAGTGCAAAAGAACGCTTTTGCTCCAACTGCAAATGATCATCCGCCCGTTTTTGGAGGCACGCTTTTGTTGAGATGAAGAATCAATGTGATGCCATGCAGCTCTCTCCTGAAACGGAGTTCTAATGCGCCCAATGAGAAAAGCGTACGCATGCGTCCCATTGCAATTGTGCGGCCGATTTGACAAGCGCGCCGGAACACAAAGATCGGACCTTTGCCTCGTATCTCGCACTTGACACAAAATACGCGATTAATCCCTCATCGGACATTTCCAGTGAAATACAGACTCGCTGTTATCATTGACTGGCTGCGTATCCCTTGACATTCACCACTTCCTGAACCCTTACGAAGGTCCCAAAATAGGACTGGTGCCAGAAATAGAGCTGGTTAAGAGATCATGCATCCTCAGACTCGCTGCTCTGCATCAACGCAAGCTTCAAGTTTGTAATCGGCAAAAGTAAAGCAACGGCAAAGGCGCCTCGGCGCCGATTGCTATTCGGCCCGCATGCATGCGTGCGCAAACATAAGAGAAGCATTTGCCTGAGATCGCATGCAGTCATGCGTCATTAATCATCTGGCCAACAATACCGGCGTCACGCCCAACCAGAACCGCTGCAAAGCTCCAACACGCAGCGCTCCGAGCGTGAAAGATCAGATCACATTTCATGAAAAGTGCACTCGCGTTTTTTGTTTGGTTTTTCCCAAGCACAAGCCAAACAGATGCATATTTACTCCAAGCCTGGGCAGGCTGCTTTTGCATATTTAGGCCATTTTGTGTCAGGAGATGAAAAGAAGAAGCAAAACAGAAGCTGGGCAGTGAAGCGTGTTCCTGTTTGATGCTTTCATTTGGCTACTTCTTGTAAATAAAGACGGAATATGACAAGTGCGCTTTCCCTGTCGTCTGTGGCCCAAGGCTTGAACAGAAATAACAGAGGGCCGGCCAGCCGAGTCCATGGAGATTCCCATCATGTCCCCCGACAGCGGTGATCAGCATCCATCGAGGGAGCAACGTAATGAATGTCTGCGTGGCGACGAGCACACAACTCTCGGTTTCATTACGGTAAAGGACATCAACGGTAGATTTATACGTTTTGCTTCAATTCCAATTCAAATAATAATAGATAATGACGAACAAAGACCTTTCTTTGTTTCTGCCGCACACGGTGATTCACCAAAGTAGCACCAACTACTAGCAAGACAGACTTATTGGTCTTAAGTATCGACGGCGGTGGTGGTATCGGCATCCTTTGCAAATACCGATACCTTGAAAGATTGCCAGTATCGTGCAGGCCTTCTTTATGGATAACAGGAAATGTTATATTTATGTGACCTGATATGGCAGCACAACAGCCCGGCCCGGCCCGGCCCGATCATATTTTTTGCGTGAGTGTGTGGATGTGGACTTTGGACGTGTCTTGACATGGCTGGAACAATCGGTGGGTGTGCTAACTGACTATAGACTATAGCGCGCTCACCTTTAACTACTACATCTCATCCAAGTCGCTTAAGGTTGAGGGATTGAAAGGTAAACAATTTGGGGAAACATCTTGCGTTGTCTTCTTACCTTGCGCGGCTGCGCTGCAGGTCCCCAAAAGGCAGACGCACAAAAGCCATCGGCGCCGCCGCCGCCACCGCTTGTCGTCGTTGCAAGGAAGCATAACTCGATGCTGGTGGTGTTGAAGAACCGGCAGCCCGATCTGTCAAGTTAGGACAGGGAGAAGGAAAACTTGTGTTGACGCACTCGAAGCTTGTCAACTTGCGGTGGGGGCGCGCGCACTCCCCTTTGACTCAAGTGGCGGCTGCGCGCGCGTGCGCACGACGACAGATAGCGTTCAAGAAATGGTCAGTCACTTCCTGTCCACGGAAAAGCAACTTCTGTGCAATTTGATGACGTCATTATTTGACGTGCTAAGCAGTACACGTTCTGTGTCCAAAAAAAATCCAATACATCGAAAAGATGTTACCTTTTGTTGAATCGAAATCAAACCAGTGCAAACATCTGCTTGTACTTTGAAATTGAATTGATGGATTTATTTTCTGCACAGTCAATTTGAAAAAATTGGGTTTTAAAGGAATGGTTGGTTTATCGATTCATTGGAAAATGATCACCATCATAATGGATTATTAAGATAATAGTCAATTGCAGCTGTAGTGTCTTTCCAAAGAGGCCGTGTTTGAAAATGGAAGTGAACGTCCGTCGATTTGAGTTGAAGCAGCCATTTTGGCTGATTTACAGGGTCATCGTTTGAAAAACCTTTAGAGGGGGATTCCCCAATGGAGAGCAGGTACACAAGACGGATGGGCGACGAGAAATTGTTTTGCTGAGGCCCTCTGAAAGATGCATGAATAATCACACTGAGGATTGGCTGTGAAAAATGAGGCGCGAGGGGCCCATTCATCACGTTTAATGCCATTGTATTTATTCTATCTTCATGTAGTATTTGCTGAATTCAAATGATTTCTCATGACTTTAGTTTCAGCCATGTTTCCTCACAGTACATCTTTGGTGTCTGTGAAGCGAGGCAAGCTGATAAGAGCGCCGTGGGCTTGAGGGTTCCTGGAAAGGCAAAGGACATTAGCCGACTGTTTTCATCCTTCTCGCCCCTCGACTTGATTTACGGCCTTTGTGGAACCGCTTCAGCTTCCTTCATAACACATTTGGAGTGCCTGCGCCAATTGGCCCCCCCATTTTGCCACAGTCATGATTCTCTTCAATAAAACACCCAAGGATAATTGTGATGAAATGCTGGATGAAAAAGGAAAATATCCCGTCTCCATATTCATACATTATGTGGGCCTTCCCTGTGCTACTGCATTTATTTGTACGGTGCAGCGACGTTGTGGAAAATGGACTTTTTAATTGCTTGTACGTCAAACAAACGTTACGTCCCCGGAGTGTCGGCCCACCCGCCAAGTGTGAAATTAAACACACTTGTACCTGCGTAAAGTGTGAGTGGAAATGCTTTGATTGTTGCCCGCCCCGCTCGTTCGAAAAATAATTTGGGACAGTGCACCTGTCGATGAAAATAATCCCTAAATATAATAAATAAATAACATAATACATAAATAAATAATACAATATAATAAATAAATAAATAAGGGTTAGCTCCCGGCTGCTATTGAAAGTTGATACTGATTACAAAGCCTCAAATTCATTTGGTTAGGTGCATTCCAACCCGTGTGTGCATGTGTGTATGTGTAATGTAGTTGGTTGCACGTCAGCAGACAGGAATGTGCCTGTTAGATTATTCAAGCTGGACTCTTACTCACGAATCTGTGCCTCTGTGCTTTGATAGCCCCCCCCGACACACACACACACACCGTCATCCGGATGGACAAAAGTTCAATAAAGTCACCAGATCTGCAGCAAAGCTGGCTGGAATTTCCTGTGCACGTCTTTTCCCACACTCCCAAGTCTCACGTCGTTGCGATCAAAAGCATTGGTGACACTTCAGCTGGAGATTTTGTCCCTGTTGGTCAAGAGATGCTGGCTCGGGAGATGTGATGCAATTGATCAAGGGTGACTTTTAGCGCTATTAGCCAATTTAGCGGCCATCTCTGATGATGAAAAAAGTTGCACTTTCCCTGAAACACTAAACTCCAAAGGTGACCTACATGAGGTGCTGACGTCACTCGGAGTGAAATGATTGCGGCCTTTATTAAAGCGGGCGTTGGTCACAGCAGCTGTCTCGAAGGTGAATCTCTCCGGCCGGAGTCGTAAGCAGTTGCTACGTGACGTCTGCTTCATTACTTTGCTCGCCGATGTCTTGGCGCATATTAGCCGTGTACACCATTCAAGGAAAGTCTCATGACATGAAGCTTGATGTCAATCTCCGGAGCCTGAAGGAACTCCGCCCGAGATTTTGCACACAAACGGCCGTTCCACGAGTATCGGATTATGGTGGTGGTGGTGGGGGGATAACTTTCAATTTTAGGATGAAAATTTAAATTTGCACTCGGTTGGTAGCCAGTCCACGGTGTCGCCTGCTTTATGAATATGCTGCCTCTGCTGGCCCTGCTGGGGGGGGGGGGGGTATTTTTATTTCATACCCAAGGACAGAAAGACGCAGCGACTTTAGCAATGGCTGTGTGGAAAGAAATGAGCACTTTATTTATTTTTTTTTCTCTCATCGTACTCAAAACAGCCATGATAAACATTGCTGTAAATAACTACGCATTCAAGAGAGCAATTCAATGCTTCAGTATGAATATTAAAAAAAAAAGGCTAAAACTAAGCTTGTACAAGGCTAAAGTTAAGAAAAGGTCACAGTTGGAATACAATTTGAAACACGAGATGGAGATTTGTCCAAAGATGTGATGGGACATTCACAACCGCAATTCCTCAAATAGGCCACTCTTAAAGAGCTGTCGGAACAAATCCGCTTTCTGATTTTTAATATATGTTTAGCCGCCCCCAAGGAGAAATTCAATTTGCGCTCGGTGGGCGGATGCGAGAAGCGCTGCAACTCGCAGTTGGCCATACGGTGCATTTCTGCTGACTCGCGTGTTTCACAAGTGCCATCGTTATACAAGCATTTTTCCGACATTCTTTGGTCAAAATACACAAAGGGTAAAGAATTACCAGCATTCAGCTCTGAGGACTGGAGTGCCAATTGAAAGCCCCCTAAAATAACCAAGGGTCAGCGGTTTAAGCATCTCCAGGCATCAGCCAATTACGACGAGGATGAGCTCAACACGTGCATTCACATCTTTCACCTCCAAATGTCTGACCGAGTTGCCCGGGGGAACCGATAGATGTCCGCTAAATTGCATCTGGTCACCTGACAGTGCGCTCTTTGACCTTGAGAGACTCCTTAAAGTGCTCTGACTCATTTTCAGTTTCAGCGCACGGTTACCTAAGAAATGCTATGAATGGAATTCCAGCCTTGATTGGCTTTGCTTAGAAGGACATTTCAGCCTACAGGTAAACACCACATCAGCCTTGTATAGAATACGGAGAGAGATAAATAAAGACAGCTGCTCAGCACAGCCCAATGAATAAGATATGAGGGACATCTTTTTGAAAGATTCAAGTCAAAAACAAAACACGGGTAAGTTAGGCAGTGAGAAGCTGCAAGCAGAAAAACAGATCAAAACTGTAAACAGTAAAGTAGTCCAAAGAACATACAACAACAATGTCTGCCCACCGACGGATAAAAGAATGGACTTCAGTCAGGCTTAGTCACCATGACGGACTTGGGGCAGTAATTGACTGTGTGCTACGTTGGCGCCCTCTAGTGGCGGGTGAAAGAACCACCGTCCAAGTACAGTTCAGTTGTTGGCTTCATCTAGTGGCAGGTGAAAGAACCACCGTCCAAGTACGGTTCAGTTGTTTTTCACTTTTCAATCAAATTCGTTTGACGTTGATCTCGCTACAGTTTCATTGAACTTTTATGTAAACTAGATTTGATGATAATAAAAGCCGCCATTTTTTTGTACCCAATTGTATCTTAACCTTGGTCACGAATGATGGTGCTACTTGAAGAGCAAAATCTTTTTCTTTTCTGCAGAGTTTGATGTGAAACCGTTTAGAAGCAAAAAATATCATCATGGCCTTTGAAACCATGCGCCTCAATTTGCTCAAGCCCTCACGGCCGCCTCAGAATGTTTTTCCTCCGACGCTTTCCACTCGAGGCTCGAGAGGGGCCCAATGCTGGCCCATGCCAAAATGGTGAATGGCTCATTCAACCAAAAGGACGAAAAGAAGAATGCGTGCGCCCGGCGCTCTTTTGTTTTTGCTTTTGCTTGCGGGTCAATTGACATATTTGCTTGGTGGACTGCCAACATTCATCAAGTTGGCATTCTTTCAACCTTTGTGTTCATTTTCTTCAACATTTGGTGTCACAGCCGCCTGCCCGCCCGCACCGCACCGAAGCTAGATGGAGTCGAGAATCACCTTTGCTGGTCTCTTAAGAGAACTTCCATCCAGATATCCTTCCATGGTCCTCTCAGCGGCTTACAAGCGCGAGCAGCTATCGACCGATCTCGTCTGGACCCGAGACAAGCCTAAGGCCCGACTGCTCAATAAAAAAATAAATAAATAAATAAAGTGCATTTGGACGCCGATGAGATCGAGTGCCAACTACACCATTAAATCGAGCGTGAGGCCAAAGAGAAAGAACTATATAGTTGGAATCAGAAAACTCACAGTGCACGCAACCTGAAAGAAAAGATCAAGGCAAAAATAATGAGAAATCACATGAATCATAGGATTTTGATACACGGGCAATATTCAAGACCTTCTGAGCCTGGTGCAGTTTTTTTTTTCATGCTGAGATTAGTTAGCGGAGGCCGAAAGACACTTTCACACTTGACTGCAAACCTTTGGAGGATTTTGCCACTCCAGAGACAACGGCGCTTTCACTCTTGCTTGGACACAATGCATTTGACCGGCTCACCTCCATCTGCCCACACAAGGGAAAACATAAATATTTCTTTTTTGTCACGTGCCAATTTCATTTCCTGTGATTGTGAGCTATGTTTTGAGTTGTGACCACAGAACAAATGAAAGTCACATCTCAAGGCATGCCTCGTACAGTTTACCAATCCGTTTATTCGGAAAGTGGTAATGCCGTTTAATATCAGGTGTGATAAACGCTTGGGCTGAGCCGCGTCATCGACCGGCAGAAACTGAGTGACAGGGAGGAAATCAAATCAGATTTTTATTATGGAGATTTTCATTATGGCGGCGGCAGCGGCTCCCCTCGCCCTCCCTCCCCTTCAAGGTTTCAGCAGCAATTCCTTTTTGATGAAGTCTGATACGCCGATTACTCCTAATGAGACAATCTGCTGGCCCGGCTTGAAAACAAAAATGAAAAAACACGCCACTCGCTAATGTGAAAGCACATTGCCTCTTGGCCAGCTGAAGACTTCAAATATGACCTGGCCAATATTTTCACACTGCCCTGCAATTTGAGAGCAAGACGCCATGGAGAGAGTTTGCGCCATTAATGCACCGTTAGCCCCGCCTCCCGGCCCTCAGTCGGAAGCTGCTGAGTGACATCATTTGAAAAGCAGAGGCGGACGGGCGCGCCGTCATGCTTGAGCTCATTTGGGCTGATTAAAATGCAGGCCAGTGAAAGAAAGGCGTTGTCCTCAAACAAAGCCTCTTTGATGATTGGCTCTAATACCTTGGTCTCACGAGCGCCCACTCATCACACTTGTCTAATGATACAAATTGGAAATGCAAATTTGAATGCAAATTGTTCGCATCGGCTCGTGTTAGCCACGTGATGAATTTTCGCAACTCACGGCTCGCCCGGTCTTGTGTCAGAGACGAATTTCTCTTCCCACTGGGCTCGTCTTTTTCACCAGGCCAAGCTATTAGCGGCCCGCAGCTTTGCCTCGCTTTGCCTCGCTTTGCTCCCGCTGCGACCGTCGTGGCTTCGAAAGACGCGAGCTCAAAATAGACTCGCCTTTGCTTTGACCCGCTTGTAAGCTTGTCATTGTCCAGCAAATCGGGAATATAACGGAAGCAGCACAATGAAGGAAGGCTCTTTCTGTCAGTCCAAGAAGCAAAGTTGTCGCCACCGTGCCGCACGGAAACGACCCCAAACGAGTTCCTTCACGCTGGCCTTTTTTTCCTCCATTGGAGATTTTTTTGCAAATGTTTGGCTGGCCCCAAATGGATCCTGTTTATTGAACCAGTGAAATAACAACTGAGCTCATTTATGACACTTGTGGATGTAAACTAGGTCTCTCTTTTTTCCCCGTGGAAACAACATTCAGCAAGAACATCAGCCTCCCGCCATTCCCCCAAAGCACGAAACACAAAATATATTTCCCACATAACACACGCTGTCGCGTCTGCTCGTCGCCTCGTTTGGGAATTGAAACCTGCAGACTGACAGATGCTTTTGACACGTTTTGTTATGAAATGACAATCAACATGACATCCAGCTCAAGTGAATCCATCTGAAAGGGAAGCGGTGTTTTCCAGCTGGCAGCTTGTTTCAATGACCTCGTTTTATGCCGTCACACATTGCTTGCTCCCACGCACACGTTTGTCACCACGTCGTCGCAGCGGGTTAGCCCGCCATCCGAAAATGCCACAACATACTGAAAGTGCAACGTCATCACAATTCTTTGTGAACTTGCCCAGTCAGTTGGGGGTCATCAGGATAATAATGCCGCTTTGGCAATTCCAGTTGACAATCTGCCAGCTTCCTTGAGAGAAGAACACTCACGTGGCATTCCCACGTGGATTTTTGAAATGATTATCGGACTCTTTGAATAATTAGGTCGTAGATGGGCACGCCGCCCTGGCTTGCACGTTCTAGCAACCCAGTTGGCAAACTCAGAGTTTGCATTTTAGTGCTACTTTTCAATCATTGCGTCCACAAGAGGGCGCGCTGACAACCGCTGAGGCGTCTCAAACGACCCACTTCGATCTGTCACTTGCGTATGTGGATTGACGGATGGACAGACAGACAGACAGACAGACGGACGGACAGATGGATGGCTTCACTGCGTACCTGGATTGCAATGCTACGTGATGAAAGACGTTTTGGGCGTGTCACGTGCCACTTCATTTCAAGCAAATTACAAGCAAAGCCATTTTGGTGGTGACCCAAAGGCATGCTTGCCCATGTTCTGGATGATCGTTGGAGGGAGGCTGCTCGCTCAGTGACGTCACGAGCCGTGAGGGAGGAGAGAGAAAGGAAGAAGAGGAGGAGGAGGAGGAGGAAGAGGAGGAGGAGAGTGAGCAGTGACATTGTTGGTTGGATGTGCACGTCGAGCAGGGGCGGGAGACACCGGACCGGACCAGACCGGACCGGAGAGGCAGGCTCGCTGGGTCTTTACCGCGGGGATACGCGGACTCGTCCACCGTAAGTGAAGACGCGTCTCTTTCGCTTCGAGCGAAAAGTTGCAAGTTGACTATTGCAGTCGCTCTCTCGCTCTCTCGCTCTGTCTCTCTCTCGCTCGCTCTTTCTTGTGCGCATTTGTTGCTGAATAGCTCAAGCGGTCAGCGCCTTGGCAGAACGGGGGGAAAGTTTGTTGCGCAAGTCCGCAAAAGGTGCTCGAGCTGCCTTCCAGCCTTTCTTTTCTTTTCTCGCTCTATTTTGGAAGTACACGATCTAATTACAGCCTCGTGATTCGAGTGCATATTTTGAACGCAGTTGAATCTGCTCTCCCTCTACTCTCCAAATGTTTCGGTAGAATCGGGAAAGCTTCAGTAAATCATGCGCGTGTCATTTTCCCCATGCATCGTAGACTATAGATGGATCGAGCTGACTTTTGATGAGGGAACGGGGCTCGACCCGGATTGGTCGCCGGCCAATCGCAGGCCACCTACTGACAAGCAATCATTTACGCTTGCACAAGCATGAGATCACGCAAATTGCACTGGGGAAGAAGCTGGATAATATTGTGAATGGCATTTCGCGACATAGTCAAGTCTCATGCACCAACATGGTCGGAGGTGGCGGTGCTGCGCTGGAGGAGCGCTTCGCACGTGAGTCTCACAGCTGAGAGCTTGTGGATGGATGGCATCTTCACTCGTGGCTCTCTGTCTGTCTGTCTGACGAATGGATGGACGGATGTTGTCGTACAGGGAGATGTTGTTTACGCTCACTATGTAAACTGGACCCTTGAGATGGCAGCTTAATTGTTCAGACACACCGTGCTTGTACCTCAAAGCATTTGTATCTCAAATCATTTGTGTCCATTGAAATGAATGCCAATGCCATTCGTCCATGACAGCCTCTCCCTGCAATCAAAGAGCTGAGGATGAGGAGCGGCGCAGAGCAAAGCAAAGCAAAGCAAAGCAAAGCGCAGACAGATGTATGCCTCCAATTTCAAATTGGAAATGGGACGGGGGGAACGGAACCATCCTCACTCAGTCCCGTCTGATTATTGTTGACTTTGCAAATTTCATCGGCGCTGTGATCAGGACGCCTCTGATCTACTGGTGAAAGGAGACTTTGAATCTCTCCACTTTCACCTGGAACTGCCTCAAACAATAATATATATATATATATATATATATATATATATATATACGTTATAGTTGTATGCAATATGGTTGTTGTATCCATTTCTCTGGACATTGCTGCAGCCTTCTACTGTTGACATATTGGTGAATCCCTCCCTCCTGTCAGATTAGCGTGCACGTTCCCTGTTGTAGGCTTTCTTCTCGAGTTTACGCAAAGGCCTCATCCGTCAACAAGATCACACGCGGTGACTGATAACATGGTGGGAAGGAGTCGATGTTCACCGTTTTGTCAGTGTCACCCGCAGCCCCGTCGCGACGGCTTCAGCTTTCCATCTTAAGAGCTTCCGTGTCAGTTGACGTGTGTCGAATCATGAAAGAGCTTTTAATCCGTGACCATTTTGCATCTGTTCCTTGTGGAAAATGAAAACGGCAAGATTAGAGGCTGGCTGATTCCCGTCTACGGTTTCTAATCGTGATTTATGTCAACACACAAACGCGGCTAATAAGTGAAACGCCCGCCCAAGTCAAGATAATGAATATTTGTGAGCTGCGGGGCAAATGCTTAACTTGTCATCTGAATGATGGCGGCTATCGTCAAGGACGGACTGCACCGAGTCCCGGAGCGGAGCAGCCGAAGCGCGCCATCGCAAACGGGGAACGATAGCTTACTACAAAAGACCCGTCCGTCGTCTTTTGAGTCACGTCAAGCGGACTGGCTTGCTTTTCACGAGATTCGGGTCAGCGTTTGACACCGTGGGCTGTCTTTACAAGATCTCTTCAAAGTCAATCACTCTTTCGACCTTGTCCGACACGTTATTCGAGGAGTCCCGTTGCGGCTGCTGACAGACTGACTGCTTTGAGAGACTTGTAGTCGTCATTGAAAGGAGCCATTGTTTGGACATTTTGCCCCACACGATGGTACCGATCCGTGCCAGCGACAGGAACTACGAGGACTGCGGTTTTCAAACGCACCCACAAAGGCTAAAACGTGCTTTTCCCAAAGTATACTTTTCCTCTTTCCGCTGACCTTTTAAAACCGTTGCAGTCGACCGGGCTCGCATTCCGCCTGGGCTGCCCGGCTTTGCCATTTCCGTCCCGATTCATGTGTCAAGCTTGCCCCCGCAGTCCGGGAGGAGCGGACAGTGACGGATGCTAATCACTTTGCCCGCCGGAGGCTCCGTCCGAGATCACAGCTCAAGCGGGCTTTTTTTTCCTGTGTCACTCGTGACATTGCGTACAAGAATGCCAAGAGTCGATCCGTTTGCCTTTTCGTGGTTAGCTTGAGCTGATTGTGGAAGTGGAAGGCTCCTGACCTCCGCCTTGAACCGCTTCATCGAAATGAACTCGAGGGAGTCCGAAAGTGTGTTTGGCTTGCTCAGTGGCTCGCAAGGCCATTTGTCTGTCACCAGTGCGACAACCGAGGATCGCCCCCTCGCTGAGATTGTTTTGGCCCGTGTCCCACGCTGGCGCTGAAGTTGCTCCGAGGCGCCGTCGTCCCTTCTGCCCGAGTTCAGTCGGCGCGGCTTTGAACGAACGCCAGTCAAAGCGGGCCTCCCCTCGCGTTCCACTTCTGACTAGATTGACATTTCCGAGCGCCAAGTTGTCCATTAAAAGCCGTGGCTCCGGTTCAAACGCGAAATACCAGTTGAATGTCGGGCAGAGTATTGACACGGCGCGAAGCGAGGGAGTACCACGACGCAGCTCAACGAGCAATGGCCGCTCCTTTCAAACACGTGGAGTCAATCGCCGCGCCGAACGAATGAGGCCGCTTTTCCGCTCAATCATTTCTTTGACTGTCCACGTGAAAGCAAAACGTCAACCGTTTCCATTTGGGTCCCTCTGATAAGCTTTGCTGTGGCCCACTTTACCAAGATGCCTTTTGGCCACAGAAGCTTAATCATTCTTTTTCATCAAGAGTTGGCCCTGAGGAAAATCATTGACTTAGCAGGCGTGACGAGGTAGCCTGCCGCTGCTGCCACAGCAGCTACTAATGATTGACAGCCTAAAACGCCGGTGTCAAACCCGGGGCCAGATACGGCCCGCCACATCATTGTATGTGGCCCGCGAAGACCAATTATGCGTCGACTTCATGTGTCAATACTAAAATTACACTTTAAAAAAAAAGAGAAAAATCCCAAGCAATTTTTATTAGCATCTATATCTATAGCATCTATACTGTCGACAGTCATAATGGCCCTCCGAAGGAAACTATGACTACGATGCGGCCCGCGACACAAATAAGTTTGACACCCCAAGACCACTTTCCTAATGGCAACCTCCAAGCGCCGCTTGCCTCTACCGTTCCGCTTCATGCTGATTCCGTCTTAACCACTTCCTCATTCCCAATGTGGACTCCCCCTGTGGCGGGCTAACTGAAAGCAGGCCGCCTACGCCCCACCGCATCCATCCACTCAAGGTAATGCTTCTACAATCTCACACGCCGCCGGCCAGGATGTTTTCCGCGCTGCTCCATAAATAATCAAATGCGAGTTTCATTTTCACAAAAGCCGCACCGCGTAAATAAACACAAGAGAGGATAAGACAATCGGCTCAGTTTAGCCTTGTAGTAGATCAGCTAGTGGACGTGGAGACACACTTGTTCCCTGGACAATGTCTGGGCACGTCACTTTTACGCCTTTGGGGGCATTCACCCAATTTTGCAGCAATTGCTTTTCCCACACGAAGTGTTTGCGCCGAGTCGCATCGCAACCGGCACGAGCCGGAAGCAAAGATGCTCCAAGACGCTTTGGGATCATCTCACACTAAAGCACATCGGTCTTAAGTTAGCCAACTTCATGTCAATGACGGGTAGTTAGAACCAATTATAAAACGTGACAGGTCGTCTGGATAGAGGGAGGATGGGAATAAAAAATCTTTCTCACAATTATTTTTGACTGATCCTGCACGACGATTACAACTGCTTCATTTTTTTCAAAACTTTCTTTCTATTCAAGGAGCAAAACTCAACTAGTCCACAGCAGCGTGACGGTCTCCTGCGCCATTCGTCCGTGCACGTTGAGCAGCGTTACTTGAAAGACGTCCGACGGTAATATGATGTGATTCATCGTTTAATTAAAACTTCCCCCGGCAGCAAATTGATTCCCTCATTAAGTAAGCAAACGGGATGCAGACGATCGGGCTTGACGGCTCATAATGAGCGTGGCGACAAATGAATGCCCCCAAAAAGGTGAAGCGCACTGCTGGACTGCTTGATGGTGGACAATAAATAAATAAATGAGATAAAAATACAGAAAATGCTCCTCAGAACCGAGAGGAGAAAAGACAAGCATTCATTGAAGGGAGCTGTGAAGAGAAGTTCCAAGCAGGGGATTTGTGCTTCCAGAAAGAGCGCGTTTGCTCACTTTTGGCAAAATGAATTCCCATCAAAGTGAAGTCAGCTCACACGTGGCCAGTGGCGTTCAACATGTATGCGCTGTTAAGATCCAGCCGCCATCCTCTGTGCCAAATATAAACAGAGGCGGGTCTCCCATGACAACCACCTGAGAGCTAGTCCAAGGTGGAGCGGGCTTCTCACTCCAAAAGTCAGCTCATTTAGCCATGAATAGCAAATGAGGCGGCCCACCGGGTCTCCATTAAAAGCTCAAAATCGGCGGCCGGACAAATCATTTCGTCGACGTGAGTGGCTATCACGACGTATAGACTGTATTAGCTTAATGCAGTCCGGGAGGAGGGCGGGCCACTTGCCGCAGTGCTCCATCATCTCCTACAGGTCGGGCGCTAAGTGATTTTTCTTGTCTCCTTCTGTCGAGAGAGGAGCCGGCGCTCCGGAGAACCTTTAGATGAGTGCGGCGTAGTAAAAAAAAAAAAAAAAAAAGAGCTCAAGCTCACTCTACAAATATGTCTTTGGAGGTGAGCTATTATCTGATAACTCCATCTTTGTTAATGCGGGAAGGAAAAGACAACGGCGGGGGAGCAGAAGCGTTTTCCACAACAATCCCCCTGCTATCAGCTGGAGTATTTTTTATTCCGGCCTGAAATGGAAAGAGCGATAGGCCTGTCACTGACATTTCTACCTCAGAGGACCTGCCTCAGATTGTCACACAACATTTCCACCATAGACTAATAAGACCAGAAAGGCATCACGGGACTTGTGCGAAACGCCGGAGACGGATGAAGACTTTGTTGCATGCGCGCAAACAAAAGCTTGTCGGGCCTTCATTATGGCGCGTTTGTTCACGACAGCCAGAGACGCTGAATTACGGCCCAGTGAAATATAAACGGTGGCGTCGAAAGCCTCGTTCAGAACGAAGGAGATTGTCACAGTGATTAAAGGGGCTTTCATATTGCCGGCCGATTGCGAGCGTAAATCGTGACGTCGCGTCAAGCTTCAATCAGCCGGAGTTGCTTTGCCTCTGTCGGAGAGCGACAAATTCACGTTTTTAAAGTGTTGCTGTGGGAGGAAAAAATGTTTGGGTGGAATTTCAAAAGGAGCTCCAAAGCGACCTTGACGGCTCAACAGCTGCTCAATGTTACGCTTCTCCACCAACACGGGAAGTTGCACAGACGGGCGAGATTTCAGAGGTCGAGTCGAGATCGTCTTGAAATTTCAGCCAAAAGCACAAACCAGAAGTGTTGCCGTTTTTAAACGGACCTTCCATTTTGCAACAGCGGGTTTCCGGCCAACCGCAGGGGAGAGAATTGATTCGATGAGAGGTGTCCAAGCAAGTTGTGAAAACGCCCGCTGAGGTTGAAATTTTCTCTCAGCGGGGCGCAAAGCTCACCACCATCGGCCAACCTGCTGGCGGCTACACCGGTTAGCATCCGGCCAAACGCACTTTTGTGTTGCTTTGACTGCTGATGCGAGGACTTTTTTTCCGGACTCCCGCTGCGAAGAGACTCGAGGACAGGGATGCTCCCCTGCTCCCAAAATATCGTTGGCCGGCAGCTGGCTACCTTTCTCCTTACTCCATTTCCACGTAGCCTCAAATGCGTATTGATCGTAGCGCTTGGCTAAAGTGCGGGTGACTGCCCAAGGCTGCGGCTGACTGCCTCTTTTCTAAACACTCTTGACAGCTTTTAATAAAGCCTTCTTCAGATTTGCTCTCACATCCTGCTTGCATTCACAGGTCCGACAATCCCGCACGCCACATTCAATGTTCATTCGACGACTCGGCGTGTCACTCTCAGTTCCCTTTCGTGACGTCTTCTGATTTGAGAGATGACATGTTGCCGTTTCTCCCAGTGAGAGTAGATGCGACATTTTTGCCATCCCGCATCTTCGCCCACAAAGACGCACGCAAGCCCGGCAAGAAGTCCAAATAATTGGAGCCGCCGTTTGTGTAAACACCAGCCGGCCCATTTGCGAGACGGAAGACCGCGGGACGGACGGCTTTGCCACATCATGTCGTTAGCTTCAACATTCAAAGTCTCTCTTTGTGTCCGGACCACCGATGTTGAATGGGTTTGGGACAAATTCATAATGAGTCAGTTCAAGGCCTGCGACTTGTTTCAAGCAACAATCAAATTGGCGGGGTGAAAAACGGGCCGCGCTGCAACTCTGGCCGGTGGCGCTTTCGTGCCTTCAAGCGCAGTGCGCATGCTGTGGCCAAGTCGCCGAGTCAGCAAAAGTTTCCGGTAAACGTCTTGACATTTACTTTAGCAACAAGTCAGACAGTCGAGGTAGCCCGACCGATACAAGACATTTTGTTTTCAGTGAAAGCTTGGGAATGTGCGGCCAGGGGTTCGTTTCAAAGATGGAATAACACGGCAAGTGCGAAGGGGCCAAGCCCACATCGGCTTTCTCATGCACAAGTCAAAGGGTGGCGTGCCAACACAAGCACGGCCGCACCCAAAGGTCCGACCTCAGCGCGCGCCCACACACATGCAAGAAATGTGCATGGCAAAGTACTTGGCAACTGTGCGAAACATGATTCTCGGTTTGCGTCCATGTTGGTTCCTAAACGGGGCCGCTCTGATCAAGCTGTCATCGTTGCAACGATACGGAACCCGATGTTTCCACGCTGTTCCCCTTGTAGGCCGCTGCCGTGATGATGAATCACACTTGGGGAAAGGTCAGACTGCAACCTTTGCCGAGCTGCCTTTTATAGGTCACGTCTGGTCCGCCACGATACATCTCGGAGGCCCTCTCGCTAGCACTCCCAAAGAATTCCGGACAAACAGTGGGCGGTTGGTTAGAGGGAGGCGAAGGTGAAGTATCGCATGTCCGTTTCTTGTTGAGTTTGCAAAGTCCTCCGCATCTGGCCGGCAGCTGGAAAGCCTTAGCTTGGCTTCTCGAGGCACGTGAGTTGCTTCCATCTTGGCGTGCTTTTGCCAAATGCCAGCAAGCAGAGACAGAGAGAGGTGAGGTCAGGTGCCATCTTTGTGCCTGCCACTGGTTGAGTCAGTGCCATTTGTTGCCGCTTCAATAGAAAGTCGTGTTCTTTTGTTAGCGCGGAGCATTTTCACTCACCGCGAGGAAAGACGACTAAAAGGACCTTTGTTGATTTTCTCTCACCACCTTAGGCGGTTGGATCTCCACTTTCTCCTTTTTCTGTCAGCCTTTTGACAAACTCCAGCGGCGTGCTATTGTCTGTCTCAAGTAGTGAGGCGTCAGGGATTATCTGAGGCGCCTTTTGTTTTGTGCGAGAGGCATATTTCGGAGGAACACAAAAGAATTCCATTAGTGCTAGGATTTGTTGATGAAGTGGCGGGGAGGAGTGTGGCCATGTGTTGAGCAATCAATATTGATGTTCTCCAAGCGATGAAGCCTCAGGGTTCCGAGATGTTCAGGCCTGGAAGAGAACCAAGCCGGTTTGCTGCAGTCGGTCAACATAGTGAGACTGCGGAGGGAGTTGGCAGAGTTGTGTCAAGTCTGCGACTGTGTGTGTGTGTATGTGTGTGTGTGTCAGCTCTCCTGCAGCCCCGTCACCAGACAGGATGCTATTAAAGCAGGCCAAACACTGCGGCAAGCCGCCAATCATGCCAAGTGACCTCACAGCCTGGTGTCAGGAGAAGCTTCTCACTTGACGTCATTGGCGTGGCTTCCTTTCAGGAGCTTGCTTAATGCAAGAAAAGAGAAGCAGCTTCAGCTTTGGAAGCATTCCCTATTTCCCGACCATTTTTGAAATGATTATTTTTCAATTTTCATTCTTATTATTTTTACGTATCATTATTATCAAGGCAATATTAGCCGCGAGCCCCGCTAAATTGAACATGCCAGTCAACGCATGTTGTGAAATTGCAAAAGTCATTTGTTTGCAACAATCTGTCTACCTTTGGTGGCCAGCCTGCCATATTTCCCCACAGTAAAAGTGTCGAGAATATTGATTGGAGGGGACATGTGGTGGCTGACAGCCAAACCTCACGTCTGGACATTTTGCTCTTACATGCACATAGATTATTTAACTCTCTGGATAATGCATACAAAAAGAAAAAAAGGTTGTTGGATGGGGAGACACGCCAGCGCTTGCCTGTGGCGGACTTGCAGAGTTGAGACTACATTGAAGGATTTTGTCAGCAAAATGAAACCACGAATAATAGTCTTGCATTAACTCCATTCTGTGATTGAAAGTCATTTCAGTTTTAGGATCACAAAAAAGAACAACCATCCTAACTTTCTACTTTGCATTTCAGGACAAAAAAAATCCCCTCTCATATTTTGAAATGAAGATGTTAAATATGAGGCAGTAAGGCCCCCTGAGGAATAAATGTGCTCGCGCTCTCTCTCGCAAGATTGGAAAGCTGACGGAGTTGTTTTCCTATTTTCGCCAGACGCTTACTTTGAGTTAAATGGCTTTCTCCTCTGCTCTCCCAGGTGGAATATCTGAATACGTCGGGGAGGGGGAGGAGCCGCCGCGCGCGCGGCGCACATTTTCCACGATGAATCGTGCCTTCAACAGGAAAAAAGGTGAGCCTAAATAAAAACATTTAGATCAATAAATCTAAATAGCCTGTCCAATTGAGTCCAAACGAAAGGTTAAGAAAAACAACATTTCAAACAAAAAAAAGGCAAACAAAATGGGGCACTGCACTGCAGAGAAAATAAACATCCGGGCTGAAGGAATGTTGACACGATTTGGAGGTGACCCCGCCTATGAAAACTTGGAGGTTCCTTTTGGGGAAACATCTGCTCTTCAGCTGCAACTCATCAGGGCAGGAGCAATTTGATTTGCTGTCCAAATTGTACCGGGCCAGGTGGCCCGCCAGGCACCAAGCTATCATGAGCGCCACAATTCACATGTGGAATGAGTTTAGTACACGCAGGGGGAGGGGCTAACGTCCAAATGGCTCAAACTGAACATTGACCAAGATGACGACTTCTACTGGCCCGTTTCAAGTGATTCTTTTGATGAACAATGGAAGTGTTTATTCAACAGATTTGATCGATATCGCCTCGGCTACCATTGTAAATAATTCCATCCGTGCTTTGTTTGCCAAAGGTCCTTGAAAAAATGTCGAAGTGACGGACAGCTGTGCCGCCGGCCTTGACAGCGGCTCGGCCGAGAACGCAATTAGCTCCCCGAAGCGTTCGTTACCCAGACTGAAAGATAACGTTAGACACGGACAAAGCCGAGCTCAACTTAAGAAGCTGAGGGAGAAAAATCATCGATACAAAACTCGACATCCGGAACCAGACAAAGTCAACAAAGCACCCGCACGGGAACAATAGTGAAAGAGCAAATGAGCGCAAATGAGCAATCCAAAATGGAGTCAGATTACCCGCTGTGAGCATTTGTCAGCTCGGGATGTCCCCGCTGCCCTCTTCTCCTGATTGCTACAGCCGACTTGGGCTTTGGCTAAAATTGAAGTCCACAGGAACCAAGACACAAAATCCCTTTGCGACGACCTTATTTCCCCTTTCTGTCCGTGGTTTTATTAGATTTTTTTTTTTAAAGGCCTGCTCAGTCACGCGTTGGGTGAATCTGGATGCCTTTTCCTGCCCTCTGTATTCCTTCCAAGATAACGGACTATATGCGCAGGATATTCAATGAAATGGAACTATATCGAGCTACGTATCCAATCGTCTTCTTGGAAATGGCGGATTTACGCATTTCAAATTCAAATGACGTCTGCCCTCTCGAACCATATCAAATGGAATCATAATAATGTTTTCTTTTTTTGCCATTTTGTAGGCATTGTGTTTAGACGAGCGTGCCCTCGCAGTACAATTCTCTTTGCTGACGTCGGCAGAAGTTGTCCCTGAAGCCCGTAGCTTTCTTTTTCTTTTCTTTTTTCCGTGATCGGTGGCGCATACTGCATGTTGGCATGTCACCGACTGAACACTGCATCATAAATCAAGACTTCTTCATCCTTCGTTTCTTGATTTCAAAAGGGACAACGACGCTAATTCTCATCGGCAGTACCTTTGAAATCAATTTGCAAAAATATACAAAAACAAAATATGCGCGAGGGCCGTCGTATTCCAGAACCCATTCTGTAGTGATGAGCACGACACGATACGGATCGACCCAATCTCGTCTGTCATGCAGAATTGAGCAACCTTTGCTACCCTTTCTGAGGCCTGTCCCAGCTCACTCAACCTCGACGCTGAGTTTCTTTCTTCATGGTGATTAGGTTTGGCCTGTGATTGCCACGCAGCGCAAAACTTCATCGCTCAGCCTAATGACAATGAAGGCTGCGCAAATGAAGACTAATTCCCATCAACGCGGCCCCGTGCGTGCACACGCACCAGGCGGGACACGTGATTTGTTTTCACCTCCTAAGTGCTCACAACCACTTGAGAAGGTGGCGATAAGCCACTAATGGATGAATTAGAAAAGAAAGGAGCTCTTATCGCTTGCTGATAAATGATGCGCTTCTCGCTGCACAATTGATCCATTAGATCTCAAAAGTGAGTCGGCGGAACCGTTTGCTTGCTTGCTTGTCCAAAATCAAATACGCTTGCAATGGTAGGAGGGAGAACGTGCGGAGCCAAGCAGATGGGAAAGAAAAAAACAACAACGTATGAACGGGAGATTATGGTCCATAGTCGCTTTTAATAGCTGAACCATTTTTTTCGTTTCCAAATGATGAGGAACAAAAAGTCCCTGACTGCCTATTGTTGGGCCAAGCGCAATCAGAAGGATTTGCCACTCTAGCAGAGGCAATTGAAAAAAGAAAAGAATAATAATGCTGCTAATAATCATTTTGAAAACATCTCACAGCACGCGTCATTGTTTGAGAGGCTACTAATCGTGACTTTGCTGACTGGAAAGCGAGACTAAGGTCGACAATTAACTGTGGACCGCTGTGTTTTTGTGCTCAGAGAAATCATGGATGCACATGCCCGAAGCCCTGGCCAAGCACTACATCGCCTACAACGCCAAGGTATGTTTTTGCTCAGCAAATCAATTGCGCATGGCCACGAGACGGCAAAACGTCCCTTTTCAAATGGCCTTTCTCACCTCCGAAAACGAGGCCCTAAAAAGCTTTCAATGACGAAGCGTAAACGGCATGGCCGCATTTGCGTGGATCGTTACTTTGAATGGACTCTCTCCAGGTGTAAATCTTTGCTCTCATTGCTGCGTTAATTGCATCCGCTGCCGAGACAGCTACGGTTTGTTTTTTCCTCCGGGCGGGTGAGCCTCTCGTCTCGGTTTGCGCCGCAAAATGGCCGAGAGGACTCGCCCGTCACGCTTCTCCTCTTCGATTCTGGCCATTCGTGTGCAACCGGTATTTGTATTGTTTCTATTTGTTAGTCTTGATTTGTGCACCTACATCTTCCCGCAGATCAAAGTCTTTGCGGAAACATTTCCCCGCTGCCCGTATACAAGACGGCCAATTGAATTCGATGGCTATTTTCGAGCGCGGCTCGATTCCTCGTTTTTAATTGCCGTTAGACTTGAGAAACCGATTAGCTTTTATACTACGGCCTCAAACTGGGAGCGGGGAATAAAAATAAGAAATTCAGCATTTGCTTAGGACACGAAGGCGTCTTTTATCGGGTGTAATGGGCCAGGCAAGACAGGAATCCACATATAGAGCAGGCTTCATGCCGCGTCATTAGCTGGCAAGCCAAGCAGCAAACAAAAGCAAGCCTCGGAATGATTCGTAGCCATTTGAAGCACCGAGGTGAGCCGCCGACGTCTGCTCGAGCTCGTTTCTCAACTGCATTTATGAAGCCTGATATTGGAAGAAGCCAGCGTTCCGTTTTCTGCTCCCGCTGCACCATGGTGTTGGACAGCTCCATCTGTTGATGAATGATGGAGCTGCGCGCACAATGCGAGGCGAGGGCAAATTCAATTGCCAGATGTTTTCAAAGACTGATTTACAATTAAAAGCAGAGGAGGGTTCTACTCAGAGAGCCACGAGTCATCACGCCCCGGGCAAGTCTAATCACATTACTGGAGTCTCGTTAACGCACATTCCGTGTCCAGGGCTCGAGCATTGTTGTACGCTCTGGGATCGAAAACTTTGCACTTTGGTTTTGTAATTGCTCTATTGTGACAGCAGCCCTGGAACGTTTACATTTGAAAAGCACCGGGATTGTCACGTGACTTGCATTCTCTTCCAGTTCCTTGGTAACACCGAGGTGGAGGCCCCAAAAGGAACGGAGGTTGTCAAGGATGCAGTGAGAAAGCTCAAGGTAAAAGGGCGGGCAACTCCACACACTACGGCCAGAAGGAGCAAAAAAATAGATATATAGTGTGGTGAAACTAAGATGAAGATTAAAAACTCAGAGCAGACGGTTGCTGTGATAAATATTAGCTCGCCCGGCCGGCAGCCACTGGCAAGGTGCCTTTGAACTTTACCTTCCAAGCGTGGTTGATGATATTTAGTGACTCGACGCGGTGGGTGATAAAAGACATCATTTATCTACCGTAAAACTGTTTTCAAATTCCCAAGTTAAATCCCAGAGTGATTTAAAAAGAACATAAAAAAAACCCAACAGTGTACACAGTTGAGCCAATCAATCAATCAACAGTGGGCAGCAGCGCCTACGTTAGCGTCGTCCGTCTTCCAGACAGCTCCCAACGTAGCCAGACCTCGCTTTGGACGAAATGTTCGCTTTTCTTGTCTTTGATGACACAAGAACAAAAGTGCCAGAATGCCGCTTGGTTTCATGATTGTCATTAGCGGCTAAGGGGAACGTCACCAGCGCCATGGCAACGGCCGGCCGACTCACGTCGCTCGTGATGGCCGATCAACTAACGTCGGAAATTGAAGTTTCAGAGACACATCAAGAAGTCAGAGGGACAGAAAACACCCAAAGTGGAGCTGCAGATCTCCATTTATGGCGTGAAAATTCTCGAGCCCAAGACAAAAGTAAACGCTTCGACGTGGAGCGTCTCGTTTTGGCGCCGTGCCAGCCCGAAGGCACTTTGACGGCCATTTTGTTCTTCCAGGAGGTGCAGCACAACTGTCAGTTACACAGAATATCCTTCTGCGCGGACGACAAAACAGACAAACGGATATTTACCTTCATTTGCAAGGACTCCGAGTGCAACAAGCACCTGTGCTACGTCTTTGACAGCGAAAAGTGTGTAAGTGGCCGACGTTCCCGCCGAGCCAGTCGCCGCTGCACGTCACGTGAGTGGAATATCGCCCGCCGCAGGCGGAAGAGATCACGCTCACCATCGGCCAGGCCTTCGACTTGGCCTACAAGAAGTTCTTGGAGTCCGGAGGCAAAGATGTGGAAACCAGGAAGCAGATTGGAAGTCTGCAGAAAAGAGTACGTCCGACGATTAGACCTTTTTTTTTTCCCAACTTAACTGCAGCTTGCACCGTTTGTATCTATGTTGTGTTTTTCATATAGATTCAAGAACTGGAAAGTGAAAACTCGGACATGAAGCAGCAGCTTCAAGAGCTGGAAGAGCAGTTGATGATCGCACCCGTGCCCCCAGTGAGGACCATTTGCACATTTCAATCGTCTCCGCCGCAGCTCTCGACTAACCACGTGCGGCGCACGTCGGGCCTCTTTCTTCTCAGCCGCTGTATGTAAACGAAGCTAACCAAGCGTACGTGCTGCGGCGGCGGCGGCCTTCCTCTCTCTCGTGGTGTAACGACATCAACTCTTGCCTGGAGATCTCCTCTGTCACCCTCACGCCTATGAGCTCGCCAGAGTCCAACCTGTCTGCTGGCCTACTAACGCCCCCGCCTGCCGCTGTCCTTCCTCCTAAAGCTCCCGAGGGCTGCGGCGTCCCGCGACCTCGCGTAAACTCCCGCCCGCCCGCCCGCGCTCGCTCTTTTTTGCGCTTTTGTCTCGTTGACTCGCGCCTGCCGTCCGTCCGTCCGTCCGTCCGTCCGTCCGTCTCTCTTACGCCGATGACCGCCACTTTCCGCAGGCCGGGAGCGTCTCCGTGCAAGCGCAGTCGACAGACATTTTTGACATGGTTCCATTCTCGCCCGGGACGGCGCCGGGACCCACGCGAGCCAGCAACGGCTGCCCGACAGCACCGACCGCAGCGCCGCCCAACATAGGTGCCCAACCCGCGCCTCACTTTTTGCGACCAGCAAAAGTTTGAGTCCCACTTGGTGAATGTGTGTGTCCGAAGGGAAAGACCTATTTGGCGCAGAGCCGTTCGATCCCTTCACCTGCGGCTCGGCCGACTTCCCTCCAGATATTCAGTCCAAGCTGGATGAAATGCAGGTGAGCGTCAATCTTTCAGAAGACGTTTTTGCGCGAGCAGGGACAAATGACAACAAGACGGAAATGAAACCCCAACTCAAGCTGCCATTTTTCATGGTCAATCTTTGAAATGATTGTCAAACATGGATGGTGCACTCCGCCCATGTGAGATAATCAGCTAACAAGGAGGACATTTTCACTGGCGTTCATCAAAACGTTTGACTTTTTCAAGCATGTTTTGTTGTCGGTCAGGAAAAGAATCGTCAAGGCATCAAACTTCTGAGTATAAAAGCACAACCTGAGCACACAATTTGCACACAATGAGCCTAATTGGGCTTGTCATAATGACCAATTGTTGGAATGTCGCTCCTGTGACGTCGTCCAAAATGATGCGTGCAGCATGCAGTATGTTGTCGCCATTCCAACGTTTGTGCGACCTTTCAAATCGGCGGCATATTTAAGAGAAGAGTGAACGTGGCGTCACTCGAGAGCACCCCTATTGGGGCCTTTTTAAAAGCTCTGCTGCCAATTGCCGTTTGGTGATTCGCCGTCAGGGAAGGGAAGCGGCCAACCACGTCCGATTGCGGAGTGGAGTTGAGCGACACCCAGCGAGCGAGAGGCTGGCAGCACTCTAGCCCAATCCGGGCTTCACGCACGCACGCACGCACATATGCGGCCACGCCCTCCAAAGCCCGAGTTGCTTTTATGCCGAGTATCTCCAGCAGGTGGCGACATTGAATGCTTTTGTGTCGAGACAGACGTTTGCTTGAAGCTTTTTGCCTCCCCATTCTTGACACTTTGACAACTTTTGAAACAGTTCTCTTTGTCCTCTGCTTGCAGCGTCAGAGATGGTTTGTACTTTTCTCTCTCTCTGCCTTCGTGTCATCTGTTGGATTTTTTGTTTCTTTGTGATGCATGACGCTTGCACTTTGAGAAGGTCTTTTGGATCCATCCTTACAGTGGAAGATCTGCTCATAATTACAAGTTACGAACAGATAGATATACCGTTCTATGCCATAGAAATGTAATTTTCAAGAAAAACGCAAATTGTTTTTTTCCCAAGAAGAAAACATAATAGAATCTTTTTTTTCCCCATTTCTTTTTCCAGTTGATGCATGCTACATCTTTGGTTTAAACGCACATTTAGGTATTAGAGAATGTGTGTTTTGTTTTTTCCACCAAATCCATTTGCAGGAGTGCAAACGCTCTTTGACACTGGTGTATGTGCTTTCCAGGAGGGGTTCAAAATGGGACTAACTCTGGAGGGAGCCGTCTTCTCTCTGGACCCGCTTGACGGCCGCTGCTGAAGATGTCTTTTGTCGTCTTCTTTCAAATCGTTTGTACGATTTTTGTACAAGTGCCAAAATGCGCTCCCCGGCCCAGTTGGGATGTCACCATTTCTTTTGGTTTGTTTCTACATGGATTTGCATTTAGATTGTTTTGTTGTGTTCAACCTTTGCAGCTCGGACGCATAATCAAGAGAGACATATTTTTGTAAAAACTGGAAGGGATCGTTTTGACTACATTTGCTTTGGATGCAGTAGTACGTGTCATTCAAGCTGGCTATGAAATATGGATGACATATTAACGCGGTACACATCTTGTTCAAATGTAGCCCATCTTGTCTTGTTATTTTTTTCCCCTCAATTTCATTTGCTTTTTAGTTCATTGCTGTCTAACCTTGTCTTCTTGCACCATGAGGCACTTTTGGATGCGGGGGGGGGGGGGGGGGCTACTGTATGAAATGACAATATGCAGTACATTGTCCATTATTTTTACTTGTTAAGTCCCGTCACATTTACTAAAAATAAAATATGACTATAAAAAGTCATCAGTTTGTCATCTGAAACAACAACAGGCGGAGTGAATGAGTTGCAATGTTTATTTCAAAGGATGAAACTCAAATGCATCCAGTGTGGGCAAAAAAAAAAAAAAAAAAAAAAGGGTTTGTCGTCCTTTCTCCTTCTCTGCCTCAGGCAGTCAAGCCTCAGAAAAGTTTAAAAAAAAACAAAAAACTAAAATAAATAATAAGTCGGAATGAGCACCAGATGATCACAATAGAATGACTGGAAGGCACATTGAACAGCTCAAGTTACAAAGAAGCTATCCTGTTGCACTAAATACAAATCTTATCAATACAGTTTGTCACTATGTGTGCAAAAAGACAAAATTAACATTCAAGCAACAAATTCTTAAATTAACATGACAAGAGTTTAGGGGATTAACAAGCATTTTGTTTAATTTGTTGCATAGCAGGAGATACAAAGCAAATAGGCACTCATAGCCACCTTGGTCTATTCAAAGAAAAAAATGTTAAATGATTTGAAGATTATATAAAAACCCAGTTTACTGAAAAGGGACAACCAACATGCATAAAAAAGCAGAATAAGCTGTGCTACCGTTGATTGTTTCAGTATTATTAGGAGTAAAAAAGAAAAACATTACAAAGCACGACGGAAGGTTCCGCACCGTGATAGCTTGGAGGAGTTAGCATCATGCTACTTCACAAAACAGACACAAAAAGACAAAAGTCTTGCACGGGTGGATGTCAGTCTCGGTGACGAGGTAGCTAACAAAGGAAACGGCAATCGGGATATTTTTGGGGGGGGGGTGTTGACATCTGCATAGTCCTCCTTGGATTAAAATGAAAAGAAAGAAAAAAAATGGCCGACTTGTTCCCAGATAGGTGGTGTGTTAGAATCTTTGCTGTTCTGCGCTGAGCTATCAAAGAGATGAACAATCTTTGAAGATTTAAAACACCAGGCCATAAAATTGTCAAGCAAAGATGGGTAAAGGGGCCGTATTTTGGAAAATTGACTTTTGAATTGCTTTTATGTTGGGTCCCTGGTGTCCCTGGCCGGCCAGCAAGTGTGAAATCAAACGAGTGGCTCCATCTTTTGTGAGGACCCTTTTTCTGTCTCATTTGATGAAGGAACATTGGAGCTCATTGGATGGTCATCCATCCCTTCCCAGCTACAGCCACTGGGTGAAGCGCTATCATCAAAGTCAAAAGGGAAGCAAAGCTGCAGGGAGTTTTGTTGGACGCACAATTAGCATCAGCATTAGCCTCTGATGCGTGGTGGAGGTATGGACACACTTGGGAATTTACATTTGGGGGTGGATGAATCTGCAGCACCGAATCGACACGAGCATGAAGTGGTCTCCGTCTTTCTATGGCTGGTCATTTATTTTCCCCCAAACTGTGGGCTGCGTATCCGTTAGTCGAAACCGCTTCCCACGGTCGAGCCCGAGAGCCGCCTCTGGGTAACGAAAGCTTTACTCCGCATTGCTTTGGCAGCATGTCACGAGACGGGACCGCCCCCTCATAACAGGCTAACTTTGTTGGCCCTCGAGACACCGCGATGAAATTGCCAAATGTCCCCCTAAGTTGCTCCACCGCATGGTAAACAAGGTAAGCATTTCAAATTTATAAATCTTTATTTGGACATTTACGTTTTAGTGGTGAAAAAAAAAGAAAATCAGGAAACTTTGGAACTCAATGAGGCAGAAAGTCAAGACATACATAGTAAAACGAAAGGGAATGCTTTGAATGGCACCAATCGTTAATTGGTTGGAATTTCAAACTTTCTGCGCAAATCTTTGGATGTGTTCGGAGTCGAAAGGCACAATAAATATCTCGCCACAGGGCCAGAATAGTCCTCAGTACTCGTATGTACAATGTGGCTGATCGGGGTCAGCTGTCAGTTCAATAGTCTCACCATCACACGCTGACGTTTTGGTTTTATAAGAAGCACACTGGCCCGATATCGATGCCAAACTCTTGATTGGGGCCGCCAATGTCCACAGGGGCCAGATCCACAATGGGAAGTCGGGCAGTTTTCTGTGTCCTGTACTCAAACACTGTCTTGCCCCAGTTGCCGTTTGGTTGCTGTAAAAGGACGGGAAAAACAAACAAACAAACAAACAAACAAACATTTGACTCATTTGTAAGCACGTATGGAAGCTTGGAAGTGGGATGAGCAAACTTACAGTGCAGGAGTCTTCCACCACGGTGTATCTGAAGCGGTTGTTGCCCTCAGCTTTCAGCTCCAGGTCGTTGGAGGCTTTGAGGACCACGGCCTTCTTCAGGTTGCCCGCCTTCTGGTCCTTGTAGCCCACAGAGTTCTTGCAGTGGTAGGTGATAGACTGAGACGCTTCTTTGGACAGCAGGCGAATGAAAGTCATCTGCACTCTCAGGGCATTTGCAGACTGCTCTTTGTTGCCATAAGTGAACTGCAAAGAGACAAAGGAAGTCCGGCCGGCGGATTTGCATTTTAATTGACTGTATTGTGAAAAATCCACAACCACAGTAATCCTGCCTCCATTGCGGGTGCTACAGTCCAGACCAGCCCCACAACCGGGTCAAAAATATACTCAATTGTTGGACAAAATTCAAACACAAAGGTGCAGCCGTCACCTTGCATAGGTAAGAAAGAAATGCTTTCAAAGCACTCACATGTGTTCCTCTGTTGATGTCGGCTCCAAACCACACAGGTTTGTTCTTGGAAGAGCTCCACCAGTTTTTACGAGGTAGGCTGGCCGGGTTGGCGGAGATGCACGTCTCCCCGGTGTCCAGGTTGCAGTACACTTTAATGGCGTCCTCGGCGCTGCCTTGGTTAGGGTCCACCCAGAATTCTCCTGCATCACAGAGGGAAACAAACGGCGTTTGAGTTTAAGTCTACAAAACGAAGCCAGTTTGCGTTTGAAGATTCACTGCAAGCCCCCCCAGTTAACATGGATTTGACATCAATAGCTGTCAATGGCAGTCAAAGACTTGGCCCAGGGACCTTCAGTTGGGCATAATGTCTTTGGTCACTAACCGCTCTTTTTGGAGGGGTAGCATCTCTTGAGGTCATCGCAGGTCCTGGCAGGGTGCTTGCGGCTGCCGTCTGGACTCTTCATGCTGTCAATTTGGCTGCTGAGAGCTTTGAGGGTGGCCTGCACGCCAGGGTCCACCGGTAAGACGCTGGAGTTGTTGCTGTTGGGTAGAGCCTCATCCTCGCTGAACTCTGGTGGTGGAGGGGGGGCATCGTCGTAATCGTGAAAGCCTCCAAACAGATCATCCATAGCTGCCACGGGAGGTCCTGGTGGCCCAGGAAGGCCTGGGGGTCCAGGTTCTCCTGGAGGGCCCTGTGTTTCAAGAAAGTTAGTTACACTGCTCAAGCACCAAACTGTTGAAAACATGTTGAGCAATTTATGTGCGGTTTCAGTTTTTGCAAGTTGCCTCCACTCTTTCATGATTCTCTCATGAGATAATACCTCAGGTCCGATTTCTCCGGAGATTCCTCGTGTTCCTGGAGGTCCCATGGGCCCAGGCTGTCCAATGTATCCTTCTTTTCCAGGAGGCCCGATAGGACCAGGTGGCCCCTGAAATATTATCCAAGTACAAAGAGTAAAAACAATAGTACCGTACTATCAAATAATAAAAGAAATGAGGACGTTTTTCAATTACCCGTGCACCATTTGGTCCAATGATTCCAGAAGCTCCCTGTTCACCTGTTGTACCCTAAAAGGCCAAAATATTATTTTGGATGGTCTTACTTCTATCTTTAGACACAAATCTTAATAGCGAACAATCACATGTGTACATGTACGTATGTACGTATGTCAGGCGTCCTCAAGCCTGTTCCCGGAGGGCCAGTGTCCGGCTTGAATTCTATGCCTCCTACCGTTATGCAGCTTCTGCAGACCTCGCTGTATATCCGACCATTTGAGACAGACTGTACCTAACACGCAGGACACCAGCCCTCAAGGAACAATCTTCCCTGATGTATGTTACTAGCAGGGCAATGTTGCTTCTTGCGGCAGTCTCTAAGTAGAATAAATACATTTCTGTGATGGCTGTGATGAGCTGGGACTTACAGGAGGCCCAGGAAGACCCTGCAAACCAGTAAATCCACGATGACCCTTCTGGCCTCTCTCTCCATGATCACCCAGATCCCCCTTATCTCCGCGTGGTCCTTGGGGTCCCTGCGATACAAGTGCACAAGTTATGACTGATTGAAAGCGGCGATGGTATTGCCTTCCAACATCTATTTCAAGTCAGGGAAGAGCTCACCAGTAATCCTCTCTTTCCTGCCGATCCGGGAGGACCAACAGGTCCTCTGGAGCCCTGCAAAATAAAGAAAAAGGCTTCAGGGACTGAATGGCTCTGCCAACACCTCTGCTCCTACATTTTAATACCCAAACCCTTCCAGCATGTGGAGTTGAGTTCATTCAAGCACCAACATGTCCTCAGAATGTTTTAAATGAGTCAGGCTCAAGATACAAGACACACTTGTATGACACTGAACTCCACGAGGGAGAGACAAAGTGATACTCTGACTGCCTTTGGGCAAACAAGATATGAGAAAAATCAGCTTACAGCGTGGCCTCGTTTTCCAGCTTCCCCAGCTACACCAACGGGACCTGAGGGGCCCGGAAGTCCCTGAGGACCAGCCAAACCCTCTGGACCATGATCCCCTCTGTCTCCCTGCAAAGGTATCAACAATTGGTTTCTTGCAACATTCAAAACCTCTTATAAATTCCGTCCTCTTTCGATCTTACCCGTTGTCCAAGAACGCCTTCTTTGCCTGGTGGACCGTCTGAACCAGCGGGGCCCTGAGGATCAAAGACAAGCATGAAGGCGCAAGAAACGTACTTGGACAACCACAGACACAGATTGAAAGACTACTAACATCAGGACCAGGATCACCACGTGGTCCATTGGCACCTGGAACGCCAACTGGTCCCGGAGGACCTTTGTCTCCAGTTGATCCAGGGGATCCCTGTTTTCCTGGCAGTCCCTAAAAGTAAAAAGGACTCTTAGAAAATGGTGAATGCACTGACCAATTTTGCTACATAACATCAAATGCATGGAAGCGTCGTAACAGAAACAGATACTGACTGCTGGCCCTGGGAGACCTGGCATTCCCCGTTCTCCTCGTACACCTGGAAGACCCACAATGCCTCTCTGTCCTGTAGTTCCCGCTGGCCCTGGAGGACCATCAGGACCCTAAAGCAAAGTTCACAAACACAATATTTAATACTGAGAAATTCCAACGTTAGCTCATTGAGCTCGTTCTGTATTTTAACTGCAAATTGAATAGGTTTATTGTACACTGACCTATAAAAATGCTAAAGAAGCAACACAACACTCATGTTTTAATTCAAATTCAAAATTGTGTGGAGACCATGTTAAGATAAGCTGGTGTAGTTCAATTAAAAGTATTTTCCCCAACAAAAGAGTCACTACAACCGTAGGGCCGTCTTCTCCAGAATCTCCCTTGTCTCCAGAGCTTCCCGGAGGTCCTGGTGGTCCTCGCTCTCCTTGTCTTCCATTTGCTCCATGGTCACCACGAAGACCGGCAGGACCCTCTTTTCCAGGTGCTCCCAGTGGTCCAGGTTCACCAATTGGACCCTGAGGGGATCGCGTGGTCATGAAAGGGAACTTGATCAAGACTGTCACTCTATTTGATATGGTTTACGCACAACAGTTGTCCGCAAGTTAAAAACTGTATTGTGCTTCATGTGTCCTTACTTGAAAATGTATCATATGAGCTACACTCCTCCCATTCAAGCAAATTACCGCTAAATCCTGACACATATTTGGTATTCCAGATTGATCTGGATTGTCTGAAATATGTTAGACAGGTGGCAATACTTACAGTTGGACCTGGTGGGCCAACTCTTCCTGCAGATCCAGGGAAACCGGTGGGCCCCTGTGGACAAAACATGACGTAAGATCTTTCTTGCAATGGGTCATTGTTATTAACTTTCCTCCTTTTGCTCACTGATGGCTTTATGATCAGTCACATGATCAAAAAATGTTTGTGATTATAAAATTCCCATACCGGTGCACCCTGTGTTCCTCTTCCGCCTTTCAGTCCAGCTACACCAATCGGCCCCTTGAAAGTGAGATCAAATATTTGACTTGTATGCAGGAAATGCTTTGATTAACATTTAGAAAGGCTGTTGGCTTGTCATTGTTATAACGTACAGGAGGACCATGAGCACCAGCTAAGCCTTGGGGTCCAGGGGATCCAGCATCTCCTTTCTGGCCGGGTTCCCCTGTCTCTCCTTTGACTCCAGGTTGGCCATCGATACCCTGTGATGAAATAGTAAAAGAGGCACCAGACTTATTTTAAAACACTGCCTCGGGGTTATGTTCCTGTGTTCTCGAGGCAATAAATGAGAACTTACAGGCGGTCCAGCAAAACCAACTGAACCAATTGGGCCAGGGTCACCTCTGGCTCCCTGCAAACGATGAGCAAATAGTCAGCCTATATTGTCCGCAGTAACCGGGACTATGCAATAAATTGCACATATGCAATTAAAGCTTTGGCCACGTATACTCACAGGCACTCCTCTAGAACCTAGAGGTCCAGCAGGTCCTTTAGGTCCAGGTTCTCCCTGAAATATGTCACATACTTACTTAAATTGCTCCAGATACATTGTCCTTTGAAAAGCAGTCATAGGTTCTGAAAAGCACTACCTTTTCACCACTGGGCCCTGCAGGTCCTAATGGGCCAACTGGTCCAGGTGCACCCTGAAAACACAGGAAATGCACAGACATTTAGGCCCCGTTGCCGTTCAGTGGTGAAAGCCGGTAGAGATAATATCATGGCTTGGGCTTGCATGTTTTTTTCTGGGGTGGGCTTTGAATCGTTCCATTTATGGAAGCACAAATTGAACTTTAGGTCTTCAGAAACAAAAAAAGAAAAACGAGTTCATCTGTAGGAAAAAAAACTCCCAATGTGTGACATGGGTCAAGAATATAATTGCTCACCCTTGCTCCGTCATTTCCAGGTGTACCCTCTGAGCCTTTCTCACCAATGGCTCCCTGCACAAAACACACCACAATATTGCGATTGCTCACTTTGGGTTGTACTCCAATCACAACTCCATTCATTTCAACTTGCTTTCACAAGTGAAATCAAATCGAAAATAACGTGGGAAAAAAAACACTTACTCTGTCACCTTTCGGTCCAGATGGGCCAGAAATGCCTCTTTCCCCTGGCATCCCCTGAAGACCTGGAGGACCCACATCACCAAGGGCACCAGCAGGACCAGGACTACCCTTCATGGACAAGCAGAGATCGTCACTTCAAGACAAAATGGCTCCTTAGCTAATTTAGTGACTGTAGCTAACAGACCTTGCTATCAAGAGAACAACCTACTACAAATTTCAAGTTGCATCTTGACTGTGCAAGAGTGATTTACCTTTGGCCCATCGGGACCAGGAGCTCCTGGGATTCCCTTGGGTCCCTGCAGACCAACTGGACCCAGCTCGCCTCTCTCCCCTGGAGTTCCACGCTCACCCTGCGGAAGAAACCCAACCAGTTCTCACAGTCTTACTCCACCACGCATTAAGGTCATTCTGAGAAGTGAAGTCCACCTACCCGAGGGCCAATTTGACCAACTGCACCAAGCTCTCCAGGAATACCCTGAAAGAAAAAGATCACATGCTTGCTAAGCAAACCTGTTTATCACTCAAAATCATCAAATGTTATGATTGTAATCACTAATAAGATAAGGAATGCGATTGCATCAATTTTTAACTTAAATTATACTCACTAGGTCACCTGGTTTCCCGGATTCTCCAGGGGGACCTTGATTTCCTGGTAAACCCTGATTAAACAATAGACACATCAGTACCTGATCTATTCTGAACAACATTGTATCTTTTGACATGTAGCTCTGTCACAAACATGGCCAATACCTTCTGCAGTTAAATGAGATACTTGGCTGACCCACCTGGAATCCATTTACACCTGGGGGTCCCTGTTCTCCTCTGTCACCCGCAACACCCTGTTGATTGATTTAGTATTTAGCACTTTAGTCACTTCTGATAATGGTAGAGGAACCAAAAGCACTTTAAAGGTGATAGCTCTTACTGATGGGCCTGGTGGACCGGCAGGTCCAACCTCTCCATCTTTTCCAGGAGGACCCTGAAGGACAAAAGCACAAAGGTCAGTCCTGCAAAATCTAATTGATGTCATAGTCGAGTTTCAAGACAAAAAAAAGCAACATTCCAGCTTACTCACCCTCTGACCAGCTACTCCAGCAGATCCTTGTTCACCTGTCTTTCCCGGATCCCCCTTTTGAAGGCAGCACATATTTGGAATTTGAGATCAACACGTAGGTGAAACTGGTAGCTGCAAAGTGGCACTTACATTAAATCCCTTGGGGCCTGGTATTCCCATCGTTCCTGCAGGTCCTCTGTTGCCAATGGAGCCCGCAGGGCCTGGGCGACCATCTTCACCGGGCCCACCCTAAATGACAAGCCAAGCCAGACATAGACTTAACCCAATTCACACATATAATGTCAAAAGGGATAAAGGACATTCACATACCACTGGCCCTGGCTTTCCCTCGGCCCCCTGCACTCCAGGAGTACCAGTAAGACCCTTTGAAGAGCAGATTGAAAGGTCAGCGATGGAAACGTTCAAGACTGAAGCGATGGACGAATGGAGACTGCTGCTAAAAATGTCAAAGTTGTCAGTGTTACCCTTGCACCTGGTAGACCAGGTTCTCCTGTACGACCAGGGTCTCCTAAGGAACCCTTTGGTCCTGATGGGCCTGATATTCCACGGTCTCCCTGAGAACCCTTCAGATAAAAATACAATATAGATGGCATTTATGAAATATACACCATAATCACACCGACAAATGTATATAAGGTAACTTGTAATGGATATAAAAGAAGAACTCTACCTTGGGTCCAGGCAAACCATCAGCACCGGGGAACCCTCGATTACCTGGGGAACCCTGTAAACACAGCCCAAGTTACCTTTTGCTCACCGGGTTTCCAATCATGTCAGAGACAAACACCGCTAATAAGCATACGGTAGCTTCGAGACTTCTAAATGCCCAAGGTTACGGCCTGAAGACGAATGATGACTCACTCTCTCACCAACAGCACCAGGGGGACCAACAGTTCCTGGGTCTCCCCTCGGTCCCCGCTTTCCTTCCTCACCCTGGGGGCCAATCACTCCCTGGGATCCTGGGGGACCCTAGAAATATGACACCGGATGGGAAATGAATGACAGACGGCGATAATAAAGCGCTTTCCGACCTCTGTGGCACGTATGAGCAATACAATGTATGTGATCATCTTACAAATTCTCCTTTGGGTCCAGCCTCTCCCTTAAATCCTGGTACTCCAACATCTCCCTAAACAAAAACAGAATATGAATCAAAAGCCATCACCAATTGGGAAAATGCAAAATCCAACCTGATGCAGTCAACGTACCAGTTGTCCTTTGATGCCAGGCTGGCCTGTGCTTCCCTGAGGTCCGGGAGGTCCAGAGGGTCCAAGATGCCCGCCTGGGCCTTGTGGACCAAGGTTTCCCTGCAATAATTCAGCCTTGTAATCCAAGCCTTTTCACATATTTGATTTCAATCGCGTTGTTTTACATACCACTGGGCCTTTGACTCCTGTGCCGCCATCTGTACCCAAGGGTCCCTTTGGATGCACAACACGAGCATTTGGGTAACACGTCATAGGAATATTGCATATGCATATAAGTCTTTAGAAGTGATCAAAGAAAATTCCAAATGTTTCCTGTGGTGAGAAGTGTGACATGAACGTAGGCATTACCCTGAGGCCAACTGCTCCAGGTCTCCCCAGATGACCAGTCTCTCCTCTTTGCCCTTGAGGGCCCTCTGGACCCCGTACACCAGTGGGGCCAGGTTGTCCCTATGATACACAAACACAGATGAAATACAAGTACATAGAAATCAAACATTTCTCTTGTTTTTAAATGATAAAGCGGATCTCCTTGAGCATGGGATTGGAGGAAAGAACGTGTTCACAGAACTTGCCTTCATGCCGGGTGTTCCTGGGTATCCAGAAGGGCCACTGAGACCCAGGGGACCCTGCGAACCAATACAAATTGTAGACAAGGTTATATTCAACCTCCTCCTTAAATTCAAACGGGTGAATGCTGACTTACAATTGGACCTGGTTTTCCAACGTTACCAGGTAGACCACGTTTACCCTGAGAGCAAAAAAGAGACAAACACAAAAACTCTGAGAGTCACAAAATGAATTTGGCCTCATACTCAGTAACGCCTGCTGGTGTGAAGGTATCGTGGCAGAAAGTTTCCCCAGAAATGATTTGTTGCATACCGCTGCGCCACCAGGGCCAGAGCGGCCCCTTTCTCCAGGCATCCCAGCAGGACCCTGTAAACACACAACTTGATTGTTTATACTGTCCTCCAATTCCAACGTGTCCTTTGGTCCATAAATTCCAGTATTTAGCAACATGTGTGGCTAATTTGCACTCAGAAACACAACGCAGGCTCATTGGATAATTAGCCAAGATACTGACCATTGGTCCGGGTGCTCCCATTGGACCAGGTGGGCCTAGGGCACCCTGAGGAGACATTAGAAAAATATTGATGATCTTGTTGCCCGATCCAAAGTGAACATAAGCCTTTCAGGTCTGCTTAATATGGATACGGTTTGCCAAACCAACACCGGCCTGATTTTACCTTGGATCCAACAGCTCCATATTCTCCTTTTTGCCCAAGAAGTCCTGCATGTCCCTAATAAAAACGATGATACGTCATTTTAATTGGTATAAATGCAGGAAAAACGTATTGTATAAATTGTAGAGTCTTGGCATCACGTTAACCAGTGAAAACACTTTCACTCACTCTGTGACCTTTTAGCCCAGGAGGCCCTGGAGTACCTGGAAATCCTCTTGCTCCCTAAAAGGAGTCCAAATATTGTTGGTTCATTATGACTATCCTTCAACACAGCACAACAGGGTCAAATGTTCATACTTGGGAACCTGGGAAGCCAACTTCTCCGCTATTTCCTGGCTTGCCTGATTCACCCTGTGAGAGGACAATAGGTCAACAAAGACTGCTGCAGTTTGCAGTAAGATATTTCAGGCTTAACATACGTCTTCTCCTGGTTTCCCTGGGGGGCCCTCGGGTCCTCTTTGCCCAGACGGACCCTAGAAATGCACATTTACGTTGTTAACATCTGGACAACTGCATGGTATCCGCTCATGGAAAATGGAGAGGCCGCTATACCATGTGCCCTGGATCTCCAACATCTCCTGGAGGTCCTTGTGGTCCAGCCTGACCCTTTTAGAGACAAGAGAAACCAAGATTCGAGAAAGGTGCAAGCAGCAATGAACAGGTCCTTGCAACTCCTTTTTTTGTAGAAAATGCTGATCCACTTCACAATTTGGCATCGACTGTCTGTTTCCTGTAGGCTCTGCGGTTGTTCCCGAGTAGGCCTTTCACAAAGAACGAGTCTTGAGATTTTCCTGAAATTACTGCTTCAAACCAAAATGGCTGACCCCCTGTTTTTTTTCCAAGTATGGGTCCAGGAGACATTTTCATTTCGCCCCGTTATGACAAACATCCCCACCAATAAGTGCCAACTGGTAAAACTGCTGTTAAAGATTCCAGAGGGTGCCAAAGAATTTTAGGGGTTAGGGTGAAGACAACTTTTAGTTCTAAAAGTACCGTACATGTCAGATATTATAATGTGCAACATGTTCATCGGGATTCAAAGACACTTGCAGCAGCTGATGACTTTTTAGGCATATTGAGGGCCCCGAAAGGTGGTTCGCTGGTCACAATATTGGACTTACAGGGGAACCACTTGGCCCGGGAGGTCCTCTTGCTCCAGCTTCACCCTAAAGCAAACAAAGAGTTGATCCAATAACCGTTTTCATTTCAAGGATAAAAAGAACACAATTATGAACTTTGTGGAGGAGGGGGGTTCAAAGCAACGAGTAAGTTTCGGGGAAATGTGTTTTGCGGACATCTTACCCTTGAGCCGGTCAACATGCTTTGCGGTGCATTCTTTCCTTCCAACACTCCGGCCATCTGCGAGCCGAGACCCTGCAGTCGAAGGGGACCATGAGTCGGTGTTGACATGAATAAGGGGGACGGAAAGGTAGCGCAAAAGGATTCTCTTGGGCTCTCTGTATGCGGAGCATTGGAGTTGGCGGAGGCTCGTCGTCATCACTTACTCCGGGATGAGTCGGGTGTCCAGGAGGTCCAGATTCACCGGGCTGACCCGGAACTCCCGGCTCTCCGTCGTAACCGGGAGAGCCTCGCAGTCCCTGGAAGCAAACGAAAGACTGTACTCGCACTGTCTGAACCTGTGTCATGTTGTGAGTCATCGTCTGGTGATCCGTCCAGGGGGTAGGGTTGCCTCCCACCCTAACGTTGTTTCCAGGGCAGACGCCGCAAATGCTATGGAAAATAAGCTTGGCCAGTAAAGATGACTCTACGCTCCGGTTTCCTGTCTTTTTCAAATGAACCGGGTTGATGTTCCCTGATGGCCAAACAAGGCTCTAAGCCTCAGCACCCTTTCAGCATGGACTGATTGCTGCTCTGTGACTGTGTGTTGCCCCTTTGATTGACTGTCAGCCAGTCAGCCTGCCAGGATTAGCTCCGGCTATTCCTCAAAATGTACAAAATGGATTGAGGCAAGGATTTAAGTGTCTGTGACTTACAGGCCTTCCTTTGTTTCCTCTGGGTCCTCTTGCTCCTGGACCACCAGGTGGTCCCTATGAGAGGCAAAGATGTAAACATGAGAATGCATTGCACCTTGCAGCGTGTGTACCATCTGTAGCCTATTGCCAAGACGCTCACCATAGGTCCAGGACGACCTCGGATTCCAGTCACCTGCAGATACACCCGGTTAGATTTGGCTTTGTTTTTCTCTATGGTCTGAGGTGATGTGTTAAACAAAGACCATACTCACGATTGGGACCTCACCAGGCTCTCCTTTCTGCCCCTGCGATCACAGACAGACAGATGAGACCAATCAAGCAGACCAAATGTGTGCTACACTTGTGTAAATGCCGTTGCCTACCTGGTAACCTCCGCCCCCACCTACAGACAAAACAAAAGCATGCATTAGTAGTTTTCCCTGAATGCATTGTGTGTGTAAGAAGGGACAAGTACATGAATGGGACAGAGCAATTTTACATTGCCGGAATGCTCTGTTTGAACTGAAACTGAGACAAAATTATTTGGATAAATATTCATGATTAGTTTCAGGTTGACTATCTCTCACCATATGAGCCGCCGCCACCACCACCACCGCCGCCGCCGCCGCCGCCGCCACGGCTGGGGGTTTCACTCTGGCAAATGGGACAGCACTCTCCCTCGGGGACGACCACCTTCTCACAGTTGCTCAGCTCCTCGCACTGGATGTTGTCGCAGAGGACCTGGCCGTTGTCGCAGACGCAGAGTCGGCAGGGCTCCGGCTTCCAGATGTCCCTGTTGGGGAACACTTGGCCATCTGCTTTGCAGCTGCCATCGCCTCCTAGGAGCACAGGAAAGGCCTTGTTGGAGCCGCTGGCTTGCGAGAGGAGGATCGTGCCATTTGAAAAGCCTCCGAACGCTCAAACTAACTTCCTATTTATTCGTCATATAAAGAGGAAATTGGCATTTTTAGCAGTTGGGTATCAGGAGGGACGTTCCATCGTTTCAAGCCGTCGCATTGATTAACAGCCAAGTAACACATTAAGTGTCAAATTTCTACCATGTTGGAGCTCAATCACTCTCATGTCAAAGGCAAAAAGGTAAGCGAAGATGCAGCGTTAGCACAGAGTAGTCACTGGTGAAAGTTGTCAACGTCAAGCCTGCTTGCTGCAACTCAGCTGCTGTGTTTTCCAATAGCAAAGAATGCAAAGATGCTGTACACAGGAGAATTTCCCTCCAATTACAAACAAAGAAAATAACCAACCAAAAGGTTTTAGCACCCACGCTCAGGTAAAACAGGCGGAACCTGACGCTACAAACGTGATGAAAAAAAGCTTCTGGAAAATGTTTCAGCAAAGCTCCCAGTTGTTAGACATGACATCATTTCCTGCCGAGGATTCGTCTCTGAACTGAGCTCATTGAAGCACACCAGAGAAAACCTGCTCAAGCGTTCACCACCGAACATTGCCGTCTTTGAAGAAAAAGCACTTTGGGATTTTTTTGCCAGCACAAAGCATGACTCTGATGACACTTTGCTATCTCCTTGCAAAATATATGTTGCCATTATTGTGGACAATAAGAAGACCACAATGTCAAACTATCAAACAAATCGCCACTGGTTCCTTCTCCAGCCCCCAAACAGCAGGGGGCAGCTCAGCTGCAGGTAAGTCTTGCCAGACCACCACAGGGAGAGCAAAGTTGCCTGGCTTGTTCTTAAAGCAGCCAATGCTTTTAGCATGCACGAGCAAAACGATCCGATTTTTACATTCCAGTGTTCAAATAAGTGCTCACGGTTACAGCAGCCGTTTACAGACGGAAACATTTCCAGCTGAATACAAAAACAAGGAAAGCCATATCCGAGAATGTGAGTGCAAATGGAATTTGAGCTCCTCGTGCCTCGACATGATAAGACCGTAACGCGTGGCAATTAAAGGCCGTCCGTTACATGCACTGAATAGGAGTCTATGATTAAAAAATGAAAAATCTTCATCAATCATTTTTGTGTGTGTTGCAGGTGTGGAAAAATCTTCCAATCACCTTGACCGCCATCACACGTCAACCTCATGTACAACTGGAAAGGGATTTTAGCCTGTCAGAGATTCTCGGTATTCCACAACAGTGCATATTTCACGGAAGCGCCTCGCGGTTTTCAGTGGGGTCTCAAAAGCCCGACCGCAAGTCTGGAAGAGCGAGATGTTCCGCCCCCCCGCCCGTGTCCCTCACTTTTCCATAAACGTACGAAGCACAGCTCGCTAATGACAAAGAATAAAAACCATCCATGTGTCAGCGTGATGTGGATTTTCCACCAGGCAGCTCACAGAGGAGCCATTTTCCTCTCAGCGTCAAACAAAACATGGAGTCGGGAGCACGACCTGGGTCTCGCGACTTTTCCTGCACTAAAAGACCAATGTCGCTTATATCAAGCTGAGTACAAATCATGCCAGACAAAGCCAAAAGCAACCCCGAAGCAACACGGCCTTTGCCGCCATTCGCTCAACCGGTTGCTTTGTTTTAAGGCTCTGGCCGGCCTGTTTAGCTTTGTAATGCGTTGAGGATTTGCCGCATTACTGGCTGTTGATAAGGCTTAGCGGCCGAGGTTTCAACACGCTCCTCTGCTTGGCCTCTCCAAACAAAAGTTGACGTTCTCCAGAAAGGGAGGAGCTGTGTGCCAGGAAAGTTGAAACGGTGGACAGCTTACATGTTCAGGCTGCACCCCCCCCTTCTCCAAAATGTCACTGTTTACGAATGGCCATTCTTGATCTGGTTTGCCAAGATGGCGCCTTGCTGGAAACCACGGGAGAATTGATCTACCAGCGTTTTTACAAAGTTAGACGGGTTAGCATGGCCAGCCATCGATTGGTTTGGCGTCAGCTCACAAACTCAAAGAGCGATTAAATTCCATAGGAATGCTGGTGTAGATTTATGAGCCCTCCTCTAAGAATCATTTTCTTTGGAGGGAGATGTTTGAGAATATTTGCCATATTTCACATGTCCTGAGTGTTGTTAGTCACCTAAATGTTGAACAGAGGGTGTGATTTACCGAAGTCAAATTTCTTGTTCGGCACGCTCAAACATGGCGAATAAAAAACTCTTGAATCTTGAATCTTGAAGAAAACTGGAAAGATAAATCCACTACCCGTGACAGTTGTTGCAGGGTGTGAGAGGTGTTGTGACTGGCAGGAGGATTGGTGCCTTGCCTGAAATGAAAAAGTCTACAAATGTCTCCATGGGCTCTGTCTCCATTTTGTTATAGTTGTGAGAAAGAAATGCAGCTGCTGGGATTTGGTGCTCTTATGCACTGCATCGTCCCCCAGGCCAGGAATGCTGGACCACTGGCAAGCATGAGATTACATTCACATGTTTGTATTTTGCATTGACGAAGCATTTCGTCATTCACTTTACAGGAGCTAACCGACACACCATACCAGCTTACGTCACGCGACGTAATGACTGACGCTCGAGTCAAGCAAGCGGCGCCACATAAAGTACGAGTCGTTTGCCGTGCTCGGGCAATGTTTGTCTGAAGGCCGAAATGATCCGACAATGTTGATTTAATTCTTCTTATCTGAGCTCAGCCTTGCTATTGCTATTGGGTGACAAAAGCCGACACGCTCAAGGGGATTGTGTATCATCCGCAAAGAAAACAGCAAGCGCACGCTTTGCCTTCACGCCGCCTTGGTTCAACAACAAGTAGACCGCCATTTCCAAGAGATTTGTTAGCCCATCTATGGCGTTAAGCATTATTGAAGCTAAACGCTCATGACTAAGGCGACGGATGCCATGTGATTGGTTGAATTACACAAGGTTTAATTCTCCTTGTTTTATGACAATAAACTCAACTCAAATCAACAGTTTCCAGGCTGTGTGAATGCAGAGGAGTTGCAGCGCTTGTTGGAAGCCCCGCCCTTGCTCTCCCCTCCCCTCCCCTCGTCTCCAACACTCGCATACTTTACACAACATGTCATGCACATCTGTGTGGGCCGTGGCAAGGCTTTGCTCGTGGCCGACGCAGTCACCAATAAACCCCCTCAGCAACTCTTTCTGTTGTTTACGTTGAATTGTAACACATGAAACGGCCAGAGGAAAGAACAGAACAAGTTCAGAACAGTGTGTCAAAAATAGAGATGAATGCCCCTTCCTCAGAATGTCAATAATGGCCGCGCGGGTCAGTTTGACCCATGCGCTCGTTCCACCGTCCAAAAGTATCGGAAACATAAAAGAAAACCGATTATTAAGCATTTTACTAAACAAAGACATGAGCTCCAAATTATGGGAATCGGTCATTGAACCGGGTCATAGTGACCCAGGCCCAATAATGTCGTTCCAGAGCGCCGGCGTTGTGCCCCAGACTGTGCTCAAATAACTCAGCCCTTCTGCATCCCGCTGAAAAAGACAAGGCACGCTTTTTGGATTCATGTCACCTTTCAAACGTGTCAGGAAATAGCACCATGTTTTACACACAAGGACACGAGGACCTTCCCCAAAATAAGTACAATAGGGTAAGGCTTTGGAATTGGATTCAGAAATGTCAATGCTTACAACTAGAGCAGGCTTTTATGGGTCAAACACAAGACTGACGTGGATGCGTTGGTTTTTATAGGTCTTGCAAAGACGTCAGCTTGAAACAGGGGAATCCTCCGGCCAAAAGCGCTTCCAATGGCTTTTGCAGGTGTTCGGCCGACCGACAAACGGGAACATCTGCATTTCTGTCAAACGACAGAAAGGGAAACACCGGCAAGCGGAACCTTTGGATGGATTTGCGAAAGACATTTGAAACAACGCTAACGTCAAGCCAATAACAAAATGGGATTCCATTGCAAAATCCATGTTACAAGACGGTAGACGGCGTTGGATGAAAGAACAGAATCTCTTCGCATTGGTGAGAGAAAATCAAAGGTGTCTGTCCAACATGCCGCAGAGCCCAAACACACGGACCGCATTGCAAAGCTTCGGCGGCCGGCGCGACCTCGCTCGGACTCCCGCAACCTGCAATTATGGCCTCCGCTCACCACTTTGTGGCTCTCGTCAAAGTGAGCTTGACTTGTTCTGATTGACTGCCACAAAGTCGTGAACATCTGATGCCGTGCCTTGCTGGGAAGAACATTTACGCTCATGCCGCTTGTTGCTATGACAACGCAGCGACGCGTTCAAATCGATCAGGTCCTGATTGGTTTCGGTTCATCAACATTTTGCTGTGGGAAGAAGATATCAAATGTGGCATTTGGATTGTTGGTGGCAGTTGAGAGTTTTGGAGAGTGGCAAGTCAAGGCCAACCAAAACGGACGATGCCTAAGACAGCTTGTCATGCGTGGGTTGAAACGCTCCATTTCAAGTTGCCCTTCCGCATATCTGCCCGGCGACGGGGGCCCTTTCCTTTGCTAATATTTTCCAAATAGGGCCAAAGCGGCGAGTTTGAACATCTGGAAAGCATCGCTTCTCAAGTTCTACCCCCGTCACCCCCCGCTCCCCCCTCCGCCCCGGCCTCCATTTGCTGACTGCAATCATTTGGTTCCCGTCAAGCGGCGCTCCTCACGTCAGTCGCTTCGGCCGCCGAGAAGAGAAGAGACGAGGCGAGGCGAGGCGAGGCGAGGCGAGCGACACCTCGACTAACGTGGCCCCTTTGGAACGAAGACCTCGAGGCCAAAGTGTGCAACGAGACCCCCGTCGAGAAACGTGTCACCGAGCCAGAGCTGAAAAATGCAGCGTGTGCTTTTAATGGAAGCCGTCTGCCGACCCGCTCCAGTTCTGCCGTTTGGACCGTGAAAAGTGGCGCGATTGTGGTGGAAAAACAACTGGAAACAATTTGCAAAAGCCCCAAAAAATGAGCTCATGTGCATTTGGTTGATTTGGAAAAGCAGTTTTGAGCCGTTTCATTCTCTGAGAGGAGACGTCAACGTGAATATGAAATTAAGCTCTTTTGGTTGAGCTCTTTAGTAGTTATTTGCATTTGTCATTTGGAATAAGAAGAGAAGCTTTTCTCCAAAAATTTGAGAAGCCCTCATCAGTCATCCCAAAAAAAAAAAATCACGTGCAAGCAAGCTGTCCACACGTGCACGCATCTGACTTCCATCCAGCACCATGTAAGCGCACTAACGTGAGCTGGAGCTTCAAAGCATCCTGCCAGGTTCTCGCAAATCTTTCCAGCAAACCCGTTGCCCTCCACACAACTTTTTGGACTTTTCTGCCAAAAACGATTTGGACAGAAACGTGTCAGCTTGCAGTAATGCGGGCCTCATCGACGGGCACTTTTCCATCTCAAAAGTTTCGTCACCGTTTCTTGATCTTTCTTCTCGTGGCAGTATTGCCATCCAATAATAAGTTCAAGTTAAAAAGATGAAACATATTTTCCCTTTGAACGCACCAGAGATCTCCACCGTGTCCGTGGAAGGATTACTTCAAGAGCCAGTTGTGCTACAAGGTTAGGAAAAAGTACAGGAAAGGAGACATCCACTAAAATGTGATTTGGTACATTTGTGCTTTGGATTGTTTCCCAGTGAAGAGCTAGCTTGATGGCTAGTCTACACAAATATTCTAAACGGCAGCACCTCCACAGCTAAAATAATTCAAAAGGGCTACATTTCGTTCAAAATATCCATAATAGCCTACATTTACCACAAGGTGGCGCTCTATCATCAGCATTGTGCGAAAACAGATTCAGTTGACGACAACTTCATGATCAAAAAAATTAACCAAGTGACATCATCACTGTGTGACGACGCCATGAGATCTCATTCTACTACTGAGGAGGAAAAAAAAAGCACAGGTCAGCTAAAACAAGCGCACTCAGGTGTTCCACCCCCACCTAGAGACTTTAGCAGACCCCCCAACTCAACGCCCGAGTCCTCTTGGGCCTTCCCGTGACTCAGAGACTCCGGCCCATCTTCTCCCCCAACGTTCCCACCCCGCCCCCGCGCCTCCCCCAATCCTCAAGTCCCTTCCTTCACATCTGCCCCAAATTAACATAGCAGCGAGTGCATGTTCCCTCCCCGACGCCTTAGCAATGAAATTGTCTTTGCAGATGTACAATGTAGCAGGGAGGGGGGCTGCTGGAGGGGGGGGGCTGCGGGCTTGTGGTAAGACAGAATGAATGTTCCAATGATGCAAGTTGTGCAAGAGTCATGGAAAACCGCAAAGGTGCTCGTTTCCTTCTTCACTTGCAATTACTGACAGATGTCCACATTTGCTCACACGCTCATCTCGGACATCTCCTAACGTCCGACCCCGAGAACTCGGAAAAAACAACAACGTTTTCATAGCTCATCCGACACAACGCATCCCCCGAGCATCTCCTGCGGCCAAGCGGGTCGCCCTGCATTGAAAGCAGCGCCAAAGGTCTTGTTTGACATGAAAACAAGACCAGCACTCAGCTTTTTCAGCAGCACAGCAATCGGAAGATCAAATAAACAGTGCATGGGGGGCTCACTTGACTTACCATCATCCTGGCTTGTAACAATCAAAACCTGAGCGCTGGAGAGCAGCAAAAAAAGGAAAGTCCTCAAATGCACAAAGTCCATCATGAGCGAAAAAAGGGGGAAAAGGGGAGAAAAGAAAAGAGGGGAGAAGAAAGAGATGAGCTTATGACTGCATGAATAGCAAGCAGCCTCTCTCCTTGTAAGCGGCGAGCAGACCCAACCCAGACTGCCTGAGTGCTCCCTTCCCGTCCCTTCCCTTCTTTTTTTTTTTCCTGTAGTTACAGCTTTAAATGAGAAGAATGCTGGCCAGCCTAATTTTCCTCCCCCTTTTGTCAGCCCTCTCCCGTTCCATCCTATCCCATGTCGTTCCATCCCATCCCATCCCATCCCTCTGGCACTACAGCCGTGTTCACAACTTTCCGAGCCTTCTTTGTGCTCAACACCTTCAGGAGCATTTGTGATTCACTTTTCATGAGTGACAAAACAATCGTTTCGTAGTCATATTGTAGTTTTATTTGTCCCCCAGGATGAAATTGCTCATTTGACAAATTTGAATGAAACGGGTGAAGCATGGAGTTGAAAGAAAGATCCGCCGCGTGTGACGTTTGGATGGCATGAACATGAGCTCAACTGACCTGGAAACATTTTCATTGTTGCTGAGGAACAGACGCGACAAGGGAGATAAGGTCTCCAAATAATGACGGCCACCCCCTTCCCCCGACTCCTCTCCCCTAATTTAATGGGGACGATTTCACATGTGAACAAGCCACAAGTGTCGTCTGTACGCAATCGTAAAAACACTTGCATTCGACTGCATCAAACGACGAGCTTGTATTCTCTTTGGGCGGCCATAAAACCAAGAATACCATTTACGGGCGCAATCCGCTAGCAAACACGCCAACTGTTGAGTCGGGCTCTCCGCGAAAGGTCATCTTTGGACGGACAAAGATGGTCACTGCAGGTGGCCATCAGGGTGGGTGGTCGACTTGGAGGAATCCAAATTTCAAGGTCGCCGCTGACCACGTGGGATCTGCTTCCTGTGACCTGATCCAATCTTCGACTGCAAAATTCCCAGATTTTGTTGGAAACACTCCGAGGCGCCGCGTTACTGTAGCAAATATTAAGCGAGGCAAAGCACCGCGAAATGACAAGTCGAGTCAAGTCCTCGCGAACACGTCAGGAGCCGGGTTCAGAAAGTCGGCGCACCATCTTGCTCCGTCACATATTCACGCGTGACTTTGCACTGTCCTGTTGCTAGCTTGCTTTGCTAACTAGCAAAACGTTGTCTACGACTTGATTGTCTCACGCTAGCAAAGATCGGAAGAGCTGGAGAGAGCGTAAGCCGTGACTTCCTGAAGGAAGCTCGGGCCATCGCATTCCCACTCCTTGCATGTTTCACTGACTGCCAAGGATGTCATTTCCCAACATGCGCTTTCTCATCTGCTCAAGTCATCTTGCTCCCAACCCAACAAGCGCAACAAGACGCTCGAGGCCCATAAAACGGAGACCGAAACAAAACACCAGTTGGGAAAACAAGAAGAGTCAGTGCGAGGCAAATCAAACGTGTTTACAGTTTTTTGTCAGTGACGCTATTGCCTGCCGACGTCTTGGGAAGCACCAAATTCACATGATTCTTGCTCATAGACATCCACTTCCTGTTTCTGTCTTTAGGTCTTCCTCTTTGCCGTTAAGTAAAACTCATCAAGTTCTCACAAAGGCATTTTAGTCAGCTCCATAAACAGACATTTGCATCTTGGCTCGCTTGCCGTTCCTACTCGAAGCGATTCCGGCGGCTCGATTAGCACGAAGGCAGAGTGCTGGAAAGAAAGTTAACCAAACAAGTCCCGGCAACAAAGAGGAATGCCGCTACGGGTGACAAATGATCACGCGTAGCCAAACGACTGCAGTCATCAGTCACACACTCGGGAAGCTCCTCCGAGCCAGAGTGGAAGAAATGGAAAAACAAAAAGAGTCCATTGGGCCACTTGTTGTCAAGCCACTGGCGGAAAAGTCGCAGCACCGCATTGAAATTTGTGTTCTGCGTTTGCCACCGAAACCGTAGCGGAATAAGGTGGACGCGATTATGCCACTCGTGGGTATTCCTGCAAATTTGGGCCGCAATTCCACCAGTGGGTTCCTTCGACACGGTCGAGAGGAAATCATTTTCACCTTGTGGAAAATGTGAGGAGGACCGAGGCCACGGCGCATGAGTCATTAGCCAGCTATCTTTGGGGGGGGGTCGAGTCTTGCCTCGGCCAGCCGGACTTGTTTACTTTGTAGACAGAAGAGTTGGGAGGCACATGAGGGGACGAGAGGATGGTCATTAAAGTTTCTGGGACCGTCTTGCGGAGTTGAACACGTGACCGCCCGCCTCGTGTCGGAAGTACTTCATTTGTCAAGTTCGCTGTTGGAGAGTGACAGTTGCCAACATCCTGGCGAGCGATTGGCCTGGTCCAATGGCCCATGACCTACTTGAAAAGCAGAAGGTTCCTACTCAATCCCAAGTTTGACTGATAATTGGCTGTCTCCCTTTTTCTGAAATGGACGGGAATGTGAGGAAAATGATCATTGTCATTGAGTGCCAAAGACAAAATGCTTGAAGGACACGCTTACCCTGAATCATTTGATCTAGGCCATGGCAAACCCAGTCAAACTTCAGCTTTAACCAATTGCAAAGCTCTTTGCTACAACAACTGAGACATTTCAGTTCACTCGGTTGAAAATGGCGGTGGCGTAGCAAATGCAGAAGGCTTCCGAGCGCCGTTAACCGCAAGCTTGGAAGCAATTCTGCAAACGGAGGCAGAAAATGTCCAGAGCTTTTGGAATAACGCCGTCTCGTCTTACAGTCTATAGTGAAGGAGATGAGGTCAGCCCAAGTCTGGAAGTACAAAATGTGGAGGGTTTATAATAATAAAAAAAAAAAAGCATTATTTTTTATTGGAGTGACTCAGAGCGTGTCTAGCAATGGCGTCCTCTGGTGATGCCACATCTTTATTGGTTGGATTTTGCCTTCTTGGTTTCCACAGCCAAGGATGGGTGGGCGTCATGACTGTTGTATCCCAGCACATTGCTCAGTGCAAAAACACAAAGCCGCTTCTGTACAAAAAGGAGTCAACCAAATGACGCCTTATCATTGGCAGGGGCTCAAAAACGTAACTTGAAGCCTCTCTCAGGCGGTTGTCCAGCTGCCAGACCTGAATCTCTTCCACCCTCAGCCGTAATGCTTTTTTTCCACCACAGGACCGTTACGAGAGAGCTGAAAGTCGCCGTGGTCGCCGAGCTGAGTGAGTGATGGGCAAGCAAAGGTGACCTGAGGCGGATGGCAGATGCGTGAGTCATGACAGCTCCTATTTGCAGAACTCTTGCAGTTGCTCCCGGGAAGGAAGGAAGGAAGGAAGGAAGGAAGGATCAGGAGCAGCGCCTGCAGTGACGCGTGCGTGCCTGCCGCTTATCTTTTGATTTCACCGGCAGCGTGTTCGGCTTCCTCCACAATAATTCATGGAGCTCAGCTTTCTTATCGGGTACGGACTTGTTTGCTGCGAAAGGAAAAGCTAAGTGGGTTGCTCCACGAGTCAAGACGCTCGCTCGTTCCTTCAAAGCCAGCCTCCTCTTTTTTACTTTTTATTTTTATTCATTCATTTATTTAAAAAATATATATATATTTTTTTTTTTACTTTTTTTAATTTGCACACACACCCAAAACATTATTATAGACTACAATGATAGACGATTTTGTCTTGGTATGTGTCGTTGATCAACAATATTTAAATGTCTCAGTGACAAATCTGCTTTTGTGGCGCTTCAAGATGGCCATGGTGCACAGCGAACGTACACTGAAGCTCAAGTCAAACAATGACCTCATTGCTCCCCCCCAGTCTGGGACTGGCAGAGTCATTATCGTTGTTTCCTGTCGATGCAACCGGCCTGGAATCCCCCACTTTGAATCAATTTAACCCTTAAAAGTGCTGAGTCATGGCCTCAAGTGCTGGCCAAGGGGCAGAAAAGGTTGAGAGGGCAAAGCTGTGCGCTCGATGATGTCGGGACGGACGGACGGACGGACGGACAGGGGAAGCTCGCTGGTCCTGGCTTGCAGCTGCCCCTTCATTTTCCTCCAGAGAAGCGCGGCTGCTTTCTTCACATCGTTTGGCGTTCAGCTACCACCACAGCCTCGTCCCATTTGCTTTGTGCAACTGTTCCTTTAAGAAGCGGGTCAAAGCGAGCTCCCCAGAGTTCTGATTTTCATCATTTGCGCTCTTCCCTTCAGCCATGTTTACTTTCGACATAGTATCAATCGCCTTGCGCTCTGAGAAGGGGCTGAACATAAGCTCCGCCCGTAATACACCTTCTAACGGAATGAGATGATTATTTGACGAGGTAATCCATCATCTGAACAAAAGTGGAAGGGGAAGGCCTCGCCGTGCCTCCCCCTTTCAAAAGCTGCGAGTCTCCACTTGCCTCGGCCAGGTGAAGGACGCCTGATAAGAGTGCAGCGGTTCAAGAGAAAGGACAATCTGTGTTGTATTTTTGAACATTTTCACGAGAAAAAGCTGTGGGCTGATAGCGAAGGGCGGCCCGTGAGAAAAAGCTGATGGCTGATAGCGAACAGCGGGCCACGGCCCTTTTCGTCACCATAGTATTTTGATGGCATGACTTCATCTTCTGCACACAGAAGTTCTTTCATTTTGAAACGCTGTCATATTTTCTAAAGCCGAGCTAGTGTGAGGGAGGAAATGTGAACGCTCCATGATTTACAGCCAGCCTCAGTGTTCAACGAGTCTCGCCCTTTTGAAGGGTGAGCGCAAATTTCCAGGTCATGCACTGTAGGTGTGTCACAAGTCTGAACGGGAAAATGTGCAGAAAGGTGCCCAAGCTCAGCGACACCAAAATATGGCAGTGGGCTTGAAGGGCCATTTCCTACGAAGAGGCCTGTAATCACTTGACAGGCTAATATTGATGGTTGCAAAAGAAGTTACACCCAATGCTTTTGTACAGGTTGTTGTTGTCTTGGAGTGAAACATCAAATAAATGACTGAGTACAAAGTATCAGACATGAAATCTCTTGTTCAGCACACGGTCCAGCGACGGAAGCTCACCTTTTCTTCTTTCAATGTTGAAGAAGGCCAACAGGAAAACGTTCCTCCCATCTGAGCAGCCAGCCAGCCAGCTGTCAAGCGTTTGTGTCGGATTTTAAACACAATCAGCTTTTCAACAACAACACTTGTTTTTACCTCCAATGGACACGAATTGGAGTTTTTGTCCACCTAGTCCAAATGTGTCCTTTCCCAGGAGTTTGGTTGAGATTCTTTGCCTGCACATTTGATGGCCCAGCTTGTTCACTGTATCGATTTATATTTGAAGTTAGGCTGCCTTCTAGTGGCAACATGAAGAAATGTCATTTGTCTCTGAACATTTTGTTTGTTTGCTTGCTTGCTTGCTTGCTTGCTTGCGTTTTCATCACAAGACCTCTCTTTTGTTCGGAGTCAAATGAACCTCATGAGATCCAAAGCTAGAAGACTTGCATGTTTCAGAATCACAAATGAACTCGGTGCCAAATTGATAGCAAGAACTCAGCAAAGCAGGGGAACTTTTAGAGCGAAAATTATTTTCCTTGGCTAAAAAAGAACATTTGCAAATTGGAAACAAAAAGACAAGTTCAAAGCATGGTGTCAGCGAGCAGGAAAATGTAGCTTATGTTTCAGGTATGGTCAGCCAACGGACGCCTAATGGTGTGCCGTCGTGCGTGTGCTTCCTTGCATGTTGTCAATGCAGCACTTGAGCAGGTTGTCCTCCACAGTCACGTGGTCACGGGAGAATCTTTTTTTTTTTTTTTCAAACCCATCCAAAAAAAACACTTGGCGTGTTCTCGAGGACCAAGGACTTAACTTTGTGTTTTTTCCCGGATTGCCGTGCAATTGCCCCAGGTATGAAGGCGAAGGCGTGCTTGCGTGCACGCTGGAGGAGGAATAGGATGCTGAGTCGCGTTTTTCCCCCCCAATGCATGAACGGGGGCGGGGGGTGAAAAATCAAAGCAATATTTTTGCAGAAGGACCGATGCATGTTTGCAAACGCGCGATAAGTGAGGGCGTCCTTGCAGGTTTGTCGTTCTTCAGCTTGCATCGCGCGTCGCATCCGCCTCCAAAAAGCTGGCGACGTTCATCCGTGTAGTAAAATATCGGCGAGGACAAAAAAGTCGCGCGTGCATCGCTGGGGTGGCTGCAAGGTCACACGCACACACACGCATGATGTCGTCATGACTCGGCAGGAATGAAGACGATGCCGGAGTGATGCTGCGAGGCTGGCTGAGGCTGGATGGCTGGATGCATGGATGGATGCATGGCTGGCTGAGGCTGGCTGGCTGGCTGGCTGGATGGCTGGATGCATGGATGGATGCATGGCTGGCTGGCTGGCTGGCTGGATGCATGGATGGATGTTGTTGTCGTTGTACACAAGGACACGGACGGTGACGACACCTGTCGTCGTGGGATGATGACAAATCCTTTTAGAAGTACATCAGGGAAGAATCCGACATGTGTCTTGTGTTGAGTGTCTCATTCGTGAAGTGGCGACCACGTTTGTGTTGTATTTGTCATATATGTGTTTGAAAAGGCTAACGCGGGTAGTATTCTCAGCTCGCCGTGCTCACGTTCTACATTCTTCGGCTGCATGGTTTTATTTGTGGATTTGTTCTATTTTTGTCATCACTATTTTTGTCATCCAAAGCATTTACAACTACTATATTTACTCTACACACACATTCATTGACAGTTGCAATTTGCATTACCATTTTTCTTGCTGTTGTTGTTAAATGCGAAATAATCCCAATCTCTGGATATTTTCATCCCATCTTGGTCTGATTGCAACACGAGCAATAATAGCCTGTGTAGAAATAGAATCGCTGCAAAATAGTCAGTAACTCGCAATTTAAGTCTAATAAAGAAATCCCCAATGCTAAAAAGTCAACTATGATCGAGCAAGCCTCGGTTGCCACGGTAACAAAAGGTGTCCTTTTCATTTGCATGAGACAAACCAGCCCAAAATAACCTTTCATTTCAACCACTTCCAAAGTGGGAAATGACTTTGAATAGTGCTGCAAGTAGAAAGACTTCATCTGTGTTTCCTTTCAAATGCAGGCCATCTCCAATAAACGTCAACATTCATAAGTGGGACAACTAAATTGTCACGTGTCCATGTGAATGCTTTGTGTATTTGTGCAGTCAAGTGGCTGTAAATGTCTCATGGGGAGCAAAAGAGAAAAGAAAGCTGAGCTCATAGCAAGTGAGACTTTTCTGTGACAGTGGGGAAAACAGCAGCTCCAAATAAAAGTGGGTCACCGCTGGCCGGGGATGCCGCCGCGATCTCTGTCCCCCGTGCTTTCATAGCAGAAAATTTGCACTATTATTTCAAGCGCTGCCTACAAATTGAAGAAAAGAAAAAAAAAAATCATTCATAGAAATTTTTTATCGGCTTGATGGAATCGACACGGATGTTGGCGAACTTACTAGTGACATCTAGATTGAATATTCCAGGTGATTTTATTCCCCATGGCACTCTTTGCATTTGTCTGTCTTGCCTTCCATGCACCTTACATTTTGGCTGTGTCATCAAATAATGAGGCGTGGCACATTGTACAGAGGCAGGCAGCACAACGTAAATCATGACTTGGTGTGGATCTGTCGCGTAGGTGATGCCAGGCCCAAGGCTTCCTGGATGCCCGTTAGTGAAAGAGAAGGGCTGAACGCCGCCGCCCTCCCTCAGCTTCCCGCCAGCCCTCTCGTCCCCCATCCGGCAGCGCCCCTGCGACAGTAGCCGACCTACTGCTGGCGGACCTCAGGGCCCTGGTCACAAATAAGGCAGAGGGCCAAAACTCATGGCGACGGGCGGTTGTGCTCCAGACATTGATGTTTTGATCAACCTGCATCAGGTAACATTCCAGTTTCGACTCCAAAAGTGTGAATGCTGAAAAGCAGACGCTCAACTTGAGCGCTAAGGATTTCAAACTAAATTTAATATTATATGGGAAAAAAAGTCAGTCTGCACTATCAACAAATCAAATTGCTTTGTCAGTGTGCTAAATAAGCTCAACAATTTGAAGTTGAAAATACTTCACAAATGTGCACAGATGATCGTGAAAACAAGTTTGGAGCTGTTACTTGCTTGTGATCATGCAAAGCCAAGTGCAAATGTTCCGCCAACGTGACAAGAAGCAATCATGATGTGGGTACACCACTAAAAAAAAATCACAAATGAACAAAATCATGTTTGATTTGCTGCCAAAGCTCACATTCACCTGTTGGACAGCATAAGATGTGTGTAGCAACACACACACACACACACACACACACACACACACACACACACACACAAATTGAGCGCCCGTGTCCCAATTGACATCTCGTGACTGGCTTTTCCTCCTCAGCTATAAGTGAGAGCCGTGTTAGTTTTAGTTGCCAGAGTTGAGCCATCTGCCACGGAAATGAAGACAAAAGGATTCCAAATGGAGCCCAAGCTTCGAGTCTTGAGCAACACGCACTAAAAAAGGAACACCTTTAACTGGAGTGCTTTGGTGTGCTGAGGTTTTTCCTTTTGCCATTTTGCGACTTGCTTGTTTTTCCCTCTCCACCTTCTTTTTGGTTTCTCCTTCATCCAAGAAAGTGCTCATGGGATGGACAATGACCCCAACTACAAAAGCAGCCAAAGAGGAAGGAAGCAAGCAAGCCGTGCAATGGTCAAGCCTGATGGCCTGACGGGAATCTGAATGAGCACGCTGAAGGCCAAAGTGTCTAGGCAACAAGAGCGGAGGCCTGGAGGCATCCCTGCACCCAAAAACTTTGAGACCCCCCCAAAACATTGGCAAGCGGGTTTCTGGCTTTCAATGCCTTGCTCACGTATTTCAAGGCATCCTGTCCCTTCATCCCACCGGTCATTAGGATTCAATGGAGCGGAGAAATATGAGAGCATTGGGAGGAGGACTCAGTCACAGCATGCTGGAACCAATGGCAGGCAGAGGGTCCCGTGGATCAGAACCACTTGACCTATCAAAAGCGACTAACGTTTTGTCCAGAGACGCTGTAACCCCAGCCGTCGTCGTCTCCGGAGGCCATGGTGGAGCCGAGCGCATGAGTCATTTTCATGCTCCCTCTTCTTCCATGTTTTCATGCTCATTGTTACTTGCTCTGCTGCAACATGCCGGACACATGCGTTGACGTTGCCGAGGAGCTGTGTCATCACGTTACGTTGCAAAGCCACTTGAAATAACCCGCGAACGCCCCCAACCATTTTTGCATTCTTGCTCAAATGCCTTACGGTGGGTGCCACGAGATGGCATTAAAGGCTTGGCTCAATTGATACAAGGAAGCAAATTGTGCTCAGGTGGAACATCTCTGCTCCAGGACAAACTTTGGACGTATGGGAGAAGAAATAACTTTAGCCTGGGTCGTTACTGGGCATCCATAAAGTTGCTCTTTTCAGTTGGTGATGAAAAAGCTCAGAAAGAAACAGAGACGGCTTCATCTTTCCAAAACGATTCGACAGCAGATGGTGCTATTGCACTAAATATTGAGACTTGATTTTTTTCTTTTTCAGATGAGGGACTATGGAGACAATGAGGAAGAATCATCGTCTGTTCAGCAGAAAGAAGGGGAGGGGGACGACTGGGAGAAAGCGCTGTCTGTCCAATACTTTGCTGACGTCATCAGTGATTCGGCATCCACAAGTGGAGACCGGATGGGCCCGCACTACACAGAAAAAGATTTTGAGTGTGGGTACACCTTGCACCGTGTTGCGGTCCATTCGCTGTTATGCATTTGAGCTTGTGTTCACATGAAAGGCCTTGGACGATATGTGAGGTAGTCCTCAATTGTGAGCACATGTGAGAGAGGGAGGACTGCGCCGCTGTGGGCGTGGAGAAAATGACTTGAGTCAAAGTGGCTCCTCTCATTCCCTTTAAATGTGTGGGATGAGTTAAAAGTAGGTCAGGTCAGGATGACTTTGAACACCAAATATTTGGATATGGCTGCCACGCACCCTGTACATTTTGGCCAATCCATCGTTGTCGTTTGTCCGCATCCAGATCACCGGCACACAATTCATCACGTCCATCACCCCCTCTCCACTCGCTTGCCCGTAACGCAATGCTTCCGCAAGAGGGTGCACGGCGCCGAGCGCAGGCGCAAAAAGAAACGCAAGAAAAGAAAGACGTCCCTGCCGCCCTCCGATGTGACGCCCACCATCCACGAGGTCGACGAGGAGGAGGCCGAGTGTGAAATGGAAAGGCGGGAGGCCGTGGCTGGTGACGCGCAGGTAATATTTTGATTTGAATTTGTGTGGTCGGTCTCGGTTGCCGCCCCGCACTGCACCTCTCTCACCTCCATCTTGTGCTTGCTCTCAGTTTAGTTTGGAGAGTGGAGAGCACTTGGACGAAGCTCTCCCAGTCGCCTCCGTCCACACGGAAAATGAAGAACGGCGCCGGGCCCAGAAAGGCACCATCTCTAGCAACGGTAAGCTTCGCTCCGGAGGACATGATGTCATCGAGCACCTGGATGAGGAGCCAAAGGAGTCCCGCAAGAGGTACGTAGGTGGGTTCACATACGAGTCGGCTCGTCGGTTTCCTTCCAAAGCGCCGACGGGCATTCTGTCCCAGCACGAGCCCGGGATGCGAGTCGTCCGCCGGCGGCGCCACCCCGAGCTGGTTCTGTCGAAAGGCCGCCCACCATCGCGTAGCCGGCGCCCAGCGTTGCAACTACGACCTGAGGGAGCGCATTTGCATCGGCAGCATGACGGCGACCGAGACGGCCGTCTATCAACAAGTGCCAACCGATGAAGCCGAGGCCCAGATGTTGGCCAGCGTCGACTTGGATGACATGAAAAGTGAGTGAGGTGGAACGGAGGCCCGTTTGTTTTGGATCGGCCATTGCGGTGCCCAGCTTGCACAGGGAAAACGTTAGTGGTGGGCAGTCATTAACTCAGCCCGCAGTCGATTCCCCTTCACCAGCGACCCTGCCTCTGGCCTTTCCTGCTTTGCCAGACTGGAGTAATCATTGACTGCGTAGAAACGGGGCCACTCAAGTCACAGCTGCCGGCGGGCCATGCTTCACGGTGACGGGCCGTGCGTGTGCTTTGGCTGGGATCTCCCATTTAAGAGCTTTGGTCGTGTTGTCTGCGGTGTGTTCCGATTGTCTCAGGGCAGAAAAGCTTCTCACGGCAGCGCCGTTGTTTTCAAACTCCTGCCGGCCGGCCAGCCGGCTGTATATGGGAATTTCCCCCGTGTGGGACTAATAAAAGAATGTCACAGTCCAAACCACACACGTCAAGATTGTGTTTCGGAAATCTTGCTTGTATGTTAGCCGAGACTTTCTGAAGGGACATGGGAGGGCATTTTAGAATGGTCATTTAGACAAAACAAATACAGGTTGGGGAACCCGTAAACAAAAATCCCATTATAGGGACAAATCCGGCCTAAACACACCTCAGACTGAAGCATCACCTTTTGGGACAATCTCATCTGACATACGTAAGCTGGACCAAAACAGGCCACGTACGGAGACGCCATAGATGTCCGGCAAATGAATGCTTCCATCATCAGCGTTTTGGTGTTTTTGTTCTGGGCAGCAGGCTCGGCTTGGCTCTCTTGTCCTGGAATGCTAGCTTGGAGTTTACTCGACTATACCAATGAAAACATCACCACTCTGATTCACTCTGGATGGATCGTTATGGCACAGCCTCAGAATCAATAGCTCGTGGACGAAACCCAAAACAAGAGGGGCAATGCGATTCAGTTCTTCCAAAGAAGACCACGCCTTTTCTGCCCTTTGCCGCCGTGGCCAAGGGAAACCTCGCCAGTGTCGCTCGCGTTCGTCTCCGGAGAGGTCCTCGTTTTCCGGCTCCCGGGTTTGACTTTGAAAAGAGTCGTCGGGTTCTGGATGAGCAGTAAGCCCACCTGTAGCGAGGAGGACCGCAGGAGGTACCAGTCGCGGAGATGACGGATCTGGACGGACAAGAGGAGAAGCGCGATGGATCCGAGCGGCGCTCCAGCGTCCACAAAGGCTCGGGCACTCCGAGGCAGCGGCAGAGCGAGTGCCAAGGCTCGCTGTCCGCCGTGGAAGGCTTTGAAGACTTTGAGGAGTTTGTCTTTGATTTTGACGACTATGACTTGCTCGAGTCCATTCACACTCAACTGGGGTCTCCGGACGATTCCATCCGTAAGTTGTTTGGGTCCCGACATAACATTTTTGCCAAGCCTTTGATTCTATTTCTGGCCGCAAAATCAATGGATGTGAGTTTCCACTGATGATAAAGAATGCTATGGGGCGCATGTCAGAGGGCCCCGTCGGTATCGAGTGAATTGACGAGGCGCTCGGCCGCTGCTGCCGTTTCCCGTGCTTCCATTGATCTGGTGGCATCCGCTTGGCTTTGGGCTCAGCCGCAGCTGGAGCGGAAAGAAATTTCATTGACAATCGCTGTGTTCCATTCTACTATTTCCATCCTCATTTTTGCGTTAACGGTTCTGAAGTGACCAGGAAAGGATTTCCTTGACAACTCAGCTGATGTCATCTCGGCACAGTAAAAACAATATCGTATTATGAATATACATAGTGTGTATGATCAGTAACACGATATATGGTGGAGTCAGCATGATGCCAATAAGGCGCTTTGCAAGTTGAAAAAGTCCGGCTTTTCCTGCAGGTCACAGATTTGAAGACAACCCCGGGGTGAGACGCCACTTAGTCAAGAAGTCGTCCCGGTTTCAGATGGGCCGTACCAGCAACAGTTCCACGCCGCTGTCCAGCCTGAAGATGAAGAAACGAGCGTCGGACAAGAAGATTCACGAGGTTTGCGGCACTCACAATCAGGTTTTTGCTAGGGATTGGTAAAGCCGCGATGCCCTTTGTGTCGTGACTTAAGGCAAGGAGCGATACCCCGGTGCAAGACTCGACTCGCGTGGTTTTGTGACATTGCAGTTGTTTGTGGAGCTCAACGAGCTGATTGTGGAGAAGGACCATGAAATGCGCTGGAAGGAGCGCGCCCGCTGGATCAAGTTTGAGGAGGATGTGGAGGAGGAGACGGAGCGCTGGGGCAAACCTCACGTGGCTTCGCTGTCATTTCGCAGCCTCCTGGAGCTTCGCCGCACCATCACGCACGGTAATGGGACTCTTGCGGTATCTCTGCACCGTGTTCGCGTGGCCTTTCTCCGGCTTCCTACCGCATTTCCCAAACACGCATGCTCGGTTCAATGAAGACTCTTTGTCTCCAAGTATGAATGTGAGTAGACGGTTAACAGCTGATCAAATAAGTCAACAACAATGTTTCCGTACAAGGACGTCACTACTGACCATCGGTGCCGCTGAGCGCTCGGAAACTGAGAAGGCCGCTATGTCTGAACTGACTCCGATCTTTCCAAGGTGCGATCCTTCTGGACCTGGAGCAGAACTCTCTTCCGGGAATTGCCCACTTGGTGGTGGAGACCATGATCATCTCTGATCAAATTAGAGCGGAAGACAGATCCTGCGTGCTCAGGGCTCTGCTGCTCAAACACAGGTCGGTTAGCAGGCCCATTTTCTTCCTTGGGTTCTCTTCACGCAGTTTATTGTCAAGTGTGTTGGTTTTGGCTCAGCTAATGACACATTGAACAGCATCAGTGTGTAGTGAGAACACGACAGGATGTCGTTAGCAAAATTGATCCTGAAAGTGTTCATCTGGTTCATCGTAAGTTGTTCACTGGATCTCAGACTTCATGGGATTTTTTTTCTTTCACTTTTTGTGTCGGCTACTCGTTTTTCTCAGCGGCTTCAATGGCAGAAATTTGGCTACATGTCAACATACGCAAGGAGACACGGGGAAGATGGGAGCTGGCCTCTTCCTTATTCTCCTGCTTTTGGTGTTAGAAAAATGCTGACGCAGGGAACCCGCAGTGGGAATTTCCAGAATGTTAGCTTTAACAAGACTTGGCTCATCATCTGAACTTTCCTGCGGTTGACAAGGCTGCAGATGTTGAAGCTGTACTGTGGTTGAGCCCGGCTTGAAAGACAACAGCATCATCCGTGGTGCGTGGTGGAAGGCAGCCCCGGCCGGCCAGGGCCGGCCGCCCGGCCTTGCGGCCGGCCTGGCTCTGCGGCCTTGCCAGACTCCTCAACTCCATTCAATTGTTATGTTGCACCTGACACACACGAACCACATGTGAGCAATTCATCAATTAACTCATTCACTACCAACCCACTTCATATCTTTGACGTCTATAACCGTCAATGGCACTGAATGAGTTCACATCATACGTGACATTTCATTTTAAAAATGTTCACTTTGCTATTGCTTTATGTCTGTACAAAAAAAGGAAGGTTAGAGAATTGTATGATTCCACATTCAGCTATAATGTGATCCACGTGACGGCTCTCCCTCCCTCCCTCCTATTGACTTTGGCTTCTAATGACCTGCCGCTAAAGCTGCCCTGAAAAACAAAACCGCAGCGCTAATTGATTAGACGTATAGATTTGAAGGATTACGTCATGAAAATACATTAGCCACATGGATGCTGTCAGCAAGAATTAGCGGGACACAAAACAACTCATGCTTGTCCAAATGCAATAGCCGCCGAGTCAAACGCAATCTGTCACTGGTGCTCTGGCGTCTTTTTGCTTGACGTTCTCACAGAGAGCTTCATTAATAAACATGTTTGGGAGAACGGCGTTGCCCAAATGTGGACCACTGCACGCACAACTAATGCGACCACGCCAAAATTCCAAGTGGGCCACGGTGCGGTCATTGTCAGCCTTTCCACGTAAATTCCCGGCATATCACTGGCGGCTTCCACGGGGAAAAGCGAGCCTCCGTCATTATGAGACTGACATCAGATTTACAACGTGGAAAGAAACACATCGAGATGCCGTTAGCGTTTGGCTCGTCTCGCGCTCGGCCCACTCCAAAGATTCATTTGCGCAATTCAAATACATCTCCGCCTCCTTAAGTCGAGAGTTTTTTTTTTTTTTTTTTTTGTCAAAGTCTGGTACCATCACACCGGACCATGTGGTCCTCATGAGTGGGGGCTGATGTCACTATTGGACTTGGTGGACAGCAGTGAATTTCACATGACATTCGAGGGGGAGTGAAATATTGTTGGAACTTGACAATTCACAAATAAGGCTGTTTTTTTGGGTTTTTTTACGTTTCTTATCGCCGGTTTTTGACTTTTCGTGGTCATTTATGAAATTGCCTGAGATGCGGCCAAAGCGCTGTCTGACAAGGAATCTCAACTGAGCTTTATGTGTTAGCGGGGGAGCTAACATTAGCCTGGCTTGTCACACTTCTGCTGCATTATTTTCAAATCCCATTTTTATAATGATTATTGCAAAAGTAGAAATTCCACACTCAAATCAAATCGCCTGTTTTTGTTCTCCCGCAGTCATCCGAGCGACATGAAGCATCGTTTTCACCGGCACCACTCATCGAGCAGTCTTCACGGCAGTTTCAATCACAACCACGTGCAGGACACCAGCCTGCCCCTCGTGGCTGAAGAAGTGGAAGAGGATGGCAAAGGACCTGTCTTTGACCCCAAGCAAGAAGTTTTTGTCAGCCTGTTTGTAAGTTGTTCATCCTCTTGGTAGATTTGTGCATGCGCGGCAGTCCGTAGGCATGCACGGCAGTCCGTAGGCATGCACGGCAGTCCGTAGGCATGCACGGCAGTCCGTAGGGATGCACGGCAGTCCGTAGGCATGCACGGCAGTCCGTAGGCATGCACGGCAGTCCGTAGGCATGCACGGCAGTCCGTAGGCATGCACGGCAGTCCGTAGGCATGCAGCATTCTCAGACTCTCACTTTGAGACGTTGGATGTGTCGAAAGGCTATCAAGAAGTTGAAAGATTGCAGACAGTTGTCACATCATCCACATGCACTTGGATTTTTTTCCCTTTCTCTTACGGGAATCCCGCAACGTAATTTGCCTCGGAGCCCCTTGGAGAGCCTTGAATGTCGCTTGGCCAGGTCACAAGTTGCAGAGGTCCTCGCTGAAGTCACACAGCGCGCTTGAGCACATGTCTTGAATTCTTTCCAACGCTCTCTTTGAAGACTTGTGGATGCATGGACTGCGATGTTCTTAATGATGTCAAATGTTGCCATTGTGTGTTTTGAATTGAAAGGAGGGGTGGGGGAGTGTCAATAAGTAATATCTGTTGGCTCAATAAAAGCACATAATTGCTCTGTGTTGTCCCGTAACGACCGTGCACGCTAATGCCTGTACTGTTTCTTCCTCCAAGAAATCTCTCCACCCCGTATCTCCGGAGAGCCATCCGGCGGCCGCCAGATCTTTGAAACTCTTGGCCAAGATACCGAGAGATGCCGAAGCTGTCATTGTTTTAGTGGGTAAGTGTCGGGACAAAATAGCAAGTCCCTCGCCACTTTTTCTTCTTTCGTATAGCATCGAAACAATTCAAGTGCAAGCTGTCATTTTACAGTCAATTTGGGAGATTCAGAGCAGCTCGCGTTGCATTCCGTTTGCGCGCCGAAGATGAGGTTGTCCTCGTTTACAGCTGCTCGACCCTCGGTCGTTGGCTGGCTTTGTGTCTTAGCGGCAATGCTCACCATTGTACGTTTGCTCACCAAAATAAACAATCAGATGCGACGGTTAATCGACAACCAATAGACGAACGTTTCGATAATGCCATAGTTGAGCTTCAAATGCTCGGATGTAAATATTCTCCCATTTCTGTGGTCCTCTATGAAAGCGGATGGTTTCACCCAAATCGGTTTCCAAAGTTGAAAAAGAAATGTGGGTGGGAAAGGCCCCAACGTCCATTGCGTGTCCCGGCAGGCTGCGTGGAATTCCTGGAGCAGCCGGCCATGGCCTTCGTCCGGCTGAACGAGGCCGTGCTTCTGGAGTCCGTCTTAGAGGTGCCGGTTCCTGTTCGCTTCATTTTCGTCCTGCTCGGTCCCAGTCAGTCCAACGTGGACTACCACGAGATCGGACGTTCCTTCTCAACACTCATGTCTGACAAGGTGAGAAAGGTTCCGAGTTCTTTCAAATTTCAGCCCAGTCGCTTCTATGAAGGATTTCTTTCACCTAGGCTGAAGAAAAAATGTGTTCGAGAGAGATGATATCCTCAATGTACAATCACTTGATATGTCGCTGAATCGCAGAGCTTCCACGAGGTGGCTTACTTTGCCGACGACAGACAGGATCTCCTAAACGGTATCAACGAATTCCTGGACTGCAGCATCGTCATCCCGCCATCCGACGTGGAGGGCAAAGACCTACTGAAGACCGTAGCCGACTTCCAGAAGCAGATGCTACGCAAGCGAAAGGAACGGGAGCTGAAGAAGCACCACTCTTCGTCCGGCATGGAGCAGAACAACAAAGGTCATTAAATCCTTCAGAAAGTTTTTTTGTCAGAAGACGTGCAAACTGGAACCTATTCCACCCAGACATGATTCAAGAGGAGGAAGAGGACGGCGACCAAGAGATGGACCCTTTAAAGCGTTTGGGGATTCCGTTCGGAGGACTCCTCCATGACATTCGCCGCCGCTACCCCAACTACGTCAGCGACTTGAAGGATGCCGTGGACATGCAGTGCGTGGCTGCCGTCATCTTCATCTACTTTGCTGCACTGTCGCCCACCATAACGTTTGGCGGCTTGCTCGGTAAGGTTCCCGTCGCTACGTTTGCGCTCAAAGTGACCTGCTCCAAAGTCTTCCTCCTTTGCGTCTTCACCCGCAGGGGAGAAGACAGAGGGCATGATGGGAGTGACCGAGTTGATTGTTTCCACTGCCACGCTCGGCGTTATATTCTCACTCCTGGCCGGTCAGCCTCTTCTCATCATTGGCTTCTCGGGACCTTTACTGGTTTTCGAGGAAGCCTTCTACAAGGTAGCGCACGAGCACAATCAAAGCATCACGACTGGGCCCTAAATGTTGTCGCTCAGTTCTGCCAGGCCTACGATTTTGAGTACCTGACCGGTCGAGTGTGGATCGGCTTCTGGCTCGTCTTCATCGTGCTGCTGATTGTGGCGGCGGAGGGCAGCTTCCTCGTCCGCTTCATCTCGCCCTTCACTCAAGAGATCTTTGCTTTCCTGATCTCCCTCATCTTCATCTACGAGACCTTCTCAAAGCTCTTCAAGGTCATTCGAGAGATCACGTGGTCAGACCGAGGCGTTTGGATTTGTCACGCGACGCTTGACGTCTTTCAGGTGTTTCAAGAACATCCGTTGATGGCGTGGTACCCTGGGGACTCCACCCCTCCGTCTGAGCTTCAGGAGGTCCAGAACCAACCCAACACCGCTCTGCTGTCTCTGATCCTCATGATGGGCACTTTCTTTGTGGCGTTCTTCCTCAGAAAGTTCAGAAACAGTCGGTTCTTAGGCGGCAAGGTACTGCTCGACGCTTACCGTCTCGTTCCTCGATCGGGAACAACGAGAATGTCCCCGGGTCGCTCAGTGGAAGTTGAGTCCGTATTCTGGTTTCCCCGCCCCCCCCCCCGCAGGCAAGAAGAATCATCGGAGACTTTGGTATTCCCATTTCCATTTTAGTTTCTGTGTTGGTGGATTACTCCATCACCGACACTTACACACAGGTAAAGGGATCTCGAGGCTGGATTTACACTCCAGATCTAAGTGCCCAATGACAAATGGATTCTTTTGATTCAATTCATCCATCCCAAATATGTGAATTGGACTGGTGTGCGACGCAGTGGCCTCTGTTTGGTTTCCTTTTCAGAAGCTGGACGTGCCGTCCGGCTTTTCAGTCACGTCCCCCAACAAGAGAGGCTGGTTCATCAGTCCCTTTGGAGATAAGCAGCCCTTCCCTACTTGGCTGATGGGAGCGTCCATTGTGCCCGCCCTTCTTGTGTTCATCCTCATTTTTATGGAAACGCAGATCACTTCGTAAGTGCAGAGTTTTGTGTTTTGGAATCTTTCTTTGGCTGGATGCTAAAAAGAAAAAAAATCCTTCCTTTGGGCAAATTCTGTGCTCTTTCTCTGAAGCCTGCTCTGAAAGATGGAAAGCAACGGCTGGAAAGTTGTCATTGGTTTCAAGGAACGACAGTGAACCCCCGAATATTTGCGGTCTGCACATTTTGAGGCTTTGGTGTCAACTACCGATTTTCAGCGTTTGCCGTCGGCCTTGACCCCGATCTCTGTTGATTTTAGAAATAAGTACGTATAAGGACGCGACGCGCTGTGATTAGCTGACCGTGCACTCCTTTGTTCTCTCAGCCTGATTGTCAGTAAGAAGGAGCGTCGCCTGGTGAAAGGCTCGGGGTTCCACCTGGACCTGCTGCTGATCGTGATTCTGGGAGCCTTCTGCCCGCTCTTCGGCTTGCCGTGGCTGACGGCGGCCACCGTGCGCTCCGTCACTCACGTCAACGCCCTCACGGTCGTGAGCAAAGCCACGGCGCCTGGAGAGAAGCCCGTGATCCAGGAAGTCAAAGAGCAGAGGCTGACGGGACTTATCGTCGCCCTGCTTGTCGGTAAGAAGGACGGCAAACGCGCCGGGAGACCTTCTGATTGAATTTACGACAAGATGCAATACTGCGTGTGGTTCGTCCCGATCAGGTATGTCCATCGTGATGACCGACGTGCTGCGTCACATCCCTCTGGCCGTGCTCTTTGGCATCTTCTTGTACATGGGGGTCACCTCTTTGACGGGGATCCAGCTGTACGAACGCATCACGCTCATGGTCACGCCGGCCAAGCACCACCCCGACCACATTTACGTCACCAAGGTAACCAGGGCCGGGAGATCGCAAATGTCACCCCAAGTCACAACTCGGCTTTGAATGCCTTTCTCTCGACGTGCAGGTGAAGACATGGCGCATGAACATGTTCACCCTCATCCAGCTGGGCTGCATCGTCACGCTGTGGGTCGTCAAGTCCACCGCCGCCTCGCTGGCATTCCCCTTCGTCCTCATCATGACGGTGCCGTTGCGCCGCGTCATCCTCTCCAGGATTTTTGAGGAACGGGAGCTCCAGGCGGTAGGTGGTGCGCCGGGAGGGGAGGGGGAGGGAGGGAGGCAGGGAGGGAGGGGGCTTTCCACAAATGCGGGAAGCGGCGCCGGGCTGCCTCTCGTCCCCCGCTGGAACATTTGGCATATTTTACAGTTATGTTGATATGCTTTCACAAGCAAATGAAACGAAACGAAATTAAAAGCCGCAGCAATCGGATGAGTGTCCGATGCTCACGCATCAAAGCAAATTCAAATATTCAACTTGGAATTCCTTCATGACACCGTTCTACCTGGAAACGTTCACACCAACTCTCACTTGACTAGCAAATTGGTAATGTGGACCAGCCAACCTAAGTAGAGCTCTTTACCTTCACAGCTGGATTGCGATGAAGACTCGCCCAACTTTGATGAAGATGGACGAGACGAGTACAACGAGATTCACATGCTCGTGTAAAGTTGACCGAGCCGAAAAAGACCGCCCTCTCCTTTTTTTTTTTCTTTCAATAGATATTATTTTATATATATATATATATATATATATATATATATATGTGTGTATATATATATATATATATATATGCGCGTGTGTGTATGGTGCGGCTTGAACTTGCCCGAAATTGTGTGCGAGTCCCCTACCTGAAGTCATGAAAGGACAATGACTGATTCTATCCCTTTAATTAGCGTGCAGGCTTTGGGCCAATGTGCAATGTTAATGGTCACCCACCCCTGAGACAAACACAAAGCGGCTGCTGGATGAATGTCTTTAAAAAAATGTCGACGTAATGAGTAGGTGAACTCTTTGCCCCCAAAGCAAAAAGGATGTCGAGACCAAATGATATTCCCTAAGCTCTTTACACAACTGCCAATTTCTTTCCAATGTTATGCAAAAAGGCCTTGGATGCTGTTGTGATGAGACGTTGGCTTACACTCGTGCCAGAAATTGCCTTCAATATCATGGCGGTCCAATGCAAATGTCGCTTTCATGAAAAATAGAATGATGCCAACTTGCCTTTTGTAAAGAAAGCAAATGGTGGTGGCCCACTGCGAGAGCAGAACTTTACAGATTTGAGCGATCCAGAACAGGTCAAATGTCCAAAATGTGCCCAGGCCAGAAGGGTTCAAAAAGTCCAGATGAAAAAGCCGAGTGTGGCGATGTTGACGGGCACTTCAAGCACTTTGACCAAACAAGACGTCAACACTCGTTCAAGCCAAACCTTTGTGGGCAGGCGGAACACAGCACAAAAGGAACACTTACAAATAAGTCACTTGGCGTTTTCGTCACCCATTTTTTTTTACATTCTGCTGCTTGGTAATGTTTAAACTTTAACTGCAAATAAGGTGTTGGCCCACAGTTAAAAGGACCTTGTGTAATGTGCTTCATCCCACGCCGCCTCCTAAAAGAAGAAAAGAAAGAAGAAAAAAAAGTCCTTCTTCATATTAGCTCTTTCATCTTCTCGACAAGATTTCCAGTACACATTTCACATATGTCATGAATAATACAACAAAACACGTCAGCCGAGAAACTAAGCAAACGCACGTGTAGCCGACGCGCCGGGGGGAGCGTTGGCAGCCCGGCGGGCTGATGTATCGGATCGTGCCACTGTCGATCAGAATCTTCCGTCATCCATCGGCCAAACGGCGAGCTCGCCGCACAATTCCAATTAGCCGCAGTTTGCTCAAAAGTCGTCGTCAATGTCTGCCGATGATGATGCGTTTGGCCTGCGCCGCCATTTTGCCAGATGTTTTTGCTCATGAGGCGTGTTCAGGAAAGGTCCTGTCGGACAAATCCTGCTTATTAAGAGAGCAGCTGGTAAAAATCCTCTGATAAGCAACGTTTGAACCTGCCGCTGTCTCGGGAGTCTCCGAAAAGTTCCATGCCAGCCTAGCAAAGTGAAAGCGGACGGCTAATATGACTAGCGTAACTTTTCTATGGTGGCTTTCTTGTGTGCGTTTGATTTGTTTTGCCCCTTGAGGTTATTTCGTTTGCTGTTGTACACAGGCACTTGCTTCTCGGTTGTCATGGGCTCATTTTTTTTTATTTTTGCTAAGAGTTGTGTGTGGCTCAAGATCACCAATCCCTAGCTTTATAGCTGCAGGAATACAATCAACTGCCCCCCGCTCAAGTGGACCTTTCCAGTTGATATTTGAATGAATCAAATGTTTGCTGGCCCCGATGTGCGTTTACACAAGCGTGGCCGGCCGGAGCCATACAAGAATTCTCTCAGGGTAAACTGACCTTTGAACTGTAAATACCCAGCCTTTAGTTAGCTGAGATGTGTTTGTACAAAAATCACCTGTGGCTTGCTTTGCTCAAGTGCAGAAGATGAATGACGTGTTGAAGGATTTGCAAATTTCACACCTTGCTTGCTTGATTTGGTCAAGTATGTACCTGCTTTTGGAGCGCCGTGTTACATTCATTCTCACTGCTTCATTTCAGACAATCGACTAGGTGTAAATCTTTTGTTGGCAATTGTAAAGAACATGAGCTGTTATTTTTGGAAAGGCGTCGTAAATGAGCGCAGCCGCTGGAGCTTTGCGGCACATTGCGCGTCCTCGTGCTGCCGTTTGTGCCACAAGTAAAGCGTCGAGCGCAGATCATCAAACGTGGCGTGTCCTGTCTGCTTGTTGGACGTCCAAACGTGCAGGTTGAAAAGGAAACTACTTGCGTTTTGTTTCTTTTAACCCTCAAAACTTTGGGCCCTGTCAACCAGTGACGTGCTGCGAGGTTCATGACTGACGTCCTCCTCCGAGCGAATCGTCTTCGGTTTTAAAAGAACTATAAAAATTCAGCGATTTTGGTTCCAAACTATTGAAATGAAAAGGAAAATGACTTTATAATAAAAACAATCGAATTTGTTTTTCCCCTTTTCATGATGGCAGGGGAGGCGTGGCCTCCTCTGACCAACCGCACGTCCCTGCTGTCAACAGTCTTTGTTTTGTCACCTCCATTAGGGCGGACCACCCAGAGCACTTAGCTTGATTTCAAAAGTCTTCAATTGAACGGGGATGGTCAGGAACAAAAAGGAACAAAGACAGATAAGCGCTCGTCTCACAAGCACATGGATAGAGCTCAACTTTTAGTTTTCCTCGCAAAACATCTTCGAAACAAACACGTGGTGAGCAACATTCCATTTGTATTCCTGCTCCTTAGCCCACGTAAATAAAGTCATACTGATCTTTTGAAAAGTGCTATTCTTAGCGTAAAAGGTCATCATGGGAGGACCTTGGCTATTTCTCCAAAGATGGCGCTGGAGTGTTTGTTTAAACCGTGCGGCAAGTTCAGATGTTTTGTCTGAAGAGGGCAATGAGGCCAATGCGTTTGTGCAACTTTGGCTTTGTCTGTCCGCAAGATGAGAGAAATACGTGACTTTGGTCTATTGGGACCGCTCCCTTTCCCAAACTTCTTATTTACTGCAACCAACGGACACACATTCAAAGAATTTGCAGCGCGCGCGGGACAATGGCATCATATTCTGTGAGCCCGTCGAGAAAAGAACAACAACTCGTGCTGTCCTACGATGAAGTCTTGCAAATGTATAATGTCGACAGAAAAGGACGGGATTAGTGTCGATGTACAAATGTGAATCTATCCTTGTAAATAAACATATACGCATGTCCATTTTGAAAAGTATCCATGCTAACAGGTAGCGGTGCTAACAGGTAGCGGTGCTGCACGGCTTCCATTTGGGCCGACACCGGCGCTCGAGCACGTCGCCATTTCTATCAGGTTCAAACAGCTTCATTATTGTTATCAACATGACTCGTCATTTTTTTCCAATTCCTGTAAAGCATTATTTTTGTCGAAAATAAACGTGTTTCAAAACATCTGCTTTCTTTGTGTGTTTGTCAACGCGGCAAAGTTAATCAACGGACAGGTTTGGCTTTCTTCAACACACACAGTCAACGTCACCCTGTCAAATCATAGCTCACAAGTGGAGCTCCACTGTACAGCTCAAAGTTCTGGGCATCTTTGGAGTCCTGGACGGTCTGGAGGCTTGGGTCCATGATCGCGTTTGGCTTTTCATTACGGCGACTATAAAAAGATGGGCCAAATTGAAAAGTATAGTTATTATGCTGATGTACAGAATGACACACCCAGCAATGAGGCAATGCTTGACAGTGATTTGAAAAAGACCAACCTGGGCCAGGAATAAATAGCCCGGATGTTACCCTGGACCAAATGTCAAGAGCGTCACGCATGGCCGCTTGATATACGACACAGGCCGTACAAAGGAAGGAGCAAAGAAGAAAAAAACACGGCTCTTCTCGCATATGTCATTCCGGGCTGAAAACAAACCAAAGCCACACACACATCAACTATTGTGTTGCCTCAAGATGTCCGATGCCGCCTCTCGTCATTTGACCAAAACAACAGCCGCCGCTGGTGACGGTTGATTTACGTGCGCGGGATGCCAACAAATCCCTTTATCACGACGGACGGACGCTATATGTTCAGCAAAAACAATGTGGGTGGTACGCCATTCATGTGCAAATCAAGACGCATTGTGTCAAGACACCAGCGTCTTGTCATCTTCAATTTAGCTCCTCGTGTCCACCCGTTTCCACCGCACGCTGCAAATAAACACACCAGATGCCCGCCGGTAAATAACGGCGCTTGCTTTCTTCAACGTACCGCCAATGGACCGGGCACGGTATCCAGACTCGGCTGGCCCGTGATGAGCGAAAATCCGAAACCGTGGAAGTACGTCAGAATCAATCAAGAAAATAAACAAGTAGCACCAGAATCAATTTTAGATGCATCAAGGAGACATTCAGGAAATGAGGAAACAACACGGCTGGTGACTTGTGGCGAGAAGAGAATCAAGGTAGGAAAAGGCAGACTCTGCTCACTTGTACAACATTCCCAGTGTCACGACAGCGCTTATTTTAGAAGAGGCCTGCGGGCGGGTGAGCCCTGAGTCTCCGGGCCAGGTCGTGCAATATTTGGGTGGACTGCTTGTCAGTCAATCAAGTGACTGGACTGGAAGGGGATGCGCAAGTGTCTAGAATTCCCATGTGGCCAGTTTGGTGCAGAGAAAAGGCATAAGCAGCATGGCCACGAGAAGCGGAGCGATTAGCGCGGCAACAATGTGGGGCGGCGGGTCCTGGATTCGTCGGCAGGATGCAAAGTATTCCTGATGGACTTCCCGGAAGAGGTCGTCCACGAGGGAGCCTCGACTCAGACACAAAGATGCGGCGGCCTTGCCATCCACACACAGCTTCAGATCATAGTAGACGCTACACAAGAAGAGAAAGAAGCTTTAGTGGCTGCTAAAGTGGCTAAAAGCGGCATTGGGTCAAAAACAACAGCAATTAAAATGACGTTGTCTGTAGGGCATTTGCAAAAACACAAACACGTAGCGGATATACACATATTTTTATTTTTAATATGACAGAAGCTCGACCGCCAAAACATCCGAGCTCGCTGCCATTGTCTTTCGAGCCAATAGTTTGGATTTGTGAAATGCTCTGGGCGGAGACGCCCGCTTGAATGCCGTAAATGTCACGAGAGTTTGCCACGCCGTGAGGTCAACATCCACAAGGGGAAAGTCGGATCTACAAGACGGCTGGCTTCCTTTTGATGACAGATACTCCACCCTAATGTCCCATTTACGCCTAAGCCCCAAATGATGTCATCTGAAAAATATACGTAGATCAAGGAGCACTGGGGGGGGGACCGATGGTATCCAGAAATACCGTGCGTATCACAGCATTTATTTTTTAATCTTTATCTTTTGTTTCTACAACACACTGAAGATTTGCCAGAATCTCCACTTTACCGTTTGACGGCCGGCCATACGCATCCCTGCCAGTAGCCGCTGGTCTCCATGCTCTTGTTAAAAGCTGAGCGGCAGAAGCGGACCTCGCTATCAAACATGCGCTTGTCACACGGATGGATAATTGTCTGCGACAACGCTGCTGGAGGAGACAAGACACACACACACACACACATGCGCAAGCCATGCCAGCTTGAGAGCAGCACGACGTGCTTTGCAAACACAGCCGACTAACAGAAGATAACAAAGCACCTTTTATGGATTTGTGTTCTCATGTCGTCTCACCTGTCCCGAAGAAGACAAACGCCAGCGTAAAGGAAGTCAACATCCTCAAACGGGGCTCCTAAATATTTGATGCCTTGCATCAAGAGTAAAAAAAATAGAAAGGTCACTGCAAACAATCGTTTCGGCAAGGTCGGGCTTAATATTGCTTCATTGCTTTTGTTTCTTCACTAAACAATAGCAAACTTGCAAAAACCCATTAAGAATGCAAATTGTTTATTCTCCACCTCAAACTATTTGCTAGCTGCAGCCCTGCCAAGCCCTTTGTGTCCTTGTGGTTAGAGTCCAGCTCGCTTTGGCTGAGCGTTTGATGCTCTCGCAATATCTTTCCAAAGCTTGGTTAATGTTGAAAATGCAAATGAGGCCAAGGGCGGAGCCACGGACTATCTGACTCATCTTGGTTAAAGCAGCCAAGATGTCATTTTGTCATCTCAGGAGTAGAGAGTCCGAAGTGAGGTAGGCTCACGTACGTACCTTTAGACGTCTTGATGATCGATTGAGAAGGAGCAAGAGCTGGCAGAGCGCTCGCGATCTGCCTGTCGTCTTCTGCTCCTATCGCTGAAAGCGTGGAGCTCTTTTCGTTGCGCAACCGCAACGGACAGCCTGCTTCCGTTCCCAGAGCAGGCCTGACTGTTCCCATGCTACCCAAAGTCATGATCCCTCCCCCACGCCCAAGAGACCCCCCCGTGTCAACAAGCCGACACGATCCCATCTCCTAGCTTGAAGTTCCTCCGAGGTTTTGGGCTTCTTCGCTAGAGTTGGGGGTCCGAATCTTGAAACCTGGCTCCAACTTCCTGAAATCTGACTTGGAAAATGAGCCGACCTACATTTTAAGGGCTGAGGTGGAAGGTGGTTGTTCCCGGAGGCCGGAAACATCTCACTCATCGCGACATGGACCTCGCTCCGCCTCGACATTTCCAAGCTTGCCCGTTGGCCTAGCGACGCGTAGCCGCAATATCGCCACCGTGCATTTATGAGTGGAGAATTTGTTTGCACAGTGGTCCTAAGAAAACCTTGCCATGGCCCTCAAATTAAAGGCTAAATGGAGGCAAGAGTGCAAAAGTGACGCTGGAGTCTCTCGAGCTGATGGAAAACACAACACAAAAATGGCCAAGATGCAGGCAAGCCATTTTTGCTGACAGTGCATTTCCCCCCCCACCCTTTTAATTCCTCACTCGGTGTCTAAAGACACGATGACCTGCTGAGGGAATTTTGAACAGTTGTTATCTTTTTATACGACAGATATCAGACATTTTTCCAACTCGTTGCCTCTGCTCGACACTGTCGAAAGAACGCGGGCCAGAAATCACCAGAGCTTCTTTCCCCTCGCCAGGAACATAATAAATACTCGACTTGTAAATTCATTGTGACACGGGTGAGTTTTTTTCTTTGCATTTCTGCTGTATTATGATAAATACGTTCACGCCTGGAGCATTGGCACCTTGCCATCGTTTTCCATCGTGTCAACAAATGATTGGAAGAGACACTCGGAGAGCAAAGCCTCAGGTCAGAACTTTTGTACGACTATCGGGAAGTCAACACTTTCTCGTCCCAACCCGAAGACAAACCGCAGCGTAATCACTTTGTTTTTCCACACGCTTCTGGTAGAGGACGACGCTGCTCAGTCGTTTCGAAATTGGTAGCAGTAGTTGTTGTTGCTAAAATAGCCAAAGAGGATGCTTGTGAAATGAGATGAAGAAATGCCGAGTCGGCGTTACGACTCTCGTTGAGTCAAAGTAAAAATCGCATTTAGAGACATGCGGACGAGAGAGATGCCAGATGAAGATGTACTACATGTTTCCAAGTTTGATTTGGGTGGGGGGAGGGATACTTGGGGGATCGCAACACGCTTGATTGCAATGACAGATTGCGGCAGCGACGGATGCTCCACGGGGTTTTGGAGGACACGACTCGCTGGCCGCTTTGCCCTTTCTTCTTCAAGCAGTCGGAGTTGCATTTTCATTTTCCCTCGTGCTTAATTGGACATGTGGAGCCCGATCTCCACCTACCATAAAGATGATGTCTCTTTAGCCAGGCATCTGGTTCCCATTGAAAGCGGGCCAAAACTTCATTTATTGGCTCTTGGGCGAACGAGCCCTAATATTACTCGCCGACGAGCCCAGCTGGAAGAGGTTACGTCGTTGGGAATCCATGAGGTGAAAGCCGCGGGTTGACACCAGCTGATTGATAGGCTTCCTTCCATTTCAGCTTATTGTTATGTTTTACAATCTGCTGTCAAAGAGCCAAGACGCGTGTGTAGCAGCAATCCCCATTTTTCTGCTTGATTAGTCACAGACCCACCCCATGGCCATTGCTGTTCGGAAGGAACTCCAGCGCCACGGTAACAACGGAATGCCGCCGCGGTGAAAATGACGTTGACTCCACCGCAGCATGTTTGTTTGTTTGTCACATTTGCGCGCCCGCAACGCTCGTGTCCATCGGAGAGGGAAAACAATAGCAAAGTCGGGACCGGGAGCGGCCTCGCGGCCTCGCGGCCTCGCGGCCTCGCGGCTGGCATTGTAACGTTGCTGATTTACGCTTGGCAGCGTTGAAAACAATCCCATGAAAAAGCCAGAAAAATGAAAGCTGAAGATGTGTTGAGCGCAAGCCCGGTTTGTCCTGGGTTCGTTTTGTTTGATTTGGCTCGGAGAGGGCGCCAGCACCGATACGGCGTACAATTTGAGGTTGCAGTCTGTTGTGAACGCTCCACTGCGGCCGGCGTGCGCTCGGCTCAGCACGGGTACTTTGTGGAGTGCTTTTTATTTTGAAAGCACAATTGCATGATTCTTCACAACTTTGAGTTCACAAGGTGCAAGAACATTTGGCCGTAGCCAGCTGCCAGTGCAATCACTGCGGTATCCTTCGTTCACCTTTTATCTATCAAGCCGTCAAAGCGTTTTTCCCTACACTTAAGCCTGAATTCGAGGGCTCGGCCAAATCCAAAGCAGTGAATCCATTCAGCAACCAACTTTTTTCAAACGACATCAGACTGGCTTCATTGGCCGTCTCGGTGCGAAAGCAAAGCCCTCTCTCTTCCTTTGTTGTGCAAACGATCATTAAAAACAAAAGCAAAACAAACTGTCATGTGTCCGCAACATTATGCCAGAGGGATTTATTGGACTCAAACATTGGCTTATCATGACACAACCTGGGCCGCTTTCCGGATGTTTTGTTTTATTGATTTTTTTTGAAGGGAAGAGGACATTTATTCTTCGTAACCAAAATACTGAAGACAACCAGAGCAAGTGAGCATCAAAGAATATGATAAACAAAACAAAAAATCCAATCAAATCAATACTTCGAACCTTGCCAGAATGAAGGCAAATTTGCTAAAGCTGTTTCTGACGGCTCCAGTCTGTCACCGTCCAATGCTCGAGGCACACCACAAATGCGCCCCAACTTCCTGAAGCACAAATTGGAATAATGACATTTGCTGCAAGGGCAACTTCCAGTTCCTCAGCACCTGCAAGCAGCAAAGAGACAGACACGCCCACTAGCGTCAGCATGCTTCACTTCGCATTTTGGTGTCAGAGCTCAGCGCCGGCTTGTCCCTCTCAGGCATGTTCACTTTACAACCCAGGGATTGAGAACCGCCTCTGTTTTTGCAGGCCTCGTCACGCAGATAGCTCACGTCGCCGTCCCAATTCAACTCATTTGCGCTCAGCTTTTTGTTGCACTGAGCTTAATGACAATCACAGTGACATGAACCAAAACAGCGCCGCTGGGGGATGCAAAGATGAAGAGCTAAATTAGCTTTAGCTAATCAGAGGCTGCTTTTGCACCATGGTCTCGATCTACTGAGTAGATCATAGGAGTCCCGCGAATCAAATACGTATATTGTTGTGCAGACGTTGCCAAGTCGTTGCCATGAATATTGCCGACCTTGCATTCTTTTTCTTGAAATGACACGTCCGTGCCAGTGTGATGTTTTTCCTCGAACTCGTGATAAGGATGGTGGAGGTGTAAGCCCGAGGCAGACTTGACAGGTTCTTCATTAGTTCTTGTGTTGAGAAATCAGTGGCATGTTTTGACGTGTAAAATCCAGGGACACCACGTTTGACACGATGGAGAACCGATGTTGCTCATTTAAGGTGTCACCAGACAAACTCAGAAGAAACCCCCGAGCCCGTCGATGACATCATTTTCCATGGAGCATTTTCACTTTTCTTCCAATTCCAATTCAATCGATCACATTTCCAAGTTGTTTGGCGCAAAGGAAATGTCAAAATAATCCATTGAAGGGCAAAAACAGCTGTTGACATAAAAACCACAGTCAGTGATAATAACAGGCATGTGAGAAGTTTGAGACCGCACGGGGCGTCGTGGCTCCGCCCCTTCCAAAATGCTATGTGTAATGGCCTAACCTAACAATATGCAGTTTATTTGTAAATGCGGGATGGCCTGGCTTTCACACACTTGCCTTTGCAAGACAGAAGTCAATTTGTCACTGATTTTCATATTGATTGACATTTGTGCAGTTTGCGCTGGCAGGAAGCAAATATTTTCTGCAAGCTCGAGCCGCCTCACCTGTGCGGCCATCAGCGAGCGTGAGAGGCAAGAAATGCAGCGTGCAGGCAACGGTGGCAGATTTACGTGATTGCTGTCAATCGTATCACAGCCTGTTAATGGCCTCAAGCGAAGGCTGGAACGACTAATTGCTTTAGCAAGCTTGTTTTATTGCCGTGCCGGTCGGTCCCCCTTCTGTGCCAAAACCGAAAAAGCCTCACACATTGTCAACGTGCTCGTGCAATAAAATGTGTTTGCCTGTTAGCCACCAGCGCAAAACCGAGACAACGACCAGCTCAGCGTTTCGAGTCAACATTCAAATATTCATCAAATGTGTCATAACCGCTCACTGTCAGGCGGAATAGGCTCCACATCTGGACTTTGGTGGCTCCGTTGTTTATTTACAAGCCAGTCCGACAACACCGCCGCACGGCTCCGCTCCACTGCAAAAAGTGCGGTCGCGGACGTCATCCATTCAAAATGCGATGCGGAAATAGCGTGGAGACAATCGGAAGCCCGGCCAAGTGTGGGAGTTAGCCCGCTTAGCGCGGAAAACCGCATCCCGTCGACGCATCATTCTGTCTCGGTTCGTTTTATTTCTTTTCTTTTTTTTTCTTTGATTTGATTTGCCAATCGGATGAAAACGAACGTAAAAACCAAACATTTGTCAGGCCAGAAAAATGCTTTGGGTTTTTTGCAGTGACAATGAAAACTTCGCTTCCTTACTTGTCGAATATAGCCAATGATACATATGTGGTCTCACTGGCTATTCATTTGACTCTCTTTGGACACCACTTTCAGCCCAAACGTCAGTGTCACATGAAAACATGTCAAGCCAAGCTAAAGTGGATGGAAGTGGACACCTTTGGTTTGAACGTCCCGAATAATTCGATTTCCCCGCTGGATGAGCTCAAGTGCACACAATGTACCAAGGCTGCAGGGGAAGAATCTGAGCAAACGACCGGCGTCTGCTCCCATTTGCCTCGCTCTCATCCCGAGCCAAGTCGTCAGAAGGCTCTTTGAACCTGACACGAGCTCGAGTCTGCTCCGTCCCCATTGCGTGTGTACGTCTGGCCGATATAGGAGCTTGCGTGGCTAGTAGCAAAACATTTTGCTTGCACGCTTCCAATTCATGTTGCAGCTTCCAACCACAATGGCCACACTTCAATTTGAATTATGAGCATGGGTCCTTCAAGCACTGTTTGTGTTTTGGCGAGACATGCCCATCCAATTCTGTTTTTAAGACATCATTGAGTGCTGAGTGATTGTTTGGGATCCCCACATTCATTTGCACTGGAAATCTTCAGTCATGCTGAGGCCCCTAGATGCTCACTCATTTGTCATCAAGAACAACAAACAGCCATTCTAAACAGCCCCAATATTCTGTCGGATCTTCCAAACCGCTTTAACTTCACAAAGCCAAGACGTGAGCTACGGCCAGAACGGCGATCAACTGACGGCCACCGCGGCGGCCGACTAAATACAAGCAAAGCCATGAGACAACGAGAAACACCTGGACGAGACACCAGCGGCCGAGGAAGCCGATTGGTCCGTGGAAGCCGCCCGGCTGACGAGGACAGGTGGAAGGGAAAGACAGACAGATAGGTAGTTCATGAAAAAGGGAGAGCTGGACTACCAAAAAGCAAATGCAATGATAAATGTTTCACTTCATAAATACAGTAAGAGGTTAAAAACACAGTTCAGGACATTTTCAAATATAAGATAGTGGCCGCCTATTGAGAGCCGCTTCCCCTTTCCCGCACAAGGCACCGCTTGTCAAGCACGGGAACAAACTGTGCTTCCGATTGGAATGGAAGCGCGTCTAGCCAAATGGGACAGCAAAGGACAAACGGGGTCACCTTGGGCCAAAAGAAGACTGAAAAGACACCAGCGTTGGCTAAAGCGCGCCTCGCCTCTCACCCACTCGGCCAATTTTCACGGACGGTCACAAACAACGGCATTGTTTGTGCCGCCGTTCCCACTGTACCTCCCCAACACTGGGCTGGCTCCCTCTTGGACTTCCTCCCTCCTTGTGGTGGGGCAATTACTGTAACTGTCACTTTTTTGTTCTTTCTCATCCAAGGAAGAAAACGGAAAGTTTTTATGCCCCCCCCCTCCTTCCTGTGCCTTCATTCTTTTTGTCATCCCGCGGTGCGCGGCGTAAACTGTGTCCACTTCAATCACGATGTGCTCTCTGATTAGATGTTAGCTCAGCTGGGGACGCAAGCGGGCGGCCGGGCGGGGGGGGTATTTGGCCTCGGACGGTTAGTTGGGGTAAATAGCCAGTGCGGGCAAATGTCTGTCACGTGCGTGTGTGTCAGTCGATGGCGAGGGGTGTGACCTCGAGATGGGCCGGTTCCACCCAATCCGATGGGCCGCAACGATGCACACGCACACTGACACGCCCACATGTCCAGCGCCTAAGTGATACACCCCCAATGTCCTCCCTTCCCTCTCAACTTGATGCAAAAAGTTGACCAAGCGGCGTTGCGGCAGACAATCAAATGTTCGACACTGTGGAAAACTACAAAGCCGGAAGATCCATTTTCCGTTTCATCTTTGCGCAACTCGTTGGAAGGAAAACGTGTTGATTTTCTTCATTTTGCAATGAAGACGTATGACAGCTGCACAAGCCATTTCTACGTGGCGAACCAGAATTATTTGTCCTCATTTCTACTCTAGTTGAAAGTGACCGCACAAGACTATTTTGTTGATCGCTTGCGGTGTTTGTACGAAATGCGTGTCGGCCGAGTGGTTTGCGTACTGGCAGCACTCGTTTATTTTGTGACTGTGTGTCACACAAAACAGAGTAAACACAGCTTATAGAAGAAACCAAAGCAGCAATCCTTACTTGTCAACAGGCTTTTTTGTGCCCAACAGTGTGGCCCGCCCGGGTTGCCATTCTCGCCCCCGATGTGGACAAAAGACAGACCTCTAATGGAGTCAATAATTACAGGCGCTGGCTCTTCTGGGCTCCAATTGTGCAAATCCAGACGTGTGCCTGTGCATTAACTTCTAAACTGGGGACTGTGTTCTGTCAAATCAACTCAAAGTGTCATCTCAATGTATATATACGTATACAGGCTCATTCTACCGTGTAACCTTGTTGAGGGGTCGTCACGGCCACAAATCTCCATCTTTGAACCACGCCCCCTCGACTTGATGTCGAAACCGGCCTGTGGTGACTTCCTAGTTGCCGTGCAATCTTTTTGGTGACTTTTTGGAGGCTGGGCCAAGTGGCATTCTGCGTGCCGTGCCGTGCCGTGCCGTGCCGTGCCGTGCGCTGGCTACCCATCCGAAGCCTGCCTGATGTCTCAGACTCAAGTCTAAGAGGTTTATCAGCTCTGGCCTAGGAGATTAGACACCGCTTACTGCAGGGATGAATCCACTTTAAACGGTGCATTTGCATTTCAAGACAATCTCAGGAAGCGAGCTTCATCGTTATTTCCCAACAAATGAGTCTTAGCCTTCTGGGGGGGGTTTGCAAGTGTTGGCCAAAATGGAACGACACACTACCACCAAAAAAACATTTGGACAGTCTTTGGTTTTTGGAGAGACTAAAAACTGGAAAATTGCAAGAAAACAGTGCATTTGGAAGTCGACTGGTCAAAAGAGGACTTTCCTCCCCGTTCAACACCAGAAAGAGAGAAAATAAAACGTCAGCCGAGTGCGTAAATGAATACATAAGTTTATTTAAATAAATGCTTTGCCATAACAAAAAAAGACAAAGGTTACAAGAGTACATATAAATTACAAGTAGAATAAATATTACACAGTGATATTCGCTTGAATAATTTGACTTTTATTCTTATTTGTCATTGCAAATGCTGACCATTTGAATTCCCCCCTCCATCCGTCCAATTCAGAGCACCAAATTGATGCCAACCAAAGCAAATGTGTTACGTATTGAGAAAAAGCTGTGGTTACTGTACTACCAACGTATGAAAAGTGAGCTAAAAACCAAAATGGGGAGACACGAGGGAAACGCGAGCAAGTCGCCACTGACGCTGCGCCGCTTGTTGGCTCGGGTGAGATGTCAAATGCCGCAGCGGCTCCTCCTCCACATTTCCTCGGCTCCCGCCATGCTGTCTTACTAAGCGGCGTCTAATGATATGCGCTGAGTCGGGGGAAAGTGGCTCGGCCCTGAATATGTGCACTGTACCAGGTGATCGTTCTTCCTATGTCACCGCCTCGGAATTAAAAAAAAATAAAAATAAAAAATCAGGCCCTCTTGCTGCAAATGATGCAGAGCCCCTGTCAACAAATTTCCCCCAAAGTGACCCTTGAAAAGGTGAGCACGACATGACACGGACAACATCAAGTTTTTTTGTTTCTTTCTTTTCTTCTCTTTCACTGACTTCCTGTTGGATCAATATCAATGCTCGTCTGTTTCCTTTGTGGTTGTCGGGAGCTGTCGGGGGCAGTGCCTGCCTGCGCAAATTATATTCACAACTGCAAGCATGTTTTGTTTTGCGTGTTGCTTCACGTCCAAAACAAACGTCCTCTGGCAGCCGCTCGCTCTTTCTCTCTCTCTCTCTCTCTCGGCCAACTATATACGTACATTGGCAGTCACGCAACAAACAAGAAAATCAAAGAGGCTTGCATGAATCTTAGCTTATCACTCGGGAAGGACAAAATGGAGGTCCAACTGCCCATAGGTCACACTTCCGATCAAAGCGGGCAAAGGGAATTGTTCCTCTCGCTTGACCGACAGCGACCCCTTGACCCTTTGACCCCCGTGTCAAGTGTCGCTCCTAGCGAGGGGCTGTCTGAAAAAGTCAATGTCACCTGGGCGGTGTCCATTTTACCAATGAAATGTATTTGCATGAAGGAAGGCACTGGGAGGGGAGGGGAGGGGATGGGGGGGCACACACATATTCACAGATGGGGAGCAACTCGAGTGAAATGACGCAGCAGAAGCTTTAAAAAAAAAAACACACACACACACACACACACATTCAAGGACTAGATTTCAAAAACATGGTTCCACCAAACAGAGAGGAAAAAAAAGCACAGCTCGGGGTAAAAGCGGGCTACCTGAAGGCAAATCAAAAAGCACAAATGCAAGAGAATCTCGCCTGTCCGGACTTTGTACGTTTCATCGTGCGCTCGACTCAAATCGTCCAAATTGAGTCCCGTCGGGCGAAAAGCATTTTCCTCTCTTGCCTTTGATTTCACCGTCGCCGTTTGGCAGCGTCTGTTCAAAATAGGCACATTTGGCATATCGGGCTAGCTACGCACGCTCAAAGAGCCATGGGCGTCCTCTTTACGTTGCCAAACCACCAATTCACAGCGGACAGCCGTGTCCGAGCAGTGAAAAAAGGAAATCAAACCAGGGGAATGAAATAAAATGACATGATTTGGTTTTGTCTGGTATTGGCTGACAAAGCGAGCTAATAGGTAGCACCAGTGACGTGCGCTGAGGTTCATGACTGGGGACGCACTGACGTCAATCACCTCCCCCCACCCCCACCCCAATTAGTGAATAAATCTGCCGCACTGTCCCGACCACCTGAAAGCCAGCAACCCGCCCTCTCCCAGTTCAAAAAAAAACAAAACATTCCATACACATACTTCTGTCAGCCAGTTTTGTACAAGGGGTCCCGTGAGCCACATTTAGCGAGATGAGCGTTTGGTCAACAACAGAAGAGGAAAAAAAAATCTGCAGGTGTTCTTTTCATTTTCTCAACCCTCCTGTTATGTATGTCACGGGTCAAATGGACCCATGTCAAGTTTTTTTTTTTTTTTTTCCGGTATGAAACATTTGCTGCTTGGCATAATGGATGTACATAATCAATTCATTTCAAGAACATTGTCGCTGTTCCTGAGAATGGAACGTAACAGGAGGGTTCACAACTCTTGAGCTGAGACGGGAACATATACACGCGTTGTTCAGACCGGAAATGTAAGCCGTGCGTCTTGGAGGGGAGGAAAGGGGGGAAGAGAGAGAGAGAGGGGGGGGGGGGTGATGTTTGATTGTGGTCCTCGTATTCTGTTTGTCCTTTACTCGTTGTTGTTGTTGGTGCTCTCCAGGTCTTTACACTGGATGTCTCCGCCACTGTAATCCGTGCCGGGGAGTTGAACGCCGTACTTGTCCACACACCAACAGATGCCGCGCTTGCGGCCACGGGACGCCTTGCACTGCGGGTCCACAAGCGGGATTTGGTCGGACGACAGCCCACGCAAAAAAAGTAGCTGAAGAGGGCAAACTCACTCACCTGTTTGCGTTTGAAGAATCCTTTTCTGTCACAGTTAGGAAGGTACAAAGAGAGAGCCATGACTCGAGACGTATCTTTCATTCCCTGAATGATGCCGTCCAGTTTTCTCCGGCAGGGTCCCTGCAAACGTCGACCAATTCAAAGGTTTGCTTTGTATTCCGACAGACCGGCAGCTGCCATACTCACAAACTCGGGCTCGTGTTTGTCCATGGGCAGCGGGGAGTAGTCCATGGCGGAGCCCATGGAGCGCTGCTTGCCCAGCTTCCTCTTCAGCTCCTTGCGCATGGCGTGCACCTTTTTACTGTTGACAATGTCTTTGGTCAGGAGCGGCACCTTGGCCGGCTGCAGCTCCTCCGTCATCTCCGCCGCCGTCGTGTCCTCGTGCTCCCGGGACTCGGGCTCTGAACCCCGACAAAGAAACTGCGGTCAAAGTCAAGCCTGCCGTCCGTTTGTCCACCAAGGGACCGTCTCCGAGGCGGCCGTATCAGTCGCAAAGTTACTCGAATGCCAAAACGTCTTCAGCGTTACATCTTTGAGACCTTCGCTTGTTATTTGATATCGTTACACCTTCTCTGGCAATGACCAAAAACATTGATTCAGGAAGTCGGGACCCAAAGGCAACAGCAGGCAGGTGTTTGTGGAGACACCAGAGCTCGGCTGATGATCGGCAGCTGACACAAGGCTTCCAAAACACACATTACCCTTGGAAATCCGTTTTGCTTACTGACATTTTGTATCCCGGGTCGAGCCGAACCAGGAAAACCAACATTGTTGGTCTTTGAGGTTTGAGGGACTGCGTGGCTTTATTGCCGCTGCCAATTTCAAAGAGGGTATTGGATGTAGAAGTTCCGCGCATTGGACAACGCCATGTCAGATATTTTTACTAGAGCCGATAAATCAGAGACCAAAAGATTGGCCTCGACACCGGCGTCGGTAAGCACTCAGCTCCACTCGCACGGCCGGCCAAAAAGGAAGGACCTCGTTCGTAAAATCGATTGAGTCCGGATAAGACGGCTATACCTTGGATTCCACAGATTGTCTCGATAGGATCGTCCCTTGTCCTTAGTCCCTTGCTTCCCCTCCCCCTTCTATAAGCCAGCAGCCCGAGCAGAAGAGCTTTGAGGCCACAAAAAGAAGCCCTCGGCCCCCCCTTTGCGCCGCAAGTCGGTTAGCGCGGGGACTTTGCCAGACCTCGACTCGCCGGAGCGCCCGTGCCAGCGGATGACCCCGGCTATATTTATTTGACAAGGAAACCCGCTGCGGTGCAAAGGGCCAAGACGCGCTGAACCGGAGAGGAATTCTGGCTGCGGCCAAATACCGCTGTCCAAATATATTTGTTTGGAGTGAGACAATAGGCTGGTAAAGTCGCCCACCGGTTGCTACACTGCCTGGTTACCGTGGAGAAAGGCAACGGGGACACGAGCCACGAGAAACTGATGTTCAAAGAGCCTGACACAGCTTGAGTGTCTGGAGTCTCTGGTGGGTGGGTGGGTGGCAGGTTGTGGGGGCGCGGGGGGAGGGGGGGTCTACAAAGTGATTACCGGAATTGAGTCTTGGGCTTGTGCACAGCCATCTCTTTGAAATGAATCTCGCAACTCATGACTTGGCAGGCCTGGGCTTTGTGTTTGGATGTGTCCTTGTGTCTCTCTCTCTCTCTCTCTCTCTCGCTCTCTCTCTCTCACACAGACTGCACAGCTAAATATAAATACGGCATTCCCGTCTAGGCCTCCCCCTGACTGCTCTAGAAAACATACTTAATGCTTAGCCGGCGCGCTATTTGCTTGTGCACACATTTTAGCAGTCTCTTTTGGGTGTGAATAAACCAATCTTTGAGTTTGTTCATCTTTTGTGGGGGTGCGGTCTCCCGATGAGCAGGTGCACTGTGTTTCAGGTAGCTAGCCCTGTAGAAGAAAAAAAACAAAATGGAGGCCTGGAGGCATTCAAGTCAGCCAGGTGAGCCAAGTGGTGCTTGTTGGATTTCCCAGAATGACGTGTTGTGTCCGTCCGGCCTTTGCTTGGGTCTGAAATTCCATCTTTTTGAGGATGCAAGGGAGTTGCCGTTTCATCTCACCCGTGGCTAGGCTATGCTAATTACGGAGGTAAATGAGCCCGTGACGTTAGTAAACCATCCCTCCGCTTGAATATTTCACCATGAAGTGAGACAGAGGTGTGAACTAACCGGCAACAATGTTTAGGACTCGGTTTGAAGTTCAGAAACGTTTTATGATTTCAATTGGCATGTTTGCGACCCAATAAAAAGTGACAAAACCTTTAGAGCCTCCCCTCACTGAGCTTTCTCAATTCCTGACTCAACGTGAATCAGACAAACAAATGCAACATTCTTGCTTTTGAGCAAGGTAAATTGTGTCGAAGAAAGAGCTAGCTCCTCATCTTGTGCAGAGAAACCTCGAGCTTTTGTTTTCTGACGAACAATCGGATGCTGAGAAATCGCCAAAGACCAAATAAACAGAGGATGTGTGTTATTCCACAAAGGAAAAACAGCTTGTGGATCAAACAGCTGCAAAGCAATGGTCCATGTCCAAATTTTGCTCTGAGGTCTCGTCCCACCCGCATCTAACTTTGGCTTCCTAATGAGCTACATTGACGGACAAAATCTCTCCTTGGGTTCACAACAAGGGTCAAGGACCTTCAATCTCGGTCCTCGGGTGTCCCCGCTGCGGCACACTTGATGCAAATGATCAGCTGGAGGTGTGCAGAACATCAGGATCATTTCAACGGAAAAAGAGGCATTGCTTGCGACTGCCCTTGCGCAAATGAGACATTTGTTGCTAAGTGGGCAGCGACCAAAACAACACGCCTCGCTCTCAGTCTTCCTTGGAGGAAAGTAAGCCAATAGCAGCGTGGCAAAAGAAAAGTCCAAACAGTAGAAGGGATTACCGTTTTGTGTTCTTATGGTGATCGTGTTCCCGATACGCTCTGAGCTGATAATTGAGCGGCCGGTGCGAGACGTCGAATGGAGCAAATGTCGCCCTAAATATTTGCCGCCGACTGGTGCGTGTCGGGGGAGACGATTTGTTAACCGGCGACAGCGCCGAGAGTGTCGCGTGTCACCGTGATGACAAAGTAACTCCGGATCTTATATCGCTGTCAAAAGCCAATGTAGGCCTTTGGCTTTGGCATGTGCGCTCCGACTCCAACTCGCTGACCTTTTGCCGTAACTGGAGAACCTGCAAGGGATCCGTCTTGGGCGCTCAAGGTGAGATGGACGGACGGACGGACGGACAGATAGCAACAATGACGAGCTTTAGTTATTTGGCAAACGGATGGAGCTAAAGGTCCTATCTGAAGCTTAAAACGGCCCGCTGCCACAAAGTCATATCTGTTCCCGGGGGACAAAGCGACTCTCCCGATTCAGAGAACTCTTTTGGCCCCTAGACTCGGAGATGGAGCCACTAATGAATGCTTTGCTGGAACATGACCCCCAGACACCGCCGTGGCCTTTGCTTACACTACGTAATAGAAGAAGGGCGAGTGGAAATTCTCGACTCCCATTGTTGGGCCTCAAAACGTTTGGAAGCCGCTAGGGCTGCCGCTACGGCTGCCATCATGGCCTCCTGAGCTCCCCTCCGAGCGTTTACCTCGCTCAGCTGCAACAAACCAGAAGCTGGCCTTGTCGCTTCCAATCCACTCCGCCGCTTGACACTCAGAAATCCGAAAGTTTGCTGGGAGTCTGAGGTTATGGCATCGATGACGCCAAGGGAATTTAGGGCCACCAAATGCTTTGCAAAGGGAAGAAAATGAACCGCTGGCGGCAGGCAACTCACAGACACACAAAAGCAAAGACATCCCGGATGAGTCCAGAATCAAGAAAGCCTGCTTTGCGCTTGCCAACTATTGAGCTGACAAGTTGCTAACGCCTTTTGGAGTGGCCCACTCCTTGGCGGGATTTGAAGCCTCAACTCGCATCCCTCTCTCTCTCTCTCTCTCTCTCTCTCTCTGCTTTTGTCCAACACTCTGTCGCTCTCATTCCGCCGTTTGTCTCGCAGACGGATGCCGATTTAACGCTAATCGGGCCCCAGATAGCGCTCGGGCACAACTCAAAGAGTCAAGAAAAGCATTCTATTAGTCAAGTGGCATTTTCAAGAGGGTCCCTCTCGCCCAGTTGGCCTGTGAGATTGCAAATTGGTAAATGAGAGTAATGACTAACAGATCTCTGTAGGTGGCGGCACTGAGTGGCTTTGGATTTGAGTTGAAGTCAAGATTGGGGTGGATTCCGGCCTGAAGAGAAATGCGTTGCCGTGGTTTCGGAGACATCGGCGGGTAGAAATCTAAAAAATAGATCATCAGCCTGCCTTTTCAGACAAGTGAAGCTGAGAGATGTCAATCAAGCACGCGCCGTGAGATTTGGGCAAACAATCTGCAGAAAGCCTGCTTCGAATCAAATTAAGGCGCTAAGTTAATCAGGTGGCACCTGCCATCTGTCAAACTAACGGCTACTTTACCATTTGTTTTTTCTTTACATTCGCCCACCATCTGGGGTCTTGATCGAGGCTCGGTAAACGTTAGTCACCTGGCAAGTTGAATTGGAACGATGCTAATGAATCATCACAAATTCATTTCAAATGAGGAGTAACCGTTTTTGTTGATGACTCACTGATTGTATTTGTTGACCGTTCCAATGTTTTTTTGTTTTTGTTTTTTTAACTCAGGGCAGATTTCGTTGGAAAAATGCCATCATGCTTACTGGCAAACAAAATTGAAAATTGAATTGTTTTTAACTTGGTCGATTCGACCCATGCAGAGCAGGTTGCATTGGAAAGCTGTCAGTTTGCAAGTCATGATTTCATTGCAAATTTGTCATCGCATTGTATTTCATGAACTTGCACATGAGTCAAATTGACCCGCAACACACCCAGGGTGCTTCAACCAGCTTGACATCGCCCCCCGCGGTGCGCGCGCCATATGCACTGAGTTAAGAAGACATCATCGCGATGCCAAAAGCGCCCGCACACCCAGCACGCCCGCCCGCCCGCACGCACGCAGGGCCCCCATCGCCTCACCGCCCGCCCGCGCGCATGCACACGCCCTTACGTTCCTTACCTACGGGCGGGTGCGCCGGCTTGTATCCCTTCTGGTTGCTGCAGGCTCCGCGGCCGTGGAGGAGGGCGTGCAGGGGCTTCTCCTCGCCGCTGCGGGGTAGACAGCGCAGGCCCTGCGCGCACGTCCCCGTGTAGACGCCGCACGCCTGGCCCTCGCTCAGCGCGCACGTGAGGCAGCAGCCGCAACCCGGCTCCTTGACCAGCTGGCAGCCGCTCGGGATCGGCGGGCACATGGACCTGGCCTTGTCGTCGCACGGCTCGCACGGCACGTACGAAGCCCAGCAGCAGCAACCGCGCAGTCCCCACAGAAGCGTCCCCAACAGGCACAAAGTCCCAAACATTGTTGTCGTCTCGCCTAGTTATCGCGTAAAAGCGGCGCACAGGAGGAGGCGGAGGAGGAGGACCAGGAGGAGGAGGAGGCGGCGGCGGCGGCGGTGGGGGGAAAAGTGGACCGCTCTAATGAAGCACAATGCCTCAATCAGATAATCCAGTCTTAAAAGCTAAAGCCAAGAGTCTTTATCCAAGTGGTGCTGCGATCGAATTCAAAACAAGAGCAAAAAGCACCTTAATTGGAGACGTGCTCAAGTTGGCGCCCCAAACCTCCCAAAGGATCGCCCGCTCGCTGCAAAAAGAAGAAACTCCAAAAAAAGCAAAAGTCTTTGCGTTAGAGGGCGCCAAAAAGGCCAACAACTATAGCTGCATGCGCTCCCCTTCAATTAGTGCGACTTTCTCCAGCGGAGGCTCCGGAGCAGACTGATCAACTTGGGAGCTGCTTTGGCTTTTTAAAAACAGCCCGACGAGCCCAAACCCCGAACTATGAATACGTTCAACAGCAGCCGGGAAGGCAAGGCAAGGAAAGGAAAGGAAAGGGAAGGAAAGGAAAGGAAAGGAAAGGGGAGGCAAGGGAGGGGAAGCGAAGGGAAGGGAGGGGAGGGGAGGGGAGGGGAAGGGAGGCGCACTTGTTCCACGGCTTGGAGCCACGCCAAAACTCTCTCGCTGTCTCTCTCTCAGTCTCTCTCTGTCTCTCTCTGTCTCTAACACACACACACACACACACAGGCTGAGCTCATGCTGAGGTGCAAGACAGGAAGAAAAGTCACCACATTGAGCAAACTGAACACTGCAACATTCTGACGACAAAAGTGATCATAATCAAGAAAAACAACAACTTTGTATCCTCCTGTTGCGTTTCATTACTAAAGCAAAGACAAAAATACCAATGTGACTCACTGCATGTGTCAAAATATCATCCCATCTAGAAATGAATGATATGTCATTCGGAGAAAGAGGAAGGAAGGAATTCAGTTTTAGCCAAGGTTGTTAGTGGAAAGTCTTTGTCACACGTGTATGTTTTGGCTCTGCTGAGTGACAAACACTTCAAGTTTGCCTCGACCCAAAAAATAAATCAAATGATCTATCTAAAATGTAGTGAGCAACTAGTCTTCATCAAGGAAAAGTGGAGGAAAGTCTTAATTGGTGTCAAGGAAATAAGTTGAAGCAATGACGAGCCTGGTGGCACACACACACACACACACACGTGTTTAGAAGAGAGACACTGTTCGCGTGTGTTGCAGGCGAGCCTGACAAGCCAGTCTTGCGCTGACATTGTTGTCTGCATCCACAATAAGAGCTGATTGTTTCAGCGTGTGCTGCGCACATGTCATCCTCGGGCCGGCAGGCAGGCCGGCCGGCCGGCCAAGCTCAAGGCTGTTCTTTCCATCTCTGCAGCGGGAGATAGATCACTTGTCCTTCGTGTATCACACGCGGGTGCGTTTGCTTTCCAACAACTTGCCACGAATACTCTTCACAATGGTACGTAACTTTGTATGAAGTACTTATCGTGTGTGTCCGCTAGGAGGCACTGTTAGCGACGCTAAAGGGCGCAGGCTCATGTGTGGCAGGCAGGCAGGCAGCCAGGCAGGCAGGCAGGCAGGCAGGCAGCCAGGCAGCCAGGCAGCCAGGCAGCTATAGTGTAGTGTACAGCTGCATGGCAGGCTGAGTGTCAGTGCGGCTATTGGATGGTACCACCGGCGAGCCCAAAATAGACACCCGAGGGTTTGTTTTTAGCAAGAGCCTTTCCGCTCCAGAGAGAGTCAAAATAAGTCGTGACACGTTTGGAAGTTGACTTTGGATCCATCGGCCCATTATGCGTGCTCTTTTGCATGCATCCGCAGCAAATGGCCTTTATTGTGGAAGGCCCACCCGCTCTGAAGCGGTCGCCAGTCAGTCGCAAGCGGACGTAAGGACAAACCATTTTCAGGCTTTAATGGCAGAAAGAAATTCCAGCGGCCAGCTATCAGGAGAGTTAAATACACCTAAATAAATCAGGTCAAGCAAACGCGACGATGACTAAAAAAGACCAACGACAACACGGTGTAGGAGACAACCACCTCTGTCGAACATTGCAGCATCATTTCTTTTCCTCTTTCCGTGCATTGACTTTCAAAACAAATTCATGGCAGAGAGCCATCGTATGTATGCCTTCTATGTTGGGCAAGAAGCGAGCGAGCGAGCGAGCGAGCGAGCGAGCGAGCGAGCGAGCGAGCGAGCGGCGTGCTCTCGTCAACTGACCCTGCAATTTTCCAGATTCCCTCCACTCCCAAAGTGGACATTTCAAGTGCCAAAGTCTTGATCGAAGACAGAAAGGGCCAGACGCTGCCAGAAAACGCTCGTTAAAACAATTCAGCTGGATCGTAGATATTAGTTTGTCTTTGCAGTCATTCGATCGGTTCCCTAATCATTCTTGCGGCTGCGAGTCCGCACAAGTCCGGGTCGCTCGCTCCTCGCAGATGACGTGAAGGGGCAAAGCGGACGGACGGAGCCCTTCTGACTCGGGCTGACGGTCGAGCGGGGGGATCCGTTTTCTTTGGGAATGTAAATCGTCGTGCGGGGAAGAACGTCATTGCCACGGAGTCAGTTTGGGACAGAGTTTTCGCATCCGTAATCAATCTGGCCCAAAGTAAACCAGCCTCCGATGCTCTTCTTTGGCTTTCTGGGTTGCTTGAACGTTGTTATTGTACAAATCCAGCTTTGCATTTGTGCCAAGAATAACAAAGTGTTGACTTGACGCACAATACGGTCAACTCTTAATCAAGATATGAGTCACGAGGGAAACTCCCACCGAAAAAAAACGCCCGTATCAGCGTCAGCCTCCAAATTTGTTTGGAAATCATTTTGAAAAGGTACTTCCAGAAATGGACTCACTTTTGCACTCCAAATGCAATTTTAGGTCTCGCTCTGATGAAAAGGGCTCACCTATTGTTGCTTTTTTTTTACCTGGCTTGTCCCCAAGTTGACAGTGTTGCTATAGCGGCATTGTCAACAGCACGCTGCGGGTTTCAATTACCATCCAAATGGCTGCATGTGACCGCGAAAGGACCCGCACCATCTTGTAATGCGAGACCGAGCACAGCCAGCCCAGCCAGCCCAGCCGGCCGGGATGGAAACGCGGCAGATTGAGATAAGATGCCTGTTAAACTTCAAACTGTACACACGTGCGAGTCTTTTTATAGTCTATTAATGTATGCTACGCTCGGCCGAAAGCATTTCCAAAACAAAGCCCATTTAAACACGTGCGCCAAGCCACGCAGAGACGTTGGCGGGACGGCAACGCTCAAGCTTTGCGGCCTGGTCCGAGGCCAAACATTTACACATGCACGCACAAGCGCGCTTCCATGAGCTAAGCCTGGCTTTTGTGAAATGCTCATGTATCTGTGCGCTGTCCATTTGTATCATCTGACCCCCAACCCATTTGGGGATTTTGGATTGCGCCAGAAAAGATGATATCTTTCTTCTGGAGAGAAAAAAAAACAATAAATGGCAGAATGACAATTGAATGTCTCGAGGAATGATCGTAACTCTCCAGATTGAAAATGGAGGAAGTCAGCGAATTGATTTATTCCGGAATCACCAACGTCGTTTCAAAGTGAAAACAAATAGACACTAGCTAGCATAGCTAGCAGCTGGCGATTGCCACAATTGGAGCTGATAACCAGTCAAGTTGTTCTCCAGGGGTTAGCCGCTCCGAGCCTCTTACGTGCTGCGGACGGACGGCTTGGAACTTGTGGTTGTCAAAAGGGGAAAGCGGCTCAGCCTGCTCTCGCTTGAGTCACGCACCGCAACGTTGGACTGGAGATGAGCGTGATGTCGTGTCAGAGGGAGCGTGTCAACTGCAGGTCATCGGCCATCGCGAGCCATTGCGGTTTATTTGGGGGGTTTTGTGTTTTGATTGGCATCCACGTACCGAGAAGAGAAACGCACGCACGCACGCACCATCAAACGTTCCTCGATGCCAAATCAATGTGTGCGTGTATATTCTATAATTTACCATATGGCAACGAGCTGATCCTCCCCCCCCCTAAATTACCGGTTGTGTCGACTCAACCTCGGCGCTGTTTTCGCTGCAATGTATTAAGGTTTTCCCTCCAAAAACCACAGCAGCCAGCTATAATGAGGGGACATGTTTCATAAAAACTTGCAGGCTTTCAGTTGAGTGCGATTTTATGGTAGCTGAAATGTAAAAGACAAAAAAAAAAAACTTTGGCTGAGCTGTAAATCAGAAATTACACCCCGTTTGTCGAGGCATAAAAGTGACTGCGAGGCTCTCTGATTAGAGAGTGGCTTTGAATTTTGATTTGGTCAAGGCTCTGGCGGTGACTGTCATGCAGCAGCGGCGGCCCATCCGGAACGGGCCCGGAGGACAGCGCAGCTTTTGCAGCCTATGTAATTACATCGTAAATGATTCAAAGCCAAACACCGAGGCCTTCGTTTGCAAAAGCAGCTTACGAGGAAGCCTCTGGCACTCGGGAGTCAGAGGACGGACGGACACCTCCGACGTTTGCACCTGCAAAAGGCGGACCAATGGCGTTGAAGCCCGCCCAAACTCCTAGCAAAGGGAGATCTGCGAGTCTGATGTGTTTGGCTCTGCGCAGGCAGATCCAATGAATGTGTTTTTGTGGGCAGGTCGGAGCCAATGAATCTTAAAAGCGCGAGTGACCTTCGCCAAGTTCAGCGTTCATCTCGGTGAATAAACACGTGCGTAATAATTAACTCGCTGTGAACCCGGATTGGCTTTGTCAAAGTCATCGCTCAGTACTCCCTGCTCATTCTTCACGCGGACAATCATAAATTATTGTGCAAGCTCAGCGTTTCGGGTCATCCAGCCCTGAAACGGAGATTTTTGTTTTCTTCCAGGTTCAATGTCTTGATTCAGCACAATGCAAGTTTACAGAATGTTTGCCGGAGTCATCGCTCTCTCTCTCTCTCTCTCTCTCTCTCTCTCGCTCTCTCTCTCTCTCTCTCTGCATGACTGGCACGCAGGTAGCGACCGCGCAGTGGAAAACGGATCGCTTCGAATCGATCATGTCAAGTCAAGTCAAGTCAAGTCAAGTCAAGTCAAGTCAAGTTTATTTGTATAGCCCTAAATCACAAGCAGTCTCAAAGGGCTTCACATAGACAAAAATTGACAATTATTCTCAAAGCATCCCCTGATCTTAAGCTCCCAAATCATGTGTTTTCATTCTTTGCGGCGTTTCGCCATCTCCGACTAACCTTGAAAGCAAACAGGCTTGCCAGGGATTGCCTGGATTTGGCTTCCTAAAATCGGCAAAGTGAACGAAAGCAAAATGAATGAATGCCAAAGCATTCTGCATTATTTAAGGCTATAGGAAAGATACGTACCTCAGCGAAGGCCGCCGCCATATTCACAAGGTCCGGCGTATACATGGACTAGAACGAGGCGTGGAGTTGCTACCAACGGCGCAGTTTCTTCTTCTCACTCAACTGAGACGACGTCTATTCTCCACATCTGTGTCGGAACATCTGCCTGGCCCAAAATAACTGAAACACACACAACAAATTTCAGTGAAAGAATATTCATCGTCCGTGTCCGTACACAAAGCGAGTCCAAGATCGGGACGACATCATCGGCGGGCATGTTTGGGACGGTGGGCATCGCTCTGCTAAACCCTTCCATGTGTGCTGAGGTTCCCGAGGGAATCCATCAAGCGGAACTTTGCGTGGGCTCTCTGAGGTAATGTCACCCTGATGCTAATCTTCTCTGCCATAATCAGCATCCATCAAAAGGAAGGGAATGAATGACATGCTAAATAACCAACAATCTGCTTGAGATCATCTTGATAAACCACAAGTTCACAACTCTTGCTGCCTGGCTGCCTGCCTGCCTGCCTGCCTGCCTGCCTGCCACAAAGCCATTTTCTGGCAGGCTCCAACATTTTTACGTCCGGACGGTGTGATGAAGAAAGATCCGACTTCACTTGAACAACGTGGCGCGTGGTACGCACCTGGAGCCGAAAAACTGCTGCGCTTGGCACTTTGAGCGCAGCATCTGGAGGTTAATGACCTCGCAACAAAACTTCCCAGCATGTTCTTATAAAATGCGGAGCTCTCGTTTCTTTGCGTGCAGTCCCGAGTGCCAAGATACATCATCAGCCCGATTGAAGGACAAGAACTCACCCAGAAGGTTTCTGAACGTATATTTCTCAAGGCTCACATTCTCGGAGACAAAGGCGTTGGTTTGTTTTTTTCTAGTTGCCAGTATTGTGCGTATATCCCGCCGAAGCGCAGCAAAGGAACGCTGTTTTCTTTCCTTGACGTCACGTTGACGCTCTCTTGACGAACGTGCGCCGAGTTTCCCCACTGCTTTTTATCTGGACGACATCTTGGAGCGAGCATGACGCCAGCTAGAAAATGGCTGTGGAAATGGAGGTTGCGTCAATGCGAAATGTGTGTCAGGCTGACGGGGTGGCAATACGGCGGGAATGAAACAGCTCGAGTGACTTGAGGAACAGAAGAACTTGGAGGCCAAACTGTTATTAATGGTGTCAATAATGAGTTGAGACAAAGTTTATTGGGACTTTTTTTTTCTTCTTCTTCATTTCCAGCACTTTTGGATGAGTCGACATAGCCCGGGTCAAAGTGACGCAGGAACATTTTTGCTGTTGCTGAGAAAATCAGATCAGAGGAGGGCGAAGATCAAATATGTGCTTCTTCACGGCTCACTTGGGAGCTCCACGTCCACACTGGATCCGCATGGCTCGCGCTGTGTTGTGAAAGTCCCACTCGCTCATGTGCTGTGATTTACTGGCACTATCTGAGCGAGGACAGCGCAAGCGCTGCTATTCCGAGCTTGATTTGCAGTTGTTGTCAACGAGTCTTTGGGTCTGACAGATTGAGAGCGAGGCCAACGCCGCCTATGGACGCCAATGTTTGACACATATCATGCCAAGATGTATTTTCCAAAGAGGAGGCCAACTGTTTGGATTGAGTAGCACCTGCAATTTGCACCTTTTTGCATCCAGATCTGGAAAAAGGCACAAAAAAAGGCCTTGGAAGTTTGAAGCCATCCATTCCTCACATGAGCCTTTTATCGAATATGTCAAAAGTTTGAGGGAAAATGATTCGGGGCAGGGGAGGGCATTAAATTTGAGTGCAAACATATGAAGAGGGAACTCATGCAGTCATCATTTCTCCGCAAGGCTGCCGTTCTACCGAGAAATCTTTCATCGAACGATTTGCTTGGACTTTTGCGACGGGTGTCATTTACTGAGCCCGGCTCCGGATAACAATGAAATAAGACTTGGGTGTACAGACAAGGTGCTCTATCGGCCCAAAAGAATATTTCAGTGGCCATTTTGAAAGGCCTCCTTTCTTTCTTTCTTTCTTTCTTTCTTTCTTTCTTTCTTTCTTTCTTTCTTTCTTTCTTTCTTTCTTTCTTTCTTTCTTTCTTTCTTTCTTTCTTTCTTTCTTTCTTTCTTCCCCCCGTTGGCTTTTTCGGCCGACAGCTGAAAAACAGCGCACCTTCCAAGTGAATTCCTTGTAAAGTTTTCCACGCTCTTTCCATCTGCTGTGTAACAGCTGCTGCAGATTTGTTTCCTCTTTGCCAACGTTTGTCAACACGGTTCTTTTCACCGGCGTCCACTTTGCATCGTCACGAGTGTTTGCCGGGCCGTTTTCTTTTTCTTTATCAACGGAGCCGTGTGAGTACCATGGAAACATGTTCTAAGATGTAATCCTTGAGCAAACATCTGAGGTGCACGGCCCACTTGATCCAAACGACCGTGACGCCGCGGACCAATCAGATAAGAGCGGCAACCCGACGAGGCAGGTTGCCGCCACCTTTTGGACCCAGCCGCGTCTCGTAACTGCTGATGAGGCACTTTCTCTCGGCGCCAGATCCATCAAATGCCTTTGATTTCATTTGGGAGGCGTTGCCACAGAAAACACAAAGCAAAACAGAACGGAATCAATCACGACTCGTCCTTCTTTTTGATGACGACGACGACGACGTCGGGCCACACTTTGAGGGCCCGAACAGCAAAAACTCTTTTGGTTGATGCCATGTTGTTTTCTTCCAGAAGGTGAGCTCACACAAACCACGTTGGCCGAGAAGGCCGGTTGCCACAGAACTTCATCCTCCGGTCAAGTTCTCTCCTGCGTGTCTCGACGGACCTTGCTTTGTCAAATTGGGTCAGGAAGGGGCCTTCTCAGATTTCCATTCACTGACTTTGGGACCAATCTTCTGGACAATTTCATGCCCCCCGCCCTCCAATAGAGCAAAAACCATGAATGGTGGCAGAAGCCGCTTTAAATCTGCCAATGAGGAAAAGAACGGTCGCTCTCCGTACGGTACTATTGTTAGAAATAGGCGGCGTAACTAAAGCGGATGATTCGCTGGCAGTGGGAAAATAGTGGTCGTGTCTCGTTGCGTCAGGGCAGTAACCGGTTTCTAGTTTCATCCGCCGCACGAAGAGTTGAAAAGGGATACCTGAAGAGGACGTCACTTGATAAGCGATGCCCGCGGAACCTAAGCGGGATAATAATAGTTTGGTACAGGATATAATCACATGGGTGCTTGCTTGGGTGAGATGATTGCTCTGAAGCTACACGCGACTTGCACACCCAAAGACAGATGTACACTTTTTTCTTCAAACCCGACACTCGTTGCAATTGGAAGGGTGCTTGCCTCTGGCTGTTGGATTGAGCGCCCCGGATTCGGCTGGAATGGCCAGAAATTCCAATGAATTATTATGATTATATTTATTCTTATATTTATATTATTATCATATATACTATATTTTTTTATTATATATTTTTTTTATCATTTTTTATTTGTATTATTATATCTTTTTCTTTTTTTTCTATTTATGTATTCTTACGCTTGGTACAGTTGCGGTATCCGAAACAAAAATGGAACGGGAAAGCACAAAAATACTTCACGTTGACATTGGACTTCTACACGTGCCTAGGGTATTTTTTTCTCCTCTCCATATAGAATCTGTGCATTTCACGAGAGAGAGGCTCGCTGCCACAATGCATGTGCGTGCGTGCGTGCGTGCAGCCATGCATAAGGTCCATAAATGAAAGCTTATGCAAAAGTCTTGTGGGCGACTTGTGATGAACTGCACAGCTCGGGCGCACTGCGGTGAAGGCACGCCGCTTTCATTTTGCAGCTGCTTGCTTGATACGCACCGTCAAGCGCCCTTCTCACCACATACCAGAGTGGCCAAAATAGGTTTTGGGGAGTTTTTTTTAGCATGCATAACACCAAGTTGACTTATTAATAAAGTGTTCTCTTGCTAAGACGTTGATCGGTTCATCTTTTTGGTTACCTCTCGGTAAAAACGTCAGTCAGCACGTTTGCAAATGCTTTGTCGTTCAATCGTGCAAGCACAAGATGGAAGACTTTTGCTAAGGCCGCATCTGCGCAAGCTCTTCGTCGCGTAAGATGTTCTTGCAACAATCCCCAACGGATTCAAGCCAGACCAGATGCACTCGTCCACCTGAATGTGCTTGTGGCCGATACGAGGGTCACGAGCCCTGACGGTAGCACAACTAGCAAGCTAGCTGACGCATCATCCATCAAAACACCGACTTCCTTCCAACTCGACTTATATTCTGACCAAAGTCCACGCAAGGCGCCAAATGTGATCAAAACATCACGTCTCACCCAGACATCTTCATGGCACTCGAGAAAGGTGAGCGGAACGGGGCGTGAAGGGATCCATACGCTTTTCTGGACTTTCTCACAGTTTGTTTGACTTGCCAGATAATTCCAAGTGATCCGGCGAGGCCCGCGGGGAACTACCGCAGGCGGGCTGTCGGGACGCTGGACAGCCGCCAAACATCTCGTTAGTAGCGGCTCCGTGACGTGGCCTCGTTCCTCGACAAGGAAAGCCCGCTCTGCCTACTCTGCCTTTTTCCAACCGGCTCCTTGCATGAGGTGGCACAAACGGGCTCACCTGGATTCAATTGCTCCAAACGTGCTCACCTGGATTCAACCGCACCAAACGTGCTCACCTGGATTCACTCAAGCCAAACGTGCTCACCTGGATTCAATGGCACCAAACGGGCTCACCTGGATTCAATCACACCAAACGGGCTCATTTGTGCCACTTCAGGCTCTCATCGAGGAAAGATGAAGTAAGCCTCAATCGGAAATATTACGTATAAAGTATTTGTCGTTTGATGCCGCCAACTGATAAGAAAGCAAGTTTTAGCTCATCGTTCTAGCTACATTTACATTTAAATCAATGAAAAGTCCAAAAGCTTTTTGTGGAGTCTAAATTTCAAAATAACAGTCTTTTAACAAATGCACATCAGCAACACAAAACCGAACAGCCTTTTTGCCATTTTTTGCTTTGTCAGCAAGAGGACAAAGCTGACATTGGTTTTGAGCCCCATCACACTGGATTGCTCTTGGCATGTTTGGTAAACAGAAGGGGAAGCGCCCCGCCCCCACCCCCCAACCTTGCACCTTCCCCGATCTATCCCTTGGCCATTGTGAAGGCGGTGGCTGCCGACGTTTGCAAATGTCAACAAGATGGCCGCTCTTTTTAGGACACATCCGTCCGTCCCCTCGCGTCGGAAGGAATCCATTTCACAGTGACAGCGACACGCGTTCACAGATGAGCACATGTGAAAAGGGGGGGGGCCTCCATTGAGCGGGAAGCGAGCCGACTGGCCGGCCGGGTTCTACCCCGTGGAGAGAGTTTGGCGCACAACCAGGTTCCCATGCACTGACATTTGCAAAGTTTCAGGGTGTGCCGAATGCTGGCTCGCGGCATGCCAAGTGAGTCTGAAGCCAGCGAGCCAACCAGCCAGCGAGCCAGCCAGCCAGCGAGCCAGCCAGCCAGCCAGCCAGCCAGCCAGCCAGCCAGCCAGCCAGCCAGCCAGCGAGCGGCGGCTGAACTTTTGAACCTGTCACCTTGCCTTTCTTCCCCACAACTGCATGTGAACTTTGCCTGCTTTTGTGTTATGAGCCGAAGATGGACTCTGAGTGAACTTTCCGCTCGTTCCCCGTTTGAACACACGCAGGCACAAATACTCCCCCTAACACATGACGCGCGACAAACTCCAGCAGGAATTCATTATCTGTTTGAACGTTTTGACTTAAATGATTGCAACTAGAGGCTGGAGCGGACATTTTGTTTCTTTGCTCCTGTTCGAAACGGTATAAAATATGCACGTGCACATTTATAGGGTTAAGCTTGTGAGTTGTTCCACCTCCACAGAGGAATGTGAAAAAGGATTTTGTTTGTGCTGAACCATAAAAACATGGTGTGATTGTCAAAATTGTAAAAATGGTGTTATTTCCTCAATTTGAGCGGCGACGTTGATGACTCAGCACATACGTACATTGATCCATCCTCAATATTGTTGGATTTGATTGGTCCCTCTCAGCACATTCTTCAAATGCATCTCCTGAAGATGGGAGCAAGAAATGAAATGTGTCAGATGGAGCCCAGCAGCACCTGGATCCCCCTGGATCTGGCTGGCCGGGTGGAAAAATCCTTGGGCTCGCTTGCTCACGTCCGTAACCTGGCTCGCTGTCGCTCTGCCCCGCTTCCATCTCACTGGAAAGTCTTTTTCAGCTGCTGGAAAGTGAGACGGACGCTCCCTGGCGAGCCTAAATAAATACTCCCGTCTCAAATGTCTATGCGTGCGGCGGCGCTCTGCTGGAGGATGGTTCAATTAAGCGGCAGGCAGGCAGGCAGGCAGGCAGGCAGGCAGGCAGGCAGGCAGGCAGGCAGGCAGGCAGGCAGGCAGGCAGGCAGGCAGGCAGGCAGGCAGGCAGGCAGGCAGGCAGGCAGGCAGGCAGCCACGCAGGCAGGCAGCCACGCAGGCAGGCAGGCAGGCAGGCAGGCAGGCAGCCACGCAGGCAGGCAGCCACGCAGGCAGGCAGGCAGGCCCAATCTTTTTCTAAAAGTCTACACACCCTAGTTTACATGTCATGTCAAGGTGAATCAGAACACACGTGCATTTTTTTGGGGTTTCTCGACAAAATGGATCATATACTCTGATGGCAGAATAAAACAAAAGCAAAGAAAGGAAATGAGTCAAGTAGACAACAAAGCCGTTCATGTGGCTTTGCTTGGTAGCGCACGGTGAATCTATTCTATCGTGTCATTTGACCAATTTTTCAGACGGTAGCACCGATGACTTTTCGTAAACTTTTTTTCCAGCTGTTTGGAGCAGAAAATGAGCACTTCATAAAACTGCTAGAAGGAAGGAAGGGAGCGTGCAGGTGCTGGGATGCATGTTGAGCACAAAGTCCAGGAGCAGTGAATTTGCCCGCATGTCAGATTTATGCGATAGCTCGCAATCATACCTTTAAGATGCTTAAGAGACTTGAAGGGTCCCAAAGCTCCAGTAGGAAGGAATAATTGATTGCAAATGATTTTGCAGAGCTTCCAGCTACGGGGAGAACCGGCAGGCCTGAAAAGTGAGAGGGACTTTTCATGAAAAAAGCTTCCAGTTCCAATGACGCTCTCTTTGCGAGCCAAAAGCTCCGGCCCGCCAATCTCTGGTTAACCCTAAACCAATTAGCTTGACTGCTGGCGACAGGAGAAGTGAGGATGGGCGCCACCTACCAAATGACGATGCTTGGATTTTTGGACAGATGGGATTCCTGGGTGGGGTCAGCGGAAGCCTCGGTCTGCTCTGGCCATCTGGAAAAGTGCTCTGATGATGAGGTGAAGAAAAGTGCCTCACCCCCCCTGGACCTTCAGCACCAGCCAATGATGTGTGCCATGCGAAGGAAGACGGAAAAAAAAAAAATGCTCCTTCCAGCTGTCCTGTGATTCTTTCACCATTTGTGTGAGCCTGCCGCCAGCTTCCTTCCTTCCTTCCTTCCTTCCTCTCCTGTGATTGGCTTGCTCACATTTGGTGAGAAATTCTACAGGGGCAATTTCATAACATTGGAAACGCTCCGATTTTGATTTTCTGTCCTTTCTTTTTGGAGCAGGAACTCATTTGCAGAGACCGAAAATACCTCACAGGGCGTACTTCGTGAGCTAAAGCAGTAGGAAGGCGGAGCCTGAGACCAGTTCTGTCATCTGGAGCGCGTTTGAAGCCGGGGCCTTAGACCAGTTGGGCAATCTGGACCGCGAGCCACGACGCCACCTAAAACAAGAAGTTACAGTCACATTGGAAGCGTAAAACCCCAAGCCAAACCCCAAAAGGTCCAGGAATGCCAAAGAATAAAAACACATCGTATTCAGTCACTTAAAATATACGAGAAAGTTGCATATCAGTTGATACCTCAACGTGTGTGTGTGTGTGTGTGTGTGTGTGTGTGTGTGTGTGTGTGTGTGTGTGTGTGTGTGTGTGTGTGTGTGCGCGTGCGTGTCGTTCTTGGGACCTGAAGCGAGTGGTTTTGCTTTGGCTTTTCCATGCTTGGAAAGACTTGAGGAGTCCAATCTCCTCCTGCGCTTGTCTTCAGCTCTTTGGAGGCCACAATGCCAGAGTCCTTCTGTCAGCCTCCCTCGCTTTTGTTGATGACTTCTTTTGGAAAGGAGAAGAACGTGTGAGAGAGGAGATACTGGACCACATACGGGTCCTGTCCCGCTGTGTAACGCTCCATATTGACAAAATGCAAGTATCATACACTATTGAACTTTATTTTTCTTTGAATGAAGGCCTTAAATGACTCTGGATTTTAACGTGGTGTCCTTTTCCACTGGTCCGAACATCAAGGCCCGTCTGTCGGTCCGTCCGTCATCTTTGCCTGTAATGAGAATTTTTTGGAAGGAGAAGGAAGCAGATTATTGTCCGCTTCTCTCGGCCTCTGCCAAAGTCATTGACGGTGGACGGATGGAAGATCCATTTTGACAAATCACATTTGGAATATGGGAGCACAAGTGAAGCGGTTATCAATGCAAAGAGCCAAAGTGGAGGAGGCGGAGCCTTCCATTGGTGAGTAAGCACATGTCTTGGGTTGGGCAGGGCAGGGCAGGGCAGGGCAGGGCAGGGCAGGGCAGGGCAGGGCAGGGCAGGGCAGGGCAGGGCGTGCTCGCTGATGCATGCAACATGTACTATTTCCAAATCTCATTTCCACCAGCAGACATATTGCGAAGCCATCTATTTTGCCGTTCCCGCGCGAGGAGTTAAAATGCAAACGACCTGCCGGCCGGCCGGCCGTTAATCTCGTCAGGGAAGGAAAAAGTTCGTGTTGAGTTTAATCACGGGTTCCGCTTTTTACGTGCATCCACACGTCTGTATGGAAAGAAGCGGACGGGCTCCACCCAACGTCATTTTCCAGCATTTCTCTCTTGCCTCCCTAATCATCTTTCTGCCCAAACAGTGGAGATGTGTTGCACCTATGTGCTCCTCCGCCAAGGCAAGTCAGATGAGGGGGAAGGAAGGAAGGAAGGAAGGAAGGAAGGAAGGAAGGAAGGAAGGAAGGAAGGAAGGAAGGAAGGAAGGAAGGAAGGAAGGAAGGAAGGAAGGAAGGAAGGAACATTTTGGGCACGTGCAACAAGTCCATCATGTGGACCTAGTATCCTCTCTAAACAATAGACAACCACAGTCAGATCCTTTTACATTGAAGGACCGTCCCCACAGATTACATCCACTTTTCCCTATGTAAAGAACCTACATAAGGCCTGGACTACACTACCATGTTTTTTTTTTCTTTTCCTCAAGAAAATAAGATTGACTGCAATGGAGGGCGGGGATGGCACTAGACTGGGCCAAGGCGCTGCTCTGACCCCGTGAGAAATTTGTGTAACTCTCATGTTCCAGCCATGGAGGGAGGCGTACATCTGCCAGGGGAATTTGGATCCTCATCAAATAGTTTCAGTGTGGTTGGTCATCCAACTTTTCAGAGGGTGAGCACGATCATATTACCGAGTTTACATCAATTTTTATAGCTGGCTTTCACTCAATTTATTGACACACACACACACACACACACACACACACACACACACACACACACACACACACACACACACACACACACACACACACACACACACACACACACACACACACACACACACACACACACACACACACACACACACACACACAGAGCGGCCTGGGTATTTGTTCTGACTGGTACGTCCAATTGCTAAGTGGAGGTCAGCCAAGAGACTTGGACGAACTGAAGCCTTTATTGAGGATCAGAAATGTTCCGGTCCGAGGGGCCGAGTCAAGTACGGGGCGGCTTGTTAGGTCCAAAGAATGCTTCCAAAAAAGAGAAATGAAAAAATGCGAACGGATGAAAGTCCATCGGAGAAAGTTCATGCAGGCGCTTTTTCACTTGCTGATGATTCTAACGGATGCAGGCGCATATTTCTCACAAACTGGCAGCTGAAAAGCTTCTTGACTGATATACGGTCCCGGGGAAAGACTCACTCTTGCTATTAGTGGCCATGCGAGGCTCTTCAAGACGGTGGTCCATCATCAATCAGCACAAATATTCACCAGGTCCCCTCAAGTCCTTTTTTGGTAGCAAGTTGAGTTGAGATTGGGAGATTTGCAGCATTTGATTTGAAATTTGCCATTTTCAACAAAATGGATGGAGGGAGGGAGGGAGGGATGGATGGATGGATGGATGGATGGATGGATGGATGGATGGATGGATGGATGGATGGATGGATGGATGGATGGATGGATGGATGGATGGATGGATGGATGGATGGATGGATGGATGGATGGATGGATGGATGGATGGATGGATGGATGGATGGATGGATGGATGGATGGATGGATGGATGGATGGATGGATGGATGGGCAACTAGTCCAAGCCCTAAGCACTCCACTGCTTGTGGAAATGAAAAATCATTCGAGATAGTGTCTCCCGTTTGATTTTCCAGGCCAAACAAAAAGTACTCACAGTCTCTTATGAACCCATTTCAAATGTTTCATTTTGCCCCATTAGCTGCATCGGATGTAATGTTTTGGGCTAAAAGTAAAATTGCTGTCTTGGGCTGGTAGACGCAAAATGAACATTGACAACAGCAAGCAAGTCAAAAAAACAACAACTATCTTTTGTGTTGTCGACATGCACGGTGGAAGTGGAGTGGACCTATTCTTGATGACATGAGCCACTAAATCCATTTATGGATGGCTGCGCTTTGCGATTGCCCAGGGAACAGAGAGTTAGCCACGAGTTAGCGCACTTATTTTCAGAGCCATAAAATGTCAACTCATCCAGCAGCAGCAGCAGCAGCAGCAGCAGCAGCAGCAAAAACAGACTGCAAGGCTGAAAGGCTCATCGAGGTTGTCGCTCGCTGGTCACACAAGATTGGAGATGCACCTGATGCAAATCATCTGGATCATTTCCGTCAGGTGTGTTGGACCCAGGAAATACTTCACTTTTCTACTTCAAATCTGAATGCAATGTTTGACGCCAAATCCTTCAGTACAAATCATTTCTTATCTTTCAAAATGAGAACTACAATGTGCACCCAATGTAATCAAATCCAAATTGATCTGATGAGAGCTTGACAATGGTTGTGGCTGACTATTTTTCTTCCCTTCCCAGAGATGCAAGCTCTGCTGTGGTTCGACTATCTGGAATACAAAAGGAAAAAAACTGGTGCGGTGTGACATCCAGTATGATATCTTGATGCTGGAGGTGGTTAGATCCCCAGCAAAAGACGTCATTGGCGCAAAACCAGTGAGGGATGAGGAACATGTGTGAGTAAATTCACAAGGTTAGAGAAACAAACGTTTGGTAATGTCAACATCCCGTCCGTCCGCTCGCTCACTTCCTGCTCCCGTCCGATGACTGAATGAACTGGACATTTCAGCACTTTCCCAGTGTGGGCGGCCAGTCGGCGAGCACGCCCGGATCCGCGTCACGCGCAATTCCTTTGGCGCCCATCACGCTGCTCCCTCCGTCCCGGCCAGCTCAATCTGCATTTTCCTGGATTTCTTTGGGTACTGTAAAGTTCATGTAGTGCACGCAGGTCTTGCGGCATGCGGCGTGGGTGTGAACACGTATTTTGTTTCATTTTCAAAGCGTGTTTTGGAAACAGACATCCGATTATGGCTGTTTGTTCTTGGCACTTTGCGAAGCCACCAAAGTGAAATTAGCAGACTCTCGTTTCACTTAAATGTGGGTATAATAACAGAGTGAGGCGCTATGAGAGGTACTGAACAACATTTCAAAACAAAACGAAATGTTCTCGCTGGGAATTTAGTGGTGCCCTGGGTGCAAACTTGAGAGGTGGATCAAGTGATCTGAAAGTGCTACAAGACCTGGAGCAAATCTTCTACCTATCCCAAATCCCATTTTAAAACGGTCCGGACGAGTATGGATCCAAAACACCGAGTGTTCCTCTTGACGTGGCTTTAGACAAAACCCAACACTTGGCGATCTTGAGAAGTTTTTGTTGTTCAGACAAGCTGATGTCGCTTTCCAACGCAGTGCCTTCAGCAGGCCTCCAGCATTTGTGAAGCGCGTGAGGTGTCGCTGACATGACAAAGATGAAAATGAAAGTGCGCGGCTAACATGCATTTGCTCTTAAAGCGGCAGGTCCGGGCATGCATTTTTCATCTGGCGCAGCCTCCAAGAATCCGTCGTCGCCTCCAAAAGAATCATGCGGAGGAAAAAAAAAAAACACAGCTCGACAGAGTACGGTGTCAGTCAGTCTGCAGACGCGATAGCCCCTCCTCGGCCATCGAAACATTTGGCTCAAGGTGAGAGCCAAACCGGCGACGCAAGCAGAGGATTTTGTTGATCAAGTCAAGTTTCTTTATGCGACAGTCTCAAAGGGCTTCATATAAATCATTGACATCCCTTGGTGTGGACCTCCCAATCAGCCAAGGGAAAGGGCAGACAAAAGTGGTGGGAAAAAAGCAGGGCGCCAACGTTGACTGTGGTGTACCTGTCCCGGACCCGTCCCACCTGTCCAGGGCGGCTCCAAACAAATTGGACTTTTCCATTCATTGACTTTGAAGCTCCGATGATTTCTCCTTTGGTTCCACGGTGCACGGTGGGTGGTACACCTCCTTTTTGTTTACTTTTCATCCTGGTCATATTAAGAAGATGTCAGCTTGTTGCCACGTCCAAACATGCCTTGGCTTGACATTAACACTTTGAAGAAATTAAAACAATCTTCCTTCATTTGGCAAAATGGAATCCCACTAAATCATAGACCTCAAGTGAGCGAGTCCCCTGCGGTATATTTTGGATTCCTTTGTGGTGACACAGAAATAGTTTTGCAAAAGAATTTCGACTTTAGCAGTCATTACATTTCCAGCGTCATTATCATGTGCTAATGAGTACGAGTGGCGGGCGGGCGGGCGGGCAGGCTTGGCGCATGCCTGACACACCTGCCGCCGTGCCGTGTTCCCCCGAGGCTTTCGCTGGGTGGAAACGTGCCCCAGACGGTCTTGACCTCATCAGCAGAGCTTTGGCTCCCTTCTGTTAGGGCTTGTATCACGCAAAGTCCCACAGAAAGATGGTTGAAACATGACCTCATCGTGGAGAACAAAAGACAGTGGAGGGGGGGAGACGAGGGGGTGCTTGCCTTGAGAGAGAACCTGAGCTGGGACGGGCTCAGCGCCTACTCATCTTTTACTGTGGGTTTAATTGGAAGGCAGAAAGCAAGGTCAGCCAGAGACAAAAAAAAGTCCAGTCATAGGCCATAGCGAGACGTTTCAAATCCATTTGTGTCAGTACAGCAAAGCCAAGTCCAGATAGCGAGATTAGCGGAGCTAGTGCATGAATACCCGATAATACTTGACCGGAGCAGCTCAAAATTTAGCGGGGGCTCGACTCGACGTTTTACAAGAGAATCGGGGGACTTGCTTGGAACGCGAAGCTTCAAACTTGCGTCAGACATCTGCTAGAGTCAAAAACTCCGTCTTGTCCTGTTACATAAAGCCTTCAGCTGATATTTGATTTGTGGAGGTCAACTACTTTTAGGTCCCACACTTGAAAAAGTATCTCTATGCTGGAGCAAATACCATTTCAGTGCACTTGAGCTTGCTTACAGCGACGTCGGAAGGAACGAGAAAGTGACACCAAAGAAAACATTCCGTGACAGGGAGCTGCTCATGCTCAGCCCCATGTCCGCAGCGTTCCCAGCATGTCGGATGAGTGCGTTAGCGTTCTACTGACACCAGAAAATGTCTGTGGGTGTGGAACCGGAGAGCGCAAACATTTGGGATTGGCCCGACTGTTTGAACTGGGATCTCAATCATTTGCAAGGGCCTGCCCATTGGCGGACAACCTTGGAGACCCGGCCGGGTCACTCTCATCTTGAGGTAGGAACTCCGTTCTTGCAAGAGCAGAATGAGGAGTCACCTGTGGTGGTACCCGATACCCTCAGCGCGATGTTCTTTTCTTTCGAGACGAGCGCTTCGTCTTCATCCAATTTCTTGACAGCCGCAAGATTACGTTTGTATTCGTGGCAGCTCAACACTCTCCACTTTTGCAGAGTAAGACTTTTTAAAGCAAGGGGTGATCAATGGTCAAGACAGACCTCTCGTTCTAGCTCCTGTGCTATTCAAGTGGACCTGGTGGATGTTCCAGGCGACACGGTCCCTCCTATCTTGGGTGCGTTCCTGTCTCGTCAATCTCATGCGGGACAACCTTTCTTTCACGGATGACTGAGGCGAATGGTGTTCACATGGGAGCAGCCTCCTCCACAGGTTTCTGATCGAGACTTGCCAGGTTTCGAGTTGGACGTTCCATCCACGCCCAGGTCTCCATAGAAACCCAGACGACAAATGAAAATAGATTTGCTGCCATGTTTGCACAGAGACGAGCCGCCTCCGTCTCCTGTCAGCTCGTCCGTCACATTATAAGAGGTGGATTTGTTCCAAATCGTCATTTTTTGGGACGTTTTGGGGCTAATACATGTATGCAAAGACCATCACGGCAGGAATATCAAGAGCGGTTCTACTCGGAACCCAAAGGGGCCGTCAACTCGTACAATCCTCGCAAGCGGTTATTGTAATTGCGTCTTGCGGTCGGTCCGGCAGCAGCGAAGGATGGTCGGGTCGCTAATGAAGCTCTTGCTAGCGAAATGGAGTTTGGTCACGCGCCATCTATTTTAATTAGGACTCTCTATTGGGAATGTGTGGAAGCCCAAAAAGATGTGCCTCACCACTTTGAGTGCAGAGAGGAAGAAAATGGTCCGAATGTAAGCCTGAATCTCCAAAGGTCCGTGACCGCGTTCAAGCCCCGGCAGTCTCCTTGGTGGATTTTGGAGCTTGTGAGTTGGTTTTGCAGGGTTTAAAGATCTTTACTTGTCCCCCTCCCAGGAGTTTGCAGATTTTACAATCTGTCGTGTCTCGCTTCTGCTTTGTGCTTAGCTGAAATGCTGCAATTGAAGGCCCTGGTGCAGAATGGCCTTGGGCGTGTCAGTCCTCAGTGTCATCTCGGGGGCCAAAACAGCCACAACCTTTGAGAGCACCTGCGGTTCTTGGCCGAGTTGCGACTTGGCCCTCGCTGGCTGCCAGGGGCCATTGGAGGGCACTTTGTAGGAGTCGGGGGCGTGGTGCCAAGCACGATGCACAAAAGAAACTGGCCCAATATCAAGGGCAGAAAACAAGTCATCATAAAAGGGAAGAACCCATGTGTGCCCCTTTTTGGGCTTGCTAACCAATGATAACAGTTGAGGGTTGTCCCAGGTCAAGCAACGATAAAATGGAAGGACCAGCCTTTAACACTTGTGGCCAACAGACACAAACAGTCACCCGCAGGGGTTCGGGAACTGCTTTTAACTCAGTAGACCATGAAATCATATTCCAGACTGAGTGGGGGGGGGGCACAGACAGACATCTTCGGGCATGTTGGAGAGCCGCCCAAGATGGCCATAGCTATGCATTCTTAATCATTTCAATCTATTCACAGAAATGCGGCCGTCATCGATTTGATGAGGAAGACGCTCGTCTTCGAAATGTTGTCTGTTCTATCTCGTTCGTATCCTTCCGTACTTTCCGAGAAAACGTGTTTGAATGTAAACTTGAGCCACTCGACCGTGTATATTTTATCACGCGGTGACTTCACGGCTATAAAAAGGGACGATAAGAGACTCGGGACTTTGGCGAGACTTTCCATAGGACTGCACACTATGTCGGAACATTTGTCTATAATTCATGAATGGGACACATTGCAGCAAATATGTTCTCTGCGTTGATGACATCACCACAGTGAAAAATGTGCTCGAACACGAGATCAGAACATCATAAAACTGAGAAAAAAAAAACATTGCTTGTCAAGAACAACTATTCTTGCAGAGTCAATTGGATTGAATCATCCCAACATGTCACAAATGAAAACAAATCCCAGATCAACATTGTTTGTATCGCTTCACCTTTCAAACATGTCTACTAAAGCATTTCCACTGGCCGCTGCTTCACACCCAAGACCTACTCCAAACCTTTGGATTGGGTCAAAGGGAGCCAGCCGCAAGTTGAGGAAATGTCATAACTGCCGCATGGAAAAATCCCAAGATGAAATGGAAGGAACTTCCCAGAAAGGTCGCTGCTTGTTTGTTCACCTGCCATCTTCTGCGTCCATAAAAGAGGGCGGAAGACAGAGTGTGTTGGCCAAGAGAAAATAAATATTTTTCTAGGTGACACGCATTATCGAGCCGTTCTTCTGCCAACTATGAATCAGTGTTCCTCGCAGCCATAAACAGCAATTTGTTTTGCCGGCCGGGCGGCCGACTTTGCTTCGCTCCGCCTGACAATGGACAGACAGAGCGCCGTTTGCGTAGCGCCAGTGCATAAACATGGGCTGGGCTGGGCTGGGCTGGGCTGGGCTGGGCTGGGCTGGGCTGGGCTGGGCTGGGCTGGGCTGGGCTAACCCTAACCCTAACCCTAGCCCGGCCGCCTCACCTTTCATAACAACACTGACACGACTGTCTCTCCTATTTGGATTGGAACCTGAAGACACTCGAGCTTGTTTTCATACATTCTGCATATCGGAGAGAAGTGACTCTTTGATCGATACATTCCTTTATGGGCTGTGATTAAGAAAACTTCAACCTGGCATAAAAACACAGTGGGAATGTCGCACCGTAAAACCTTTTCCAATTTCTGTCTGGGGACTTTGAAAGGCGAGTGAGAAAAAAACAACTGAGTCGCACTGTAAAACCTTTTCCAATTTCCGTCTGGGGACTTTGAAAGCCAAGTGAGAAAAGAGAAAAAAAAAAAAAAAAGAGTCTGGCGATTTCATTTTGAATCATTTCAACTCTGACTTGTAACACATTTGCACATCCTCGTTCAGCATTTGGTGACTGACACGGCTCCTGTCATCGAGTAAGCTATCACTCGCGGCGGGCCTTTTCATTCAAATGAAAAATGACGTGATCGCCATGATGTCACATGAGACTTTGTGGTCGTATGTTACACCTTTGATAATTTCTTGCTTTTGAAACCTTTCCATTGACTAATCTCATCATCGGTGGCCTGTGCTAATATTCTTGGCAACATTTTGGACTGGTGCAGTGTATTTGGCCTCCAAGGAGACAGCCGTTCCCAACTTTGCTCCATCTTGTTTGGCGTGCGAGTTCATTGGCTCATTTGTTCTCGTGAGCGTGGGCGAGAAGGTGCGCCGCCAAAAGCTAAATATAGAACTGGCTGCTTATTGGCTGGCACCGGACAGAGTCTATTATGAGAAAAGCCCTCGGCGGCGGCGCTGCCAAAAAGAAAGTGCCTCTGGCCTGTGGCACTGAGTCAATGAGCAAGAGGTTATGTGATTGTTGCCTCCATTTTCCGTCTGTCTGTCTGTCGAGCAGAATTTTGCGTGTCAAGTGTGATCCAAGGTGTGATGGAATGAAGGAATTAGTAGCGCACTTCTAAATCAGGGTGGTTCTTAACTAAGGTGAAAGCTACGTGGAAGCAGAAAGATGAGCAAATAAAAAACTGTTGGGATTGGCTGGAGCAAGGCATCCGTGGTTTCCACAAGAAAAAGATGGCTGGCTGGCTGGCTGGCTGGCTGGCATGTGTTCAGCGAGGCCGTAGAAAATAACTGCAAACAGGTAAGGACAAATTCTCAGGTATTTCAGAAGAGGGCCTCCACAACTGTAGTAAAAATACTGACTCATTGCCAGGTCTTTTTTTTTTTTTGGTCTGCTCCAATCTATAACAGCTTCTGGAAAGACGTGTGATGATGGTTTGTGTCCGTTCATCCGCAAGTGAGGCCAGACAATGACGTTGGACGAGATGGCCTGCTTTCCCGGGGTCGGGGCGAGGCCACTGGGACAGTCAAGTTACACCCTCATCTGACCTCATGACGGCGTTCCGTCGTCACTGGCTTCGCCGCCGCCGTGCAGCCGGCCACTTGCAGTGCCGGCAACCGTCGAGACCATGCGTGACAAGAAGAATGTACCTGGGCCACTTTGACTTGCTTAAAGACCCAAATTGGTCAGAAAAATAAACATCTCAAGAAACATGCTTTGCGCCTGATTAAGCAACATTAAGCAGCCAATGTGGATTTTCAGAGGTTGCATCCCTAACAAGCACATGATGGCCATGGGTCAGTTTGACTGGCAGTATGAAACACCTTTGAGCCGTCGCAACTTGTTAGTGCGCTGTCACTTGAGCCGCGTGCTGCCGTCAGCACGTTGCTTTGGGAAATGAAATTAGAAATGTACAATCATTTCAATTCCCCCGCTGACATACGGCGGTGTCAAATAGATGACGGCTAATGACAGACGACACCACGGCGTGACAACCTCAGGTGGTGAATTTCACGAGGCACATCGTTGACATGGCGAGACGGTTCTGAATCCATGATGGATGTGTCAAAGTCAAAGTCAAAGTCAGCTTTATTGTCAATCCCTTCATACGTCAAGACACACAAAGAAACCGAAATTCCGTTTCCTCCATCCCACGGTGACGAGACATACAAGTAGGCGACACAAAACAAAAACAAGTAGGCACAAACCATAAATAATAAATAATAAATAAAATAAAATGAGCGATGAATAAAAACAGACCAATAACCCATTGAATATGAGGGGCAAAACCGAGCCAGTGAGCACACAGCAAGAACAGGACGCTACGCTGAAAGGGGGAGCGAGTTCAGGATCCTAACAGCCTGGAGTACGAAGCTGTTGGAAAGTCTGGTGGTGCGGGAGCGCAGGCTCCTGTACCGCCTCCCAGAGGGCAGTGTGTGTGTGTGTGTATATATATACGTATATATATATTGACAATGGACCTGAAATGCACGGTAGATCCGAGTTGGGTAGGAGAGATAATAAAAAAAAGAATAAAAAGCAGAGGCAAATAACCTCATGGCTAAAGTTACACCGTGCGCGCCTCGGGCTGTTACTTGGCTCAGTCGACATTGTTAAAGCTGTCAGTCAGCAGCTCAAGGAGACGTGCCAAGAGACAGATGCTGGGCCTCCTGTAAAGATGGATATGTTCTTGGCATCCGTCCCGAGAGCAGTTTGAACCTGCGCATTCTCGCTCCAAGACGGTGCGGCCACGAACGACACGGTGCGTGTAATTTTCTCTCTCACAAGAAGTGACATTCAGCGCATTGCTGAAATAAATGATATCAATTTAACCGTTTGCGTTTTCAGATGGCCGCGTGCAGTGAACGTATGCAACGCAAGACGTCTTGGGATTTTGCTTCCTTGCTTTTCGTTGAAAGAATTGATTCCATGTGACATTATTTCAGGAGCAGGCTTGTTCCTGAAGCTTTACGACTTTGGAGACGAGACCTGAGATGAGCCCTCTCGTTCTTTATTTGACATCGTTGGAAAGATGACGTCTGTAAATGTCATTTCCATCGCTTCCTCTTCTACGACTTGGCTCGGGTCTCCTACCAGATTGTTTGCTGGATTCAGGAGGAACTGTGGCCAAAAGGCAAATCAAAAAGGCAAAGTCCCTAACCTCGGCTCACTATCCACATTTGTTTGCATTGAAATGGCAGACTATAAATAAACGGGGATGGGGCTGTCTACATTTGCGGCGCTCTCTCTCCTCGATGTTTTGACAGGCGGCATCTGAGCCAAGAACTTTTCAATCGTCATCCGTCGGCTATGGGAGCGAGCGACCTGTCGATGCCTGCCTGGGATTGACGACGCTCTTTTGGCGTCTTGCTGCTTGGTGAAACACAAAAGAATGCTGCAGGTGCTGCGTGACAAGTGCAACAATTGCCCCACTTTTTTGTTTTTACAAGCCACAAATCTCCCCTGGTCTGCTTTTAGGTAGGCACGTTGCTGCCTTCTCACTGTCTGCAACCATTTTGTGTGTTGCGCATCTCAAACGGGCTCTCCTGGACCGCTCTTGTCGGAGACAAGATCTGTTGGGAGGGATCGAGTTACATTGAGGTGGAAAATGGCTGACTGGCCTCTTGCTGTGCAATTTGGTGCCACATTGCAGCTCGCCTGAACTTGTCATGCGTTTAATTGTGTTAAGCGGCAATGCGGAGCTTATGGCCCAGCAGGTTTCGCATTACACCCACCGTGGCTTGAAGAGGAGGAGGACACGATTTGGGGATGACTCAGCACAATGTTTACCTTGGAGGAGGCAAGCAAGTGGCTATTGTTGCTTGGGAGTTGCTCCCAACATTGATCGTCCATTTTGGCCCTGAATTCATGTCTTTGTTAGGATGACTGCAACCTGGAAGGAATGCCAACCAAGCCCGAAAATGAAAACAACAACACCGAGACAATCTGTTCTTGGTGTAAAATGCGTCGCTACGAGGAAAAGCAGCCGGATCAGGGTGAGAAGAATTTCAAATCCAAATAGTTACTGAAAGAAAATCTACTCCTGGAGAATCGTCGATACGCTGAATGCTTCGATTGTCTCCAGAAGGCCTTCGCGACACAGAGCGAGAGCACGGGGGAGTTCACGGTGGCTTCCCCCCTTCCCCTCCTGTCAAAGACCGCCATTCTTCGGCTTGGCAGAGGAGCCATTCTACTTGTGTGAAATCCTTGCAATCGCACCCAACTCGGTGGAGAGCTTTGACTTTTTCGTGCCATCCATTAAAAGCAGTCATACTTCGGATGAGTCTTTGGGACAGGAAAGATCAATAGTGAAAGATTCCATTTACAAAATCATTACTTTAGCAGTTCTCATAGAAAGGTTCAACCAAAAAAACCAACTGAAATGAAACACTAGCAACGTATAAATCAATCTCTCGGACCACCCAGTGTTACGACTTTCCATGTTTCTAATGTACAGAACATTTTGCTTTTGTGATGGATGCTCTGATCCAGATTGGCTGGCAAGAGGCGCTGGAGATGAAGTGATTTCTCTGTGCCGCTGCCAAAAACCAAAAGACTCAACGACGTGAACAAAAACAGACGAGGTACTGTCATGTATGGACTAGCCAGTTGAAATCCATCCAAAACTTGCTCAAGACAACAATTTTCATCTGTAAAGGACACTTGACCAAAAGAACTCGCCGGTCCGCTTTGACGTGGCGGTTGACCACAACCTGTCCCCACTTTCACCTTGACTACGATTGCTGAAATGAGCATTTCACCTGAAACAATTGTCAGAATTAAATTAGGGCATTCCGCATCCCATCCCAAGGATCGCTGGCGTCCCCACAGAGCTCCTGGCTCCTGCTAGGGCAGGCCAGAGCGGGGGCCGGGGCTGTTTTGGGATTCTCTCCAAACAATTCCGTAAGCACAATTTGTCTTTGTAGCGGCAGAATTGGCACGGCCCTGGGCTCAAAGATGTCACCGGCGGAGGGAGCAACTCAGCTCAACGCAGCACAAGTGCCTCTTACGCATTGTGGGGAGCCCGGCGTGACTCACATTTCTCAGCCCGGCCGTTTGTAAGAGATGTGGTGAATTTCCACCAACCTCGGCGTGAACTCCACCGCTTAACCATGAGAGACTCCTCGTTTTGGGAGAAGCAGCGTGGCGTGGCGTGGCGTGGCGTGGCGTAAACCAGAGAGGGAAAATGGAAAGCGGCCTTGGCACCTCGGGCAGGTTTATTTGAGGCCGTGACGACAGTGAGCTCTTGAAAAAGGAAAGGGCGTCTGAGGCCCGGGTCGGCGGATGGGCCACAAAAGGGGTCGTGACAAGTAGACACGGCATCTCTAAGCCCCTTCGCTTCTTCTTTGCGCTGGCAGAGAGAGAGAAAGGAAGGAAAAAAAATCAGATTATTGTACTGGTGCAAATTCACTGGGGCACAGTGAAAACGGTGCCTGGGAACGATTTGGCCAGCCATTATCTCTCTCTGTTAAGGATGAGAACTGCCCGCCACACTCCGGGTCCCATGTTCCTTCGCAAAGAGGATTTCGCAAGTGCAATCTGCATTTGCACCTTCTCGGAAGCTTTTGTCAACACACTGACATGCCAAGCATTTATATAATCTATCTATATATATCACATATCATATATTTGATTTGCCGTTTCAATAGAATTTAGAATCTGGTGAACTCGTGGGTAGGAAAGTTTAGTCCGAGAGCGCCGCCGACCGACCTGCCTGTTTAAGAAGTTTCCCTCCCCCTCGCACCAAACCCGGTCCATCAAGCTTCTGCCAATTTTCTGGATGTTATTTTGAAGTTGCTGATTCATTTCAAGGCTATGGAGCGATAATCGAAGCAGGTCAAAACGACCTCAGGCAGGCAAAGTGAACTGCCAAAGTGGAGAAGTTGAACGCACAACATGCAGTTGTTTTTGGTTGTGCTTAGTGTTTGAGCTTAGGTTTTCTTTCACTTGAGATCAACTCCAAAGCCAAGTTCAAAGCTCACTTGTATATTTCCCCTGATGCTTCATTCTGTCAGTGATGGCAAAATACAAGCCAATCCATCTTTCGCTAGCAACCGGAGACTGAGGGACTTCACTGCTTAAATCAGTCACACTTGGGTGGTAATGTGGGTCGATTAAAGCCACTCGAGTGTCGGTCAAGTGCAAAAATGTCACACAATGTTGATGGGCTAATCCCGAGGCAGACACACAAAACACATTGAAAACAGGCATACATAAAACATAGTAGCAACACGGAGATTTGACACCTCCGAGCGAGCGACTAGTCTTCGGCGGAGCAAACTTGGGAGGTCCCGAAAAGTTCTATTTTGGTCAAAATGACGAATGGAATCCTCATCCGGAGCACAGCCCGTGCCAAACTATTCCGTGGAGAGTCGCTACACGCGATGGCATTTATAGTCAAATTCAACTTCCTTTCTCAGGAAGAGGCTAGGTGCCTCTGTTGCCCTTGGATGGCCCGTGCTCCGGTCCAACTTGGCAGAGAGATGAGCTGCCTTTGACGCTCTGAAAGTCAACTCCATTCACTCCATAAATCCAAATGGAAAACTTGGACACTTGCAGCAGGTGGCAGGTAGCGTGCAGACGTCCTGTCGGATGGCAAATAAGGTACCGGACGGCGGTGCGTGTGGGAGCTAGCAAATAAAAAAAGTGCAGGAACACCAAAAGACACATTCAAACTTTGGAACGCCACCATTCAGGTATTTGTGGGTCCATAGGAGAGCAGCTAAAGTTTGCCCCGTCCGTGGATGTGCCAGCAGATTTTGAAAATGCCAATGTTAATACGTAAATGGTTCAGTAGGGATTAATATATATACATATATATATATATATACATATATATACATATATATACATATATATACATATATATATATATATATATATATATATATATATATATATATATATATATACATATATATACATATATATACATATATATATATATATATATATATATATATATATATATATATATATATATATACTATATATGAACGAAATAGGATGAGATGCACCACAAACAAAGTCAGCAATATGCGCCGCCAATTGGACCACCTTTTAGCAAGTCTAAAATCGACTTTTGGTACCGTATTGCCAGATGTATATCTGCACGGTTAAACGCGCTCAACCAAATTCACAAACATGCTAAACTATACTTTTCAAAAAATGAAAATGCCGCAAGCTTAGTCTAGTTGCTGTCACCTGTCTACATAAACAAGGCCCTTTGGCTCTACTTCTTCAAAGAAGGTTCTTGCCATTTAAACAAACACAAATGGTGTTTGAGGAAATGCAGCATGGAAATTGGAACATTCTTTGCGACAGCTGATATACATTTGCAATCGTCCATATTGTTGACGGTCAAAGCATCCAACAAGCGCCACTCGCCGTCTCATGTGCGTATGCGCAACATCAAGATCGTTTACCACCAATGACGTGTCCGCTTGATCCAACCCATGTGGACAGTCAGAAAAGATTGCTTGGATTTGCTTCAAGCCAGGGCCCCTGGCAGCAACTTTGGACGGGGGCCCGGCCTCGACTTTAGCGGCGCGGCAGCAAATCAACAAACGCAAAGCCTCCGTGTTGTTATTGAACGGAACCGTCCGCAACATCTGCCTTTGTTCAAAACGTGCCGCAGACCTTGACTGGTGACGTTATGGATTTTCCCTGCAGCGTGCTTGCTGCCATCGCTCCTAAAACTGCAGCATCAATGGCGATGACGCAAATCGCTCATGTCGCTCATTTTCTTGCCTCGAGCCGTATCGCCATTCACCAATGTCCGCAAATTGATTCTCATCTGCGTTTGGGAATTTGGCAGAGCCGGCCGGGGCTACCAGCAGCAGGTCTACCAGCAGGTCAAAGTTGTGCCTCAGCGGTTCGGCTGCTCTTGGCGCAGGCGGACAGATGTTTCCAGATTGGAGAACAATCGCCAACGGGGAAGCCCACAAAGGGTCAAAGGCCACCTGTCGCCGTCGCGTGCCTCCCGCGCACGCACAAACTAAATATTGCTGCGTCATAGCTCGAACCTGAGAGATGACTCAAGTTTCAGAAACCTTTGGCTATTTTCCGTGTCAATCTCACCCAGGAACATTCTGGCCCTTTCTGAGAAATGAGCTTTGCGATGACCTAAGAGAACTTAGACCAAACATGAGCCGTCCGTGTGTGTGCGCATTTGCGGCTGCGTCTCACAGGAATAAAAATGAAAAATTCCATATCTTGGTTTGAATATTTTGCAGCCGTTGTTCCCCAGGCTGGCTGTCCAAGCCTCAAATATCTGCGCTTCACCGTGTTGAGTTTCACTCAACGTGTCTGACAGTTATTTAGAAAACATTGAAAGTAATATTGAGTGATGCCTCATGGCTCTTTGCGCGAGTCGTACCGTGGGAGCCGTCCGTGCGCTCCGTGGAAGAACGGGGCAATCCCGCGGCATTTGGCACACTCAATCTTGTTATTAAAGAATGATCATATTTTCTCCGGTCAGCGCCGACGGAAGCCCCCGCTCGGGGGCCGGAGCGTCCGTTCTCAAATGACGATATTGTGTGCACGTGTTTGCATTTTGCTCGCAGGAAACGGACGATTACGCCAACGTTTCGGAGGAGCTGAGTCACGCAACCGGTTCCAATGTTTATTCTTTGCTATTTGGTTCAAACAAACGTTCTGGACCCCAGAGAGAACCCCCAGAGAGAACTTGGACTTGAAGGCTTCGGCTGGAAGTTTCCAGATCTGCAATCAAATGATTCGATTGAGTTTATATGCTATCAATGGAGGAGTGAACGATGGAGGACAAGTTGCTCTTGGCCAAAGACACTTCCAAATTCCAAACAATCTCTCCAAGTGATATGAGTGACCTTCATTTTTTTCCCCGCCCCCATCTCTCAGCTTGGAACTTGTAAGTTGTTTCACGCCAGACCTCTGAAATTGCTGCTGTGTGCTTTATCTTCCTGGACTCTTCTCTTATTTGCACTCAAATACTTTGGCCCATTGCTCTTGTCTTGTCATGTGGAGGTGAAAATCCAACAAATAAATCTTGATATCATTCCTGGACAGATGGCTCCGCGCTTTCTCTCGAAACGGGCGGCGACGTACAACTTAAATTATACTTACTGTGAAATCAGTAATGAATTATTTTGGGTGGGAGTTCACACCGGGAAGAAATCCAACTCATACAAAACTCTATCCTACATCATTTGTTTTATTTTGTTATGTGGACAAATGACACGAGCGCGGCGAAAGGCCTCCCTCCGAGAAGCAATCGTTTCCGACCGCCGCAAAGTCAAAGGACAATGGCGTAAAAATACACAGCACTTTGATTAAAAGCAGATCATTGGATTCCAAAGGCAACGTCAACTCTTGTGACAAAGTGAGGAAAGCAGCCACGCACCGCGGCGCAACGTTCAGCCTAGTTAACTTGATCCTCAGGCACGACCCAGGCCGGCGTGGATCGAAAACAGCTTTCTGGAGGAAGGCTCGGCTGCCGAGTCCCGTCCGTATCCACGCTGACCTCCCGTCAGACGGACGTCGCAGGTTCCGTCGCGAGCCGTCAAATGAACAGAAGAACGTGCTAGCTCAACTACACTCACTACCCATGGAAACGCTCAGGAGGGAACGTTGGTCGTCCGGCTCGGAAACGACACTTTTTGGTCAAGTCGAGGGCAGGGAGAGAGAGAGAGAGAGAGAGAGATTCTGCTTTGGGACACTTGCATTCAGAGCAGCAGACACATTTTTGGAAGCAGATGAAACATTGACTCGGTTGCTTCATTTCACACTTGTCGGGTGGACAGGCAAGCAACTTGTATACAAGCTCGTAGACAAGTCAATAAATGTCAAAATGTGCCCCCTGGGATTTTTCTCAAATTCATTTTTCACTCCAACCACCGCGAGGGAGAATCAAAACCACAATGTGAACGACCTCAGATGGAAGAAAGATTGAGGTGACAACACTAACCGCAGAGCAGCAGTTCGGCTTTCCTTGCGTCGTAAAAATAAATACAGCGCACATTTACAACCTTGTGGGTTCTTGCTGCTGAGGTGACACTGAACTCTGATGAAGCAAATGAAGAAGCCCGCTCGCCCGCTCTACGGCGGCAGCAGCAGCCAATGTCCATCTTCATTTGCATTCCTGCCGCTATTTCTCACTTCCTGTCTTAAAATAGCCTCCGAATCACAACGTGGCAGCCACATTGTGTTTACACGTCGCCTTCCCCCCGACTGGAATCTTGTACCTTACTTCACACCGAGCGCTCAGAAATGTTCCGACAAATTCAACAAGGGAAACCAGAACACGGGCTTGGAGTGGATTGGAGCGGAACGTGCTGAAGTGCGTTGTGTCCTGTCCTGTTTTCTCAAGGCTAAAAATAAGCCCAGCGCCTTCCAGCAGAAAGGTGGAACCAACGACATAGCTTGCGCTTTCCGTGAGGCGCGGGAACCTTTCGCAAATAGGACTAGTCCTGCGTACTTGGGCTTCGTCATTACGTAACGACCTTGCTAACTCCTAGACAAGTTGCAGGATATCAAATGTGGCCATTACAAAAGTATCTATCCATCCATCCATCCAGCTAGCTAGCTATCGTCTTTTCTATAGACTTGCACCGTTTCTCCCATCCCTACATATCGACAAAATTCCTTCATTGGCTCGGATGGGACTTTTCTTATCCTACTGGTGGATTCTGTCCCTGCGCCGGCATTTCCCGCCGTGACCTCCGATTGAATCGTCCGCCGCATGTGCGTGGAGCTCCTCTTGTGTGGCGTTTTTCACACTTTCGCCGCTTTGACTGTACGTTGGACGTTTGCTACTTGAGTTTGGCTCCGAGCAAAGTCGACGCCGCCCGTGTTGATTGGACAACAGCCTTGAAAAGAGAGAAGTAACATGTGGAGGCGAGGCCCGCTCGCATGGGCTTGAAAGGCCAGAAAAGTTGATTCACTTGCACGGCTTTTGCGGTGGCAGCCCAGGCTTTTTACAAGCCGACAACTGCAGGGAAGGGAGGCGACGCACCAAAATAGCCTGGCATTTTCAATTTAGAAACTGCTAACCTCAAGAGTTATGTGCCTAATTGTTCTTTTCTGCGTGTACTGACGAGGTTTTTCATTTGACAAATTGTACCGTTCGGCACATGTAAGGATTGGCCGAGGAACAAAATGGTGTCGTTTTCACGTTTGATGCTAAAGCGCACGCATCGGGATGACTAGATTGACGCCTGGGCGTGTTCTTTGCTCTTTAGCCTTGCAAACCACCAAAAAAAAAACATAGCCTAATTTAATGATTACTCGACAAATTAGATTCATAGATAAATGGGCCTCGCCTTGTTTTTGTGGGATTGATTCAGCTACAGATTTCATTGCTGTTATTACGAGTTGCTTGCCGTCTGTCTTGTATGTTGTCATTTGAGAGCCAGTTTTTGGGCACCCGCCCTTTTGTACAAATCAGAGGAAGATGTTTTTCCTTCCATGCATTTGCTGGAAAATATCAAACTATCAAATGTTCCAGATTGCATTCAAAGCATGAACTATGTAGTAAGTTCAAAGAACGTTTTGTAGAGCAGAAGGTACTTGTGCAAAATCCGGGCAATTGCACCCAACAGCCTCGGTGCGTGACAAAACGTAAATGAAAGTAAGCCGAGGAGGTGCTCTGTTGACACACCACACACCATGCAACTAGTGCTAGTGCTAGTGCTGCTGCTGCTGCTGCTGCTCTTTAGTAAGCACGCCCACTTCATCAACACAGGTGTCTTCACTCAACACAGGTGTCTTCAATTAACACAGGTGTCTTCACCTCCACCATCATTTTCTGTCATAGCAAGAAAGAATCAATACAACGTCAAATAGAAACAATATATAGTTGAGAGCATAAGTCTAAAGGACAGTTTTTCCCTCCACCCTTTTTTTTTCCCTTTCTTCTCTTCTCCACATCCCCTTCCTTTTGAAATCACCCAGCCTCCACAGCACTTGTCCAAGTCAAACAAATGTGCACAGATAGTTGGCTCTGGCCCCGTAAGCGGAGCACACAACACTGCTTGGAAAACATTTGCATTGCCTTGTGGCTTTTGATGTCAAGCGTGGTCCCCGGGAAGACAACGCAAGCCACAAAGTGCACTTGCCATGCTTTTCAATGGTCAGACAATATGACACCAGAGTCGCCTTGAAGCCGTCGTAACAGGTGGCCAAACTGCTCTGGATTACAACCGGCCCACCATCGCTTGGAATTGTGTTCAACTCATTGTTTGAGTCAACTTGGAGTCAACTTGAACTCACCCCTTGACACAGAGTTCTTATTTCTGTATACTTTGGATTTCAAAACAAGCTATGTTGGCAGTCGTGACTAATAATCAAACTTTGGTGTTTGTGATGACATTGCTTGACTACATTTATACGATTTTCCCAGAGCTAACGTGTTGGAGTCGATGACTTGTCTAAAGACTTCTAGGTTTTGATAAAGGGACGCTCGGTCCTTCTCGCAATCGCATCCATGGAGAATGCGCACGAGAATGAATTAGCTCAGACGATGCCGTAAGAAGTCTTTGCCAAAATCAGTTTCTATTCAAGGTACGTGAGGAATACACACCAGTTGAGTGTATTTCGGAGGAGGAACCCCAAAAGCGTTTTCATCCACAACGGTACACATCGTCCTCGGGTCGGGCAGGTTGAAGGTCAGGAGTGGTTGAAGAAGCGCAGGAAACTAAGCGAAGAACCGACCAAGTGAGACAAAGGCGCAAGGAGGAGGGAGTTGATCGAAAGACGAGCGGCTACAAAATAAACAAAGCAGGCCAGTGAGAGCTTCTTTTCAAAGGAGGCGCTAACAAGCTGACCGTGAGATTTCAAGAGCTACGCAATGTGCTCATCACGTGACCTTTGAACAGCCAACGCTTGTCCTCAAGTTCAACGGAAAAGCTGGACACAACAGCTCTGGGATCTCAGTGGAAGTCCGAGAGTGGGCGATGGCTCCTTCTCCTTTGCTCATCTACATTTTTGGAAGCATGTCGGCTTGTCTCAACTCTTTGTGAGGAGCATAAAAGGCGTCAGATTGTCAACAACTTCAAATCACGCAATCACGGCACGGCGTACGTGAGTGAGGAAGGTAAAACCTCGCCCCTCGCCCGAGTTAACATTTTTGAAACGTGTCAAATCCTCGTTCCACCGTTAGAAGCCAGTGGAAATGTCATTTGTCCTTTTCATCTGGCAGATCGTAACCTGTCGGGGCAATAAACACGGGTGGAAAAAAAGCGCTTGGCTGAATCTTGAGAAATCCGCACAAATGGTGTGGATTACCTCAAGTTGGTGTTATGTTCCGGAGAACTGAATTTCAAAGGCTCCCCTCGCTTGCCTTGTCTTTTGGCCTAAACTCGGAGTTAAATTATCCACCTCCACCCAACATAGGATGCAAAAGCAGAAGCAAAGCAGGCCTGCAGTTGCCATTGCTGAGAAGATCCCCTTTTTAAGGCGAATCAACATGGACAAAGAAGACAAAGGGAGGCTCACCGTTAACACAAAACCCCAAATCGGTTCATGTGACGGGACACAGGAAAAAAAACAAAGTGTAAGGATCAACAAGGACCATTTTCAAATGAGCACATGTAGAACAATACTGGGAAATCTCAATGTCCCTAACCCAAATCAGCCAGGCTTACTGAGAAGATTAAGTTCCCAGGGAAAGCGTTTGCCTTGCTAATGATTTGAGGCGTGCAGATATGTATCAAATCACATTTGATGGATTGCTTTTTTAAACGTCTGTCTTTCAAGACAAGAGTCCGTTTCAGAAGACCGACATTTGAACGGGGGGGATTCACAAACACAATCAACGCTAAGCCAGCGATTGCTAAACTCTGACCACACATCTGGCTGAATGGCTGAAAAGATAGACATGGACTTATTTGTCCATATTTTCAATCCTTCCCTTGGAAACATCAATCTTTCAGGAGTAGATCAAGTTTCAGAACAAAGTCATCGGAAGAGCAAAGCCCAAGTTGGACCCTCACTCCCTTCCTTGACCCAATTCAGGCCAGCGCTCAAACAAGTTAGAAGTGGCCAATTTGGTTTCCGAATAAAGACTTTTGAATATTCAGACGTGGGATCGATGGGAACGCGTCCATCCGTTCTCGGAAGGCACCGATCCGTTTTCTATAACCTGAAAAGACTTTGCAGATGCAAGGAGGATTGCAAAGTCAAAGCCTTTTGACTGGTTTCTTTGGATCGGCTTTGTTTTGGCTGTTCCGCCCGCCGCTATCCTCGCTGTGTTTTGATCCAGCGGCTCAAGCTGTGCGCTGCCCCGATGAACCTCAGTCCCTCGCACGGGTGTCTTGCTGGGCTTTTCCCACGATGCCTGTTTTCGATCAAGTCCACACGTTGCCGCTGCATACGTTTGATTCTTCGGCACGTCACGGGCACGCCCATCCCCCTTTCTTTGTCAGCTCTGTTGGACAAGTCATCTGTTTTCATTTTCGTCTCCTCTTTATCTATCCCTCTTTGGTCAGATGCCGCCTGGCTACGCGATGCCACGCTTCTTCTGGGGCTGAGTCAGTCTTTTCTCCGTACGGGATGATGTCATCGGGCAATGTTCGGGCAGATTCGAGGCACTGCTTCGTGAAATCAATCAAAAATTGCCCGTGGGCGTCTTTCCCTTGCCATGAGCGAACGGCCTTGCTTGGTTGACTCAGCGGCAAGATTGACTTGAAAGGATGTGACACGCACACTCAAAAGAAACATCAAACCGTTCATCTCAGCACAGACGGTCGGCTACCGTGATGCATGCGAGGCAATGAAAGCCGCCCGTCCCGTTTCAAGAAGCCGGCAGCGGATTTATCTCCAAGAGCAGCCAGGGTCAAAGGTGCTCTCGCTTACGTGTATAGATGGGCCACGCATGAGCTCCTCCACGGAGGGACGGCAGCTGTGTTTACGTTCAGATAGGACGGATGCAGGAATAAGAGGAGGACAAAGTCTTGCCAGCCAGCGTGGCTTTCATCTCACCCCCATGTTCCGCTTTAAAAGTTTCAACCTTCAGGGGTTAAACATTGGAGGTGATGAAAGGGAGCATCACCCCGCCCGCCCGCCACGCTCTGCTCTGCTCTGCTCTGCTTTGCCCCTTTTCCTTTGGAACACCTGCGCTCGGAAGGCGATGGCCCGCTTCTTTTGATTCGAAAGCGTCACCAGATTGATGTGGTGCAAAGATGAAGCCATAGGTGGGCAGATACATAAACAAGGAGCAGTAAACAAGGTTTGGCACGCTTATCGCTTATGCCGTCATACATTTTTGTGCAATGAGAGCAAAGATGGTGGTGCACGTTCTCCCCGTCGCTCTTCTCTGCCGAGGCCGTGACCCAAAAAGTCCTTTTCATTTTGGTAAAGTCAACGTGTCAATGTCCATGTTTGAAAGAAAGAAATATTCAGCCAGATGAACTTATGAAAAGCGCTTTTCTACTTGACGGAAGAAAATCCGTTTGACTCAGCACGTGCGTCTGGTTTACGTAAGATGATTGACCGTGATAACGTTCACGTGTGCTTTACCTGTGTTATGTCTTGCGCACACAAACGCCACTGTGGAAAATTTGAGGGAAAACCTTCTTAGAAATTCGCTTTCCGTTATCTCCCTCCCTCGTGTCTTAACAAAACAATATTTCCAGAGGGAAAAAAAGCAACCGTGTTCTCGTTTCTACGCAGCTACACGCTTCGTCAACGAAGCTGTTTGCTTTGGAGGCATGAAAGGAAATACTGCTCGCCGGATCGACGGGTTCAAGTTGCTTGCATTGAAACGTAGGAGGGAAATCATCAACTTGCAGAAATTAAGAAAATAAATCAAAGTGGACAAGCTTAGCAACGTTTGCTAGGCTAGGCTAGGCTAGGAAAGGACAGGATTGGACAGGTGTGAGGACACATGGTAAAGCTCTTTGACTTTGCTTTACAAGCAAGAGAAGAATTTCCTCCTTGGAAAACGTTCAAGCACAGCCACTGAGGGTAGAGTGATGAATATCCTCATAACGGCGATGCCCGGCAAAAGGAAGTGCAATCAAAGCAAGATGGTTGAAATGAGGTGAGAGAGCGGTCATTAGTGGGAGAGACCAAAAAAAAAGGATCATAAAAGACATGTTACGTCAACAACTTGAAAGCACATGTCGGTGCAAGACTTTATTAGGCACCGCAAAGAAAAGCTTTGAGCAAGGTCAACGGGAAAGCACGGAGCCTTAAAATCACTTTCAAACATGATGAGTTGGGAAGGGAAGGGAAGGGAAGGGAAGGTGGGGGCGGGCAGAAGCAATTACCATCTTTTCCCATGTATAATGCGCAAAATTTAACTAATTTATTGTCCTAAAATCTGGGGTGCGCATTATACATGGGTACAACAATTTTTGAAGAAAATCTCCCTCGAAATAAAACTTGAAATCACCTTTCTTCTTGTTTGTTGTCAATGGCGCATCGCATTCAGCCATCCTGCCCAACGCACTTAGTCAGTAAAATTCATAATTGACGACACATCGTTTGATGCGATGGTGCAATCCTTGATGGTGTGTTATTGTCAAATATTGTTTGTTTTTTAATCTCCATCGCAGACCAGATATCATACGGAGGCCGCCATGACAGTATGCGCAGAACGGATGCGCAAGACACGTCAGCTCTATAAAGAGCGAGAGTTCAGTTCTCTACCTATTAGTTTCAATTCACAGTTTAATTAGCAGTTTCAATCAGCAAATAACAAAATGCGTATTACAGGTCGGTAATATTTTATTTCACAACACTTTGCCTTGTTCCTTTCCTCTCTGCTGTTCACTTCAAACGCGCTCCATACGAACACAATGCTCTCGTATCAGACGCTTGCTCGATCACCTGCTCGTTTGCTGTCACAATGTACCCTACGCAAATCCGAAACATTTGTTGCGGCTCCGAGTCACGACGAGGGGCAAGTTTTGGTTTCCAAGGGTGTTTTTATTCCTCTTCAACTTCTCTCCCATACAGAGCCGCCTTTTTCTCATGTCCGCACGTCACTTTCCTCTCTTTTCATTTGAACCTAACTGATCGCGGTGGTGCCTTTCTGGGCAGTCGGAGAAATCAACGCCAACAAAAAAAATACATCCAGCCTAGTTAAGAAATCACCAGAAAGATCACCATGACAATTGTGAACACACAGAAAGATAATAAATAACTGGAACATCACTCAAATATTGGTGATCCCGTTGAGAGTCTCACATATTTCTTCGCTATCGAGTTTGCTACCGCATGCGCAGTGATACTGACCGGCAGAATAACATCCGGTTGTTCCCAAAGGTGATCTTTTTTCTGAAATAATTTTACGTTTACGGACTGAAGTAAGAGCCAAAATTTGGGTCCGTATTATACATGGGTACAGGCTTTTTTCCAACATCGACATGCCATTTTTAGGGTGCGTATTATACATGGGGGCGTATTATACATGGAAAATTACGGTAGCCTCTTTGGGCTACTCCAGTTCAACGGCTTCATATTTCCAGCCCTGCTTGTTTATGCTGCTTAAGGACGTTGTCAGAATGGTCACAAAGGCAAAAGTCAAGATGAAATCAGGTGGCGTCTATTTCACATTGACGTCACGGCAGCCTACACCTTCTCTTCCCTTCCTTCCTGCCGCTGCCCAGAGGAAGACGGACGGGACGGGACGGGACGGGACGGGACGGACGCACTCGTCAAAGGGAAAATGTGATCGTCACACCGTCGCACACCCAAATGGCCAGGACTTCCCTCAGAGAAGAACACGTCGACCTCTCATTACTCCCTCGAAATATTGACAAGGCGAGCCTACCGAGCTCTTGAAATACAGCAGTCGCAAGCAATTTCTTCAACACGTGTTGGCTGGACCTGCTTCCTTTCAACGGGCACCGCTGAACAAAATTCCAAGTACGTCAAGCTTGAAATTGGTGGGAAAGGCCGGCCGGCCGGCCGGGCGGGCATCGTCACAGACGACACGGGATATGTTTCAACTTTGGAATAATAAGAACAAGACAACATGGGCTGACGGAGCAAGAGCAAGAAGGGGCCACCACACCCTTTTGGCCCATGTTGACAGAGCGTATGGGCGCGTCCTCCTTCTTCTTCTTCTTCTTCTCCTTGTCTATTGATCAGCTGTGTTTTCCCAGAGCCGGTCGCGGTGGAATTAGAAGCAGCTGCTCCAACTCACTCCTCTGTCGGATGCGCTTACAGGATATATTCCGGGAGGTGTCCGTGTTTAGTTACCCGTCCAGTCCAAGAGCCCATCAACTTGTCCAATGGCAGTCAATTTTCTTGACTTGATGATTCATTTTATGGCCCAGGTCATCTTCACGTTCATAAATCACCCTTTTCCAGGAAAATCAGAAGGATCCGGCAGCCCCTCTCCTGGTGTCTCAAGCGGGCATATCAGCATCAACACGAGCCCTGGCTTCACGCTCTGGTCGGTCGGTCGGTCGGCTGTGCCTGCTCCTCACGTACGCTCGCATGGCCCAAGTCAATGGACAAGCTCCGTATTGGCACGAAACCGGCTTCTGCGGCACAAACAGGGCTAGCAACATTGGCTGGCGACGCCATTGTCCCAGTTTAGCGGGCTTCGGAAAACACTTGCTTTCGGGATTTTGCAGCCCAATATACGGCGTGCGCCAATCGTCCCAATGCGCCGTCAAACTGAAGAGAAATGTTGTTAACAAGTGGAAAAATTCAAAAGTCTCAGGTCCCTTGAATGGCCAGAAGCCACGGCCCTCTCAGCTACCAACTGTCAATTTCATCTCATTTCATTTCGATGACCTGGGAAATGGGATGCTTCTTACGTCTACCCAAAGATAACGTCGCTCCGTGTGGTTTTTGCCAATGCAACATGGCATGTTGGACGTATTTGCGTGCAGGAGGGCCCACTTCATCAACACAGCGGTCTTCAATCTAGACAGGTGTCTTCACTTTGACCATCACTGTCTGCCATAGCAAGAAAGAATCAATTCAACGTCAAAAAGAAACAATATACGTAGATATAATAGAGAGCATAAGTCAACAGAGAAGAAGAATCATGAGTGTAGGTGTGGACGGACAGCATCACCGTCTCATAATCAAAGACAGATTGTTTTTTGGTGTGTATTACGCATGTTGATGGTTCAGTGGTTTTGATCTCATGTCCATTGGTGTTGTGATCATTCGCTGATTGCCTTAAGTTGCCCTGTTTCACATCTTTGCGGAGGATTACGTTCAAAGCATCATCTTCCTTTGTTGCCATGGGAGCAACACGCATTTTGTCCAGATGTGAGAAGAACATTTCAAAACGTTGCCTTTTTCTCTACGGATAAGAACATTTGGGTTGAGTCGCTGGAGAAGGCGGAGCCTCTCGCAGGGTCGTCGCAACGCTGCCAGGAAGGCAATGGAATAGTTGAGCATAGCGCATACATCATTGAAGAAGAAGAAGAAAAGTTTGGGAAAACAGAGCCAGCGAGCCAGCGAGCCAGCGAGCCAGCGAGCCAGCGAGCCAGCGAGCCAGCGAGCCAGCGAGCCAGCGAGCCAGCGAGCCAGCGAGCCAGCGAGCCAGCGAGCGCCGTAACATAAAGTTGGATCCACAAACGCACGTCTGTTGTACGTCTCCGAGTACAAGAAGTTGACGAGACAAACCTTGCCCGTGACATTCTGTCGTGTCAGTTTCACCCACACAGAAAATCGGGGGGGGGGGGGAAATCCACAAGACAAATAATCCGTGTCGGGCTATCGTAGCGGCACGCCTCGGTTTAAAATGGATTTTTGAGGTTGTGTTCTTCCGTCCTTTGAGTTTGATCACCAGAAAGGCCATCTTTCATCCTTGATTTGTTTTGACTCCCCCCCTCAGCATTCCCACCTCACTTTCCCTTGCGCGGTTCCAATTCATTAACCGTTTTTGGCACGGCCCAACCTGGCTTTTCCATGACTGTACCATTAATCACAGCAGTCATTCTCCCTCCCCGGCAGCGGTGTGGGGCGTGCGGACGAGCATCTGGACGAGCCCCGCTCTCTCCGCTTTCCTAATATCGGCTCGACTGTCACAATGAGTGCCCCACGGACGGCAGCGGCGTACAAAAGGCAAAGGACGTGCTCGGTTCCAACCCCCACGCGGTGTCCGTCATCGAACGGACCTTTAGAAAACGTAGACTGGATTGGCAAAATGGCTTGGGACCCATCAAAAGTCAAGAGTCCTATCGGACAAGAGCGGGCCAAGCAGACGGACATTGTAGGAGACGGGAGGCCAGTTTCCAGCCCGAACGCGCTGACCCTCCGTGATCGTCCTTCCCGGTTTAAAGAGTCGTTCAAGATGCGGAAGAAAGACAGAGAGCAACTTTCGGATCAGCAGCCGAATTGCGGAGAGTCCTGAGAGACAAAGGAAAGTTCCAATAAGCCGAGTCGAGTGAGGGAAGGAACTCATTTGTCTGCTGCGTCAGGTGGAAAAGACGTTTCAGAAGGGGGATGTCGGTCGGATGCGTTTGTTGGGCTCCATTCAAGTTGAAAAGTGACGCCACCCGCAAAACAATCCAAGCGGGCGTGGCTGTGTTTAGCAATGAGCTCCGTGACGGAATTTTTCCACCCGGAGACTCGTCATTGTCTCACCGGTGGATAGAAGCACAATTGATTCCAGTCCGGCTTATCTATCAATCTGCTCGTGGCTGGCCAGCTTGGCGTCTTCTTGTACGGTTGTGACAGAAGTTTGGTTTTAGGCTCTCCAAATGGTCAAAAAAGTCAGTCAAAGTCAAAGTCTGCTTTATTGTCAATTTCTTCACATGCCAAGACACAAAGAAATCGAAACTACGTTCCCACTATCCCACGGTGACAAGACATAGTACACAATATATACATACAAGTAAACAACCCAAAAAATAAAAACAAGAAGCAATGAATAAATAAGAGTGACGAATGGTTCACCTGCAACTCCGTTTTGAACTGGAAGTCACCGATGCTCGTCGAGTCGACGGCTGATGTCGGAATGGTTTGAATCGCCGTGAAAGCTGTTTGGTTTTCTGTAATTGCATTGATTGGTCACAGGTGCAATTGACCCAAAAGTCTGTCAAGAGAGCATTTTTGCCAAGCTTGAAATAGCTACTGAGTAGTAGTGATTTCCTCTGCTGGCTCAAAGGATGCAAGCACACATGAACTAATAATGATTTACAAGTTTAGTGGAAATCATAAAGACTTCCAGAAAATCAGAGCAATTTTGCACAAATCGGTCGGCCTGTGAGGTCTCCCGGTGCAAACTTGTTCTTCTATGTTGAGAGCGAGCGAGCGAGCGAGCAATTGCAGGTGCGGCGGATGCACATTTTCCTCAAACGTTGGAAGAACACTAAAAGCACACAGCAGATTCTCTCATGTGCTTTCCCACTTAGTCATATTTGATGTTTTTTTTTTCTGGGAAAGGAAGGAGCATAATATGGTCTGCCAATGGTCGGGGCGCACCAAGGTTCAGTGAGCAGAGCAACATTTTGCATGTTGCCATTGAATGGCATGTGTGGGAAAGCACATTTGCGCCCAATAATAAGACATTCACCTTCCATTCATTGAAGATTATTAACAACAAAGTGCATTTGGCTTAATGCAGGTTAAGAACACAAATGAAGTAGTCAGCCGACCACCAGGGGGCGAAGGCACGGTCGAAGTGAGATTTGCCTGAGCTGAAAAGCAGTCGCCACACCTGCCGCCCGCCGGAGGCTGTGACGCGCAAAGTCCACAGCGATGGCCAAAGTTCAGAAGGTCGTCACCTCTCCGCCACTCTGCCTTCTCAGCAGGATAGTCCCCCGCCCCGCCCCGCCCCGCCCCGCCCCTGTCGCTTTTAAAGCCCCCCAGGGTAGTGTGACAGCGCCCGTGTCACAAGTGTGTACGTCCGCACAGCTGGGGGTGATTTAAAGCGGGGGGTCAAGGTCAGGGAGCAGATGGGCTTTTGGGTGACCCTTTGGTGCCGACACTAGGAGGCTTGATTAGGGGGGGCAGGGGCCGGTCAGACCTCGGGAACTGGAACGAGAGATTAAGCAGCTACGGCTCAGTTACACGTTTGCGAGCCCAGTGATTTGCCATTGCAGGTGCCTTGGACTTTTTATTTGGGTGATGCCCCTTTTCCAAAGCAGGTGCGAGAGAGAGGAGGGGACTGCTGAGTAAGCCAAACATGATTTTGGGGGCCTTGCGCAAGAATGTCAACGGAATCCCTTGACCTGCAATCACAGCCCCCTGACTGAGCGAGGGCGGGGGAGGTCACGGGGATCTGAACAAGCACATGTTAGTCCTCCACCTGCACACTGACAGGCAGACGGGCCGTGTCACAACAATCCCAAACACCCCTGTGCCCTTGCGTAACCTTAGCCAACCCCCCAACCCGCTCCAGATGACCCCCGGAGAGCCTGGCGGCCATCTGCTACGAGCCCATTGGCTGCGGGGGGCAGCGGCAGCGGCTCATTTGTTCGAAGCCCGCTGCTTGGTTTGGCACAGCATTTTCTTCACCACACTCGTATCACCGATGATTATTCGCACAACGTTTTGCCTGCGTGTTTTTGGTTTCAAGCAGCCTTTTGGGGGTTAGGGGGAAAAACAAAAACAAGGTCTGTACCCATGGCATCAAAACACAAGCCTCCTGTGGAGGATCCTTCCATCCATCCATCCATCGGCTGTGGGCACGAGGGCCCCTTGGTCTTTGCTGGCAGCTTTAAAGATCTTTGCGTCCATGGGCTGACTGCACTGCATCTATTTCGAGTGTCGGGCGCCGCCGCGACGTCAACAAAGAGTGGCAAAGTCACGCGAGACGCTGTGGCTCATCACGGCGCCCAAACAGTCCTAATCGAAAGAACACGTGCATACGTGTACATTCGTAGGTTTTGTCTGCACATACGCTGACTTGGCCTTTTCCTCGGCTCTTGGGAAAACACTTTGGGGGTTGCCAATGAATGAATGACATCTCTGTTAAAGCATTTAGGCCACTCGAGTGTTGTTGATTTTAACCAGAAGCAGAGGCAAGAAACGTGCTTGACATTTATTGGCACAAATCGGACCACTTAACATGCGTAGTCTTTTCAATTGGACCTTCCTGCAAAATGCATGCGCTTTATCTTCAGATTTGCACTCTGTCCAACTAAATATGTAGCAAAAGATCTTCAAGAAAAAAAGTAGACACAGTAAGTTGTGTTATGAATCACTTTTTGGGAGAGTAGGAACCGGAGACGTGACGTTGCAACAAAGCAAGGTGGCCTATGCTTCAACGTGCGGCACGGCACGCTACATGAAAATAGCATCTTCAGAAAACATGCTGCACATTCAAAAAAAACAATTTGCCATTCAAAATGTGAAACACAGTTTTTTTCTTTGAAACATTTCCTAGAACGATGACTGCCAAGAGTTCCTATTGAGCAGATGAATTGATATTGAAAATGAAATGGCTCTGGCGCCATCTTGCGGCATTTTAGGGCATTGCAGTAAAAACTGCGCGCATGACAAGCTTTGTGCGCATAGAAAAAAAGCATGGTGAAATAAGGGCGTTTAGACAAAGCTTGGCCGCTTTCCAAGAGGACAAGGTCAGACGCGCGCGAGTCTGTTAGGGCTCAAAACGAACGCAGGCGAATCACGAGGAGGCAAAGCAGAAAGCAGAAGCACACGCAGATTAAAAGGATTAGCCCCTTGTCACGCACCCTCGCCTCGCCGCCCCAAAATAGAACATGGCCCAGGCCGGGCCAGGGCCAGGCCAGGGCCAGGGCCAGGGCCAGGGCCAGGGCCAGGGCCAGGGCCAGGGCCAGGCCCAGGCCCAGGCCCAGGCCCAGGCCCAGGGCCAGGCCAGGCCAGCCCAGGCCAGGCCAGCCCAGGCCAGGCCAGCGCCACACCATCATCGGGACCCCGGTGGAGAACGCAACGAGTCTCAACTCCTGCAAACGGAGGCGTGCCTGGCCTGTCTTAGGTTTCCTTGTCCTTCTCTGCGTGGATGAAAGAGAAACACTGACACCACTAGGGCAAAACGCCTTACTACACATTAAAGTTAGTTCAATTTCATGTCAAATGTCTCTTCTTTTCGTGCACTTTAGTTTTTGTGAAATAGTGAAACTAATATGGGGGGAAATGGGGAAAGGTGAAAAACAGCTCCCAAGATGTCTGACTCATTTAATCAAAGAGACAAACTCTTATTTGAACTGCTTTGTTTTTAATGATTATTTTCCATCCGAAATAGTAAAAGCCATTCATTCGTACAATGTTGCCAACCAAATATGGACAGCGCTTTCAATACAGACATTGACAATGATTGGGGGAAGGACGGCAAACATGCACTCCAAGGCCTTGCCTTGCCTTGCCTTGCCTTGCCTTGCCTTGCCTTGCCTTGCCTTGCCTTGCCTTGCCTTGCCTTGCCTTGCCTTGCCTTGCCTTGCCTTGCCTTGCCTTGCCTTGCCTTGCCTTGCCTTGCCTTGCATGCAACACTTTGTATCAAAATGCATTTTCAAGCCCCTCGCTCGCTTGCTCGTTCACTCTCTCTCTCTCTCTCTCTCTTTTGCTCAGTTTCAGTGCAAGCCTTCAAACCAACATGCATTGATTGAATTGGTGGTGGTGATGTCACTGCCCAATGCAAACAAAATGAATTGTTATCATTATTAGCTTTTTTTGGTCTTGTTTTCAGGTTCAAATTGTTGCTATGAAAAGTGTCTATCACACAGGTGGCAAACTCCAGTTTGACGCGCCTCGGCGGCGGCGGCATCGCTGCAGGGTTTCAAAGTTGCCCTCGTTAAACACACCTGATTCAAACGATCACTTGATCCTCACCTTCTGTAGGAGCCTGATAATGATCAAATGAATCAGGTGCGTTTAACGAAGGAAACTTGGAAAACGTAGGAACTGGACTTTGAGACCACTTGCAAGTCCCTGTAGTTTCTGTAATGATCCCAGTCTGCCACAAGAGGGCAACGACGAACTGGCCGACTCGAGGCCCATTATTACTTGAGAAAAATCTCATGGCACACCACCAAATAAACAAAAATGCCCAAAATAAAATAAAAAAGTTGGACATTCTCATTTTAAAACGCGGGCTTCAAATCTTCAAATGCAAAAGCTTCATTTCTACTGAAGTTAAGTGCTTGACTTGGACAATAAGGATGAGGTTGGACTCATACAAAACATCTCAAAAGGGCATTATTTGATGTGGGAAGAAAAACAAGAGTAGTAAAAATAAATCAGTGTTACACTCACTTTTACACCCTATAACGTGAATGTGCGTACACACACACACAAGTACACATATATATATATGTGTATTCTGTTCTGTATATATATATTCTGTTATTGTTTCAGTCAGCTTACATAATTCATGTATACAAGTGAGCATTGAGCAACAAAGCAAAAAAATAAATATCTGTATATATATATATCTGTGTGTGTGTGTGTGTGTGTGTGTGTGTGTGTGTGTGTGTGTGTGTGTGTGTGTGTGTGTGTGTGTGTGTGTGTGTGTGTGTGTGTGTGTGTGTGTGTATGTGTATGTGTCTATGTGTATGTATGTATATATATATATATATATATATATAAAATGATGTTTTGGTCAGCTGGTGCAGAGCTATAAACATGTTTGGAACAAAACAGAAAAGAAACTCGACAGCAGTGTAATGGCACAGTGCTTTTCTATGAAGCCGCTTCGACACAGAAAATACTTTTTCTTTTTTTTTTCCTTCACCCTTGACGTGATTTATAGGCTTTAGTTCTAAGGGCGGCACTACCGAAAGATATGCCTTTAGGATGGGGGACCACACCAAGCAAGCCAAGTCATCGGAATTTTGCGCATTCGTTTCAGATATTTAGGAAATCCTGAAATGCTGAATGTTTTCTTTCTTTGTTTTTTCAATTAAAAAAGGTTGCTTTATCAAAGGAAGTCAGGCACGAGAAATATTTACAACGAGCACAAAAGTGCTGATAAAATAGAAAAGAAAAAAAACAGCCCTGTAACATTGTTGTTGTTTTTGCGAGCGATTAATCGACCTACAGTATCAGTACATACACAATCAAACAAGCGGCCACGTGTGTGTGTGTGTGTGTGTGTGTGCGTGTGTGTGTGTGTGTGTCTTGATGCGCAAAAGCTGTCTTTGGTTGAGCACTTCAAAAGTTGCCATTTGCAATCCACCAAGGTCACACAACTTGACTTTTCTCTTCTGGCGTATCCCCAAAACGACAAAGACCCAGACATGACATGGGAGGAGAAGGGAAGGGAAAAAAACAAAAACATTGTGGCAACGTACAAAAGGCTCATTTTGCGGCTTGAAGGTCATTTCTGTCAACAACTTGCACGTGTGCGCAAGCAAATGGGAGAAATTGCAAAACGCATGTTGTCCGGATTTTTTTTTTTGAAGGATCCAGATGGTTTGTTTTGTCAAATGAAATGGAGGAAATTTCAACACAACATTTTTTTCCAGTGTGTGCCACAATTGATTATGTTCCCGCCCACGTGACGTCTGGGTCAACAAAAGTGCAAAAATGTTGCACTTACTCACATCCGACTCCGCCCCCTTTCTGCACTTCCGCAGCTCCGCTCGAGAGTCCGTCCGCAAAGAAAGGCGCAAGCGAGACGAGACGAGACAAACGTGTGCTCGGACGCGACGCCGAGAAGTGTTTGCAGGGGAAAGGAGTGTCCGTCCGTCCATCTGTCTGTCTGTCTGTTGGTCAAAGGAGGGAGGGAAGTAAGCAAAAGAGTTTTGGGTGCGGGAGGGAGGGAAGGAGGGAGGCTGGGGCGAGTGAGTGAGTGAGTGAGTGAGTGAGTGGAGGGAAGAAATTGCCGTGCTCATCGCTTTTGCAACGTAACCATCCGGGTGACAAAGTTGACGATGGCGCCGGCGGGCTGCTCGGGGTCCATCTCGGCAAAGAGGTGGCTCACGTTGTCCGTCGTGCTTCCCTGCTTTCGCGCCACGAAGCCAAACAACCTGCAGCAAAGAAACATACGTGTGCTTGGCGCTCAAACAGCCTTGACGGCAATTCCGGCAAGAAATGCGCCTCGGGCACTTACTTGGCCGTGCCGCCCTCGGGCTTCTTCCACCTGCAAATGTGTTCAACGACACGTCAAGTGGAGGCAAAAAAAGCATTGGGCGCACAAGATGAAGTCAAATTGCTCACTTTCTGTCCTGAGGGTCGATGTCACAGAAGGTGACGGTGTTACAGGGGTAGTGGCGGCGGAAGAAAAGCCTGAAAGCAAAACCAGCGCAACGTCAGTCTCCCGAGCCACGTCCAGCGGGACGTCCCTCCCTCCCTCCCTCCCTCCCGACGTACTTCCTCTGGTTGTCGGTCAGCGTGATGCCTTGCGAGGACACCTTGAAGTGCACGACGGCCGACTGACAGGCGGGGGCGGCCAGAGTCTCCGAAATGGCCTTGGCAATGGCCTGGGGGCCCGTCAGCGACTCCATGTCCACCGAGTTGATGTAGAGCACGTTGCACGCTGATACACAAAAGGCTAGATGCTAAATGCGCCTCAAATTTGGGTCTTTTGCATCGTGGCCACGTACCCGCTCCTTCCTTCAGTCGCTCAGACAGCGGATTGCTTTTCACCACTTGCGGCTCTTCCTCGACAAGATCTGCAAAGTAGACCGGATTGCTTCGGTGACGGATTTGGGCGCACTGTGATGCATGCACGCACGCACGCACGCACGCCATCCTTGATGGGGCCAACCTGCGGTAGGAATGAGCAGCTTGCAGGGCAGGGCCAGCGGCGTGATGGCGTGTTGGTAGACCAACGCCGACAGACAGCCTGCAAAGCAAAAGCAAAAGCAAAACAATGGAGACTCCCAAAGTGAGTAGCGGGCATCTTTTCTTTGGCTTCCACGCACCAAAGTACGGCTCGTTGGGACAACCCTTGAGTCGGACTCCTTTGGGGCTGCTCTCAATCAGGAAGTGGCGCACCAGCTCGTTGGTGATGTCACCTGCGACCACAGTAAGAGTCAGATGTGTGCAGACTACAAGTGGCCGCTTTCTCGGTGCCGGCCGGACCTTTTTTGTTTGGATGCAGCGAGGGAGGGGGCGAGGCCACCTTCATGGCCAAGCCGTAGGCCCCCTTGAAGGAGTGGCTGTCGCGGATCACAAAGGCCCCGGGTTGGCGTTCTCTCAGCACGCTGATGGCTGCTCACACCAAAAAAAGGTTCACACGCTTTGCTTTCCATACAACCGCCCAACCGCCCGCCCGCCGCTTACCTTGCTCTCGGGATATGTCGGGCTTGTACCAGAACTTGGACGTGTCTTGGACAAACTTGACGTTCAGCCTGCTCTCGGGACCTCCGTCTGTTGAAAAAGACAAAGCGGTGGATGGGACGTCGAGCTAAAGAAACCTTCACGGCTCGCTCGATCCAGTCTTCTGCATTTCAGGCTGGAGAGATTGCTACTTGGTCTTTCAAGCTCCTTACCGCCGGGCATGTTGAAGCGCGAGAAGTCCGAGAGGGTGTGGAAGTAGCCGGGATTGCTCTTTTCGCTCAGGGAGCCGTACGCCGGCGCTCCGTTGGCTCTGTCGCCGCTCGACATGCGCCTCTTTTCCGGTAGCTGAGGTTGAAAAGCGGGCGTGGCGCTCGCCTGTCGGAAGCCTCCGCCCGCAGCCGCCGTTTCGCCGGCGTCAACGGGGAAGGAGGGGGTCGGCGGTCCCTGGTAACCCGAGGAACTGCTCTGTCGGGAGAGGTTGGCGTGCCGCTCGTCCGGCGTGGCGTAGCCGCTGCGCACGGGGCGTCGCTCCAAACCGGGGCTCCCTTGCAACTGGGAGAGGGACGGGTGTCCGCCGAGCGCGCTCGCCGCAGCTTGTCCCGAGGACGCTCGTCTGCCGAGGGTCGGGCTCGGTCGCGAGCGCTGTCCCGTCGAGGCCTGCGGCGTGAGCGCTTGACTTCCCTGAGACGGCTGATGGCGCTCGAGGACGGGGCTGCTCCGGAAGTCCGCTCCCCCGTTCACCGCGGGGACATTGGTGTAGGCTTCCTGATAGGCGCTTGGCCGGTGGTCCGAAGAGGTCGGGACACAAGCCCGCAGCCCCAAGTGGGGACTTCCGGTATGGAAGGCCTCCGTCCAGGGGCCTCGGCTAGAATCGGAGGCCGCGCGGCTCTCGGTCTGGACGTCGGGGCCGAGGTAGGAGGCTGTTGCGGAAATGGAATCCAGATGAGAGGAGTTGGGGGAAGCGGACGACGCGGGAGTGGAGGCTGCGCTCGCTGCCGCCTGCATGAGCAAACTCCAATCGGTAGCGGCTCGAGGCGGACTGCCGGAGTTGATTTCTGCCGAGGCGGCGTTGCTGCAGGGCAAAGCAAAGATGCGGGTTTAGTCACGTCCTCTGACGGAAAGGGCACGTGCGCGACACACCCCTGCGAGCCGTGCTCGGGACCGCTGCTACTGGACAGCGGCCGGTGGAGGGTGGGGCATGCGGGACTCGGACTTGCGGCCTGCTCCGGAGCGTCGCCTTGAGGGCTTCGGGGTGCTTGCTCTCCGCCCGTCACGGCCGACCTCGCCACCGACTCCACGTAACTTCGGGGCGCTAAATGGGGACACAGAGGCGTTTGTGATTAAAGCACAACTTTGTTTGTCGGTAGAGCGGGCTGCAATGTAAACATAGGAGACTCATGGGTCAAGAGGTCGGCGCCAATGACATTTGGCCAGAGCGGCGTGATCGCACCTCATCTTCGCTTACCTTCTTCGTCCTGAACGTGCTCATCATCTGAGAGGCGTCGTTGCAAATAAGTCAGAGAAACAAAAGATTGTAAGAGCGAGCAATGTTTTGCTATCTTTCGAAAGGGAGCATTTACAACCGCGTGTCGATATTGTCAACCACCTTTGCATGGTAGCACCCATTGCGCTTTAGTTTGCAACTTTTCTTTACAAAACAATCCAGGAGAAGTTGTAACAACCTGCGCCGGTTTGGTTGAGCAGGAGATGGGCCGGGTTGTGGGGCTTCAAGCCCAACGCCGACAGCGGTGTCTTGGCCAGACCCGGAGGTGAGCGACCTGAAGAGAAGAAGGAGAAATCAACAGACATTGGCCAAGGTCGTGCCTTATGCGGAACATGCGCTAGCCACGTCAAACTGAGTTGCCATTCCCAGCGATGGCCATGTGTCCATTTACAATCATTGGGTCGATTTGGTTTCGTGTGTAACCGTTTCAAGGATCGCTCAGCAGGCACAGGGAGGCCGGGCCGGGCCGGGGAGGGGAGGGGAGGGGAGGGAGGGGCCGGGACAATAGAAGACACGTGCATTAGCCACTTACTGCTGACACGGCGGGCAGCGTGACTTGCAGACTCTGCTTAAATGAATTCCGGTATCACATGCGTGACTTGAGTTTTGCTATTTACAGCAAGTGAACTAGGTTTGGTGTCGCCAAAGAGAATCAAAGTCCTAAACGAGGCCAGAACATCACCTAAGACAAACATTAACCAGGCAAACATTTGGGGAATGTCATCAGGGCAGAACATTTCATGACGACCACGCTCAACAAAAGCCTTTTTGATGCTACCGTGGCTCGCTCTGCCAGAGACTTACACAGGTTGAAGTAAGGGGTGTGTGGCGAGACGGGAGTTTGGGGAAGCACCTCACCACCGACTGTGGGGGTCAGGCTGGTGGGCCCGCCCTCCGTCTCCTCAAAGGCTTCCCGGTAGCTGTGCATGTGTCTCTGCGGAGGAGAAAGGCAGACTGTGACGGGCTCGCGACCCTCGCGCGCAAAATTTCAATCAAACTGCCACGAGAGATGACGGAGGCAAAAAAAACAACCCAAAAACAATCAAGTTCTCCAATATGCATCTACTTACAAAACGGGCTCAAATAAAACCACTGATGATGGACGGACAGATGTACCTCCTTGGGCCGTCCGCCGGGGTTCATGGCGATGGCGTTGGCGAACTCCGGAGAAACGCAACGGACAGGGGAACGAAGCGGGACGTCGGGGGACGTGGCGTCTTCGGAGCCGTCGCTCGTGATCCTACGGCGGGGGGAAAGCGCCGGCTCGTCCGCAGACGTCCCGTGGGAGCGGACACCTGCGAGTGAGCGCAAATTCAGTCATGGGCGCCAGGGAGGTTAGCGCACCGCATCATTTTCGTAGCGCAGAAGCGTGAGGCCGACATGCTGCTGGTGGAGGGTCAGCTTCCTGCTCCCAAACACACCTGGCTAAGATGTCGACGAGTTACATTTGATGCGTGACAAGTGAAAGATGAGGGATTTTGTTTTTTTGCACTTTTAGATGATTGATCAAGCCCTGCGTGGACGTTATTGTCATTCCTGAGAATCAACACAACGAGCGTGTCAGATGTTAGAAACACACCAGAAACGGGCCGAGAGAACAAACCCCAAAGTGAGTGAGAGGAGGAAATTCTGGAGGTGAGCCTTTGAGCTCGTGCTGAGTATTCTGGGCAAATGGGAATGAAAGGCAACGGACGTGAAAATGAAAGAAGAATGACAAACCTGCCGGCCGCTGACGACGGGGTGCAAGCGGATCTCTTACCTGCAACTCTTTGCGCCACCAGTCCTTCCACGCTCAAGACGTGCCGGTCGGGTTCACGGTCCCTCCGAGCGGGCACCGCGCCGGGGCCGGACAAAGGGCTCGCTGCAAAGGTGTCATCGGCGGCGGCGGCGGCTTTGAGCTGAAGAGGACCGGATCCAGATGGAGCGGCTCCGCCGGTTTCCCATCCGAGGGGCGAGCCGGATTTGACGGGCGACTGTCGGCCGGACGCGGGAGGCGTCTCCACCTCATAGATGGCTCCGCTTTGGCTCTGGGAGAAGGACGGCTGCACGGTGACCACGCGGCTCGGCCTCAGAGGAGCGCTTTGCGACTTTGGCACGAAACAACGGCTCGGCTCCAAGTCCAACATGAGGAGGTTGAGCGTCTCGATGGATTTCTCAATCTCCTCCTGCGACGCGCTGTGGAACTGCGGAAGGCTCCGGTGAGCGGGCGGCGTCCCGAAAGTGAGTCCTTCGGTGACAGGCTCCTCGGGTACCCCGAAGCGTTGCCAGATGTTGAGGCCGCGTTGGACGGCGTCCCTGCTGCTGGTGGTCCGGGCGGGAGCCGGGGGCATGGCCCGCGTATCCGAACCCAGCGACTGGGAACGGTAGAGAATCCGAGAGGCAGAATGGTCACACGTCTCCAGTTTGTCGGCGGAGCCCGTTTGCGACGGCGCCGGGCTTTTGGCCACGCCGCGCTCCAGGTACGGCACGCGCTCCTGGCCGTCGAGGGCCGATTCCGAGCGGTCGTAGAGATCGGCCGGGGTGGCTCGGCCGTCGGCGGAGGAGGACAACGTCCCCAGACTGTCCACGCTGTTTGCCTTGTGAGCGCTGGGTAGCTCGTCGTCTAAAATGTCCGTTTCCCGGTCCATGTTGCGGTGACCGTTGACGTGGACCTGGGCGGGCACCCGCTGGAGTAAGGCGCCGACGCCGGGCGAGGCGCGCTCGCCCTGTCCGCGCATGGTAGGTCCCTCCAGGCCACCCAGGAGCTGTTCCAGCTCCTGTTTCTCCTGCGGACTGATGGGTCGCTGCTCGTCACAGCGGGCTACGGCGGGAGCGCTTGGCAGGTTCACGGCGGGGTGGATCGCTGCCGCCGCCGCCGCCGCCGCCGCTTCGTCCGTTTTAATGGAGGCTGTGGAGTTTCCCGAGTCGCTGCTCACAGACAAGGCGTGATCGACGGCGGGCAACGCGTGTTCGAGAGCAGCCGGCGGCGCCCCTGGCGGCGGCGGCAGTCCGTTGAGCGCGACCGTCCCGTCAACAGACTCTTTTTTGCGCACTTTGGCATAGAGACTCCCGTCCAACGGACCTTGGGTGTGGACGACGTCTGCGAGAAGAAGAAGCAGAAGAGAAGAGGGTCACGGTCGAGGACGAGCGTGGGGTTACGGCCACGCCGCCGTGCCCGTCAAAGTTGTGAGTCGGCGACGAGACGACGGCATCGAGCACGGCGGCTGCATTTTCAAAAGCATCGCTGAAGCGAGAGCTCGCCTTATGCTCGGGACACTCAAATGTGGCTGCTCGATTTCAAAAGGGATTTTCTGTGGCAAATTCCTCGCACTGACTGACGCAAATGCCTCATCGCCCTACCCGTGGAAGACAAACTCAAATGTCCCCTGACGGAATCCCTGTGCGCTATGGCGCTCGTCGGCCCGCTCTGCCTGCCTGCCTGCGTGCGTGTGTGTGTGTGTGTGCAGGCCGGTAGTCCTCTCGCTCGCCGCTCATTGACTGGAGTGGGAGGTCCCTGACAGCTTTTTTTACTCTGGATGGGGAGGGCCGGCCAGGGCGCTACACGGTAAGCAACGTTTGAAAGCCACTGGAGCCACTTCATGCATGTTAATGTCGCCGTAGACATTTCCGCCCCTTCAAACAGTGGGAGGGGAGGGGAGGGGAGGGGAGGGGAGGGGAGGGGGAGGACGCCGTCCGTCCTACTCAAGACCCATGGACAATGCAGGACATCGAAGCGACCCGCCCTACCAAAGGTTATCTTCATTCTCAGGAACAGAAAGAATGTTCTCGCCCCGCTACTTGTTTGCAGTCTGATTCATCTCATTAGCAACTGGAGCCGTTACAAGTTCATCTTGAGAGAGAGCAGAAGAACTTGTCATGGAGCTTCTGCACGACAATTCGTTCACTTTCACAAATGGCTTCCTAAAAGTGATATCTTCTGGCACTCTCCGGGGGGTGCATTTCTTTTCTCTCACGCTAGTTAGGAGGAGAATGTTTACCATTCTGAGCAGTTACGCAACAAGTGCAGAGGCTGGACCGTGACCGTTCTGCCTGCCTGGAGTGACCGCTTGCTTACGCAGGTTCTCTTTTCAGACAGGCTGAAAAAAACAAACCATGAGCCATCCCACCTGGCATATTTTCTTGTCTAGACAGCTGCAGATAAAGCCCACAATTTGAGATGACAACACACGCAAAGCGTCAAAGGTGTGGCGCACGGCCGGATAGTTTAAGGTTGTAGGCGGCGGCAGATGGGGCATCTGTGTGACCTTTTCATCTGACCTTTCAACTCTGTGGCAACAAAACCCCTTGAGCAGCGGACGTAGCACGTGTTTTACACTGCCGCAAACACGCTCAACATCTTGACAAAGTGCGTGTGTGCTATTTCGACAGACCGAGCGAGCGAGCGCGAGTGTTACGGCCGTCGTGACAATTGTTGGAGACGGACGACAATAGGTCGCGGCCATTCAAAGTGGGGAGTTAGTCCAAAAAGCGGAGACACTTGAAGGGAGTGTCCAAAAGCAAACAAGATGCCCGAAAACCAAGTCATCGAAATCCAGCACAGCTCGGCTGACTAAGCGAGCGACATCGAGCGAGTGTAAGTCAAGTACGGAAAGCTAAACGGGCTCATTGAGTCCATGAAATATTCATCAATCCATCGAGTGCGTGAGTGATTGAGCGAGTGCCGCTGGGATGAAGGACACGTTGAAAGTGGAGAAGAAAGGAAAATCATCATTGATTGTGAGCAAAAACAGACCCTGTTGATTCAATAGGAACATGATTCTCTGCCCGTAAAGAATGCAATTTTAAACACCAGCCTGCTGCCAAATGCAATCCTGACGCAGCTCAACAGAAGCACAACTACATGGAGACCTTCCCAATCCACAAAAGGGACTGAGATTGACCAGGAAACCAGAGACAGGAGGAAGAACAAGTGCCTTGTTGTGCTAAATCGGGGGGAGGGGGCAAACCGCATGTTTGGAGTCAAAATGTGCCGAAAAAATACGACTGCGTCCAGGCCTCCGGCCAAGGCGGCATTTGGCAGCTATATTTAAGCGGCATTGTAGCGCACAAGGAACGTAGCGGCCTCAACCTCCGCCCGATGCCAAGGAGCCGGCTGGGCTGGTTGGCACGACAACCTTGTTGGCCTTTGGCGGTCAGCGTGACGCCTTTGCCCCCATTCATCAAGGCAAGAAGAAAAAGCGCTTTTCCGATTTTGCAGGCATCTTCTTGAAAAGTGCGCTTAGCTAATGTACCCAAAAGGCCTCGGCACTAATGGACTGGAAGACAAGACGCATGTCTTGGGCGGGGCGTGCAAAAAAAAAAGGCTCCAGTGGTGAAGATGCAAGCGTGGGAAAGGCCACGTCCCTCGGATTACTCAAAAAGGAAGAGAGAGGGAGAGTGACGGAGAAAATCAGAGAGAGAGACAGAGAGAGAGAGACAGCAAGCCTCTTGGGGGGAGAGGCCAGCAATTCTATTTCAGCATGCGTGCGCCACCTCGTGCCACTTAGCGAGCAACCTTTGACATTCGACCAGCTGCTAAAAATAACATGCCATTCAAAATAGAGCCATTGCATTCGGGGAGGGAAGTAAATCCGTGCACAGAAAGAAAGAAAGAAAGAAAGAAAGAAAGAAAGAAAGAAAGAAAGAAAGAAAGAAAGAAAGAAAGAAAGAAAGAAAGAAAGAAAGAAAGAAAGAAAGAAAGAAAGAAAGAAAGAAAGAAAGAAAGAAAACACGCCGGTCATCTCGACCAGGCTGCAGGTAAAAATAACCTCAGCTCAACTTTGTTGGAAGATGAAAGACTTGAAAGTTGGAAGAATCAGAATCAAAGTCGGCTTTTCTGGCAAAAACAAAAACTATGTTGACTCTCTATTCACCTTCCGCAGCGTCCTGGTTATTCTCGTTGAAGTTCTCATAAGAGTCCCAGCGAATGGGCGGATCTTGCGTGTTGTAGTCCACCGAGACGCTGGGCCCGTTCTCCAGGTGAGTCACACCTTGAGCACAGGTACCGAGACATGTGAATCCCTCACAAAAAAAAGGATGACAATTTGATGAGCGGCAAAACCATCCCTTGACGCTTACCATACATTTTTTCTGGGCCGAAAGAAAAAAGGAACTCCACTTTGCCATATTCTGGGAACCGCTCGTCTGCAACACGAGAAAGGAGACAATGTTCATTTTGCTCAAGTGGCATCAAAGTTGATCCTTTTTGGCCCACCTTTGAAGGTCTCGTCGAGCTGGTCTTTGCCAAAGACGATTGCCAGGTCGTGAACGGCGCACGTGTGGAACTGCACCCGGAAAATCACGTCCCGGCACGGGCCGCGATGACGCTTGTGGTAGCACTTGAGCTGTTAGGGAGGGAGGGAGGGAGGAAAGCCACGGGATGAGATTCACCGCGCCTACGCCAACATCCTTTCCAAGACAATTTCCCTTGGCCAAAAATCATTTGCTGCTATGATGTCATGCTTTCCGACGACATATGTAGAAGCCGCCTGCTAATGGAAGTCTTTAAATGAAGCCAGCCGGCCGCTGGCATGTTTTACGGCGCCATCGTTTGCTGCGAATGTCAAGTACAATCAAATCCCCACACGCTCTCAGTCCATTCATCCAATGTCGAGTTGTAAAAAAAAAAGAAATAAACGACAGGATTTCCTCCTTATTATTCAACAGTAAAAAAAAAAAAAATCAAAACCATCCCATTTCGTGTAAGGAGGGGAGCCGCTTCGATCGTCCTCACCAGAATGTCTCCTTTGAGAAGGAGGCCGGGCTCAATGGTGATGCAGATGCTCGTCTGACTGTCCCCTTGAACGTTACTGCAAAGGGGAGGGGGGGAAACAAAGTCGTGTTACAGCCTGTCTGTATTGCGCCATCAGGAGATCCCCGGATTCTGGTGAAAGTTGACGCCGCTCACTAGATGCCAGATGTGTAGACGGGCTGCATGGCCTGGTAGATTTTCAGGAAAGGACGGCACCCTGGGGAGAGGGGGGAAAAGAAAAACACATACAACATTGGCACGGGGTGGCGGCCATTTGCGGGTGCAAAAGTGGGCGGGGCACACGCACCTCCTTTGGACTCAAAATTGGGAATGCCGTGCATGATGACGTGGTGAAGAAACAGCGGTTTGTTGTTGATCTTGATGTGTCCGCTCAGCAAACCGCTGAAGTACTCCACGTACCTGCGCCGGAGGGAGGGAGGGAGGGAGGGACGGAGCGGCGGTTAGGAGCGCGTTTTGGAGGCTTCAAGGAACTGAAGCTGACCTTCTCTGAGAAGGTTGCCCCACAGGAAGCACTTTGTCTTCATAGAAACGCTTCATGGCGAACCTGTCCAGAGCCTGCTCGGCGCTGCATCGCGTACACACACACACACACACACACACACACACACGCAGACACACAAAAAAGCAAGGTGAAAACAGCCGGGCCCGGAGAGCATTGCAAAAGTCTTAACAACACTCACCTGCCAGATATATTGCTGTAATGCATATAGGCAGCCACCACCACTCCGGTTCGGCCTCTGTTGCCCTGAAAAGCAAGCAGCCGGCCGGCCGGCCCTGGTTTAGATGATTTGTCCTTGTGTGTGAATGTGCGAGAAGCAAAAAAATGAACTGTGACAACGCGTGTACACCCAAACATCATTTTCCTCCTTAGCGACAAGCACCAAAACTTGCACCAGAGCGGTTCGTGGGGAAAAACAAACAAGGCGATTGCTACGGCGACCTCCCACGCTTGGTCGTACCTTATTGTGGATGACCACCACGTTGTGGCAATCGGCGCTTAGCCACGTGTCCATGGCCTTGCAGATGCTGCAGATCTTCTCCAGAGCCGGCGCGTGATGGTCGGGCCAGCCAAAGTCCAACACCTGCCCAGAGAGGAGCAGCCGGCGCGGGTTAGGCCACGGAGGACGACCGACGGCCGCTTTCGCTCGCCTTTACCTTGGAATGAAGCTCGCCGATGTCATAACGCTTCTCGCTGAGGTTGAAGAGCTAAGGAGGGGCGAAGGTAAAGGAGTTGCTGGTGGGTAGGGAGGGGGCAGGGGGCTTGAGCAAGACGCGTACCAGGTAGTTGTGGCCGTGCTTGGAGCGCAGCATGGAGGCCACCTCGCGCAGGTTGGCGGCGTAGGCGGGCTCCTCGGCGCCGCTAGCGAAGGAGACGGAGATGATCCTCTCTGTGATGTAGAGCAGGTCCAACTCGTAGCTCTCCTGCAGCAGACTGGCGCTCCTGCTGGCAAAAACAAAATAAACGTTAATCATTGAAATCAATGTTGCCTTTCTCTTTTGGCTTCGTTGGCAATTCAAAGAAAGAGCCGGCCGGCCGGGAGAGTCAACACAAGGTGGCCTGTTGCAAGTGGACTGTGAAATATGCCACTTGGAAATAATCCAGCCCATGTGATTTCAATACATGTGCTTGTGGATATATAAAAAAAAAGAAAGAACGCCATTGTTATGTCTTCTGCATAGCTCTGTGCTACTCATCCGCAACAAACAAAAGACGAGATGTTCAGCATCATTTGGGACGCTGATTTATCTTTGGATTTTTTGGGTCTTTGAAAGCAACGCAGCAAATGCATTTGCGTGCCTTTTGCAAAGAAATGCATTCATCCCGTGGCTTCCAACTCAGACGGCTTCTTCATATTTCCCACATTGGTCATCTGCGACCAGCCCACAGGAAATTGCTCATAAGAGCGTCGCCGCCGCCGCCGCTCCGACTGTACAAGCAAACGTGCTCCACATCTGGAGCCGCACAAATGTTCCCACCAGCAAGTTTTCATTGCACATGCCTTTTTTCTAATCTTTCTTTTTGATCTGCCCTATCAAGTTGGCCTGTCGGTAGGTGCTCGGACATTTACGGTGGAAATGATTTAGCCCGTCCCGTCAAAAGCATCTGCAAGGGCCACGCGAGAGCAGCCAGCCTGCCCCGCCTGCCAACACGTGCGTTACGTTACGTAAGCGACAGCTGCCCGCTTACGGATTCCTCGTAGCCACTGGACACGCACGGACTCACACATGCGGTAGAATGTCAGATGATCACCGGCTTTGTTTCTTTTTTCCCAGCACGAAATAAAAGCTTTAGCTGTTCAATCAAGTTCGGCACCAGAGGTTACGCTCCGGTAAAGTCACGCGTGTAATTTGCGGCTACACTTATATAGCAAGTGCGTTTTGTGGAAGCAAGGAAGAAAGGCATCAACTCAGTGTTCTATGATTTTTCTCAGGAATGTTTCATATTCTGCCCACAGTGAAGAAAAAGAGCAGGACCCTACCTGGACGCTCTTCGGCGTGACTCCATGCTTTTGGACGATTTGATTGAAACCTGTACGACACAAAAAGAGACATTTTTCAACACAAATGCACCAAATGTACTTTTTATTTGGGCCATTGCCACAGTCCTGTCGAATAGAAAAGTAGTACTTTGGCACCACTCGGTCACATCTCGATGCTGCTATGAGACTGCCCCCCCCCCAAAAGTAGTGCTCTGGCGCATCTTATTTTTGCCCTAGGCAAGAGGTGTGAAAGGTACAGCCAGCCAGCTAGCTGCAATGTTTCCCTCAAATCAACTGTTGTTACTAATTTTGTCCACTGGAGGGCGCACTGACCACTACTTCAACGACTTTCTGAAATGATGCCTGCATTTGTTAGTCACACCATTCAGGTGCTGCAAATGGGTTTCAATGACTCTAACAAAGCAAGTGTGCGTGCCGAGATTCTTACTAAAGGCGGCTTGAGTGCAGGCAAGTGGGCCTAAAGAATGGTTATCTCCGCTGCGGCGTTTGGCTCCCTCCCACGTGAGGGGCCGCTATCCATCCCACGTGAGGGGCCGCTATCCATCAGGCAGGACAGGGCCCGGCTTAAGCTCAAGAGACTCCAGACTGTCCAACTCTCAAGGTTGGCGGGAGTCAAATCCACAACAAGTGAAGCTGATTGACTGCCTTCACGCTAACAAGGGAACGTTTCCTTTACTTGGCACGTCCAAATGTTGCATAAAAAGTTTTCTTTTTTTTTTTTTTTGCAGCAGCAGCAGCAGCAATCCTGCCTACCTTCCTGAATACGTAGCCGGTACTCCATCTCCAGGCCCCCCTGAGAGAGGCCAGCCGCCTCCTCAAAGAACCTTCTCTGTCCATCTCTGGCCGGGAAACTTGTTCTTGGAAAAGCGGCTCTATTTCAAAGGCCGAGCCGCCGCATGCTTCGGCCGCCGCCGACGCGCTTCTTCCTTTGTCGTCCCTCCGTATGGTCCTCGTCAAGCCCTTCTGCTTTTGCCCCCCTCTCTCTTTCTCTCTCTCTCTCTCTCTCTCTCCCTCCCCCCTCCCTTTCGCATCTGGTTCTGTCTCACCCCGGGTTCAACTCTTCCCCCGCCCCTTCAACCATGGCCGCCTCGACACACCTTTGCACAACTTCCGACGGCGAAAGTGACGTCTCATTAAAGCCAGACAACTTCATATGAATTAGCACGGACAGGGTGAGCTGAGGTTAGCGCTGAGTTGCCGTGGCCCACAATGGCCGCTCCGCTTTCCTACGAGGAAAATCATCGGCCAGCGCCGCTCCAAACAATGTTTACGGCTCAAGCAGACGTCTCGGTGTGCTTACGATAGAAAACAATTCTCTCGACACATCTCGGAGTATTGAACATTTCCCACAGACGTGCGGTTTTGACAAACTTCTGTGTGAGGCGGATGACACTCAGCTGAACTTTAAACTACTTGTGTGTGTGTGTGTGTGTGTGGTGAGGCGCAAATAGAAAGCAGGCGCATTTTAGCGGTCACAAATCAGCTGCTAATGGCAGCGTGTGATGTGTGTGTTGGGAAAACAATGTTTGCTGTCACTTCTGCCACATCCGCCAAAGCAAGTGGGATGATTTGTGAGGATGCTCATGAGATTTGAACACTTGCTTTTGGCTCTTTGTTTTGCCAGAGAAAAATGACACTCACTCACCGAGGTATCGGCATGTCGGAGAGGCAGCTCGGTGGCGGGCGCCTGTTTGGGAGAGAAGAGACAACAAGTGAGGTCAGCGCTGGCTGGCTGGCTGGCTGGCTGGCTGGCTGGCTGGCTGGCTGGCTGGCTGGCTGGCTGGCTGGCTGGCCGGCTCTGCAAAACTTAACCTGACGTCATTTGCCGCCGCCGTTCTTTGCCCTAATGTGGCCCCCGAGGCAGCCGTCTATTAGCCCGCCGCGCAAATATTTACTCCAGCAGACAAGGCTGCTTTTCCATGAGCCAGAAGGCCCGACCCGCTTTTCAAGGCCTTATACAGACATGAGGGCTGAGCGAGCGCAAGGAAGAAAAACACCACAAGGCATCTCCGGCATTCGCTGCCTCGCTGAGCGCACGCGCGCTGTCCGTTGGCTATTGCCGACCTGGACGCTCCATTAGATACAAAAGTCAACGCCTTTCACTCACAACACTGAAAATGATTGAGGTGCAGAAACAGAGTCTATTTTTGAGTTAGCGGGCGGGAAGGTGGATGATGCTCAGCATTCCTCTTTGTGTAACAAAAAAAAACTCCAATTACAGTGTGGCTGAGGAAGGCCACCCGAGTGTGTGTGCGTGCGTGTGTGTGCGCCTGCATGTGTGTGGTTGATGCTCCTTTAAATGAAGCAAAAAGGCAGCAGCAGCAGCATCAGACGGATGCGCTAAAATCAGCGAGTGGAATGGCTCCCGGTTGGCAAGTTTGCCGCCGCCGCCGCCGCCGCAGGCATTTTGACACAAATAGAGCCATTGTGCATCAAGACAGAAAAACAACACGCTCTCTCCTCTCTCTCTCTCTCCAACCAACGTGTGCATTTCCGCTTTTGCAATTGCAGCCAGATGCTCGCCGTCTCGGTCTGCGTGTGTGACACGAGTGGGCGGGACTTGGGGGAAACAACCAACCGTATGTATAAGCGCCGTTCCAGCCTGCGAGGACCCGACGCGACATGTGGAGCGCAAAATAATGATCCGATTTCTAAATGCTCGCTAACATCATCAATGTTGAGCCTTAAGATATGTGGACACAACCAGCCAACAAAGGAGCCCACTTTCCGAGATCAGCTTTTCATTCGAAGAATCGGGCTGATGGGATGAAACCACCGCGGCGCCATCTTGTGGTATCTTTCAGAAAGAGCACCAACAAAACAACGTCACGTTCTTCGGTGACAAATAAAGGGTAGGTCACAATCACAAATAGGTGAATTCCCAAAATGGGAAATTGAAAAGCAAACTCAAAAACATAAAAGGAGATTCTTTTTGTCAGTAAATGTTTTCTACGATGCACCGTCCACTCAGCAGTTAAGAACTCGTCAGCGTTGCCAGAGTGTGACCGAGTCCTCTTCGGGTCACGTTTGGGAAAAGTCCAAGAAAAAGCGCTGACGTCCACAGACGACAAGGGCTCCAAAGGCAAAGTCAACATTCGACCAAAATGGATTCTTTTTTGCTAAGCTGTGATTATGGCCAAGAAATCCCCAAATGAAGACACAGCTGGGCCCCAAATGTAAACACAGCAAGTATGGCGAGTTGGTGGGGTTCCCATTCCCTTCAGGCCCTCCCGGGACCCTCCTTCCCTTCCCTTCCCGGCCGGCCGGCCGGGACCCTAACCCTCAAACACAAGCGTCTTCTCTGTGGGAAAAGTGTGAGCCCAAAATACCTTGGTGGTTTTGCTCCCAATAAACAAACCGGTCCTCTTATCTGACCAAATAGCCAAATGGAAGGCGCCAAAGGAATTTCTTTCTTCTTCTTTTTTCACTCCCGCAGGAAATGCGCATGTGTAAACATGGTCAAGTGGCAAACCGTCCTCCATCTTGGATCCCAGCTGACTTTTGCGCGAGAGGTGGGGCAGACCTCGGCCATCGATTATTTGAGGATTCATCTGTCAATCCAATGACTTGAGAAATCCAACTTCAAAACAATGTTTTGTGCACGTGAATGCAATCAAACTGCGTTTCTTCCCAAAGGACTCGTTCAATGCATCATCAACAAGTTACATTCAATTTTGGAGTCGGGTCTAATAGCATGTTCTTGTGTCATTACGTAAGCGCCGTTTCATGAAACGTAAGACACATTTTCCCTGGGAGCAAAGGAAAGCGGTGGAGGGAGGAGGCGGGGTCGGGGGGCTCGTATGTTTGCTTCGGTTTGCCAAGCCTCCAAAAGCGTTCAAATAGAAAACATGCAGAAAGCAAGCGGGTGAGCGAGCGGCCCGTAGCGGTGCCGCGGCCGCACGGAGCGCCCCGTGACCAAAAAAGGCAAGGAGGCAAGCGTGTTTTGACTTCTCTTCATACTCGCACTCCGTCCCGCTCCAGCAAAGGATGTCGTCAGCCAGCGAGCGGCGCATTCCCGCCTCCCCTCACAACCTTCGGCTTGATATTGATTCCCATTTGCTTTAGCCTGGCACAAGCTTCAACGTCTCGTGCAAAAGCGGCGATATTTCGCTAGGATGGGACGAGCCGACGTAAGATTTTCCAAAAGTCGCAAACACTTTTTGTCCCCGCACACCGAGATGAAAACGTTTTATTTTGGTCATTTGGTCCATGTGTCAAGTACGCATGTTCAAATCTGGTAGCAACCACACAAATTCTCCAGAGTGAATGGTTTTGGGGTGGCCCGCCAAATGTCATGCGGCTCGCTCGGGAGGCGTCTTTCAAATTTGGCAGCGGGACGACACAAAGACTCAGACAGAAGGCTGCAAAGCAAAATGGCTGACCTTCACGTCACGTCACGTGCATCTAACACCACGCAAACGTCAGGGCCGCCATTTTTAATCGCCTGCGTCCAAATACGTATTCACCAACTGGAAAGTACGTGAATAGATTTCAAATGTAATAAAACAGTGGGAACGACATTTAAGAGATCCCAAACAAAATACACTTACCAGCTCATAGTTGGTCGCCGGAACACAAGATGAAGACACCTAAGAACAAAAGGAGACTTTGATCAATAAAAAAACATTGATCTTTTGTCAGTCAAGGAAGTGGAGCAGCTCAGCTTGAGGCCCAAATATCTCAACAACAACAACAACAAAAGCTAGCGGGGCGGCTTTTTTTTCTTTTTCTAAGTGAGTGAATGATGAAAAAAACAATGTTTGAAAGTTGTCCTGACCACCGAGTGATTACAGGGCAGCGAGCGGAGGGAGCGCGCCCAATTGCTGTCTTTGCAACTCAAAGTGACTTTGGCTTGAGCACGTCACGTGCTTCCGTCCTAAGAATGGCATCCGCTCGACAAAAGCCAGCCGTCAAATAACGAGCATCCGCCAAGCCACTCTGGCGGACAGGAAGAGCGCGCCGATAATGGCCTCCGCTCGCTCGGCCGGTGAGCGAGCATCAAGACAAAGAGGGCGCCGCTACTCGTGTCTCCATCCTCGACATCCGCAAATCATTTTTCCCGGCGTACGCTACGCCGACAGAAGAAAAGCAGTTGCACTTTCCGTCGTCCAACTGGACGTCAAAGTGGGTGCCACGTGCGAGAAGCGCTTTTTCTTTCCCTTTCCTAAATATGGGCAACAATATTGACCTCCGGCAGTGGTGGCCATCCGACTCCTCCACTCGTCCGGCCTGCTCAGTGTTTTCACCTGACAGGCATCTGACGGACCACGGCCGGGCGGGCGTCACGTGTTTGCATTCAAAGCATCCAACGCGAGCGTCTGGCTCCTTGACTCGACGGCGCCGTGGACAAATTTATCGGCACGTCTCGCTCACATTGTCTCCTCGTGCGCCGCAAAGTCACAGAACGGAACAAGACGCGGTGGATTCGGCCCACGTGCGGCCGAGGCCCTCTAGTGGCCTACTCGGGGGCCCAAAAGTCAGCAAGACCAAGTTTGGGCCGTAAAGTAGCTCCCGTATTTTGGGAGCCCCACTGTGGACAGACGGAGCTTTTTGGCGCCTGCGCCGTCCTACGTGGCATCAAAATTGGATGCCAATTTGAAAAGCGAAAGGCGAGGGCGTCGGCAATCGAATTTCAACTTGGGGTCCAAACAATGCCCAACGTGCGTCGGCGACATCGCTCGCCAAAAGCAACACAGAGTGAGTCTTTGTGCGCTGCGTGGGAAGGAGGCCGGCCAGAGCGCGTGGCCATGCTATCGGGAGTACTCAAAGGAGCGCAATGTAATCAAGGCTCGCATTCCCGACGTGCTCGTGTAAACGACATTAGGCCAGGGCCCGTTTCCTGCCGACAGAGATCCCGGTCGCACGTCGGTCGGCTTCGGTCGCGTGCAAACATACACACACCGTCAAAGGTCCGCTTGGCCAAAATGCCAACGAGCTGTCTGGCTAACTGGCTAGCTGTCTGGCTAACCGGCTAGCTGTCTGACTGCGTCCGTCCTGCCGTCCGTCCGTCACGGCGCAGCGCGCCAGATCCGGCTGGGACGCTTTCAAAGAGAAAAGGAATCTCGGCAGGCATCTTCAGGCTTGATTTATCGCAGAGTCTTTCTTGCTTGAGAGTTAGGACATTTCTCGCTGAAAACTTTGTGGAAAGCTCCCAAGCGGGCCGGACAGAGCGGCGCGAACGTGAGTCAAAGCACCTGGCTCGTGCAGCGATTCCCGTCGGAACGCTGCTGATTTATCTTCCCGCAAAGAAGGACTTGAGACTTACAGGCATGACTGATTTGTTTGGGGCTGCCTCTTTGTCTTTTTGGGCGTGATCCCTCAAGATGGAAAAGTCTTGCTCATAAACGAGATCATTTGACTCGGGAGGGAATCGTGTCGTACAGTCGGTCAGGGTGTGACTCACCCCGAGAGGAGAAGGCGCGACGAGGCGGCCAATCGCTTAAGTGGCGGGACCCCAACCAGTGGCCGTGTCAAGCCATGCCAAGAAGGAGATTTCACCCTTTCCAAGCCTCATCACAAAGTGAAGTAGGCCTTTAAACATCTTCCGTTTTGCATCTCGGAGCCAGTAAAAACATTTTTCCATGTGATGTCATCAGGCAGCTGCTGGCGAGCTCAAAGTAATGTGCAGATGGAGCAAAGAAGGACGTGGGAAACAAAGACGTGAAAGCGGGGCTCTTGTGGCGTGTCATTAACCAATTAAAAAAAGCAAGTCAAAGCAGCTCCAAGGGACATTTGTTCATTGGAAGGGCAACAAGCGAGATGGATTTCCATCCTGGAGTTTGGACAAGCTGAGACGAGCCAGCGAGCAAGCCAGCGAGCGACTCCTGTCACAGCCCGTTGCAATTGTGTACTTTGTCTTTGGATTGGGCCCTTTGCATTGTCTGTTGGAGGCCTCCATGACTTTGAGTCAATCACGTCTGTCACTTGACTCAGGACGTGGCCTGATGCGAGGACTGCGCTCGTTTGAATTCGAGGCGGCAAAGGGAAGTCAATGGCAGCCGTTGCACAAAGCCGCTTACAACAACCGTTTGGAATGTCCTGACAAAGAAAGAAACAACAAACGGAGAGAAACAATGGTACGCTAGCTAGCCTAGCGCAGTGTGTTGCTGCACCCACACACACACAAACACATTTGAAACACCAAGCTAACATGAAAGATGCGAAGTTTTGATGAAGCAAAGTGCTGAGGCCATGCAGCCCATCACGCTGCCTGCCTGGCTGCCTGGCTGCCTGGCTGCCTGGCTGCCTGGCTGCCTGGCTGCCTGGCTGCCTGGCTGCTCGGAGATGCCACCAATGCTGCGGGCAAGCAAGCGAGCAAGAAGACCACACACGCACGTGCCCTGAAGATGCCACGCAGGATTCACAGCAAATGTAAACGAAATTTGCCGCCCGCGCAAATACGTCGTGGCCACGTGACAGCAAATCCAAACAAACTGATGATTGATGTGCCAGCGGCACTAAAGGCTAGAAAAACGACCCACGGCAAGCCAAGCTTTTTCCAAACAGGCAATTTGGACTTCTCGAAATTCCACAGAGGCAGCAGTTCCTTGCCACTTGGGTGGACTTACCTGAAACAATGCGGTGGCCATGCTCTCCTGACTGGGTTTTTTTTTTTTCTTTTTAGTGCTGCATGGTCTTGCTCCAGTTAGGCTGAATCCGCTCAGGGTTACCTTGGTGCAGCGCAGAGACGCTGGGGAAAGTGTGTGTGTGTGTGTGTGTGTGCGCGTTTGTTAGAAAAGAAAGCGAGCGTCGATGTGCGTGTATGTTGAAGCTCCGGGCTGGTAGGTCTGGCTCTCGTCTTGCTTCTCGTTCCTCGCTTGACTCTCACTCCTCCACCTCCTCCTTCCCATTGGAAAAGGAGCAGAAAAATGTCCGAGCGGTCTCGCTGAGAGCGCAAGAAGAAGTGCAGCCGGAGGCAAACGCTAACATCCCGCCACTGGAAACATCGCAGTGCAGCACACTGCAAGCGACAAGAGAAGAAGTCAAATCTGGCGCACAGCTCGCTTGCAGCTCGCTTACAGCTTGCTTTTTTTTTTCCCCCTTCTGTGTGTTTGCTGCCTGCCTGGGCTTTTCTCCTCCCCTCTTGTTCAAGGCGTACAAGTCATGAGAAAAAGAGCGAGTGCGAGAGAGCGAGAGAGAGAGAGAGAGAGAAAGAAAGAGAGAGAGAGCGAGAGAGAGAGAGAGAGTGGGGGAAAAAATAGACTCAAAGTGAATTTCCCATGGTTGGACTTGGACTTGGGAAAGAGGGAGGGGAAAAAAGTCCCATTCCTCATTCTGTCCATCTTATCAAGGTCTCAAGTTACAGGTTAAATATAAGCCCTCCTTTCCTCCCTCAAAGTCACTTGGGAGGAAGAAAATCCTGTCCTGACTTTCTCTTTCGACACGCACACAACGTGGCCCAGAGGAGAGCGGGCAACATCTTGCGCGCATGCATGACGTGGGGGGGGTGGGGGGGGTTGCTTTTATGGCCCCAAAACACCATGCTTGCTAATGTGAGATAAGCCTTTCACTCAAGAGGGTGATGGAGGCAACGTCAGACCACACTTTGATGATGATGAAGATCACCCTCCACGATTTCCTGCTGCAAAAGGGCTGGCATACGAAAAGGAGGGACAGGGTGAGGTCCGCTTTGACATGTCTGACTCAGGCAAGAGCAGAAGCAGCTGACAGATCCGCCCCCCCCCTCGAGAGCGATGTGCAACATTTGGCCAACACCCAGACGCTGCGGGCCAGATGTGACGCTGACGTTTGTCCGGGACTTTTAAATGGACGAAATGAACTTTGCAATGACTTTGTTGCACTCGTACCTCACACGGCGTTCTTTTGCTTTGATTGCCGTTTTCAAGTCAAGTCCAAAAGTCTAACATAACTCTGAGCTGAATTCTTTTTTTTGGTTCACATTGTTGCTCCGGTGTGGCCAAAAGGGAGCAATGAGTGGCGAGAGCCAAAAATGACACCATGGCGTTAGCGCCCGGGCGTTCCTGTTTGTTTTCTCCGGCGTATCCATGCGGCCGATGTGCAAGGGGCGTTTTTCAAAAGGTGTGTCTGGACAGAGGCCACGTGAGCTTTATGCGGCCAGAAGGAGGCGCTAGCAAATATGAAGAAAGATGAGCATCATCCCTGAGGCTGGCGGGGGCCCGATTTGTTTTGGACATGTTATTGAGTTAAGGAGGACCAAATGTTGCGTGTTCACCTCCGTGTGAAATTTTGCCGACATGCCAAACGTGTTTTTCACATCCCCTTGCAAACAAGCACATGGCTGCTACAAACATTTTCACAAGTGAGTGCCACGCATCCATTGCGCGCCAGCCCCGCCCAAAAACTGGGATGCCTTTCTTGGAAAGAAGAAGAAACGGGCGAGCGATCCGATTAGCGATGAGCGCCATGAGGGCGAAGAATGCCCGACCGACACGATAGCCATCGGGAGGAAGGCCATCAAAGTCCCGCCCTTGCTCGTCATCTCGGCCTGGCTGGCAAATTGTTTCCTGGCCGGCCCGTGACGCCATCCTCGGAAATGTTTGCAAAAGGAAATGCCACTGCCGTTTGGGGCGATGGAATGCTTGACAAAGCCGGACCAACGTTTGGAAGGGTTCCAAAAAGAACAACAGCCCATCCTGGCAGTTTAGCACTCAAAATGGCAAACAAACAAGACAACGTTTGGAGCATTTCTTTCCGCAGACGAGCTGGAAACGCGTCGCAATATTTGTGTAGTGGAAAGTCATTCCAATGAGGAAATAGCCGTCGCCACGGAAACGACTTCCCGCCCGTTGCTGACGGTGTGTTTCGAAAAGTCAAACAAAGCCACGGTAGCCGGCCGGCTAGCAAGTGCACGCTTGCTAACTTGTGCATCAAATGTAAATGTCAGACTTGTTGGCCGGCACGTGGCGTGGCGTGACTCCCTCCCACCTCTGTTGGAGAATTTGGATCCAAAAAAAAATTCAAATTGCCCTTTCCTGCCTGCTCTCTCACACCAATCATATTTAGCACAGACTGTGTGGCATTTCCTGCCAGTAAAAGAGTGAGCTGGGCTCCAGAGAATATATCAATGGAAAGCTACAAGCGGGCGTTGCGCAATCTTCGGACGCTCCGGCAAGGATCAAGCGCGCCGCGCGCGTGGCTCCGGCAGGTGTTTGACTTCCTGACTTGAGAACAATTTCCAAGTTACGGCTCGCTTGGAAATTCTTCAAATGTCCAACGAGACGTGTGACGAGACGGCACCTGTCGCGTTTTGATGCATTTGCGAGCGAGCGAGCGAGCGTGTGCTTCTTACCTTGGCTTCACATTGCTTGTGGCAAGGAGTTCGGCACACTAGGGGGAAAAAAAAGACAAAAAAAGGGGAGAATGGATTATTGCCACAGTTGCATGGCAACTTGCAAAATGAAAACAGTGTGACCAAAAAAAAAAAAAACTGTCAGCAGGACCGGACCGTTTCCATGACGGAAAAAAAAAATATGTGGCCCCACCTTGTGCCTCTCATCTTTTCTAGTCATGTGGCTTGAGGGGCTTTGCTGAAACCATGTGGGAATAGCCAGCAGCAAAAAGTCAATTTGAACATCTTTAACAGGAAGTGTCATTGCAGCATGTTGCATTGACATCCCGTTTTCTATTATTGCTTAAAAAAGTTCAAACAGGCGCGGAAGTCTGAGGCAACAAATACAAGTCATGAAAGCAAAGTGGATCAAACTGCGCTTTAATTGTTCATTTTGGGAATATTCTGACAAAGACATCTGGGAAGGCTTACAATGTGGGGAGAAAAAAAAAAACAAGCTTCATTGAAAATGGGTCAATTTGACCCACAGCATAACAGGAGGGGGCGAAATCCAATGACATCATGAGACATTTGGTTCCTATTTGGGCCCTCCAGAGACGCGCGCAAATGGGGGGGGGGGGGGTCATTTTGACTTGTTAATTACAGGCCATCAAAAATGGGCAGCGCCGTGAAATCCGAGCAAAAAACAGCCAGCATCAGATTGCGCAAGGGGCCCAGCCCGCATCCACAATCAGCAAATGGTCATTTTTCCAAATCTAATCCAATCCGTTGACAGAAGGCGCGGAAAGCAACAGAAGACGAGTCAAGCCAAGCGCGTCCGACACCAGCGCCTGGCCTCGCCCCTGACTTTGCTGCTTGGCACGGAGAGTGAGAGGAAGGAAAAGATGACGTAAGCTCGGGCCGTTTCCTTCCGCTGGCCCTTCAGTACCGAGCGAGCGCATAGTCCCGCAGGGCCGGCCGGGCCCGACCGCTCCCCGTACGTACCAGGCCCGACACAATGGCCCGGGCGGGGCCGGACAATTTCCTCCGTTTGCGCTCTCACTTTCCCCCGTCCCGTCCCGTGCCGCCGACGTCCTTTGCTTCAGCTGCGCCGCCACGTGAGCGGCCACGCACGTGCACAGGTTGCGGCGACTGGGCCGTACCGTCTCGCAACCTTAACCCGAGACACTTGGGATATGAGCCATCATTGTTTCCTGTTCAGCCATCTTCAATTGGCTCCATTTAGTCAGACTATCGATGATCTCGTCTCAAATGCCATGTCGAGAAAACAATTTGAACGAGAATGTAAACATGCTAAGCGTGGCGGGCCCGTGAGCGTATTGGCTAATCTGACGCAGCAGTCGAGACAAATACATTCATGACATCATTGCAATTCCATCTTTGTCAACGCTTTTGCATGGGATCTCTTTATCAACACGCAACGCAAACGCAGGCCAACCTGATCAAAGTGTGCAAATGGTTGCAATGACGCCATATGTCCAGGAGATGACGTGCTGACTCTTGCGCTCCCGACTACGAGAGGAGGGGAAGGGAAGCCCGGGTGCCACCGCCACCTTCTTGTGCCTGTTTTGCTGCTGCTGCTGCTTCAAATGAGCTCGGCTCCTCAGCAAGCACCATTCCCATCACGTCATCATTCTTGGCTTGCAGCAGCAAAACGGGCCGGATAGGACTCTGGTAGGCTTCAAGCTCCACCAATTGCGCACAAAAATATACTGACAATTTTGTCAAACGCGGGCCTTGATATTGTTCTGCTGCACGAATGGCTATGACGAATGATGACCAATCTTGAGCAACATGTTCCTATTACTGACAAATGTCCTTACTGTCTGACACACACACACACACACACACACAGAAAAAAGAAATATTTTGGAAAGTTTGGAACCGTGCGAGCGTGGGACATGCATACAGAGCAGCTGGATGAGCTCAACAATTACACACACACACGCACTCCTGTCGCCGCCGCCGCCGCCCCTCTGTCAATAAAAATCAAAGTGGCTTCCTGGACCAAAATAGCCGGTTGCAGAGCTGCTTGTTTTGGAAGAGCACCGCTGACCTGCGTCAACACGCCTATTGTGAGAGTAACCCACACGCGGTATCCTGGCAACCGCCGGACGGACGGACGGGAGGGAGGGAGGGAGGGAGGAAGTCCAAACGCTTGCGTCATGCATGGGGAGACCATGTGACTGCACAGTGTTAGTAAACAAGAGCAGCAGAGGGGAGCTGCCAAACACTTTTGGATCCATCTAGAATCTGCTGCTCAACGAATTAAGTGCATTCATCCCAATACGAAAAATAAAGTGCAAGCATCAAATGCGTGTTCCCAATTGTCCCGCCAAACCAAACAAGGGCACCTCACCTTCCCGCTGGGCCGCCAGCGAAGTTATCGGGCCCAAAACAGACATTTCCGCTACGAGGCTAACGCTAGCGGGTTGGAGTACAGGTAGGTAGGTGACTGACCTCTGCAGATGAGTCCGTCGTGGACAATGATGTGTTTGCAAACGCCGCAGGTCTTGGGCTTCTTGAAAGTCTTCTGGCGGAAGGTGTGGGAATGCACCGCTTCCAATTCCTCGGGCTGCAAAAGAAAAACATCAGGTGTCGGTGCTGAAATCTGTTTTGCTTTAGCGCGTGCAGGTGGCGTGTGTGGTTTTGACAATGGACAAATGGAATGATGCAAGCGGCGCCAGCCGGCGTGCCGGCTCGCTCGAGAGGCGCATGGCGGGAACCATCCGGCCAAGCCTTCGTAGCGGCCGGCCATCGCGACTTAACCTGATTAGCTTAATCGAGTTTGGCTGACATGGCAGCCGCGCGTCAGCTGGGTTCTCTACAGAGCGCCGGAGGAGGTGCATGTTTGGGGGGGGGCGGCAAGCACTGGCCCTATTTCCACATTGTCATGCTCCGTCCGGAATGTGGAGGCCATACGTCCTGGTGCAATCCGGTCGCAGACATTGAAGCGTCGGCCACCTTTCCTTTTGTGGGCCCCTAATTGTTTGCGAGCATTAGCGATGCAGCTGGCGCAGTTTGTTTATTGTTTTGGGGTTAGCCAGCCAGCCAGACGCTTGTGGGGGTGACACGGGCGGGCGGGCAGATGGGAGCCCCGAAGCTCGGCTGTACGGGGTGCACGCGTAGGCTCCGCCCCTCCCAGCTCCTGGGAACAGACGGCCTCACCCCGGCGACGCATGCATAATCTGACGCCCGCTCGGCATTCATTAGCACACATGGGAACAGTTGCGCATGCATCCACACAAACATGGTGTCGGACTTTTGGACAGGCTGTCAAAGTGTGCCCCCCTCCAATTCCAAAAATGTGAAGCAGAGTAATGGTTGGGTCACGTTTCTTCAACAACTCCATGTTGGACTTTGACTGCACGCATTCCAGCGGCATAAGGTAACCCGCACAAGCCTTCCTCGCCTTGCTCTCAAATCACTCCAAAAGTGTGACTCATCCTGATGCTAGAGCATACACACATGTGCGGCCATGACGCCGTAACTCGCTCGTGCGTTACTTTTGGATCCTGTGCGAAGCTGTTTGCAAAAAAAAACCAACAACAACAAAAAACACGGCAACGTCATTAGCCAATTCCTGCAATGGCATTTGTGAAAAACAAAAAACATGGAAAAAGGTTGACTTATGTTGACCCAAAAAATATATATTTTGATCAGAACTGACACAAGAGAACGGAATGAAAAGAATTTGAGTGTATGTGCACTTAAGTGGACATAAGTGAAGTCAAGCAGCCTTGGATCAGGCAGCGGAAAAATTGGAAAATTGCGCAAATGCCAAGAGAGGCCGCCGCCGCCGCCGGGAGCTTTAAGGCCAATGTGCCCACTCGAGCGTGGGGGGGGTCTTGAGGCCAGCCAAAGGCCTGGGAGGGGCCTTCCACAAAGCCCAGCACCTCTCATAAATCAACCCAGCGCTGGTTGAACTTGCCTTTTTTCTTGTTTGTGATTTTTCATGCAAGTCATCCAAAGCAAACACGTTGAGGAAAAGGGGCCGACGGGCGGGGGCGCCGGCCGGGCTTTTCCCACCTCTGACAATGTCAACGTTGTGACTTTGCAGTTGGACCTCCGATGGACTCAAAATGCACACACGAGCGCCACCTCAAAACAGACAGCTAGACCCATTTTTAGGCTCCTTAGAGGGAGGCTGGGGTTTGTCCTCGCCCGATGGAGCGTCAATTAACGGCGACCCGCATTGCGAGCTGGCTGGCTGCCTTTGTTCTACGCTGCTGTGGTGCGCTCAATCAGTGAAACAAAGCTATACCGCTGCTTGAGCGCTTTGAGGATCATTTACAACCCCCCCCTCGGAAAGAATGGTAATTAACCGATGACTGATGACGAGCTTATCCGGTCTGCTCGTCAAGTCCCGAAGGACCAGCGCCAGCGGGATCAGCTCCTTCTTTACTTTGAGATGGGGGAAAAAAAAAAAAAGCGCCCGAGGTGTTTGGAAGGCCGGCCTCTCGTGTCAAAATCAGCCGACTTCAGCAATCGAGCCACAACTTCCTCAGTGGGTCAGTCTGACCCGATCTTGACACAGCAGAGGTGCAAGGGACTAATGCGGCAGGTCAAACGGAGGACATTTTTGCTCAAGCCACTTTCAGGCAAAGACACAGGAAAGCTCACGACCCGGAAGGAGCCGGCGCTGCACAAACAAGCGCTCGGCGAGCACACGGCGGATTCAATTAAACCAGAGCGAGAGCAACAACAACAACAAAAAGCCTGCGTGTGTCCACCACCTAAAAGCCAGCCGAAATGCACACTCATTGGATCCAGCGGGAGACAATGCACCTCCTGTCTCAATGCGCTGTCCTCCAAGAAGTCCCTAAAGTGTCACAACGGAACCCCCCCCCCCCCCCCCCCCCTCCAGGAGCTCAACCTCCAGCCAACCCCCGACAAGCAGACCACCCAACAGATCCTTTGGCTGCTTGCTTGCATCTGGATCCAGCAACCAAATCACTCCCGAGAGCTTTGCCATCGATTCCTCCTTGTTCATTGCCAGAAAGTCGCCCGTGTCATCAAGACAGTCGTCTGGTCTGGAGCGCGCACGCCAGACGAGAAAGAGCGAGGCGCCACGCACGACATCATCTCACCCAGAACATGCAGGACAGGCAGACCCAGGTACGAGCGGGGGCGGCCAAAACGCTCGGCAAGCCGAAGGAGACGGACGGCATGGTGGGGGAGGGGGAGGGAGGGCTCGCTTAGAGGGCTTCCGGACGTCCCGTCCCGGCTCGCCGATCCATTGCCACGCACCAGGCGGACGCTTGGGAACGTCAGGATGCTTCGACTCGCCCCCCTTGCCTCCCTCCCCCCAATGTCAAAGTGGCTCTGTCCTCTAATTGGATCCCGACTGCCTCTCCTCTTTCTCGTCACTCCGTGGCTCCTCCCTTCTGCCAAGGCAAACTTTGACAAAGCTTTTTGGAAACAAGGGGAACCAACGGGCTGGGGATGGGAGGGGAGGGGGTCAGCCAGCTCCGACCTCTCCACATGGAGCCAAGGGGGTGGGGTGCTCTTATTCTCCATCTCTCCTGCCTGCCTCTCCTCTTTCTACTCCCCCCCCCACCCCCCCTTCTCGGCCGCACTTATTTTAATTTCATTCATTTCTCGATCCCTTCGCCCCCTCCACCTCCCCCTTCGTTGCCAGCACAGACATGAGATTGTGTCCAGAGAGAGCGAGAAGGGCTTTGGTCAGCTCCGGGTGCTGACCAAAACCCAGACTCCAACCCCATGGAGTTCCAAGTCATGCCTATGTAGCACGTGCACACAAAAAGTAGACGCAAATTTCTGGGCTCTCTAAGCATCTTTCCTAATAATCACCCGCTCAACTTCTTGACATCTTTCTCACACGCCGCATACATAGACAAACCTCCGCCGAGGTGCTGAAAGACACACACACACACACACACACACACACACACACCGCGCAGCAAGCCGAGAGGATTAATCTCCTGGTATTTCCCGCAGACCACCCGGAGAGAAGCAAAGTCTCCAAGGGAGACGGCCAGCATTTAAGCCCGACCGACTGCCAGAAAATGCAATTGACTAAGTATGAAAACTGAGGCGATATTCCAAAAAAAAAAAAAACCAACATTCCAAACATTGATTGTTTGTCTATAACAGAGCCCACTGGTCCAATATCACAGATACGACAGTGGACAACGTGAGGCCGGCGACCCCAAGCGGACAAACACAAGATGAAGCTGCTCTCTGAATGCACCGATTGCTTTCTCAACGCCCATCATGACTTTTGATTTTGGCTCGCAGGCAAACGAGGAGAGCCGAGTGATACCTGGCGTTGGCCTTTGCCGCCTTTCCAAAAAGGGAAGATGCAGCAGAACAGGAACAATCTGGCCCAGCTGAAGATTGCGGCCAGACAGCGCTGGAGTCTGCCCATCCTCTCGGGACGGCCGTGGGAGTGCAGATCTTCCTCGCCGTATGCGCCTCTTGCCGCTCCCTCAAAAGCAACCAGCTGAGAAATCACACAGACCATCCGGGCCGGGCCGGGCCGGGCCCTGGCGGGCGCTCCGGCCAATCACCGACGTGGCGGACGCATGTGCCTAGGTCGACTCCTGACCAGTGAGTGGCCTTGCATACGTCTGTCAATCCTGTCCATCCATCCGTCCGTCCTCCTTGCAGCATAAGAAGAAGGCAAAGGAGGAGAAGAGAGTCGTACATATCAAGTGGGAGGCGGCGGGACCGCTCGTCTTCTGAGGGAGGAACTTAAAGTGATGAAAAAGGGAGGGAGGGAGGGAGGCTTTTCAGGCTAATGACTCCAGTTGACACAAGACAGATGTGTCCTCCTCCTCCACACCAAGATCAAGTCGGATGACGTCATGGCAATTCGCCTCAATGAATGCCGGGCGACCAGAACTGGGCTGCGGGTTCCCCGCCACCCTGAAGAAAGACGCCAATTACGAAGCAGATGTGCTAAGCGCTAGTAATGGCGGGCTAGCAGTCTGTCATTGACGCTCCCGAAGCAGAGCGTCCATCCGTCCATCCGGGCCCGACCTCCTTGCTCCTTGGAGAGCGAGCAGCCAACAGGCTACTTTGCTCTTCCAATCGTTCCGGGTCAAGCGTTCTGGCCGGTCGGCGACTTTAATCAGTCGGATGCGGTGGTGCTGCTTCCGTCCTGCGCAAGTGGCTCGCATTGTGCTGAGCTTGCACTTTCTATCTCCTCAGTGACAAGCGGACCAAGCAGATTCTTTTCTGCAAGGCCTTGCGGGCCGGGCCGGGCCGGGCCGGGCCGCCTTTCAATGTTGCTCATCCAAAAGGTTGGCCGCAAGAGAGCGTTTTTAATCATATTAGCGGCTGGCTGGCCAGCCGTCCTCTTCCATCCCAGCCAAGTGCCTATGATTAATGTTTCAATTGTCTCCCGCTCCTCCCCCAGGATTGATCCACTGCAGCCATCTTTTTTTTTTCTCAAGAGCTTGGCCAACGCAAGTGCGTGGCAGAAAGCCATCAGGGATTAAATCAAAGCTCATTTCATTAGCAGTGCGAAGAAGCACCAAGGTTCTACGACGAGTCAGCAAATGGGAGTGTGCCTCTTTTCGAGTCCATCGCTTTTGCCGGAGAAAAAAATCAAATCTAATTGGTGGCCCACACAGCGTCACACGGGTGAAAACTAGGAAAGGACACTTAGCCCAAGCTGCGAGCAAGCTGTCCTAAATTAGCAGTCTGCCATTTGTATTTGTTTCGCTGTGCTTTTTGTCTTGGCTCGAACGAGGTCAACGACCTAATTGCATATTTACATTCTTCTTTGTTTGTCTCTACGTACTACACTGCCGCCCAGTGGCCAAGTTGCACACACCAGAAAGAGCCGCAATGAATCGATCAGCGGTCTAGTCAACAATGTTATGACGACGTGAGCTTCTTACGTTCAACATTACAGACAGCTACGTTGCTAAAAGAAGCCGCCATGTTGCTTTTTTGTCCAGAGGTAGAAACAAGGCATTTTGACCCAGCGACTTGAACAAAGTGAAAGGGAGCTCCTTTCAAGGAAAAGCCAAAGCAAAAGGCCTTGGTCAGGCAGCCACCCAAAGGCGTCAACGGCACTCACCAACAAGAACGACATTGCCGCCAAGACAGCGCTCTCCTTCTCCTTCTTCCAAAGCGCTCTGTCACTCTTGAAGCTTTCCCACTTGGATGTTCTTCTCGCTGAGGCTTACAGTGACAAAAGCCAGCCCTGTCGGCTGGCCCTCATCCTGACATACTTCCTGAGCAGCATTGTTAGCCAGAGCAGAGGAAACACACACACACACACACATCATGGAAAGCTTACGAACACAACATGGAAAGCAAAATCTTGCTTTTCTTTTTTTCTTGCGCTGCTTTGGCCAAGGTCGGTGTTGAAGCGAACAACAGGCTTTATTTTCCCTCGGTCAAATTTTAAAATACTAGTCGGTGCCTAATGGCAACATTTGTTTTGCAGAGGCTAACCTGAAAGCGCATCCCAGTGGCAATGCCTACTAATCGATCCTTAAGAAGAAAAAGTGTCAACGATGTGCCTCAGCTTGTCACGATGTGTGGGGGCAAAGAAAAAAAAAAAGCGGGCTCTTTCTTCCTGTGTGCATTCAAAGTAAATGCAGCATGCCAAGGGGGGGGTCGGGACATGATGGGGCGACCCAGCTCCCCCGGCCCAACTTGATAATCCATCCGCAGATCTGTGCGAGTACCTTTTTGCATTTGAAAGCAACCGACAGATCAATCTGACCTGCTAGAACTAAAGACGAGCCTGTTTCAAAAAACAATGTCCCGCCACTGGGAATGAGCAGAGGTTGCGTTTGCTGGAGCAGCGCACGCCTCTCTCCCGGGCCGGGTCGCAGGCGGGCCGGACGCCGCAAAGATCCCGGCGAGACAGAGAGGCTCTTGTTCTGGCCCGCTGGCAGGTAGGAGTCAAGCCGTCGATAGGCCGTCCTCGCACACTCAGCACAGAGGACGCACTGTCTGCCGCTGACGGCCACTGGAATGCGTGACGCTGCTGCTCCAAAAAAATCACCTTTCCCCACATCCCTTTCAAACACACCCAAGCCCAAAAGTAGATCCCACTCATTCCCACAAAGGCATCCATCCAACGTTGTTTTTTTTTAGAATCTGTGTCAATCTAATCGATTATCACCTTGTAAAAACAAAAAAAGTGTTGAACCATTCAATTGTATTTGTGCTGCTCCTCTTTGGCCACCAGGGGGCAGTGTAATAGACACAAACTAATAGGAACCCCTCAGTTCCTAATAAACGGGCATATATTGATATATATATTGATTCTTCATATACGCAAGTGAGGTGCAGGTTTTGTTTTTCTCTACGTGAGGTCTCCATGGTTTCATGCGTGCGTGTGCGCCTTGAAAAGTGCAGTCAGGGAGCCAAATGAAGTGGGAGCCACTGCACTGCACTGCGCTGCGCTGCGTGTGGGGGGTGACGACGTCAGTTGAGGTCACGGGCAGACCGTCGAAGAATGTGCTTGTCTGCACTCGATTTTCTAACCATTTGTGCAATAAAGTCATTAGAAAGGCTTTTTCCTGACCACCTGTCACGGCTTACAATGCATGCAGTCTCACTCATTCAGTGGTTCCTTTACTGTCAGCCAATTGTTTTGCAAGAAACACATGGCACTTTTGCTTGCCGAACATTTTCGGTCTTAACCGCACTCTTTGCTCCTGGCTTGCACTCTGCAGCGACAGTCCGCGCAGAGAATAATCACTGCAATTTGATTTCTGAAATCCTGGATGCAGTCAACCCAAAAAAAAAGCCTGACCATTGGGACAGCTGTTAGTGTAAACAGTCCCTGAAAACATTTGCTAAATATTCTTTTTTTAAAACCCGATTGAATAAATTGAATTTTCAAACAATGCTGACACTAATAATTTTGCCATGACAACAGTTGATTTTGACTGATAAGAAAGTTTTAAGATGAGCAGCTGAAGGTTTTGAATGACTCACCCCGAGAAGGCTGCCGTCCTTCCTCTTCTTTTTCGTCTTGTCCTCATCATCGTCATGCAGCTCACCAGGCATGGGGAGGAAGTCTTCTTCTTCTTCACAGCACATGAAGCTCACCGTGCATCCCATCCGAGCAGAAAGGCCGCCGATCCCATTGGCGGACTCTCGGGATTCTTCCCAAGCGGCTGCGGAACACAATTTAGTGGATGCAATGCTTGCATGAGAAAACTTTGCATGCCCAGTCGGGGGCCTGCTCTCTCACTCTGTGTGTCTATTTGTCTCTCTCTCTCTCTGGAGTTGTTGCTGCCCTCTGCTGGTGTCTTTCCGAGCCCGTGTTGGGGAGTTCTTTTCAATGTTTACAAGGACTACAACTTTACGTGAATTAACCACTACTCCACGGGATTTTTAAGTGGACTTTTATACAGTATCTTTTATTTTACACAGTGATTGGAGCGAAATCAGTACTGTTTTTCGTAATTAAAAAACAAAAACAAATCAAAACTGTTTGGTTTTTATTTTTTTACCATCCCTTAACATATGACAAAAACACCATAAAAAAAATGACATCACGATGCAGAACAGCTTGTAAATCAAAGCTGACAAAAATGAGAGTAGCGCAGAAAAATATTTCTCAGATATGTAACATCAACCCAGTTAGTCTACAGTAACGTCTTCAAATCACTTAGAAAAGGAGCTTGATCCGGAAGCATCGTTTGTGCTGTTGCTTCGACTCTTCGGGCCTTGTAACGAGAGCTTGTACCTTCCATGAAAAAGAAAGAAAGATTCACAAAGAATCCTTGACAAAAAACGTCTTGTTTGCTCTACAGTAATGGTGAGGAGAAAAATATCTGACACCACAGTTCAATTGCTACGAAAAGACTTTGAAGAAGGCATCACATACCAGTCTTTGACACCCTTGACAAGATCCAGCTGGGCGAGATTGATCAGCGCCTGCACACAGGAAATGAAGTTCAAGCTCAATTCTGAAAGGCCACGCGGACGGACGCTCGCCTCGGCCGACCCACCATGCCAATGTCCTTCCTTTCCCGCATGTGGAACATCTTGTTGTTTTTCACCGCCACATCCAAGGTGCGCGTGAGGGCCTCTTCCAGGCTCACGTCAAACTCAAATCTGGAAGACGTGCGGCGGCGGCGTCAGAGAAAAGGTGGCGCCGGTCCATACTAAGCAAAGCGAGAGCGGCTACTTCTCATCAAAGACGGGATTGACGGTCCTCTTCTTGACGTGGGTCCGCTTGCGGTGCCTCCAGCTCTGGTCCGGGAGCAGGTACAGCCGCACGTAAGAGTCCGTTCCGTTTTCGCTGCAGGGGAAGATATCTCTGCGGACGGCCATCGGACGGCGAGGCGAGTGAGAGAGCGCGACCACAGACCGGAAGGGGGGGGGGGGCAATACCTGCAGCCGTTGACCATGATGACCAGTTTTTTCCTCAAGGTGGCGTAGCGCACTGTCAGGCTGATCTCTCCCAAGGAGCCGCGATGTTTGCGGAGGACCCTGCGGAAAACCACCAAGTGTCAAGATAAGCGTTCACGTGACATGCTCCGTCTGCTTGATTCTGGATCGGGCTCCGTCCATAAGACCTGCTGTAGGTTTCTCACTTCTTTGATTTGGCCGAATGAAAGTGAGCCCCCCCACCCCGGAGCCGCGCGAACTTTGACCCGGGCAAACTCACTCGGGATAGGAGGCCCCGTCCACCAGATCGAAGCGCGACGCCGCCAGAGCGTTCTCGGACAAGAGGCTGTGCGAGTCGTAACGCCGCATGCTCAGGGTGGCCGGGGACGGCCTCAAAGCCTCCGACGCCAGATAGGAGGCCCGCCGGTGGTTGGAGTAGTCGTCCGGGGGGAAGGCTGCCGACGAGGCCTGACTGGCGAGACTGGTGCTGGTGGAAAGCGCGCTGAGGGAGGACGCGCCGGCGTTGCTCGCCGCCATTTGTGGGTTCACCGGTTTGGGTTCAGGCTGCTCCACCTTAAGAACCTGTCGGGGTAAAGAAAGGACTCGTGAAGATCAGCGGAGGTCAAAGGGGACGGCCGGGCATGTTGCAGCAAATAGACTTTGCATAAATGTCCATGGGTGAGCGCTGTTCGTTCTGGCCTCGCGCCGGCCGTCTCGACCCACCCTGAGCGTGGCCTTGAGTTTGATCTGGCTGTTGGCACCGGACTGCTCCAGCTGGAAGCGCTGGTCCAGCATCATGCTGGAGATGTTGACAAAGCGGGCGAGGGGCAGGCGGAGAATGCCCAGTTGCGTCTTCTTCTCGTGCTCTTTCACCTGCCAGCACAAATCAGCAAGTGCCAGAGTGCACTCATCGGGCCAGAGTGGGCTCGTAACGTCGACCGACCTGAACAACGAGCTGCTGCGTTCTGACGTCATGGACAAAGAAAGTGAAGCCCTCCTCCCATACGGGGTCTTTTTTGGCAAACACAACCTGCGAAGAGCGATGGAGTTGTAATAAGTCGGTTAGCAATATTAGCTTGGCATGTGCATGCCATCTGAGTCAAACTATTCTTGCTCCTATTTTCAAAATAAAAGAAGAATATTGTACGGCATACGCCGTACCTTGCTTTTCTGAACGTCGTCATCGATGGAAATTTCCGTAAAGGAGCTCGGACCTGCAGACTTCCTCGTGAGCTGAAAATGAAGACAGTCCGTCAGGAAATATGCAAAAAAAAAAATTCACTTTTTCCAAGTTGGTTTTGTCACTCAAACGACTGGCAAGTCCAAATTTCCACTCGTGCTTTTAAGTGTACTTTCAGGAAACATCCAGCAGGTGGCAGCAGTAGAAAGAAAGAGCCGACTAAGGCGCTGACATTCAGCAGACAACAATATTGGGTGCTCATAAATACGAAAACCCCAATGACCAGGATGTCTTATGAAGAAAGTTCATCCCCAAACAAATGAAACGTAAGGCAAAAGTAAAAAAAAAAAAGTGATAAGGGAGTGGGAAGCACGCCAGGGAAAATATGACAGTCGAAAGACAGGAAATACCGGCTGGCGCACCAAACAGAAAGAAAAACGTCACTTACCCGACCTTCTCGCCCGTGCTTCTTTTTTTGGTGATGCTCGATCTCACTGCGGTCTTTCTGCAGACAAACATTTGAAGGCATCCTCGTTGACCCGAGAAGCATCATGGAGGCAAATTGGATCAAGCGTTGCCGCCAAGGTGACTTACGGGAAGGTTGGAGGCGTTGTCCAGATACACGGCCAGCATGGCACAGGCGTAGCCGTCGGAAGACTGCAGGAGGAGGAAAATGGATTCGTCTCTCCACATGCGCAGGCGTCAAAGCCATTCCATTTTTTGGATTGATTGCGGCCCGCTTCGTACCTCCTTCATCAGAGTGGTGTCACTTTGGAGTGAAAGCCAACAAAGCTTCAGATGAACTTCTCCACTCGGGACCCCGTCCAGAGGAAACCACTGGCAGAGAAACATCAAGTTGGGGGGCGGGGCGGGGCTGGGCTGGATGGGGCGACTCAAATGACAAGTGCGGCCTCACCTGATCCATTTCTTTCTCCTTCTTCACTTCTCCCAGATCCAGGCGATACCTGAAAGGACAAAGCGGCGGCGGCGACGACGACGACAACTCGTGGTCACGCCTGGAGACCATTCATCTGTGCGTTTGATTCTTCTGACCTTCCGATGAAGTCGTCTTTGTCTCTATCTTCATCAAAAATGTCCACTTCCAGCTCTTGTCCCGGTGCCTCGTGGACCACAAACTGCAAAAGCAGACACGTGGTATTGCTCAATGGCGACGACGGTCGCTCTGCTGGGAAGCTCTCCTACCTCGTAGACCTCCGCCCATCTGGGGTGCAGATTCTCCTTGATGGTCTTGCTCTTAACCTTGCGGTCGCCGACGCGGAGGACGGCGTACGGGTCCGACTTGCCCTTGACCATGCCCAGCATATACGTGTCCTTGGCCACCAGGTCCCTGGCCTCCAGCAAGTGGACTCTCACCACACCCTGAAGAGCAAAGGAGCTGGCTGGCTAGCATTTGCGCACCGAGCGACCGGCACCTTTGTGACGTACGCGAGGCAGCGGGAAGCGCATCTGGTCCACTTTGACTTGGTCAATGAGCGGAAAGCACATGCGGTTGGGCAGCACCATGAGGGAGGCGATGACGTCCATGATGGTCCCCTCGGACAAGGAGCTGCACGTCAGAGACACAGCGCGGGCGAGACTGACTGGGCCGAAAGGGCGAAAGGGACCGGCGCCCCGTCGGCCCAGCCGAGGCGGTACCTGAAGGCGGGGCTGTCCAAAATGTTGGTCATGCCCGTCCAGTTGATTTCCAGGGTCTGAAAGAGAAGAGGCCACGTGATAATGGTCCGGGTGGACGGACGGACGGACGAGCCCACTCACCGGCCGTTGGATGAAAAAGAAGGTGACTCCTCCCACGAGCGGTGCTTGTTCGACGAGCGGCTCCAGAATCACCCTGATCATCCCCCGCAGCTGAAAGATTGAGATTGAGGCTTGCGGCAAATTGACCAAGCTCTGGCCTTCCCGTGCTCGCTGTCGGCGTTTTGGCCCCCCCGGAGGGGCAACGGGCCGGCCGGCCGGCTCACTTTGAGTCCTTTGACGCCCGCCGTGATGGCCGACTTGAGCTCGGCGTCGATGTCCACGTCGCCTTCGTAACTAGGAAAGAAAAGGCATCAGAAGGGGGGGGGGGGGGGGCGCGGCGCCGCCGCGGGAGAACTGTACCAGCCGCACCCACTTGATAGTCATGTCCAGAACCACCTCCCGGTGATCCACCTCGTCCGTGTACGCTTTGATTCCGACGATGCGGAGCGGCTGCCATCCAGAAAGGCACAGAGGAACTTCAGAGGCTATGTGGGCACGCGGCGCGGTGGTCAACAACCTCGAGGACCCACTCACAATGTGTCCAAAGTGGATCTTGGTGAAGGTGAAGGTCTTGAGCTCGGAGCTGGACTGCTGGATGGCCGCCTGGATGTTTTCCCGCAGGAGCTTCTCCATGAACATCCCGAAGAAAGGCCAAGCCTGCTCCACCACCTTCCAAAAAACAGCGCTCGCTTACGTTGCTGCCCAAGATGCGAGCGAGCGCTTTTCAAGTCGTACCTTGTTAACCCACTCCACTTTCTCCACGTCGGTGAATTGGATCTTTGGGGGAGGAAGAGAAAAAAAACAACAGCAACAACGTCAGTTCATCAAGTTTTTGACTGATGTAGGCATCTTGAATAATCTTCCTTGTTTCTTTTCCCCAATGAATGAATTCTGAACTGCAAGCACATTCAAGCAGTGTGGGTGTGGTGCAAAGTTTAGGAGGATCAACCCAAGTCAGGTATGTCATGCAAATAAATCCATTGCTAGCACAGCAGCGTCAGATTTCACTTCCCAAATGATGGAATTGAACAAATATCGGCTCTTTCAATTGACAGACAGAAAACAGAAATACGTCTTGCAGAAAGTGGTAGCACTTTTTTCTTTGCTGGCCTGGGCTGGGACGGGAAAGGCGCACCTCGAATATGATTTGTGCGCTTCGGACCGCGGTTTGCACATTCTCCTCATTTTAGGAGAATCGAGTGCTGTTCTTTTTGGAGCTTGGGACGTACGTACCCACGATGCCATCTGCAGGGAATTCTTCAGCTCCGTGCTCACCACCTGCGTCTCGTTGTCCACAAAGTCGATGGCGCCCCCGATGCGAGATGCCTTCCACTGGCGGTTCTTCTTCCACCAGGTGACCATGAGCATGCACAGCAGCAGCCAGCTGACGCTCAGGCCGAGGTAGCCCGTCAGGTAGACCGGGTACAAGAGCACCGCGCCGCGGAGGAAGTACATCAAGAATTCGGTCAGGATGCGGTTGACGCCGGACGAGGTGAGTTTCTCCGAACTCGCGTCGACTTCCTCGAGGCTCGGGGGAGCCATCGGGTGCAGCGCGCCGAGCTCCGAGCTCCCGGGAGGCCACGAAGCTCCGCTGTCGGGCGTCGGAACCGAAGAGGACGCCATGGGCGCAGCGGGGAAGTGGACCGAGACGTTTCCGCACTCGGGAGCCGCAACAAGTGGGCGGAGGCGCACCTGAGCCCGTTTGGGTGGGGCCGTGAAAACAAATGGAAGTGTGGACACGCTTTCACCTCGACGCACTGCCCTGCCCTGCCCTGCCCTGCCCTGCCCTGCGTGGCTTCAATCACGTCACAGGCCTCGTGTTTCTCGCGTGTTGTTTTCAGTCCCTTTTTAGTGGATTGATTTCTGCCGTCGTTATTATGGAAGGAAGGAAGGACACGCCCCGCTGGAATGATTGGCTGTTGCATCCAGGTAGGACACGCCCTCCAGCATCCAGCTCGGCGCAGAGCAGAGCAGCCAGCCATGCAGCGCATTCGATTTTTTCTTGATTTCTACAAACGCTCAGCGGATCAAACCAAAGTGTTTGAAATAAGATTAGCGAGGAGTTCATGACCGTCTGTTTTTTTCTTGTACACAAATTCTGTCCTCCAAACAAACGGGAGACGGTGAATAAAGCCACTTCAACCATTTTTGCGAATATTTTATTTAAAAAAGAAAAAAACAACCACCACAAAAACTATCATTACAAAAAGGGTATAAAAAACGTACAAAAGTATCATTCTACAAAAATACATTGAGATGACTGTTTTTGAGTCGGCACAAAGTGGCACTGAGCGGGTCGACTTCACGTACCCCAAAAATCCAAAGGCCTTGAGTTCACATTGAAATGATTGCGAGGTTTACAACCAGTCATTCAACAACAAGTATCCCTTTTTTGGAACAAACGAGCGTGTGCTCTGTGTACCGATTTCAGAAAAAGACAGAAGAAAATGAACTAGTACCAAAGCAAATAGTCAAAACGTGCCCCCAGACTCAATCAGGCTGCGGAAGGGAGCTAAGACAGCAGTGATTTATATATCGACAGTGGTATATATAAAAACAAAAAGGCGCCTTTTTTTGACAAGATTGTAGGAAAAATAATAATAATAAAGAACAATAGAAAGAGTTTTCAAGCATTACCCAGGTTTGTCTGTCTTTGGACGGAGGCACCTCCGGAGTGTTTGCAAAGCTGGTGCAGCATGGCCGCCGCCGCCGCCAACAACAACAACAACAACAACAGAACAGTATCCAAAGAAATCACTGGAGGGCCTTGGTCTGGTCAACCAACACTTGGTCCAGTCAGTACCTTTCTTTTGAAGCAAGGTGCCTCATCTATTCAGCTTTGCTCACCGTTCACACTATTCCCAAAATGTGGCATTCCAGTTGCAAAGCTGAGATGCATTTAACTCAACCTCAAACACTTCCAACTCTTAAATTGTGACTAGCTCTAAGTCTCCTATAACAAAGATAGATAGTAAGATATGTGTAAAAAAAAAAAAAAAAAAGGTAGCTGCCCTGAGGGAGACGCTTTATGGCAAAAAGCACTTTGGATCGGACTTTTGTTTGTCTCAAGCAATGTCAGGTTGAGTCCACCGTTCTCCTCCTTTTTGGACGGGCCATAACACTGATATTGCTCAGGGCTGACTTCATACGCCTCAAGCCGGAGAAAGTCACTGCGTCTCTTCCGTACACACACACACATTTGTAATTGTTGCGGGTTTCCCTTCTGCCCAATCAGCGATCCAGATGTCAAGTCCAGTTTCCAGGCTCAGCTGGGCTGGGCTGGGCTGGGGCTGGCGCTGACCACTGCCTACGCACGCATACCTGCAAGGAAAGCGAGAAAGAGTTCAAGGTGATGCTCATCGGGCACACAATTTTTGTGCCGGCTTCTGCATCTTTGCCGCAACGCCTCGTCTCGGAAGAAAGTCATTGGGAAAAAGTCCAACCTTTGTCGGCCGCGGCGGTCTGCTTCTCCTGGGCAAAGTTGAGTCGGTTCTGCTCGGCCGCCGTCCCGTTGGACTCGGGGCTGCTGCTGCGGGACGGGCTGAGCTCCTCGCTGTGGTAGGCCAGGTCCAGATGCTGCTGGGCCAGCTTCAGATGCCTGCGGAGCCTCTCCAGCTCACGCGAGGAGGCCTCGTCGCCAAAGGACTCGCGGCCCGAGTCGGCCAGGTTGTCCCGGAAGCCCGGCTTGCCCGACGGGTCCTTCTTGAGCGCCGTGTGGTAGCCCGGCGGCGCCGACGGCTGCCGGGAGATGGAGGACCTCTGGCTGGCCGGCGCCGAGTGTCGGGGGGTGGGCGGGCGCGGGGCGCAGAAGCAGTCGCGGACGCCGCTGATGCCCAGGTGAAGGATTTCCAGCAAGGTGAAGAGCAGGCACAAGGCGCTGACGGCGTACATGATGAGCAGGAAGATGGTTTTCTCGGTGGGGCGCGACACGTAACAGTCCACCGTGTGCGGGCAGGGCGAGCGGGTGCACACGTAGGACGGCGCCACCTCCAGGCCGTACAGCACGTACTGGCCCAGCAGGAAGGACACCTCGAAGATGGCGCGCGACAGCAGCTGGAAGATGTACACCTTCATCAGGCCGTCGCGCTTGATGCGCCGCCGCCCGTCGTGTTTCTTGCTGGGCTTCTCCTCCACTTCCTTGTCCTTCTCCGGCTCAATCTCCTCCAGGATCATGGGGTCCTCCTCGCCGTTGTCCTCGGCCTCCTCGTAGTCGCGGTTGGCGCCGCGGCTGACGATGGGCATGCGCTTGCGGGCCCGCGGCCGGTAGTCGGCGTCCTCCATGCGGGCGATCTTGTGCATGGCGAAGCCCAGGTACATGATGGTGGGCGTGGTGATCATAATCACCTGGAAGACCCAGAAGCGGATGTGCGAGAGCGGCGCAAAAGCATCGTAGCACACGTTCTCGCAACCGGGCTGCTGCGTGTTGCACACAAATTTGCTCTGCTCGTCGTAGTAGATGGACTCGCCGCCCACCGCCGTCAGCACGATGCGGAAGACGATCAGCAGCGTCAGCCAGATCTTGCCCACGAACGTGGAGTGATTGGAGATCTCGTCCAAGAGGCGCGTCAGGAAACTCCAGCTCATCTTGCCGCGATCCGCTTCTCAGATCTGAAAAAGGACACAAACGTTACCTTGTGACACAACATGCATCAGCAAACTGAGCCACAAGGGGGCGCCACCGCACTGCTGCTTCCATCCATTCGCACCCGTTTGCCGCTTGGAGAGCATTCACATGTTGACAACATTCACAGCCACGGTGTGCTTTGGTTCGGCTCACGCATGCCTCCTTTCCTTTCCTTTCCTTTCCCTTCCTTCCCTTCCTAATCTCGCCTCATTACTCAACACGCAATTTGCTCGGAATCTGACATTTGAGGCCGCCGACTGAGCTTAGGAAGCAGATCGTTACAACAAAATGATCAATGACCCGGCGAGTAAGGGGCTCTTGTGCTTCGGCGCCATCTGTGACCAAGCTCCTAACTTGGACTGACTAACTAGTGTCAAGTATCCAACACGTTGCGCTAGGCTAGAGGAAGGATCTGGGATGGATCTAAGGGAGTTGCCCTTCCAGTAAAGTACACAACATCAAGTTCTAATTTCAAAACCTATTGGGGTCAAGGGCATTCATGGCTCCATTATGAAGACGCGCACCGCTCCACAGGCGCATCCCAACGCTTTGCAATACTGCCGGGACGTCAATTGGTTCCACTGGCCACTGGCAAAAGGCGGCGCCACTGGCAAAAGGCGCCGCCGCCGCCGCTTACGTGGTCGCTCTTCCCGGCCGGGTGTGGCTGCTTTTGGGCGTTGGCACTGTAAATCCGATGCCTCCTGCTCTCTTGAGGCGGGCGGGGCGGCCTTTGTATAGTTTCACACGCTTGTCGTTTTCACGCCTCTTTCAAAGAGTCACTCTCACCTCTACACAATTTCCCTTCATTTTGGCATGCAAATCAAGCCGAGAAGCTGCTCTGCCCCTTTACGCTTCACGTGCTAAAGTATTCCTCTATGAATCCCAGCTTGCGCAAGTTTCCGACGCGCGACACGAGCAGGCGCAGAAAAGTGCTGGAAAAGCATTTGCTGTTTCAGAGAGGACCCTCAAGCCACATCTAAGACAGCAACAAGGACAAAGAGGCTTCTCAATCACGTTGAGGCGGAACAGACTCGCAAGTGATGTCAGTCGATTGAAACCCTGGCGCTAAAATGGTGGGAAAGCTCAAGTTGAAGTCAGGTGTCAGAGCAACCCCGTGACACCACACCGAAGTTGCGGTTCCCGAGCGCTAACGTGCGACAGAGATCCGAGCCGAGATCCGAGGATAGGCGGATGGATGCTTTGACGTGCCTTGTTGTTGTCTACTGTATGTTGCCGTCCAGCCAGCAAGGAATGTGATTTTTGCTTGCTTTTCATGGGACCAAATGACCCCGCCGCAACATTTGTCTTCTTCCCATTTAAGACAGAGAAAGCCTCATCAAACTTTGACCCCATGTTCCAACCACGTTAGATCATGTGGCAAAAGAATTTTTTTATAGCAAGCACCACCTCCAAAATGACTTAGCTTGCCAAGAAGCACCATATTTCTTTTCCAAGACACGCAGAAATTGTTAGGGTTGGAGAACCACCTTAGAAAAAGGAATCCCACAGGTTTCAATGCTAAAACCGTTATCTTGTCTTTTAGATGGAGATAACATCTGTCATAAATACTGATGAAACTGAGGCCCTCAAGTGATGAGACTCAACTAGTAAGTCAAAGTATCGCTGTAGGAAGGGTAGTATCAGTGAGTCAGCATCACTTTTTTGTCAAATAAACTTTCCAATGTTTTGCCTGCTAAAGTCGAAAAGCAGCCTTTGGTGTGTGTGGTTCGTTCCTCAAGGTTGTGACAAATGTTTTCACAACTTGAGTCAATATGACAAAGTGTGTATCCACAGTGTTGACTAAGCCAAGCAAACAGGGAAGAAGAAAGAAAAAAGCTTCCACATCTGGGAGGTTAGTTAAGAATTCCTCCACAGGCTGAGAGGGGAGGGGGGGGGGGGGGGGGCGCTGCATTTTGGAAGCCAAATAAATGCTCCAAAATGGGCTCCTCTTATGTTCCTTTCCGCCAGTTGGAACAAAAACAATCCTGTAGGGCGTCTTACCAAATACAACGAGAGGGGGAAAGGCGATTGTGAAGCTTGCAATGTTCCTCGTGGTCCATTTTGCATGCTCCACGTGTTTTACCCCTCTCGACATTTAGGCAAAAATGACTTCGCAACCACGAACAAGTTGGAAAACAAACCGAGACGATCGACCATTTGACGTTGGGAGGATGGACGCATGGTTGCATGGATGGAAGGAAGGAAGGATGGGGAGGACAAAAAGCTCCTTCTTTGTGCCCTTTCGTCACATTTTACGCCTCAGACTCCGAACGTCCACGTCAAACAAACCGTCATATACTGTTATATATGTTTGGTATTTTAGAATGATTCACGGTTCAAACAAGTTTTCCCAAAAGGCACAAATTGCGTTGAAAGCAGTTTGTGCTTGTGCGTGTTGCCAGACATTGCGCGTAGCTTCTTACACGTAGTCAAATGTTAGCGGAGGGAAAAATGCTTTTTGTGCTCGAACGGAGCCAAAACGTCGCCACGCCACGTCCGACCTGGCTGAAAAGTTTGCGTTCAGATTGTTGCTGCTACCAACGCACAGAAGCTGCTTTTGTTCGCCAAGTAGCCAAACAATTACCTTGTGATTGCGATGCTCCTGCTCCTGCTCCTGCTCTTGCTCTTCCTCCGGCTGCTGCTCGGACTTTCTTCTCGCTTTTTTTTTTTTTGGGTTGCACAAAAAAAAAGAAAACACGCGCCACGGGCGTCCTCGTTCAAGCCATCCGTGGTGTCCTCTTGTCGTGGTGGAGGAGTTCGCTCGTGTGCTTACGCGGCGACGTCGAGAGCTTTTGTGTGCGTTGGACGCGAGCAGCGGACAGGCGGGCGGGCTTTAGACAAAGACTGAGTGCGTGGAGCCCCGCAGGGTGGGTGTCCCCCTCCTTTTCACCGCTGCTGCCGCTGCTGCTGCTGCACCACCCCCTCCGCCTCGCCTCGCCTTCCCTCGTCCGCGTTGGCTGCTCCTGATGCAACCTCATTTTTGCCGATCCTGCCGGCCGGCCGGCGTCCCCCCCATGCAAGCATCCAACCCCCACCCCAGCCCAGCCCGCACAACCGGTCCAAACGCCTCGGTGCCGTTGAGACTGTGTCGCCCTCGAACTACGTAGGCGGGAGTGAGTGTGTGCTATCTCCCGACCTACACACATGACGTGACAAATAAGATAGCTCCATACGGATATTTATGCGCACGAATTCCCATTGAATGAGTTCTTTCTATGTCTCTTCTGGAATGACGTCGTTTGCAATACTGCTACGATGCCAAATTCTTCATTGTGCTTTTTTTTCTTCTTCTGAATTTAAAGCCGTAGCACCCAGGTGTCTATCTGCACCATTTCAAAACTTGAAATCAAAATTTGAACAACTTTGCATTCATTTGCTAACAAATGGGACTTGGCTTTCTTCAAGGAGGCCACACGTGGCAACGGCAAAATATCCCAAAGCGAGTCGACAGTACCCGGCCGAGACCCTCGCCGCAACGTTGCCGCTTGGCGAGCGTGGCTGCTTGTTTGCGTTTGTCACGTTTCTTTCTTGTATTGTCCACTGATTTGCTAGCGCTCACTGTTCTAGCTGAGGTCGACGGAGCGGCACGCTGGCCGTTTTGAAGGAGGGAGGCGGCCATCTTGGGCCCAAAGCTCGAACTGACACCTTTGCGCAACTGAGCACGACGTCATCGTTTGACGATCCTCGACGAGCGAAAAATGGAGCTGCTTCGTTACTCGCTTATCAAGTCTGCCTGAGCCGGGACGGTTTTTGGTCTTGTGCGTGACAAAAGTCTCCCAAAACAACCTCCAACTTTGTCGCCGAGCTTTTTGGGGCGGCCGACGCGAATGAGGCGTGACGCGCCGCCGACTCGTTTGTACACTTTGCAGCATTTCCACCGCGAGATTTATGCCCCGCATTACGACGTTAGTTGGCCCGGATCGTGAATCACAAGTTCGGCGGACGCCTGAGCTCAGCACTCTGAAGAAAATAAAAGTGCCCGCCCCATTGCACAATAGGCCAACGTAAAGCCTTAAACTGCACTCCATCAAAAAGCGAGCGTCCCTTTCAAGCACTGCACTTCTTCCCCGAGGGATGACTCGGCACTTTCACCAGAGACTGGGGTGGGGGGGGGGGGGTGACAAATGAGGCGAAAGAGAAGCGCCCTCGGCGTGACTCATCTGCACCGTGACGATTTTTGCCCATTCGGAAATCTATAAACGACACAACACGAAAATTGCAGACAGACACCAAATGCGCACTTAGAAATGGCAATTTGCGGCCCTTTGGAATGGAGGAACCAATCAAATGTGCAAGCTACCATTTGGCCGCATAAATCCGCTGATGCTTTAATGGGCGTCGCAAAGCGGGGGTCAGCCGAGGAATGCCATGCCCTTCCCCCCTGGTCGGGGGGAGCGGCGTGGCTCTATTGTCAAGCGCGGGTCTTTTATTCAGCGCATGTAAGAAAAGATCATCCGGAGGCGCATCGGGCCCGCCGGCCTTGCCTCCGTTTGCTGGCGGCTCTTTTGGGCGTCGATTCGTCGCGTTTCTTTTTCCAAAAGCGTATCTGGAACGACGAGGCAAACGCGTGCCGTACGGCCGGCCGGCCGGCGCTCATAAATCCGCTCGCTCGTATGTGTCGTGTTTGTTATGGCCGAGCGAGCCGCAATTGCATTAAGTACGATAATCGTTGCAACGGGGAGTTGAGTTCCCAGCCTGCCTGCCTGCCAGCCAGCGACTTCTTGGCATCTTCCGATCTTTCATCCCTTGAAGATTTCTGCACACGCATCGGGCCGACTCGGCGGATTTGTCAACCGGTGTTGGAGTGATAAAACACCAAATGAGGTGGAGCCGTATGTTTTCTTTTTTTGTCTTCAGCCACAGGTTGAAGATGCATTTGAAGGATGTGGAGCAAACGCTGCCACGCAGCTCCCCAGTTTGTGCGCTTTACTTGCTGCTGATGGACTGTTTCACAGCCCACTATTCTGTGTTGGGGGTCGGGTCGGGACGGGACGGGTGCTCCATTTGCACGCTCACCTTGTTGTAAAGTGGGGGAGGGGTTCCCTTCCTCCCTAATCTCACCATGACTTGGCCCCCTTCAATTCCCCGCTGGGTGGGAAAGGAATGTGGCGTAGCACGGCGCGTCGGCGGCACGGTTCACGGCAGCCCTCGGTAGGAAGCGAGGCCGGCCGCCGCACGTGTGGGACCCGCAAAAACAAAGCCCTCACCCCCATACTTCTTGGGAGGAAGGGTACAGCGTTGCCGTGGAAACAGACTACAGCCCTACCCCCGTGCCGGCCGGCCGGCCGGCCGCAGCAGATGGTGACGGTGCAGCTATGGCGGGATTTAGAAGATCTGTGTAAAATCACGCCTCTTAGTTCAGTTTACATTCAGGCCACAGCTAAAGATGTTACTCGTCAATGACTTTTCAAATGAATGGCTAAATCCCTTCAACAGACCTTTTTCAGGTCGTGTATTCCAAATTTGAAAACAAAGGAGATCGCCAAAGCGATGATCAAAACAATTGTGGTGCCTCAACTGTGGCTGGCCTTTGTGTTCCATTTGCTCGACGTTTTGTTTGACTCGCCTCAAGGCGGCCCGGCCCGTTCAAAAGTGAACCCAGAGACACCCTAAAGCAGGGAAAGCGTGTGGATGGAGCGCCGTCCCGTCCCGTCCCGTCCCATGGGCGGCACCGTCTCTCTCGCCTTACTTGGCCGTAGAGTTGCGGAAAAGCTCAACATTCACGTGAGAGCCATGCCAAACTTGACATTTTGGATGTCGGCCTCGTGAAAGTTATTGGAGGGTTGCGCACTTGGCTGTGTGTGTGTGTGTGTGTGTGTGTGTGTGTGTGTGTGTGTGTGTGTGTGTGTGTGTGTGTGTGTGCAGCACATTACTCAACTCTGCAGCTGTCCACATCTGGTATGGAGCATTGCAACATTGCACTCTGACTTGTTTTCTCTCCGGGGGCCATTTTGAAAAGAGAAACGTGCAGTTCTGCTCTTGCGAACAAACCGACTCCTCACGTCTAGCGCTTTTTTGCACTCCTCGGCGGAAGTGTGCCAGTGAGAGTACAGAAAAAAAGAAGCGCCAGCCTCCGGTCCAAAGTTCAGCGCGCCTCGACTTCGGAGCCGGGCTACCGACTTTGAATCGCACGCATTGTCGCCGTTTGATCAGAAGACAAGCGGCGTTTGTTTTTCGTGGCTCTCTCGTGTCTGGGCGCTGAGGTCACAAAGTTAGAAGGCTCTCTCCTTTTCAAACGTAGACTTTCTTTTGGGGAGACTCCTGTGAAATGACACACGCTTTCCTCAAGATTTCAGCCAGTGCGTCAGAGAAAATCGGAATGAAGACATGACTCACGTCTTCCCATGGTGGGATTTGAATCCATTGGCTTGGCAAGCAGAGCACCAAACACACGCAGACTTTCATTTCCACTTCACACGACTGAAAGTCATGCAAAAAGTGGCGTGTAATCAATGCTCCTCTCGCTAGATAGTGGTGACAACCGCCAGCTTGCACCAAATAAATCAAAACAAAAAAGAAAAACGGCCCCACCGACTCTGCGGATTAAAAAGAGCTGACAAGACAATTTCAAGCCTCTGAAAACAATTTCAATGGTTTGGGAAGGGAATTTTGCAACGCCATCACCACCGAAAGAGTTCCCACAAAGACGAGAGTTTCGCCATAATATGGCCCGGGAGTTGGATTTGATTGGTTCATTTGATTCATAGCGTTTGCTACTCTTGTTGTACCTCCCTCCCAAAATGTAGCACCACCTGTTCTGTCACGTTTTGCTAAATGAGGTGCTGAGACTCTTTCACAGATTGTGACGCTAGCGCATGACTAAGCAGGCCGACAGGATAGATAGGCTGGAGAAAGGGGGAAAAAAAAAAAAAAAAAATTGAAAAAAGTCATTTGACTCATTTTCACAGCCGACAGTTTAGCAACATTTAAAAACGAGAACAAAACGAAGCAAACAAACACATGGAATCACTTTGGAGGTCCCTCTCACTACATCCAGAAAAAAAAAAAAAACCAGATGCTCATGCTGATGCTCCAGACCTTTGTTTATTCAGCGAGCGGCTGCAAAATATTGCGTGTTGACATTCCAGTGCAGCGATCCTGTCCGAGTGGAGCAACGGCCGTTTGGCGCAAACAAATCACACCTTGGAAATGCTGCCTGTGACTTTGCATTTGCACATTTGTTCTTTTGGAATTCTTTCACCCGGCCGGGATGGTCACTTTTTTGCAACTCATGCAGTTGATGGGACGTTTTTCCAAACATTGCTTGTACTTCAAAAGAGTCCATCATTTTTTGCTTGGCTTTGCCAGGTGCCATCAAAGAGTCCATAATTACGCTGTCATTGTTTTGTTGGCATTTGCCAACAGCTTTGCCAGGTGGCAGCCATCAAATTATCTTTTGACCTGTTTGACAACATTCTTGCGACAACAACGCCCATACGCATTGCATCTCTTTTCATTTGGAGAAGCGCACAAGACAAAGAGACTTGTTGTTGTGTTTTGGTTCGGTTTTGGGTGGTGGGGGGGCTGGCTGACACATCCCATGTCGGGATTGCTCAAGGCTAAGATTGCGTCAACCGCAAAATTGTCTCGCTGGTTGACTGCAATTTTGACGCTCATCGCTCATGCGTTGACTGCGGGCGTTTTTCATCAATGGACTTTGGACTCCATTTTATGACATATTGTCTTGGCGGGTCCATAAAAAAGAACGAAAGCTTCTGCAGCTTCTTCTCAACGGTCTTGATTCCTTGAACGATTTGGACGGGTCGATCACGAGGCGGAGAAGGACACGCGTCGACGGCCTGACCTTGGCGAGTGGGGGGAAAACGAAATTCCAACTGCTCCTCCTTGAATCAACCCGAAAGGCGCTGTCGTTCTATTTGTCAGGAATTTAAAGGAATCAACAGTGGTATCAGGTGCGCTTGGTGACAAAGAGGGATTTTGTTTGCCGCTTTGTGAATACAAGTCGTTCTTGTCACACCTCCAGCGTGTCAGTGATTAGTGTCTCGCTATTTGTTCCCGTTGGGCCCCATGACTCAGCAAAAGATTCCAGTTTGAGCAAGCTGTTGACAGGACACGCATGATCGTTGCTTCCATTTCCCCTTCTTGCACTTTAGCTTCCTTTGCCATGCTGCCTGCCATCTAGAAATCGGAGCTCGCTAGACGCCCTCTAGTGGTATGCCAAGAAAGATCCTTCGGGTTTTTGTAACTCAACCCAAAAATGTTCTTTGTGATATGTTCCTTGCAGCCCAACTTGTCGAAACACAGCGTTTTCGTTTATGTTTTGTTTGTGGAAGATGAATTGAACACGCAAACCGCACCTGTTTTTATCCACCTAAGAGGAGCGGCCATTTTGCACGACTGTTCCTCCTATATTGCACACATGTAATATTTGTCCTTGTTTTGGATAGTAAAACTGCGTGAAATATATTACAACTGGAGTTTCTTTCGCATCCTTTTCCAGCATCTCATTTTGGCACGATTGTTTTGTTTTGCCGCTCGTAAAGCTAACGAGCTATCATTTAGAGACAGTTTCAAACGGCAAAGGTTACCTGATGAACAAGTCTATGACATTGCGAATCAATCTGGATGAGCGAGCAACTTTTATGAGGATAACACCCGTTTGCTGTTTTCCCTCCCTCCATGCCAAAATGCTTGCATTATGAAATCTTTGTGTGTTTGTGTTTACAAAGGCCTGCTGTGTTGGCTTATTTGACAGGAATGGCAACTGGTCCAGAGAGCGAGCGCCTTTGTCAACGTGACGCCGATACCTATTGGCTTTTCTCCTCCACAAGCCGTCCTCTGTTTTGGACGCACATTTCCGTGGCTGCTTTCTGCACGTGTTATTTTAGCCCAAACTGGGAGGCCGGAAAATTCCTCGGTCGGCAAACGCGGTTGACCGTGATTGCGACGAACTTTGCGAGCATCAAAGCGGCGGCGGATCGGCTTTTAGAGGAAAGTCAAAGACGATGTAACGCAATCCATTGCGTCTTCCTCTGAATGAAGGAATGGAAAAGGAGCCCCGCCACACACAGTGAAATAAAAGCACCGCGAGTGAGCCTCCCCGGAGGGGCGATTCCATTTGACTTTTGGCCAGAGAAACAGGACACACACACCCTAAACTGCATGGTCAATTGGGGGATAGGTAGCCTACTTGCAGACAAACAACATTCGCACGTAACGATATTTGATGGTTTCTGCTTGCAGGAAAGACGAAGCTCTTCCTAAAATGTGTCATGCCGTTAAGCGTTATTGACTACTGCCGCTCTCTGGCGGAAGCGGGAAACGCAACACAAAAATGAGAGCTCTCATTAACATATAGTATCAACAGTACTGTAAAGTGGAAAAAACAACATTGTTCGGATACAACAAGACACGAAAACGAGATTTCTTTTTGTTCAGCTTAAAAGCCGCGTTGGATTTTAAGAAGGCGCGGCCAAGCATACACGTAAGCGGATGTCATGTTGCTATGGTTACACGATACCGTGCATACAGCTCAAGCTCGCCCCACATTTCTTGTCGAAAGTCGTCTATTACACGCTACACCCCATCCCGCAAGACAGTCAAGGTAATTGGTGATGGTTAAAAGGCTACGTTAACGCAGAGTAAGTTTTATAAAATGACCCCGAGAAGGGAATTCTCTGGGTATGTACGATGACGCGAGCTAGCGGCGGGCGGATACAAGCTAATCGCAGAGATTACGACTGTTCTTGCAGCAGTGTTTCCGGTTTTGTTTTCAAAATAAATAGAATTGACGGGCTGCCTGAAGCCAAAAGCAATCAAACCCCATCCATTGATGATTACAAGTTACTCGCGTCGCGCTGTTACTTTTATTCGATGCGCATATCAAACGATTCGGGACTAGTATGTGATCTTGCGCGAGGATCGTTGGCTGTTAATTTGAAGGGGTGACGCTGAAACGTCAAGTTACATTCAAACCAATTTTGACCTCGTTGCTCTTCTCGCTTTCTAATTGACGTGTCAACTCATGTCTTTCGATGGCTCTGTGACTTCCTCGCCAAGGTTGTCATGTCCGCCATGTCCGGCGACCTCGCTGCCGTGTGGGACGTGGCGTTGAGCGACGGAGTCCATAGGGTCGCCTTCGAGCACGGCACCACCACCGGCAAGAGGGTCATCTCCGTCGACGGGAAGGTACATTTGCGCAACATATGATGAGAAGGGGGCGGGCTCAAATAGTACCTTGAACTTTGTTTTGCTAGGAGGTGCTGAGGCGAGAGTGGATGTTCAAGCTGGTGGGCAAGGAGACGTTCACGGTGGGCAAGCTGGACACCAAAGCCACCATCAACATCGACGCGGTCAGCGGCTTCGCCTACGAGTACACGTTGGACATCAACGGCAAGAGCCTGAAGAAGTACCAGGAGAACAGGTCCAAGGTGACCAGCACCTGGCTGCTCAACCTGGACGGGATGGATTCCAGGGTGGTCTTGGGTGAGTGCCTCCTCGTACACTGCGTCTGGGGTGACCACGCGACTGCCAGGACTTATCGTCAAGTGATGGGCGAAACATCAGCGTCCCTTTCTTGTCTTGCAGAGAAAGACACCATGGATGTTTGGTGTAATGGACAGAAGATTGAAACTGCAGTAAGTGCATTTATGTTGTCCCCCCCCCCCCATTTAAATGATGTGATATGCTTTGGTCAAAATACTGCTAAGGATTGTGCGAGCCAGCCAGCGCTTGAGACCTGAGAGCCCGGGCGGGGTCCTGTAGGAATATAAAGAAACAATTTCAAAAGCGAAATCTAGAGAGCGGGCGGAGCGCCCGTAAAGACAACGGAGGCAGCGCGGCGGCGGCGGCGGCGGGCCTTTGTCACTTCCAGAGTCAATAATCAGAACACAAAAAGAGTTCCGTATTGTTTGAAGCAAATTCCAAAGTCAGTGTGTGTCCACTCCAAGGGCGAGTTTGTGGACGACGGCACGGAAACCCACTTCACCCTGGGCGAGCACAACTGCTGCGTCAAGGCGGTGAGCAGCGGAAAGCGCCGAGACGGACTCATTCACACGCTGCTGGTGGACGGGGCCGAGATAGCCGAATGCGCCGAGTGACCTTCCGTCCCAAATAGCCAGCCAGCGGCCAGCGGTCGGATGGGCCCGCTCTTTGGATCCCTTTGCAAAACACTGGAAAAACTCCATTGGGAAAACATGAAGATTATTGTGTGAATGCGGAAGAGCCCAAGACCAATCACTCTCTCCTTCTTTGTCCTTTCGATTCATTCCGTGTTTCTCAATGGATTCAAACCTTCCCGTTGCAAACGTTTCAAGCATTCTTTCTTCAGCATTTTCCACAGGCATCGTGTTCTCCGTATTGAGTAGTGTCAAGATTTTGGGCCAAAGAATCCACTGTTGGGCAGCATCCCATTTGATAGGCTGCTCCGTCACGGGTCCAAGTTTCGTGCGTGGCTTGGGAACCCCGCCCCGCCACTTTTCTTTTAAGCTGCCATTGCCGGGCCACTTTGAAACACGTCTATTGGACGGCGGACAGGTTAGCGTGAATCTTTGTGTTTTTAACGGCGACGGTGAAAGATTCCCACCCAGCAGTCGTGTGGAGTTACTTGAATCGTATTTTTCATAGTTGCCGTCTTTTAAAGTGAACAGAAGCTGCGTTAGTTTGACTTTGTAAGTCATTTCTCGTCAAGTAGCTGAGTAGCAGTTGATTTTGTTACGCCAACTGCAATAAGTATTTATTTCAATAAAAACGGAAGTACTGTACCATCAATTTATGTTTGACTTTTTCCGGACTAAAGCGTCCGTAACGTCTGTCCGCTTGGGCCTCCCTTGGCACGACCTTGCTTCTGGCCTTCTGAACTTTTCTCTCTTACTTCTCTTTTGATCGGAAATCTGAAGGTCTTCAGCGTACAACAGAAACAAATCCTTCCGTTTCAATACTTTTGGAGCCTTGTCTGATTGGCCAAGAGAGGGCGCCACTTTGCCGTCGTTTTGCCTGCCACAATTTCACATAAAATTTAAACAAATATATATTAGAAATAATAAACATCAAACGTAAAGAAGACGCTTTCGAGAAGTAACTGCTTGATATAACGAAAATGAACGTATTGCATGTCGTCCAAGGGCCTGCCAGGGAGCGCCATTGTGTTGCCAACCGTACTCCCTCGCGCTCTGCGGCAAGCACGAGTTTACCCCCCCCCCCCCCTTTTTTTTTTCTTTTTTCAAATAGTGGTGCACAGGAACCCCTGAAGACGTCATGTGGATACTAAAAAAGCTGCTGTCATGATTCCATGCGTGGATTCTTATAATAGAACTACAGCACAGCTGCAGTAGAGAGGGACACTACGTCATCCCGAGACTTATTTTGGATATTTTTGTTTTTGGCTTGGGAAGACTGCTTGTCCGGGACCACCATCCAGTTATCCATCCAGTCATCCATCCATCCATCCCGCTCTACGTGACTACCCCCGGCCGCTGGTGGATGTGCGCGTGAGTGTGGGAGGGGCCCAGAGCCGCCGCGGCTGCACCCCGCCCGTCTCGCCTCATTTGGACTGCGGGGATAACGGGCTGCAAGTGGGGAAGAAGAGCCAGCCATCCAGCCAGCCAGGCAGCCAGGCAGCCAGTCAGCCAGCCAGCCAGCCAGCCAGCCAGCCAGCCAGCCAGCCAGCCCGCCAGCCAGCCAGCGCATCTTCCTCCTCTTCGGTGCTGCTCTTGCTGATTTTGCCTCTGCGTCAAAGGTAAGCGCGATGGCTCCCATGCAGTCGTGTCGTGTCGTGTCGTCGACGTTTGCATGCATGCGTCCGTCCCTTGGCAAGATTCTAATCGAGCGTGGAAAATGACGTAGGGAATTCCCACAGCAGTCCAATAGCCATGCATGGCATGCATGTATGCATATTGCATGCAATGCATGCAAGGCGCACATGGATGGAGAATGATTCAAGTTGGGGGGTCGAGTTGTTGCGTAATAACCATTTGAACGAACGCCCAACGCATACCTTGCTTCAGTGTCTTGCCTGAGTGCCGTAGTCATGATAAATAATGTGGCGTGCGTGCGTGCGTGCGTGCGTGGCAGGTAAACAAAGATTGAAGGGGTAGCCAACCTGTGGATGACTTGTCAGGGAATCATATGCTCGTCCTCGCGCCAAATAATATTGGAACCGCGAGGCCCAGTTGAGTTCAGGGGCCACATTCCCTCCAATTGGATCTGGAGCGGGCCGCACCATGCGGTCAGTCACTCGGTCGGTGCACGACTTTGCTGTTGATTTGGCGCAATTCTCAAACAATTGCTAAATTGTTAGGCAGTGAGCAGATGACCTTTCAGTCACAGCCATTTTCCTTTAGAATGCAGTGCCCTAACAAGCTGAGCACAATTTCAACAATGTTTATGTCATGTCGCTTGTGTCGTCGTGTGAAGAAAACACAAAAAGCGAACACCAAATGCAACCTTTGTCAGCCTGCAATATTTACAATGGGAATTTTCGCAGAAATATCAGATGAAACTTCATTTGAGTTGCGAGCTTGTTCTCAGAACAAATTCGACAAGTACGCTCTTAAATGTGCCGGGTCAAAAAGGCCTGTTCCATGTCAAATTGAGTGTTCCAATTCTACGTGGTGCTGGTCAAATGTTGGTTTCGAGCCTTGCTTCGAGCTTCCACGTGACAGGATTACAAATAGAGAGAGAGTTAGACTGACAAAGTCGGGTGTCAAGTGTCAAGCCTAACCCACTTGACCTTTGCGTCGTCTCCCGCAAACAAAAGCAAAAACAAAGAAAACCAAAATCAAACTAACGCCAGCTAGCCAGCCAAAGCAGACGGTGACATGGAGTCGCCGTCGTCATCGCAGACTCACAGTGGGAACCCTTGAGGGGCGACTGCGCTGGAGCAAAGCTTCCCCAAATGTGCTCTTCTTGCTTCCTCCGATGGCCAGGGTTCAATGCCCCCCCCCCCCCCCCCCCCGGCTCCCCAAGGTGCCCGTCGTGTCATGCAACAAAGTGCTGCAGTCACCTCCAGCACGGCAGCTAGGGATCCCTCCCCGGTCTCCACCAAGGAAGGCACAGTGGTGCAATTCATTAAGTGGCAATCAATAGAGCACAACCGCACTTTGGCCTGCAAAAGCACCTCAAGGCTTTTCCAAATGTGACAAAATATGCTCCGGGCGAGTTGATTTGGAAACATTCCAACTGAGAGCAGTTTAGAGTTTTGCCGCCGCAGCTTCATCGCTCGCTCGGATTTGTCCACTCTCTCCAGGTGTCTGGCCGACACGTGTTCTCATCAGCGCTATTTTTAGATTGTCATATCAATCAGAGCCTCCTGTCATTTCCCCCGAATCAATGGGTAATCCGCAGCGGAACGGAGATTAAACGCACAAGCGGCGCCGATTGAGTGACTTAGTGGTGGGTGACTTTGTGTGTGTTGCTCACGTTTGATTTCTGACATTGCAATCATTTGACTTGTGCCACCCAAATAGGAAATGCTCTGCTTTTGCTTTTCTTTTGCTTTTCTTTTGCTTTTCTTTTGCTTTTGCTTTTGCTTTTGCTTTTGCTTTTGCTTTTGCTTTTGCTTTTGCTTTTGCTTGGCTCTGCTCTCTCCTGCCTGCCTGCCTGCCTGCCTGCCTGCTATTTACACTGCAAAAGTTCTCAACGTTAGAATTGCTTGTGTGGAAAGTCAGTCCAATTGCTCAAACTACTTTCATGGGTTCTCCTGTCCTTGCCCGTCTCCAGGTACTGACTGAAGAGCCCGGCCGGCTTTTAGTCAACGGCGCCATGGATCGTGAATAAAAGTCAAGATGCGCCCGTCCCTCGCCACGGCCGTCCTCCCGGCCAGGACCCGCACGCACAACGCCGTGCCCAATTTGGCCGTGGGGGGCCGCGAGCACCTCTCGGCCCCGCGGCGGCGCAGCCCCAACCTTCGGCACACCCTCAGCCCGGAGAACCTCCGCAGCCTGGCGGAGAGGGGCGGGGCCTCGCTGGACGCCGTGTCCGTGGTGAGCGGGCCCGTCGGCCTCCCCCGCGCCAACAGCGACACCGACCTGGTGAGCTCGCAGACCAGGTCCTCGCTGACCGCGTCCACCCTGGACTTTACGCTGAACCGGGGCCAGACCCTGGTCATATCCTGGGACATCAAGGAGGAAGTGGACGCCACCGACTGGATCGGACTCTACCATATCGGTAAGGCCGGCCGGGATTTGGTTGGGGACCGGATTCGATTTGGAAGGTAATTCTGTCCGCGATGCTAACCGGGCTAGCGTACGTAGTTGCTCTTGAGAATTGTGCTTACAGGGAAGAAGGAGTGAGTGCTGAACAAGGCTATCAATCTCTCTGACTGGGCTGAAAAGTAATACTCGAGTAAGAGTGTCCAACAGGCACATTTGTCATGGAGACTCTCCTCCAAAAGTATCGCAACGCAGAGGCAAAGTCCTTTCCTTCCTCTCGCTGGATGGGATCGAAGCAAGCACTTTCAGACTTTCAGCCTGTAACCACGTGAAAAGCTGTCAGCTCGCCGTCGGGTGCCGTCCGGTGCCATCGGGTCACTCGATATCGACGACGGAGGACTTCATTATTGACGCCGAGGTCTCCACAGCCGACCGTCGACCAAGCAGACATCGGATGACGCCTTTGCTTGGTCGTTGATCCGAGCGTTAACTATGTCAGCGAGTTCGACTCTTTGCAAGAAAAATACAAAGATTGCTGTCGCAAACGGCAAGAGTGAGACTTTTCGTGTGTCTGACTTTTTTTTTTCTGTTCCTGGAATGTCTTCACGTGAGGGAGCAATTGGTCTCAGGTTGTGTTCTGGTCTTCGCAGATGAGACCAGTCCGTCAAACGTGTGGGATTGTAAGAACCGAGGGGTGAACGGTACCCAGAAGGGGCAGATCGTTTGGAGGCTGGAGGCCGGGCCCTACTTCATGGAACGTGAGTACCTGAGCTTCACCGACCGAGACGCTCGACTGGCAGCATCGATTCTTTTTGCTCTTCTCACAGCGGAGACCAGGATCTGCTTCAAGTACTACCACGGAGTGAGCGGAGCTCTGAGAGCAACCACCCCCTGCATCACTGTGAAGAATACGGCCGTCCTGGTTTGTGACAGGGGGAGAGGCCAAATAACAAAGACAGCCATCCGTGATTTGGACCGTTCTTCACTCGTTTAGGTGGAGGGTCTGGCCGAGCAGGTGGGCGTGGAGCATCCTCGGAAATTGATAAGCTTCACCTTGACAGGTGGGTTGGTTTCCTCCCTAAGCCAAAGCGCGAATGAAAGCGCTCGCTGTCGGCCCACAGATCTGCGTGCCAGCGGCCTGAAGAAAGGCATGTTCTTCCATCCCGATCCGTACCTGAAGATGTCCATCCACCCGGGCAAGAGGAGCGTCTTTCCCGTCTTCAGCCACCACGGGCAGGAACGTCGCTCGGCCATCATCGCCAACACCGTCAACCCCACTTGGCACGGAGAGGTAGGTCGGGCGGGGCAGCACCATAAGGCTGAACCCCTTTTTTTTCTCTCCTCAAAGTGATCTAACCCGAGCCCGACGCGGGCGTCTCTTTGCAGAAATATACATTTGTCGCCCTGATGACAGACATCCTGTACATTGAGGTGAAGGACAAGTTTGCTAAAAGTCGGCCCATCATCAAGCGCTTCCTGGGGCAGCTGACCATCCCCGTGCAGCGGCTCATTGAGAAAATACCCGGGTAGGTGCTCAGCCGCCAAATGGGAGCATGCTCTAAAAATGAATGGCGTGTCTTGCAGAGTCCAGCCCGTCACGTTTCCCCTGTGCCGCCGTCTGCCCACGGAGCACGTCAGCGGACAGCTGCAGTTTAAGGTTGAACTCACGTCCACCGGACCTGACGGTAAGGAGCCAGATGCCCCGTGAATAATAAAACAATCAATCGCCCCCAAAGGATTCATAATGCTGATATTAAGAGTCTCCTTTTGCCCAGGTGCCTCTCCGGATTCCATCATTGGCCTTTCCACCTTCAACGGAGCTCCGGGGACGCCTTCGGACGACGAGGACCTGCCTCATCACCTTCCGGGAGTGCTTTCGGTAGGAAGCTCCCCCATCGGATCGCAGAGTCCTCGGGGTATCTGGGAAGCCGAGGCGGCGGTGGCGGCGGCGGCGGCGGCCTACCCGGAAAAGCAGCTGCTGCTCGTCCGAGCCGGCGGGGCCAGGTTTTTGGAGGGCCACGGCGAGTTGCTCCAGAGGTCTTTCAGCGAGGGTCTGGATGCTATCGAGGCCCCCAAGGGGCCCGGCGAAAGGCCCTTGGGCGCAGCCTCGCCAAAATTGCGCTCCAGCTTCCCCACGCACACGCGGCTCAGCGCCATGTTGCACATCGACTCGGACGAGGATGACGAGCGCTCCGCTTTCGGAGAACTGCCTCCCATGTCGTCCCCGCTGCTACTTAACGGGGATCCTCCGGATACGAGCGGTCCGGATGAAGACGTGCCGTCTCCTGGGCTGCGAGCGGTCCTCGAGCCGTCCGGAGACGACGAACCGGAGCGGGCCGGCACTCCGGAGGCGGCCCGGCCGGTCCCCGAGGCCGAACGGGATGACCTTCTGGAGGCGGAGGTATTCTCCGAGGCGGAGGAAGCGCCGTTCGCAGAGACCACCTGCCGCCAAGCTTTGCCGGAGGACGGGGAGGCCCTGGAGGTGGGAGGGGGACCCAGCGAGGAGCCTTCTTCCGAGGTGGACACGTGCTCCATGGCCACAGCCCGGCAGACGGTGGCGTCGTCGTCAGATAGTTGTCAGGTCACCTTGACCACAGCTGTGGTGAGTTTCAACCCAATGATTTTTGTTTGCTAGCTCAACTTGATGGACTTTTCAAATACTTTGTGAATATACTCGAGTAGTCGCCGCAGATGGTGTTTCCTTTTCCGATCATTCCGCTTGTAGGAAGCGGAGAAAGGGGCCGATGCAGCCATCGATCCAGGGGGAGGTGTGATGGACGCCACCCCCCCGCCGCCGCCGCCACCTCGCAGTCCGCCTGTCCACCATGAAGATCGTCCCGAGGCCCAAGGAGAAGCAGCGGCAGCAGGAGCAGCTTCAGCTCGGGCGTCCGAGGAGATAGGCGAGAGAAAGATGAGTCTGCAGGCAGCGGGCGCCGTGGCCCAAGAGGCGGACGGCGACCAGTCCAAGCCGCACGACGAGACGGGCTCTGCCAAGTCTGAGCAAGTTAGCGCCGAAACAGACGGGGAGGAAGGTACGGCCAGCGGCCAGCAGGTCCCCAAACATTTTGTCAATCTGCAAATCCTCCGTTTGTGGAGCGGCTGGCTGCGTTTGTCCCTTCGCAGGAACGCCCGTCAACGGCCATCCGGTCCGGTCCCTTCCGTCCGTACGGCACGATATTCACCGTTACCAGCGAGTGGACGAGCCTCTGCCGCCGAGTACGTCTTGATGTACTTGAGCATTTCCATCATTGGTTTGTTTTGCGTATCGTCGGGGCCGCTCAAATGTTCTGTCGGCTTCCGGTCTCGATTGCCATTTCCAGCCTCCTCTCGGATGTTGTCGTTGCGGATGTTTCACCGACTTTTGCTCGTGTCCTCTCAGACTGGGAGGCCCGGATCGACAGTCACGGCAGGATTTTTTTTGTGGACCACGTGAACAGGACCACAACCTGGCAGAGGCCCACCGGACCCCCCGCGCCGCAGGGTCTGACCCGCTCCAACTCCATTCAGCAGATGGAGCAACTCAACCGCAGGTATTGCGGTCGTTTTTTTCTTCTCCCTTCGGGGCCCCGTCCGTCATTGATATAGTTTGCTGCGTTTGCCCTTTTTTTCCTCAGGCCCAAAATGGACTGTATTTCTTTTTGTTGATGTCAGGGGACTGTGACGTCGTCACCTTTTTTCTCCTTGACCTCTCGGTTTCTTCTTGGAATTTCAAGCTGTTGTTTTTTTATTTATAGCTCACACTTGCCATTGCTGATTGCATTTTTAGATACCAGAGCATTCGAAGAACCATAACCAACAGCGATAGACCAGAGGAAAGCCCTGCTGAGCTGCTCCCGGAACCAGAACCAGAAGCTGAGCTCATTCCTCACTCCATTTCCGGTCCGTTTGAACACGCCCATGACCAGACAAACAATCGGCGGCGTCATTCATGTAAGACTTTTTGTTCTTTCTTTCTCTCTCTCTCTCTCTCTCTCCTAGAATACAGACGAGACAGTCTGGTGGGTCACTCCAGCGGTCGTTCCCGTCTGTCGTTGCTGCTCCAGTCGCCCAGCGCCAAGTTCCTGTGCAGTCCCGACTTCTTTACTGTGCTGCATTCTAACCCCGTCAGTGTCCACCGTCTTTGGGGGTCTTGAAAGCTTTCTAAGGCCGTGTTTCTCTCTCGTTCAGAGTGCCTACCGCATGTTTACGAGCAACACCTGCCTGAAGCACATGATCAGCAAGGTGCGCCGAGACGCTCACTACTTTGAGCGCTACCAGCACAACCGAGACCTGGTCACCTTCCTCAACATGTTCTCCAACAAGCAGCTGGAGCTTCCCCGCGGATGGGAAATGAAGCACGACCACACCGGCAAGGTGGCTGGCTGGCTGGCTGCATGCATGCATGCATGGATGTGTCTTCCAATTAGTTTGGTTGGACGGGCTGGGCCGGGCCGGGCCGCGCCGGGCCGCGCCGGGCCGGGCCGCGCCGGGCCGCTCGCTCTTGCCAAACTTTTGGAGCCCCTAAACGAGTTTGCCTTTCACCCCGTCAGCCCTTCTTTGTGGATCACAACTGTCGCTCCACAACCTTCATCGACCCGCGGCTTCCTCTCCAGAGCTCTCGCTCCACCGGGCTGCTCGCCCACCGCCAGCACCTGAGCCGCCAACGCAGCCACAGCGCCGGCGAGGTGAGTTATCCCGGAGTCGTGTCAGCGCATTCCCGCAATGCGTCTGAACCTTCAGCAGCTCCTTTTGCCGCAGGTGGGCGACGACTCCCGGCAAAGCAACCCGTCCGCCGCGCCGCGACCTTCCAACACCTTCGGCGGGTCCAGTCGCTCCGGCCAGTACCACGAGCCGGTGCCCGTCGGTGCGTGGGCCGCCGAGGAAGGGCGCCAACGCCGGGCCCTTGCCATGACGTGTCTTTCTCGTTGCCGTCCTCCAGCGTACAACGACAAGATCGTGGCCTTCCTGAGGCAGCCCAACGTCTTTGAGGTGCTGCAGGAAAGACAACCGGAGCTTGCCAGGAACAACTCCCTCAAGTAGGTTCCGCCGCCTGGCGCTCAGTCGTCGCCGTCAGCCAATGGCCCGCGCTTGTGTGGCTCGCAGGGAAAAGGTGCAGTTCATCCGCAGCGAGGGCGCCGTCGGGCTGGCGCGTCTGTCCGGGGACGCCGACCTGGTCATGCTGCTCAGGTTGGTGCTCGCTCGCTCGCACGCACGCACGCACATGCACGCACGCACGCACATGCACGCGTGCACGTTGCAAATGGGCTGGTTTTGTTTTTTTCCCCCTCTGTCCGCAGTTTATTTGAAGAGGAGGTGATGTCCTACGTGCCGCCTTTGCTCCACCCAAATCACAGCCTGTCCTCGTCTCCTCAGAGTTCCCCGGGTGAGAAGACGCGTGGCTGGACTTTTCCCCCTGCCTGCCTGCCGCCTTTCCCTCTCCCGGACCTTTCCCTCCTTTTTCTCCGCCAGGCACCCAACGGGCCAACGCGCGCGCTCCCGCGCCCTACAAGCGAGATTTTGAGGCCAAGCTGAGGAACTTCTATCGGAAACTGGAGACGAAGGGATACGGGCAGGGCCCCGGCAAAGTCAAGTATGTGCAAGTGAAACACGATTCATCGATTGCCTTCATTTGTTTTCTGAAGCAATTGGTCACCCAGGCTCATCATACGGCGGGACCACCTCCTGGAGGACGCCTTCAACCAAATCATGTGTTACTCCCGCAAAGACCTGCAGAGGAGTAAACTCTACGTCAGCTTCGTGGGCGAGGACGGGTGAGAGCAAATCAACGGAGCGTCGAAAGCCGCGACGTTAGTCACCCCGTAGCCGGCGCCGGCCGATGGTCGTCACCCCTTTGTTTTTGTGCAGGCTGGACTACAGCGGCCCCTCCAGAGAGTTCTTCTTCCTGGTGTCCAGAGAGCTGTTCAACCCTTACTACGGCCTGTTTGAATACTCGGCCAACGACACGTACACGGTCCAAATCAGCCCCATGTCGGCCTTTGTGGACAACCACCACGAATGGTTTGGCGCCGCCGTTTTGCAAGTGCCGCTCATTGCGGCTCGTGGAAGTGAAGACACGTGCGTTTGCGTGTCTTAAGGTTTCGTTTTAGCGGGCGCATTCTGGGCCTGGCCCTGGTCCATCAGTATCTGCTGGATGCCTTCTTCACTCGTCCATTCTACAAGGGGCTGCTACGCATGTAAGTCGCGCGTGCACGTTTTAAACCCGTGCGACTTTTGCAGGGCCGGCCGCTTAGCTTCACGCGGGTTTTCTTTTGGCGGCGCTCGTCCGTTGACCGCAATCCCATTTGAAGCGACGGCATCGGGGCTCGTTTCGTTTGGATCTCGCCGACCTTGTTTGTCCGCATTTGCGCCGGCCTGATTGCAAGCCGCGCATGATTTGTATTTCAAAGCGCACAACCTCTGGGATGTTTTACGATGCTTTTCTTTTTGTACTTGTGCAGACCGTGCGATCTGAGTGACCTGGAGTTCCTGGACGAGGAGTTCCACCAGAGCTTGCAGTGGATGAAGGACAACGACATCGAGGACATGCTGGATCTCACGTTCACTGTCAACGAGGAGGTCTTTGGGCAGGTGCGCGCTTTGAAAATGGATAGAAAACCGCTTTGAGTCATTTGCATAGCTATAAATACAACTGTCAAAACAAACCACTGTAAAAAAGTGGTGAAGGATAAAACGTTGCCCAGGTTAAAAAAAAAAAAAAAAGTCGTAAATATTTGTGCCGTAACTTCCCCCAAAGCGGGTCGGTGTGACTCGTGTGACGTTGCAGATCACCGAGCGAGAGCTGAAGCCCGGCGGGGCCGGCATCCCCGTGTCGGAGAAGAACAAGAAGGAGTACATCGAGCGCATGGTCAAGTGGCGCATCGAGAGGGGCGTGGCTCAGCAGACGGAGAGCCTGGTGCGAGGCTTCTACGAGGTACCGCCGCCGCCGCCTTCAGAAGCCACCGCATCCAAATTCCAACCCTGTGCCCCCTTTGCCATATTCAGGTGGTGGACGTGCGACTGGTGTCGGTGTTTGACGCCAGGGAGCTGGAGCTGGTCATCGCCGGCACGGCCGAGATCGACCTGGCGGACTGGAGGAACAACACCGAGTACAGAGGAGGTCAGCTGGCTTCCATAGAAGCAATTGAAATCATACCCAAAACACCATCCAATACAGACACAAAAACAATCATCATGGAGAAACGTCAAAGCTAAAAAGCGAAAACTGTGAGTAACTAACGTCCAAATTTCATAATGCGGCTCTGTCTCGCCGCTCGCTGTCCTGCGTCTGCACGGCACGCTGAGCCTTCAAAAGATGAAGGCATCGGAATCTCCTTATTTGTTATTCCTCTGACTCATGCTCCCCCCCCTCCTCTCCTCTCCTCTCCTCTGGCAGGTTACCATGACAACCACCTAGTGATCCGCTGGTTCTGGGCAGCTGTGGAGAGGTTCAACAATGAGCAGAGGCTGCGCCTACTGCAGGTGAGGCACATGCTGCCACCCGCTGGCCAAAAGCCTGTACCGCCTTCGACAAAACAAGAAGAACGGCCGTGGAACGTCTTCTCTCCCGTGTCCTCTTTCCAATGTAGTTTGTGACGGGCACGTCCAGCATTCCTTATGAGGGCTTCGCCTCGCTACGCGGAAGTAACGGACCCCGCCGGTTCTGTGTGGAGAAGTGGGGGAAGATCACCTCCTTACCCAGGTAGGAGCACACCATCAAGTCAGCCATTTTGCTGGACAGGTGGGCCGAGCGCAAACCTTTGAGCCATGTGTCACTTGTGGGGCTGGGCTGTATTCTGTCTGAAACGTCACCCAAACATGCCAACTCCATCTACCTGTGCGTCCTCCAGAGCGCACACTTGCTTCAATCGGCTGGACCTGCCGCCCTACCCGTCCTTCTCCATGCTCTACGAGAAGTTGGTGACGGCCGTGGAGGAGACCAGCACCTTTGGTTTGGAGTGACCCACCCACCCACCCTAACACACACTCACACACACACACACACACACACACACAGTGACACCCCCCCCCCCCCCAGCAGAGAGAGAGAAGAACCCCACAAAGTGCTTTTCCAAAGCGTGGGCACGATGATGCGAGCCGCCCTGGTGTATCTGTTGGATTGACACCTTCACGGCAGCCAACGACGCCGCCCCTCCAGAGCCATTTTGCGCATCGCTCCTCTTTCACAGCATGGACGAATGACAATATTTCGGGCCTTTGTGCTCCAGGGCAAAGGTGACGCGCTGACAAACACGCATTTGCTTTGAGACCCAATCAACATTTTGCGAGCGTCCCTATCCCCGTCGGCTAGCCCTGTGTCGTTGACAGCCGCTAGCGCTCGGAGGACCAAAGCGTTTCCTCGAGCCACCGACCTAAGACTGGTGCGACGCCGCTCGCTACTTTTGCCTCGACAGCATGCCATGGAACAAACAGACTGTTGCGTCCGCGGCGAAAAGCCCTTTGCTACCGTCGCCGACCAAAATGTTCCTTCTTTTTCTACGGGGATGCATGCAAAAGGGAAACTTGAGTGTGGCCGAGGACGGAGTAGCTAGCTGGCTAACTAACACGGACGGCGGCGGCGTGTGCCGCCAGACGCCGAGGCAAGACTTTTGAATCCTCCCGTGCATGTGAGCGCTTCTCGGTGGGCTCCGTGAGCCGTGCCGGGGGCCGCGAGATCTGCGGCGGCGGCGGCGTGTTCTCGCTCGATATCGCATGCTCGGCTCTTGCAAGACACTGACTGTCCTTACTCGCTTTTTCTGCATGACGATATTGTTATCAGGAAAAAAACCAAGATGAAGGATGAATTGTTGTTGTTTTTTTTCCATCGTGGAAATCACTGCGGTGAGGCCCTCGCGCTCGACCCGACCGACCGAGGCTCGAGAGTAATAAGGATGGGGTGCTCCGCTGCTCTTCCGCAAAAGTCACTTTGAATGAGCTCTGGCAATGCGCAATGTAGTTTGAATGCGTCTCGTCTGGCATGTTACCACAAAACGTCACTTTCCGCCTATCTCCATGGTTGCGGCTCATCGCCAGTCAGACGGCCATGAACCGATAGGGCTGTTTTGAGAAAAGAATGTATGTGGACCATGTGTGCAGTCATCGTGTTTGTCTCTTATTTGTACATAACTGTAAATGTACAGCATATCTGTCCTGTTGTGTGTACAAATATATATTTTGCACTGAATGTACCAAAGGGGCTCCACAAGTGGGCCTGCTTCCAATGACTCCTTTGAGTTTGTGGGCCGGCCGCATTCAATCCAATTAAGCTGAGTGGGCCCAGAATGCCAATTCGGAAATGAGCAGGAAGCTCGGACTGAAAACGTCTGGGCCGTTTTGCTTAAAGTCACCATTTTAGAGTCCATATGGTTATTTGCAGGAGTCCTTGAAAAACCTTATCTTCTAGATTTTGCTGCCAAATTGGAACCTTATGTCATTGACAGGTAAACAAAGAGAAATTGCTCAACATTTTTGCGTCATTGGGAAAGGCACGGCAGTGAGGCTCGATGACACAGGAAATGTCGACGGCTTTAAATCCTACAGTGGTTTTTACACAACGTGAATGGTTTTCACGTATAAAACACTAAGTCCATCGAATATTAAGATGACTGTATATAAAAAGGCACTGTTGATTCTAAATGTATTGTTCTGTCCGTTTTAACAGGCAATCAAAAACTGAAAAAGTGATCATTTGGTTTTGGAATGAAACCTTTCTTTTCTTTTTTTGGGGGGGGGGGGGGGGGGGGGGGACATTTTTAGAAATGCGTAAACTAAAAGTTACTTTTTTCCATCCAGACATATGGCAGTCACATTCAGCAAACCATCTATCTCCTTTTCAACTCTTTTCTGTTTCAAACGAAAGCCCGCAAATGAGCAGTGCGCATGTGCCGAGCCGAGCCGAGCAGTGACGCGTCGAGAAAAGTGTCAAACAAGAAGGTCGTTAAAAAAGAAAGACAGGGCAAAGAAGCGGAAAGTCTCCCACAAAGTGCAATGAAGAGGTCGACTCTTGACGCGCTAATTAATGGAGGGACATGTCGTCGATCGTCTTTTTTGTAGTCGAGCTCCTCCTCCTCGGTTAAGTTGACGAAATCGAGCGTCGAGCTGAGCTGAGCTGACCGCGGAAGCTAACCGGGCTAGCATGGAAGTAGCCGGCGGCGGGCGGTCTTAGCTTCGCCTCGCCTCGCCTCGCCTCGCCTCGCCTCGCCTTTTTCGAGAGTCCTCTTCACAGCCACCCACCGTGTTTGGCATCGCGGCGACTCGCGCGCGACCCGCTTCCTTGCGCCGACTGGTGCTGATCGAGGCGACGATGTCTCGGAGGCGGCTGGACAGCCGCAGCGGACTGGCTGCCGGACTGCTGGCCGAAAGTCACACACCGATCAGCGCGGAGCCTCTGGATGCCGTGTTCGAAGTCACCGGCGAGCTGGGGAGGTGAGTCGGAGAGCATTTCCCAAACACACTAAATGGATATTCGAGGCAAGTCCAATTTCTCGCCGCGGAAAGGGGCTTCTCAAGGGTGACAGATGTTAACCACATCCCCTGGTGCACGGGCAAGGGGGGTGAGACACCAGGAGATGGGAGGGCAAGGTCCAACAAATAAGGTCCTGCGAAACAATTAGAGATCAAGTCCGTGTCAAAGTCCATTCAATCAGCACGAAGACGTCGCTTTTGAAACAGAATCAAAAGTCTGAATGAATTTATTTGTGCAACCCGCATAAAGTTTCATGAGATGATTTCAAAAGGTGAATTTTGGAACTACAACGGTATTCGTGTGCCTTTGACGCTGCAAACGAAACGTGGCCATTTTCAGCAGTCGAATGTCTGAGAACATGTGATGTCACTTTCAGCCAACAGCAAGTGGCACCGTTTGGAAAATAAACCCCATTTTGTTCTCCAAAAGGTCCTATTCTACTCCTGCAATCGTGTGCCCCTCCAGGTGACCGCAGTTTGAGCAGCCACCCCACCACTTGCTATTTTAGGCCCATGAAATGATGAAAGGCGAGATTTGGTGGAGTGTTTACACGAGTATTTGCTTTGGCTCCACGCTACAGTGGAAGGCGCTCGCTTGGTTTCATGTTGCAAATGGAGGTCACTTTTCCACTCTGCTCTTCTTCCTGAGTGGTAAACATGAACTTTGTCCAACCTGTTGGAGCGGTTTGGACCTGTGTTATTCCTGCAGTCTGACCCTTTGATGGGAACATCTCCTGATCTCGTTGACATACCTTTAGTGTCACGTTTTGACCTATTATTCTTTTGGCGAGCCTGCCGGACGGCCGCAAGGCCAACCTTAACGCTGTCCACTTTGTCCAAGGGGCAAGTTTGCTGTGGTCAAGCGCTGCGTGGAGAAAGCCACGGGCAAGGTGTTTGCCGCCAAGTTCCTGCGCAAAAGGAGGAGGGGCCGCGACTGCCGGGCCGAGGTGGTCCACGAGATGGCCGTCCTGGAGACGGCCCGCAGCAACCCCAGGGTGGTCAACCTGCACGCCGCTTACGAAACGGACCACGACATCGTCCTGGTGCTGGAATAGTGAGTCCCGACGGCAAAGCGTCCGAAAACGGACGCTTTGACGCTGTGGCCTTTTCCAGCGCGGCGGGCGGCGAGATCTTCGACCACTGCGTGTGTGACGAGCTGCTGCCCGAGGCCCAGATCACCCGTCTGATCAGGCAGACGCTGGAGGGCGTTCAGCACCTTCACCAGAGCAACCTGGTGCACTTGGACCTCAAGGTGGGCGACGGACATGACGGGACGGGACGGGACGGGACCGGGACGGGCCGGGCCGGGCCGGGCCGGGCCTCTGCTGCACCTTTGCTTCCGCATTGACTCTTTGCTGTGTGTCTCAGCCTCAGAATATCCTCCTGACCAGCCTTTCCCCACCCGGGGACATCAAAATTGTCGACTTTGGCCTGGCGCGCAGATTGGGCGCGGTCGGCGAGCTGCGAGAGATTCTCGGCACACCTGAGTATGTGGGTAAGCCAGAAAAAAAAAAGGAAAAAAAGTCACATTTTTGCGGAAGAAAGCGCTCGCTCTGTTGCGAAACCTCCTTCCGACATGAAAAAAAGTCAACAATTGAACGCACCCACTCCAGTTGAAATGAGTCAACTGAATGAGTCAGCCCTTTTTTTTCTTTGAAGCGGGCAGCCTCGAGCGCGCGTGAAACACGTCTCGAGCAGGAAGTAAGTCGTCCACCTTAAATGGCTTTCTTTCCGCTTTTCTTCACTCAGCACCGGAAGTCCTCAATTACGAGCCCATCACGACCTCCACGGATCTTTGGTGAGTGAGCGAGCGGCGACTTTGAAAGGCGGCAGGCAGCGAGTGGCTTTGTTTGCTGAGCCTGCCGTTTGCCTCAGGAGCGTGGGCGTCATCACCTACATGCTGGTGACGGGCGAGTCGCCGTTCGCCGGCGACGACAAGCAGGAGACGTACCTGAACGTGTCCCAGGTCAACGTGGACTACAGCCTGGAGGCCTTCTCCAGGGTTTCCGAGCTGGCCGTGGACTTCATCCGAAAGCTGCTGGTCAAAGCGCCCGAGTGAGTAGCCCGGCCGGTCGGAATAGAAAAGAGCAAAAGAGCGGACGTCTGCCCTCGTTTCATTTTGGAGCAATGCTCCTTCGTTTTAAGGAGGAGGGCACCTGCCAACAGCTCCTTGCACGCTCCATAAACAAACAAACACTTTTGGAAGTAGCAATTAGGCCGCCTCCCCTCATCATGGTCACTTTCCCGTCAAGCCTGCCTCTTTCTTTCCTCTTGCTTTTTTTTTTTCAAGCTGTTGTCCAAACTACTTGAACGAACCACTCGAAATCCCCCGTGGCTGGCTTCAAGTCTGGAGGCCGGCCGGATGGCCAATCTCAATGCTTTTTTCTTCTTAGCGTCACCGCAAAAGCGCAACTGCTGCTTGTTTTTTTTTTTCCTGCCGGCGGTTTCCTTTGTAAATTCTTCAACCGGCCGGCTTTGTTTGCTGCTCCGATTGCATTAGTTTTCCTCGCGCGAGCCGCACCGCACTAACGAGTATTTGTTGCCGACAGGGACCGTCCCAGCGCGGCCGAATGCATCGGCCACCCTTGGTTGTGGCAGCCGCCGTCGGCCGGTCCCGAGGCGGCGTCGGCCCGCGGCGCCCGCGAGCGGAGCTGCGGTGGAAAGTGGGCGGCGCCTCCGCCCGAGGACCCCGAAGACAAGGAGAACTTCCTGGAGTCAGCGGCGCCGCTGCACTTCCACGCCAAACGCGTCCGCTTGGACGAGGAGACGCTTCTCGGAGACGGTGACGTGTGAAGTGGCTTTTAAGAGCGCCGGGCGACATATTTCCATTTGTTGATTAACACAAGCCAAAGATAATCATCTCACTCCTTCGCCGCCGAGTTAAAGCGGCCCTCTTGTCGCCAGTGGACTTTTGGCCGCGCGCGGCACCTTCTGCGCTTCTCGCCTGTTTTGCCAAAGGACTGGACCGGACTGATGCAAAAAGCACATTCCCACACTTGATGGCCACTTTTGGAAATCTTTGAATGGCCTTTTTCCCTTTTCAGTGTTAATCCGATTCTCAGGTGACGACACGTCGGCGGCCAAACCAGTTCCGCTTTTGTCGTCCTGCGGAAAAGGGAACCCCGGCGACCGGCACTTAACTTCCTCATTGACGCGGCGCTTTATGCATTCACGCATGTTTTTAAAACGAAGGCTCTTCTTTGCGTATAAACAGAAAAGACAAAAAAAAAAAAAAATCACTGCTCACTTTTCATATTCCTAACGTCATCCTTACTGATTTTATTTATGCGCAGGAACTCAACGTTATTTTAGTGTTTTCATGTCGCTAATATGTTTTTGCTATGTGGATCGCTGGAGAGTGGTGACAAATGAAGGCAATTGAGAAGGACCAACGCTCCATGTGACAGCAACGGCATGCGTCCAAGCGCTCGTCGCCTTCTGTTAACGTTCAGCTCAGAATGAGGCTGCTTTTTTTCCGGGTGGTATAGGTGACGCAAATATGTACAACAGTGCCTTGAGATATGAGTGACCTGAGTTTTTTGCTATACAAGCCATCTTTTGACATTTTTTTTACTCACCAGCTGAAGCTTGTGTGCCGGCTCAGCAAACATTCCTCGCTGGCTCGCTGGCTTCTTCCACAAAGAGGCTTCCAGCTGTTTGATTTTCAATTGTACGCTCCAACAAAAACAGTTTCAAAGTTTTGTCCTTCATTTAACTTCTTTGCCTTCCAGAAAGCTCTTTCTAGCTTAATGCAAACTGACCTCTTTGTAAAAAAAAAAAAAAAGGGCTTCTTTTTTTTTTTTTTTATTTAAAAAAATTAATTGAGGGAGGCACCGGAACGGATGATTGACATTTAGATTCATTTGGGTGGGGAAAGATGATTTGTTACCAGCCTGCCCATGGAATGAATTGAATTGGAGCCCCGAGCGGCCTCTTCAGGTTGTATTTCAAAAATAGCCTTGCGCTCGCTCCAACTTGCGGTTTTCTCTTGATTGTCAGTCATCCGGGTTTTTGTCTGATACCTCACACGCACATTTTGCCACAGATGTTAGTTTCTTTTGGAATGGTTCCAATTGAACCCAGGGGCAAGTTGATTGTGTCCAACTCAGGTTTTGTGATCAAGCCACACACAAGCTAGTGCACGTTTAGGCTCATTAAAGCTGATGGAAATGATGCGACTCCTCGCTCCCTATGCTTGACTTTTGCTTTGAAGACCCGTAAAAAAGCAACTGCCATCTTTTGCAGCGGAAATGTCGAACCATGGAAACCAAACTTCAATCCTGTATTCAGCGCAACGATTCCAATCACTCATTTTAAGCCAGCAATGAGCGAAATGAATACAAACAGAGGTTTTATGCAGATTTTCATTTCTTGACATCATTTCAATGCTGACGGGTCATTGAGACACATTGGAATAGGGCATTCAAATGGAATGATTGGCTTTGCTCCATTCACTAGCGACGACAGCCGGCCTAGGTTGACCGTGACTGCAAGTTCGATTCTCTGTTGCTTGTGAAAAGCTCTTAAAGGGGGGCTCAGAATTCCCGAATGACCCCAAAATGCTTTTCAATGGCCGGCGGCTCGTCCGCAAAATGGATTTTATGGCACAGACGTGCCCCAAACTCTTCCAGGGTCTTCACGAAAGCCGCGTGCTCCCGGCCCACCCAGGCCCGCGCGGGGTCCCGGACCTCGTAGGGCGTCACGTGGGCGTGGAGCCCGATGCCGCTGGCGGCCAGCTGGCCCAGCAGCCTCCTGTCCGTCACCCAGGTCTCGCTTCCCCCCGGGTGGCCGCCGTCCAGCCAGAACATGTCCGAAAGGCTCCGGGTAAAGTCCGAGAGACCCGGGTCCGCCAGGGCGCCGGCCAGCTCGTGGACCACCTGGTTGAGGACCACGCAGCCTTTGCTGAAGCCCACCAGGGTCAGGGAGAATTTGCCGCTGGCGCCGCCCGGAGGCCGGATGGTGTTTGGCAGGCCGGCTCGCTCCATCCCGTGGACCAGCAGAGACCTGCGACCACCACAGTCCAAGTTGGTCAGCTTGAAGATTCAACTGCTCCGGACACTCCACTTTTTTGTTCTAACTTTATCACGCATCGCTTTCGGGTGGGTTTATTCAAACTATCGGCGGATATGATGTGCCTGATCTATCACTGACATAGTGGTCGTGATCATGCTAAATGTTGATGGCGTGTAAGCCCAGTTGGACTCAAAGGTCTGCAGACTTGTGTCAAGTCGTGGAGCAAACACGGTGAACTAGCATTTAGCTGTAATGCTAAGCCAAGATTTCGACCCGGGCCGTGCAAAGGAAAGAAGTTTCCCCGACCTGAGTTGGCGCAGCGCTCCGCCGTCGGGCGAGTACGGGCCGTGTTGCGGGGCGCCGAACATGTTGCTCTCCACAAAGTTGCGGTAGCTGCTGAACTTGTGCAGGTGCATGCGGGAGGCGCGCACCACCCACACGTGGTGGCCGGAAAAGCGGCGGCCCAGCGCGACGCCCACCTGCTCCAGGCTCCACGCCAGCCACTGGGCGCACTCCGGCTGCGAGGACATCTCCTCCTGGAAGTTCTGCGACAAGACAACACCAGCACAGCACAGCACAGCACAGCACAGCACACACTTGGATGGATGCAATTTGCTCACATGGTTTTCACTGTGATGGACACGTTTTCTCCTTTGAATGAAATATGTTAGTATTCCCTCGATTCGATCATCCAATGCAGTCGAGCGCACACCGCACTGTTCATTTTCTACCTGTGCTCGCTCACCTGAATATCCCCGTGGAAAAACACCACATGCCTGCTAATGCTGCTCTTATCTGCCTGCGCCTCGTGTCCGTCTCCAGGCCGGAGGAGGAGCAGATCGTTGAGCATGTTTGCTTTGCACCCGGGCACGGCCAGTAGCTTGTGGAGCCTCGGCGCGTCCGGACCTTTGGAGAGTCCAACCGGGCGGCTGCTCGACGCCGGCGCCACCGTGGTTGTCATCGGCGCGGTTCGGGCTGCAGCTGTCACTCGAATCAGGTCAATCCTTCAATCCAATGCAAGACAAGCATTTAGGTAGGCGCTCACATGTGCAGGAGCCACCTCGGTGCAACTAGCAGCACATTGAGCTCCGAGATGGCTGTAAAAGACATTCCCTCTGGCATAGGACCTATTGCGTGACGTTTCCGCTCTCGCTATTATATCCCAAACAAATCTTCCAATTTGCCTTCTTCTGCTTGTTTTTGTCATGTGCCCACACAGAGGCGCTGTTTATTAAATCCACGACAGCACCGTGTCGTGTTCCGAAACCTGCTTGAAATTCAACACATCGTCAACTGCTACTGCGCGTGCGTGCGTGGCACTTTTGACACCACACAAATGTCCATGTAGGTCAAGAGAGTTCACCAGCAACGATCGTCGCTGACTTCTGGTTTCGCTCGAAGACGACAAAACAAGAGTCGAACAAAATGCATTTAATCTGGCACGTTCAAATGCAGTGCTCTGAAGACGCAGGAACCGATGAAGGAGAGGAAAAATCCTATTCAACATATTCAAGACGTTACTGTCGCGAGGTAGTAACAAGACAATTGGCTACAGCACACGAATCAGAAGCGACCAAGATCGTTCACTTCTGGTTACTTCCATCTTCGCTGTGAGACGACGTCCGGTCCGGTCGCCGCGTTCAACGCATTCCAATGCGCTGCTCTCTCAGAAACAGAGGGATGGTTACATTTAATATTCTGATCAATTGCAAACATAAAATTAGTTTAAAGTAATGTCTACACACCACTTGAACATTTCACAGGAGTATTGTGACAGGTTGGACTTTGGCCAATCTCTGTACTCTGCACTGCCACCGGCGATGATAAGCAGCCAGTGATTCTTGACCACTCGGTGAATATAAAACATTTGATTATTAACCTGTTGGAAACTTTCTTTTGAGTCTCACACCTTGCTCAGACATTCGCTGCGAGTTCCAACACGGAACATAACACGGCATGGAACAGGAAGTGGGACTCCGGAGGCTTACATTGTCGGCCACCGATACTCCTTGGCGGAAAGCAAATTTAAACTGCATTTATTACCAAAACTAGTGTCTGAAAATAGCTCGAGTGGGCTCTATAGAAGTCGTGCTAACCGCTAAAGCTAACTTGCTTGTAAAGTTCCAATTGATGCTTGCTTGAGCGATGCAGCCGAAAGAAACCACCAAATACACACACACACACCAAATGAAAAAGAAAACCATTACTTTACGGCGACACAAGTGAAATGTTGCACTTTCCCACAAAGACAAAGTGTCAATGATGCACTAGTTGCCCTTTTGTAAGAAGAAAACAAACCATGACTGCGTCTTCCCAAATCCAAGATAGTAGATAGTATGGATGTTACGCGGTTGTTAAGCGACTTTTTGAGATGAGTTTTAATACCTTGTTTTTATCGAAGACTGCTGGCTGGATGACTTGGTTACCACACTTGCCTCCCACTTTGGAGGTTGTGGCTTCAAGCCTAGCCTAGGCTGGACCATTCCAAAGTTGACATTCTGTGCCCTTTTCTCAGGGCACTCCGTTTCCCCCCCAAATCAGCATCATCACAAGATTAGCGTGTTGCTTACCCTAATTCCGCATATTTATTCTTGCAGAGAAAGATGTCGACCACTGCATTGGGACGACGCCTGGTGACGTGTCTGCTCAACGTGTCGGAAGCTCGCAGGACGGACCTGGTGGAAAGGGTGGCCAAGGCCGCCTTGTACGACTCTCAAGGCAAATCTGATTTCTAATGATGTGGAGCTGATTCTCTCCAATTTTTGCAAGGTTGTTAGGAGACTGCTAAAAAGGAATCTGCTATTTTTCTCGAGCAGACTCCTGAACACAACTCTCCAAATGGACTCATTTAGTTTTGAATGGGCCATTTTGAGCAGATCTTGTTTTCAGGTGTCGGCAGAGAGACGACCGCGGTGCTGAACATCTTCAACGACCGTGACTACAACCGCTCCGTCATCACAATCGTGGCCGCTATCGAAGCCATCGGTCGGTCCCGATTCGCTTTGATGCGATCCTAATTGACGAGGAAGAAAAAAAGATCTGCCTTCTTTGTGTGTACTTAAGGGGAGGCCGTCTTGTCCGCCTGCGAGACAGCCTGCCAGCTGTTTGACATGCGCGCCCACTCGGGGGTCCACCCGTGTTTGGGTGCCGTGGACCTGGTACCCATCTACCCCTTGGGGGAGGACGTGGGACCTGACGACTGTGCTCGAGAATCTCGCGGTCAGCTTCTGTTTGTTCTTTTGTGGAGGTCCGGGGCGCTCATGTTGGCCTTCTTCCTGTCTGTCTCTGCTCTTTGCCGGACTTGCTCAGCCATCGCCGCGGGCCTCACCCGGCGAGTGCCGGGCACCAGCGTCTTCCTCTTCGGGTGGGCGGACGCCCCTCTTCAACGGGGGCTGGCTCAGCGGAGGAAGGAGATGGGCTGGTTCCGGAAGACGGCGGAGTCCAACGGCGTCGGGCCCGTGCCGGACAAACGCTTTGGCCTCACCGGTAATGGCATGACGCTTCGATCCAAAAGAAAATTGTTCTCATTTTTTTTCTTTTTTACGGCAGGTATCGGGGCCGGTCCTTACGTCATGAACTGCAACGTGACTATCGACACTCAAGACCTGAGCATGGGCCGGCGCATCGCCGCCGCCCTCAGGGAATCGGCGCCGGGAGGTCTTCCGGGGGTCCAAGTCCTGGCCTTGCCGCACGAGGGGGCCGTGGAAATCGCCTGCAACGTGGAGAGCGTGCCGGGGCTTCCGCCGGGGCTTCCGCCGGGCCGGAGGGGCGCCGCGGCGCCCTGGCCGTCCTTCAGCATCGCGGGTCAGCCGTACTGCCACGTTCCGGCGTCTCTCATCGCCGCCAGGGTGGCCGAGCTGGCGGACGAGCACGGGGTTGCCACCGGGGGCGCCGTTTTGGCGGGCTTCACCCCCAGCGAGTGCCGGGCCTTAGCCGAGGCGGCTCTGTCTCGAGGAATGGCTGAATTTTGGAAAGAGCGGCAAAGTGTACGCATGTGAAAATAAATTGGGCTTCAGCAAAGTATTCTCTTTTTCAATGACTCGGATTTGCAGATGAACGGTGATGCTGCATTTTGGCAGCTTCGTTATTGCGCCAGCCAATGAGTAGGACGCCTCCTTAAGTGACCAACAGCACCCCATGAGCAGTTTCCCCTTTTGTTGGAGATGCTTGGACTTTCAAGCAAAAGCGGCCGACTTGTGCCATTGTGCCAGCACCCTGAAGATCAACTGATTCCCTTCAGGTGAGTTCTGCTATGTACACTCTCGCTTTGACTGACCACTAATGAATGGTTTCTTTTCAAGTTACATAAGCTGACCAGGGCCCCTCTTTGAGGCCCTTTTCCGGCCGGCTGCTAAGTCCTCCAGCTAAGCTTCTGGCATCTCTGCTTCTTTTGCTGCATCTTTTCCCTTTTGGCATGGGCTGCATTTTGAAGGCGGAGCGTGTGCATTCTGCGCATATGCACACGCCGTGCCTGCCTGCCTGTCAGGCTCCTGAGCATCACGGCTCCATCTAGGTCAAAGCAGAAGCCCAGAGGGATTCTCCTGCAACGGCGCACGCACGCACGCACGCACACACATCTTCATATGAGCGCATCTTTCAACCGTTCACGCACTCAATATTGGCTCAGCCGACGTGTAATTTGGCTCAAGACCAGCGTGACTAAGCGCACTCGGGAGCGAGTCTTCTCCACCCTAAAAGAGACATTTAAGTGCATTTTGGGTGTGCGTGCGTGCGTGCGTATGATTTGATCTAACGCAGCCTGGCAGCGTATCACCCGAGATGCGAGCGAGCGCACGCACGCACGCATGTGTGACGGCAGGCGGGCGCCGAGAAAATAGAGGAGCTTATTTCCTCACATCGTCCTCCGCCGCCAAGCCTGCTATAAATACACGCAGCTCTCTGTTGTAGCGCTGTAAAAGCAGATCCCTGCCCCGCCCCGCCCCGCCCCCACCACATTTGGGTTTCGAAAAGACTATTTTAGTCTTCTATCTTTTGCAATACTCAAATTCAACATCTGAAGAGCAAGTTGTCCCTTTTTCCCCCAATCCAAAAATCCTTCTGTTAATATCCCAAATGTTTGCAATGCCTTTTCTCTTGTCAGACTGCGAAATTGGGTTAAGGGAGGGGAGGTGGGAGTGCATGCAACAAACAAACAAACAAACAATCCATTTTCATGCCCCCCGAATGCGCTGGCTCCACACGCGTCACCACCTATGAAGCGTGGCGCTCGACTCCGAGCCGGCCCAGCCCCCCGCCATCCACACATGTTCAGCATCCTCTGGGCAGTTGAGGAACCCAAAGAGCAAGAGGAGAGAGAGAGAGAGAGAGAGAGAGAGAGAGAGAGAGAGAGAGAGAGCGGTGAGGTGGAAACGCGGCTGAGCATCACAGGGAGACACAAATAGAGCCATAAAGCGGCAAATTAGGCACCGTGAGCGCGAGGGGGGGAGGAAGAACACCAAGAGGAGGAGGAGCGGAGCTGCTGAGTCCTTGGCAGAGCCCTGCTAGAATCCCCATTCTCTGCTTCCCCCTCATCCATATTTTTTGCTCTCCTTCCCTTCTTTTTTGTGCGCAAGGATGCGAGCACCTGCTGCCAGATGCTCCTGATGCCGGATGCGGGCGTCCGCACGGGCGGGCCCGGATGGATGCGCTGCTGCAGCCGCCGCCGCCGCCACTGACCCAGATAACCCGCTGCGCTCCGGGGATGTAACGTCCATCTCTGACGAGGTAAGGACAGGAGCATGATGTGCCGGCAAGGCAAGCAACCCATTGCTTCTGCTTAGCTTAGCTTAGCTTAGCTTAGCTTAGCTTAGCTTAGCTTAGTTTAAGCACAAGTCGACGCTTTGATGTCCGCCAACGCAGACGTACTATGGCATAATTGTCACATCCCGAAAAGGTGCAAAGGTCCTGTGATGTCACGTATGCTGGTAAAAAGCCAACTCCATTAGAGAGACAAAAAACACACACGAACGTGACAAATTCATATTTGTCTATTTGTTCAAATCATGAATGGGTGAACAATTTGGAGAAGAGAGTTGTTGGTTGTTTCCCCCCAAGAAAAAAGACGTACTGTTATGATGCAACGTGGCATTTTTCAAGAGCTTGTTATGTATCAAGAAAAAAATGCAAGTAAGCCTTTAAGTTTGACAAACGGAATAGCTGGAATAACTTTGTCCTAATGTTGTAATATAAACATACATAGTAGTAGTTGCTTTGAGAAGAATCTTTTTCAAGAAAACAAATCTTGACAAAAACAGACGTACTTTGACAAGTCACACTCTCACTTTGTTCCAAATCACAACGTCAAAGTTGAAGCAGGAAAAGCAGAAGATTTCAAAGTAGCAAGCCCTTTATTGACCTTTGACACTGGAGAATTTGCTGGCTCGCCGAGGCAAAATACGCCAGCCCCATTTTGGCCCCGCTGGCAAAATGGCCCAGAGCGAAGCCATGCATAAAGCAAGTCGAGTCTTTCCACGTCTTACCAAAGCCTCCATTTAGACGCTGCGGCCACATTGAAACGGTTTGGGCCAACCTGCTCCGCTGCATGCATAATACACAAACAGGTAGACGTGCCACGCACGCACACATGGCAACAAGTCGGCATGCTTGCTTGCTTGCTTGCTTGCTTGCCTGCTTGCCCCGAAGTCGCAGAGAAAGTAGGCTAAGCTAAGCCCCGCATCAATAATTGACTGGCTCCTGCAGGCGAGTTGGCCCGCCGGACACGTTGATCGCAACAGTCCAGCCGGCAGGCCGTTTTACTTTGAGGCTTTTTGGGCCACTTCTTGGCGTGGCGCTTTCTTGGAAAGTTTCACTCCCAACAAAATCAAGCCCTGACACCACACTAAACCCGAGCGGGCAAAAGAAACAAACGTGTTAACCGCCGCCTGGTCTTTTACGAAAAATGAGCGGCTTGAGTGGGGTGGCGCTGACCTCGGCGCAGATCGGGCCTCCGCCAAAGAAGACCTCACGCGTTATCAGGCAGCCTAATGGATTCTGTCGCACCGCCACAACGAGCCCAGGAAAAAGGGGGTCGGCGCTCGCCCGGAGGTTCTTTGAGGCTCCCAGCGAGTGCTTCTGGCCAACGGCTGCCAGCGGACCTGAGCGGAAAGGCTCCGAAGCGGCCGCCTTCGGCGCCTTCGCCAGTCAGTCTGCATCGGAGCAGAACATTTCGTTTTGGGGCAACTCGCAGGTGTCGTCGACGTGGCGGCATCGTTCGATCGACGTTGAGTTGCTAAATGAAGTGGTTCAATGAATTTGACCAATGTTTAGTAATGTCCAAAGTGTCCCGAAGGGATTGGTCCAAATTCTTTTCTTTCCTTTTCACAACAGATGTAAAAAGATGAATGTGCTCCCTGAAATAATCCTGATTGTTGGCTTTCAGTGTGAGCACAATCAAAAAAGATAGGTATATTTTTAAAAGCACATCAGCAATAAATAGCTCTCGCTCAAAGATTGAACTCCAGAAATAAAAACACGCGGCGGGACCAGATTAGACTGCGAGAGCGACAGAATAGTAACGTCGTCTCAGCGGGGTAACAACCTCTGCAACATCAACCGTCTTCAAAAAGCGCTAAAAATATCAGCTGCAGCCAGGCAGGCAGCCACGCAGGCAGGCAGCCACGCAGGCAGGCAGCCACGCAGGCAGGCAGCCACGCAGCCGGGCAGCCACGCAGCCGGGCAGCCACGCAGCCAGGCAGCCACGCAGCCGGGCAGGCAGCCGGGCGGGCAGGCAGCCAGGCAGGCCAAAAGCAATCGCAAGCAAAATACAAACTGAAAGATGGACATCATCCGCTACGCCTTTGACGGCAACAACTTGTTGGAAGACGAGCTAACTCGTTACATTGTTGAGATGCCATGATGTTGTTGAATGAAACCATCGTTACAGTCAATTCACCCGTTTGAAATGGAGACGACGCGCACCCTTGTCGCTGAATGACAAAATGGAGCCGCTAGTTAGCGCTGAGCTAGCCCGACGGCCATTGATGCGTTCCGCACGGGCCGAGTCGAATCCGCTCGTAGTTTGGGGACAAGGTCACCCATTTGCAAGCTGTTGAAACGTGAGCGTCTGCACTCGATGCCCTTGACGGGGGGGGGCCCGTCCCGATTGGTTCCGACGTCCGAGGCTGAATGGCCACTTGAACGGCGTAGTAAGACGTATAATCGGGCTCTTGACGCCCTTTTGGCCCTCCCAAAGTGAGCGCCTTTGTTTGCCGCCCATTGTGAAGCGCCATCAATGTCCACGTTTGTCCCGGTCGAGCCGGCGGAGGCAGCGCGGCCCGCTCTTCTTCTTCCAGCCGAGGCTCCGTTGTGTGCCAAAGACATTTGGAGCGCACCTCTGCCTTTATTCTCCAAACAACGTGTCTCGTCTTCAGAGCCCAACAAACGAGTCGGTGTCCTGTTAGTCGCGTGATACGACTTTGTAACATCGCAGTCATCCCGTTCATCATGGTATTCCAAATGATTTGGAAGTGTCCTTCGTCCCAGAAACCATTTGTAGGTCAGCAGAGGCGGCGAGCGCTTCCTTGGCAAGCGTCACTGCCAGTGACTCGCACGTGCACCTGAGGCCATTTGCAATTTCACAAAGCCTCACTTGGAATGGCTGTCTTCATTTGCGATGGCCTTTCGCGGGCTTCAGCCTGGGCCCAAACTCACGGCTTTTCAGGAGCATGGGTGTATATTGGAGTCGGTTCCGATGTCCGTGCCACCCTTCCCGCTAAGCGCCACTAGGTAGCAGTGCTATTCAATCTTGTTCTTCAAGACTAAACGGTCGGTGAGCGTTTGCCTGGAGTTGTCCTTCTTGGTTGGTGTTTGATTGGTCTCCCCGAGTCTAGTTTATTTGCCTCGTGATAACTTGGCAGTAATTCACGTGCGGCGAGCATCCGGGTGTAAATGGGTCGGAGTGAGTCGGAAGCGGCCAGAGGCGCAATTAAGTGTCATGGCACTTGACCTGGATTCATTGTGAGGGAAGCAACTATGATCACGTTAATGGACATTTGTAAAGGCCTATCCGTGTCAATGCATCCTTTTGTACACGCCGGGGCTATTTCCAAATGACACTAAGTTCCACGATCACAAACTATCAAGCTGGCAGCAGCGATGGACTGGAATGTGACCCAAATGGTTCCACGCCAAATAGCTTTGTGTTCACCAACATCTGTATTTCAGTCCTTTTGCAATTCTCAACGCATTTCCAATCGACAACAATGTATTCATTTGCGCAGGCAGCAATCAGGAGTAAAGCTGAAGGACGGACGGACGGACGGACGGACGGACGGTCGGTCGGAGGGAAGGAAGGAAGAAAAGGGAAGGGAAGCGGGCCGACCCGTGGCGGAGGCTCTGGCAGACGGTGACGCTGCGACAGAACTTCTCCGGCCGACCGGGTAAAACCTTCGCCCCTCGTGCACCGCGGCAAACAGACCCCATAGCGGTGAGGAAATGGCTCACCGAATAAAGGGAAGTTGGAGAAAATCAGAGCCATCAAGTCAAACTTAGGAGCTGTCAATCATAACCAAAGCCTTTAACAGCCAGTGTTTGGCTTTGTTTTGCACCTTGAGCAATTTGATGAGCTACGCCCACCAGGCAACTTGGCTTCTCTTTTGCTCCTTCAAATGCAATTGGCTTTCAAAAAATACACTGCGGCTGGCTGGCTGGCTGGCTGGCTGGCTGGCTGGCTGGCTGGCTGGATGGCTGGCTGGCTGGCTAGCTGGATGCATGGATGGCTGGCTGGCTGGCTGGCTGGCTGGCTGGCTGGCTGGCTGGCTGGCTGGCTGGCTGGCTGGCTGGCTGGCTTGCGTTTCAACATGAGCCCAAGCCATCGCGAGTGATCACAGAACCGTTGAGCCTGATCAGGGGACGGACGGATGATGTTGCAAAAAAAAAAAAAAAAATGTCAGCCCTTCATCAAGCGCACATGAGCCTTGAGGAGGCGTCAAATGAATGGCATTCAATGCAGCCGCTTTCCAAAACGAAAACGGCAAAATGACAAGGTCGCGTTCTGCAGGATGGAGGAGAGCGCGCCAAGCCTCCTGCAGAACCAGGACTCATCGGAGGGCCCCAAGGTGGACCCACTGGACCTGATGAAAGCATATAAGGTACAAAAGACCGGGACGCAATCCACCTAGGCCAAATGACGCCACCTCTGCGCTTTGCTTTCCAGGACAAACTCTTGGAGGAGATGTGGAAGCAGCAGGACAGCCTGGAGGCTCCGGCGCCTTCACAAACATCGCCGCAGGCTCCGGACGAGGACTCCGACGAAGGCGCTTCCGTGCTCCGGCGCCTCAGAGCTCTGGAGGTGCGACTCTGCGTTTTAGGCTGGTCACGATGGCAACTCCGGTTGATGATCAGCGCCCATGCGCTGGCGGTCTCTCATCCTTGCGGTGTCCTTGTGGCTCTCGCAGGCCGAGAACTCGGCTCTCTCCTTGGAAAACCGCAACCAGAGGAAGCAGTACGAACGTTGCCTAGATGAGGTGGGACACCGCCCAGCGTAGGCGGCGCCCTGTCAAACGTCTACTCAACCGTTTGTTTGTGACTGCAGGTGGCCAACCAGGTGGTCCAGGCTCTCCTCGCTCAAAAGGTTGGAGACTCAAGTGTTCGCTCTGGCGATGTTCTCCTCTTCGCTCTTGCCACGTCCTCCCTCTTGTGCTTTTGGCAGGACTTGAAAGAGGAATGCGTCAAGCTGCGTACGCGTGTCTTTGACTTGGAGCAGCAGAACCGCCTCCTGAGCGTCTGCTTCCAACAGCGAGTCGGCACCGCGCCGAGTCCACCGCCGCCGCCGCAGGTTTTCTTTTGGATTTGTCATTTTTCATCAGTCCACTTTTTGTTTGCTTGAAAGTAAAATGCTTTCTTCTGTCCAGGAAATCCAAAGGAATGGAAACGTGTCGATTGGCGCGGGGAGGTGGCCATGTCTCTTGAGTCTAACGTGCCCACGTGGCAGCAGAGGCGGCGGCCGTCTGCCGTCGTCCGGTGCCGGATCGCGCACGTGGGCGGAGGGGCGGGGCCCGTCCAAACAACAGGTGACAAACAGCCTCCGACACTCCCAAGGTCACCGCCAGCGTGATGACTATGATGCTTGCAACGCAGCGCGCCGCCGGCTGGGACCCCGGGACCAGCGCCGGCCCCCTTGGCGCTCGTCCGGCAGACCTCCAGTGTCTTCGGAGCAGCGTCTCAAAGGAGAACTGCACGACTGCGTCCGACGAGGGCATCTCCTTGCCGGGCGTCAAAATGAACCCGTCGGGGAAAAACAAAAACGTGAACGGAGGCATCAGCCACGAGAGCGGCAACCACTGGCGTATCAGTCTGGAAGCCGGTGGCCACGGGTCAGGAGAAGTCCAGAGCCACCACGGGGCGGAAGAACCTCTCACCGCCACAGACAACGCCATCTTCTCGGCAGAGGCGCCGGAGAACCTAAAAGAGCATCCGCGAGCGGAAAGCCACAACTCTGGCGTCACCTTGAGCGACAGCAACAACAACCCGGAAGCCTCCGGCGACCGCAAATCCCGGCTGGACGGCGCGGATTCCCGGGCCAGAGACGCCCACCCCGGCGCGCGCCATTCTGCCACCAAAGCTTTGAGCTGCGTGAGCGAGGCCCGGCAGCGCAGCTCTTCGGCCGAGGTCCCTCGCCACGGCGACGACAGCGTTTCCAGGAACCCCAAGCCCAAAGCGCAGCTCTGCGACTCGGCCAGGAAGGCCTTCATCCTGCGCAGCAAGAGCGCCGACGCCGGAGCAGAACAGCACAAACAGGTCCGCTCGCCTCTGCATCAAAACCTCATCCCGGGTCACAAGTCCGGGTGCCCCAACAAAAGGGCCAATCACGGAAAAGCGCACAGTTTGAATCACGAGGCGGAAAAGGACGACGACTCCAAGTCTTTGGAGCGCCTGCAACAGCGCTCCCCTCTGGCGTCGCCGGTCAAAAGCGCGTCGCTGACGGCCGACGGCGAAGATTCAAAGGCTCCGGCGGCACAGCCGCACGCCGCCACCATTCACCCGGAGCGACTCCCCGCCGACCCGTCGGCCTCTTTGGAGCCGGGCTCCCCCCCAGCCGCCCTGCTCCCGCCGGGTGGGACCGCCTCGCTCCTGCTCAGGACCGCGTCGGACTCCGGACAAGTGAACGGTCCTCCGAGCGCCGCCGCGGGCAAGAGCGCGTCCGTTCGCCAGAGCGACTTTTCAGCCGACAATCAAGTGGTCCTCAACGGCCATTCGCCCAGAACGCCGCCGGCCACCCCCCACCTTGAATCGGAACCGGGGGTCGGGAGAGCCGCCGCGTACCACGGCGGAACGGTGGCGCCGAAGCCCAAGGTTTTGCAAAGGTCTCAGCAGAGCATCAGCGAGCCCAAACTTTCCCAAGTCCCGCCTCAGACGTACGCCAATGTCTACTACGCCAACTGCCAGAGTGCTGCTTCCAGAGCTGCCAAAACGTCCCTTCCCGCCAACGCCAGATCCCACGAGGCTATCTCGGGAGCGGAAAGCGCTACCTTTTTCACGTTCGCCCGTCCGCAGAACAGGGAGGAACCCGACCCGTGGGCCAAAGGCCTCCAAAGCTACCAGACGTACATTTGCGAGGCGCACGTGATGAAGGAAGGCAAGACGGAGACCCGTTGCAATTCTCTGGATTCCGAGCCCGGCGGCGGCGGCGGTGGCGGCGGCGGCGGCGGCGGCGGCGGCGGCGGCGTGACGCCGGACTGGGGCTTGGACGAGGAAGGCTGGCTCTTCAAGCGTTCCGTCTCGGTGTCCACCAGACCCCCGTTGAAGCCGGTCATGGGCATGAACGGGGCCAAGGCCCGGAGCCAAAGCTTTGGCGCTCGCTACGCCGAGCGCCCCGGCTTCAATCGCTCCGGCAAGGTGCGCACTCAGATCAAAACGCACTCCGGGAGCTCCCTCAACTCGCTGGGCGACGTTCTGCCGGGAAGCGTGAGCTGCTCCGCCAGCTACCACTGCCCCTTGAACCGATCGCTCCTCAACAACTTCCTGATGGAGGAAGGCCCGGCGCTTCCTCCGTGGCCGGGCTCGTCCGGCGAAAGGCTCCAGAGACGCCTGCAGATCGAGCAGCAGTTCCGCAGCGCCTTCGGCGAACCCGTCTGCGAAGAAGCCGAGAGGCGGAGCGCCGTCACCGCCATCGAGGAGAAGGTGATGCTCGGCATCGAGGAGAACTTGCACAAGTCTCAGGAGCAGGAGAGGAGCAGCCAAGTCAAGCACAAGTCCGGATCCGCCTTGGCCAACTGGTTCGGTTTCCGCAAGGGGAAGCTTCCGGCCAAGACGGACGTGGCCAAGGCCAAAGAGGAGAAGAGGGATCCCAAGATGAGCTCGCTGCTGGCTGGGGGGAAGCAGACCAAGACGGACAAGAAGAGAGAGCGGAGAAAAAGCGACGGAAAAGACTGGTGAGACGTGTCGCTGTCGTCGGCGTCCTTGCGTTCGCTAAATGAGAATGGCCAACCAACGCGGGATCCGCGCTAACCGCCGCCGCCGCCATTTGTGATTTCAGCTCGGCGGGAAGGAGAGAGTCGCACGATGCGGTGCGAGCGTGCATCGCCGTGCCCTGCCCGGGGATCTTGCCGCGCGGTGACATCATCGGGGACACGCAGGTGAAGGAAGCGGCGGTGAGCTTCTTTCCGCTAGCGTGCATGGCCTTGATTGTTTTTTTCTTTGCTTTCTGTGACGAGCCAGAGAGGTGAGGGGGAAAAGGCAGCCCTGATGGCCAGCGCCCTGCAGGACGCCGTCACGGGTAAGCTAGCACCGGCCGCAGCAAACCATGGCTCTGGGAAGTCTCACTGAGGCTTTGTTGCCTTTTTGCAGAAAGAAGTAAAGAGCACTTTTGAAATGTTGCTGTAAGTCGAGGCCTCCTAAGTACTAACCCAACTAAGTTTCCCTCTGCTACTTGCTTCATTGCATTGCTTCCGACACGGGGGAAAGCAAGCGCTTTAGCCTTATTTGTATTCTGCTGGAGTCGGGCACGGCGGGCACGGCGGGCCCACCTCCAGCGCCGTGCGTGCGTGCGTGCGTGCGTGCGTGCGTGAGGCGTCCCGCAGACAAGGTGAACTTTTACGATGGTGACAGGAGCCACTCGGGAGCAATCCGGCCAGTCTGCATTGTGAAGGTAACGCTCGGCTCAGCCCGGCCCGGCGGCATGTTGTCCACGCATTGCCTCGCCTGGCCTCATCCTCCTCCTCATATGTTGCCAGGGTGAGCCCATTCTGGATCTAATTGTTCAATTAGATCCATTGCCAGTCGTGCTTTTGATGCTCGTGTCGTGGTTTTGTGTGTCGTGTGGTGGCAACGGCGGCGGCGGCGGCGCAGGAGACTCTTGGGCAACTTTTCCCCTTTTCAAAGAGGGAGAGCTAATGTTTCCGTTTAATGCAAACGTCGTAATCGTATTGGTTCTGTTTGCCCACGTGAAAACCGATGTACGGGAATCCCCCGGCGTGGCGGATCCCAGGGTCACATTCTGTCAAATTTGGTCCGGCGGTTTTGGGTGTAATTCCACCGTCGGCCACCAAATGGCAGGGCAACTAAATTGGAAGATGTATTTCAAGCTGTCCCTAGATTTTGCTCTTCACTCCTGCTTCTTACGCCGACAGAAAGGTTGATTTGGTCTGGCCGCGGTTCGTCATGTTTATTGTCAGATGCTGAGCTAAGAAAATGGCATTTGTTGACACCCGGAGGGATCCAACTTAAAAATGCGGTGTGTATTTGAAGGCATGGTGCATTCCATGGTGGACGCATGCTGGTTGTTCAATGTCAAACGTGACAAGCGTGGTTCAAGTGGACTCACTGCAATTGGCTCTTTTCCAGCCTCCGTGTCAATTGGCGCTGGTAGAAAAGAAAGTCCATGACACGCCAGGGCTACAAGTCCTTTGCTTATTTGGAGAGTGACACAAACGCAACAGAAAAATGATGATTTTATTTTTGGATTAACGAGGTCAAAGCCAATGCAGTGTTGTCCGTCTTGGTGATGTAAATAATGGCGGATGGGCTAAAGAACGGAATTCAGTGCCAGCCACTTCAGCCACAGTTAGCCGGTTAGCAGTGTCGCCGGCCCCTCCCTCCCTCCCTCCCTCCCTCCCTCCCTCCCTCCCTCCCACCATCCCTCCCTCCCCCCCTCCTTCCCTCCCTCCCTCCCCCCCGCCGACCGTTGTGCTTGTGCCCCAGGGTCCGGCCGCCAGATGCGAACCTTGGACAGCGGAATCGGGACCATCCCCCTCCCCGAATCCTGCTCCTTCTTCTCCTCCATCCTGCACCTCCTCCCCAAGTCCTCATCATCAACCCCTGGGCCCGAACCCCAGCCGCCCGTGGCGGGCTCCTCCGGCGAGGAGGCGTCCCCGCTCCCCCGCTGGAGGATCCCCTCGGCTTTTCGGGACCATGGGGCGCCCCCTTCTCTGTCCGCCCCCGACCGGTCGCCGCCTTTCCCCTCCGTGGCCTTCCTCCGAGCCCAACCTCAAGCCGTTGTGACGTCTGCCTGCCGCCGCCGCCGCCGCCAGCGCGTGTGCGATCCCCGCGACGCAACCCGGAGAGACCCGCAAGGTAAAGTAAAGGAGAGCCGCCGGAGCTCGGAGTCCCGCTCGGCCTTTGGGTTCACGCCACCGGCAGGTGATCCGTCGTATGAGCGGTACGCCCGGGGACGCCCCTTCCGCTGCTCCGTATTTCATCAGTATTGTCCCCAAATGATGGGCGCTTTTGCTACTAACTGCCTCAAGTTGGGCGCATCGCCGCAGCACATTTGCGCTCTGCTTTTTGCCAGGTGAAATGGAAGCAAAGAGGCTGACCTACATGAAAAGCAAGACCAGGGCGGCCCAGCAGAAGGAGCAGAGCAGGCTGCAGCTGGCCAACTGTAAGACCATTTGGCCAAACGCCGCCCGCGACTTCCTTCTCACTCGCTGTCTGCCTTCCAGAGCCTTTGACTCCACGCGGTGGTCGGAGAGCTTCGCCAGAGGACCCGGCCGGACGCTCCCGCCCGCCAAGGAGCTTGCGGCCGACGCTCGGAGACAGACGCTTATCCTCACTTTGCATTTGTTGCAAATCCCGATTCAATGCGAAGAAGGCAAAGCTGGCGTGGAGATGGTGCTTGCGCACACGGGCGGCGGCGGGCGCTCCTCCCTCGTTCGGTCCAGACTCAAATGGAAGTTTGAACGGTGCGCTTTGCATTCTTGCCACAAGCTCCTCGTAGCTCGTGATGACAACGGCGGGCACTGGTTCTGGATTTTGGTTGCTTTTCTGGTCCAATTGCAAGCACGTGTCCTTCAAACGTTTGCGTCAGGATTGCTGACTTTGTCTGCCCACTTGCTGCCTGGCATTGTTGATTTTTTTGCCACATTTGGTTTTGTTTCATGTTTTCCCCGCATCCTTTTTGGTGCGACGTCACCTGGTTAGCGTTTGCATTTGCTCTCGTCAGTCAGGTGGACGGAGCAACGGGCGACCGACCGGTCTCGTCCAGGTGGGCCCGGCTAGCTTTTGCTTTGCACCTGTTCTCATCAGCCGGGAGGGGGCTCTCTCGGCCCAGCGGTCCTATCCAGGTGTGCTCATCACTTTGCTGGTATTTAGGCGCCTGCTTTGGCTCCATCTTACTTTTGCGTGTTGTTGTTGCTGTTGAATCATGTTGCCTCTGTTACCTTGTTCATGAAATGGCCCTTTTGTTTTTTTTGGGTGCGCAGAGTTGAATACTCCCGCTTGTGTGCGTCTGGCGCCACCCTTTGCTTGCAGAGCGCTGGCTCAGGTTGCAAACAAGCCAATTTCCCACGTTTCCACTTTGGACAGTGTGGAGAGCCGCAAAGAATGGATTCATGTGAAAATGTCCCGAAGCCACCTTCTTTCTATTTGCTAAGCACTGTCCATTGGCACCAACCCATCATTGACACATCAATCGGGCCACTGTTGAGCCATATCAAGGTTTGAGGGGAGAAATCTTCAAACCGTAGCATTAGACCTCTTATTTACCTCGTCGTGACTTAAACTATGCTCACCTGCTATGTGCATGTTGGAGAAAAAAAAAATAAAAATAGCAGTGCTATTCATACCCGTAGCAACACAAAGCTCTTAGAAATGCGTGAGGCGGATTTTTATTGATCAGGGAAGCGAGCGGCAACACTGACATACGGGTAGATTGAGCTCGCTCGGCATTCTTCTTGTTGTGGTCGTGTCCAAAAAACCCCCCAGAAAAGGCTCATTATAATGAGTATGCATATTGTATTTTTCTAACATTTACCTCGTATTTGTTACTCACTGCACTGATTGGTGGACTTGTCAGTTTATTGCACATTTATTGTAACTTCCTGATATTGATGTGTTTTTTTTTAAATCTATAAAAAATGGCTAATCACAATGATGTCTTTTGGTAATCGTTTCCTTTGCACTAATCACTTATGAAATTGCTTTGTTTTACTTTGGAGGGGAAAAAATAACAAATAAAGTGTTTCCTGTTTGACCTGAATTTTTGTTTGCTCTGTTTATTCTAATGGGGCAAATCAAGCTACGCCAAGTGGGGTCAAATCTTCAGGATGAAAATATGGCAGAAACAGGTCAATATAGGACAGGCCTTAATCAAACCGATGTGTAATTGAATTTGGTTTATTCTAATATTATGAGAATCATTGCTTACTAAATAAAGTCAATGAATCCATTTATGCCGCTTGGTGGTGGCGGCTGATCTGACGGCGTCTGCTTAAAGGTTTGCGTAAAAATAAAAAAAAAGACGTGGAGGATGAGTTGAGCTGCGAGCACTTCAAATAGCCATTCCAGCAGACAGCAAGTGAAAACTGAAAAAAAGCAAGCAAGAAGACAAATCTGGACGGTGCTCTGAAACGTAAACGCGTTTCCTTCCTTACCTTTGCTTGGCCAAGGAAGATAGTTTCCATTTTCAATGGACAATTCTCACCATCCAGCACAAAAAAACGGCTGAGAGCCCTTGTGAGTGTTGTATTGTATCGATCTCGAAGAAGCTTACTCAGTGTGAAAAGTAGACTTGATTTGTTTTTATCTTGCACGAAAGGTAGAAATATTGTACACACTGCCATCTGGCGGAAGAGCATTGAATCGCACTGCTTGTTCCAACTGGCATCAACAAAGAGGATTTATTCGTCGTCAATCATTGTGAGATTGGATGAATTGTGCCCGGGAGTCAATGGGCTGGCGCACACGACGCTGGACAGGCAACAATTTGCAACAATCAAGCCATTTGAGCATACATATGGCATCAATATGTCAATTCCTACAAAGCCAAGTCGTTGTTGAGAGTCTCCGCCGCCTCTGCTCCCGAGTCACGCCCCTTCCCACGCGGCTCCTCTTCGGATCGGATCCCGTCGGCCAGCGGCAGGGAGCGAACGTTTCGGGTGCGGGTGCGGGAGCTCGGCACCGACGGCACGCTTCGCATGTTGACGTGCCGGAGGCCGAGGCGGCAGCGCAGCACTTGCACGAAAACCCGGCGGAACCGGCGGGAGGACACGTTGTACAGCAAGGGGTTGAGGGCCGAGCTCAGGTAGAAGAAGGTGTCGGCCACCGGGTGGAGGACGATGTAGCTGTGGAAGAAGGCCGCGCTCCAGTGGGACTTGGGCGCACCGGCCATCATCAGCCGGCGGATCTGATTGGGGAACCAGCACACCAGCAAGGAGCCCACGATCAAGCCTGAGGGAACACAAACGCCAATCACTGTCGGCGGCGGCGGCGGCTCGGGTTGAGCTAGCTAGCGTGCCGAAAACCTACACAGAAAAACTATCGTCTGCTTCCTGGCCATCTTCACTTTTTCACTCTCATGCTTGGACCTTTTGAGATTTCCGTCCGAGGAGCCCAGAGACTTTCTCAGGACCACGATCATGGCCCTACACATGAAAGCCACGGCGGCCAAAACCAGCACGTAGACCAGGAAGGCCACAAAGACGCTGACTCGGTACATCAGCCAGCGCTCCCTCAGATTGGTGCAGAAGGTCAGGTTGTGGACCGGGCCGTCGGCCCGCGCGGCTGCGTGGCCTTGCGTCCCCGTGGCCGCCAGCAGCGGCAGGGCCACCAGAACGGACAGCAGCCAGGCCAGGGCCAGCAAAGCCGACGTACGGCGCCCGCTCAGAATTCTGTAGCGGAAGGGGTGGCAGATGGCCACGTAGCGCTCGAAGCTAAGCGTGGCCACGTTGAGGATGGTGGCGTAGCTGCACGCCTCAAACACAAAGTTGTAAAGCTTGCAGGCGGCGTCCCCTCCGGACGCTGTGGTGAACGGGAACCAGATGGCGCTGTAGAGCTCCACGGGCATGCCCACCAGCAGAACCAGAAGGTCCGAGCAGGCCAGGCTCACCATGTGCTCCGTCACGTTCCGCTGAAGGTAGCCGTTGCGCCGGAGAACCTGCGTGACTCGGATGGTGACGGAGTTGCCCGCGATGCCCGTCACCAGGATGAGGCCGTACAAGACGCTCAGGAAGACTTTGACGCCGCGCTGGGGTTCCAGCCGCCTCCAATCTTTCTCCTCGCCTATCTCCTCGTCCATGTTGCCGTGGCTGGGTGGGTGGAGAACCGGGACCAAAGGCTTCCCCGGAGTTCAAGACTGAATTCTTGTTTGAATGAAATTTTCAAGACGTACTTTCACTGACCTGCGATTGAACAAGCACCGTCTCGCCAACTAAAGGCTTGCGGCAGCTCGTTGGGCCAGATTCTTCATGGGCTATCTCCTCTTCCACGCCGCTTTGGATTTTGCTCGTATCGATTGTGTCTTATCAGCTTGTGGGCGCAGTCGCCGTGATTAGAAACGCGACCGGCGGGCGGCTAGGACGCTCTCTTCTGACGTGAATCCCAACACCAGAGGTTTCATCTTGTCTCCACGGGACCCCCTGAAATAGTCCTCTGTGTTCTTTGCCCATGAAAAATTGTTTCAACAGGGGGCTGCGCTTGGACAAAAGTCCTCCTCCCTGCCTCCCTCCCTCCCTTGATTCCTCCCCTAAAAGCAGCCAAGTTAACCATTAAACACCATGACAAAGATTTGCTCTCCTTCCTGATCATGAGCGCCTCGCCTCGCCTTTAGCGCTTGATTCGTAAGCGCAGTCTGGATTGCCAACCAGATTCGATTTTGTCCTCCAAGATTCCAAACAGATCAAAAAGTGAGTCGGACACATGTCGTGAAGCGACTTTGCAAAGTTTGTCAAGTATTTACATTTGACCATAAGAAAATGCCCACCGACAGCAATTAAAAAGTCTTTAATTGTGTTGAACCCGAGAAGGAGAATCCGTCAAATCAAAGAACAAGATGATGGTCAACAAAAAGAAATGATTGGCATTTTTCCCTCCAACAATCAAGGCAAAACGACAAGAAACTGGAATCAAGTGTTTTCAAACCAATGGCGCCGCGTCACACGAGAAGAAGGAACACGTTTGTCCCAAAGGTCAAGTGCTGAAGCCGTTCAGGAAACAATACTGGCAGGTTCATCATCAAATCTTTTCAAATTCTTCTCATTACTACCCAATAAAAAGTCTGGAATGACAGCGGCCCCAAAATTGATGTTGTGGTTGCACTCATCCTTTCTTTTAATCTCGCCAAAGGAAAAGCAAAAGGAAGCGTGACGAGTCCCGCTCCAGTCCTCCGCCGGCGCCCGGACCTCTTGGGTTGCCACTGAACCCAGTCAAAAAGTCAAAAGCCGCTGCCACTGAAGCACTGAAAATAGAGGCACGGGCCGGCTCCATCGTCTCTGCGGCGGCTGGGCGGACGGCGAGCAGGTTTTTCATAGCTGGGAAACAAAAAAAAGATCAACAGCTTGCACGCGTTGCGGAAAGGAAGACGGCGCAACGTGTATTGGGAATCGAGATTGGTCCAAGTGGCGAGCAGATGGGCCAGATCTTTTGTTTTTGGGAGTCGGACGGTTCCCGGCGGCTTGGCCGCCCGCTGACCTTTTTTTCCATCAACGCGAGCGCGTGAGCAAAGCTGAGTCACAACGTGATTCAAGCAACACAAAGTGACGAGCGGTCTGGAGCGCTTCCCCCCCGCACATCCCCCCTTCAAACGAATGTCAGCACGGGCCTTATCGGCACTTTGGACAAACAAACAGCCATGCTTCTGGTCAGATGAAGAGCAGCCCTGCGTTGACGTGCAACTTTTTTTCTTTTCTTTCAGGAAGCGAAGCGGTCGGACTTACAGCAGATCACGAGCACGGGCTTCTTTGGTTCATGGAGACGGCGTGCAAAGGGAGAAGGCTTTCGCACAGCTCCCGGTCCTCGGGAAGCCTCGGGGAGGACGAGACGAGACGAGAAGCGTTACAAATTCACTTTGAGCGCCGGCTGTGAGCGTACGTACCTGTGAACGCGATGTGCTCGAAAAACAAAGGCGTGGAGTCTCCTCAAGCCCACCGTCACCGGGTCCCAGTTGTTGTAGTGGCACAAGAGTGTGACCATGAAGAAGGAGAGGAAGACGGGCACCGCCCCTGCCAAGAACAGCCAGGAGAAGCGCACCTGCAAGGCCCAAAATGTTTGGTTCCTGCGTGCGCCAGCTGCCAGCGCGCTCGTCACCTTCTGCGTGCAAATATCGGCCAAGATGGAGAGCGGCACGGTGAGGCTGAGGGCCAGCGTCCCGATGAGCGACGAAGTCAGGAAGCAGCCCCTGCGGAGGCCAGAGCAAGCGCCCTCAGGCGGCGCAAGACAGTGGCGCGGCGCAAGACGGTGGGTGGCGCGGCGCAAGACGGTGGGTGGCGCGGCGCAAGACGGTGGCGCGCTGCGCTGCGGCAGAGCACGGCGGGGCCCGCACCAGAGCCACAGGAACTCAGAGAGGACTGTCCCGATGAGGCCGTTGAGCAAGATGTAGGTCCACACCAGCCGGCCGGGGATCTCAAAGGCCTCCAAGCCGGCGTAGTGCATCAGCAGGAAGCCCGGCCACAGCAGCAGCAGGTTAAAGAGCCCCACGAAGCCTGTCTGGCGCAAAACAAGCCGGCTAGCTCGCGGGCTCGCCTCGCGCGGCCGGCCGGCGCTTACCCAAGAACATGGGGATGTCCAGCTTCTCCTCGCCATCCGCCCACCTCTTGATCATGACCACGTAGACGGCGTAGAAAAGGGCCCCGGCCAGGGACCACAAGGAACCTGCGGCGACACGCCGGCGGCGCTCACACTGGCTCTGCGCGGCTTTTGGCGTCGGGGGACTTACCCGCGGCGCCTTTGTCGTCGGGCCGCTCCAAGGCTGACAGGCTGACCAAGACCACGCCTCCCACACTAAAGGGAGGGAGGGAGGGAGGGGGGCACAAGATGTCAAGTGCACAGCGCGCGTCTCGGCAACGGTTCACGTTGGCCCATGTCTGACCTCAGCGCCACCGCCAGCAATTTGGACAACGTGAAGCGGTCGCTGCTGCTGCTGGGGAAGACGGCGGCCAAGATGAGCGTGAAGAGGCCTGCGTGCACGCACACGGGGAGGGAGACGCACCAGGGCGTTTCAGCGAGCGAGCACGGCGCCCATTCCGATGAGCGGGACTCACCTGAGGTGGACGACAAAATGTTGACGATGGCCACCTGTGTGTCCGAGAGGGCCTCCTGGTACGACAGGTTGGCCAGAAACCACTGCCCGGGAACAAAGCAAAAGGCACACGCTGACCAATGGCTTGATGGAATGAAAACGGGATCCCCCGGCGCCATCCGGACGCACCACAAAGCAGAAAAAGAAGCTGAGCTTGGCCACGTCGCGGACGCTCAGCTTGGTAGCCGCGTGCAGCGCAGCCTCGTGGTCCTTGGCGGCCGGGTAGGACATGCGTGACAGTTTGGCTTCCACGGCTTGCGTGGAGGGCAGCCGCCGCACCTCCGTCATGTCGCTGAAACGCACCCGCTGCTTTTTACAGGCCGCTGGGACACAAAGGCACAGCTGAGTGAATGAGAAAGCGGCACCGTTCCCAGCCGCGTCAACGGAAAACAACACTCACCAGATTGGCCATTGGTTTCCACGGAGCCGTTGGAGAGCTCGGCGGGCGCGTCCGGAAACTTGACGGGCACGTAGAGCGGTTCGCTCTGCGTGACAAGGAGACCCCCATTGACACGCGCAAGTTGCATTTCCGTCTTTCATTGATTGAAATTGGTCGAGGAATAGAGCTGACTTTCGACATACCAAGCCGTCGTTGGCGGCGGCGTTGGCGCAGGGCGCAAAGTAGGCTTCCGTACGGCCAAACTGTGGACACATTCGAAAATCAATAGGAAACCACGTCTCGGCTTCGCGGTTGCGCTTACACGGGAAGCGTGTCGGCGTTTGAGCGAGCCGGCGCACTGCTGCCTCCAGGGCCGCCACAGCAGGAAGCCCAGCAAGTAGAGCCCCAACATGGATGTCTTGGCGAAGGTGCTGAAAAAGGGCTTGTTGTACTCCTGCCGCCTGAAAATGTACTGCAACGGGCACAGAAAGAAGACAATTCACCGGAAGGTTCGCCTCAAACCACACATCGGTAGGAGTAAAGTTGTCATGAGCGACGGATCGATATCAAATCAAGCTTCGTGGTGCGAACGTGGCCCTCACTGATGTCAGCTCGGAGGAGGCCACCCAGATGACGTCCACCAGCAGGAGGATGACCACCCCAAGGGCCATGCGCCTCCGCTGGGCTGCAGCCGAGCTGCCCAGAGAACCCATCCGGTTCATGATGAGCATGCAGTCGTCCATCGCCACACTGCGCAGGCACACAAGATGGAAAATGAACAAAAACAAAACAAACAGCAGAAACGACAGAATGGAGCATTTGACTACTTCCTTACAAAGCGTCTCGTTGACAACACGCACGCAATGAAATAGCTGTTGACAGCAAATTGAGGCGGAGATCGATCGATCGATCTATCTACCTATTTATCGATCTGTCGATGATCTATCTCAATGGCAGCAAGTTAAGGGCGCAGACGTGTTGTTGTAAACAAGGAGAGCTGCTTCAGCACTTCGTTCAACAGCTGTTGACAAACATAGCGAGACAAGCCTGAAGTAGCTCGCGACGCCTTCTACTTTTCGGCCAGCATGGGGAAGCAAACGATATTCCTCCAGATTTTTTTTTCTTGAAGTTCTCCGCCGCTTGATTCGTTAAAGGTGGGGAATTTTTGAATTCCTTCTTTGGGTGATCATGGCCGCCATTTTTTCCACGAGCGATGCGTCAAGGTAACCAATAGCGACGAGAGATGGCTTCCGGGCTCCACCTTCAAGATAAAATAGAAATGTAAACGTCGAAAAACAACAACAGCAACGACGTTTAATGACTCGATTGTAACCCTTAATTCGTGTTTTATAGACACTGGTTTTCATTGAATGGTACCTACTTTGCCAAATGAACGAGCAACTGCGAAGAGACAGACTTCCGGAATGCTCCTATATATCAGTACCCGCATGTTGCGCGACGCGAATGGTTAAAAACTACTTGTATTTCTGTCTTTTATTTATGACTTTAGCCGTAACATGATTGATTGAAATGCGACGCAAAGTACTGCACCGTGTGTGTGTGTGTGTGTGTGTGTGTGTGTGTGTGTGTGTAATGAGCAATGTGCCTTGGGGAGGCAGTGTGGCTGCGGGCTTACACGTTTTACTACACGAAGAAGAAAAAACGGCCGCTGCTGAACCGTGCCTGTTTCATTTACAGAGCTAAGCTTCGTTTTCTTTCGATTGAAGGTATTTCAACTGTATCAAGGCGCGTTACATGTGTCGGTATCAACTAGCGAGTGTGTTATTTCGGGCTTCTTGGCCGTCAGCGACCAATTGTGTGCTTGGTGGTTAGCATAGCGCCGGTTAGCGTATTAGCCGTAAACATGGATTTTTATCTTGTGTTCATTGTTACGTCCTACGCGCGGTTGCCTTGAATTCCGTGACACTGGTTTTATATTTATGTGACCAGGATTGGGAACATGGTGTGATACACTTAGTAATTAAAGGAAGTCGAAGGACACGATGGAGTTCTCCGCAGATGACGGAGAGACACCCAGTGTCATCAACATGACCACAAGCGAAAAGGTAAATAGGAGTCTATGAAGTCATAAGAATCAAATGTAGAATGAACATGTAATGAGCTACGTGTCTGCCTTCAGGTGGTGGAGCTTTTGAATCAGGCTGCCTTGATACCCGCAGATGTAAAGCTGGCCGTGCTCAAACAGGTGTGTACTCTCCTGCAAGAGTCCAATCGAGCTCAATTGTCTTCGTGATCCCCCTCACATGCACTGGGAGACATCCCCCAACACCAACTTTGACACCTCCATTTTATTGTCCAGGTCCAAGAGCTCATCATCAACAAGGATCCGTCTCTCCTTGACAATTTTCTGGACGTAAGGGCGCACGTGAGCATGCATCTTCTCCCAATCGTAATGTGAAATTCAGCCTTTCTTCTCTTCATCTTCACCTTTCAGGAAATAATCGCCTTTCAGACGGACAAATCCATCGAAGTGAGGAAGTTTGTCATCGGCTTCATCGAGGAAGCATGGTGCGCGCTTGAATTGCGGTCGGAGCGTCGTAGAACAAGCAAGCAAGCAAGCAAGCGGTTAGGCAGCCTCGTGTCATGTTGTTTGTCTTTGCAGTAAACGTGACAACGAGCTGCTGCTCAGGCTAATCGCAAACCTGAACATGCTGCTCAAGGACGACAGTGTCAACGTGGTGAAGAAAGCCATTCTCACTCTCACGCAGATGTACAAGGTGACGCTACAGGTAAGGCCTTCTTTCTTGCCTGTATAGTAGACATTGCTCTGCTTTTGCACACTAGTCAAGTCAAGTCACGTTTATTTGTATAGCCCTAAATCACAAGCAGTCTCAAAGGGCTTCACATAGACAAAAATTGACAATTATTCTCAAAGCATCCCCTGATCTTAAGCTCCCAGTAGCTTCATCTGGGTGAAAAGATATTCCCGCTTTTGGCTGTTTCATCCTCTGCCTTTTCCCACCAGTGGCTGGTGCGAGCCAAAGCCGTGTCGGACATGCAGGAGGCCTGCTGGGAAATGGTGACGCAGATGAAAGGCGACGTCCTGGCGCTGCTGGACTCCGAGAACGACGGCGTGCGCACTCACGCCATCAAATTCACCGAGTCGCTCATCGTCACGCTGTCGCCTCGCGTGGCTGACTCGGATGTGCCCAAGCGGCAGGAGAGCGATATCAGCTTGGACAAAGTGCCCAAGGACCACGGGTACATCCGCTACGGTAGGAATTGACTACAATACGGGAGCCCGAGCGCCGCCGACCTACATTCCATCGTTTCTGCCACGGAATTGGACTCGATTTAGAATGCCGGCCGGCCGGCCCGCCGATATAGCCTCTTCTGAATCCAAGTCGGCATGTTTTCCTCCGTAGATGTTTTGTGTGAGGAGGGAAAGTCGGCTCTGGACAAGCTGCTCAAGTTCATGGTGCATCCGGCCATTTCCAGCATTAACCTGACCACCGCGCTGGGCTCCCTCGCCACCATCGCCCGCCAAAGGCCCATGTTTGTGTCCAAAGTGGTCCAGGCCTACGAGACCTTGCACGGTGAGGAGGAGGCGGCGGCGGCCGAAATGGAGCACGGCGTTCCGTGGCTTGAGCTGTTTTCTTTTGCAGCCAACCTTCCGCCCACCCTGGGCAAGTCGCAGGTGAGCAGCGTGCGAAAGAACCTCAAGCTGCACCTGGTGGCCGTGCTCAAGCATCCGTGCAGCGTGGAGTTCCAGGGCCAGATCGGCACCCTGCTCCTGGACCTGGGCATGCCTCAGAGCGAGATCGCGCGCTCCACGCCACCGGTCCGGGAGCAGCGCAAGAGGCCGCGCCAGGAGCAGTACGTCGAGGGCAAGAAGGTCAAGATGGGTGAGCGAGCGAGTGGCCCTTCCGCAAAGCCGCGCAAATCGGAGTTTGCGCTTTGCCTGCCAGTATTAAAGTGGCTTTGCTTCGGCGTTCAGAGCCGCCGGCCCTGATCGAAGACGACGAGGACAAGGAGGAGCCGGTCCCTCTTTCGGCGCCCAAGCCGGCTCCGGTCCCGGTGGCGCAGTCCGCCATCGACCTCACTGCCGACTTCCTGCGCCCGCTCCTCAACGCGGAGAACGTGGCCAATATGGTGAGCGCCCGACGAGAACTCTCTTCACGTTGGTTTTTCCCCGACCCCGCCGTCTCTTTGCGCAGGTGCTGATCAGCATGGTGTATCTGCCCGACACCATGCCGGCGTCCTTCCAGGCCACGTACACGCCCGTGGAGTCGGCGGGCACCGACGCTCAAATCAAACATTTGGCCCGGCTGATGGCCACGCAGATGACTGCGGCTGGGATCGGGCCAGGTCGGTTGTCAAAATGACCTCTGTCGCGAACCAAAACAGCAGCATGCGCGTGGAAACGGCTGAATTTGAGTGGACCTGACCTAACGACCCATAGGAGTCCAAATGTTTCTCGTTTTGGACATGGGAGTGTGATTTGGCTTTGAAGTGTGTTTTTGGTGCACGCGCAGGCCTCGAGCAGTGCAAGGCGCGAGAGAACGAGGCGGCCGGAGAGGACGGCGACAAAGACGGCGGCAAGGACTCGCTCATCAAGCGCAAAGTGATGGTGGGCCAGGCCATCTCGGTGGTGGGGGGCTACTCGGAAAAAGGGAGGGCCGCCGCCGCCAACGTCTCCGCCGCCAAGAGGCTTCCCGAGCCCATCCTTCCGTCGGCGCAAACCAAGTCAGAGCCGCGAGCAACGGCCAAAATAATGGCAAAAGAGAACTCTTCCGGACTCTCTTTGTCTCCCTGTGGAGCAGATTGGCGGGGCCCAGCGGCAGGAAGAAAGTCTTCAGGCTGTCCGATGTGATCCAGCCTTTGTCCGACACGCAGATTGAGCAGTTGACCTCCAAAACCATCAAGCGCATCCTTCATTCCGAAAAGACCATCTCTCAAAGCGGCATGTCCCATGTAAGCCGGGCCGGGCCGGGCCGCCTTACGTGGCTCGACGTCACGAGTGGCGACGGGGAGACATAAGTGGCTCGTTGCGTCTTTTGCCAGGTGCGAGTGAAGCTGCTCTCCAAGCTGGTGACGCAGTTCGAGGGCATCATGAAGGAGGACGTGCTGCACTTCATCTTGGAGGACATCCGCAGCCGCAGCGAGCTGGCCTTTTCGCTGCTCTATCAAGAGTACAACACGTACCTGAGCCAGCTGCCGTCGGGACTGCTGGACAGCTACGACCAGTGCCTCTACACGCTGCTCTCCGGGCTGCAGGAGAAGCCCGAGCAGAAGGACGGGTGAGCGCCAAACAGCCTCCTGAAACAGCGCCCAAACATCGGCTGGCCTAACCCGTGTCCGTGTTGCGCGTCAGGCTGTTCACCAAACTGGTCCTGGAAGCTCCCATCATCACAGAGTCGGCGCTGGAAGTCATCCGGCGCTACTGCGAGGACGAGGTGCGTCGGTAGCAGCAGGGAGGGGGTTCGGGTGGTGGCGGTGTTCCGCCTTCCGTTCGGAGGTCGACTCAACTCTCGGCCCTGTCGTCTCTTTGCAGTCGCGCGTCTATTTAGGCATGACCACGCTGAAGGAGCTCATCGTCAAGCGGCCCTCCAGGCAATTCCAGTACCTTCACGTGCTTCTGGATCTCAGCTCCCATGAAAAGGAAAAAGTGCGATCGACGGCCCTGGCCTTTCTGAAGCGTATGTACGAGAAAGAGCACCTCCGGGACTACATTGAGAAGTTTGCCTTGAACTACATGCAACTCCTGGTGCACCCCAACCCCCCGTCGTTGCTTTTTGGGGCCGACAAAGACACAGGTGGGCGCGCGCCGCCGCCCTTTCAGGTCTTCGCCAACTGACGCCTTTGCTCGATGGCGCAGAGGTGGCGTCCCCTTGGACCGAAGAGACGGTGCGTCAGTGTCTCTTCCTCTACTTGTCTCTGCTGCCGTTGAACCACAAGCTGGTGCACGAGCTGGCGTCCGTCTACACCGAGGCCATCGCCGACATCAAGCGCAGCGTGCTGCGAGCCATCGAGCTCCCCGTAAGTCGAAATGGCCTGAGCTTTTTCTCCAACGCATGTTTCCGCAATAACGACGGGCTGTGTCTTTGGCCGGCAGATCCGCGGAATGGGCATGAATTCCCCCGAGCTGCTGCTTCTGGTGGAAAACTGCCCCAAGGGTGCCGAGACGCTGGTGACCCGCTGCCTGCACATTCTCACCGACAAAGGTGAGCCGGACCACGGACGGACGGACGGACGGACGGCGTGTTTGAGACGGCCAAAGTAAAAAGCATTTTTGCGCTTTGCAGTGCCTCCGTCTCCGGAACTGGTGGAGCGGGTGCGGGACCTTTACCATAAACGCGTGCCCGACGTTCGCTTCCTCATCCCGGTCATCAACGGCCTCGAAAAGGTAACAAATTGGACCATTTACATTTTTGGGTCATTTGACCAATTGCTTCATAAAAGCGTGCAAAATATCACGTCAAGTCACAAAACATTTTTGTTCTAATTTACCATCAATGTGTTAACCACTGATTTGATCAAGGCCATGATGAACTTTTTTTTTTTTGTTTTTACTTGTTGCTAGAGGTATATTTTTGAAATGTAACAAAGGATTGGCAAATTTTTTGCCTTTGTTTTGGTGTTGAAGAATGAAGTCATCCAGGCGCTCCCCAAGCTGATCAAACTCAACCCCATTGTGGTCAAGGAGGTGTTCAACCGGCTCCTGGGAACCCAGCACAGTAAGATGCTCCCTCTCCTCCTCGTCAATCCATTTTGCCGTGCTTGTTCAGAAGAAACGAAGGCAACGAGGCCATTTCGGCGACCGGTGCCAGTGCGCTTTATTGTGCGCGTTGTCCTTCAGGCGAGGGAAGTTTGTCGGTGTCCCCTCTGACGCCGGGCGATCTGCTCATCGCCCTGCACAACATCGACTCGGCCAAATGCGACATGAAGTCCATCATCAAAGGTTAGAAGTCCGGAGGAGCCCCGAGTCGCTGGACTGGCCGCCCTGAAATGTGTCAAATTGCAATTCGTCAGCAACCAACCTGTGCTTCGGCGAGAAGAACGTCTACACCTCAGAGGTTCTGGCGGTGGTGATGCAGCAGCTGATGGAGCAGAGCCCTCTGCCCATCCTGCTGATGCGGACCGTCATCCAGTCGCTCAGCATGTACCCGCGCCTCTGCGGCTTCGTCATGAACATCCTGTCCAGGCTCATCGTCAAGCAGGTCAGCTTTGCCCGCGGCTCCTTGAAGGCGTTTCTTGCCTCGGCCTTGATCTTGCTTCCTGTGGCGTGGCGAGCAGAATAGGTGAAAGGTCACACGAGGGCTTTTTTTCTTTTCTCCTCTCCCCTCAGGTGTGGAAGTATCCCAAGGTGTGGGAGGGCTTTGTCAAATGCTGCCAGAGGACCAGACCTCAGTCGTACAGCGTCCTCCTGCAGCTGCCTCCCGCCCAGCTCGCCGGCGTCTTTGAACGCTGCCCGGAGATGAGGGAGCCCCTGCTGCACCACGTCCGGTCCTTCACGCCGCACCAGGCAAGGACCGACCCCCGCCCAAGCATCTGGAACGGCTTCCAAACGCGACATCGTTTTTCGCAACATCGTGCACCCCCCGGATGAACTGTCTCATTGTCTTGTATTTTTTTTCTGGTGTATCCAACAGCAAGCTCACATCCCTGCCTCCGTCATGGCCGTCCTGGAAGCCAGCAAGAAAGCCGTGGCTAAGCCGGCGGAGCCCGTGAAGAAGGAGGCGCCCCGCACGGAGAGGGCTGCTGACCTGGCGGCCGAGGGCGCCGAGCAAGCGCAGCAGCAGGAAATGCCCGCCCTCGCGACTAATGTGGAGACGGAGGGGGAAGAGGAGGAGGAGGAGGAGCAGGAGGAAGAGCCCATGGAGCAGGAGCAGCAGCAAGATCAAGCAGATCCAGTGAGAGGCCAGGAGACCGTCGATGCCACCTTGCAGGTAAAATCCAATTTCCTGATGTGAATGCCATTAACAAACCCGCCTGTGGCCACACATCCCTCGGCCCAGAAGACGGATCTCGTTGTTAACGCCGTGACCGAGATGGGTCGATTGAACTCACCTGGCAAAAGCAGACTTTAACTCCAATCTGAATTCCGTTAGGTGGAGATGGCGAGAACCGATGGAACGCCTGAACCCGAACCTGAGGTGGAACCAGAACCTAAAGCCGAACCTGAACTGGAACTTGAGCCAAAAGCTGAACCTGAAGCCGAGCTTGATCCCGAACCAGAGCCAGAAACGGAACCAGCCGAGGAGCCAATGGAGACCTCAGAAGCCGAACCTTGCGAGACCCAGGAGACGTTGAAAGAGGACGAGGACGGAGATGCCAAACAGGACATTGGGAGTGGCTGTGAAGGCGCTGAATGAAGAGCGCTCAAAAAAAAGAAAAAAAATGTTTGTGGACTATAATGTTCCTTCTCTTCCTTTTGTTCTTGTATAAAATAGATTTTGAGTGTCAGGATTGTTTCCACACACCCCTCGTAGTGGTCGACAATAAATCAACAAAATAAGAGACATTGTCACATGCTTGACTGATGGCTAGTTGGAGGGTAGTGGAAGAAGTAGTAGTGGAATGACTGTGGACAAAAAGGAGCATTTTATTTTATGAATAATCAAGAAAAAAATCTAATATTTTCTTCCTTAATTGAAAGAATCATCTCGAAAAGAGGTGCACGCAATCAGCAAATCTTTCCCTCGAGGGGCGTGGCAATCCCACGTGACAGCAACCCGGAAGTGTCTCTGGCAGGCGGGCGGGATTGGCCACTGCCAAAGTACGACTGCTCCAACAAGCACGCACGTCAGCCGCTGCGTATCGATGAAGGCCGTGATTCTGGCCGCCGGCTACGGGACCAGGCTCCAGCGGGACGTGTCGGCCGACCGCAGCGGGCGTTTCGCTCACCTGGTCGGCGTCGCCAAGCCGCTGCTGCCCGTAGGCGACCGCGCGCTCCTCAGCCACTGGATCGGAGCACTGAGCGCCTCCGACGGGCTGGACGCCATCTACGTCGTGGTGAGTTCAGTCCACCTTTCTACTCAATGAAATGGACTTTGCGCCGCCAGCAGTAACACAACGGCTGGCTTTCCCCCTCGTGAAGATGACTAACATTCGTAGAAGCTGATGTCGTGGTGGCCATTGTTTTTTATTCCAAATTGTTTTCAAAATTACAGTTTCAACCCAATGTGGTCAACTTCCTGTTTAATTTGGGCCATGAGCCTTTAAGAAATGAAAGTGCTGTCCAAATGTTGACTTTTTTTTTCTCTTCTCCACAGAGCAACGCTCTTTACCTGTCAGCATTTGAAGAATGGGCCGCACACTTGCCAAACGTCAAGATCGTCTGCGACCAGACCACGAGCAATGATGTAAAATATATCCATTTTTTTCTTGCTCAACTTTGCCTCGTGTTCATCTGATGATGCCTTTAGTCCATTTAGTATTTAAAAGAATGGAGTGCGCCCGCCCACTCTGTTGTTGTTTTTTTATCCCCAGGGGCGCCTTGGTGCGGTGGCCTGCCTCCAGCTGGCAGTCAAGCACTTCCACATCCAGGACCATGTCATGGTGATTGGAGGGTGAGCTCATATCATACGCGAGCAGCTTTTTGCTCGCAAAACGTTGACCAGCTTAACGGGTTTTTTTCTCCCCATCCTCACAAGCGACACACTCTTCAAAGAAGACTTCAGCCTTGCTCAGATCCAGTCCAGGTTTTGTGAACTCCAAGCGGAATGCGAGGATAACAATGTGGCGCTGTCTTACGAGTGCAGAGACGACGGTGAGCATTGCGGCGCTTTGGTCTCTGAAGTAGAAAAAGAAAAAAAAGTCTTCACCTGCTTCTGGTGCAGAAACTCCCAAATACGGAATAGTGGAAGTTGATCCTGATCTTCGGGCCTTGTGTATGAAGGAGAAGCCGCTGCCTTCAGAGACCACGTCGAGGAGAGCCGTAAGTTGTATACAAAGCCCCTCCCCCTTTGCTTGCTAATCTTGCTTGTGTTTCCGCAGTGTCCTTGTTTCTACGTGTTGTCTAAGAACAGCCTCCCTCTCTTGGACGCCTTCCTCCTGGAAAAGAAGGTGACGCTCGTCATCCGCGCGTTCCATTTCAACTCACGACTCGAATGAATTTGAATTTCCATCACGTCAGGATGCGGCCATAGAGCAAAAAGACGCCCCTGGAAACTTTGTGGCTTGGCTCATTCCGAGGTAAACAAGACATTTGGAGGAAGTGATATTTGCTGAACGTCATGTAATACCTATGTGCTCGTGTATTGAATTTGGCAGAAAGCCCGTGTACGTGCAGGAGATTTGCGGGCGTTTCGACGTGGGCAACTTGCAATCGTACGTCGAGTGCGACGGCTATTTCAAAGAGCGCCTCGGTGGCACGCGGGCGTACATGAAGTAGACCAAGCGGCGGATCTTTCCACATTTTATTGACTCCCTTGACGTACAGACGCGACTCAAAGGGCCACTCCTCCAGCGGGCCCGTCCAGCAGCCTCCCGCAGCGCTCCGACGCCTTCTCGCGGCCGTTCTCCATTTTGGCGATGCGCGAGCCAAACTGCATGGCCCTCTTGGGAAGGACGGCGGCGGGCCCGAGGCCCAGCCGGCGGGCGGCCAGCCTCAGCAGCAGTTTCTCGCCGACGCCCCTCGGGAGCGACAGGTCGGCCTTGTCGCACATGGCCAGAGAGTTGAGGTAGCTCACCACGCTCTCGTCCAAGTAGGGAAACCTGAGGAAGGGTCGAGACGGACTTTTTCATCCCGGCCATTTGCATACACACGGTGCCGCTTTCAATAGTTCTCCACCCTCTGAGTGGCGCCATCATGACTAACAAACAATAAAGGTCCCTTACCTAGCCTCTTTGCCATGGTCTGCAATCACTCTGTCGTCTCTTCCCAAGTTCCTGGACGAGATCCTCCCGAGCTCCATGGCGATTTCTTGGACCAGTCCTTGCTGTCCGGAGGTCTTGAAGCGCACTCTGTGTCTGGCGTAACCCGCCAGCTGCTCGTCGGCGCCGATTCCTGTCAGAATGACCTGGAGGGAGGGAGGGATGCCGTCTCGTTACCTGCCAAAACGGCGTACAGTCAAGTGGGGGGGGGGGTATCCAATCACACCGGTCCCTACCTTGGCCGAAGACATGAAGACGGTCCGGTGGTGGTCCCGGGCCAGGAAGCCCTCCCCTCTGGCGGCGAACCACACGGCGCACCCGATGCTATCGTCCAGGACCGTGTCCAGCGGATACACCAAGTCAGCGATGCGCGTGCGCCGCATTTCTTGCAGCTCCTCCCGTCTTACGTCCACTTCCACAAAGTTCCAGCGCCTCTGCGGAGCCAAGGCTTGTAGTTCCTTCAGGCCCGATTTGCCAGTGATTCTGTCCGGGACATCAAACATCGGGGTGCGCTTTTGGGTTTCCGACTTACTCCGACTGGGTTTTTGTCCCCTGGCAGAGTCTTTCCGAGCCTCGTGCTGTTGAAAAGCCACGTTAAGAAGGTCTACGGATTGACAATGGGGCACGTGACGGTGAGCCAAGACGGCCAGGATCATCGAGTCGATGCCGCCAGAGAAAAGGACGGCAATGCGTGAACGGTCGCCGGCCTGCGATTCGTCGGGCAAAGACTGGACGCGTCTCCTGACAGCTTCGCTGAGAACGTCTATCAGACCTTTCACCGCCTTATCCTTTTCGATAAGGTCCAGAAGCTCCTCCGGATCCTCCACCGTGGACTCTGGGTTTCCGTGGTCCTTATCCACTGTGGTATTTAGAGGAGCAACGGGTGATCTAAGCAAGCTGGGGGGGTTCTTTAGTATGATGCACCCGCCCGGACCAGAAGGCTGGGTCGTCGTCTCCAGGCAGGCAGAACCAAGATGATCTCCGACCTGAGACCAGGGATGAAGCTCAATGGTCGGTGACCCGGATTCTACAATTGACTTCAGGTTGATTGTGTACACACCCACTGCAGGCACCTCCTGCCATGCACAAGATCCAAATTTGCAAGGACCGGTACAAGGGCAAGCTTCACTCGGGCCAGATTCGTGACCAGGTTCACAGTGAGCGGTAGTGCACATGGCAGGTTGACGGCGAGGCCTGGCTGCCACGGAGCTAAGTGTCAAGGCTTTCAGTGTTTGGTCATACTTCCACAGCAAACTTCTTCTCCCAAAGTAGTCCCTCCCAAACCAGAGGCAGTCTTGACTCTTTTGGTAGTACACAAAGCCCCAGGGACCTCGAACGGTGCATAGGAATGACAAAATGTCACACGGGTTACTACAAGAGGACAAATGCTTCAGAACAACAGCGGTGTCATTCTCAGTTGGGAGGAGTTGTAAACCGCCAAAGACCTCCCCGTTCCAGACCAGGATGTTGCCGGCGGGGTCCTGCAGCGGCTGAGTTGTGAGAAGACCTCTCATGTGGAGAACGTGCGCCGAGAACAAGCACCGATAAGGACGTTGGCAGCCCGAGACAATTGCATCTTTGCTGGAGTCGGGGCCTCTTCTTTTTAAAAGTTCCTCGATGTCGTTGTCCCATGTGAAAGGAGAGGATGCTGGACTCACAAGACAGAAGATGCCACACATGCTTGCACAATTGCTCAGCTTCACATGTCCTGTAACTCCTTGGTCAGGCTGTCCAGCTTCTCTGTGGACGAGAAAAGAAATCGCTTATCTTTATACCAAAGACTATAAAAATGGGACGGACCCACTGCCTCCCTGCTTGGCACTCTGCATTAAGGGTTGGAATTTGGGGGTTCGATCACCAAATGATTGGCGGCGGCACCGCTGCTGCTCACTGCTCCCTTCGGGGATGGCATCAATGCAGAGACAGATTTCACCACACCCAGATTATCTTGATATGAAACTATTCCTCAGGAGCTGGACTTACTCTTGCATGAACTCAACGTCTGCCCTCTGTCCGCCAAAAACAAGATGTTGCTGTTCCTCTGCTGGACATATACATTCTAAAGGTAAAGCGAAAATCCATTTCAGTCCAATTTCAGTCATTCACGACTGAATGTCATGCAATGCAATGCAATCATTTAGTCCGACTCACTCTGTCCTTCTTCAAATTGGATAGCTCGTCCACAACCACCGTTTGCTCGTTGATCTAAAAGTTCAAACACAAACGTTTGTGGGTGGGACAGATAAAGGAATATCTACTTTCATATCAATACAAGTACCTGTTTGTTTAGCTCCTCCTTGCGTTCGGCTGACTGTGCACTTGAATTGCGGTGCTGATTGTTCACTTTCGAAGACATGTTTGGCCCCAAACACGCACACACAACGAAAGTTGACGCTTAGCTAACCCATGAGTAGCGACCGATTGATTGACAGACAGTGGAAAACACTTCCGGGTTTTCAACCCCAGTCAGAAGCAGTCGAATCAACGCTGATTGCGATTTATCAACGCAAGTTCAAAGTTCCGTTTCACTTTGTGAGTTGATCAGAAACTACATCATAAAATGAATGTGGCTGAAAATCACTGTGTTTTTAAAGAAATCTTTAAAATGTCTTCTGCAATTTGTGTTTTCATGCGAATCTGTGATTGATGAGTCCAGTCTGAAGCGATTCCATCCCCTCACAACAGCGGAGGAAGGAAGGAAGGAAAGAAGCTCGCTGCTGCTGCTTCTGCTGCTGCTGCTGCGTTTCAGAGGTAAGACTTTAAAAAAGAGCCCGATTCTTGAGGACAATCGTTAAAATATAGAGCTCACATTACTACACAACACAAACATATGACAACGTAGGCGCGACTTTATGAGCTCTTTCGAGTCAGAAAGATCGACACGTGGGTGCAGCGATTTGATGCACATGGGTAGCCGGGCGGGCGGGGTTAAGGACGTTAAGCGGCGCTCCTTTGGCTTGACGCTTTATCTCCGCCCGCTCGGGGGATTTCTTACGCTTAAACCGTCAGTTTCCGGCTAAGGGTAGCCTAGCTTACCCCACGGCACATAGAATTGCAAGTGCATTTATTTTCTCGAATGAATTGAAAAAGAATTCAAATCTTGTCTGTTAGTAAATCTACCAACGACTGGACAATATTTATACACAGACAGTGGTTGGTTCCCACATAAATTAGCTCTTCAAACAATTTAATCACAAAAGGCAACATTTTGCCACGAAAAAGAGTTCATATTGCACTACTCTGTACTCAGTTTCGTTGTGTCTGTGCCAAACAATGACAATAATGGCTCTCGAGCACATCCTTGGAACAAATCGTGTTTAAATGGCCAAATATTGCATTTGGTTTACACCGACCACCTTCCCAGCCAATTTTGTCACGAACATTTGTCGTCAACTATTTCCTTGCTGTGGACAAAAATGGCCTGTTTTGGAAAGTAGTCGTTTGTGATAGGAAGAGAACAAGAAGTAATTGTAACACAGCAAGTATTCACAGTAGGTTGCAATTGTTCAGACAAATACAATAGTTGGCCACAACAAGCTTTCCTGCGGTTTGTGTCCACAGGGATCGGCGCCACTTGGAGTCCACGCATCATGGGCTTGACCAAGCAGTACCTCCGCTACGTGCCGGGCGCCGTGTTTGGCGTGATCGGCAGCCAGAGAGCGAACATCTGCTACGTCATGCTACGCGGCGGAGAGCGCGGCCGCTACGTGGCCGTGGCTGCGTGTGAGCACGTCTTCATCTGGGACACCCGCAAAGCGGAGAAGGTGAGGAGAAGAAGATGAACAAACTTGCTTCGGGATTTTCCCGAGGCAGAGATGGCTCCGTTCTAATCAATTGACTCAAACAACTTTTCTTGATTATTGACTTCTTTTATTTTTGGGGATACTTCCTGCTCACGTTTTGGACTCGTTTTGTTTTTCCTCTCGTCTCCCGGTGCAGGTGTTGATCCTGGCGGGCCAGAAACACGCGGTGACGTTCCTGCGGCCGTCGCCGGACGGCGTCCACGTGGCCGTGGGCTACGAGGACGGCGCCGTGCGGCTCTTCAGTCTGCTAAACGGAGAGAGCAACGTCTGCTTCAACGGACACAAGTCGGCCGTCACGGCCATGTGTTACGACGCGCTGGGGGCCAGACTCGTCACCGGATCCAAGGTCAGCAAATAAAACCCTTTGTCTGCACCTTTGGGCGGGAGCGACCGATGGCACATTTCCTCCCATTTATTGTGGTTGTTTTTTGCGCTCGCAGGACACGGACGTGATCGTGTGGGACGTGATCGACGAGTGCGGCCTGTACCGACTGCGGGGGCACAAAGACGAGGTCACGCAAGTGCTCTTGCTCAAAGACAAGAGCCTCCTGGTGACCAGGTAAGCTTACTCGAGTTCGCTTCTCCCAACGCACGACGACTTGATCTCACCGCCGAACGTGCTGTGGGCAGCTCCAAGGACACTTTTGTGAAGTGGTGGGACTTGGACACGCAGCATTGCTTCAAGACCTTGGTGGGCCACCGCAGTGAGGTGAGCGTCCCCGTCAACGCACTTCTTCAACGCAATTGGAGTTCAAAAATACAGCCGTCTCAAACACGTGGAGTCGTCAACTGAAATCCATTGCTTTTGTTATGCTTAGATGACCATTTGATCGCTGACTCACTTTTGCCTTTCTCGTGATCAGGTGTGGGCCATGACCTTCCTTAACGAGGAGCGGCGGCTGCTGCTGACGGGCTCGGGCGACAGCCAGCTCCGAGGGTGGGATGTCACCTACGTGTCGGAGGTGAGACGCTGCCGCCTGCTCTGAAGGGCGCCTGGACTCCTTGCGCTTGTGTGTGTGTGTGTCGTGGCAGGCCAAGGGTGAGCCCCAAGCGAAGAAGGGCAAAAGTCTGCCGGACGGTGGCGGCGGGGACGACGACGACGGCGGCGAAAATGATGGCGACGCCGGCCAGAGTCCGGAAGACGTACGGAGCGAGTTAAGCGCGTCTTGACGATTGGAGCCCACGTGTGACCAACTCTGTGTTTCTCGCCGTCTTTAGCGTATTTTGAGGTGCAAGGAAGCGGGCTCCGTCCTCCGCAAGGCCAGGGACCGAGTCGTGTCTCTGACCGCCGACAGCAAGGCCGGCATCTTCGCCTGTCACGTGAGTGTAACCTTCCAAAGAAAGACAACAAATGCAAAAGAAAAGAGACGCAATGAAACATGGCGACTGACTTGTCAGGGCAACGACACCGTCCTGGAAGTGTTTGCCGTGCTGTCGGAGCGCGACGCGCGCAGGAAGATGGACAAGAAGATCAAGAAGGCCGCCAAGTGAGTTGCAACGAAGGCGCGAACATCCTTTGTCGGTTCCAATTGTACGGAGGAAAAGCGTGACGCTCGCCTCGCTCCTTCAGAACGGCGGGAGGCGCCGACGGCGAGGAGCCGCAGGTGGACTGGACGCTGAAAGACCAGATCGTGCGACTGAGCGACATCAGGGCCTCCTCCAAGATCAGGTGAGCGAGTCCCAGGGGCCCGGCGGCTCGGATCCGCCCGCCCGACCGACCGACCGCCAGCACTTGACGGGCCGATTCCTCGCCTCAGGTGGGCCGACTGCCTGTGCTGCGGCGGCGGTGAGCTGAAGGTGGCGCTGCTGCTGCACAACAACACGGTGGAGACGTACAGCCTGAAGACGAGGGACAGGGCGGCGACGGCCGGCAAGACGGCGCGCCTCACGCTGGACGGCCATCGCAGCGACGTGCGCACCCTGGCCTTCAGCTCCGACAACCTGGCCGTGCTGTCGGCGTCGGCCGACACCGTCAAAGTGTGGAACAGGTCGCTGGCACGTCGCCGCTTGCGTGGCCGTGCGCCGACCGTTTGCCCTCGCGGCGTGCCAATCAAAGTGTGTGCCAACTTTTCTCTCAGGTCCACGCTGCAGGTGGTGCGCACCATGGTGTGTGACTACGCCCTCTGCTCCCTCTTTGTGCCCGGCGACAGGCAGATCATCCTGGGGACCAAGGTGGGCTGAGCGGTCCCGAGTCGTGCCCACCGTGTGGGGGGGGGCGCTCTCATCAATGAGCTTTTGCTTTGCAGAGCGGTACTCTGCAGATCTTCGAGTTGGCGTCGGCGAGCCTCCTGGAGACGCTGGACGCCCACGCCGGGGCCCTGTGGTCCCTCTGCCTGGCGCCCGACCAGGTACGCCGCGCCGTGCCGATGGATGTACTATGTGCGTGCGTATGTGTAACAATCTGCATGGTGCGCAGCGGGGCGTGGTGACAGGAGGCGCCGACAAGAAGGTCAAGTTGTGGGACTTTGAGTTGGTCAAGGACGAGGCCAGTGGACACAAGTAAGTCTGCTTTCAAGGCTCCACTGGCAGAAGCTGATGAAAGTGCAGGAGCGCCCTCTGGTGGCCTGATGTGCATATTACAGTCCTTTTTCTCACCTCGTTTCCATTGATTGTCATTGTGTTCCTTCTTCCTTCCCTTTTGGGATGTTTTCTGTTTTGTTTTTCCTCTCTTTCCATTTGTTCTCCCGTTTTTCTTTATTCCCGTTTGGCTCCTGGTTTTCCATTTTCTTTTTTCTTCCATTTTTTCCCTTCTGCTTTTCTAATTGCTTTTTCTTTTGCGCTTTTTCCATCTTGCCTTTCTTGTTCTCCTTTTTCATTTGTCTTCTGTCTTTTATCTTTGTCCTTTATTTTTTACCTTTCCGTTTTTCTTTGCTCATTCGATGACTTCTTTTCACCCCCCCTTTCATTCTCCCTCTTGAATGTTTTCCTTGTCATCGATGGCCGTTTGCACCCAACGCGTTGCAGGAAGCTGACGTTGAAGCACAGACGCACGTTGCAGCTGGACGACGACGTCCTGTGCGTGAAGTTCTCTCCCGATCACCGCCTGCTGGCCGTCTCCCTACTGGACTGCACCGTCAAAGTCTTCTACACGGACACGCTGAAGGTGGGGCAACCGGTCGGGCGGGCGGGCGAGGCGAGGGGCTCGCCGCACCTAATGACTCGTCTCATCTCGTCTGCAGTTCTTCCTGTCGCTGTACGGACACAAGCTGCCCGTCCTCTGCCTGGACATAACACACGTGAGTCGCCCGCTGCCAGGATCAAATGATTTTTACTTCCTAACCCTAACCCCCCCCCCCCCCCCCCCAGGATAGCAAGCTGATAGCCACAGGCTCGGCAGATCGCAACGTGAAGATTTGGGGTCTGGACTTTGGCGACTGTCACCGCTCCATGTTTGCGCACGACGACAGGTGGGCCGCGTGGCCAGGCAGCACGCTCGCCTCGCCTCGCAATTTCTCACGTGGATTGCTCCGCGCACAGCGTCATGTTCCTGCAGTTCGTCCCCAAGACGCATTTGTTCTTCACGGCGGGAAAGGACAAGAAGATCAAACAGTGGGACGCTGACAAGTTTGAGCACATCCAGACCTTGGAGGTCAGTCTCTCCTGTCCCAAAATGGGAGCGGGCCCGGCCGCTGACGTTTCTCTTCTCCCCCACGCAAGGGCCACCACCGCGAGGTGTGGTGCCTGAGCATCAGCCCCAACGGCGACCACGTGGTGTCAGCGTCGCATGACAAGTCTCTGCGCCTGTGGGAGAGGACCAGAGAGCCTGTCATTCTGGAAGAGGAACGGGAGATGGTGAGTAAGCGTTCTCATCAATCTTCCTTATTGGCTTTCTCACCACTGAGCGTGTTTTCGGCTTTGACAGGAGCGGGAGGCGGAGTTTGAGGAGAGCCTGGCCAAAGGTGACACTCCGGCGGTGAGTTGCCACCTTGTTCCATCTCTACTTGGGTTAGCCAACCGCCTGTTCGCTTTTTCCAAGGCTTCAGGACAGTTTGAATCCATCGAGTGGGCCGCAGCGCAGCGCAGTCACTCTGGTGTTGCCTTTCGCAGGTGCCCGGAGAGACCCCGGGCCAAGCCGCGCCGGCCGCCAAGAAAACGGTGGAGACGGTCAAAGCTGTGAGTTGACTTTGCTCAGCCGTTGGTAATCGTGACGTGGCTCGTCACGTTGACGCGCGTGCGTGTTGACCAACAGGCCGAACGCATCATGGAGGCTCTGGAGCTCCTCCGCGGGGAGAACAGGAAGCTGGAGGAACATAAATACGCTTGCCAGCGAGCCGGAAAGGAGGTGAGCCGCTTGCCGTGCGTTTGGACGTCAAGTATGTGGACGTTTGGCTGATGCTCGCTCCCTCCCTCTCCCACCACTACTTGCAGCTGGCGCTTCCCGAAGCAAATCCCATCCTGGTAGCCTTTGGAAACATTTCTGTAAGTGTGAACCTCTGTCAGCGCAGAGTCTTTGTAGAATTTCTCTGGAGTTGAATTCCGGATTTGAGCGGAAGGTTTTTGACACGCTGCTCGCTCGTTTGTGCGTGTGTCGCACTTGCAGCCGTCCCGCTACGTTCTGGACGTCATCAAGAAAGTCCGATCCAGGTGAGAAGCAACTTTCTTTCACAGGAGTAAATGTTCTCTTTCTTGGACTGGTGTTTTGTGCCGTGTCAGCGAGCTGGAAGTGTCTCTGCTGGTGTTGCCGTTCCCGTACGTTCCGGAGCTGTTGGAGCTCTTTGACGGCTTCATCCGGGAAGGCCTGGAGGTGGAGCTGGTGTGTCGCTGCCTCTTCTTCCTGCTCAAGTGAGTCACTCGCTTCCCTTGACCAGTGACGGACGGACAGACGGACGGACGGACGGGCCCGTTTTTGAAAGGCCGCTTTTTCTTCCCACCCCAGGATTCATTTCGGTCGGATCGTCGACAGCCAGAAGCTTCTCGCCGTCATCGATGACCTGCGCACCAACACGCTCTCCAAAGTGCAAGACATCCGCGTACGTCCGCCGTTCGAAGCTCCGCCTCCTCCTCGCCCCTCCTCTTTGTCATCACGGTGGTGTCTTTTTTTTGTTTGTCCCCCCCCCGCATCCAGGACCTGATGGGCTTCAACAGCGCCGCCCTGCAGTTCCTCCAGCGCGAGTTGGAGAGCAAAGAGGAGGTGATGTTGTTCGCCGACGCCACGGGACGCCTGGCCGACAAGAAGAAACGGCGGAGGAAACGCGAGAGGGCCATCCTCACTCTCGCTTGACGCTAATGGCAAACCAGACTTTTGCTTTTTTCTACCCATCTCTCCAATCCTAACAATAAAACGTATTTTTGTTCCCACTTAAGACCAGTGCATCTTTTCAAAGGACTCCTTCCAAAGGCGCCTCGACATAGGAGCGGCCGACCTTGTCGTTCCTCAAGGTACGAGCCGTCAGCGGGTGCTCGTTTTGCGCCAGCTCGAAAACAAACAATGTCACCTATAGGCGAGAAAGCGGAATTGCGCCCCTTGAATTTGGAACTCAAAGTCCAATGAGCTAGAGCCCAAGCAGATCATTTTCACCTGTCGATCGGCGTGTTTTTCCTTGTCTCGACCGTCCGTCATGCGCTGAAGAGCTTTGATTGACGGCGGGGGCTGTTTCCAGCCATGGAGTTTGCGGCTAGAAATGGACTTGTCCGCAACATTTGTTGTCCCCATGCTCATGACTTGAGCGCATCATCATTCCAATGATTGTCACCATGGATAATGATTCATTCTCCTGATTTCCACACCAAAACAGCTCCAGAACGGGACATTATTTCCAATCGTGAACAATAAAAGTGAAGTTCAAATTTCAAGGTAGCAAACTTTGAGGACATTTTCTGTATGTCCACCAACGCCTCAATTGTTCAAACCCAACTTGGAAACCCAACTGGTTTCCTATCCAAGTTTGCATGGATTCCCTTTTGAGGAGATCCGATGGCAAGTTTTTTTTTTCTTCCCCTACCCTCCCTCCCTCCAGAGTGAAGTGACGGCTTGTTAAAGAAGTGGTCAGTTCACGACACGCGGTGAGCTCTTGATGGGGGGTTTGGGACTCGCACCTCCTCTCATGTGAGCGGAAGAGGGAAACATGTTTTAATAACCACACTTGACCCAGATCAGGGTGGGGGAAACCATTCACGCGCACACACAACCCCCCCTGGCCTGAAAGGAGGTCAACACATGCACTCCCCCCTAGCCCACAAACGCACGAGCAAGTTTGCACTCTTGGGCTGCTGTCGACGCCCCGACAGGCAACGAGACAAGGTGCTGAAACGGGCCTCCCCAAGGGAACTCGCATACGCATGCATTTTGATTCGGGTTTTTTGGGATCTGAATGTGAAGTGTCACACGTGGATCTTTTGGGGTGGTCACCGTTTCTCACGTTTGTCCCTCCCTCAGGCTGTCTGTCAATCCTTAGCGGCTTGTCCGTCATTCCGTCCGCCTGGGTGGCGTGCGTCCGTTCCGTCGGCCCGAGGAGTTGCCGTCTTTCAGCGTCACCGTCCGTACGCGCACAGTGGCACATTTGGGGCGTCACTCATCACCTTCCTTCCTTCCTTCTTTCTTTCTTTCCTTCCTTCCTTCCTTCCCCCTGGCGTTATTATGACAGGTGGACGGCACCCCGAAAAACTACAACCGGCATAATAAACACGCATGAAAGAGCAACAGCCCTCAGCTCGCTCTTTCCCCCCCATGCACGTACGCAGCCCGAATTCCAACTCCACCTTCGACACTTCATTGGCACCTTTTTTTCACCCCGAGCGCACAGAGCGACCTTCATTCCCAATGCGCATTCCAGTTCACCTCTCAACTTGTTTTTGCGTTTGTCGCGTAAAGGCGTTTGGCATGGCGTCGGTCGGTCGGTCGGTCGGTTGTTGTTTGTTCCTAATGAGGTGTCCGATGTGGAGCGGGAAGACAAATGCGCTGTTGTTGTGCTCTGTTATTGCTCAAAGTGTTTTGACGCGTTCACTCGTCGCCGATCGCTCGTCACCTTTCTCGGGCGGGTCAAACTACTTTGGGACACATCGAAGGCTTTGACGGCAATCTTTCTTGACGCATAAATGCTCCTTTTCAGTCATGCTTTGAAAAGCTGATGACAACATACGTTTTTGCATTTTTTTTATTTTCACTTTACGTACACATAATATAGTGTATATTTGCATTTTTTGTATTCAGATCGTACAAAGTATTTAGAAATATGCAACATATTATGCAATAATATGCAAATTCCAATTATTTTTGACTCTTGCTTGAAAATTGTGAAGGTGTTGTTCTTGTCGAGTTGTGTATTGATGGTAATGGTCGTCTGCATTTGTACAATAGCTTCGTAGGCACAACGACAGTGAATGCAATCTATTCAGATCTGGCGCACACATTTTATTAGAGTGGCATTCCCGTTTGAACAATTCCATGGCTGCCTTGCAAGTAACCCGAGCTCTTTCTGTTTTATTATTATTCTGCATTTTTTGTCTCCCTCGTTGCAAAGAACTTTGCCTTGAGTCAAGTCGAGGAATTTCCAACTGGGTCCACCGTGGTGTGTGTGTGTGCGCGCGCGCGCGCGTCTGGTGGGTGGCCAGGAAACAGGAGCTGGAGCCACACGCGCGCACGCGCACAGACGCGCACGCGGAGCAGCGTGGGAGACGGCAGCGGCAGTCGTTGCTTTGCGTTGCCTCGGGAAACGCTAATGAATATGGAATGACGCGCTCACGTTTAGCGTGGCAAACGCAACCAGATGCGGCAGATGTTGCCCACATGAAAGCTCTCAGGTAGTGGCGAGCGGCGGGCGTCCGTCCGTCCGTCCGTCCGTCCGTCGCGTAACCCGACCCCCGTGTGCCGACTGATCGTTAATGTATAGGCGATGTGTGTCATCCTAATAATAGGTGACAGCCACGCATGGAAAAGAGCTCAGCTCAGCGCAGCGCAGCGCAGCTCAGCTCAGCGCAGCTCAGCGGTCATGGGAAAACCAAGGCCAGCCAGTCGGGGCCCAGACACAACAACAAGGCGCACCTGAGCAACCTGAAGAATGTCCACCTTAAACACACATCAGCACCTTCAAAGTGGCTCTTATTTACACCACAACGGCACTCTCTTTTTCAACTCGAATTTGTTAGCGCCTTTAGTTCCACTTCAGCGGACTTGTTGCTCCCTAAAAACACCTCTTGATCTTAAACACGCTAAACAAGCTTGAGTGACAACTGCTGCAATGATGCAACGCGTTTCGAACCGTCAAACACGGAACAAAAGAGCGATCAAACGTGACTCATGAGGAAACTCGAGCCGCGTCTGCTCAGGTCCCCTTTCTCCGAGTGCTTTTGACCTCGCGAGGCTGCCGTACGAGCTGACTGGCTGTGACGTCACCATCCCCTGCTCCAAGATGGCGCTGCCGGTGCGGTCCAAGCTTGTGCGACATGTGTTGCTCAGGTTCTCCAGGAGCTTTCAGCGAGTGCACCGAAAGTCTCTCTGCGATGGCGGCGCGTCGGAAAACAAGGTAAAGACGGAGATCGGTGCTAGTTGTCTTGTGTGTCTTGTGTGTCTTGTGTGTCTTGTGCGTCGTGCTCTTTCCTCGGAGCCTGACTCTCCTCTTTGCGCTCCTCATCTGCCTCGCCTCACTCACTCACTCCCTCACTCCAGCAGTGGTGGAAATGTCAACATCAGACGCTCGTATTTGTGAGCCTGTTGACAGTCAGCCTTTGTGTTTGTGTTCGAACTGTGCGGACAATTTGGTCCGGTTGTTAAAGCTTGAGTTCAACGCTCGAGCGTTCGCTCTAAAATAGCACGGACTCGTTCGGAGTCGTCGATGAGCGTCCTGATAACAATTGATTCATCAATCATTTAGTCACCGATATTATTTTGCCGTTCATTTTCTTGTAACTCTAGTTTACAAATATCTGTTAGGCAAGCACAACAATAAAACGATGTAGTTGCCGCCTTTCCCTGTTTTAAATGTATTTATTTGGGGTCAGGACCATAGATGTCATGTCCTTATGCTTGCATTGCGGCAAACCAAAGGTGGCTTGTTGACAAAACAATTGCGCCGTACCTCCGCGTTGCCAACTTCCTTTCCACTTTCTTAGCCACAGTTGAAAAACAAACAAACAAACAAACATTGCATTGCGGGACCTTGACCTTTGAACACAACCGGTGCAGCAGCTCCTACGCAAAGACAAAAACAATCTTCCAAGGTAGCGCTTTTCCTCCTCTCCATGACCACCTTTACTCCACCTCCATTTCCACTTGACCCACTCGCGTCCAACTTTTGATTCCACTTGACACCGCCTCGCCTTCCACCTTAAACAGTCTTAGCGCAAGTGTGAAGAGAATTGAAGCGGCGCTCGCTCACGTGAAAATGTTGCTCACACGTGTGTGAGAATGTAGAACACGTGACGGAGAGGCCACACTTCATCTTGCAACCACATTAAAAAGGCAGAATGAGCAAAGGGAAACTTTTTTCCAGGGCGTGAAGGGGAAGCGAAGGTTTGACGCCAATCACACCTCGGCCCCCTTTCGGGGAAGGAAAAGCAACAGCTCCACCAAATTGGCAGCTCATCCATCGGTCGGCCCCACCTGCAAATGTTGGCGCCAGGCAAAGGTTTTCACGCGCCCAACGATCGCCACCAAAATGCAAGAGTCCGTCTACCGCCCGGGAACAGGATAACAAGCAATTGCCCAAACGGCTTCCTTTTGTTGAGTTGCAAATGTGACTTGTGCTTTTTTCTTTCTTTTTTTTTTTTGATTGGACCTTTCCGCTTGGGATGAGAAGGTCGCTGCGGTTTACGGGCCCGGCTGACCCGGCCGACTGGCCCGCTAACTTCTCCCCCCTAATTGCGTCTGTCACTGGCCGGCAAGATCCCATACTTGCTAGGGTTGCCCTCGTCAACCTTTGTCACTTTTGCGTCAAGTGGAAACGCTCGTTAAAGCTGGAGTTCCTGATGAGGCCGATGACTGTTTCCTGAGCCTTCCCCTCCCTTCTTGCCCCGGCCTCCCTCCGGGCCGTCTTGAAGTCTGGAGCCTTGTGAAGCCCCCGCCGGCCGGCCGGCCGGCCGGCCCGTGCAGGTTATTTTTGGAGCGCTGCTGTTTTTGAAGGGGCTGCGCTCGCCATTAATCAGGCCGTCCGTGCCGCCCACCCGCCGGTGCCACACTGCGGCGTTTCTCTTCCTGCTCGGCCGCCGCCGCCGCACAGCGTGACGCTCGGAGGAACCTCATCAATCTCACCTGTCCCGCCTTCACACGCAGACTTAATCAAATGCGCTCCTCCCTCCCTCCCTCCCTCCCTCCCTTCCTCGGTGAAGGAAAAACAAACCAGCTTTGGGCTTCGCCGGTGACCCGCCGGCCGCTGGCCACCAAATATCAGGGCATGAATGAGGATGGGCACCGTTGGTGGGATCTGCCACGTCAGCGTTTATTGCCTTGGTCTCATTCGCTGCATTCTTCTCTGCCCCGCCGTGGAGATTCTCGACTTGTTCAGCTTGGCTTCCCCCCAACCGACCGACCGACCGCACGGCCGACGCCAACATTCCGCAGGTGCAAATCCACCAAAGGCTTTTTCGGAAGAACCGTCAAAATGAGGGCTTGAAACGGAGAGTTTTTGGGAAGAACAGTCCGGTTTTCTTTTTCGCTCGGTACCGGGTTTTGGACCTGCGGTGTGTTCTCACCTCGAACAAAAACACTGGCGACGTCGTAGAGTTCGCTTGACCAAGTGGGATGGGGTGGGGGAGGAGGCACGTCAAGGTGAATTAACGTCGCCGTGAACACGGGACGGAAAAGGAACACTGGGCCCTCTGTGTGGGGATGCGCTGCGGGAGAGCCCAGGCGGTGGGGGGAAAGCCTTCCGCCCTTCCATCTGCTGGGATGCGGCGCTGGCAAAGACATGACGCCCGAGTCCCCCCGCAAAGATTTGACGGGCGGCGGCGGGGGGCCGGCCGAGCCAGTGGTCGAGCCGGCCGGCCGGCGGCGGGCGGCTGTCCCGTGCGCTTGTTGAAATTGGCACGCTGTGAAATGGCTTGGCTGCCGCGGAAGCCGCGTGGAAGCCCTGAAAGGATGCCCAGAGCGCATCCACGGCCCAACAGATACGCTCTGTCGGGCCGGCCGTGATGAATAACCTTGACGGCTCTGCTGGCGCATCGTCGGCGACAATAGCCAAGCCTCGGCCGGAGAGAGAAAATGCTCTCCACCGCTGACCTAGCCTGGCCAAAACCGTCATCCCGAGTTGGAAAAAGGCGCGGCCCGTTCACAACGAGCGCGCGCGCGCGCTTATCGGAAGCCCGCGTTTGGACTCCGACGTGGAGCTGAAATTGGCACTGTATGCCGAAGAGTGCGCTACTGTACAAAAAAGATTTTTTTGGTCGCATTGCTACTGTATAGCGCTCACGGCCGCTAGGGGGCGCACGTGTCCGTGGTCAAATGCTGATAAGAACTGAAAGGTTGGATGCTTTTTGTTTTGCTTTTGCAAGATCACAAACAACCCCCCCCCCCCCCATACCAAAATTGGCCGCAGATGCGTGCAACATCGGAAGTCAGCCTTTTTAGTGCTAAGTGGCCAATGTCACCTTTGCTCAAGGAAAAACAAAAAAATCAATCAGCCCTGGACACCGACAGCAAGTCGGCCATTTTGGTTGAAAGTGATGTCATTGTCTCCGCAGCCAACTGCCGCTGAGGAAATGCTCTCCCTCTTTGGCAAATGAAATCTCAAAAATTGAAAGAAAAAACCCAACGACTGTCGGCACGTCGAAGCCGATCCACGACGCCCCCCGCTCCGCTCTTGATATTCCAACGTCGACAGCAGCGGTCGCCAAGGCGCCGAAAGCTTTGCTCTTTTGCGGCCGCCATGTGCTGAAGACATTACACGCTTTGTGTGTGTGTGTGTGTGTGTGTGTGAAGGCGGCGGGCCACGGCAAGCTTACGTTTGCGCTGTGTTTTCACACTTTTTCCCAGAATAGGTCTTCGCTTGTACCGTGCGCTGGGGGGGCCCCCGCAAATGCCTCCATCTGAAACTTGGACCAAAAAAACCCCAGCTGCCTCACGCTCAGCCTGACGGAAAAACAGCCGTCACGTCACGCGGAGGGGCAAAGAGCGAACGGGACGCCATGGCCGGCGAGCGAGCCTTTTTTCTCCCCCTCTCCGGTTCCTGAGGAGAGGCCTTTTCCAACATTTCTCTGGCTTCTTCTTCTCCAATGAACAAGCGACCGCACGGCGCGGTGCCGGCGAGAAAATGTTGCATTAATCAGCCACAACAAAATGACATCCTCGCGCAAGAATGCTTAATAAATACAAGACGCCAGAGAGCGAGCGAGCGAGCGAGTGAGCAAGCGTGGAGCGGAGGCGTCGGAACATTTCAACTGCAAGCGAGGGCTCGCACGGGAACTCGTCCGAGTTGAACTCCACGTGGACAAGCTGGGAGCTCGCAAGAGCAAATGGAAGCCGCCACAAGCGACCCGCCCGAGCGGGTTGGGCGAGCGGGCCGAACCTCCCAGGCAATGTGGATGGTGCAAAAAAGAAAAAAGAATGGACTCCATTTGATTTTGACAACTTTTTGCCTGACCTTGTGGGCCAAAATGGCCTGTGCTTGTCACAGTGTCCTTTTTAAACCTCCAAAGTAAGGGCCCCCCCTTTATTCTCCAATAATTTTATTAGAGGCGTGAAATATTGCGCAACAAATCATGTCGCGGCGCAGCGGCCGCTGTGATTTCAAAGCGTATCACCTTTTACAACCATTGCGCTTGTGTTGCGGCATCCGTCATAAAAATTAATTGCCGTACACCCGTGGCTGTCCGGCCTGTCATCGGGCGGGGGCTGATTTACCTCTTCCCCCACTCTCCCTCCCTCCCTCCCTCCCTCCCACAAAGCGAGTGGGCAGGCCTTCCTTCCTTCCTCAGCGGTGTCTGGCCAGGTGACGGGCGCTTTGTAGCCGCTGCTGTTGACTCTGCTCGCCACTTGATTGGCTCAAATGACGCCATTAGAATGTCTGCGTGACTAATGGCTTCCCTCGGGGGGGTTAACATGTCAGCTGGAAGTGAGAACACACATGAGCCAGACTCGGGGTCCCGCTCGCGCCCCGGGTCGACCTCCAAAGAGGCTCGGCGCAATCACGCGGCGGCAGCTAATGAGCTAAGCGCTTCCGCTGCATTTTTGCAAACCGCGACAGGCGCTCGTTCCGCGCTCGCCGGCCGATCTCGGCACCGCTCGTCAGAAACAAGGCCCGAGGAAATCCGATGAAAAGAAAGCCGCTCGTCGGGCTTGACATTTCAGTTCAAAAGATGTTTTTTCTTTTTGCTAGTTAGGCCCCGGCAAGTGTTTGATAGCTAGCCGTAATGCTCATGCTAAACGTTAGCTTGTTTTGCCGGGCAGGCGGCAGCGCAGCGGGTGTTCTCCGGGATCCAGCCCACGGGGGTCCCCCACCTGGGCAACTACCTGGGCGCCCTGGAGCAGTGGGCGTCCCTGCAGGAGCGCTACCCGGCGGTGCTGTACAGCGTGGTGGACCTGCACGCCATCACCCGGCCGCAGGACCCGCGCGCTCTCCGCACCAACATCCTGGACATGGTGGCCAGCCTGCTTGCCTGCGGCGTGGACCCGCGCAAGGCCGTCCTCTTCCAGCAGTCGCAGGTGCGCAGCAGAGCGGCCAATCGCACGTCCCGCCCGCCTGCACATTTGACGCGACGCAGGCCCTCCCTCTTCACAAGCCTGACGCACCCGCCTTCCAAACTTAGCCATGCAGTCCGACCCGTTGCTCGGAGCCCTCCACGGCTTCTTTTCTATCTCGGAGTTGATCTTTGCGCCGTCGTCGCCTTGACCCGCCGACACCCTCGCGCGCGCCTGCTCCATTCTCCTATGACAGGACAGGATGGAAAGACACACAAACACAAACCGCAGAGAAATAGCCGCTTTAACCGCATGAAAGAATTTCAGTGGCAAGGAGGAAGAAGAGAAGAAAAAAAAAAAGCAAGCCTAAAAAAGAGCGAGGAGGCCCCATTTTGCGCGTTTTCATCACTGGAGCGACGAAGCGGCAAATCCCAGCGGCCGCTCGGCTGCAATTTGTCACCGCAAACTCTTTTCAAAGCCGAGAGGATGTCACATAAAGCAATGGAGCCGCGCGCGGCGCACTTCTACGACTGGCCTTCCATTTGGCTGGACCTGTGGTCATGCAAGCCTTTGCCCCCGTGCGCAGTACCTCCCGCCGCCTCTCAGGGGCCCCCTTCTCACTTGCCGTCTTGTTTGAAAACGTGACTCGTGTGAAAGCTTATCCCATCTCGGCAGGTGCCCGAGCACGCCGAGCTTTCCTGGATCCTCGGATGCTTGACCAGCATGCCCCGCCTCCGCCACCTGCCGCAGTGGAAGGTAGCCATGCAAAACACACACACACACACACAAGCTCATTTCTCCCCACGTGAGCAACGCCACATGCCGTAACTTGTGGCGAGCTAACATCTGTTTAGCTTTGCGCGTTGGCCGTTCGGATTTTGTGAAAACCGAGGCGAGGTGTTTATTTGTTCAAGTGGACGAAACCTTTGGAATAGCAGCACGTGTTTTTTTTTCTCCTCCCGCCGTCAAGTGTCGGATTTCCATCTCGCTTCCCCGTCGTCGTCTGTTTTATTGCTTTCTCCACCTGCCAGATTTGTCCTCTTAATAGCCGTCATTTCCCGGACACATGCGGCGTGGATCGGGCCCCGAGGAGGCCCAAAAAACTGCACCTTGTCCAGTCGGAAAATGTTCCCGTCTGGAGGCACCAAATGTCTTCTTTTGTCCAGATGAAGAGCACGCAGAAGAACGAAGGCAGCGTGGGCCTGTACACGTATCCCGTCCTCCAGGCTGCCGATATTCTCCTCTACAAGTGAGTCCGTCGCCGGCCCCGGCCGTGCGCTTCGGCTCCAGGCCTCTAGGTGGCGATATGCACCGCCGCAGATTTGATTTGATTTCCACGCTCAAGCACGTTTGCGAAAGCGCGTGTTCTCCACATGATGCTCTGTTGACGTGCCGTCATCCGGCCGGCCCGGCTCTCAGGTCCACGCACGTCCCCGTGGGCGAGGACCAGGTCCAGCATCTGGAGCTGGCCCAGGACCTGGCTCGCATCTTCAACGCGCGTTACGGCGAGCCACTCTTCCCGCACCCCCGCGCCTTGCTCAGTAAGGACACCTTCCCTATTTTTAAATGGGTGTGCAGCGCAAGCCTTGCAATTAAACACACACATGGTCAACACACTCGCGCGCGCACACACACACACGCCAAGCGCGCTTGTTTATTCCCAAGCGTCGTAAAAATACAAAATGGCGTCAGCAGTTTTGATGAAAGAAGCCTCTTTGCCACCAATAGGGTGATAATTGACTGCTGAGGGGGGCAGGACTTGTGATTGATCGGTGGCCGGCGGAGGGGACGCTCTGATCTGTAGCCGCCATCCTGTCTTTTTTTTTTTTTTTTTTCTTCCTTCCTTTTGGAGGCCAATGGATGAGGTTTGAAAATTGGACAGGCTTTTCAGCTGCGCATCTCCAAACATTCAACCCTTAAATCTGTCTTTGCAACTTTTGAACGCTCTCTGAGCTGTGAATTTAAGAGAAGATGCGCACTTCCAAATTGGTGTCCCACCGTTGATCGGAGCAGACCCTGGTGACCTTTCCTAAAGGTTTTCTGCTGACCCCCCCCCCCCCCCCCCCCCCCCTTTTCCCAAGAAGTCATACGAGTGCCGTTTTGCCCGAAGTTTTCGGCTGAACATCGCCGGTTGTTGCGTCCCAGCTCTCGCTTTGTCGTTGGAGCAGACCACCCCCTTGCTAGCCCAGATTTTCTGACGCACGAACATCTCAGTGGCGCGTGCGCAGCCCCAACCAAATAAGTGACCCGTTTTCGATCACTTTGGACTCTGACCCCTTCTCCATCCGCACGCAGGCTCCACCCGTAAGGTGAAATCCCTTCGCGACCCCTCCTCCAAAATGTCCAAGTCGGACCCCCAGACCATGGCGACCATTTACATCACGGACACGCCGGACGACATCGCCCTGAAAATCGGGCGCGCCGTCACCGATTTCACCTCGGAGGTGACGTACCACCCGGAGACGAGGCCCGGCGTGTCCAACCTGGTCAGCATCCACGCCGCCGCCGCCGCCATCGACGTGGACGAGGCCGTGTCGCGGGCCCGGGGTTTGGACACGGCGGCGTACAAGAAACTGGTGGCCGAGGTGCTGGTCCAGAGGCTGGCGCCCATTCGCCAGCGGCTGCTGCGGCTCCGGGCCGACGGCGCCCACTTGGAGGCCGTGCTGGACGAGGGGCGCCGCCGAGCCAGGGAGCTGGCAGCCCCCACCGTACGGCAAGTCAGGAGATTGGTCGGATTCAGTTGACTTGGAACTGGGAGCGCCCTATTGGTCCTTCTGCTTGCCTCTAATTTTCTTTGTCTCAAACACAAATAATATATGCATTTTTTAAAATTCTTTTTCTGCTACAAGGCGTGAAAAGACTATTGACAGACGGAATTGGAACAGATGCCACCTGGTCTTTTTTTTTTTTTTTTACTTTTTTTTTTAATTTCCTGTCTTTGAAATGTTTTATTTTTCTGTATTCTTTTTGAATGTATGGCGGTCACAATAATTATGACATATTTTTAAATACTAAATTAAAATGGAAATACTTGTTGAGGTTTTCACCCAAAGTCAGACGGTTGACAGGCAAACATGGCACAGATGCCCAGCTGGCTGATTTCTTTTTTGGGACATCACTTTATGCCTTTGCAGGGATTCCTTTTCTTTTTTTTTTATTCAAGACTACAATTGGCAGAAATAATAACAAATGTCTGAAGAGTCAATGTTTTCTCTTTTGTTTTGTTTGTACTTAAGTTAAAGTAATTACTTTTTCGCTGATTATTTCCTCCGCAAAACGTCTTTTCCTCTTTTCTTCTTTTCCTTGATCATGATTACAAAAATTAGCGAGTCATATTTAAAAACGATAAATTATTATTATTGTTTTTTCTTGTTGTTTGTTTGGAGTTTCTGACACACTTTTTCTGTTTGATGAAAATGTCAGACAACAGCTCACAGATGGCCATGACATTTATGGCCCCTGCGTGGTCCATTTTTTATGACATCAGACTAAATCATCGTGTTTTGAATCAAACCATTTTATGTGTGTTTCTATTTTTTCTGGTTAAGAAATACAAAATAGGCCATGAGATGCATTCAAATACTAGAATATGTTATGTCCAAAACTCACAATTTTCACATGCATTGTTTTGATTCATAAATAAAATAAAATGCATAGTTAAGCACCTTTCAATTTTTGTCTCAACTAGGACGCAAATGTGAACATTAAATGTAGACATAGTTTACATGCATACAAAGTAGCCCAAAAAGGAACCATCCAAAGTTTTCGCCAACCCTAACCCTTTATTTTTCTTCATTTCCACAATTTTCTTGCCACGCTTTTAGAACCCCCCTCCACACACACACACGCGCACGCACACACACACACACACACACACACATTGTGTGTTAACCGCCCCCTAAATAAGGTCATTTTCGCACCCTTTTAAAAAAATCAACGTAAAATGAAAGAACATGCGAAAAGTACTATTTAGTTGATTTGAGTCTATAATAAACCAAAACGTGCAAACGCGTTTTATGAACACAAAAAGTCACCACGCTGAACAAGAATGAAAGCGACCTGCTTTAAACTGCAAAACAAAAATGACTGATTGAAATCATTTTGTAGGAAAAAAACCCCATCTCTTTACTTTTGTGCACACAAAATCATGTCGCCGACTGGCTTTTATTTGAACATAAAACACGTCCTGCGCGTGTGTGTGCGTGTATGCGCGCGCGCGCTTTGCGGAGATCACTGGCCTCATGCACCACTGGCGAATGATTTTTTGGGTTGTTGTTGCAGCACGTTTTAGTTGTTGCACTTGCAGGGGTCACTCGCTCGGGGTCAAAAGGGTTGTGCTAATTGCATATTAAAAGCAGTAACAGCAGCAGCGGCCGCAGCAGCAGCAGCCGCCGCCTTCCCTTCCTTTCCCTTCCCTTCCCTTCCCTTCACGCAGGCGCAGCGCGTCCACGTCCTCAAGCAGCTCATTCAAATCATGAAACCATGCATGCCTGAAAGAAAAATACGATGGAAAGCAGAAACTATTCATTCATAATTCTCATATTTTGGTTTCAATTTTTTGAAATTTTAACAACGTTCAAATCATGGCCTGCATGATCTATGTTTCCCATATTTGGTCTGGATTTTTTTTTTTTTTAATGGAGTCTTGATTGTACTGAAATACAATCGGCCAAAGGTATTCTATACATTATTTCATAGGGCAATAAATCAAACGTAATAGGCATTCATGTCGTGTAATGCAATTAATATCATGTGAGCGTGTGTGTTTATGTGCGCGCGTGCGTGCGTGCGTGCGTGCGAGTGTACTTTAGTCCTGTTTTGCAGGTCCACAAACAGAGATGTAAAAAAAGCAACGGGATTTTTGCACTTGCTCGGTAAATACATGAAAATAAAGTCAGACATCCTTCAAAAAATGATATGACTTGGGTTGGAGTTTTAGGTTTTGGAGTTTGTAATACTTTATCTATTTTTGTTGGTGTTTCCTCGTCATTGTGTATTTTTGAACTAGAAATCCAACGGCACACAGTGGTGTTAATTATTATTGAAATGCGTAAGGCATGCACATATTGCTATTCCCCTTCAGTAACTACTTTTCAATATATGTGACTATTAAAAGCACACAAACGTCATTGTCGTTGTGTGACTTTTTTTTTTTTTGGGGAAAAGCAGAAATATTTGTGATGACGGATTTTTGTACGTTTTCACAAACCACCCGTTAACTTGTATGAATGTATGTCATCGTTTCCATCAACTTATAAATAGAATCGTTACATTCCCACTTGTTGGTCACAACATATTTGGTTGAATGAATTAGTGGTGATGTGAAATACAGGCACATAGAGTGTATTTGTTAATAATGTGTTTTTTGTACATATCCATTTCTCATCGTGCATGGGAGTCCTCTGCGACCCATGATCGGTTTTCCTTTACGCTTTTTAATAAGATTCAAATCAATAATCGTCAGCGAAATTTCAAACTAATACGTGACGATTGATGGATTGTAAAGCTCCCATTTTGCTGTTTTTTCTTTTTCTTTTTTATGTTGCTTATTTGGCATGTGCGTGTGATTGACAGCTGTTGTGAACTCGTCCAGTTTGGCTGCGCGTGCCTTCGGGGTCGTGTGGTAGGCAGGCAGGCAGGCAGCCACGCAGGCAGCCACGCAGGCAGGCAGGCAGGCAGGCAGGCAGCCAGGCAGCCAGCCAGGCAGGCAGGCACACAGACAGACAGACAGACAGACAGGCAGGCAGAAGTGGCTCGCTCTCACGCCATTGGTGAAAAAAGTTTGGCTGGCAGCTCGCTCTCACTCCCGATTGGACATCGGAAGCGGCCCCTCCCTCGGCATCAAAAAACCCAACAAGTTCTATCGGAGCGATCGAATCAATCAGAGGCGACGAGCCCAGCACTCACTCCACCATGGCGGCCCGAGGAAGCTCCACGCAACGCTCCAGCTTCGCCGTCTGAGTGCTGGATTACTTTTCGGGGTTGCTGTTTTTTTTTTGGAGGGGGGGGGGAACGTCTCCGTGGCCACGCGCGGTTTGGACCGAGCGGGTGCTTCGTTGTGCTCCGTCCGACATGAGTGAGAGAAGGCGTTCGGCCGCCGCTCTGAGCTCGCGAGCCCACGCGTTCTCCGTGGAAGCCCTGATCGGCTCTAGCAAGAAGCGAAAGCTCCGGGCGGCTGCAGCCGCAGCTGCCGCCGCCGCAGCGGCCGCCGCCTCCGGCGTCGGCTGGGACCAGCACAAGGACGACGACGACCTCCATTTGGACGACCCGGCACACTGTCTCGACATAGACCCTGGTCAGTACGCATGCTCCCAACACCACACACGCACTTTGGACATTTCTTTTCTTTTTTCATTTGCGTAAACCATCGTGTTTATTAACCGGACAGCAATGTTTTGACCGGTACTGCACGGAAGCACGGATCGCCGTGCAAGTACGCGAAGGTTGGCCGCAGGCCCGCGGGAGCGCGCACGTTCAAGTGCACGTCCCAAATGATAATAAAAAATAAAAAAAAGTCTCTCACAGTTTTTAATTGCCCCAAAAAATGTAACATGCATATCATTTAATTAAGGAAAAGTTATACGTTTGAATAAGATGAATTACTCATTGAAATGTGGGTTGTAATTATACCAAGAGGACGTTAAAGAACGTATACATTGTTGAATGCCGTGACGAGAAGCCACAGTGAAAGCACGCAAACAACAATGTTGGAATTTGCACTTGATAAATGAGCAGAATTGTTCAAGACGTCACACCAAAATAAGGCCTTTTAGTTATTCTGAACGACACCAGCTTTGAGCGAAATCAAATCTTCGGGATATTGGTTTTGATCAACGGAACGGAAAAACGAAAAAACAATTATTTTCCAAACTTTATGGCCGTCTTTGTGAGACAGCTTAGAGCATGCGGGCCAACACGAGCGCGCACGTCCCAAAACAAAACACGTCCTTGAGTTGTTAGCATCATGCGATGCCATATGTCTTTTTCTCATTTGCGTGAATGAACACGCACATTCACGCGCGCGCACCAGTGTCATAATTCTTTAAAATGATATAGCCCTATCGCGCTAGATTGAAATGGCACACCTAATGTTGTTATTTAATTACACACATTTAAGGGGAAAAGTTGTTTGACTATTTGGTCAAAATTCAAATAAAATGAATGTAAAATGTACATTTGTAAATGCTTTTAAAATCTGCAAACCGTTCATATGTTTTAGCAAGAATGTGAAGGGGAAAAAACAATACTGGTAATATTCTCCATCCAGAAATTTTTTAAAATGAACACCAAATACAATTCAAATATCTGAAAAAAAAAGTAATGACAATATGGACATAAACAAATCAATAATACGTATATTTTGATAATCGCATGAAATGAGCGCTGCAATATTTTGGGGTGTAAATATTGCCGACGTTGGGTTGAGCCCCTCACAAATCTTCCAAAAGGAGAAGACAATGATTGGTAGTTGTTTACTGCCCGTTTAGCAAATGTACCGAAGCATTCCAAAAAAGTATAAGGTTTGTCTATCAACGAAATGTAGTTTGACCCAAAATGAAATTTATTATTGCCTGACAAGCGACGCGCGCAAAAAAGACATTGACGCGATTGTGTGCATGCAATCAAGAGATGCATCCTTCCGGTCACTTTTGAAATCACTTGACCAAGCTGCGGCACATGCGAATTTAAAACACGAGCAAGCTGCAGCGGAAGAAAAGGCAAAAGAAAAGTCAGGCTGCGGCGGTGGCGGCGGCCGAGCTGCTTTCGGGCGCCCATGCAGCAGAGCTGAGCTGAGCAGAGCAGAGCAGAGCTGAGCTGAGCTGAGCTGAGCAGAACCTCGCGGTCGCCGGCCTGGTCTCTCGCCTGCACCGCTCGGCCTCGCTCGCTCGGCCTCGCTCGCTCGCTCGCTCGTTCGTTCGGCCTCGCACACAAACAAGCAACGCAAAGACGCACCGCACCATTCTCGACTTACCATGAAATCTTAAGTAGCTATACTCACCATTTTTGCACAATAAACGTTCATTTTTTTTCTTTTTTACATTGATGCCGCGTGTATGCGACACCGCACACGGTACACTCACCGATTACAAGTCAAAGTCAGTTTCATTACAAATACAAATACATACGCACGCACGCACAAACGAGTGTGTGTCCTTGCGTGAGGCCAAATACACACCTGTTTATGCGGCAAAAAATAATTCCGGGAAAAGTGCCTCGAAGAGATGTTTTGCCACTCAAACATGTTGGCGGCCATGACTGGCTTGTATTCCAACGACACCACCAAAAAGTTCCACCAACGAAGGTTTGCCAACCAGAACCGCCCGCCGGGAAAATGCTCCATACCATTCCATTGCAATGTTTGGGAAAACATCGCGAAGAAGCTCGGGCGAAGGGCAGCATTTGCTCCCTTTTCCTGCACCGCCGGAAACCAAGACTCGAACAAGCGGCCGGGCGGGCGGGCGGTTGGGCGGCAGGGGTGCATGCCGGGCGGGCCCGTTGACAGCTCCAGCGCGCTCCGTCCGACTTTCCGTTCAAATGTACACATCTGCGTGCGCCATATGTGCATGTCGTCCATGTGCGCATATATACGCACATCCATTTGGACGCCAGCTTCAAAACCAATATGGCAAACACGTGCACGTGAAAATGCAAGTGAAGCATGCAACCAAAGTGTCCAAACAGCTGCTTGCGTGTTGTCGTGTGATGACGTCAACAAGTGCATGGACGCGTTTAAATTGGTTTGAAAAATGGAGTTGACATCACGCATTTCCCAATCTTTATCTTTTGTTTGTTTATTTGCATGGTGCCAGGTGCAAAAAGTTCCATCTGGACATGCACGCGCATCAGCTCCTAGAAGCAGGGCCACTTGGCGTATCATAATATAATATCTGGCGAGAAGTGAAAATCACATCACAGCGGAGCATTTTCGATTTAGCTTTGCTCCTAGACATGAAAATAGAGTTGACTGGAATTGAAGAACTAAAAATTGAATAGAAAAAAAAATTGTGTTAGTTCATTCATTCATTCATTCATTCATTCAATAAAAGCTTTGCTTCAGTTCCCCGGGATTAAGCTGCAATAAAATAACCATTAAAATAAATAAGAATCAATTGCTCGATCCATGCACAGTCAGACCGTTGCAGCTCAAATGAAGGAAAAGAACAAAAACAAGCGGTCGTGCACTTTGGCCGTCAGAAACGTCCGCCAATTTGAATGGCAAACGTCATTTGCTCGTGTCGGTGCTGTGGGACGCCGCCCACGCCAAACGGCTAATTTCTTCTTTCCTTCCTTCCTTCCTTCCTTCCTTCCTTCCTTCCTTCCTTCCTTCCTTCCTTCCTTCCTTCCTTCCTTCCTTCCCACTCGCGGCGCAGACTCGGAGGCGAGTCCCGGCTCGGACGGCTCCGACCTGGTCGACGGGACATCGTGCCCTTTCGGCGAGCTGACCGCGGCGGGAGGCGGGGGCGGCCCGCGCGAGGCCTCCCCGCCGCCGCCGCCGCCGCCGGCGACCTCAGGCTCAGCAGTCGCCTGCGCGTCCATGGACGATATCCACGTGGAGCTGCAGTGCGCCGACCTGTGGAAGAGATTCCACGACATCGGAACCGAGATGATCATCACCAAGGCTGGCAGGTAACCCCCAAAATAGAGCAACATCAACGAGGCTCTTGAGCTGTCTTGAACGTCCTTGCAAAAAAAAAAAAGTATTGTAATTTTTGGGGAATCTTTGTAAAAAAATCTATAGTTGTTTCATCAAATAAAAATACAAACCTTTTTTTTGTAAAATATAGCTCGATCGACTCGATTTAGTATCCACGTTTATCAGTAACAACATACATAAAATATGTTGTTTTAAATTTGGAGATGATGCAATATCAACATGTCAAAGCTGCATCAATAGGCGAGACCAAGACGAAATGTGCGTTGGTGGAAGAATAAGGGAGTGAGTGCACGGACGGACGGACGGACGGACGCTAGATCGATCGATCGATCGATGATGTCCCATGCAGTGCGATGTGGGCCGCTCGATCATGCAGGTCCACCCGCGAGCAAAGGACGGGAACGGCAGAAGCGGCTGTTTGCTTTTCGTGGCTTTGAATTACGTGCAGCGTCTCCTCGAAAGGCGGCCGGCCGGTCGGCCGGCCGCGCGCCAAGCCGACAGCTGCTCCTCATATTCCGTCCGACCTTCTCACGGAGCCAGATGAGATGGCAACCTGCATGGCCTCCCTAATAAAGTGACCACCGACCGACTCATTTTACGACTTCGCTCTCTCTCGTGCGAAGTTTGTTTTCGTCTACTCTCGTTTTATGCCTTTCCATCTTTTCTTCATGTCGCGATAAGAACGGCGGGATCAGCACTTTTTTTTCTTTCTTTCTTTCTTTCTTTCTTTCTTTCTTTCTTTCTTTCTTTCTTTCTTTCTTTCTTTCTTTCTTCCTCCCGGCCCAAACGAGCGCCGTAAAACAGCGGCGCGTCGGCGTCCGGCCACGATGACGGCGACGAGGAATTTGAATCAACTGCGTGCTCGGCCCTCGTGAGATCATTCCCACGTTTATTGATCCCGCCGAGTCGTCGCCTTTCTTTCTTTCTTTCTTTCTTTCTTTCTTTCTTTCTTTCTTTCTTTCTTTCTTTCTTTCTTTCTCCCCATGGGCCGCTCGCTATTGCGCCGGATTCCAACGACTAGCCGAGAAGCTTCCCCCCCCCCAACGAAGCCGCTCGAGCGCGCAATGCTAGGTGTCTTCGAAACAACGCCAAGCATCTTGCTTTGTTTTCTCCCGCATGATATGACCATTTCCACATTTTTTTTTTAGATTGCTAACCGTTGAGAATAAATCGGTGATTTATTGTTGCTGGTTTGCTGCCTCAGGAGGATGTTTCCTGCCATGCGAGTCAAGATCGCCGGCCTGGATCCCCACCAGCAGTACTACATCGCCATGGACATCGTGCCCGTGGACAACAAGCGATACCGGTGAGCCAGCCGCCAAGCACATGGGCAACTTGTATTGTTCCGCGTCCTGTGAATTTGCGTCCCTCCGTCGAAGCGACGTTTCTAGTGCCTGTCGCTCGCTCGTGCCGACCGACCGCGTCGGCAGTGCAAACGTGGCACTGACGCTGGCGCCGAGCATTTGCATTGAAAGCGCTTCAAATGTCTTTCCGCAAAACCTCATTGTCATTTTTCTGCCACCAATTAAATGTGTTGACATCCAGGAAACTATTTGCAGAAGTCGTTGACGGCACTAATCTGGGTAATCTCGCGGAGGATATATAGTTCGCCTCGTAATTCGGCTAGCAAGTTTTATTTTTTGTCGCCAAAGAAGCCTCAATTGAACACGCTGACATAGTGAAGAGATTTAGGACCTTTTTTCTTTTTCTTTTTTAAACGACTTTTGAGTGAGAAAATGCGCAAGGGGCGTCGACGCCAGTGACGGAAATAAACACGTGTGGCGTACGCCAAAGTAGCAACGTGTCACTTCGCCGAAAAAAGTCACCGCAAATATTGTCCATGATCAAATAGATCCAAACATGAAGCATCAGCAATGTATTACAAATGAATTGTAACCTTTTTAATATGCGTTCGTTTTACATGAGACGTTTTCATAATGAAAATAAAATGAATCCAAACAAAAAGGTGAATGGGATACAACGTCATGACAGGTTTGCGTGTCACCAAAAGGCCCCTTTGTACTTGCCATATTTTTGCACGCTTGCAATAAAAAGGACAAGAAGCTTTAAAAGCGTTTGGAAGGCAAAACGCGCGTCTGTTTGCACTTAACGCTCGTGGCTAATAAGTAGCGCGTGTGCGCATTAACCAGCCAAAGCAAACAAACGTGAAATTAGCAGAACCGGTGTCAACTTTGATACCAATCATCTCGTCAAATGATGAAGATTATTCTTAAAAAGGGAAATGGGAGTGTTTTGTTTTGCATGCTTGGAAGGCAGGCGTCGGCCCTTGTGCTGCCGCTGAGGCTGCCGTGAGCCAAGCTAGCGTTCAATGAGCGATACGTTGCCTCCCAAGCCAGCGTCACGTTAGCGCCGTGCCAAGTCAATAGGTGAGCGTCCTGATTCTGTTCATGGTTGAGGCTGCCGTTTCACTTGGGACGGACGCTAAGCACCGCAAGAACCACTCGCCTCCCATTTTGGCCAGCAGCGAAACCATTGGCTAGTCCCGAATGTTGTTGCTTTGCGGGCAGGTACGTGTACCACAGCTCCAAGTGGATGGTGGCGGGCAACGCCGACTCGCCGGTGCCGCCGCGGGTCTACATCCACCCGGACTCGCTGGCGTCGGGCGACACCTGGATGCGGCAGGTGGTCAGCTTCGACAAGCTCAAGCTGACCAACAACGAACTGGATGACCAAGGACACGTAAGCGGCCCGCTTCTTTTTTGACTTTCCTGGCTCGGTTTGCGCGAAAGGACAAACGTCGCCCGTCAAGCGCCGTCGAGTGCGAACAAGGACGAGAGCGCTCGTCCTCTGGCTGATCCCGCGCTGGCGACATGTGCCGCAAATATGTTCCTTCGCTCCATCTGGAGTTGAATGTTTGAGCGTGGCCGGCCCGAAGAATCCCGCTCGGGCATCGGCTGGAGTGACGGCTGTTTTTCCCGCAGATCATCCTTCACTCCATGCACAAGTACCAGCCTCGCGTTCACGTCATCCGCAAGGACTTCAGCGGCGAGCTGTCACCCAACAAGGCGGTTCCGGCCGGCGAGGGCGTCAAGACCTTCAGCTTTCCCGAGACCGTCTTCACCACCGTCACCGCCTACCAGAACCAGCAGGTGGCGTAGCCGTCCTCCTCGGTGGCCGTGCGACCGCGCTTACCGTCGGCGGCGTTCTTCTCTCGGCAGATCACCAGACTAAAGATCGACCGGAACCCCTTTGCCAAAGGTTTTCGAGACTCTGGCAGAAACAGGTGCGTGCGCGCGTGCGTCTGGCCAACGCTCTCGTTGTGTCCAAAGCAGCAGTCGTCGCCACGTCCAGAACCACCGGCCACGGAATTAGTGGCTTCCCTGGTCCTGGACGAGGCTCGTCGAGACTGAGGTCGTTCGTCTGCGTGCGTGAAAGGGGGCTACCGTTTGTGAGCCGAGCCGCTCGGGTCAAAGCAGCGCTCTTTGTTTGGCGCCTCCGCATAAGAAACCACGTCGGTTGGACGGGCAGATCGTCGGCTTCTGTCGCGTCCATGGTGACATCATACCTTCCTTGTCTGTCTTTGAATCGGCGCGTTGGCGGGGGGAGGAGGGGTGAACATGAAAGCAGCCCCCGTCATCTGCTCCGCATTATTGGCGGCGCGGACATCTTTTTTCGCTTTTCAAACAATAGACTTTGTGATTTATGGCCGAGCGTTCAAAGGAAAAACGGCAACACATGAGACGATAACGCTCGCCGAACGTCGTCGAAATGAAACCGAGAGAGAGAGAGAGCCTCTTCGTCTCCGGTACCCTCGCAATTTCGACCTGACCCCAATAAAGACGATCAGGCCGTAATCAAATTTAAGAAGTGACCAATATTGCTCCCTAATCAGCGAGTGGCTCATTTCACGGCCAAAATCAAACATGCGATTTGCATCTGGTGCTGACATTCCAAATTGTAAAAGCGTGGCATCAAACAAAATGGATGCATTTTTTTCCTAAGGAGCCCGAATAGATTTCCCACTGCTCAGTCACATATTTCAGCGCTACTCCGTCGTCCAGTTAGCGCTAACGCGGTGACTTGAAATAAGTCAAGCGGGAGTTGAAAGCGGGCCGGTCGGTCTCTTTGGCGCAAACGGCGCCTCCCTCTGGAAGGGCCGGGCTTCCCGGCCTGGCAGACTTCCTTCCAAAGGCGCGTCTTCCAAATTGACTTGCGGCGGCCGGTTGAGCTGAAGCCATCCCAACTTTGTAACTTTGTTGCGGTTCAGGACGGGCCTGGAGGCCATCATGGAGACGTACGCTTTCTGGAGGCCGCCGGTGAGGACGCTCACCTTCGAGGACTTCACCAACATGCAGAAGCAGCAAGGTCAGTCCAGCAGACTTAGGCTTTTCAATTCAAAACAAACTAACAAACAAACAAATCATTTGCACCATTTTCCACCATTTTCTGTTAGAGTGGAAAAAAAAAAATTAAGACGAGTCACAGTATTTCCTTTGCACATCGAACCCAGTCCAAAAAATCATTTTCTGCCCGCATGTCCTGCAAAGAAAGCAATAATGGGTGCCCCCCCCCCCCCCGTCCCGCATGCTCCACCTGCAAACGTAGCAGTCTACGTCGCATGGTTTGCTTGCCACTTTTGCCAGTGGATGCCCTCGCGAGGACGATCTGCATGCATCTGCATGCAACAGCATGCGTGGCCGATCCGCCCGCCCGCCCGCCTGCCGGCCCCTGCCCGCCAGCCAGCCAGCGCCCGCGGTGCTGAAAATGTGCCTGCCGTTTTGTGTGTTCAGGCGGCAGCACGGGCACGTCCCCGACCGCTTCCAGCACGGGCACGCCCTCCCCCTCCGGAGCCGCCCACCTCCTGTCCCCGTCCTGCTCGCCGCCCGCCTTCCACCTGGCGCCCAACACCTTCAACGTGGGCTGCCGGGAGAGCCAGCTGTGCAACCTGGGCTTGCCCGAGTACCCGCCGTGCGCCCGCAGCAACATGGCGGCGCTGCAGGGCTATGGCGGCCTGGCCGACGGCTCCTACGGACGCCTGCAGGCGGCGGGTGGGGGCACGGCGGCGGGCGTGGCCTCCGCCCAGCCCGCCGACTCCTTCCTGCCGCAGAGGACTTCCTCTTTGATCGGCATGCAGGGAGGCGCTTCCGGGGCCGGTGGCAAAATGGATGCCTACGGCGGCCAGCTGGGCTCCTTCCCCGCCTCGCAGTTGCAATACGTGATGCAGGGCGGGTCGGCGGGCGCCTCGGCCGCCGCCCCCTCCGGATCCTCCTCGTCTTCGGCTCACGTATTCGGCGGCGGCGGCGGCCACCACCACCACGTGCAGCAGGGCTCCTACAACGCCTTCTCCCTGCACAACCCCTACAACTTGTACGGATACAACTTCCCCGCCTCGCCCCGCCTGGCCGCCAGTCCCGAGAAGCCCCAGGGGGGCCTGCTGTGCCCCCCGGGCCAGGCCTTCGCCGAGCGCCAGTACCTGTCCAACGGCAACGTGGACACCATGCACATGAGCGGCGGCGGGCAGCAGCAGGGTGGCGGCGCCGCCTGCGACGCCCGCCAGTACGGCGCCCCCTCCCAGATGTCCATGCACATGGTGTAACCACGCAGGCTGGGACAAACCCAAATGGAAATTTGGAAGACAAAAGGATGCGACTTTGTGAATGCGCCCCTCTTCTTAAAAAGCTCTTTGTGGGGGACGTCTTTACAACGATTAAAGTTTATGTTCGGGGTGGCATGTGCAGCAGGCATGATAAGGGCTGGAAGCGGAATTGCGGGCGGTCTTGGGTTTGGCGCCTCAGGTAGGGCGGGTGGGCGGGCGGGCGGGCGGAGATCTGGGGACCTGTCTTGTTAAACACGTTACCGAACCCCCCCACGGGCAACATTGACCCCCAAGAAAAGACCCTTGACAGACTGAAACCTGCTGTCACTATTTTGGAGTGGATTACTCGTATGTCTTTCAGCATATCAAATATTTTTATATATATATCTATCTATATATATATATATAAATCAGTAAGCGTCAATGTGTGAATTTATCAGCAATAGCCAAGCAGAGTTGCTCAGGTGTGTGTTTTGTGGTATTTATGTGCTGAGCAGTCCCACGGTTGTTATAGAAATGTGTGATATAGCAAGAAAGAAATGTCTTTGCGCAAATGTAAATAAAAAGAAAAAAAAAAAAAAGTGCCAAGCACATAAGAAGCTCAATAAACGTTTAAATGCACGCACGTTTTCATTTCCTTTAGCAATGTGGCCAAAATTCCCCACAGGACAGAACCTTGAACGAGTAACTGGAACGCGAGCCAAAAGAATCCTTTTTGCGTTTGTCTGTCTGTCCTATTTGCTGATACGTTGGCTACTTTTGCTGGACACTGGTGACAGCAGCAGACAAGTCAGCCCTTCCTTTTCCTGACACCTTTTTGCGATTAGAAGCTGCGCCGGCCCAGGTCTCCCGAGTAAGCTTGCACCGCTCCGTCAGCTTACTTGCGCGCCGTAATGTTCCGTTACGTAACGTTAGCTGTTAGCGAACGGCAAGAGGCCCCGAGGGGCCCGAACCCAGTCACTTCTCACACATACGGTGATCAAATTGACACGGTCGGCGGAATTAGCGCTGCGTCACGTCCACTAAAAGTTTTCTCCTTCTTGCCTGCGGGGCCAATCGGCGGCGTCCATTACACGCCTATTTCTAGCCAATCACGCGCGTGAAATATCAGATGCGGGCCGTCGCCACAAGCGCCGAGACGATTGGAACCACCTGTTGTTTTTTTCCCCCCTCTGAGCGGGAGGGACGTGATTTCGTCATTTTGGCGGCGCGCCACCCATGCGGACGTTATTTCCAGCCGCCGCCGATTCATCAATGGCTTAATGGACCGTGCGCCATCCATCAGAATCTCCGAGTGGAAGAGAAGGTCCCGGAAGCCTTTCGTCATTCCGGACGAGCGGGCGTCCGACACCCCGGCGGCAAATAAATTGGACGGCCCCGTCTGCGGCCATCTTCTCTTTGGCCGTCGAATTTGCTTCCGCCCTCTCACCTTTGTGCTTCTCGTGCCGAGATTCCGCAGACGTGAATCATTGCGTTCACGCGGGTTTCGACACGTGTTGAAGCGTTCGATCAAAAAAAGAGCAAAAACTGCCAGAAAAGCTTCCCAGGCACTGGCAGTCATGTGTGAAGTCGTCATCGGCGTGTCAGGAATGTGCTAAAGAGATTTCCACATTGAACATTTCAACTGGAGTGCCCAAATATGACTTAGCACCTTCAGACAGTTTTTGGCCACACAAGACAAAAGGCTGACCACATTTTGGCCCTAATTTTGAAATTTGTTCAACGTCCACTTGACCTCATTAAGATCAATTGCAATTTCATGGCTTTGGACAATCAAAAAAGTCAAGCGTAAAGCCACGATGGATTTTGCCAATTTTGTTGTTGTCTTTCGGTGAGATTTCTGGTCAAAGAATCTAATTGCTTGCTTTGGCGCTCTTCATTACCCCTGACGAAAGCAGAGCAGAAAGAAGAAGAGTAAATTCCCACCTTGAGGGTCAAGATCAAGTCAGTGGTTTTGAGCACTGCTGGAAGCTTTTGTGCATGGAGCAAACAACATTTGGTGGATGACAAAAAGACAGAGTTTGCGTTTGGCCACCACTTTCAAGCCTAACCAGCACCAGACTGAAGCTTCTAAGGAGCACAGTCTTTGTGGCCGCGGGCCCTTTTGCCTCATTTTAGCCGGCCTGCCAGCCAGCCAGCCAGCCAGCCAGCCAGCCAGCCAGCCAGCTAGCCCGCCGCGCGCACACCAAAGCCTCGGGAGATGTCGGAGATACGACCCCCACGGGCAGGTGTTTCTCATTTGAAGAGGCGTCCCGCCGAGAAACCCCCGTGTCGAAATGAGAAAGGTCCGCTTCGGTGGGCGGGGTCCCGAGAGCGGATCGTGTGACCAGCCCAACCCCCGTCCGTCCGTGCATCCGTCCGCCCGCACCCCCGGTGACACTTTGACACGAGGCTAAGCTAGCGCTTTTGTTACCTCGGGAACCGTCATGCAACTCAAAGCAAAATGGCCGACGTTCTGTCCAACGTCACGCCTTGAGTTTTTTGCTGCGATGGACACGTTCACCCAATGTTGTATCTTTGCTGTCGGTGACCAATGTTTTCATTTCTTTGCCTAACTCTCTCATGAACTTGAATGTCTTGGTCAAACTGCTATTGAGGGCAGTTTTTTTTAAATGAACGTTTGAGGCCTGGAATTTGCTCCCAAATGTCAGATGTTAGACCCAAAATGGCCGGCCTCCGCTTTCATCTTTGGCAAAGGTCCTCAAGACTTGTGTGTGTGCGTGTCCCATTATGAAATTCAGCCAGCTTCAGGTCCAGTGGTGAAACTCGTGCCGAGGCTGATTTGTTTACTTTTCATTCCAATGTGTCATTAGCTAGCGTCACTTTTTTAGCACCCACCCCTGGCCAATAAAGCGCATCGGCAGCAACCTACTGCTGTTTAGCGATAGTGTCTGTCGTGGTGTTAGCTTTGTGGGGTGCGAGGAACGGTAGCATGCTAGCACCCGTGTAAACCTCACACCTCAAGAGACGTGGCGGCGGCCGGCGGGCGGGCGGTCGGGCGGTCGGGCGGTCGGGCGACGCATGCTAATGCGGCCGCTGGCTTTGAGCCGCCTTGTTAACGACACGCTTTGCACCCCCCCGGCCGCCTCCAGACGCCGGGCCGCTTACATTATCACCTGGCTTTTCTCTGTCAGTTCGCCTTTTCGTGCCAACATCCAGGAAAGGTGGGCAGCGGCCGCGTGGTACCTTTTTATCCATAAATAGCATGGCCTACCCACAAAGTCAGAAGGGGTAAAGTGGGCATTCGCAGGGCCCGAATGGCAAGCGTCGCCCTTTAAGCTTGCAGAATCGTAAAAAGCTCCACCTTGTTTCAAGGTCGCCCGTCCTTCTGTACAAACGACACGGACACGGGACCAAAGTTGCCCCGACAAGTTTCCACATTAGAAAGTAGGACAAGTAGTCATTGCATGTCTGTCATTATTGTTTGACCTTGAGATGTGTGCATTTGTGTGTCCCGGTTCAGCTGCCACCTTCAGACTCGCATTCAGACACGCACGTACGTATGCGTTTGTGTGAGCCCCCCATAGATAGACCCGGGGGGGGGGGGCCCAAGCGGCCAGGAAACAGACCACCACTTGAAACGCAGCCGACTCTCGGCAGTCCAATTTTACGTGACAAGCGTTATAAAAGTGATTTATGCCACGCATGTGTGTGCTGCTTCATTATGACTCAATAGTTAGCCATTAGAGGGCAGAGCGACTCGTTAGCATTGTGGCTACGCCGCGCTTAAACTTGCTGCCATCACAACAAGGCAGAGCGTTGACATAAATTGAAGGGGGAAACCAAAGTTAGCTAAGGTTTCCTAACCAGAAGCTAAGCGCTAGCTAAGGATAAGCGCTAGCTAAATGTAAGCGCTGCTGTTGCTACGGGGAGCAGGTGTCGCTTGATTGACTTGTCGGGAACACGGCGTGGGCCGTTTCTGGGCAAACGTCTTTTCATGTGCCTCCACCGCGCGCATAGTATGTATTTATACGCCGTATGCATTTAGACCCGCCCGCGGCCTTTTTTACCGTACGCAGCGACCCTTGAACCCAGCAGCGCCAGCCTCCCTCCATGTCACGCGCCTCCTAGCGCTCCACGCTAATCCCCCCCCACCTGCTGGCCGGCGGAATGTCAAGTTAAATTTACTAGCGCCTAAGGACAGCTTTGAATTCAGGACGCCCGAGTTGGACTGTGACACTTAGCGAGCGCTTCAACTTGTTCTCGCTCTCCTCGCCTCGCCTCTCTTGATCAAGCCACCGAAGAAAGAAACGGCGCGATCAATCCTTTTGCAGTCAAATGAAGATTGAAAGTGGCAGCAATGTGCTCCTCCAGCTTGAGTTGCGTAAGACGCCATGCGAGCTGCTAGCTCATTAGCACAAAGCATCCGCCCGCACCAGTTCAAGTGACAAAGGATGGCATGAAAGCAAGCAAGCGGCCCATCCCCAAATCATCACTGAGCGAGTGCAAAATGACCTCCAAAGCCCCTCATCGAATGGCCTTTTGCCGTGACAACATTTAGCACGATGTGATGAACCAAACCTGAGACCTCGGCTTGGCATTTCCCAGCCTGGCCCGTTATGGGACCACCTTTAAGCGGGTTCTTGTTCTTCTTGTTTTTTGGAAGCTGTGACAGCCCCCCCCCGTCCCCCGCCCACTAGCAGCACCTCAGCAGTCCAACGTGACAAAATGCAAAGTGGAATTCGCCGGGCCAGAATTGTCCCTCGGAAGGTCGGATGGCGGTCCGAGCGAGCCCGGCTGACAGCTGCCATGTTTATAGGGCGGCTTCGATGACAGTCCCGCTGGGTGGGGGGCGGGGCCGCGGCGGACCTTTTCAGACGGGAATTCGGTTTGTCATCACATTCTAAAATCTGTCTGATTTATGAGCTTTCCGCTAGTCTTTTGCCTTTGACCCGCAAAGGCCCAGCGGGGGAAAGCCAGACATTTGTACCAATTGTTTGTTTGTTCACTCGCTGGACTTTCACCAGGCGGCCGGCCGGCCGCTGGCGCTTCCTTGGCCGAGATGGCCGCCTTTGCCGTACCGCGTACTCTCAACGTTGTCGCAATGTGAGCTTGCTCTCAGTTCTCTTCCGAGGGACTTTCCGGCTTTGGTTAATTGCGTCCCGATACTTGTGTCCACGAATGAGTTCCATCACTGAAGAAAAGGGTTAGGGTCTGATTTATGAAGTGCTAATTGTCGAGCGGTCTCTGACAGACGGGTCGCCGAGTGCCGAATGCTTGTCGGCTGGCGGCGGCAACGTGAAACCTGTTGTCGCGACCATTTTTTTTTTCGGTCGAAAAGTTGTTGCCACCGCTTGAAAAACGTCGCCTTGTCTAGACGAGCGCAAAGCCGCAGTTTGCAAAGCCGTCTGGCCTTGCCTTGCCTTGCCTTGCCTTGCCTTGCCTTGCCTTGCCTTGCCTTGCCTTGCCTTGCCTTGCCTTGCCTTGCCTTGCCTTGCCTTGCCTTGCCTTGCCTTGCCTTGCCTTGCCTTGCCTTGCCTTGCCTTGCCTTGCCTTGCCTTGCCTTGCCTTGTCTTGTCTTGTCGTCCGGTGAATTTGCTGACCTGCTCGCTCATTTGTTGCAAAGACGTGCTCGGCTTATTTCAGCCGTTTGGCGGCGTCTTTTCTCAGAGACACTTTTGCGTACGGCACCGACGACGGTCTGGAGCGAGCATCAACGATGACACGAAGAATGTGCCTGTGACGTGGAACTGCGGCACGTTTATGTCTGCAAGGCTTTCCTCACGTCCGCACTTAACACGTCGTAGCCGACAAAGTCGCTGGCCGCATCTCCTGTTTTATGAGCCCAAATGTTTGCTCGAGCGCGGCAATACGAGAAGGTCCGCGTGCTTGCACGCGCGCTCTCCGTGCCATGCCGGGCCGGGCCGGACGCTGGATGGTCAAGTGGAACATTCCGAGAGACTGCATTTGAGCTGCGTGGTTGGCATCTGCTTTGGTGACTTGGCCTGGGCCCGCCCGCCCGCCCGCCCGCTCAGCTGCACGCGCAGCTAACGTTACACACGCAAAAGAATTGCCCGTCATATTTTGGGGATTAAAAATCAGTCTTTGTTCTGGAAAATGCACCAAATTCTAGTAGTCCTCGTATCCATGTTGAAAAACTGAATTGAATGAAAATGTCTCAATTTGAACGGAGATGGATATCATCCCATGATACTGATATGGGACCCATGATATCGGTATCATGGGATGGAGCCGCTTTTCAAAAATGGGATTATTCTCGAAAATGAATGAGGGCTGCGTGATTTTTGCGCTGTTCTATTTGCGTGTTTTTATGAGCGCCATCGAGAAGTTTACAAGCCTTTTCCTGCCAGCTCGCCAGCCGCTCGTATCAGCCGACTGTCATCGACGTATAAGAAGTGACGGGTCAATAAAAGCGACAGCTGCGTGCACGGTGTCCCCGGACGCCCCAAACGCTGCCTGCCTGCCTGCCCCCCAACCGCCTCGTTAGCAATGTTGCTAATTTGCCGCCCAGAGCTGACGAGATGCAAAGTGTTTTCCGAGTGAGAATAATTAACTGCGGTGGGTGGTGGGGTTGCGCAAGCGTGCGCACCCTTTTCAAAGTTTGTTGCGTGGCAACTCGCTGCCATTTTCAATTCCGGATGAATTGTCATTTCATCTCTGGCCGCCTGTCTGTCCATCCACTCCTAATAATGATGATATCTGTGTGGCCCTACATGTGGTCTCATAAGCACCAAGACGTGGCGGCGCGTTTTCAATGAAAAAGCAAATTCAGAGAGGTGTAATGTGGCACCTTTTCGGCACGGTATGTGGAATTAAACCCCCAAAATCAACATGGCCTCAGCTTTCCAAAAGGCGCTAAAGCGGACAAATCCGCCGTGACGGCCAAAACCGGCGTGGGAAAGGGAAAGAAAACGGCTTCGGAACAAAGACAGGCCGACCACGAGAAAGTGACATTTGGAGAAAAGGATGGGGCTGTTTTGGGCAACTTTTTCTCTTGTTGGAGAGCAGCCACCTCAGAAGGCCGGCCTGGCGGCTCTGCGCTCTCACCTTGAGGAATGCTCAGCTCCCGGCTGGCCACAAAGTTTGCCGGCGCACTGCTCGGCATGCGGCGGGAGATCAATTAGCCGGTCGACACGGACGCAATGATAAGTCACCGAGCTCTCGGGGCTCTCTTATTTATTTCTTCCCGCGTTGTCGTCGGCGGGCAGCGGGTGCCATCTTTGCTCGGGAGAACCTGTCGGCCGTCTTGTAAAAAAGGGGCCGGCAGGTGGTGGCCCGGCAGGTGGTGGCCCGGCTGGGAACGTGGAAGGAGCGGCGGGATTACCGTTGGGGGGGGGGGGGTACTTGAGGCCGAGTCGCTGAGGTCTTTCTGCTAATTATAGGAGCAAATTCTGACAGAGGAAAAATTAGAGGGAAACGGGACAGCTGCAGCTGACCAGTCGAGCGGTGCTTGGGGGGATGTTGTGGCTCAAAAAGGAGATTGGAGGGGGGGGGGGAGCAAATTTGGATTACTGGCCAAATCCTCGGAAGCGAAAACGGTCATGGGACGTCCTGTCTTTTCTTTGAATCGATGATGCTTCCTGCAACACCAAGACCTCCCTGGTGTGAATATGTTCGCAGTGTCAGACCCCCCCTCGCCCCCTCCCGTCATTAGACACCTGCCACTGTATTTTTGGCCAACCGTCACATTCATCTGTTGGCAGTACATGAGCAGACGTTGTCGGATTCTTGATGCCCCTAAAAATATGTATTCATTTATTACTCGTGTTTCTCTATTTACTAATAATATGGTCTTAATCAATCTTGGACATAGGATATGTCCAATTACATTCGGAATACTATTATTCTTATTTCTACGATGGTTTCATATATCACATGATATATCGTCACGGGACCTCCGTCCGGCAAGACGAGCATGAATCAACCTCAACAAGCAGACGGTCGAGCGCTTTTCCAATTGGCGACTGATTGGCGGACCAATGGTAGCGATAGCGTTTAGCCTGGCCGCTAATTGCAATCACGACTTGGCAGCGTTTCACCACGAGAAATCAAGAGCCGTCGTCAATCGGCGACACGTATTAGTGATGTCATTGCATATTCTGTAACATGCGCGCAGAGCCAATGGACCATCACGCCAGCAATAGCGGATCTTCCAGATAGCGTCCGTGCTCCGAGTCCGTCAACTCCAAATTGGCGTCCATTTTGATGGCCACATTTCTGTCAGCGCAAAGGTTTGGAGCGTATTCATATTCCTCCATTTATTGTCGTACTTTTTAGCAAAACAAATTTGGCAATTCTTGGAGGTTCTAATATTGGGGCGTAACTATTACTGGACTTAGAAATGCCAGTCACTTCTAATTTGTGACATTTTGGAAGTAAGCGGAGCCTCCGGCAAAGCCGCGCATAAAACCCATGTCCAGAACCTGATCACTCTTATTATTCATTGTTTGTGCCTTCTTGTTTTTATTTTGTGTTGTTTACTTGTATGTACGTATATCGTGTACTATGTCTCGTCACCGTGGGATAGTGGAAACGTCATTTCGATTTCTTTGTGTGTCTTGGCATGTGAAGAGATTGACGATAAAGCAGACTTTGACTTTGACCTCAAACCCAAAGTGCTCAAGGGTGTTGTTCTCGCCACCCTCTAAAACGGCGGCCCCGGACGGGACGCCGCTCCGCAGTACCGGGGACGGCCAAAAGAGTTGCCGTAAAATGGCAGCTTGAAACCAAAATGGCCGCCTTCCTGTTTCTTTTGGCCCACGGCTCACCCCTGGAGACCTTTCCGCACGAGAGACGTTCTGCCGACTTTTGCAGGAGGCTTGTCCTGACTGCTTGACTTCTTTTGGGCGAAAAGCAGAACGTCCTCTGGCTAGTAAAAACGTGCGCGTTTGCTCCGATCCGGTTTCCGTGAGAATGTCACAAGACGGCTCGGGCTCGGAGCTTAGCCGTCTTACAGCTGCGACGTCGGTAGCCAAGTGCGGCTGATTGACAGGTGTCCGCCGATCCCCCGGCTTTGCGCCGGAGATCCCGGGGTCCGGGCTCGCCCCGCTTGGCTCATCAATCGCATTCATGACTCCCAGGCCGAACGCGACAGGTGCTAAGGCCCTGAGCCCCCCCCTCCCCGTGCGGATTTCAATCCCGCTCCTCATTTTTTATTGGGCCCCCCTGCCTCTTCTCCAGGGAATGAGCCGAGCTTGCAATTAGTGCGTGAAAAGTTCTGCTCTGAAAGTGTCACTTTGATCATTGTGAGCGTGAGCAACGGCGTCCCGTTCGGACCGTCTGTCAATCGGACATCTTCTGATGTGTTTTTTGTTGCGGGCCTCCCTCCCTCCCTTTTGGAAATCAAGTTAAGTTGGCATCTTCAGGTGGCGGTTCTGAGCGGTGCCGGGTTACTTCCCGCGCCAAACCTAATTGGATTAGGCGCGGACCGGCGACATCACACACGTTTGCGAGGCGTTTAGGCCGCAGGCCGCGTGATGCTCGGGGGAGATTTGGAAGGCTTAGACAGATAGAGTGGCAGAACACAGCTGTGCTGAAATGGTTTATGTGGCGGGCGGGCGAGCGAGCACGCACACACACATGACATACATGAATGCTTGAGTGTAAAATTGATTTGCACATTTGTCTGTGACCAGGATGGAATGATGTGACCTGGTCACTGTGGAAAAGAGGCTTTGCCTTTCTTTCTCTGCGTCTGCGCGTGCACGTGCACGATTGTATTGCCGTGCGGGCGCGTGTGTGTGCACAGATTTGTTTGTGTGCCTGGACAGGAGAGAGCTCATTTGAATGAATCAAAACCAATGAAACATTTTCACTTGATGGATGGATGGATGGATGGATGGATGGATGGATGGATGAAAAAGCCTCTGAAAACAAAGCAAGTCAAATAAGACAAGAAAAACATAGCAACAAGCTTTTAGCAGAACTACGTCTTTGCTAAGAAAAGAAACAACGTTTTGACTACATTTGGAGCAAAAAGGCCTTTAGGGGAACCGCAAACTATCGGTCCTCTTTGGCCCCGCCCCTTGCGCTTCTTTGCGCAGCGTAACTTGGCCCTCTCAACCGGCCCGAAATAAAAGTGACAGATGAGACGTGGAAATGAAGCTGCCCCGTCGGCGTCGGCGTCCGCGTCGCTCTTAAAAATAGCCGCTCGCCGCCATCGTGTTGTTAGCGCCGATGGTTTTGCGTGTCAGGTGTTTATGTGCGGACAAGGCCGCGCCTCTCGCCGCTCTGGCAATCGTCGCCGCTTCCTCCGCTTCGTCACCTCCTTCGTCTTCCCTCCCTCGGTTGTCCACGTTTGCGCCGATTCGCTCTTTTCGCTCCTGCGCGTGATCTCGGCTCCGGTAGCATGAGACTGCGTTTGTCTTTGTGTGACAGGAGCAATGCATGTTGGGTGGGGGCAGCTGTTGTTGCCAAGTAAGTGTCTTCTTGTCCACCGCGAACGTCCTCGTACGTAAGTTGAAGGTCAACACTATGCACGCACGCACGCACGCGCGGCTCTTTTGCTCATGCTCAACGGGTCCCAAAGGAGGTTTAAGGTTTCGCTCGAGCTCTCTTTTTTTGGTTAGAGGGAAAAAAAAAGTTCCTTTTCTGCAATTTTTGGGGGGAAATCTCGCACACCGGTCAACAACCGGTTTTGAAAACTAGCCAAAGTAAATTGACGCCAAATGAAAGGGAACAGCAGAGCGAAGCGTCAAACATGCACGGCGCTTTCAGTCAGTCCGTGCAAGGCAACTTACACGCCACGCCACGCCCTGCATGAGTTGCTGATCCGTGCGTTTCTTATGGCTTGGGCAAATGCTCAACAAAATGTGTTGCGCCTGCTGAAGCGAGCACCTGACCAAGTCTGTAACTTGTGGGTGGAGTCGTTGCCTTGCATCTTAAAGCCGCTCCGCTTTGGTCCCGCTGCGCGCGTAAAACGCTTCGAAAGATTTAGGTCGGCCAAGGACGCGCCACCCATGGAGCAACGCGCATCCGCCCTCTGTGATATAGTGCCGCGCGCACACGCAAAGTGAGGTGTGTAACATGATGTTGAAGGCCGAGACCAAATGGCGCGTGTCATCGCCCGTCTGTGAAATAGTGGAAGTGGTGACGTGCGGCTCGACCGGCCAACGGACGGTCGCCATCGGCGATGCCCGCGCAGCCAGCCGGCCTTTTGCAATTGGCACACATCCTTTGCGTGCGCCGCCTGCTGGCAGCGGCTTTGAGCCCTATGAAATATGTGAGGACAGAATGAAATGGGAAAAATCCAAAGTTGCCCAAACAACGTCACGAGGGAGGGCATCGTTTGGTTTGAGGCTGGCGCGACACTTAATAAAGCTGCTGCGCTCTATCATCCCGATCGGGCGCGGCCGGCCGGCGCTGAGTGAGCGCTCCGTGTTTATGGGTCCGCAGGGAGCGGCCTGTCATTGCCGGATTCCTGCCCGTGAAGTATGGGCCGCGCAGACTCCCGCTTATTGGAGCTGACGGACGCAACGCGAAGGGGTCGCGGACGCTCCGGCAATATCCACTTTTGACCAAAATGGCCTCCTCATTGTTTACGCGTGACGGCAGCGTGGTGACGTCCTTTGGCCCTTTTTTTGTTGTGGCACACGAAAAAAAGAGGAGACAATAGCTTTCCATACTTGTTTATTTGTTACATAAATGAGATGAGAAACATCCGTTTTGTCCTTGGGGTTCGGCTTCAAACGTCAAAAGATAAATTAGAGAAACACAATACTTTGACAGCTACTTTGAGTTTGCTTTGAAAACATCCGCGCTAAAGCTTCGATTCGGACGGACTAGTCTAACGGTGCGTGTGTGCGTGTGTGCGTGCGTGCGTGCGTGCGTGCGTGCGTGCGTGCGTGCGTGTTACTCTGCGGGTCCGTTGGTTGAGTTAGGAGACTTGGAAGACGCAAAGTGTTAAAGGTCACACGGTTTGCAGAGTTAGTTCTTTTTATTTTACTCACTTTACACTGTTTTGCTAGTTTTTTGTTGTTGTTATGCTACACATACTGTACACATATATGCTTTTTCATAATAATTTTTAAAAACTGTACTAAAGTCAGATTGTTTTCATGAACATTGCTTTTAGGTTGCAAGTAGTATTTTGGCGTTGTTGATTATCGTTCATTGTTTTTACATGACACACACACATGCACACACATCAGCAGGTGCAGGTGCAGGCGCAGGCGCAGGCGCAGGCCTGGAACGATAATGAATGGGCTGCGTGTGGATGCCCTTGTTGTTGTTGTTGTTGTTGTTGTGCGCGTGTGTGTGCATGCGCGTGTGCACGTGTGGGCACGGACAGCAGGTGTATGGATGGTGAGCTGCTCCAGAGCAGCTGGATGGTCTGATTTGAGCTGCAGCAGGATGGGATCAAGCCACAGCTCATAAAAACACACGCACACACACACAACATTTGTGGAGGCGGCTCGCTTCGACAACTGTGTGTGTGTGCGTGTGTTTTTGAATGCAGCAAATGAACGTGTGGCCTCAGGTGTCGGCCCCGCGCCGGACGTATATGTGTGCAACCTTTCTCACATAGCGTCCAGTGTATGTGTGTGTGTGTGTGTGTGTGTGTGTGTGTGTGTGTGTGTGTGCGTGCTGCTAGAGGACACATTGCTGGGTTGTGATGTGAGGTGTGCTTCTAGAAAATGCTTAAGTGTGAAATGATATACTGCATAAGATTGTATCCTGAGTCCTGACAATGAAATGAGCAACAAAGTAGGCAAGCCAATGAAAAAACTGGCAGAAGCAGCGTAGAAAAGAGCTGATTCTTCTTTTTCTCACGTTGAGATTTCATCTGAGCTGAAGGCGGCTCAACTCTGCAAAATCTATTTGTGGAATTCGGCCGCCGGGAGCCGAGGCTGCCCCGCACATGTAAAAGTCATTAGCGTGCGTGCGTGCGTGCGTGCACGTCGCCCAGTGGGCGTACCTGCCCGCCATAGCACCGGCCGACACCCGCTGTGCCGGAGCTCCATCTGTGGTCCACTCCATCATGTTGTTCGAGCGCAACCGGGGTCGGTGTCAGGGACGGAGTGGGAGATGGATGAGCCCCTCCCCCCCAGCCCCCCGTCAAACATTCCCGTCCTGTAAAAGACACACGCCAAAGTGACGATGGCAACGTGTTCCGTCAAAGAACTTCAAAACGAGACGCCGAGCGAATCCTCCAAACAACTAACGTTTGAAGAAGCAACAAGCCAAAAGCAGCAAAGTCATTCAAGGTCAAAATCTCTTTGACACGCTCAACCTTTGACCCCTCTGGCACGCCGTAACTTTTGCTTTGTAGGCAGCTGGCGCTCAAGGCCGCCATTTTCAGCTGCCGTTTCCTTGAACGACTTGTTGAGAATCAATCAAGCGGCAAAGCCGTCCGAGCGGTCCGGTCCGGTCCGGTCCGCTCGCTCCACCGGCCTGACAAAAGCACCAAAGCCAATGAGCGGCATAAGCTAGCAAAGTAACAAACGAAGCGCCGTTGTTGCGCAAGCGACATCACAAAGCAAGCTAGCGTTGCCGAGCGAGTTGCGGCAGGCGGCCGCTTCTACGACCACGCCGACCCGTGTGCCCCGCTCTAAATTATCCAGAGAGGAAGCCACCTGCCAGACGGGGGTGCGAGGGGGGGGCCTTGGGCCCAAAGTGTCCAAGGTGAACGACTCGCCGGACGCCACTCGTAGGGAGGGCCCTTTACGGGCCGACTCGCCGCTTGACGCCCGGCCCGGCCCGGGTCCCGTCCCTTCCCTTCCCTTCCCGTGGCCCGCCGACCGACAAAGCCAGATGTCCGGCGAGGGTGACGGCAGCCTTTCTTTCCATTTGGCAAAGTCATCAGGCGCCTCTACACGTGTGACCTTGACGTGTCTGCGTGCAGTAAATAAAAAAGCCTTGCGCGTCTCTGGATGAGCCTCGGAATGCCGCGGGGACGAGGGCGCGATGGGGGAAGGGGCGGGATGGGGGTCCCTCCAAATAACATCTGGAGGTCAGTCAATGCAGCAATGGGTAAAGAGCCCAGCCTGAGAACGACGTCAGGTGGTGAACCTTGCTCGTTTCCGATGTCACCTTAGCATCGAATACAAGGCAGCGATTCAACGCGATGCCACCGATCCGAGGGTCCGTCCAAAAGATGACGAGGTGGGGAAGGGCTCTCAACTTGGGGGTCCCCCTCGGCAAGAGGGAGCTGCTTGTTCTGATCCGGCAGCAGCTGTGGAAACACGCCGGGTCGGGATTTGCCTTTAAACAGCTGGACAAGCAACACGGACCGAGTGTTGCGCAATAGACACTTGTGCATTGTGTGTGCGTGGCATCACGCCCTCAGGACAGACAAGCGCTCATCAGCTATTCGTCATATACGTACTAAACATGAAATCGGTCCCAATTAAGCAAGCAAGCCAGCCAGCCAGCCAGCCAGCATTTTGGTGGTAGTCTTGAAGGTGGTTTACTCAAAGCCACCTCAGTAATTGGATTTTTGCTCACGTCGTTAAAAGAGCCAAAGAAACGGCATCGATGCAAATTGACTTCATTTGATAGATTTAGTCGGTCCGATTTTTGTACTTGAATTTCGATCCATAATTGAATGTGCCCATATTTGGACTTTTCCTACAGTTCCAAATGTTTTGAAACGAATTTTAGTCGCAGATGTTATAATTGGACGTCTTGAATTAAGAGCAAAAACAAAAATAAAGAATCAATCCCGAGCAAACCCAACAAGGTATAATGAGCTCATCTGTCGTCAACATTTGCGGTAATCCTTGCTCGTGTTTCTCTCCGAGTGAGCAACTTTGCGGATTCAAGCTCAGCTGGTCGCTCATGTCTGTCAATGCGGCTATTACACAAGCCACCCTCGCACGACCCCCCTCAATGCGTGTGCGTGCGTGTGAGAGACCTTGAAACTAATGCTTGAACATTACACCCAACACCTTGCCACATGCGCAAACGTTAGCCCCGAGCTAATGGCCCTCCTCGCGCTTTTCGCCTCTCTATTATATCTGCTGGATTTGATTTTTAAAGGCTGGCTGGGCACTGACGTAGCCTCGCTTGCTCGCAAAGTATTTCTAAACAAGGTCATTGCCGTGGCTAGCTGGGATTGCCAAAGTGTGGCTCCCTCCACTGCAGTCCTTCTCAAATTGTGTATGTAGTGCGGGGGGTCACGTCTGACCCCAGGGAACGTCTTCATGAGGCTAGCTGTACCTACTACAATTTTATAGACAAATGATACTATTCATAGTCACTGCGTGAGAAAAGTTGGCTGGCAGGGGGATATTTTCTTCTTGGAGGAAATATTCTGTCCACACTGGGGTGGCCATATTTTTGGATTCGTTTGCTTTGCTTGACCTGCCCCGTTTTCTCAAATGCGCCATGATGACCACGGCTTGCGTTTGTGTCTTTGCTGCACAAGTGTCACAGCGCTAATGCGGCTAGGACAATGCACTAATGCTACAATGGCTCGCTAACGGGCGAGAGCTCCGCGCTAATTGCCACGTACAACAAAAGGGACAGCAGGTGCATGTGTGTGTGTGTGTGTGTGTGTGTGTGTGTGTGTGTGTTCTTTTACTGAAAAAGAATGTGCTAACTCAAAAAGCTAGCATGTGCATAGCTGGGATGTAGCGCATTGGGGTGTGTAACTGTTAAAGGTGCGCGCGCGCTTTTGTCATATTCCGCCTGTCATCGGGAAGGCGGCGTGCATGGCTGCGACAGCTTGAGCGACAGTTTGCCCGCTGCATTGCCGCACTGATGAGCTAGCTTCAGCTCTTACCGTGATGTCGGTAGATCGGTGTAGCCGCTAGCAACTAGCCGCATCGGGGTTTTGCGTCCGGCGTTCGCACGCACCGTGCCGGCCGGGTTCAGGGTCAACTTCTGACATTGGGTTGATGCAGAAACCCCGTGTGGATTTCCAAGTGGTCCCGCCAGGTTTGGGTACTGTTTTTTTAATCGGCTGGCGGTTTTGAGCTGTTTTGCACATTGACACTACAAGCCTTCAAGGAAGTTGGAGTTTTTCGCGCTTTTCTGGGGTTCTCTGGACTCGTCGTCCTTGTTTAGAGAAATGCATTTTGTGCTGGTATATTGTTGCCACCGCTCTCCCTGTCCCGATTCGGCGGGTAGAAAGCAAATCTGTATTTTGTATGCGTTGCTCAGTTTTAGGCCCGTTGATTTCCTAGCCCTTGCTGACCTTGCTGGAAAAGCGCCTTCAAGTTGAGCCCCATTTTCCAAGGTGATAAAACGAGACTATTTTGACGGCAGCGAGGTGGAACTTTTTGTCCTCGGGGCTAAAAACCTGAAGCGGGAGGGAGGGCCAACGCAGGTACAAGGAAAAGAAAACAAAATGGTAGACGCTGGCGTTGTAGCCCGTGGACTCCAAGATGCCACGACCGACCCAATTGAGTTAGTGCACTTGGGAGCCCGAAGAGGTGAAGAGAACGCCTTTAACTTGATTAGACGCTAATGCGAAGCAGTCGCAAGCCGCACACGGCGGCTGACATCTCCTCTTCGACTTCTCCATGCATGTGTGTGCGTGCGCGTGGATTTAATGATGTCACGCGTCCTTTTTATGTGTTTTTTTTTAAATGACAATGTTTTTACACACTGGAAATCTCCTTGGATTAGTCACATGACCACAGTCTGGACCCAGACTAGACCAGGTCAGCGGGTCATGTTTGGGCTGATGTTAAAAGTTTGTGTGTGCGTGTGTGTGTGTGTGTGTGTTGCATGGCCAGAAGGCTTATAATGAGGCCTGCGCTCAAGCCTCTGTGCTGACAGACAACTTTGCCCTGGAGACACACACACACACACACACACACCCGTTGTGTTTATGCACGTGTGTGTGCGTGCATGTGTGTTTATGAGGGCCACTTGAAAGCACCTCACTAATTGAATTAGCTCACCTAAAAGTGTCTCAGCTCAGCTCAGAGATGAAATTGATGCCAGGAGACTCACGTGTCTCATCTGTGTGACCAAAATGAAAGAAACGCGCGTGTCAATAAGTTCATCCACGTTCAAATTCCCGCCATGGTGAGTGTTGGAAAAAGCTAAAAAATCAAACATGCTCTTGTTTATTCTCTGACTGACATGATTGACAGCCCGTGTCCTTCTGGGTGGTCTCCGTGGGTGGGTGTGTGCGGTTCAGTCTTAGCCTCTCAGCTATTTCTCGAGCTTCTCGCAAAGATGCCAGACGATCAGACCTCGCATCTCATTTGATGCATTGTGAATTCAACGTGTGGCAATTGAATGAAGTCGCTTGGAGACTTGAGATGAAGCTCCGCCCCTTCCTCCCCCTGCAGGATCTGCGCAGCGATATGTTACCTTAAGATTGAAAGCTTGGATGCTTTTTCAGATGAAATGAGCGAAATTAACATTCAAGAAAGCTTCGGTTGACGTTTGGTCCAAAATGGCCGCCTGCGACGCAGAAGGAAGCGGTCGGCCACCAAGTCAACTTGTGATTCTTATCTTTACCGTCCCGCTTTGAGGAAGCGTTTGAGAGAGCTTAGGCTCTGCCTAAAAGCTTTTTGTCCGGCAAATGAGCAACTTGTTAGCCTGTTAGCGGTTGGAATATGCGAGCAACAGGAAACTGGTTGCCGCACTTCCTGTTAGCTGTCGCTCCTCGAGAATTCTTTCACGTCAAAATGGCTGACTTCCTGTTGCATTTGGGGCACGACTCCCGAGATTTTTGGTGGATCCTGTCTTCTGCTGCTGGCTGGGCGGCAGCGTCAGAGTGGAAAATGCCTTGACCATGTGTTTCCAAGTGTGTGTGTGGGGGGGGGTTATTTATGAGGTGCGCCTCGGCGCGCTCCAAATCAATCAACGGGATGGCCCGCTCACGCGCGCACCCTTTATGAATTTTGCCGGGAACTCGCGAGTCAATAAAATGTTTTGTTTTTTTGAAATGTCAAGTGAGTGAGAGCTGTCGGACATTTTCTTCGGGTGGTTGAGATTATTATCATTTTTTTTCTCTTGCTGGGGCTGCTTTCTCTGCCTTTTTGAGTGCTTCCCCCTCGGCGCAGATTGAGTGAGTGTTTTCTCGCACAGGAAATTGCAAGTCTGTCGAGGGGAACGCGGCGGCGCACGGTCGCCCTCGTAAATCACGACTTTTACGCCACCTCACGGCAAGTGTGACTCAAACTCAATGCTGAGCTTCAAATTGCCCGCTTGAGGTTCCGGCCTCAGCCACAATTCAAGCCCCCCCCGCCCCGTGCTGGGACCGCTTAGCAACATCAGGCTTCTCGCGTTGGGCCTCGGCGGAGCCTCTCAGCTCGTTCACGCGAACGCATGTCGACAAAATCCACCTCGGCCCGTCAGCCCGGCAGCAGCTTTTCAGGCATGCACGCCACCGCCCTCGTAAAAAGTGTTTTTGGAGCAAAAGCGGTCCAGAACGCTCCATTTGCTGTTTATTTTTGTGCCTGGAATGGGCCCGAATGGACGGACGGACGGACCGACCGACGGCCATTGTGGGCCGGGCGGGAGCACATAGTGGCATTATTGTTTGGGCGAGAGGCTATAAAAGCGCAGAATCAACAGTCCCGGCGTATCGAATGTCCGTATGCGGCTTGTCTGTCGCGCGTGTGCTTGGCGAGCGCGGCCGGCGCTTTCAAAATCGTCGGGGCATGTGCAGCGCTGGACTTCCTGAAGGGGGCGTCCTGTTACGAGAGATGTGCGTCGCCCTGCTGTGCCATCTTAACTGTACTTAACTTGTAAATTGGTTTGGCATGGACTTTCTGTTCCCTTTTGAGCATGAATGTGGTGTGGTGCGGTGCGTCGCGTCAGACTAGCTAGGCGCGTGTTTGTGTGCGTGCGTGCGTGTCCCTTTGTGCGCTTTTGCGCGTGCCTGAGTCTTGACAAACGTGGGTGAACATGAAATTGGAATAATGTGTGCGAGAGAGAAGCTTCATCCGTGCACGCGTAATTAAAAGCAGAGCGGCCATCCATCAGCGACCGCTCCGTCTGAACATGACACACACGAGAGACGCGAGAAGATGGAGGGAGACTTTCTCCTCTGCTCGTTAGTCAACCTGACACACTGCCGGCCGGCCGCGCTCAACCATTCCAGCCGGTCTGACGCACGCACGCACGCACACACGGATGTTGTTGTCCAAACTGTTGTGGCCTGTCATGTTTGCATTTTATTCTGAATCGATTTGGACGTTTTCTGGCGGTGTTTGTACTTTTGTCTCACACGACTTGGACTTTTAGTTTCTGCTCCGTTTTCCTTGTATGATTGGTACTTTTTCGTGCCGTCTCCGGTCGGTCTGTTTACTTTACTTGTAGTGCATGGGTTCCTTTTTCTTTTTTTTTTACATAAATGAGCACCGGTGAAGCATGCACATGCATGCATGCCTGCCGCGTGTTGATTTGAATATGGACAGCCTGCAACACTTTCCACATTGACGCACACTCACTTGGTGCGTTTTGCCGAATACGGCAATGCATGTCGTGATTTATGAAGAACGCGCAAAGAAAAAAAGAACCTGTTGTTTGTCTTGCGAAGGAAGAGCATAGCCAGTCATGCTTTATTAGCTTTTATGGCCCAGACGGACGGACGGACACGTGCATGGGGAGTCAGAGTTATGGCCACACGAGCACATGTGCATGTGCGCAAAAACTAAAAATAGCCTACTCGGATATTGAATCAAATAAAAGAAAATGCCGCATATAGAAAACACAACTGGGAATGAAAACAGCGTTTCAACAAATAGCAAGGGAAAGTTCTAGAATATAGAAAATCAAAGGATTGGGAAAAATACACAACCAAAAGTTTGTGAATGGTTGTTGTTTTTAGGAGATGATGGGTGTTGCCTGCATGGCTGCATTGTGTGGGCTCGTGGCCGACATTTGTCAGGCCGTCGTGGTTGCCGGCAGGCAGAAGCAGGCAGAAGCAGGCATGCGGCAGGCGGCGGGCGGCAGCAGGCGGCAGCAGGCGGCGGCAGGCAGCAGGCGGCAGCAGGCAGCAGGTGCCCTTGTGCTTTCGTAAGCGGCGCAACTAGCGGCGCAACTAGCGGCGCAACTAGCGGCGCAACTAGCGGCGCAACTAGCGGCGCAACTAGCGGCGCAACTAGCGGCGCAATAAGCGGCCCTTGAGTTGTCGGCCTCTCGCCAGAACCTCCGGCCCATTCCCGTCACGCCTCTTCTCTTGTAAGCCCACGCCGACGGCCCCGAGGAGCTGCTGGTCTCGGAACAATTAGGGCTCACCGTGCACCGTGAGGCAAACTGTCCGTGACGGGGGACCGATGAGTCCCCGGGATGCACTTTTTACAGGTGAACGAACGGCTGCTAGAACGCAGGCCACGCCACGTCACGCCACGCCAGGCCACGCCAGGCCAGGCTGATGGCGAGCCGCTTCTCTCGACGTGGCCCCGAAACAGATCCTCGCCTCACCGATGGGGCTGATTTGAAGCAAAATAGCCTTGTGATGGCTGGAAAGCTGCAGTCCAAACAAGTCAGGCATCTGATGGCATCTGGAAAACATTTGCCTCTTTTCATTCTGTGACGTCGTTTGTTTGGGATCATTAGATCCGACACAAACAGTGATATCTTTCCTCGCAATAATCCACTTATAGAAGATTTTCACGTCAAAGCTCAACTTCTGCTTTGGAAATATGATGCCGCCCCTTCCGGCCTGGCGCGCCGTGGTGTGCCCTAATCAAAGCGGAACTCGCTAAAAACTAGTAACCCTGCCCGGGCCATCATCTGGATTATATTTCTGCACTGTTACAAAGCGTCGGAGGAGGAAGAGATAGAAAGCCAGATAAAGGCACGCAAGGGTGTGAGATGAGAGACGTAGGTGGGAGAGGGAGGGGGAGAGAGAGAGAGAGAGAGAGAGAGAGAGAGAGAGAGAGAGAGAGAGAGAGAGAGAGAGAGAGAGAGAGAGAGAGAGAGAGAGAGAGACATGGGCAGCCAGGCGGGATTCTGGCCTGCATGCTGTCATTTGGGAAACAGGAAGTGGGGCTGCCATGTCTGCTTTCCTCCACCATCCCTCAGGCCGAGCCTCCTCCAGCGAGCGAACGGGAGGTGCCGGCTCCAATCTCCGCTCGGCCGCCTCGCCGCGGGGCCCCGGGGACGTGGGGGGGGGGGGGGGGGGGGGGTCTTCTGCATGGGGCCTTCTGGTCCTGCGGCTGGACCGGGGTTACAAAACACTTGTTCCCATGCATTTGCCTTCTGCAGCCGCGCAAACAACAAAATCCACAATTTATTCCAGTCGGCCTAGCTGCTGATGTGTTCTTCTGTGGTGACAGACGGACAGAGAAACAAATAAAGCGGCTGACGGAAATGCAAACCGTGCTCATCGCGCCTCCTCTGCGTCTTCGTGGCGCGTTGTTCCCGTTAAGCTTCGCAGATGACAAATTTGTCCCATTGTTCTTTGCCGGCCGGTCTCAAACGACAAATTGCTCCGGGTGAGCCTTCTCACCACTAAAAAGTGGGATCGTCTGACTTGTTCTATTCAGTCACCGAAGCCGCTTTGGCTTAGCGAGGCCGCGCTGTGAAAGGCGCAGCAAGCAAGTCGGCCACTTTGGCCACTTCCAGGGTTTCCGGAGCGGGACCCAGAGAAGGCGCACGGAGATAACGGCGACACATGCCCCAAGCCTCTTTCCCGTGGGACGTCCAAAGGCTGTCGCGCAGACGGCGCAGACGGCGCAGGCGGCGCAGGAAGCGCGCTCCCACGCCAGCCATCGGAGCGTCGTGGAGAGCGTGGCCACAAAGCCCGTTTGCTTTGATGACGGATACAAACGCAGATGAAGAGGGAGAGGACCCGCTTCCTTCCGGACGTAAATTTTGACCCGTGTCGACGACACGGCCCCCTCCCCCAAAAACAATCATCCCGGATCTGTCCAACACGTGAGACATCTGATTGTAACTTATTGGAAAAGCGGCGCCGTGGTTGCGCGTGGTCCACATGTGTGGCCACAGCGCAGAGCTTTTGGAACACCGGCAACAAGTAAATGTCAACGTCATCTTCAACATCATCAAACTTGCCACGTCTTCCAATTGCGGGCCTCAAGCCTTTCTGTTCCATTTTTGCCAAAAGTTCTTCAATCCCCCGCCCAAAAATGATTCTTATTTATTTCCAAAATGGCCTCTCGAAAGAAAAACGTCTGCCTTCCTGTTTGGGGCATGACATTTTCCACGACGTGACTCCAACCTCGTCAAGAAAGTACGCTAGCTCGACGCTAGCAGGGTTGCTCTCAAAGTCATTTTGGTACGAGGCCACGTTCTCTCTACCAACTTCATCTGTCTTTGCTTTTGTGCTGGCCAGCGAGCGCTGCGTGAGCTCATCCCGGACGGACCGACGGACACATGGCGGGGCCGACCGTCAGGTAAGCGCTAATCAAAAGCATTCCCTGACAGCGCTTTCGTCCGAGTGACGAGCGAGCGAGCGAGCCTTGGCCTCGGATTGAGCCGCCGTCCTCCCAAAGGGAAACGTCTCGAAAGGCGCAAGGCTGGCGGCCACAAACAAGATGTTCTTTCTGATGCATTTTGCAGGCAGGCAGGCAGCCACGCAGGCAGCCACGCAGGCAGCCACGCAGGCAGCCACGCAGGCAGCCACGCAGGCAGCCACGCAGGCAGGCAGGCAGGCAGGCAGGCAGGCAGGCAGGCAGGCAGGCAGGCAGGCAGGCAGGCAGGCAGGCAGGCAGGCAGGCATTTTTCAAATGAGGACCACGCTCCTTTCCAAAGTCAGCCCGGCAGGCTCCCGGCCGAGCCACCCCATCGCCACGGACGGACGGATGGGACGAGCGGCAACGGATGGCCCAAAGTTGCGAGGGGCTCGAGCCTCGGGCGGGGCCGCAGAAATCAAAGAAGCCCAGTCCCGGGCCTGCGCGAGCAGCAGATGTGGACGAGATCAAGCCGCGGCGTAATCAAATCCTCCCCGTTGGAGCCGGCCGCAGCCATTAGCATAAATTGTCGGCCGGGCCTGATTAAAGGCCTTGTCACAGTCCATCGGGCCGTCCGTTGTCGAGCCGCCTGCCTGCCCGCCCCACTGGGGGGGGAGGGGACACGTGAGAAGCCGGCCCAAGAAGACGCCCAGCGGAAGACGCCCAGCAGCCGGCCGGGCGAGCCGTGCGACTTGGATGGCACGCACTTAACTTAACCATTCATTTCACCAAATTGCTCTTTGCTCACCCATGCACAAACAATTACAAAAGAAAAGTGCAGCCAGCGTGAATCTACAAGTACGCCTTTGAATTGAATTCCGTCTCGTCAGTTTAGGCGGGCCAACTCGGACCGTCGCCCACCTGGGGCGCGCGCGCGCGTGGGGCATTTAAGAAAGCCGCTAAAGTGTCGTTTTTACACGTCGAAAACGTTGCGTCAACACAAACGTAAAACATGTTTAGGACTCATCTCGGAGTTGATCAAAAGCGGGGCTGACGGCGGCGCGTTTCGCTTTGCGCTCCCGTCAAACGTTATGTCAAGCGGCGATTCGACAGACGGGCGCGGCGTCCCGTTAAAAACAATTGCCCAAACATTAAGCGTCCGGCTAACGAGTCGTTGTTACACGGCCCGTTTGGCAGCTTTATTTGTTGACGTTTGAACAATTGCACACGCCGTGATAAGTGTGGGCCTCGTAAAAGGCAAAAAGCGAAGCAAACTGTTGTTTGTCAGCATGGCGCTTGCAACGAACGAGTCACGTCATTTCCAGTCCTTTCGCCAGTCTGCTTGTTTACTGCCCTTAGTTTACGGCGCTGTGTGATTGGGTGCATTAGATAGGTGTCGATCGAGAGTGAAAAAAAAAACATCAATATATTCCAGGCAGCGCCTTGGATGCTAAACAGGCCTCGGGGTCAAAGGTGAAAAGTCTTGACAGGAAGCAGTGCGCATGAACGAGCGCGTCCGCCATCGCAAAGGTGCCAGCTCTTGTTTGGACGGCACATTGTTGCCGAACCCAAGGGGAACAATTGTTTCTCTTTCGCAGCTTGAGAAGCCGGACGACAGCGGCAAACGGCCACTTTTGTTGGAGGGAAGCAAGTTGTGTGCGGGAGCAAAACGAAACGTAGGTATTGGCTGACATCTAGTGGACGAGCCGAGGACAGCAGAGCAACCGGAGCAACAAATGGCAGGAAGTGGCCGAGTCCACGCACCAGCTGACATGCTTGGTTTGGGTCGGTGCGGTCAGCAGGATATGACCCCGCCCCTACCGCAAAAATTCTTTTGTCCCTTTTTGTCCGTGTGTGGTGTCACCACATGTGGAACGAGAAGCATGGAAAAACCTAGCGTGAGCGAAATGCTTCAGACAACACGCAGTTCACGCACGCACGCACAGCCAGCCACCGAACACGTAACGCAGCTTGCATCCACCAGATGTCGCCGTCGGTCAAGTTTCGCCCCCATGCCCCTCGTAAGGCGCATGCGTGGTTCGCTCACGTCCACATTTTCCCATGTAAGCCTTGAGTGGACGAGGCACTTCCGCTCGTTGTATTTTGAAAGGGTGCCGAGCGGACGTGTCGCGGACGTTTTCTTTTGGCCGTTGAATTTGATGCCGCTCGCACAGCATCGACGCGGCAGGAAGCGGAGCTACGAGCAGAGCGACGAGCGGACCGCTAGCGACGGCCAAGCAGCGGCGGCAGCAGCAGCGGCAGCAGCAGCGGCAGCGGCAGCAGCAGCAGCATGGCGACGCCAGGAGCGGAGCCCCTGCTCGGCCAGCCGGTGGCATCGCCGCCGCCCGGCCACATCGGCGCCAACGGCGGGGCCGCGCCGCCTAACAGCCGCGGCTTGGAGCGAGCGCTTGAGGAGGCGACGCTCAGCGGCGCGCTCAACCTCAGTGCCAGGAAACTCAAGGAGTTCCCGCGGACGGCGGCCGGAGTCGACCTGAGCGATACGGTGGAAGCAGGTGAGTGAGTGAGTGAGTGAGTGAGTGAGTGAGTGGGTGGGCGTGGGAGGGCTGTCAATGGCGTGTGCCTTCTCGTGGTATTCCCCCCATCCATCCATCCATCTATCATCCATCCATCCTCGTCTCTTCCTGTCTGTGACGGCTTGCCAACATCCACGGGGGGGGGGGGGGGGGGGACGCGCGGGCGGTCGGTCAACCTGGGAGGTGTGTGTCGTCACAAAGACGCGTCAGGCTCCCTCACTCACGGCCGCCGCAAAATGTTTTGTCAACAGGGGATGTGGGCGGAGCTTGATGTCTCCTCTCTAACAAAGGCAACTTTTTCCTTTCCTATTTGATGGCTTGTGCGAGCTCGATTGCAATTGACGCCCCTTCAGGTAACCCTGCTTCCAAAAGCACACGATGCTATGTTTTCAATAGCAGTCGTTCATTTGCCCTGTTCATGTCTTGCAATCATTTCAAAAGGTCAGCAAGAGCCAAACATCAATCGCATTTGATGCCTGTGAAATGACAATGACAGCGCTGCTGAGCTCTTTTTAGAACCGTCCTGCCCACGTTACGTACGACCGACCGAGCCGGAAGCTAGCCCCCGAGCCGGCCGCGGGAAGTGGGCCCACCCCGGCCGGCTCATTGTTTTCCGGAGGCCATCTTTTCCTCCGCCGGAAGCTGAGAAACGGCCGGCCTCCGCTTGAAAGTCTTGAGAGCATTGCGAGGGCAAACGGGTTCGAGAGCAACGCTGGCTGGGGCCCCGAAGGAGCCGCTCAATTGCGTCGCTCAGGCCCAGCAAATAAATCCTTGCCGAGTCAGCTCATCGTTTCATTTCCGATACGGCGTCGTTTTGGGGATGTCATCCTCGGCCCTTTGCTTTGTGAAGTATTAAAGGCTTGCCTTGGCTTTGAGCGTGACCATTTTGCTTCATAAAATGAGTCTTGTGCCTTTTTAGTAACAATGGAAGCTGATTTGGAGCCCATTTGAAAAGTTTAGCTCTGAAATGTCATTGAGTGTTGTTGCTTTTTTTTTTAAATGTAATTCCAATGAGTCTCCCCGGGTACATTTGTAGCCAAATATGCCCGGTGCAAATCTGCAAAGGGGAAAAAAGAATAGCCAGCGCGCGTGAGATCTATTTTTGGATGCGACGCATCTCATTCGACGCTCGCCGGCAGATTGGGCCGGCCAGACCCAAAGACGTGAAGGCGGCGGCGGCAGCGTCTGCGACTCGGCGCCGTCCATCTCCCCATATAAAGTGGCGCGGCGTCAGACTTTGTCTCGAGGCTCACGCAAACGCGCCGTAAAAAGCGGCAGAGCGAGATTAGCAGACGGACAGGGCCGCCTCCAAATTTCATCTTGCTCTCTTGAACAATCTTCCGGCTCAATTGACTAAATATTTCGGTGATCGCATCCACACTTGCTGCTGATGCAGCTAATGTATCACGCACGCACGCACACACACACACACACAACCCCCCGTGACCCACATTTTACTCAGCCTTCAGCAACCTCGTGTGTGTGTGTGTGTGTGTGTGTTTTGACATGTCTGGTTCCCAGCGCCCCTCCCTTCCCTTTTCTACTTAATCCTGTCAATTTCTTGGTGGCCTTTTTCATGGTGTCTTTTGTAGCACAAGCTAAGAGCACTAACAAGCCGGTCGCCCCCAAAATGAGAACAAAGACGTAGCGACTGCAAGCCATCTCCCCGGCCGGCCGGTGCTCTGGTTTCTCCTCGTCCTACTTTTTGGCCTGGCTGGCTGGCAGGCAGGCAGGCAGGCAGGCAGGCAGGCGCTAAAGTGGGACGGATGAGGAATGACGGCGGGCGCGCTTCTCCCGCAAACAGCAGAGAGCCCAACCCGTGGCGACATCACATCCGCAAATGCTCAATTTCGGGCAAGTTTGGTGTGGGCAGATCTTGCGCGTCTTTGATGTTGCGTCGGTGGCAAATTGGAGCGAGTGCAACTATGTGTTTGCACGGGCGGGCAGCACTAGCGCCGACCCACGTTCTCCCCGCCCGCCACTCATGCGAGTGGGCTCACTCGGGTCACGTGACCCTCAGCGCTACTCCGCTGCGGCCTTCAAACGTTACCGCGTGTTCTAAAAATACACTTGGAGGTCTGTGTGCGTGCGTGCGTGCACAAATGATTTTGCTCTCAACATGAAGGGCTGCACAGCCAAATTGAAAAGAAAAAAGAAAAGAAATGTGAAAGTGTCAACTATTTTGGAGAAAAGTTTTTCTCCAATTTGTTTTGCAAGACACATTTTGAATCTATTTTGAAATATTTGCCAACGATTGTCTTGAAAGACAACAAAATGGAATTCCGGACGACAGCAGAGGTGGAGTGGAGAACGACAGCAAGGCGCAGTCGTGTTGTTGTCACGCTTTTGCCCGACCGACTCTGTTATTATAGGGGAGGAGTCTTGCCGTTTTCCTCAGGATGCAGCTGCCTCTCTCTCTCTCTCTCTCTCTCTCTCTCTCTCACGCACACACACAAGCAATACATGCCGACCTTGCAGAATTTCTACGTGAAATCCGCTGTTTTCTGGAGTGCTGCAGCATTTGTATGGCCCATTCCAAGCGTGTGTGTTTGCGTTATCGTGCGTCCAGATTTGTCCAAGAACCGTCTGTCGGACGTGCCCTCGGAAGTGTGCCACCTGGTGGCCTTGGAGAGCCTCAACTTGTACCACAACTGCATCCGAAGCATCCCGGACGCCGTCATCAGCCTGCACTCGCTCACCTGGCTCAACCTCAGGTGTGCAAAATACGGCCGGCGGCCCCACTCCTTCCTGATTTGGAGCCAATGACGGCTTGGTTTGTCCTTTCAGTCGCAACCAGCTGAGCTCGTTACCGGCCTGCTTGTGCACTCTGCCGCTCCGAGTCCTCAACGCCAGCAACAATAAACTGGTCAGCCTGCCCGAGAGCGTCGGACAACTGCGTCGCCTCATGGAGCTGGTGAGGGAGGGAGCGAGCGAGCGATCGTACATACTCTGGACTCTGCTCCGTCGCAGCAAAGGAAACGTGTTTGAAAAGGCGCTTTTGTCTCCCCCGACCGACAGGACATTAGTTGTAACGAGCTCACGACCCTACCGCGACACATCGGACGTCTTCGGGCCTTACGGGAGCTCAACGTACGACGGAATCTGCTCTGCGTCCTTCCGGAAGGTCGGTCGGTCGGTCGGTCGGTCCGCCCGGATGCTGCGACGGACGGAAGCGCTTCCGCTAACCATCCTAACACCTCGCACGTTAATAGCGTTGTCCCACGAAGGCTCGGGCGGACCGGCGCGAGCTCTCGTCTTAAAGCCGACAACGGACGACCGATGAAATGCTAACATTTGCTGCACGGGAAGTGACACGCTAACTGTCGCTATGCTAGCGTACGGCAGGATAGAAACCTGAGTCTGGAGATGCTGGGGTTTTGATCGTGTGCCTTGCGGTCGAATGCTATGCTAACAATTGATGTTAGCGTGTAGCGAAATGACTGTTGCTTACGTTAGCAACACAGAGGCTAACGGCGCCGTTGCGTACAGACCTGGCCGACCTTCCTCTGGTCAAGTTGGACTTCTCGTGCAACAAGGTGTCGACCATTCCGCTGAGCTACCGCAAAATGGCGCGGCTGCAGGCCCTGCGCCTGGAGAACAACCCGCTGCAGAGCCCACCGGCACAGGTAGCGCCATTTTTCCCCCTCCAAATTCGACATACGACATCAAAAGTTCTGTTTTGGTCTGTGCAATTTTTAAGAGGCAAAAAACATCGGATGAGCGTTTGGGGTGGGCTGAACCTTCTGACAGGACTAAATGTCCCCCTCCCCTCAGATCTGTCTCAAGGGCAAAGTTCACATCTTCAAGTATCTCAGCACGGAAGCGTGTCGCAGCGACAAGATGGCCGACCCGCTCTACCTGCCCGTCATGGAGCGCCTCAGCCTGATGCGGTGAGTCGGTCGGGCGGGCGGTAGGGCGTTCCCGTAAAACCAAAAAGCCAGTCTGATGCAAACGTGGCCAGAGAGTGGGAGAAAGGAGCTTCATTTGCCTTTCACGTGCAGCGGCGAGGACTCGGAGCAGCAGAGGAAGCAAGACAGCGACTCGGGAGTGGACAGCGACGTCGGAGACAAGAGGCTGTCGGCGACCGAGGTCTGCTCGTTGCCCCGACCGACCGACCGCCCGCCGGCCGGCCGGCCGGCCGCTCTTTTCTTTCTCGTTGTGCAAGCGCGTGTGCATATTTTGCCAGCCGTCGGACGAAGACACGCTGAGTCTCAACGTGCCCATGAGCCACATCACCGAGGAGGACGGACTCGGCAAGGACGACTCCAGCGAACACATCAGCTCCCTGACGGGTACGCGCGCGCGCGCAATTCAGTCCAGCCCGATGGCTTGCTTTTTTGCCCCTTTCTTTTGCACACAAGCCAACAAAGCGCACGGAAATGGAACGTCTTGTGTCCGTGCAGATCCCAGCTCGGAGGCGGCGCGTCTAACCGAGGAGAGCCCCAGCGAGCCGTTGTACGGCAAGGTGACTCGGCCATGACAATCACTTGATGACTTTGATAGGAAACGATTGTTACGTGACGTCACCATATTCCGTCCGACGTGGCCAGAAGGCGTCATATTGGACAAATGGCCTTTTGAAAAATGTGGCCGTGGCTTTCAGGGCCAGACGGCGGCGGCGGCGCCAGACTCGGACGAGCCGCTGAGGATCGACGAAGACTTTCACTGGACGTCAGAGCACGAGTGAGAGAAACTTGCTTAGCCAGATGTCCGTTTTGACAATATGGATGATGAATACGGTTGCAGGTCAAAGGTGACGGGGGACGACTCGGACGTGATCGGCCAGCCGAAGGAGGCCGCGGAGCTTGTGCGGAATCCCGGCAGGTGGGCATCCTCGTCCCTTCACCCCCCCGAGGTCTTTGCCGACGTGTGCCCCGTCCCGTGTGCGCCTCAGAATCAACCTGGAGCAGGAAGAGCTGTGCGGCGTGCGACTGTACCCGGTGGAAAGGCTCACGGCGGACCCCTCCGTCAAGTAAGTCAGCCCGGTGAACCCTGTGATGATGACACTAGCGGGCCTTTTTGTTTCCCCCCTCAGCGGGCAGGACAGCGACGACGACGACGGCGGCGGCAACGCGCCAAAGGTATGAATTTAGTCCCAGAAAGAAATCGGTGACTAGGTGACTCGACCAATGGTGAACGTCCGCTGAATGTACTGCTCTTCTCTTTTTTTCCAACCGTAGCGACTGAACCCGAGCAGACTTCCCACAATGTCCGCTGCGCCCTTTGGACTCAAACCTCGCTCGGGTGAGTTGTAAAGCCGAATGCCATGCCAAATCAAATCATCACGCGGAAGTCCGATCCGAGGGTTTTGACGGTCTTTGTATCAAATTTGTCAGTCTGAGCTAACTGTGCTAATTGCTAGCTTGAGTTGACTTGCGCAGATCCGTAGCGCTTATGTGGGGCCTGCTGAGCATGTGACTTGTGGCTAACCGCTAATGTCAGGCTAACGTGGCTCTTTGCTGTTTTTTTTTTTTGTTTTTTTTTTGTGTTTATCTGTGCCGTCTGGTGTTGTGGCCTCCCGTTTTGCCATCTTCCCATTTATTTGCAATGATCCCCGCATGCTGGCAGCCCCCTCCTCGCTGCCCTGCTCGCCCCCTCTCTCCCCCACCCGTCTCTCGCAGGCCCCGCCCCTCTGCGGAACTTGTAGCCGCGGAAAGGGAGGCGCGCCCCAGTGCGGTAGGTCCGGACCCGGCCGGCGGGCGGCGTCCCGACCGGAAGGCTCCGCCGGCCCGGGGCGCCTTCCGACACGCTCCCAATTTGCAAAGCGGCCGGCGGCGGGAGCGAATGACTGGCTCGCTCTAAATTCAAAAGCTCCTCCCTCTTCTTCTACTTCTCTGTCCACTCGGCCTTGTTGTTCAGTGTTCCTACGCAGCCATAAGAGTGTGGAGTGTGTGGACCCGCAGTTCACCATGAGGAGGAAGATGGAGCAGCTGAGGGAAGAACTGGAGCTGATGGAACAGCTCCGAGACGTAAGCAGCCGTCCTGCCTCAGTGTGAGCCAGCTTTTTGTATTTGACGCTCGCCTTCCCTCTGCTGGCCACAGAGTATCGAGAGCCGGCTGAAGGTGGTGCTTCCCGATGACCTGGGCTCGTCGCTGATGGACGGCGTGGTGCTTTGCCACCTGGCCAATCACATTCGCCCGCGCTCTGTGGCCAGCATCCACGTGCCCTCGCCCGCCGTGGTAGGCCCCGCCCCCTTCGCCCACCCGCCCACTGCGGAACGCCTCGACCGAGCTGTCTGTCCTTTCCTTTCCTTTGCCGCAGCCCAAACTCAGCATGGCAAAGTGTCGCCGCAACGTGGAGAACTTCCTGGACGCCTGTCAGAAGATGGGCGTGCCCGAGGTGAGCTTACCAAACAAACACGGTCCTGGCGGGAAGGCCGAGGCTTTCGCATCCTCTGTCCCGTTTTGGGGACTCGAACCCGGCAGCGCTCGCTCGGCCTTCCTCGCAGGATGTTACCCTCGTCTCGTGTCGTGTCGTGTCGTGCGTGCGCGCGTGTTGGCTGCTTCATCCATCCGAGCGACAACTTCCTGTTTGTGCGCACTTGTTTTTTTGGAACTCTTTGTTTTTTTCTTTTTATTTACCCTTGAACGTAAACTCAGTAGCACAAGTGCTGCATTAGCATTGCTAGCTTTAAATGCTGCTGTCAAGCATCTGCACCTGCTCTGCTGCCAACTCCTGCGCTTATATGTGCCGCTAAACAGCTGAGGACAAGCTAACGGTGCTAACGCGTGTCGAGCTTGCTTGCTAACTGCCTGACGGTTAGCCACACGCTACACCACTAGCATGACTGTTGTCCTCCTAGCTGGCGTGCTCGCTGGCTCCAAACGGTCTCTGGTGGACAACTAGCGCCAAACACCGTGCTAACTTCCTGCTAGCTGGCTTCAAAGCACCCATGCTAACAGACTGCTAGCTTGCGCAGGCTGGAAGCTCCCCGCCCGCGCTAACACACACACGCACGGCCGGCCCGCTTTTCCTCGCCGGTCGCATCGGGACGAGGAGGAGTCGGACGTCCTCCTCCTCCCGCTCCCGGTCAGCATCCTTCCCCGCTGGTCGCCACGGTTATGCGCATCTCTGTCGCCATGGTTACCGACTCTCTCTCCTTGCTCACTTTTTTTAATCTCTTACCTCTTTTTTCTCTTTTCGCTGTCCGCCTGGATTCCCCACCTTTTTGTCGTGGTGGTGGTGGTCTTTGTTTCTTCCCCGTCCGTCCGTCCCTCTATTCTTCTCTTGGGTGGCCAGTCTTCTCTGTGCTCCGCATATGACATCATCCAATGCCGCCTGCCGCCCCTGTGCGCCACGGTCAGGACGCTGGTGGGCGGGAAGCGCTCGGAGGCCATCCGACCTCTGAACAAAAAAGCCGCAGCGGCGGCGGCGGATTCGGTCTCTGCGTCCACTCAGACCCCGCCCCCGGCCTGGCGGCGGCGGTGGTGGGACCTGATTGGCTGCAGCCTTGGCCACCTCTTCTGCCTGCTGCTGCTTTTTGCCGTCTACCTTTGGAGCGAGCTGACGTAACCGCAGCGATGGGGAAAAAGCGTCCCCGGGTTTTGGCGCAATGGCAACCTGAAAGGAGCCCAAATGTCAGGCTTCCGACGTCAAGCAAAAGCGCTCGCTTGCGCAGGTCCAAATGTAACGCTAACGCTAGCCTCATTGTTAGCATTGGCCATTTAGCATTCCGTTTGAGTGTCTTCTCACTTTTGTATGGTTTTGTGCTCACGTTTTTTTTTTTTTTTCAACTTGAGCCACACAATGGCGATTTAGCACAATCCCGCCAGAAGGTCTTCAAAGTCTTTCCTTGTAACGCGCTTTTGCAACAGCCTAAGCAAAGCACTTGACACAACATAGCACATAGTCAGAAGATAACATCCCATCACGGCAACTGTACGACTCGTTTGAAGCGATGAAAGCCAAGCCGTATGGAAGAAACGCTCCTCCGTTTGAAAAATGTCAATTTTGTGCTGTGTTGTGCCCTTAAAAACTGTCAACTGGTGTTTGTAACAAAGAACCCATATTTACCTAACATGTCAATAATTTGCATTGAATTGTGATGTGTCGTTAATCTTTTGTCAAAGGTGCCGCGCTCGCCCGTTACGGAGCGTAGCTGCCCGCTGACGTCATGCCCGGAGGCGGAGCGATCAGAGCAGTGGGCAATGTTGTTCCGATTGCAAAGCTCAAGTTCCAATCCAAAAAGTAGCCGCTTGAAGATGACCAAAATCCAATTTTGAAAAGCAAAGTAGCCTCGATACCACTTTGAACACCCCCAAATGAATCGAACAGTCGGCCAATTTCAATCTGAATGGAAGAGCCCAAAAAAACAAAAATCCAATTTCTACCTCCTAAAGTGCTCCAAAAGCCTCCCAACATTAGGTCTGAAAACAGTTTCACCCGGCTGGCCGGCTCCAGCCTCCCTGTGCGGAGTTTGCGTGTTCTCCCTGTGGCTTTTCCAAAACATGCATGGTAGGTGAATTGAGCACCCGCTTGGTTGTGCTGCCGTCGGCTGGCGACCCCCGCCTATTGCCCAAACCCGGCCTGGGCTGGGCTGAGCTGAGCTGGGCTGAGCTGAGCTGAGGATAAAGCACTTGGGATGACCGAAACACGGGATTGCCAGAAACCATTGCATTGACTGTTTCTATACAGTAGGTGGCAGTATGCTCCAAAGAGAATTGAGCATGTATTAAGAATGGTGTTAGAGCAAGACAGCAAGTCATTATTGAGCGGAAAGTAGCTTAGACCATAAAGCCATTGGGTTAGGCTTTGGAACTCGGGTTTGGAACTAAGGTTGGGCTTTCCAATGAGGGCTTTGAACTCATATCAGGATTTCAAATCAGGCTTTTGCTTTGGGGTCAGCATTTGAAACTAGGATGAGGCTTTCAAATTGTTTGCCCTTCATTTTTGCAGGACAAGCTGTGCCTGCCACAGCACATCCTGGAGCAGAAAGGCCTTCTCAAGGTCTGTGCCATGGTGCAGGCCTTGCTGGAGCAGAAGGGGGCCGCACCGGGAGCGGAACCGCGTGCCTGACGATGACGCCCGCCACCAAGCGGAACCTTGGTGGCCGGCCCGCCGGCATTCCCAGCTACCCTAAAGGCAAACTTTGGGCTGTTTTTCCAGGACTGAAATTGAACTGGATAACGCCACATTGGTGTACATTGAAGATGACGACCTATTTTTGCCAAGTCTATTTTTATCATCATTGTGTGGATTTTTGCAAGGACGTTTGTAGCACCTCTGTAAACTCCCTTTTTTTCTTGGCCCAGAAGAGCAAACGAGCTAACAATGGCGGCAAGCTTGGAGTGAAACGTGCGCCGGCCAGGACGAGTGGGCAACCTTCCAAATATTTGCCTGCAGCTTTATGATTGATTTGCTACATTAGCAGAAAATAAAAGCTGACTATCAAATGTTAAGTGTGGTAAATGTCACGGTTTGATGTCGAGTACGTTTTTTGTGACTTTCCAGGTGGCGCTAGTGAGCCAGTTGAGAATCGCTTGGGACAGCATTAACACAACAGCAACAAAGGCAACTACACCAGTGACACTCTGATGAAGGTGGAAGTACAAGCCCAAACATGTCAGGTAATTCACCCGAAATATCTTGTTTGTGATGAAAGAACCAGTGAAATAATTGACAAGTGAAAACAAAATGAACATAGTACAACTAGTAGCAACAAAGGCAGTTGAGTAAGGACTTTTATTGCAAATGTAGCGAAAGGTGGCGGGGGTTGGCATCTTCAGGCATTGAGGAACTTGGCGTGATGCTTGATATGGTCGCCGATGAACGAGTAGATGAAGAAGTAGCTGTGGTCGTAACCCTGCGGACAGGACGGGGGGGGGAAAAAAAAAAGAAGCCTTTTAACATTAAAAGGAGCACCGTCAGCATTTTGCAAGAATTTGGCTACGACTAACAGGCTGCAGGCGGAACACCACGGGGATCTTCTTGTCAGAGCAGACGGCGATCAAGTTGTCGGGCAGCAGCTGGCCGGCCGACAGGAACTGGTCGTCGCGGCCCTGGTCCAGCAGGATGTCGAGCGGCGGGCCCGAGTAGCCCGCAGCCAGAACCGTGGCGTCGTAGGCCTTGGGGGGGAGAGAGAGAGAGAGGTTGCCGTGACGCTCTTTGGCTTCAACGCTTCGGCGGCAAACGTACCTCCCAGGCGGCGCGCTGGGGGCCCAGGTAAGCGGCGAATGCTTTCTGCCCCCACGGGCACTGCGTGGGGTTGCAGATGGGAGCGAAGGCTGACACCGCCTGGGCAAACACCAAAAAGCCCATTGGGCATCCGAGCAGATGGCCGTCCGGCCGTCCGGCCCTCCTCAAGCAAGCTGTACCTTGTACTTTCCGGGGTTCTTGAGGGCACAAATGAGCGCCCCGTGGCCACCCATGGAGTGGCCGCTGATGGACATCCTGTCGGGGTCGGCCGGGAACTTGTCGTTGATCACTTTGGGGAGCTGTGGGCGCCGTCAAAATAAGAGAAAAGCCACGGCGCTTTTTGTTTCAAAAGCCTGGCACCGTACCTCCCGGGTCACGTAGGAGTACATGCGGTAGTTGCTCTTCCACGGCTCTTGGGTGGCGTCCACGTAGAAACCGGCGCCGGTTCCCAAATCCCAGCTGTCGTCCTCGCCCTCCACGCCGCAGCCGCCTGGAACCCACGTGCGGCTAAACTTGAGCAAAGAACACGTCCAAAGGCCGGCGGCCGGCCTCCGCTTGCTTCAAAGACATCTCAACACATCACCAGCACAGCACGTACGCGGGCTGGTGTCCGGCGCCACCACGATGATGCCGTTCTCGGCCGCGGCCAGCTGACTTCCCGCCTTGGTGATGAAGTTCTGCTCGGTGCACGTCAGGCCTGGAAGACAGCGCCAGCGCCGTAAGGAGGCTCAAAAAGCAAACAAATGTCTCTGAGATGTACACCTGGCTGGCCCGGTTCTAATTCAAACGAGGCGAGCTCCGGTTCTCACCTGAGAGCCAGTACAGGACGGGACACTTCTGCGTCTCCGCCTTGGGCGGCAGGAAGATGGCAAACTTCATTTTGCACTTGAGCTCCACGCTGCGCCGACCACCACGAGAAGAAGATGAGCCATAAAGCGAAAGCGAGATGACGACCTGCAGTTGCGTCGGCGACAAACGCTGCGCCCTCACCTGTCATGTTCAAAGACCTTCTGGAAACCTCCTGCGCACTTGTTGGAGGACACCTGAGTGAGCGCCATCTGATGGTGGGACCGAGCATTGCGTTAAGGTGGCACAAGAAACAAACCGACAGACAAATGTAGGGCGATTTGAAGAAGGGACACCTGGAGCAAACCTTGAGCAAACCTTGAGCTTTCTTCCTCGTTACGTTAGAATGGCAAAAAGGACCAAAGTCACGCCAAGATCTATTGAACATGTGGCGAACCCGATCCCCAAAATAGCGGCTCATGCTGTCGCGAATGCAGCCAGCGCCCGAGCGAGCGTCGAGTACGCCGAACAGCAGTTGAGTGCCTGTCACTGCCTCAGACGCAGCAAAGCGACGAAAAGCGGACAATAAAGTTCGCGTAAATCAAGCAAAATAAAGTTAGCTTCTTCCCGGGAATGAGCGCCAAATAGTTAGCTTCTTTCCGTTGCCTCTCATTTCGCAGCAATGGCGGGCGGACGGACAGCTGCCCGGACGGTACGTACCTTGAGAGAAGACGCCGCGCGTTGCTTGGAAATGGCCCCTCGGTTGTGTCGCTACAAACATGCAAGGCAGGCAGCCAGGCCTATCCAGAGTCCACAATAGTGTTGGCTCGTGAGTGAACGATTCGTTCAATGGAACGTATCTTTTCCTAAAGTGATTCGTTCTTTTTTCAGTTCATATGACTTCAACCAGTAGATGTCGGTAATGCGCATTGAACTGGTGCCACCTCGCCGTAAAACAAAACGAAGAAGAAAATGACGTCACGAACGAGTCGCGAATTGCATTTCCCGTTCACCAACTGAACGCAACTGTGAGTGAAAGAGTCACTGAGTGAGTGATTTGTATTTCCAGATCATCGCGAGACCGGATCAGTGAGGGAACGAATCGTGACTTTCCCGTTCGCGAACGAGTCAATGGGTCAACTGCCTTCCTTCCTTCCCCCCGTGCATCAACGGATCAGTCAGTGAAGGTGTTGCGTCGTCTCCCTCCTGGCGTGGACTATGGAAGCCAGAATGTCGATTTGCCAAGGAAAGCAAGAAAGAACCACTCACTGAAACACCACTTCTTTTATGCACGTTTTTTCCACCTAACTTTATTGCATGAAGGGGTGCGCCGTTATGCAACAACGGGGAGAGGATGCTTCTCTTTGGGTCATCTTGATTTTATAACACTTATAGTAGGTTTTAAATAACGTGTATGCATATACACGCCTAAATATTGTTATCCAAAATATCGACTGCAATTTCACATTAGATTGCTGGTTTGAAATGTACTTTTATGATTGTTATTATTTTAATAAACATTTATGTTCAAACTTGTCTGGTGTTTTATTCCTTGTTTTTATTTTTTTGGGCATGAAAACAAAAATCTGACATTTGGTTAACTGCTTTATATGACAATATGTTTATGTGTTTTACGTTGTGTAATATGTGTTGGTGTCCCCCAAAGTAACAAATGTCAGCATAATGGATTTTTTTTCAACCTTTTATTCAAACACAAACACATTCGGTATAATAACACCATCAACTACAATCCAACAAATACAAAATTAAAACAGCAATGTCGGCATAACGTGTGTCGGCTGGCATAGCAGCAACGCTGTCTGTCACTCACTCGTGAATCTTCGCGAACCTAATAGCGTGTCCGAATGACGTCACAGATCAAACAGCCAATCAGAAAGTGGGGGTGAGGGCGGGTGTGGCACTTTTCACTTAAACCAGGGGTGTCGACCTCCAGTCCTCGAGGGGCCGCGTTCCAATATGTTCTCCAAGTTACCCTCGTTAAACACACCTGCGGGAAAAGATTTGTTCATTTTCACGTTCTGCAGGAGCTAAAACTTTTCACGCAGGTGCGCTTAACGAGGGTCACTTGGAAAACATGTTGGAACGCGGCCCCGAGGATTAGAGCTTGACACCTGTGACCTTTGACCATGATATTTCCCTAATAAAGTGGCCTGTTATTAGGTACACTTGTAAATGGCGGTGTACCTAATGGAGTGTCCATGTGATTCCCTCGTTAAGCGCACCTGCGTGAAAAGTTTTAGCTCCTGCGGAACGTGAAAGTGACCAAAAACTTTTCACGCAGGTGCGCTTAACGAGGGTCACTTGGAAAACATGTTGGAACGCGGCCCCGAGGACTAGAGCTTGACACCTGTGACCTTTGACCATGACATTTCCCTAATAAAGTGGCCTGTTATTAGGTACACTTGATAATGGCGGTGTACCTAATGGAGTGTCCGTGTGATTCCCTCGTTAAGCGCACCTGCGTGAAAAGTTTCAGCTCCTGCGGAACGTGAAAGGAGCTAAAAGTTTTCACGCAGGTGCGCTTAACGAGGGTCACTTGGAAAACATGTTGGAACGCGGCCCCGAGGACTAGAGCTTGACACCTGTGACCTTTGACCATGATATTTCCCTAATAAAGTGGCCTGTTATTAGGTACACTTGAAAATGGCGGTGTACCTAATGGAGTGTCCGAGTGATTCCCTCGTTAAGCGCACCTGCGTGAAAAGTTTTAGCTCCTGCGGAACGTGAAAGTGACCAAAAAGTTTTCACGCAGGTGCGCTTAACGAGGGTCACTTGGAAAACATGTTGGAACGCGGCCCCGAGGACTAGAGCTTGACACCTGTGACCTTTGACCATGATATTTCCCTAATAAAGTGGCCTGTTATTAGGTACACTTGAAAATGGCGGTGTACCTAATGGAGTGTCCGAGTGATTCCCTCGTTAAGCGCACCTGCGTGAAAAGTTTTAGCTCCTGCGGAACGTGAAAGTGACCAAAAAGTTTTCACGCAGGTGCGCTTAACGAGGGTCACTTGGAAAACATGTTGGAACGCGGCCCCGAGGACTAGAGCTTGACGCCTGTGACCTTTGACCATGATATTTCCCTAATAAAGTGGCCTGCTATTAGGTACACTTGAAAATGGCGTGTACCTAATGGAGTGTCCGTGTGATTCCCTCGTTAAGCGCACCTGCGTGAAAAGTTTTAGCTCCTGCGGAACGTGAAAGTGACCAAAAAGTTTTCACGCAGGTGCGCTTAACGAGGGTCACTTGGAAAACATGTTGGAACGCGGCCCCGAGGATTAGAGCTTGACACCTGTGACCTTTGACCATGATATTTCCCTAATAAAATGGCCTGTTATTAGGTACACTTGAAAATGGTGGTGTACCTAATGGAGTGTCCGTGTGCTTCCCTCGTTAAGTGCACCTGCGTGAAAAGTTTTAGCTCCTGCAGAACGTGAAAGGAGCTAAAACTTTTCACGCAGGTGCGCTTAACGAGGGTCACTTGGAAAACATGTTGGAACGCGGCCCCGAGGACTGGAGCTTGAAACCTGTGATCTTTGACCATGATATTTCCCTAATAAAGTGGCCTGTGATTAGGTACACTTGAAAATGGCGGTGTACCTAATGGAGTGTCCGTGTGACGTCACAGATCAACCAGCCAATCAGAAAGTGGGGGTGAGGGTGGGTGTAGCACTTTTCACTTTCACTTAAGCTTTTTCCCTAATGAAGTGGCCTGTTATTAGGTGCACCTCATGGACACTTCAATAGGTACACTGCACGAGGTAAAAAATAAATAAATGAATAAATAAATAAGAAAGTATAGCGAACGTTTCGGTGAACGATTCTTACGAACCGATTCTAAAGATTCAGTTCACTTAAAAGAACTGGACTGCACATCACTCGTCCACAAGTCCAAGCGCTGCTGGGCTGGCGTGCCTCTGGACGACGTCACAACGGCGCCGCAGCGCGGCTAATTTTGCTCAGCCAGCAGATGGCAGCAGAGCTCAACGAGGCGACCTCTTCTCTTCTCCGTTTGTTTTGAATGGATTTAGGGAGAATCATGGACAAATATGGATGGACTCTCATCAGCATCTGCCACGCGCACTTTTTCATCAGCTGTTGGATCCCGTCAGAGTTTGTCTTGATCTGATTCTCACGCACCTCTGAATGCAATTTCAAAAAATAACAACAACTACCTCGGGCGAGGAACCACATGCTGCTTCACCACGTTGGCATTTCATGACATTGTTGCCACGTTGCCTACTACTTGGGTGTGACAGGTCAGCAGGCCTGATGCCGGCATCGCCGTTGCCATGGCAACACGCACTCAGACACACGCCCAGGAGTCGCCTGGGGCGTTTGATTGACAGATGGTATTTGGAGGAAGTCGGAGGGGGTGGCCAAAGACTGTGAGTAATAAATACGCAGTACAGGTTGAAACCTGACGTAACCTTTGCAACACCGATAACCCAATAAGAATCAATAATATGCAGTAGCAGCAGCAGCCCGCGCGACCTTTTGCGGCGACCTCCTCGAAGGACCGACCGACCGACCGACCGACCGACCGAGCGAGCGACAACAAGAGACGAAACACACAGAGAAGCACGTCAAACTTGAGAACCGCTCAAGAACAAAGTGTGTCAAGTTAAGGACCAAAGAATGAAAGCCTTACAAAACAATCAAGAGCCTACTTCCAGCACCAAGTCAAGAACTAAGATGAGACCGTTAAGACAAGGGGAGTCAAAGACACTTCAAGACTGGAGTTAGGGAGCACGTCAAGAACTTCACAAAGGACGTGGAGAAAAGCAAAAAGCAGGATACCTTTGCCGCCCCTCGCCATTAACTCCACCTCTTTGGATCCAAGTGTCGGACCAAATGAGACGGGAGGGTCGGACGGACAGACGGACGGACGGAGGACGGTGACGAGCCAAATGGATGGATGGATGGATGGATGGATGGATGGATGGATGGATGGATGGATGGATGGATGGATGGATGGATGGACGGACGGACGGACGGACGGATGGATGGTTGGACGGACGGATGGATGGACAGAGCAACTGGGACGAATGAAGGAAGTCAGGCTGGCTAACTACACCTGGAGGATGTCCGCTTTGTGCACCTGCAGCCAGAGCGCTCGCTCTGCTGCGCCGAGTAAAAGAGAGCGAGGGAGGGAGGAGGAGGAGGAGATGGGGGAGGAGAGGGAGCGCCCACTTGAGAGCCAAAGCCAGCAGCAACGGGAAGGAAAGGACAAGCGCAAATCCATTCCGGCTCTCTCCGATCTCCCACCCCAAGCTTCTGGAGGGATTCTAGTGGATCATGTTTGGCAAAGTCTCCGAGCTACAGGTGAGGGTGCCGGAGACGTGGAGGTAGAAAGGCGGCAAAAGGTACATTTGGAGACCTCCAACTGAAAGCATCTGGATGGAAGGAGGAGAACAGCAGGCGAGGATGAAGACTAGGAACGAGCAGTGAGTCGTCCGGCCGGCATCATGAACAAAGTCATCATGAGGCCAACGCGGCCACGTTTCCCGGAGCCTGGGCGGCCGGCCACAGCATGAGCCTGCGCGGTGGCGGCGCTGGCGGCGCTGGCAACGTGTCAGAGCTCATCTCTCAAAGCCGGCGGATCCCGGAGCCCCCGCACGGGTTCCGGACGGGCGACGCCAGCCGCGACGGCTGTCCTCACGTCGGGAACGGCTCCGGCGACCCCGGCTTCTGCCGGGACGAGGCGGGCAAAAATTGGGCGGCGCTGCTGATCCTGGCGGCCATCGGCATCACGGTGACGGGCAACATCCTGGTCATCCTGGCCGTGTCTTTGGAGAAGAAGCTCCAGAACGCAACCAACTACTTTTTGATGTCTCTGGCTGTGGCAGACATGCTCTTGGGCGTGTTGGTCATGCCGGTCTCCATGGTGACCGTCCTCTACGGTGAGCTGACATTGGGTGACTCATTCTGGTGGCTCGCGTGGCGTGGCGTGGCATCACACGTTTGCCAGCTCCACCATCCGATCCAAAGCCATCTTCGGAGGCAAACTTGAGCTTTTCGTCACGCCGTTACCTTTGCTGCCATCTTGTGGCATCTCTTCAGTATTGTAAATGTTGCGTCGCCTGTCACTCGCCCCCTGCTGAGTGACTCTCGGCAACTTTGATGGGGCCAACGGTCGCTGGCCTTCGGTTCAGAAAGAGCCCTTCCTTCCTTCCTTCCTTCCTTCCTTGCTTCCTTCCGCGTCTGCTTGTTGCGATCACAAAGTATGACCGCAGATCAATTCCTTCCGTTTTCTATCCTTTGCCAAACGGTTTCATCATTTGAACAATAAAGTGAAGGCCCACTTGAAGTGCTGCCATGGCAACACGCACGCCGCAATCTCTTGCACGTTGTTACGGCTGTTGACGAGCTGGCGGGCGAAGGCTTTCTGCGTTTGGCCGCGTTTGAGGCGCTCGCTTTTCCGCCGACTCCAAAACGTTCAACGACTCACTCGGGCGTTGGAATGGGAAGGCGTCCTTTCTTTGTCGTGCGGTCCTCGAGCATTTGTCCTCCCTCACTCCATTTGTCCGTGTGCCTCGTTCAGATTACGGCTGGCCTCTCCCGTCAGAGCTGTGTCCCGTGTGGATCTACCTGGACGTGCTGTTCTCCACGGCGTCCATCATGCACCTGTGCGCCATCTCGCTGGACCGCTACGTGGCCATCCGCAAGCCCATCCACCACAGCCGCTTCAACTCGCGCACCAAGGCCCGCGTCAAGATCGTGGCCGTGTGGAGCATCTCGGCCGGCGAGTGCTAGCGCGCATCCAGGCGTTGGTCGGGACACCCATCTGCGGTCGCACACGTGTTAGCATAACATCTGTTAGCGCAACTCCGAGACACGCGCATCCGTACGGTTGCCACGTGCGCGCGCTGGCTGAATGGGCGTCTGGTGCGCACAGATGCTTTTTATTTTTTCCTTCCCGAATACGCTTTGGTCACGTCGCGTCCACGTATGAATGACGGATTGGGTCATCATCGGCAAGAATTTCTTTTGTTGGCCGAACAGCAACAACTGAATGACACAAGAGCCGCTAATGGCTAGCGTCGGCTCGGTTGCCACGGCAACCGAGCAGACACTTGCCATGCTGCTTTCGCGCTTGCTCGCGCCAGCGCTAATATTGTTACTGTTCACACTGGTGTGTGTGCGAATGCGTGCGTGTGCGCGTGCGCAGCCTTTGTAGCAATCCAATTCAAGCGACAATAGCTCCTTTCCAAACAAAGTGAAGCAGATGTGGACAAAATGTTGAATCCCCCAAATCTGCATGACTTGGTCCAAAGTGTCCATGCAATTTTGCCCTGCTGGGCTTGTGGCTAACCACTTTGACTGGGTGTGCGCAGGCATCTCCACGCCCGTCCCGGTTCTGGGACTGCGCGACCCGTCCAAGGTGTTCAAGAACGGCAGCTGCCTGCTGACGGACGACGGCTTCGTGCTGGCCGGCTCCTTCGTGGCCTTCTTCGTGCCGCTCACCATTATGGTGGTCACCTACTTCCTGACCGTCCGGGCCCTGCGCGACGAGGCCACGCTGCGCTCGGGGCGGCCCAGGTGGGGCGCCGCCGCTGCCGCCGCCGTCACGCTGGGCTTCTTCTCGCAGGCCTCGCTATCCTCCCAGAAGCTGACGCGGCGGGAAGCCGGCGCCGCCCTCTTTGGGCGCCGGACCGCGCAGTCCATCAACAACGAGCAGAAGGCGTCCAAGGTGCTGGGCGTGGTCTTCTTCCTCTTTGTGGTCATGTGGTGCCCCTTCTTCATCACCAACGTGCTGGCGGCGGCGTGCGAGGCGCCGGCCTGCGACGACGCCCTGGTGGCGGGCCTGCTCAAGGTCTTTGTGTGGGTGGGCTACCTGTCGTCCGCCGTCAACCCGCTGGTGTACACGCTGTTCAACAAGACGTACCGCGCCGCCTTCCTGCGCTACCTGCGCTGCCGCTACGCGACGCCCGCCAACAAGCCGCTGCAGCTCATTCCGCTCAACACCATCCCCCCCATGGCCTACCCCTCCGTCGTCGGGGGCGGACGCAACCCAGGCCCGCTACCCGATTTCTCCCGACGACGGGGCCCGCAGACTGTAGACGAGGACGAAAGCTGCGTGTGAGCCCCAAACATTTCGAAATCTATTTGGGGAAATTAAAAGGACAAGGGAAAGAGGAAGAAAAAACGAGGACAACAAAGAACATGATCAAGAAAAGGCAAAAGTCCAGAAGAAGATTTCGAGCGAGTCAAGTGTGCACCGCTTGCGCAAAACACGCCTCAAAAGAGCCTGAGCGCCCCGATGCTTGCATGGGAGAGGAGAGCCTAAAAGGCAAGAGGGGCCGACCGGCCGGCCACGTGCTGGAGCTGGCAAAGAACCCTCACTGCAGTTGTCAAGGAGACCAAATGTGCTGCCTGCGATGACTCATGCGCCTCATTTTCGCCACGCTGCCATGTGACAAGGGATGACTGGAGGAAGGGGGGGGCCGACTTTTCAAAGCGTCGCCTAGCTCGCCCTGTGTCCCTCCATCACCTCCTCACGACGTCACAAACATCAACACGAAGAAGCCGGCAGCTTTTCTTTTCCCCCTCATCATCGTCGTCATCGTCATCATTTGGCCCTGGTTGCACTCATGTGCCCAATTTGGCTGTCAAAGCAGCACTTGAGCCAACAATGTTGGGGAGTGCGTGCGGCCAGCCGTTTTCATCTTCTACCAAAGGGGAACGTTGATATTCCATGAACGGCAGCGTTCATCCATTCGTCTTAGGCCTCGTCTTTCTTCCCCGTCAAATCTTGCAACTCTTCAATGAACCATTTATCTACTGATGTCAATTTTGTGATTATTATTTTTTTTTTTTTTTAAAGGAAGAGGGTAAAGAATTGTGGTTTGAAATCAATGGTTCTTTTTTTTTTTTCAGCTCTCAAATTGCATTTTGCGTCTGACACGCTGCTCGTTTGCGTTCCCACACTTGCACGCCTCCTCGTGTCCCGTCTTTATTTTTCGCAGAAGCAGAAATATCTTACAGAGGCAGAACGTCACTTTGCTTATTTACATGTCATCTTGCGTGACGGAAACAAAGAAAGACAAAGAGACAAATTCCCAAGTGGCGTGATGGCGGTGGAGGGGGGGGGGGGCAGGGGGAACATTGCGCTCACATCCTATCACCCCATCCGAGAACGTCGTCGAGGCGCAACGAGCGGTGGCCACATATGGCGTTGGCGCACGGCACCTTCCCGTTGCTACTGAAAGTTGGCAGATGTTGGAAATATTTCAAGTTGCCAAATAAATAAAGACATTGTGGGAAATAAAAGCGGCGACCGACACCACGACCCCTTTTTCAATATTGCAAACACCTTTTTGCCGAGACGGCGTTCGTTCAATCCAAGTAGAGAAAGATCCAGCCGGGAAGCGCAATTGCAGCGTTTGCTTGGAACAGACAAATGAAAGCGTTGCGGCCTCCCGCCCAATAAGGTGCCGTCTTTGAAGGCAAAGGACATTTCTCATTTCAGATCCCTCCCGCAGGGTAATTTAGCGTTGCGACAAGTCCATTTTTAGACTGGCGAGGGGCTTAAGCAGAAGTTCCATTACAGCAGCGGTGAATAATTCACCAGGAGGAGATGGGTGGCGAGAGCCGCCGCCGCCGCCACCGACACACCGGGGAGGAATCGAAAGACAAATGGGACCTTTAGCACAGAGCTAAATCGGAGCTAGCGCATAGCCTTCAAAGATGGCGCGACCGTTTATCAGTGTCAAGTAAGGGCTAGTGGCGTGGTCTTCCAGCCAAAATGCCTTCCGTGATCCTTTATCTTCATTGCAGCTGCTGTGTGTGAAGCTGCGTCCAGTGAGGAGCGCTAGTGCGGTGGAGTGTGTCAACACTGGCGGGGAGGGAGTGTGCGCATTAAACAGCCAGAAGAAAAGCTAAAGGGGTGGTGAAGGATGCCCGCCGCCATCAGGCCACAGAGAAGGGGGAGGGGCTACTTGGGGGTTGGTGTCCACATGAAGTCAAACAGGGAGTGCTTGCTTGTAGCATCAGATGGGAAGCTGGAAGGTAATGTCCACTTGCGCTTCCTTCGCCAGCGAAACGATTTCCGAAAGCCTCACCACCTGCCGACACATATGCGCGCGAGCTCGGTGCGGCCTTTCATCTCACATCTCGTACATGTCTGCGTGCGCACGTACCATTTTTGCAGCTTCGTCCAGGTCATCGCAGGCCAGGATTTTCAGCGGGCTGGCGGCAATCAGAGCTTTGGCGTCATCCACACGCGTGCCTAGTGAAGAGCGCCCGCCGGTTAGCGTGGAGCCAGCCCGCGTCATTTAACATAGACGTTGGGCACCTTGCAGTCGCACCACGATGGGGATCTTGAGGTCGAGGTCGCGGACGGCCATGATGATGCCCTGGGCGATGACGTCGCACCTCATGATGCCTCCGAAGATGTTGACCAAAATGGCCTGAACCTGCGGTAGCGGAAAGCCGTGGCCCTTGAGCGAGCGCCGCGGTGGGCGCCCGCCGCGCTTTGCGCCGGCCGCACCTTCCTGTCGGACGTGATGAGCTTGAAGGCCTCGGTGACCTGGTGGGCGGTGGCCCCGCCGCCCACGTCCAAGAAGTTGGCGGGCGTGCCCCCGTGCAGTTTGATGATGTCCATGGTGGCCATGGCCAGGCCGGCGCCGTTCACTAAATGACAAGAGCAAGTCAGCCCCGGCTAGCGGCAAGGAAATGAGCTTCCCGCGCTAGCAGCGAGGGACGGAGGGAGACAGGGAGGCTCCTGTTAGTTTGCCCCGAGCCACGTGTCCCACTTTCCAACGCACCCAGGCAGCCGATGGTTCCGTCCAAGCCGATGTAGTTGAGGTCGGCTTTGGCCGCCTGCCGGTCGCGCGGGTCCTCCTGGGTCCAGTCTTGTAGGTCAAACACCTTCTTCTGCCGGTAGGCGGCGTTGGAGTCAAAGTTGATCTTGGCATCCATGCACATGACTGCGGGCCCCAAACGCAAGAGCCTGATTGTCGCGTGCGCCTGGCTGCGCCTGGCTGCGCCCGGCTGTATGTGGGTGTCACGCGTACCAATGCCCGAGGAGTCCTCCACCATGGGGTTGATCTCCAGCATGGACGCGTCGTACTTGATGAAGACGTCGTAGAGCTTGATCATGTTCTCGGCCGCCTCCGTCTGCAGCGGCTGCGGAAAGCCCATCTTCTGCGCCACCTGCGGGCCCGCAACGCCGGCCGCTAATTACAATTTCTTACGCAAGACAAATTGTCGCGAGCCAAAACGGCAGCACCGAGGCGCAAGATTACAACCCTGTCATAGCCTTCCCAAAATCAGGAGGGCTTTTTTGCCTTGCAAATACAAAAGACGGGAATGTTAGGTAAAGCCCACCTTGAGCGCCTGCTCCATCTTGATGCCCTCCACGATGTCGATGGGCTCCTTGACGATGGCGTCGGGGTTTTCCGCCGCCACGTCCTCGATGTTGACGCCCCCCTGCGAGCTGCCGATCAACACGGGGCCCTGCGGCAGAGGGCGGCTCAGCTACAAATGCGCACTGCGGCGTGAAGGCCGCCAGCTTCTTTTGTCCTTTTCCAAAAGTCCAATATTGGAGGGGTACTAGTCTGAATCTGGCCGGCAAGCTCCATTGGCAAGCTCTGTCATATGCTGCCATCTGGCGGTGCCCCTGAGCGCAAACTGCTTGTTGGTGGTCCGATCCGCTTGAGAAATATGTGGCTTGTGATTTATTTTCATTGTCATCAAATGTTCCAGTTGATGATCTAAAATGGACCTTTTTTTTGGGGGGGGATTTTCTAGCAACGAAACATTTCCTTTTGTCATCGGGGGAGATCAGACTTGGTCTCTTCTCATGCTGGCAGTTTTGTCGCGTGTGGGCCGTACCTGGAAGGACCTCTCCATGGTGATGGCGAAGTAGTACTCCCGGCGCGGGTAGCGCCGCTCGCAGATGAAGACCTGGTTGCAGATGCGACCCGCCTCGCCCGTCTGCTTGGTGTACAACTTGCGGCCAATCATCTGGGAGGAAATGTCCCGCGCCTCCTCGGGCCTGCCGCACGTGCACGCACGCCACCATTAAAAATAAGCCAGCGAGGCAGTGAGACGAGGGCGGGGGGGGGGGCTTACGAGTAGACGATCCGGACGCCTCCCTTCAGTCCGCCCTCGAACGTTCCTTTTCCTCGTCCGCCTGCCAGCACCTGAGCCTTCACCACCAGGTCTTTGGAACCTGCCATGCGCGCGCACGCACGCACACACGCACACACTTGTAAATAGCAACAGTGCAGCGTGGTCGAGAGATCTGAAAAAGTGGAACTTCATTTAAATGATACGCAACAATTATTCTCCCCAAAATGAATTTGTTTTGAACTTATTACATCTTATTTCCCTTGCAGACACTTTTTGCCTAAAATATAACCAAACAATAAGCATGTTGTTTTCCTATATTTTCTCAAAAATTCTAATCTTCGGTTCAACAAAAAAAGAACAAAATTGAAATTGGTTTTAAAATACGACTACAAATATGACAAACGCAAATGTTGTGCATTAACTGTGGGGAATAAAAATATGTGCTGGCATTTGTTGCGTCTCTGAGTCAAAACGACAGCACGGCTGAGGCCGCCAAGAGCCGGGCGCCATGTTTGGCTTTTTAAGACACACGCACGTGCTAACTTGCACGTTCACGTAGGTTGACGCTGATGATCCCGTGGGCTGAGCCGAATGAGTTTCCTTTTCTTGCACGGCAGAGGAGCCAACGCCGCAATTTGGTAGTTTTGCTTTCTCTGTACTGACCGATCTGCTTGGCAACGGCGTAGGCCTCGTCCGAGGAGCCGGCCACCATGCCGGCGGGGACCGCGATGCCGGCGTCCTTCAACAGGCCGAGGCTCATGTACTCATGGAGGGACAGGCTCCTCCGTTGCTGCTGCTGCTGCTGCTGACACGGCGCCGACGCGTGGCCTCCCAGCAGACCTGAAGAGCCCGCCAGAGCCTGGACACGCACACAGGGAACCGCTAACAACGAGGCGGGACCAAGGTTTCGTTACGAGCACGATTTTGCCAGAGGGGCGAGTGACGTACAGTATGATCGATCGCAGCAGTAACTGACTGTTTTCTTATTTAGCAATCATTTGTTGAAAAATAACAAGACGTAGTGCAATTAAAATGCAAATGTTTTCTTTGACATGATGAATAACTTCGATAAATCATTTGGATGAGAATATTGATCAAATTATTCTGAGAAGCATTATTTTCACCATAATGGTTACATAATTGTCTCAGGTTTTTTTCCGTTTCCAAATATATAATTAGCCTTCATTGTCCTTATTGACTCGTCACGATGCAAAATATTGTGGAAACTAAAATAATTATGATCGAAAGGGCGGACTTCCATCTTTACATGGGATCACAACTTGGCTTGTGGTGAATTCCAAAAGGTCATTTTTAAAAAAAACTTGTTTTTTTCTTTGTTTGCACAAAAAAATATTGAAGAGAAATGATACCGTAAATAAGAGGCATAAAAAAAGGGAGGTACCACACGCCCAGAAAAAAATACTTTGGACGTAATATTGAGGGGGGCGGTGTACGCTGCTGTATGCTAAAAGAGCAAAGCACCTGTGTGATCAATCCCGACAGTTGACAGTCCTTGTTGACGTTTACGACCATGAATGACGACATTCGCTGACTTGCGTTGGCTGTGCTGTGTTAAGCTATGCTAAGCTATGCTAAGCTAAGCTATGCTATGCTGCGGTGACACATTAAGCTCATGTGTATGGAGGACAGCGGTCCAGCTAACTAGCGAGAGGTCACCAGCATGCCAGCTCGCTGCGCACATCAAATGCCAACCAAAAGCAGACTTTCGTGCGGCTATTTAAGAGTTAAAGCTAACGCCGCACTGCTTAGCGAATAAAAGGAACTAGCAATGCGGCTAATGTCCGTTTGACCCTGTCACTTCAGTGGCTGCTGTGGCGGTCAAAGGAGGCCGTGGCGGCGAGACTCGAACGGCCGCCCGGCGACCGAAGCCTTCGCTCGCAGGTGCTTAAAAGCTCACCTTGGAAGCGGCGCTAAGAGCGCCTCTGGGCCCCGAGTTCCTCAGGCTTGCCGTCAAGCGGCCGCAGATCAGGGACGTCGCCATGTCTGCTTGTCAGGGGATGCCTGGTCGTGCGCATGCGCAGGACACGGCCAATTCTCACGAGTGCCGCGTTCTATGACGTAGGACCCGCTGAAAATGCTCTTGAACCTGATCACTGAGGGAGGAGCTTCCTCTCGCTGTCGTGTTATGTTAGCACCTTCACCACAACCTGCAGGTGTATCCTGTAAACCATTTCAAATAATGGCCCATGAACCAGAAACGTTTTAAAACTAAGGAAACAAATTACTTAGTGTTCATAAAGGCATCGCGGCCATACAGCACGCAGTTCGTGAATCTTCACAGCCTTTACTCTCTTTTTGATCTTAACGTTTCTTCATCATGTCTTCGGAGTTGAGCTAAATTGGCACTACTCATACTTTAGGGGGTCACATAAAGTTCGTCACTCAATAGACCGTTTCATTTCCATCAACGTAGATAAATGATTTCCAAGTGCCCGTGAAGGAGACACACGTTCTGTCGGTCAGGAATTAGGTGCTTTGAAATAAGGAATACATTTATGTACTTTTAAAAACACTAATAAGACAAACAAACATTCAGTTGACTGACAAAGCCCATTCTTTTATTTATAAATCACAAAATAAACTCCTGTACAAAACACTAAACTGCAGACAAATGGCACAGTCCCACTCAAAACGTTTTATTTACAAACATGAATAAGAACATGACGCACGCACGCGCGCACGCACACACACACACACACGCACACACACACAGGTCTTTCAGTCCGAGTCGCTGCTGCTGCTGGAGGAGTCCGTGGACATGGCCTCCACGTCGTCCTCGTTCTCCTTGTTGTGCCCCGGCGGCTCGAGGCCAAAGTCACCGGCGTTGTGCGGCGGCAGCATGCCGGCCGACGACTCCGTCGACTGCCAGGGGTAATGCGGCGTCAGCACGTCTGCGCGTGGGGGACACGCAAGAGTTACAAACTGGCAAACAAGATAGGAGAAGGACGCCGATAGAAGGAGTACCTGGCAACCTCCCGGCGGCGAGGGCGTCGCCCGGCAGGTGTCCGTTGACGCCGTTGGTGGGCAGGTTGGCCATGTGGCCCAGTACGCCGCTGCGCATCTCCAGGTCTGTGGGGTACGGCCGCCGCGGGTCGCCTAAGAGAGCGCACGTTCTGTCCATTTCCACCTCGCTCTAACACATTTCATCTGGAATGGGCCAAGTTGGCCAAAGAACGGAATCCAAGAGCAAACCTGGGAGCCAGTTGAGCGGCGCACACACAGCGTTGCTGGCGCTGATCCTGTGCGCATACTTGATGAGCTCCTCGGACGATATGCTTCCTGCGGGGCCCAAAGCCAATCAGTCAATCAATTGATCAGTCAATCAATCAATCAATCAATCAATCAATCAATCTGCGGATGGGTCACTCGGGCGCACCTTTCTTGGCACGCTCGATGGATTTGAGCTTCTCCTTGGCTTGGTAAACGGCGGTCGCCTGACAACAGAGGGACACCGACCGGTGCGGTCACGAACGGAATTGCCAATGTGGCTTTGCGGCTCCGGATAACGCGTGCGTTTGGCGACGGCAGCGGCACGCACCAGGATGTGCTCAGCCTCCTTGAGCTGCTTCTGCAGCTGCTGGATGTCGCTGTCTCGCTTCTCCACCTCCTTCTCCAGCTGCTGCATCTCTTGGTGCACCTTGCCCTGCCGCTGGGCCACCTCCATCAGGTCCTGGAACTCGCGGTCGCGCTGCACCAGCAGCTCCAGGATCTGACCAGCAAAAGTCACAAATTCGATTTGTTGTCATTTTAGTGGCATTACGGAAGGAGGACAACAACCGGAGAACTGATAAGTCCAACTGAAAACTTCTCAGGTATGCGAGCTTTCAACGGGTCATGTGCGCTGAGGATGTCTGCAGGTCGTGCCCGGTACCTGAGTGTCTTCGCCGGGCTGTGGGAGTTTCTGACTCCGGGACAGAGCCAACATCTCGATCAGCTCCCTGGAATGGAAAACAGGAGACGCATGGTCAGGAGAGATGAAAGAATGACGAGGTCGACAGAAGCAGCAAGCTAACTATTTCTAGACACCAACACAAAGTGGCGGGATGGAACTTTACCGAGACAAAACCTCCAAATCGTCCAAAACATTCAGTAGACGCTCTTTAGTCGGCTTCACCATCGCGGCGGTCGCCATGATAGCTCCCGCCACCCGTAACGGAAATGATGTAGGCGAAACGGAAGTGATGAGACGGAAACGACTTCGATTTGAACTCTAATTTCTTTTGAACTGCATTACAGTGATGTGGATTTGGGTTTAATTAGATGCTGCAATCATTCATTCCCATATCAAATAGAGAAAAATAAATTTGTAAACACCGCGCGTCAATGACGCAGTTCTCAAACACAAGCGAAGCTGGCAGGCAGGCAGGCAGGCAGGCAGGCAGGCAGGCAGGCAGGCAGGCAGGCAGGCAGGCAGGCAGGCAGGCAGGCAGGCAGGCAGGCAGGCAGGCAGGCAGGCAGGCAGGCAGGCAGGCAGGCAGGCAGGCAGGCAGGCAGGCAGGCAGGCAGGCAGGCAGGCAGGCAGGCGGGCGGGCTCTGCCTGCGCGACTGCGATGACATAACACGACATAAGAATTGGTTTTGTTGCATTCAGCGGACTTTAATATCCCAACAAACGATCAATCACTTGTATTGTGAGTTGTCCCATCCCAGCCGTACGTAGGGATTGTTTTTTGATCACGTATCGACACTCTACTCGATGAAAGGATGATGCGATGCGATGCGATACGTTATCACACTTTTGTGACGTCGCTATTACGTTGAAATAAGGTTTACGGTGAAAGGCAACCGGAAGCGTTGTGCCACATTCCCACCGCTTCCTCCCTCTCGCAACAAGCAGCTCCACTCACAGCCAAAGGGGAACGTCAAGTTGCCGCCCGCAACAACTTTTCTTTTCTGTCGCTACTTTCACTGGCGGCACTGTTATTAATACTATACATCGATTTTTTTCTGACCGCGTTGGACTTTAAAGCGATTCCGCGATGGTTAAAGTGTCTTTCAACTCAGCCTTGACGCTGAAAGAAATGAAGAAGGACACGGTGACGCTCCTTCCCGACCAGGACAAAGTGAGTGCGAGACGGAGAAGAGGGGAAAAAAAAAAAATGGCTAACGCAGCTTAAAACTTTAAGTCGACACTCAACTGACCGCTTGGCTTTGTAACATGCACTATGGCTTTCTTTTCTTTTTCTATACACCCCTCGATTATAGTTGATTCAAATGAACATGAGCGTTTTACGCTGTTTTGGTGAGTGTCTCGCGCGTCTGTTCAATTCGGATTTCCTTATTGACATTTGGCGTTATTTCCCCCAATTTTGGCAAATTTCTTCTCGGGGTTTAAAGTCCGTATCTCATAACTGAGCAGCGAAGCTTGGCGAGGGTTTGCGCACTGCCCCAAAGTTGTTGTTGTTGTTTTTTGAGAGCGAGAGAGAGAGAAAGAGAAAGAAACATGACCCCCCACCCCCCTCGGTCATGTTTCGTTTAAGGTCGCAAACGGTGTTAATGGTCGTCGACAATTACTCAACATGGCTATGTGCGCAAATATTCTCGGTTCCGCTTTTTTGTGCACCAAACAAATGTCATTCCAAAATCAGGCCACGACTGCTGACTTGGTATCTTTGGTTTCCTGTCATGTTCGCTCTCTCAGTTTCCTGTCCTGGTCTCTCTTTTTCCTGCACTCTCTCTCACTCACTCGACCGATCGTGTTTGCGTCAGTTAGTCGTTTTGGTGAAAAAGAGGGTTGCTTATTTGTTGACAATAAAGCTGCACTTGATGACTTCTTGATATGGATGGGCACAATCATCGCCTCGCCTCGCCTCACCACGCCAGCCACCCTTATCACAACTTTGTTAGCGTGTATCCTGCTATGTGATGTCGTAAACACGGGATGTCCTGTTCTTTGTTTCGAAGTTGGTTTTCTCATAAAGAGAAAAAACAGGTCAAGGTAATCTGGCGTGGCGTGAGCCTTCTGACGACGGGGTGACTTGAGAAAAGCTGCTTTATCTTAAATGTGGACAAATTGCACTTATGTGGGAAAGCAGAGCGAGTACTGACAGGCAAAATGGGAAGCGCTCGTTCATTTCTGCTCAAGGCACTTTGGGCAAAGTTGTCGTCGCCGCCGCCGCCGCCAAATGGATTAGCCCATGTGCGTGGCTTCCTATTTTCTGCCGCTCGTGCTGGACCAGCTGCTCTGGTGGTGCTTAACCAAAGTGGCTTTAAGACTTGGAAGCAGGCCAGCGCAAAGGCAGGCAGGCAGGCAGGCAGGCAGGCAGGCAGGCAGCCACGCAGGCAGGCAGGCAGGCAGGCAGGCAGGCAGGCAGGCAGGCAGGCAGGCAGGCAGGCAGGCAGGCAGGCAGGCAGGCAGGCAGGCAGGCAGGCAGGCAGGCAGCCACGCAGGCAGGCAGGCAGGCAGGCAGGCAGGCAGGCAGGCAGGCAGGCAGGCGCCTTATCCGAGGTTGGATTTGGTCACTTGTTAGTTTGGCTGCCAATAAGATGCCTGCCACAAAGCAAAGAACACTTTGGAGGCCAGAGAAGAATTTTCAAAACGTTGCCATGGGCCTGGCGCACAAATGGACACGCGCGGCCACAAAGCATCTGGCCAAAGGACCGGATGAGCCGCTAATGGCTAGCCAGGAAACATGTGGCCACCCGCCGTTGCGCCGATAAATAGTTTTCCTCCGTCCTCTGGCGTTTAGGTGTCGAAAGGAGCCTCCGCCCCCTCGGGAGAAGCCAGTCGCAACTCGCAAAATGCCTTTGCTGTGAGTCAGCGGACACAACTCCAACATATGTCGGGCGTGGCGTGCGCCGGCCGGCCGGCCCCTTCCGGGCCTGTTTGTTGTCAAAAAGTGAAGTGTCAACAAGTCATCGCAGGAAGTCAATTTTGTCTCATTTTGGAGCGCCTTCATGCATACTCCCATCTTGTTGCCGGTCTCCCTCCCTTCCTCCCTAACTCCCTAACTCCCTCCCTCCCGGCAGGACGCTGAGGCGGCGATGGCAGCGGCAGGGCTCCTTCGCCGGCGGTCCCAAGCGTGGCGCTGGTGCCTGTGTCTGGGTCTGGCCCTCATGGTTTCGGGGATGCTGGTGGGCGGGGCCTACCTCTACCGCTACTACGTTCTGGAGGTGAGTGGCGGCGCGCGCGTGTCTTTGCGCACGGCCAGCCAGACGGCAAACGGAATGTGACAACGTTCAGGTTTTTTCCCCCCGGCAGGACAGCCAAGTGTTTGTGTGCGGGGTCAACTACCGCGAGGAGGACCTCAGCCTGATGGAACTGCAGCAGGTCAGCAAAGCAACCATTTGGTTGAAAGTTTGTGACTTCTGGAATTGAAGGCGCTAAAGCGAATCAGTGGGGATTTATTATGAGTTTGGAAGGTGGATTTTGAAAGACCAGAGTGGTTTTGAGCGCAGGTGGAGGCGGAGCTCTCCAAGCCTCTGAAGCAGCTGGAGGAGCAAATCCGGATTCTGGAGCGGGAGCAGGTGGCGCTCATCAACGTGCCCGTGCCCGACTTTGAGGACGGCGACCCGGCCGACATTGTGCACGACTTCCAGCGGGTGAGCCTCGCCCACCGCCGCCGCCTTGGTCGTAAGACGGCAGGCCCTGTGACCCGGGCTCTGTGCGTGCGTGTGTGCTCAGGGGCTGACGGCCTACCTGGACCTGAGCCTCAACAAGTGCTACGTGCTCCCGCTCAACACCTCGGTGGTGGTGCCGCCCAGGGACTTCCTGGAACTGCTGATCAACATCAAGGTGTCGCCGGCAGCGCTGGCCTTTCATCTGGCCAGCCTTGAAATTGCATGAATGGCATTTGTGGTTGAGCGCAGGCGGGCACCTACCTGCCGCAGTCGTACCTGGTGCACGAGGAGATGGTGGTGACGGAGCGGCTGGAGCACAGCGAGCAGCTGGGCGACTTCATCGGCAAGCTGTGCCGCGGCAAGCAGACCTTCAAGCTGCAGCGGCGCGAGCGCATCTTGGGTATGACATGAAAGGTGGCGGCGGCGGCGGCACAATCAGCAGCGTCCATTGCTCCACTCGTGCGTGCTCTTTTGTCCACAGGCATGCAGAAGCGCCAAGTTCTCAACTGCCGCAGGATTCGCCACTTTGAGAGCAAGTTTGTGGTGGAGACCTCCATCTGCCAGTTTTAAGCTGCCGCCGCTGCTGCCGCCCACTTTTCCATCTGTTCTTATTTCACGTGTTCCTTGAATGAAAACGTCAAGGCGCCGCCGGCACTACTTAAGCGTTGATTGCTTGACATTTGTGAGGGCACACCACGGATGCTGGGGCTTTTTTTTTTTTAACACACTTCCTGACTCGTTAACTGGACTTTTCTTTCCTGTTGGCTTTAAATTGATCAATTTGTTTGTGTGTGTGTTTTGGGGGGTTGAAATAAGTATGTAATCTTTGTACAGTTCAAAAGAAAAGAAAATAAATCGTTTAGCTGATGGTATTTTTTTGCGTCTCAAATGAAGAGCACACCGTCCGTCCAAAGATGAAAAAAAGGATACGCGTACGTAGTACGTAGAAGTGGCCACAAGGTGGCGGTACTGTCCTGTCTGAACGCTCACCAAGTTGCAGATTTTTCTTTTCGGGGCTCGTTGCAATGCAAAAAAAAATAAATAAATCCGACTCGTCGCTTCCCTCGAATGCAAACCGAACAAATGAACGAGACGACATTGGGAGCGAGCCGAGCCGATGGGTCGAAACAAGGAGCGGGTGCAAACGAAAGCCGGGCCAGTCGTGGACGGGCGGAAATTCGGGCTGCTCACAAGAATGAACAAGAGGACGACGACGCGTGCAAAACAGGAAAGCAATTCCAAAATAGATGGAGGGAAAACGTCAAGTCTATTTTGAAGTTAGAAGCAAGGAATCTTTTTTATTGAAATGTCAGCTGGACGCCTGTCACGAACTTTATTTTGGACGCGGTCCAAACTGCGAGCAGAGCCGGCGGGCGTTCGGGCAGGCGGCTGGTTTACTGCGAGCAGAACCGTTGGGCGGCTTGCTGTCTGCATCGCCACACACACACACGTCAAGTGCTTTCATTGTTCCAGCCGATGTCAGGAAACAATGGGGTGTTTTTTTTGGCGGAGTTTCCCATCCATTCGATGGGCGCGTCGACGACGACAACTCCAATCCTGCCAACTGTTGAGGGTGTCGCGATTGACGTTTGATTCGCCTTGCTGAAATTGAGATGGCTTTCGACTGGTGCAGAGCAGACGCGCTTCTTCGTTCGCACGTCAGAGCGCCAGTCCCCGGGAGCCCGGCCGCAGTATGCGCAGCGTCACCACGTGGCCGGCGGCTCTTCGGAACCACGGGTAGAACAACGCGTAGATCAAGGGGTTGGCGCACGAGTTGAAGTCAAACAGGTAGAGCAAATATTGCGCCGCCGACGATGAAAAGCTCAGCCCGCCCGCCAGAGAGTAGATGTAAAATGGACAAAAGCACATCAGGAAGACCAGGACCAGCACCCCGAGAGTCCTGGCCGCCTTCAGCTCCGACTTCTTGGCTCCGGAACGGCGCGCTTTGCCGCACGCGACCCGGGAGCGCGCGGCCCGCGCCTGAGACAGGGCCGCCGCAAACACGCACGAGTACAGAGCCACCATGGTGCAGAGGGGAAGGACGAAGGTCAGCAGGAGGTCCTGGAGCCCCGCCTCCAGATCCAGCTCGATCAAGCACTGGCCGTAGCAAGACTGGCTGGTCTTTTGCGGCCGGGCCAGCTGAGCCCTCAGAAGGACGCCGGTGTGCAGGACGGACAAAAGCCAGCAGAGACACACGCAGCCTTGAACTCGCCTCAGCGTCACCGCGAGGTTGTAACGCAGCGGGCGGCAGATGGCCACGTAGCGCTCGGCCGAGATCAGCACCATGTGCCCCACCGAGGCCGACGTCGCCGTGAAGGCCACGCAGTGGTATGCCAAGCAGGCCACGTCGCCCAAAGCCCAGCAGCCGGCGCTCACGTAGATCTCGCCCGGCCACACCAGCAGGCCCACCAGCAGGTCGGACACGGCCAGCGAGAGCAGGAGCAGGTTGGTGGGGCTGCGCAGACGCCTGTCACGAGAGGCGCAAGCAAATGACGCGCACGCACACACGCACGTCAGCACCCAACAGCGCATGGGGCCCACGCGCTCGGCCTGCGGGAAGAACGTGCCTGAAGTGGGAGATGGCCACCACCACCAGCAGGTTGAGCAGCACGGTGAGCAGGCAGACGGCCGGCAGCAGGACGGCCGGCAGCAGGACGCCCGGCAGCGACGGGGGCTTCCGGCACGACAGGTTGCCCAGCTGCGGGAAGCACGCCTCCCCCGGCTCCATGCTCGGCCCGCGTTGTGCGGCCACCTCCGGCCGGCCGCCGCGTTTATGCGCCCTGGCCCCTCCCTCCCTCCCTCGGTCGCTCGGTCGGGCAACTCCCACAGGATCAAAGTTGCTTCAAAGTATGACATCACGCTAAGCCATACAGTGGATTTGACACCCTTCTTTCTTTGCCTTGCGTGCGTGCGTGCTTTTACAATAGCAGGAGTTCGAAAAGAGGCAATTCGATTCAGGAGCTCGGCTGACCTTCTGACTTGGGCAATTCAAGACAAGAGTTGCCGTGGAGGAGAGGCCATCTTGTCAGAACGTTGGAGTCACTATGCCTTGGCCTTGCTTCAAGCTAGAGCAGGCAGCTACTGAGAGCTTTTGGCCTCCAAGCAGGTGCATCTCCATGAAGCCAAACACAAATTCCTCATCGGAGGCCATTTGGGATTTTGAAAAGTCCGAAAAGCAGAGCAAGCGGCCGTGTCCGGGATTGGCTCATTCTTCTCCATTCTTAACTTGCGCCATTGTCCCAAAGTCCTCGAGAACGTTTGGCAGCTCTTCTCGTGATCATAGATAGATCGATCTTTCTTGTCATTGTCACATGTACAACGAAATTAAAGATGACAATGGCCGCGGGCGGGGCTGAATTTTCAGACCTTTCGTCTTGAACATTTGTCATTTTCCCTTTGGCAAAAGCAGTCGAAAGGCCGCAAAGGTCGCTCGGTCGGTCGGCTCCGGGACGGTGGTGACGTCAGCCAGCGGATGAAGAATAACAAGCGTGTCGAGAGCCTCGCATGTTGTCTTCACACATCGCTCGCTAATGGGTTGAGGTGTGAAAAAACACGGGGCGCTTGGGGGAGGGAACCTCCACGGACGGACGTCCTCGCGGGAGGGACACCTCGCTGTCAGATGCCTTTCAAAGCATTGCATCAAAACATGTTTTGCCGCTGTTGCGTTTGTTTGTCCGTCCGTCCGTCCGTCCGGGCCGCTCAAATGCTGGAATCCCACTCGATTGTTTTGAATGACATTGCGGGAAAGGGCTCTTTTCAAGAAAAAGTGTAACAAATAACAACAACCACCAAAACCCATTTGTGCGTGGTGGTGACCTTTTTTTGACCTTTTGGGAGCCAAAGTCAGCAGCCAAAGCATGGCTTAGCAATGGCAACATTTTTGCCCATCTGGCTTCCCGCAAACTCCATGAAACTCGCCTTTGGCCTGTGACGCCATTTCAACTTTTTGCTTTTGCTGGGACATTTTCCTCGCCAACATCGGTAGCTAGCTTCTGTTGCGGTGTTGTCACCTTTCTTTCGGACCGTTGCCCGACACCGGGTGCCTCGGTGGCGCTTCGGCCTTGTTTGCGGGCTTGGGAAAGCAATAAAGCAGACTTTGACTTTTTGTCAGCGCGTCCGTGCGGTTTGTCGGCCGGCCGGCGTCTGCCAGCAAGAAAGGCATTTTCCAAATGGCCCCTTTTGAGGTCATGGATTCCAACGTTAAATACGGATGGCGCGTTTCTGGCCAGCTTGTTCTGTTGCCGGCGGCTACTCTGCCAGGACGCCGTGTAAAGCTGAGGCCACCCTCGGAGGTAGGACACAAAGCCCCCCAGGACGCCCCCATCCCCCCCCATTCCGGGTCAGGCCGCCGACCAATCAGAGGAGGAAGCGCCGCGCCGGCGAGGGGAGGGGCAAGTCAGCGGCGTAGACAAAGACGGCACCTCCGACCGCCGAGACTGGACAGGGAGAGCGCTGTTTGATGGAGCGCCAGGAGCTGTGCTTTCCACAGCTGGGCAACCTGTCGTGCCGGAAGCCCGAGTCCGGTTGGAGCCACGGTGTCTTTTGGACTCTTGTGCTCTACTCGGTCTGCACGCTGACCGTGGTGCTGAACCTGCTGGTCATCACCTCCATCGGCCACTTCAGGCAGGTGGCCTTTCCTTCTTAACCTTAGCTAAGGCTCTTTTTCATTTGCTTGCGCCTCTCGTGACAGGCGTCTGCGCAGCCCCACCAACCTGCTCCTGCTCTCGCTGGCCGTGTCCGACCTGCTGGTGGGCCTGCTGGTGTGGCCGGGCGAGATCTACCTGGAAAAATCCTGCTGGGCTTTGGGCGACGTGCTGTGTTCTCTGTACAACCTGGTCTCCTTCACGGTGACGTCGGCCTCGGTGGGCCACGTGGTGCTGGTGTCGGCCGAGCGCTACGTGGCCATCTGCCGCCCGCTGCGTTACAACCTTACGGTGACGGTCAAGCGAATTCAACTTTGTGTTTGTGTGTGCTGGTTCTGCTCTCTTCTGGTGAGCGGCGTGTTAATGAGGGAGGACCTGGCGCACCCCGGCCAGCACGCTTCTTGCCTCGGCCAGTGCCTCATTCATCTGGACTACGAGGCGGGCATTTTTGATCTGCTGGTGACGTTCGTCCTTCCTCTCAGCACCATTGTGCTTCTGTACTCGCGCGTGTTTGCGGCGGCCCTGTCTCAGGCGCGCTTTGCCGCGCGCTCCCGGGTCGCGTGCGGCAAAGCGCGCCCTTCCGGAGCCAAGAAGTCGGAGCTGAAGGCGGCCAGGACTCTGGGGGTCCTGGTCCTGGTCTTTCTGATGTGCTTCTGTCCGTACTACTGCGTCTTGCTGGCGGCCGACAGCTTGCCCACGTTTGTGCTCAACGCGTACTACCTCAACTCCTGCGTGAATCCCTTGATCTACGCGTGGTTCTACCCATGGTTCCGAGCGGCTGTCAAGCACCTGCTCACGTTGCGCGTGCTGCATCCGGGCTCCCGGGGGGGCCACGCGGCATAGAGTGGCGCCCGCCGGGCTTGCTTCTTGCCAGAACACAGCAAAGCTGAGACGCGGTCGTGCCACGCCGCAACTCTTCTCGCCCTTCTTTCCCGTGCGTCAAGTCGGCGGTGGCCCAAAACCTGGGCCTGTATACAGTATACGGCCCCACCTCCAGGACGCCCGCCCGCCCGCCGCTTCCTTCCCCCAGCTGAACCGCAACTGTAGCAGCGCCCCCGGCCGGCCAGCCAGCACCACCAGGCGGCGCTGAGAACTTTTGGCCACCAGTCAGTCACGCCGTGTCATGGCTTGGAGAGAGCAAATCTGCAAGTTCGGATCGGACCTGACTCTGGCCGCACTGAAACCGTCGACTTGCCACTCTATGCCAAGAAGAGGTTTGCGATTAAAAGGCAAAATATGTATGCTTGCATTGCAACTGTTCAACGACAATTAGAAGTGCAAATATTGAAACAGACTTATGAGAGTTCCTGATGATTTCACTTTATTATTGTAGTTTATTTTTATTCACAGCAAGTGACGACGACAACAATTAGAATGAACTTGTGCAACTCTGCAAGGAAGAATGGGCAACTATGACCTCCCCCAATCGAGGTGTGCAAGGTGACTTTTAACAAGCCTGTTATTAAAACTACTTTTGATTTTCTACTCATGAGAGACATGCCTACCAAATGTTCTCAAAGGTGCTGCTGCCTTCAGGGGCGGGGAACCGAGAGCACTCCGATGCTACAGTAATGAGATCTTCGAATTGTTGAAAGGACAAAAAATATTCAAGTTTGAAACTCAATCATATCTGCTGCGTCACAACAAGGACCGCGCTTGGTTCAATTTGAATGAAGCTTTCTCGGTTACCGTAGGCGGGCACGCCAGTGAGTTAGTTGACTGTGCAGCCAGCGAGCGAGCGACCTCTAGCGGTGGTGACGACTAATTGAGGATTGCAAACAATTTGAAGCTCTCTCTTATCCGGCGTTTACATGTAAATATGCAGGAGCATCATTAGGACACTTTCGTATTCATTTATTTATTTTTTTACCTCGTGTAGTGTATCTATTGAAGTGTCCTACCTAAAAACAGGCCACTTCATTCGGGAAAAAGCTTCACTGAAAGTGAAAAATGCCACCTCCTGATTGGCTGTTTGATCTGTGACGTCACTTGGACACTCCAATAGCTACACCGCTATTTTCAGGTGGAGCTAAACATTAGGGTGCCACCACAACTCCTGATTGGCTGTTTGACGTCACTCGGACACGCCATTAGGTACACCATCACTGGCCACACCTAATAACAGGCCATTGTATTTGTAAATGTGGGCAAATTTGAGTTGTCAAAATGAATTCAAGTCATTTTTGTTTTTCCGCATTCTGGTGGTTGGCAAACAAAAATCACAAGTCATGCAAAGTAGCGACAAACAAGATACAACGGATGTGACGTGGTGGGAAAACGTCACTTAACTCCAAGTGTGTTTCAACCAGTGACCGTGCGGTGAGGTTCATGACTGGGGAGGCACTGACGTCACCCCCCGGTCAAATTTGTCCGGCACCTAACCGTGTCACAAAAAAGGTTGGTCTAGAGTGGCTTATTCATTATTTCATTTGAACGATTTGAATTAAAATCCCATATCAGCAGTCTCCACACATCAAAACACTCAATAAAGCACATGGAATCAAGCACTTGTTTTCGAGTATCGTGCCGTTTGAAAAGACATGCTCTGAAGTCCCGTGTGTCGAATCCAACCTTTTCACTCCGGAGTTGCTCTTCCTTTACTGATGACCCCCGGCTTCGACCGAAAATCCATCGTTGGAAATCGTTTGGATAAGTCATTGCAAAACGGAAGGGGGGGGGGGGGGGGGGAACGAATGTAAAACGAAAGAAATGGACGACTGCTCCTCTGCTGTTGACCGTAAATTTGAAGTGGAGATCTCTTCTTCTACAGGTAGGCAGGCAGGCAGGCGCATGAAGCATCCCGGGATCACTAGCACCCCCTGCCATAAGGCTGGGGAACCTTTTTTTCCTTGCCTCCGTTGGGTCTCTTTTCAAAGCCGTTTTGTTCATCTAAACACAAGATATTATATACGTCAGCTTAACTAGGGAAATGAGTTGATATAGCCACAGTGTTTGAAGACTTAAACAGCGACGTAAAGACAGAGACTAGTTCAGTCTAACTGCATAGCCATAGCCATAGGCAGCCGTGTGATGGATGACGCAATCCTCAGAGGAGGCTAGGCAGGACGTTGGCTCCTCCGAGCGAGCGAATCGATCAAAATTCAGCGAGTTCAAAATGATACCAAACTACTGAAATGAAAAGGAAAATGACTTTATGATCAAAACAATTGAATTTGTTTTTCCCCTTTTCATGATGGCACGGCCTCGCTTGCCTCCTCTGACCGACCGACCGACCGACCGCACGTCCCTGGTTTCAAACATAAAAAGGTGGAAGCAAAAAATCGCAAGGTCAAAGATGACCATTTTTAATTTAAAAACAATGCAATTTGAAAGTGTCATCAGTTTTAATAGCGCATGGCAAGTGGTTTTCTGTCCTATTTGTGTGTACGGCTCGTTGCGATCCTCGAGCGGTCGCCCTCCGCACACATTTCTTCGTTTTTTTGGTAGCCGGTCGAAAGCTGCAGGCTCAACAAATCGTCCGTCAGCTAACGATAGCTGATTCCATCAAATCACAAAGTGAGCCCGACCCAACACGACAGACAGAACCCAACCCAATTCACCCACCGCCACCGAGTCCTGACCTCAACGCACCGGAACCCGATACTGCAAGAATGTGAAAGTTGGCACAAACATAAGACAGTGTGTCTGTCCCATTTGATTGGAACACAACCTGACATCAAGAAAACTCACACAAGAACCTGACCTGCTCACATCACCATTGGAGTCTAGAAAGTGACCCAACTACATGAGAACCAAAAGAAATGAGTGTGGGTGCACCTAAAAGCTCCGAAACGAGAAAATGGACAGACAAAAAAAGCAAGCTCCAAAAGAAGAAAAGCTCCAAAACAATGACTGCCCGCTTTTGCGGTCCTGAGCATTTGGCGGGTCGGGTGACGCCAATTCATGACACCAGTGTGAGCACAACCCAGCGGAAAGAAACACGGACATGCGTGCTGAAAATGGAGTAGAAAAAAGGTCCGACGGCAAAGGCGTCAGATGGCAAAGTCGTCCGACGCGGCCGAGGCGGGGCTGAAGGCGGAGCTCCGGAGGGCGTCCAGGCAGTGGACCAGGAGCAGGGTCCCGCTCAGGTGCTTCCAGCGCTTGGTGATGGGACTCTTCATCCGGTCCAGGCCCACGTGGAGGTCCTGGATCACGTCCCGGTAGCTGTCGCCCATCTGAGCCGCCCAAGTCACCAGGAAGTCGTATGCCGGCTTCCACATGGCCTGAGCCGCGACACGCGCACATGTTAGGGCTAGCAAAGAACGCCAGAGCAAGCGAGAGCAAGCAGGAGCGAGCGGGAGCAAGCCGGAGCAAGCCGGAGCAAGCACGAGTGCGGCATCACCTCGCTGTCCACCACGCCGTTCTTGTCACGGTGCGGCGCCTCGTAGGCGTCCATCTGCTGACGGGAAACCTTGGCCAGGCGCTCGGCCAACTCCCGCCAGCGTCCCGCCACCTCCACCGCCGTGGTCAGGAGCACAAAATCCATCACCAGGCGGGCTACCAGGCCTTGGCAGTCCAGCTTCAGAAGGGCCTGAAACACACGACGAGAGGTTGACACGTCAAAGGCCAGTTTGCTCTGCTTTCCTAATAATAGAGCCTGGAGTGGATCAACTCCGAGGTAGCCTTTCTTAACGACTTTGCCTCAATTGTTGTGTTGAAAAAAATGCCAATTCCAAGAATCCTTTGGAAGTGGCCACTTCCCTCTCGTCTGATTGCTTCCTTGGCCTTTCTTTGATTCTTCTTCTTGTCGTCATTATTTTGCCATTCCGGCCCGCCGCGCCATTTGAGACGTCCCCGCCCGCCCGCCCGCCCTCCCGATTCCTCGCTATGCGTGATCTCTGACCCTTCCGTCGGACGGACTGTAATGACTTGGCCACCGTTCATTCCCGCAGAAAAGACCGAGGGGGGCGCAGGGTGGCTCGGGAATGAAATGAAAATGATCTACACGAGTAAGCTTCGGGAAGGTCAAGCGGGAGATTCCTCCTCAGGCTCTGGAATAAACTCTTATTGGGCCTGAACACAGATGGCGGGCGGGACTGCCTCGCTCGGCAACACTTTGCTTGCACTGCGCGCTTGTGACGCCCCGGGATACGCCTTAAAAGTCATCGGGACGTGGCGTTTGCCCTTTGACCCGAGCGCAAACGCCACTCGGCGACGAATGGGCAGTTTTCTGATTGCTCGAGACTTGGACTTGAGCTGGGGTTTCTTGTGTTTATTGAGAACAACGAGGCAGGAAACATCTGCCGGCCCCAGATAGCTCAGAAGCACACGGTCGCACCTGATCCTTCATCTTAAGTAACTTCTGGTCTGGACGGAGAGTCACGCTGCTGTAAAACCAAAATTTGCCACCACACTTTTGTGCTACTGCATCCAAGGACAAGTGACCGACCGACCGACCGACGCTAGACCGGGAAGGAAAAAGCCAGCGGAGCGCCCGCCCGCCCGCCCGCCAGCCAACCGGCAGCTCGGACACGGATGTGGGCGGCAAACACGTCCGAGGGCCTTTTTCCAGTGGGCCATTTGCGGGCTTACCGTGAGCAGCTCCTTCTGGAAGGACTTTCGCTCTTTGCTGTCCGTATTGTTGCAGTCTTCCTTCAGCTTCTCCAGAACGCAGGCCACCCTCTCCGGTTCGCTGTCCAGCTCGGCCCGGCAGAAGTGCGTCACGGGAAGGTTCTGGTACCCGAGGGCGTCGGCGAAGGCCCGCCAGTCGCCGATGTTCTCCATCAGGACGGTGCGGACCGAGGCGTAGATGTACGTGAGGAACTTGCAGGGCCTCAGAACCTGCTCCAGCAACAGGGAGGTGGTGAGCTCGGGCCCGCTAAAGGAAAGGGGCTGGACCTTTCCCATCAGCAGCACGTTTTTCGTGTGGACCAGTCCCACCCGGCCCTGGCAGTAGCCGATGTACCATTCTTTGGTCCACAACTGGCCCTTCAGCTTGACCTTCTCCTCACTCAGAAGCGCCACCACGTCTCCTTTCTTGTACTCCAGCAGATAGGTGTTCTTGGTCTGCCGGATGACCGTCTTGATCAGCTTTCCGAACCTGAGGTTGGCGACCCGGCGGTCGTGGAACACCGGGTACTTGGTGGCGACGGCGAGCGGAGACAGGATGATCTTGCCCACTTCCTTCTTCTTCAGGAAGCGCCGCTGCATGGACGTCTTGGGACCCGCCCTGGGCGGCGGCGTGGGCGTCTGAACGCAAAACTGGGCCAGTATGGCACCCCGCTCGTCTTTGACCTGGATCCTCAGGGTGAAGTCGGAAAAATCGGCGGCGGCGCTGTCGCGGCAACTGATCAGGTAGACCAGCCGGCTGACTTTGCCCAGTTTGATCTGGAAAGCCGGGATCACTTTGGCCTGCTCGCCGGCCTTCACCTCAAAGTTGGCCATGTTGGAGTAGACCCCGACGCGGAGGTCCCGGGGCCTGGACAGGACAAACTGGTGTTTGCCCCACAGCTGTAGCGCTACCGGTGGCGAGGACTGCGCCTGCTGCTTACCCGCCTGGCTCACCAGCAACGACTTGGGGGCGCAGTCGTGACCGAAGGCGGCCACCACCGTTTTGAAGGAGGGGTGGATGTGTTTGGGTCCGTACACCCCCAACGTCATCTTTTTGTCCACGTGATCCCACACGTTGCAGTCCGGAGACGAGGACTGGGACTGCACCACCGCGCAAATGTACATGCACGGCTCCAAGTTGTCCAGGGACACCCGAAGCGTGTCGCCGTACAGGAAAGTCTGCGAGACGGGGGCGTACGGCCCCTCTTTACAGTCGCTCCTGACGCACACCACCCGGGCGCTTTCCGCCTTCACCGCCACCGATACTTTCATGTCCAGCGCGATGCCGCTTTTGGTCTCCATGTTGCTGAGCTTGAGCTCCACCACCGGGCCAGAGATGGTGCAGCGATCGTTGTTCAGTTCCAGAGGCGGATCTAAGAGTGCTTTGATGGAGATCTGCTGGGTGTCTCCCTCGGCGACATGTCCCTCGGGGACGTGGACGCCGATGTCGGTGTCCGGGAGCCGCACGGCGCCTCCCGAGCTGTCCAGCCGGCAGACGATGTTGGTCTCCACCGGCTGCGTCTGACCCCAGCCGGGACTTTGGCCCAGAGAGTCCAAGTCGTGGCAGGACCTGGCCAGCTTGCGATGGGTAAGCCACGCTGTGCGGAAAGCCTCCCTGCTCTGAAACTGCTCCGGGGCCGGCGCTTTGAGGCCGCCGAAGAAACCGCCGCCGGACGTCGGAGGGTTGTCCGACTGGGCCTGCAGGACCGACATGTCGGACAAACTGTAGGAGCGCTTGCTTCTGAAAAAGGGGTTATCCCTGGCGAGCGGGTTGAAAACACTCCCGCCAGAGCCTGGGTTTGGCACGGACGGAGCGTCAAAGAGAAGAAGATCAGCAGACTTCTCGTTGTCGTTTTGGTCCAGCGGGTGGTTTTGAGGATCGCCGCGCAGGAACGGGTTGGTGGAGCTCTGCGCGCTGGCAAAAGGATTTCGGTGATGGAAAGCGGTAGGCGTCAGAATGACGCCGGCCCACTCTCCGAGCAGGTCCATTTCCGAAGCCGTCTCTTCCCTGGCGGCGTCGCCGCCGGCGCTGTCTATCATGCCGCTGTCGCTGAAGGAAGAGTCTCGGAGACCCACGGGCTCCACGTAAGCGGCCGGGATGTAGCCCATCTCCGTGTTGTTGTGGGCGTACCACCACTCGCCGCCCGACGTGTCCAGAACGTAGAGTCGGTCGCCTTTGGAGAACTTGAGCGTGGTGAAGCTGGACGGGCAGTAGTCCTTGATGGCCACCACCTCTCGGGCCGTGCCCAAGCAGGCGCCGGCGTCCAAGCGTAAGGCACTGGGAGAAGGCACTGGCAACACAAGAGGGGCGGGCGGGAGCGAGCGAGGCCGTCAGCTACGTCAAGAAATGCTGCGCATCTCACCAGAGCTCCATTCCAGCTTTTGCAATTTTTGGGCTTTGCAGCCATCAGCCTTATCTCAAACGGTTTTAAACTGTGGCTCAATTTATAGTTACGTACAAGTTAGTTTGCTCAAACAAGAACTTGTTTTGACTTGAATCAAAAAGATGAGAAAATGAAAAACACATACTCTGCCAAAAACTTGAAGCACGTTGTCCATGTTTGGGTGGAGCCCTGCTCATGCTTTTGCTAACGCTAATACGAATGCTAACGCTAATGCTGACTTTGACCCCGATGTCGTGACTCGAATGTCTAAAGCGAAAAGCACAAACCACCGGTGCGGCGCGGCGGCCTTAGCTTACCTTTGACATCAACGAGGCCGGACTCGGACACGCCGTCACCGAGGTCGATCAGCGTCCCCTCGGACCTGCAGCGAGGCAGCAAAGCGTTGCTATTGGCCGTGGTTCTGATTCGATGGGCGGCCATGACCGCAGCGGATTCACTGGTGGCAGAGCAAAGCGCAAAGACCGCATGAAATGAGTTGGAACAGTGGGCCTTCTCGGTGAGTCGTGGCGCCCGCCTCGTCACCAAACGCCATCGCTGGATTTTGCCACCTTAGGTGATTACGTTTTCCCCCCATGCATTTGCGGTAGGGAGCCACGCTCAGCAACGGCCGCAAAACGCCACAGAAAAGAGAAAGAGAGAGAGAGAGAGAGAGAGAGAGAGAGAGAGAGAGAGAGAGAGAGAGAGAGAGAAGAAAGTCCCTGGACCGGCATTTGGCAAATGTTCCCACTGTCCGTGCGCAGCGGGAGCAGACGCCCGTGTCTGTCGACGCCCATGTGCGCCTCGGCTCCGGTCGCCCCGGTGACGGCACATCTTCCTTTTCAAGACGGCCTTTCGGGGCACACTTGGGGCAACTTTTGATTCCTCTGCGCCGCATGATTGGCAGTCAAACAGTTGAGTGGAGTTGAGTGGCGGCAAATGGAGCCATTCTTTTCATTGCAAGTGTCATGTTTCCAAAATGTCATCCTTTTTTTCATCATAGCAGTAAAAGCGGCACACCCCCACCGCAGTAGTAGAAGCACCCCGCCAGTGAGGAAGCAGGAAGTGAGCGGCTGAGGAGGAAATGCCTTTGTGATGACAGTCTTGAGACCACTTGAAGGTAGATCCTCCCTCCCTCCCTCCCTCTCTTGCACTAGCGCCCACGTAGCCCGACAGCAAACACATGACCTGTCCTGCAAAAAGAACGTGACTCCAGCTCCAACTCAAAGTTGAACTGAAATCTGCACTTTGAGCGCCCCCTCTCTTGGAGGGATGGAATTACAACAAGCACTTGGCCAAGACGAACAACCACCCAAACAAATCTCGACTAACCCTAACCCCCTTTTCCAAAAAAGGCTTGTGCATTCCTTGGAAGAGTTTTGTTTTTAGGCCCTGACGGGAGCTTCCATTCCCAGGTGTGATTCGGAGATTGTGGGATCTGGACGGGAGGAATGCCAGGAATGTCAGTCCCTGGAATGACATCATGAATTATTTCGGAGGAGCTGGCAAAGCGATCGCCATGACGACCGCAGCCACGTTCCCACCGATTCATATTTTTCCAAACTAAGGATGACTGTTTTGGAACTGACTATTGTTTAGGGATGGCAAAAGACCACCACCACCACCACCACAACAAGAAAGCACCTGAGGGGCGATTGGGGGAATACAGTCTGGCTGTGCCCAGAGAAGGAAAATGCAACGGCCAGTCGGTGGGTGGTCACCGTTGTGCTTGGTCAGCCGGCAAAAGGCGCGCCGTCGGTGAGCAAACAAACATTTGCATGCGAGGTTGTCACATGCTCGCCGGCTGACACCAGCCCGTGACGCGGGTGCGGGGTCTACCCCGAGGGAGGGCGGGAGACGAGGCTCCGACCGGGCTTATCTAAGATCACGTGCGCTGACGGAAACAATGAAAGTCATTCAAGAAGCAACCCGAGACCTTTGCCCGGACCTCCACGCCGGGCCACGCTCCGCCTATGTCAGGCAGGCCCCCCAAAAAAGCGACTGCATTTTTTTCCTTCTTTTTCTCACACCACGCCAACTGGAGGTTGTGATTTCATGCCTTAAATGCACTTTTGCTTGAATCGAATCCATCTGTCTGCGATCCCGACTCGTTCTCCTCCGCGGTGTGAGAGCGTTTTCATCTGACAACATTGGAGTTAGCGTTCCAACAAATATGTTCTGCTTCTGCCTTCAGTGATCGTCTGAACTTACACTTACTTGGCTATCTTTTAATGGATTGAGACATCACTTCCAATGACAAAAACTCTTTTTCAGGTAGGTCAGTGTTTCCTTCACAGCACAGCCGTGGTAGCCACCAACCTTTCTGCTACTCTACTTTCTGTCACTGGTACTGATCTTGCCTACCATCAATTGTTTGCATGGCATGTATTTCATTCGACTTTGGTGGGTTCGGGTTTCCTTCTTCTTTTTTTACCAACTTATCATTTCTGTTTGAAAGCCATAAAAAGTGATTTAGCCCATAAAACGGATACATTGTAATTATTAGTTAATTATGGCAATTACCTTTGGTCAAATGCTTTCCTCCCACTCAACACGTAAAAACAGCAGAAAACATTGCCTTAGAATACAATCAATTTGCGATTTGAAGTGAATCATTGTAACAATGAATTGTAATCATTGATGAATTGCGTCTATCGGTTGCTTATTGAAGTCGGATCACTCGTGAATAATTCCCGTTTGTTTGCGCTCAAGCCCGAAGCTCGCTTGTTTTTGCTTGCTTTCCATGGCGAAGGCGGCATTCGGTGGCCCCCTGCTGGCCTGGAGTGAACGCGACGCGTTCCACTCCAAAGCATCTGGAAGCGACAACGCGTCCCGTTTCATCTCGGGAAATATCGATCTCCAATCAAGCTAATCGCGGATCGAACAAGGCCGGATGAGCCCGAGGAAGCCTTCGGAGCATCCGCGTTCTTCATCTCTATGGCAACCGCCGCGATCTTAACCTTCCGACACCGTGACGTGTTGGACGAGGAGTAGCCGAAGCTCGGCTCGGCTCGGCTCAGCTTCGGACCCGACTCGCTTCGGTAGCCACGACTACCCCACCACAAGTCAAAGTGCATCAAACAAAGTCCGTTTTTGGAAGTCTTCCTGCCTCCCCACTTTGCTGCCGGGCTGGCAAACTTTCCATGAATCCGTTAAACGCGCCGCCGCCACGACGACGGCGAGATGAAAAGGAAGAAGAAGAAGAAGAAGAAGAGAAAAAAAAAAGATGGCAGCTCACCGGCGAGCACGTAGCGTCGCGTCCCGCCAGCGAAGCCGCCGCCGACAACGCCGCCGTGGAGCTTCGCCTGTCGGTCTGCTTCTGCTGGAGTCTCCGCCGACGAGCGAGTGAGCGAGGGAGTGGGAGGGACCGGGGGTGGGGGGCGCCCGTCCGCCCGCCCGCCAGGCCAGCAGCGGCCAGCCCGGCTGATGTCACCCGGTAAGGGAGGAGGGGCTGAGGCCCTTCGAGGAGGAGGAGGAGGGGCGCGCGAGGCTCCCCGCAGGACGTCATCGGCACCGCCGCACGTAGAAAATGTGAAATGCTGTCGAAATGGAACATTAAACCATTTTGTTGCGATGTCCTCAAAAGCAGTCGCAGCAGCAATTGCTTGAAACTTGACACACGCCTCCACTTCTTTGCCAAGCGAGCAACCCGGCGGGCGGGCGGGCGTGCGGGGTCCTTGGACCTGTATCCTCCGTGGAGCGCGTCGAGCGTGGCCAATTTGGACGGGCTTGTTGCGAATTTGGTTGCTAGGGCAATAAGACGCGTTCACAATCCACTCGGGATGGATTCTTCGTTTTCCTCGTTTGTGGATCAGCAGCAGGCGTCGGTCGTCACGGTAACGGGAACCAGCCATCTTTTTATTTTTCAAAGCGCTCCTCGAGGGGGGAGGGCTCAAAATGACGCGCATCTTGTTGTTGGCGGCGTCGCTTCCAGCTGCGACCAAAGAAAGACAGGAAGCGTCCGAAACAAAAGAGGGAACGACAGTTCCCGGTTCGGCTCGTACTATCCGTCAGAAATGTTGATTGCAGATGCTTCTCCTTCTACTCGAGTGGGGCCCACAGAAAAGTGAGACTCCTTGAGAGGCTGAAATATCAACAGTAAAATGGTTGTCGATTGATTTGATGAACACGTCATGATGATTTCTTGCGCCTCTACTCTCAACTAAGACAATTGGTTTTGCTTTGAGCACATGGAAATGACTTCACAAGTGGCAAGAAAATCGGAATTGTTCAATAACCACAAGCAACAAACGATGTGCCTGCAAGACACCGTGATTTCACTGACTGAGCGTCCAGAAGTCGAGAGAGAGGCGGAGTCTTTGGCGTCGCCCTCCCTTTTTCGGCTGATTGACGCTCGTGGTGGTTTCGCATGTAGGCGCTCTACTGGCACCTGGTGGTCACGAACGCTGGTACAACTTTGCCTTGTGTGTGGAAGCGTTGGGAGTGTCACGACGTTTGCGCCATCTAATGAAGTGTCAGCTTGGCGGATGAGTGACGTCACGACCTTGTGAATCCGTTGAGAATGTTTATTTTGTTTGAACCTCAAAACATCTGTACCGCACACACACACACACACACAATGCTCACTTCATTGGCTTCAAAGTGTTTTTGAGAGGGTTGCCATGGCGATGCAATGATTGACAAAGATCCAAACAACACCGTCACGGCTCACTCATGCTAAGCTAGCTAGATAGCTAGCTCGATGGGCTAAATGCCTGCCGAGCATCCGACGTGGTGTCAAACGCATCGTTTGCGCAAGGAGCCGGGCGGTGCGAGGCCTTCAAGGTCAGTCGGAAAATAAAAGTTCCAAAGGTCCTTGACGCCTTACAATGTGTCGCCGTGGCCAGACGTCCGGCTTTCAGGCACTTTCCTGGTCCTCCTCTCCTGGCCCCGCCCCTGCAGCAGTCATTATGACATCACGTCAGACAGCCGGTGTGTCCGTCCGTCCGTCCCTGTTTAACTTACTCGATGCGCACGCGTGTATGGTGCGTGCAAGCGCGCGTGCTCTACCGTTGCGTCTGGAGTGGTCTTCAGATTGGATGTCGGATGACTTTTGCTCATGGTCGTCGTGGTTACGCGTTTCATCCGGTGGGCGGCGGGCCGAGCCCTGCGATTGGTCGTTTGAGCAGCTTTTGTTCTTGGACTCCGCCTCCTCTTGACCTTCTTGCTTCTTATCGGCCAATTCTGTCCACCCAACGAGAAGACACTTTGCATGTGTGTGACAGCGTATCGATGGGTGTGTGCCGGTGTGTTATCGAGCCCGCCTATGTATGTGCGTGCGCACGTGTGCCTTTGCTCGAGTTGACGTAGGATGCGTGGAGGATTCATACGTGTAAATGACGCTCATGCCGGGCGTACGCGTACCGTCCACGGAGAGCTCCTTCCACCTGTCCTTGTTCCTGCCGATGACATCGCTCAGGTGCTTCCTGAGCGCAGGCAGGTCAATGGCGCTCAGGGAAAAGTCCGTCTGGCGGTCATCGCGGCTGCCGTGGCGACCGCTGCCGCCGCCGCGTCTCTGGACGGACTCCACGGTGCCCGAGCCGCTGCCTGTCAGGCTGGACAGAGGCGCACATCAGCGGTTGCACGTCGGGAACATGGCCAGGCCAGGCTAGGCCAGGGCAGGGCAGGGCAGGCCAGGGCAGGGCTGCACCTGGGCCGTCGGTTTCCCGTCTCGCGGGCCTTCCTCTCCTCGTCCATCAGGGGGCCCATCACCTTCTCCGTCACGTCCACCAGGACGCCGAACGTCGGCTCCACGATGAAGTCGATAAAACCTGAGCGTCAATCCATTGGGTTAGCGTCGCCGGTCAGAGCCGGACGCAAACGGCCAGACGACGCCTGGGTGAGTGCGGGCGGGCGGGCGCTGGCTCGCTCACTTTCTTACCGATCTGCGACTGAGCAATCATGGTGGCTTTGCGGTCACAAAGAGGAGAAAAGGGAAGTCCCAGTTCCACTTCTTTGTCGCCCTGCCACACAAAACACCTGCTCAGGATGCGTGGCTGCCTCTGCCTCTGTGTGCGCCTGCGCCTGCGTGTGCGCCGGCCGACCTGTCTGAAGAATTCCTCCATGAGGCTGTGCGTCCAGCGGTAGTGCAGCGGCCAGCCTTTGGCGGGGTGGCTGATGTCGGCGGCGTGCAGCATCAGCGACAAGACCTTCACCTTGTCCACGCTGCGCACACACACAGAGAGAAAATCAAGCAAGGGGTGGGCCGGCGGGCGCTAGGGCGGGCGGGCTTTATTTGCTCGCTCGCTCGCGACATCGCCAGTGTGGTCGCACCTGTGCGACTGCGCAAGGGTGTTCCGCATGGTCTTGATCTGCTGGAAGTGACACGACATGTCCGTCGACATCACCATCTCGATGACCAGCGCGCGAAGCTCCCTGCGCACCACACACGCGCGATACGGTACGCGTTGGTGCGCTATTGTGTTGCACGCTAACCAACATCGCATGCACGCTTACCTCCAGTCGTCCTTGTTGAGGTTGACCAGGATGTTGGTGTCCTCCTCCGCCATCAGCCTGTAGGCGGCGCTCACGTGATGGTTCTCCAGAACCGAACGGTCGTTGTACAAGATGGCCACCTCCGACCTGGGCGCGCGCACGCACGCACGCACACACACGCCGGCTCGCGTGGCCACAAAAGACGACAAAAGACGAGTGCGCGCAAAATGGGGCCGGCGTACCTCGTGTGTATGTGGAAGTTGTTTGTGGTTCCCGTGTGCTCAAAGTCGTGAATGGCCGCTGCAAAAACCATGGCCAGGATTTCCAGCTCGCTCAGCCAGTGCTACACACACAGGACAGTCAATGGAGGTCATACGTGAGTGTGTGTGTGTGTGTGTGTGTGTTACCATGGTTCCAGTGTGCAGCATGAGGAAGTGCGCCGTCTGCGTGACATCGGCGGCGTGGACCAGGTTGTGGTAGGGGTTCTTGTGTTTGCTGTAGCCGTTCTCTAGAGCCTCCACAAACTGAACCAGCGCCGGCACCGGAATCTGGAGCACACGCAAATGTGACTACGCGGCCGCCGTCGCCTCGCTTGCTCGTGCCAAAAAACAATTGAAAGAAAGAAAACAATTGCATCCATTTTGTCTTCTGTTTATGAGCCGAGGTCAGCAAGCTCGCTCGCTCGCTCGGCACACTGCACGCACTCCACACATGAAGACGCACGCGTGTACCCTGAACCTGTTGATGAGGTCATAGCGCGTCAGGAGCTCGTAGACCAGAAACTTGAGGGCGTGCTCGCCCGTGCCCTCGTGAAGCAAAAAGACGTCAAAGGACCACTGGTCCACCTTCTACCAAAACAAAAATCAAGAGATGGCGTCAGGTCATGATCCCAATATCACAAATCCGATTCTCAATTTGAAAAGGTCATTTTTGTTACTTTGAGAGCGGCGATGGCCGTGGGCGGGTACGTCAGGCCGGCCATATTGGACGTCCGTCGATACATCCTGGAGTGGAACGCACAGAGAAGAAAACGATGCGGTGCCGTGCCATTGTCAGTTGCCACGGCAACCGGGCTGCAAACATACTGCACATTTCACGCGTCATTACACAGCGAGTGCCTTCCTTCCTTCCTTCCTTCCTTCCTTCCCCATCCTCTTTCACTTCCACTTTGAGGCCATTTGGTTGAAAATTGGTTCAGATGCTAACTAACCTCTCGACGAAGATCCCGGCCTGCACGGCGTGCACGATGCTCCTGAAGCGCGGCTTCTCCTCGGGGCGGCGCTTGGCTACGCCCATCTTGCGGCTGAAGGTGCACGCCAGCCAATCGCGGACCTCCCTGGGCACCGACTCGGCCGGCAGCTCGCTCAGATCGTCCTCGGGGTCCAGCAGACGTCTGGCGGCCGGCGAGAGCGCGCGTGAGAAACGTGCCGGTCGCTCAGGCGCGCGCGAGCCGGCCGACCGGGGATTCTGACTTGGTCTCGTCGGCGTAGACGGCATCCAGCATGGCGGCGGCCAGCTGCAGGTTCCGGCGCAGCTCGGCGAGGTCCAGCGCACCGCCGCCGTCCAACACCACCATGGCCGCTTTCAGCCTGCAAAGAAAAGCAAAGTGTGCGCTCAGCCCAATTTTAAAGCGGCCGGCCCAGCGACCCTACGCCAGAGTGGAGTGCCCAGAGGGTCGGCGGCTTTGGACCGTCGCAAAGGCGTCGTGCCGTTGTCACGGTGACAGAGCTGGATGGAATCTGCTTGAGTTTCCATGGCAACAAGGAGACATTTCCAAAGTCAAAATGAGCAACCATTTCTTACCTCTGTGATGTGCTTTTGTATTTCTGCCTGTGAAGACAAACAAAAGAAATGCTGTGCGTGAGCGAGGCCTGGATATGGACCTGCCGACCAAACAATCATTTGCTTGCCACAAGACGAGCGGGAAGGAGCCGCCATCACGCGTGGACTGTTCAAAAGGCACGGGACGCCAATCGGCGCATCGCACGTGTTGAACGAGTCTTGAAATAGTTTCCATTCTGTGTTTGCTTCGAAGTGGCTGACTTCTGCGGCACATTTGAAAGAAGAAAAAAAAAAAAGTGAGAGACGCCGCTTGAAACAAATGCGTCTCCCTCACTGTTTGTTTCTCACACGTTGATGTGAGCCAGTCAGTGTGTGTGTGTGTGTGTGTGTGTGTGTGTGTGCGTGTGCGTGTGCGTGTGCGCACGCGCGTGCAGCGAGAACGGGCGTCCTCAGCCTGTTGCATCTGTTTGTTTGATGAACGTCCAAAAAAAGACGACAAGATGGCAGGTGCGCCGAGCAAGATGCACCAACATGGCCGCCGCCGATGACCTCATCACTTACGCTGACCTCCGGCATGACGTGGAGCTCCCCGATGTTGGTTAGCTTTGTTCTGCTAAGCTGCCCCTGTCCTGTCCTGTGTCTTGTCTAGCTGGCCCCGCCTGCCTGCCTGCCTGCCTGCCTGCCTGCGTGGCTGCCTGCGTGGCTGCCTGCGTGGCTGCCTGCGTGGCCGCCTGCGTGGCTGCCTGCCTGCCTGCCTGCCTGCCTGCCTGCCTGCCTGCCTGCCTGCCTGCCTGCCTGCCTGCCTGCCTGCCTGCCTGCCTGCCTGCCTGCCTGCCTGCCTGCGTGGCTGCCTGCCTGCCTGCCTGCCTGCCTGCCTGCCTGCCTGCCTGCCTGCCTGCCTGCCTGCCTGCCTCGCAGAAAGCGTATCTGCAGCTCTACCGAATCCTTCCTGGATCTGCTCTGAATCTTGGACCTCAGTTGTAGTCGCTGGTGTCACAAATGCGTCTCCCGCGTAACTTTGTCTTTTGCGTGTAGCACCTGCGCTCGCTCGCTGGCTGGCTCGCTCCGCTGCCACGGCAAGCGCGCGGCCAGCTATGACATCACGGCGTGACATCATCAATCCCGCTCTTTACTTACATTCCTCTGAGGCGAGCGAGAACCTGACTGTTGTGGTTTTGCTCCAGAGGGTCCACAAAGCCCCGCTCCTCGTCCATCGGTTGCTCCTCTTCCTGCGCCGTCGCGTTCCTTTGCTCTTCCTCCTGCGGCAAGTCCCCTATTTGTTGCTGCTGCTCCTCTTCCTCCTCATTCTCCTGCATCTCCTCCGTGTGCTGCTCTCCTTCCAGCTCTCCCTCCTGCGGCATCTCCTTGAGCCCCCGCCTCTCCTCATGCTCTTGCCCCTCTGGCTCCATGCTGTGAGCCTCCTCCTGTTGCACCTCCTCCTGCGCCAGCGCCTTTATTTCTTGCGCCTCTTCTCCTTCATCCTCCACCTGCGCCTCCTCATTTTGCTCCAGCTGCTCCTCTGGCTGCACATCTTCCGCGCCCAGAGCCCGTCGGCCCTCCTCTCCGACTCGCCGGTGCTCCTCTCGGACGCCTTCCTCCTCGGTGGGTTGCGAGCGCTCCTGCCAGTCCTCCTCGGCTTTCATCTCCTCCTCCTTCGGCGGTGGCGGCAGGGCCTCCTCTTGGCCGTGGGCGTTCATGCGGGTGTGCGGGAGGAGGCGTAGAAGGAGGAGGAAGGGGAGTCCAGGAAGGAACGTCGGAAGTTCATCAACTTCCTGTCAGGGGACGGATGGACGGACGGATGGATGGACGGATCGCCACGACAACAAGGAGGCGGAGAGCAGGCGTTAAAGTTGACGGGCGGAAAGAAAGGAGGAGGGATCGGTGAGAAGAACCAGGAGCTGCGGACTTCGCACAGGTCTGGACGCACCCGAGTGTCGGACTCCTCGTCCAGGAACGTGTCGCCGTGGCAACGCGGGCAGGAAGCGCACGGCGGTGAGGACGGACAGCAAGAGAGAGAGAGGAGAGAAGAGAGAGGAGAGGGAGGAGAGAGAGAGAGAGAGAGAGAGAGAGAGAGAGAGAGAGAGAGAGAGAGAGAGTGAGGGGGTGGGCGGCAGCGGAGCACGGTGGACGGCGTTACTATGGCAACGCCAAAGCGGCCGTTTGCTAAGAGTGATGGAATCCTGCAGTCACTGTGGCATGCACTTGTCCTTCTTTCAGCTCTCCAACGTCCTTTCCTTCTTTTCTTTCTTCTTCTCACTTGTTCCTGCCTGCTTCCAGCCCTCCTTCAGTTCCTTTTCTCTTCCTCCACCTCGCCAAACTTCCTCCTGACCTGAGCTGAGCTGAGCTGACCTGACCTGAGCTGAGCTGAACTGACTCGGTCTTTCCAGCCTGCGTCCTCATCTGCTCTCTTTCCTCCCATATTTCACATGCACTCGCCCCCTTTGTTGCTTGCATCCTTCTCTCTCTCTCTCTCTCTCTCTCTCTCTCTCTCTCTCTCTCTCTCTCTCTCTCTCTCTCTCTCTCTCGCTCTCACTCCGTAATGGCTTCCTTCATCGTATTTGACAGCCCTGTCCCGTTCCGTCCCGTCCCGTCCCGTCCTGTCCACTTCCTCATTCCGTGCCTAAAGTGCTCTTTTCTCGGCTTGGCGCCTCCTCATGAAGGTCCCGTGGTGGCCCTTTCCATCCTTTCTTTTGACGTTTGAGAAGCTCGCGGCGCGCGGCGCAGGCACCTTGTCTGGAACTTTTTCTCTGGGCTGTGATTGGCCGGCACCGCATGGCCCCGCCTCCTCGCACCGCGCCTGCTCTTCCGCTTGCATCCGTGCCCTCCCATTGGCCGGAGAAGGTCACCTGCCGGAGACCACGTGTTTTTGAGCGAAACGGTCAAAATTGAAATGAAGAAAAAGGAAGCGTGCTGGCAATAATTAATCCTATTCTGAGACTTCTTTTGGGGCTCTTTTCATTTAGAATACTGGCACTTATTTTACGAGCATATCTACTTTTTTGGGGGAACGCTTTCATTGATATTCTCTGATGAGATTTTTTTTTTTCCCCCAATTTTGATTCCACAGCTATCCTCAATGATGTCCTTTTCTGTTTTACTGTGTAAGGAATCGTCGTGGCAACCGCAGGATGGCTCGGTCAGGCCGTTGATGACGCGTTAATTGCCGCTCTCCAATCAAGATTAGGTTAATTACGCTTCAGTCTGCGCGCGGGGCGGACTGCTCAAAGACGCACTTTGTGCGCACTTTGTGTTTGTTTATCGTCAAGCTCATTAAAAAAAGATGGACGGACGGACGGACGGGTCTAAAAATCGGCGACCCCACACGCGTTTAGGACGTGCACAAGCATCGAAGCCCGATAGGAGGCGCTATGATGAGATCTGACCTGTGCCGGCTGCAGCGGGGGCAGCCGTGACGTGCGTCTCGGGGTCCAGGCCGGAGCAGAACGATCCCATGGTCGAGCGGAGGTCAAGGTGGCGGCATATGCCGTCGAGACGCTTTAACGCTCGCTCTGAGCGTCACCGACGTTGTAGGACCTCAGTCGACCAAGGGGAGGAGGAGGAGGAGGAGGAGGAGGAAGAAGAGAAAGGGGGGGGGGGCGTGCTTGGGGCCATATTATGGGATGTGCTGCCAACAGGCACTTGGTAATCACGACTACAACGGCAACACGTGTCTGGAAATGTCTAGAGCTCATGACATATGCAAGCATCATTTGGAATTTCAACTTGCCGACACTTAGCGTTGAAATCAGCTCACTTGCGTTCAGTCAAACTCATTACCTTTTGTTTTGTCTCAATGGAATCAAATGAACATTTCATTCAATTGGATTGAATTTGAGTTCCAGATATATGTTCAGATATTATTTTACAATCTATTTCATTTGATTTTTGTGTAGGCCCTATTGAATGTGAACACATCATTTAACGTTTCAATTTCAGTTTCGTAGCGTTCATTTTTGGACCAACTTTGTTCATGATGACACATTTTATTTGATTTTCAATCTTTTTTTTGAAATCACAGAGAATAGACTGATGCCATCAGCTTGAATTTGGCATTCGGCCAATATTGCGCATGAATATGGATGAATGAATGAATCGACAGCAGGTTAAAGACGATGCCAAAAAAAGACCATGGACAAAAAGCGTTTTCCTTCACTGCTGGTCTTGGTCTTGGTTTTGATCTTGGTTTTGGTCTGCGTCCACGCTCCTGAGCTGGCGCACGAAACCCGGGTTGGGGCGCGCGGCAGGTCGGGCGGCAAGGACGCACGCCAGGGCCGAGTCGAAGGAGCGCCGCTCGCACGTCATCAGGTAGCCGATGGCCACGGCCGGCGCTCGCGACACGCCTGCGTTGCTGTGGACCAGCACCACGCCCTTCTGACACACAAGCGCAACCCCCATTGCTTAACGATGCGTGTGTATGTGTGTGCGCGTGCGTGCGTGCGTGCGTGCGTGCGTGCGTTGTTATGTTGGGGTGTCGTGTGATCTGCACACTCATCAATAAAAGAGCAAGCGGACGTCGGTGCATTATTGATGAGGGTCACATCACCTGTAAGCCGATGCAAGTGGGCCCTTGTGGAATAAAAACAAAGTCTTCCAAAGCCCTCAGGCAGCCACGCAGGCAGCCACGCAGGCAGCCACGCAGGCAGCCACCCAGGCAGCCACCCACGCAGGCAGCCACGCAGGCAGGCAGCCACGCAGGCAGGCAGCCACGCAGGCAGGCAGCCACGCAGGCAGGCAGCCACGCAGGCAGGCAGCCATGCAGGCAGCCACGCAGGCAGCCACGCAGGCAGCCACCCACGCAGGCAGCCACGCAGGCAGCCACGCAGGCAGGCAGCCACGCAGGCAGGCAGCCACGCAGGCAGGCAGCCATGCAGGCAGCCACGCAGGCAGCCACGCAGGCAGCCACGCAGGCAGGCAGCCACGCAGGCAGGCAGCCACGCAGGCAGCCACGCAGGCAGCCACGCAGGCAGCCACGCAGGCAGCCACGCAGGCAGGCAGCCACGCAGGCAGGCAGGCAGCCACGCAGGCAGGCAGCCACGCACGCATGCACACATTGCAAGTTGAACGCGTTTGGAAGAGCCGCCGTCGGGCGTTAGCGTTACCTCACGGCGCGCCTGCCGGATGAAGCGGCAGCATTCGTCCAGGTGCGGGAGGAGCGGGGCATCGGGCCGGTCCAGGATGCTCAGCGTCTTGTAGACAAAGAGGTCGGGAAAGGCCTCGTCCACCCCGAAGGCCACGTTCAGGATGTGAGACACCTGCGCCAGACAAACGGACGGACAGAGGGACACAGACGTCTCAGCGCCAAGCAGGTGGCGGCACCGCACGGCACGTGCACTCGCCTTGTGCTTCCTCAGCGTGTCAAAGTGGTGCGCTGCGTCCTGGCAACCTGCAGGCAAGCGGCCCGTTAGGTCACCTTGAGCCGCCGCCGCCGCCATACTTTTGGGGCGCGCTCTCACACTCAATTTGGGTTACGTCATCTTGACTTTGCAGTTGTTGCTTACTGCGTGCAACTCACCCAGCAGCAGGTCAGGTCGGATGGCGCCCACCTGGAGGTCCCAGGCGGTGTCGGGGACGTACCCCGGCGCCGTCTCCGGGGGGGCGGGCTCCTCCACCGTGGTCACCACGGAACCCTTCCAGGTCTCGATGATGCGGCGACCGCTCAGGGACGTCACGCGAGTGCACTGACGCTTGAGCCGCGCGCGCGAGAAACTCCTGATCTCCTCTGCCAAGGAGTGCATGGCCGCCGTGCGCGCAACTTCTGAAAGGAAGGCAGGGTCAGGCAGGCAGGCAGGCAGGCAGGCAGGCAGGCAGGCAGGCAGGCAGGCAGGCAGGCAGGCAGGCAGGCAGGCAGGCAGGCAGGCAGGCAGGCAGGCAGCCACGCAGGCAGGCAGGCAGCCACGCAGGCAGCCACGCAGGCAGGCAGGCAGCCACGCAGGCAGCCACGCAGGCAGGCAGGCAGGCAGGCAGGCAGCCACGCAGGCAGGCAGGCAGGCGCAAACATAAGGTGGCATAGCGACTGGAACGCAACGGCGCTCCCAGGCGTACCTCGCCGTTCTCGACCCTTTTGTCCCACTTGATGCTGATGGCCGTCAGCTGGAGAAACTCACTTGGCACGACCCACAGGTCAGAGATCACGTTAGCGAGAACAACCGTCGGAGGAAAGCGGACACGCGTCGTTCCTGAGGACACTCGCGTCAGTCTTTGGCTATAAAGTCCCACCCAGCAGCAGGCCACCGGAGCTTTTGGATTCGGCTGAGAGTCCTCCTCGGTACTTGTCCGCGGACCCGTTTGTGCCTCCGGCCGGGAGTAACACCGAGCCCGGAGGCGGCGCAAGTGACACCAGACGCCGCCGACACAAATGCCACATCAACACGAGAGACTCGGCCTGCTCAGGTATTCCTTCAACTCAAATTGAACTTGACAATCTTGGTCATGAAATGAACTCATGACGTTGGAAAAGCAAAATCAAGGCAAAATATGAAATGTGAAACGGATGCCAGGTCGCGAGAGTCACGGTCCGATTCTCGGTTCGAAAAATAAAAGATGAAAATAGATCAAGACATGCACGGATGGTGAGTGTCCACTGGAGGGCGCCACATCCTCACATTCTGACGGGAAACAAACGCGGAAAATGACCACGGCACGTGAACTGAGCTGAAGACAGACAGACAGACAGACAGAGACAGACAGGCAGGCAGGCAGGCAGGCAGGCAGGCAGGCAGGCAGGCAGGCAGACAGACAGACAGACAGGCAGGCAGGCAGCCACGCAGGTAGGCAGGCAGGCAGACGCACGCACGCCTGGAGCCGGCCGGATTCGTCTTGATGGCAATGTCGTGGTTGGCTGCATGGGGTCACTTTGGCATATTCCGGGCCTCAAGATTGTGTCGCAATCCGGTGCAATTGCGTCACAGCCCGTGTGCGTCCCCATCATGTCATTGTGCTGGACGAGGACGCGTTGCGACGTCACGTTTTGCAGGGCACTCGTTAGCTCGCTCGCACGCTCGTTTATAAACTGCGCCACATTTGCACCGCCTTTGTGTTCCTTGCTTCTCGGAGCGGCCTCTCGTGCGCGCGCACTCATGTTTGCGTTGGGAAACATTCCGCTTATTTCCAAGAAGGAAAGCAACTTTAGTGCCTTCAATTGGACCTTGCCACGTCCTCGGCGGGCACACATAGTCATAGTCATCTCAGCCACCCAAGTTGCGTACTTGCATCGTCCGAGGCGGAGAATGCCGACCATGTTGCTCAAATCTGCAAGAGGAAACAAAAAGAAGGCATGAAGGAAGGACGCTAGGCAAGGAGCAAAAAGTGCTGACGGCTGGCTCCCTTCTGCGTGTTGACGCATGAGTCAGAAAACCCAGCGTGCATGTGCGCCCGTGTGTGTGTGTGTGTGTGTGTGTTGGCACTAAGTCAAGCCAAACACTAGCCGCTGCCGCAACATCTGCCAAGCATTACCGCTATCGCGTGCGCGCACGCGCGCACTCTGCACTCGGTGAGAAGACAAACAGAGCGCAGGCGTTGACGCGCCGGGCTTCCTTGAACTATAAGGATGAGGCATGCCAGCAAGGTGGCAAGTGCGCTTCTCTCGACCGGGACACTTTGGGCCACTTCCAAATTGCTCGAATAAAGCAACAATACGGCTCGTGTGCGCTTGCTTCCCGCGTTTGATGGCACGGCCTTGGCTTTGCGCAATCGGAAGATTGCGTTGCGTTGCCGTGCCTGCAAGTGATCATTTGATACTTGGATCAATTGGTGACGCGCGCCGCTTACAGTAAGTAATCAATGACGTGACTAGTTTCATCTTCGGGAGGAGGAGGGGAGAGAAGGGGGGAGGAAGGAAGGAAGGAAGGAAGGAAGGAAGGAAGGAAGGAAGGAAGGAAGGAAGGAAGGAAGGAAGGAAGGAAGGAAGGTAGTTAGGGACGTGTAGCGGATGCTGGTGAAATGGGGCAAAGAAGACAAGCAGAGGGACAAGCGAGAGGAAAGCAGGTAGGGTGAGGAAAGGAGGGAAGGAAGAGGGCAGAGGTGAATGAGGGAGGAGGAAGAGGAGGGCTGAGGAGGAGTCGGATAGCGCGCGCCCCTCCCTCCCCTCCCTGGCTTGTATCCCGGGTGTGAGCAGACTGGCCGTCATTACAACAGGCAGTGAGCGGATAGTTGAGGACAAACTTGAGCTTGAGCAGCAGCAGCAGCAGCAGCAGCAGCAGCAGCACCAGCAGCACCACCAGCAGCACCACCAGCAGCACCAGCAACAGCAGCAGCACCACCAGCAGCAGCAGCAGCAGCAACAGGAGCCACTTGGCAGTCCCGAGTCGGCGCTCTCCGGCCATGTTGGCCTTGTTGGCGGCGCTGGCTGCCTGCTGCGCGCTGTGCCCGGCGCCGGCGGGAGCGGCGGCCTGCGAGCCGGTGCGGATCCCGCTGTGCCGCTCCATGCCCTGGAACATGACCAAGATGCCCAACCATCTGCACCACAGCACGCAGGACAACGCCGTGCTCGCCATCGAACAGTTCGAGGGACTGCTGGGTCAGTACGCCGTGCCGCGCTGCGCCTCGCTGACACTTCTCACTGTACACTTGAGGACGCTGCTTTCATCTGCAACGTCCACCTCCTAATGGTTGTCATCCTGGACTGCCTGTGCCTGGCCTGCATGCTTGCGTGGTTTCCGACGGCCACGCCCACGGCGCTCCCCCCCCCCCCCCCCCCCTCAGAGAAGGGCTTCCTTTCTCAGCATTGGCCAGCCTCCACCTCAACTTGTCCTCTTTTTGTCCTGGTTGCGGCTTGACGATACCATGTGTCCTGCTTTTGTGCGCTGGCGATTAGCCCGCCCGCTCGCCGGCACGTTTGCCACATTCCTGCGCTGCGCAAACACCGTCTTGTGTGGGTCCAAGCGTGGACGGCGCCAGCGCTTTCTTAACTCAGACTCAGCGGCCCGTCTGGCCGGCCTTGGAACATTTGGAGCGACTTCAAAGAGCCACAGAATACTTTGTTTGGTCACGTTGCTGGCTTTGAACATGCATGCACAGAGCGCTTGCTTGTGTCCGTCCGGATGTGGTCACTTCCAGATTGGTCACAAAAGGATGCAGGCACTACGCAGGGGGGGTCACAACTCGCAGCAGGACACGTGAACACAAATGGAGGCGCAACACACGTAGAAAGATGGACTGAAACGTGGTACTTACCTCCTGCAGGGACGGGCTGCAGCGCCGACCTGCTCTTCTTCCTGTGCGCCATGTACGCGCCCATCTGCACCATCGACTTCCAGCACGAGCCCATCAAGCCGTGCAAGGCGGTGTGCGAGCGCGCCCGGCGCGGCTGCGAGCCCGTCATGCGCCGCTACAACCACAGCTGGCCCGACAGCCTCCACTGCGGCGAGCTGCCCCTCTACGACCGCGGCGTCTGCATCTCGCCCGAGGCCATCGTCAAGGCCGACGCCGCCGGTCGGTACCGCCGCCCTGAAGTCGCAAAGACAAATAGAACATTCAAATGATTTGGACGAATAAAGGCATGTACGTTTACAACAACAGAGAATGAGCACAGGTTCCCCCCAAATCAAGTGCAAATACAAAAGAGCAATTCAAACGAAAGGGGAGCAAAAGATTTCAAATCAAAAAGCCATTTCATTCTTGCCAATTTGAACATGAAAGGTTTGTGTGTTTGCAGACCCGTCGTCCCAGGAAGCGGGCCGCTGCAGCCCAGGTCGCTTCAACAAGCCGCCGCAAAATGACTAACTTTGCTTTGCCATGGCATCGCAAAATCAATTGTTGCTGTGATTGACAGAGTCCAGTCCCGACTTCCCCTTGGATGCCAACAACCTTCACTGCAGGGACGCCGCCGGTAAGATCACGCATTTGGGGCGACGGGGGTCCCGGATAACGGCCACTCACTCTCCCGCCCGCCCGCCCGCGCCTTTAGATCGCTGCAAATGCAAGACAGTCAAGATGGGTCTGAAAAGCTACCTGAAGAACAACTACAACTACGGTGAGTACATCTGCAGCCAGCGCTGACCACTATTTGCTGGACGGAGGCCGTCATTGTGAGCGCGCATATGTGTGTGTGTGTGTGTGTGTGTGTGTGCGCGCGCGTCACGGTGGCAGTGATCCGCGCACGCGTGCGTGAGGTGCGCGCACGCGGCATGGAGCCGGCGGCGGCGGTGGTGGAGGTTCGCGAGGTCCTCAAGTCTTCGCTGGTGCGCATCCCGCGAGACACGCTGAGCCTTCACTACACGTCGTCGTGCCAGTGTCCGCCCCTCACGGCCGGAGACGAGTACCTCATCATGGGCTACGAGAACGAGGAGACGTCCAGGTGGGTGCACGCGTGCGTCTGGCTTGGTTTGACACCAGCGCGGCTCACGCGCTGAGGTGGGGGGCGGGGCCCGCATTGCAGGTTGCTGCTGATTGACGGCTCCGTGGCGCAGAAGTGGAAGGACAAGATGGGACGCAAAGTCAAGGTAGCGCACCCGTGCAAAGACAAAGGCTTCAACAAGCTGTGTACTATTTGTCCGGAGAATCTCCAACCCCACCATAGTCATGATCGATCGTTTACTAGACAACATCTGCCTTCCTTAATGGCTGCTCATCTTTGTGTGTGTGTGTGTGTGTGTAGCGTTGGGATCAGATCCTGCAGGGAAAAGCCAGAGCAGCTCAGCGCAGGAACCGCCACTGAGAGGAGAGCAACGCTGCGTGCGTGCGTGCGTGCGTGCGTGCATGTATGCGTGCGCGACTGTGTGCACGTGCCTGCGTGCGTGCGTTTATATTGCACTAGCACAGGTTGCTGAATGTACTTCACTTATCTTTGCACATTTTCTTTGGGTGGGTGGGTGTGTGTGCGTGCGTGCGTGCGAGGCTTCTTACCCTGGATCTTTTTTCTCGTCTGTGCCTTTTCACAAATGTTGTCGTGCTAAAAACAGAGCAAGAGAGCAAAGCCATGGGTTGAATCCTTATTTGGCAGCCTGAACAATATGACACAACAACAACAACAACAACAACAAAACACGACACACCTGGGCACGTTTCTCCTTTGTTTCTGAAACTGAAGAACCGCCGCAGGTCTTAAATTTCGCAAGACGATAGATGAGGTGGAAGACCCAATGAAGATAAAACCTTAAAAATAAAATAAAAAAGCTTTGGTTTGGAATCGCTGTCAGTTCCCACGATTGTCATTTGCCACCAATGTGGCGGATTCCAAATGGGTTCGCGGTCGGTTGCATATGTCGTTTGGGAAGCACAAACGGCTGTGACGAGGCCGGGAATGAAAAATGGCCTTTTGGCAAATTGAGCCAAGTCATTGCCGAACACATGCATGAGAACTGGGAAATAGAAAGATGGCGGGTTTGGGAGTTTTTGGATTCATGAGCGGCCGCAGGAAAACTGACGATGAAGCGTTATCCCAGGCCAGCCCAGCCCAGCCCAGCCCAGCCCAGCCCAGCCCAGGCCAGCCAAAGCTCCGAGCTTGTGTTTTGAGTTGAAGCTCGCATGCACACATCTCCCCCGCCTCCCTCCCTCCATTCGGCTTGCAAAACGCCAGCGTGCGAGTGTGCGAGCCAGTACGGGCTCAAGTCCAGCCGTTCCTACCGCCTTCATTTCCCATTCGCCCGCCCGCCGTGTTTTCTCAGCTGCGTCTTGGCCGCGCTGAGGAAGAGCAAATGTTTTTTAGTGCACGGGGATTTACGGCCATGCACGCCGCCTCCTCCTCCTCGTCGTCGTCATCCTTGCCATCGTCCTCGAACTCGCTCCAGCTTTTAGACGCGTGAGAACATTTTAGACATCAACATTGTGCTCTGCGACGTACTTGACGTGTTTGGAGGCCGGGGGGGACGATAGTTCTTAGTTCTTGGACACCGGAGGTGGATCGGAAGACACCACGTGAACTTGTGCACGGACGGATGGAGGATGCACGTGGGGCCGCCGTGCAGGCCTGTGGACGTCGGCCTTCAACACACGAACGCCTACTTGGAGACGATTTGATCCCAGCTGACACGCTCCACCACGTCGTTCCAGAGCAACGGCGCCCCCTGCTGGCCACGTGCTGACGGGGCAGCACACGCGGAAAGCAGGAAAAAACATTTGATGTAGCTTACATGCCAATGAATGATGTGTGGGGAAGACAACCATTTGCTTTTTCATGGGAAACCACCTTGCAAGGTCTTTGGGAGTCTTATCCTGAAGTTTCCTAAATTTCAAAGGCTTTTTGTTGAACGCATACAAGAATGTTTTTTTTTTTTTTTTTTTTTACACCCTTCATTCATTAACTTCATTCCTATGAAGTCAGCTCACCTGACGTGCCGCTTGCTCTTCTGTCGGTGCAACGCGACATCACGAGCGTGCAAAGATGGCAAAAGGAATAGTTGAGAATATTTTGGTTTTATTTGTGTTCAACTGGGAAAATTGCGCACATCAGTAATGAGCGTCTCTTAGTTTTAGCTCACAGAGTTAATAGCAACCACAGAGACGTACGTCCACGTTAAAAAAAACAAACTAAGACATGAAAACAAGGCAGAAGTCGGCCATAACAGAGTCCAGTGTGTCATCCGCGCACGCCTCGGTAGTGTTTGTGGCTCACCCGCTCCTTTCCGATCCGATCCCGTCCGTCAGAGTTCGTCCTGAGGGGACAAAGCCTGCGTCACGCCAGCCGGCCGGCAGTGTACGCCTTGTTTATGTGTCACCCTAATTCTATGGGCTTTCTTACTCTATGTTAGCATCAAGCTAACATGTTATTTGCTGCGCTCGACATTGGTCACAACGCCTGAAAGCAGCGAGCAGGAGAACGCCGCCGCCGCCGCCGCCGAGCTAACCCACCTTTCTGTTGTTGTGCCAGCGTGACGACGAGGCTCGCAGTCTCTGTCTGATGATGTCTGCTATTACCGTGGCGTCGCGGCTGTTGATGTTCTCGCCATCGTGCGGCCGCTGTGGACACACGCCTCACGGTTCATGTGCCGCCCACGCACGCGCTCGCTCACACGCGCGCGTGCGTGCGTGCGTGTACTCACCCTGTCGGTGTCCTGGCTCGGGTAGAAGCGTACCGTGGGGTAGGCGGCGATTCCGGCCGACTGACAGGTCTGATAATGAGCCTGGCAGTCAATCTTAGCGGCCCGGACTTCTCCTTTCAGGACCTGTCAATCACGCTGGCGATGAGACCACTTTCTTTTGGGTGGATAAGAAGATGGGGCGAGCGGAGACTCACCCGAGCCAGAACCTCAAACTCGGGGGAGAAGTGCTTGCAGGGTCCGCACCACGGGGCGTAGAAGTCCACCACCCAGGGGTCGCGAGCCTCCAGCAGCAGAGCGTCAAAGGAGCTTGGTGTCAGGTCCGACGATGCTCGGGGCAACGCGCTGGAAAGGGGCCCAAAGTGAACCGAGCGAGCTCTTTTGATTCTTGGAAGTTGTTTCTGCGCACCTACCTGAGCGCCCACCTTCGCAGCGTGTGCGCATCTCTGTGATAGCCACTATAACTCCTGCACAAAAAGCAACACGTGACGGGCAGGCTGGACGGGGCGGGGCGGGGCGGGGCGGCGTGTGATGTGATGTGGCGGCCGTGGCGCATACGTGTGGCGATAGGCCGTCCTCCCGCCGCCGGTGTACAAGCGCAGTTCAGGGTACGAGCGCACGTTTTGACTTTGGCAAAAGGACTGGAAGCGCTGGCAGTCCACGGAACCCACCAGAATATGGCCCGACACCATCTGCAAAAACACACAGACTGAGCGGAGCGAGCGTGCCTCGTGTCTTTCCGTCTGTGCGTGAACAGTACCCGTGCCATGCGTCTCCATTCGGGCAGCAGAGCCTGGCACGGACCGCACCAGGGTGCGGAAAAATCAATGGCCCAGATTTCACCCTGGCCTAAACCTTAAGGACAAAGTCGAGTGCGGAGGGGAAGACAACGGCAGGGAGTGAGGTAGGGAGAGACAAAACAAGCTACCCAATGCGGCGCGGCACAGCACGGCACTCACCAGTCACTTTCTCGGCAAAGCCGGACGGATCGAGAACCACCACGGACGGGTCGACCAGGTCCTGCGGGCGCACAAAACAAACGGGCGAGGGTGAAGGCGCTCTCGCGCCGACGGGGACGGGGTGCTCGCACCTGGACGAACTCCAGGATGCCGTCGGCCGAGTGTCGACCTTCGTAGCGGTGAACGGCCGAGCCGTTGAAGATGACGGTAGTGGGGTACGCACCGATGTTGTGCTGCCGACACAGATGGCGGATATTTAGTCAGTCATTCGTATTTAGGGCGGGCGGGACCGGCCTCACCGCGGAGCAGAGGTCCCGGTGGACGGTGCAGTCCAAGGTGCCGAACTTGAGCCGTCCCGCCAGCCGGATGGACGCTTTCCTCAACTCGGGAAGCAGAGTGCGACACGGCGGGCACCACTGTCGCAAAACAATCAAATACTGCTCAAAACAGCGGGCGGCGCCACCAGGCTCTCCCGGGACAAGGACTCACGGGAGCAAAGAAGTCCACCAGCCACGGCTGGCTGCCGCCGGACGGAAAGTTGTCGGGTCTCAGCGTGGTCACGTGAGCCCGCACGCTGTCCCGGGCAAAGGCCACCACGTTGTAGACGGCGTCCTTGCCTGCGGGCGGGGACAGATGAGCGGGCCGGGAGCCCCGTGCCGGGAGGACAAATGCCGAGCGACTGACCGTGATGGATCTCAAAGTCGTGGACTCCCAGGCCTTTGAAGACGGCCACGCAGGCTTTGTGGATGTGCAAGGAACGGCACAGCTGCGGGTCAGCGATGCAGTCCACCCGGCCCACCTAAACACACGAGCGAGCGAGGCGCTCAGATGCGGACGGCGGACGAGCGAGCGAGCGAGGCGGCTGGAAGGCGCAAGACCGGCCACCTGGATGTGGTCGTCGCGCAGGAAGGCCCGCAGCTTCTTGTACTCGTCGGCGTCTCGCCCGCGCTCTCCAAACGTGAACGCGATCAACCAGCGGTGGCGGGCCAGCTTGAACTGAGGAAGGAAAGAAAGAAAGAAAGAAAGAAAGAAAGAAAGAAAGAAAGAAAGAAAGAAAGAAAGAAAGAAAGAAAGAAAGAAAGAAAGAAAGAAAGAAAGGAGGATGGCGGGGTACAGGAAGTGACATCGAGCGGCAGCTTTCACGCAGGCAGCCACGCAGGCACATACGGTACGTGTACTTACGTGGAAGCTGTCTGCCGTGAGCAGCTGCAAGTCGGGCAGGCGGCGCAGGACCCGAGTGTAGATCTCCCTGCTGTCCAGAGTGTCGAGCCACTGCAAGCGCAAAACACGCTCGGGTCGTCGTGTCCGAGCTAAGACCACGCTGAGGCCATGCTCACCAGCACGCCGCCTTCCGTATCCAAAGCGCTTCCCGGCAGGAAGAGGGCAGTCGCTCCGCCGGTGACCTGCCCACAGCAAGCAGATGCTTTTCAGCTTTTGCGGAGCTCATTTTGATCACGTGACAAAGAGGAGTTTCACCTGGAAACTCTGGCAAAGTTGCGGCTGAGCGCCACAGTCCATCCAGCCCACCCTCACCAGGCCGTCCTGCGAAAACACACGTGTGCCTGTTGGTGCTTTTGGCCCTTTGTCTGGGCGTGCGTGCGTGCGGCAACCCTCACCAGCATGGCGGCCAACTTCTGTCGCGTCTCGCGCTCCAGACAATCTGTCAACGCGGCAGAGGCAGGCGCCTGGTCAGCGCGGGCTAAGCTAGCGGCTAGCGCGTAGCGCACCGGTTACCTCCCGTGTCGGCGCAGAAGGTGACCAGCCAGCTCAGGCCGGCGGCGAAGGCGCTCTCCATCTCTCCGAACACGTTTCCTGGCGACGACAGCCGTGCGGCGGCGGCCGTCAATGAACCGAGGGAAACGCCATGAGCAGCCGTTTGCTCACCTTGCTGCAGCTGCACATCGCTGGTCTTGATGAAGCGCATGCTGAAGGTCACCAGATTGTCTTTGAGGCGCTCGCCGTGGAACTTCTCCGCTTTCTGAGCGATGAGAGAAGAAGGTTACGGGCGGTGGACAAGAGGACCGGCAAAGTTGAGAGAAGAGCGTAAATGAGCAGCCTACGTGTCCCGCCGTGAAGATGTAGAGGCTGGGGTAGCTGCCGATGCCTTGGCGCCGACACAAGCCGTGCTCGTCGCCGCAGTTGACCGCCCCGATGCGAATGGCGCCCTCCATCTCCTTGGCAAACTCCCGCCACTGACACACGCACATGTTGCATGATCACTTGTGCGTGCGTGCGTGCGAAGGGGCGGGACGCGAACATTACCGTGGGAGCGAGCTGGTGGCAGTGTGAACAACGTGGCGAGTAAAAGTTGATGAACCAGATCTCCCCGGAATTCACCGCCGCCTCTGAAACACACACACGCCCATGTGCAAGCAACAATGATGACAAGTCAGTTCCGTCTCCAACTAAGAATGATTTGATGAGATTCTGTTGTTGTTTTTTTGAATGAATCAAAGTCAAATGAATGGGATCAAACCAAGGTGGGAGTCATGTCTGACTACATTGCTTCTTACCAAAGTCGCCAGTGTCCAGCGTGATGATCTCCAGGTCATCGTCGTAGATGCCTGACCAAAACAATTCAGGCTGGGTCACGACGGACGCTTTGGATTTTGACGGATGGCGCGGCGTCGACTCACCAAAGTCGTAGCGGTAGAAGTTCCAGCTCTCGTATCGCCCCCCTTGCGGCCGCTCCAGCCCCTTCTCGCCGTACTTGTCGTATTTCTCACGCAGGTCATCGTCCTTCAGGACCTCGTAGGCTCGGTTGATCTGCAGGAACTTGTCGTGGGCCTCCGCGTCTCCCTGTCCACACGGCGTTCGCTAAATGCTTTCAAGGAACCGCTCGGAATCCAAGCGCCAATTAAACACAATGACAGAGCAACTCAAAACGCCCTTGGAATTGAAACGCAGCCTAATTTAGTGACCCCCCCCAAAAAAAAAAAAACCGTCACTGCGCCAACTCAGCCTTGGCAGAAGCACTTGATCAAGAATGACCTTTAGGTTCCCTCCATCATTTCAAGAGCAGCTGCAGTTTCTCCCAATGTTTATTTCTCACCGGGTTCTTGTCGGGGTGCATGGTGAGCGCCAGTTTCTTGAAGGCCTGTCGGATCTGGCGCGTGTTGGCGTCCCTGCCCACCCCCAGCAGCTCGTAGTAGTCCCGGCCCGCCGCGTCGGTCCAGGCCGGCGGCAGGGCGGGGCCGAGGAGCAGCAGGGCCAGAAGGGCGGCGGCGGCGGGTCTCGGGGCCCGCGTCTCCGAGCATGAACAATTGCGACGCATGGGAGTGGTGACGCCGCCGTTGTGCGGTGCTGGCATCTTGGCTGCAATGGGAGCCAACTTTTTCATTCCCAGGAAATAGAGACAATGATGATTGGCAGAGGTTGGCTGTCACTGATGTTGTTTCTTCAATAGAAGGGATGACATGAGCCCGGATGTGACAGCATTGAACAGGTAGGTCCCTGTCAGGAAGCCATTCACTTTTGGTGTCCGTCACCATCTTTTACGTGTGTCTGGTCAACTGTTTGCCCAACTACGACCATCCAAGGATACAATTGAACACATTCAGCGCCCATGTCATCGTTATCGAGCGACTCACTACTGTTGCCTTTCAAATGAGCAAGACTGGCCAAAGTGAGCTAACAAGTGGAAACATCCAGGATGCGCCCGCTAACTAATTAGCTTGGCGGCTTGGTATTCCACCAATGCGTTTCGACGAAAGCCAAATCTATGGACGTCATTATACATTAGGTTTTTGCTGGGCGAGCTTACCTAAGGTGGAGCTTTATCGCCGCTGAGGTCTCCAACCTGGAAAAAGTCGCTCCTAAAGTTGGGAAGATCCTCCTGGTGGACAGCGGACGGACACACGGATCTCGCCGGTAGCAAGTTCACTGTAGCCACGCGCTTCGTTTTCCGTTTAGAGCCTTTCAAAATAAAATAGAAGCAGTTTGCCGAGAGTCGAGACCACCAGCAGACAGACCAATGTACGAGCGTGCAACATTTCTTCAATGACTGAACAAACGCGTTGCTTTTGGCAGCCAAATCTCATTTCTAGGCAAATACAATTGGTATAGTTTTACTTTGTTTCGACAGTCGACATTTTCCCGGTGACGCTCGTCTCAAATTTGATTTAAAAAAAAAGAAATCGTCATATTTTCTCACAGAAAATATGACGACCGCAATTTGATCTACGGACAAGTGAAAATTGACGCTGGTTTTTTCTCACGCCGTTGAGTCGTTCTCGAGCTTTTGTAGTGAAACGTGGAAGTGCGGTGAGTGCATGAACTGAACGAATCTTTTCAAATGGCGATTTCTTCCGGCTGGAGCACGGGCGAAAAGTGTGCACACCGACCGACCGACCCGCCTTCCAAACTCCGACCCATTAAGACCTGTTGCAATTTGGATTGAGGCTACTTTGTAGAAGACACTCGGGTGACAACGATCCGGCCCCGAAAGGCTTGTCACGTCTCGCGCTTTGACGCGTTTTGACGTGCCGCTAGCCGCGTTAGCTCGGCGTTAGCCCGCCCGGCGTCACTTCCGGCATTTGAAATCCGCGGCCCCAAACAGCCCAAAGTTGACCTAAGCCCTGATGGAGCTCCAAGGTAAGTCAGCTTAGAACATAAATCAACCATTTGCACACTCGTCCTTCTACCATTTCGTGAGTCGGAGTTGGTTAGCTTTAAGGAGACGCTATGCATTTTCTTCATCCTTTTAAAGAGCTCCCTGGCCCAGTGGGACGCTTTCGTCAAAGTGCTCCAAAGATCAAGAATTGCAGACCTAGTTTTGCAGCACGGAACCAATGTCACGCCTAAGCCACAAGCTAAGCAGAGCTGCAGTGTCGGTGCAGATTAGCAGTAGATTGTTTGGCAAATTTGCTTCTGACGATTGATGTATTGTCACGTGGGGCTCGCTCGCTCGCTCGCTCGCTCGTTTGTTTGGTCCCGGTCAGTCACAATTAGGTTTTCTCCACGGTTAGCGCTTGCCAATTCCACCCCGGCGAGAAATGAATGCGAGTGTGAATTGCGCGCGTGCTCACAGTGGGATCGGAGCCCATGACTCTGGGCTCCCCGACGTCCCCCAAGGCCGCCCACGGCGCTCAGTTCCTGCCGGGCTTCCTGATGGGCGACCCGCCCGCGCCCGCCAGTCCGCAGCCCCGCCCCTTCGGCGCGACCGCGTCTCTTCTGGAAAGCGCCGTCCTCAAAGGTGTGTGTGTACCTGTGACACAAACGCAACGAGAGGCTGAGCATGTGTGCGTGTGGCGCAGGAGGGTCCAGCCCGCAGCCGGTGGTCCCCACCCCCAAGGACAAGAGCGGCGCCCCGCCTGTGCGCAGCATCCACGATGGGCCGGTTACCGTGGCAACGCCCCTCCGCACGCCCCACAGACAGGTTGGCGGGCGACGAAGCAGCGCGCGCTTCCCTCCGCTCGCCATGGTGCTGCCTACCTAACCGCCGTGTGCAGTCTTTCCCCAGCATGTCGTCGCCGCCGTCTGCGCGCCAGGCGTCCACTCCAGGTACGTCGTCGTCGTTGGGCCACAATGTCGCCTGAGCGATGACGTCACCCGCGCCTTTCCAGGGCTGCCGACGTCGCTGTGCCTGTCCCCCGCTCAGGTGGATCCTTTCTACAGTCAGGGAGAAGCGCTGTCCTCTGAGGACCTTCTGGACCAGACCTGGGTCACCGTCTTTGGGTCTGCCAATATCGTATTCTTCTCAGAGGAAACTTGCTCCTATTTTCCCACTCCAATTTTGTGTGTGCGTGTGTGTGTCCCGTCAGCTTCCCGCCAGCTTCGGCCTCCTACATCTTGCTGCAGTTTGCTCAGTATGGAAACATCCTCAAGCACGTTGTAAGATGCACACACGCACGCAGGCAGGCACGCGGTGTAACTTGTGAGGTCATCATAATTGTGTGTGTGTGCGCGTGCGTGCAGATGGCCTCTCCCGGCAACTGGATGCATCTTCAGTACCAGTCGAGACTTCAGGCTCGTAAAGCCTTGTCCAAAGACGGAAAGGTCTTTGGGGACGCCATCATGGTGGGCGTCAAGCCCTGCATCGACAAGGTCGGCGCAAAAACCGCCCTCCCGCTTCTAACGCACCTTTCCTCTTTTTTGGCTTTGCCCCACTGAGCCACAAAGCAAAAGCAGTCGGTCCATTGATGAGAAATGTTTCGCAAATTGGAAAGGCTTATTCTTATGACTCGGATAGAACGCGGCTTGTGTCCTTTCATGTTCTGGAGCCGATGTACATGGCTTCCGCTCACGCGACCTTCTGCATGTTGTGTTTTGGGTGCCAGAGTGTGATGGACAGCGGCGAGGCAGCCGCCTCCCCTCTGGCCGCCCCCGCCCTCCCCTGCACTCCACGCTCGGCCATCAGACCGCTTAGTGCCACCTACAGGAACTCCCCCAGCGATTACCAGGTGAACATCGAACTGTGTGTGCGTATTTAAGTGCGCGTGTGCTAATGCAATTTGTGTAACTAACCAAGTGTGTGTGTGTGTGTGTAGGTGGTGACTGACAGACACACACCCAGAAAGGACGACAGCTTTGTGTCTAAGGCCATGGAGTATATGTTTGGATGGTGATGTCATCACTAGATGGATGTGTGCGTTTGTCACTTTTAGTGTCATTTTGTTAATGTTTCAATAAAGTTTGTACATGAGCTCATGCCGCAAGAGTGTTTGTTTGATGGCCACCAGAGGGGGCTGTTGACCGGTACATTTCAAAATAAACCCGTTCTCCAAACTCTTTTCATTTATGAAACCGTCACATATCTACAACCTACAGACCTTCTATTTCAGCTAACTACATGGCTTGGCATGAGTCGGACATTTAAAAGGCAAAAAAACGCGCGAAATAAATGAAACATGGCGAAATAACACGTATACAAACACAAAACGTACTTACCCATGGTAGAAGATCCAAAGTTCCAGAAATAATGTCCCAAAGGCAGATCACGAAAGGATGGCTATTGTTTACAAGTAGCTCGCTTTTGTTATCGCGTAAATTCAACTCTTCAACTTGCAAACAAACACTTCGCCCGTCTGCACAACAAGTGTGCATGTCATTTTTGAAGTATCTCATGGCTGCTGGTCTTTGAGCTCTGTTTTTGTGATTGGCTATTACAGCTAAAGACGTTGCGGCTACGTCACGTCCGGCGCGGCGTCACGTGACACACGACGTTTAAGGTGTTTTTTATTTTATTTTTTATTACACGACGTTTAAGTGTGACTGTGTCACCGTGGCAACGCCTCTGGTCACACCAGGAACGCAAGCGCTCCTCTGCATCGGACGTGTGGGAGCTTCCCCTAACAGACAGGAAGTGGTTCGGGCCGGGCTCTGATTGGATGTCAGCAATTTGACGCTTGACCCCAAACAGGAAGTGGCGACCTCTGACATCCTGTCATGCTTCCCTCCCGTGGCCTTGAGATTTTATCGCCATGGAAACGTTTTGCATCCTTCGCACACACAGACAACGCACACACGCACACACACGTGAACAAAGCAACTGTGTGTGTGTGTGTGTGTGTGTGTGTGTGTGTGTGTGTGTGTGTGTGATAAAGTTGATGACTGTCGGAGCGAAGACTTGTCCGCACTGGCGTGTGCATTGCTGACAGTTTGTGTTGTTTGCCAAATCAAGAGTTTTTTTATTCGTAGACGTGATGATTTGGTGTCAGTCTGCTGCTGCTGCTGCTTGTTAGCGTGGCACTGTGTGCTATGATCACGCTGATGCTAGTTCTTGAGCTGAGGTTGCGAGTAGCCTGAGCATGCTGGTTGTTAGCCGGAACATATTAGGCTAGTACTTAGTTTGAGGATGTTCTGTTTTGTTTTTAGCCCAGGAAATGTAAGCTGCATACTTGCTTGCTCCAGTTAGCCTGGTGATGCTAGTTGTGACGTGAACTAGTCAACAGGTTGAGGATGTCAGTTGCTGACCAGATGTTGCTAGTCGTCATCAGCGTGCGTTAGCATGTGCGTTAGCATGTGCGTATCTCATCCAGTATGCAAAGTATGCGCTCTGGTTAGCGTCAAGCTAACAAATGTTGTGGCATGTTGCTATCCACAAGAAGTCATCATGACTTCTTTTATGGTGTGCTCTGAGGGCCGTGTGTGTGTGCGTGTGTGTGTGTGTGTGCATGCGTGCGTGTGCGTATGTGCATATGTCTAAACGGCCTGATGTTTTTGTCAAAAATAAAATCGGCGTGTCCGATGATCCTCAAAGGCAGAAGTGAAATTTGCCAAAAGATCAATGTCATCTGCGTTTGCATGCCTTCAAATTGAACGAGTGTAAAACACAAGCACCAGAAGGCGCTACAACTGCTCATGGTGGCCAACCAGAAGGCAGATGAACGTCAGTCAGCAAAAGAAACGGATGCATGCGCTCAACGGACCGTTACAAGCAGCGCGTGCGCGCGTGTTTACAGAGAGCGAGATAGATAAGCAAGTCGCAAGCTCAGAGAGATAAAATTCAGGATGAGAAGCCCCTCCCAGCACACACGCACAAACCCCTACCTTCCTTTCACACTCAACACACATTCTCACATGGACACACACACACACACACATCGGTGGTCTGCATCTGATCAGACTAATCAGTGGTCAATAGATGTGAAAAGAGCAGGGACACAGCAGGTAGTACCTATTGGGATTCCTCAGATAAAAGACACACTCATGCGGTGGTAGTCAGATGACGCTGGTGGAGGTACTGGATGTGCTCGGCGGGGCTGCGGCTGTTGAGCAGGCCGTGCTACGGCAACTGCAATTGGACAAACCGCACAAAACTCACCAAGTATTGCCAGTAATCATGGTTTTCTCTTGTCTGTGTTTTCTCAAAGAACTAGCGCCGGGGCCGCATCATTGAAAAGCGCGGCCCCAGTGGATCTGGTAGCGACGGCGGGCGTGGCTTTGTAGCTCGCTAGCCGTTAGAATTGGCGCAGAAAGGCCAGCTCTGTGGATTTCTGTTCTGGTGTCTGCTGCAGCAAACAGGAGGCGTCGGTTTTGCGGCCGTACGAGCTCGAGCCCTGTTTGAGGTGCAGCCGGCCGGCCGGCCGGCGGCCCGGAATATTCCTTTGCCGTCAGCCCAACTGCAGGGCTTGCCTTGTGTTGGGCCAATCAAACATGTCCAGACAGCAACGTGCCTCGGGCCGGGCGACAAACGCGCCAGCGTCGGCACGACGGCCAGGAGACAAACGTTAGCTTGGCGCTAAGCGCTTTAGCTCGGACGTTGACGGAAACGCTCCCCCGCGGGATTGTCGCCGGTAAACAGGAAGTCAACAGGAAGTGAGCACCTCCCATGCGCCGCTCGCTTTCTGGCCTTCCCGTCTGGCACTGGTCGAGAAAACTCTTTTGACAACACACACACACACACACACACACACACATTTGACGTTTGGGAAATGGCCAGAGACGCTTTTGTGTCTGGCTTCCCGTCTGGCGCGCACTCGACACGTTGTTTACCTTGAAGTGCGCAAGCTGCACGTTTTGGTTTACAATCTCGCAACTTCCTGTCCGCCGTCTGCACTCATCTCATTCACACTGGCAACCGGAACCGAAGCGGGACCGGATGTCACTTCTCCTGACCTTGAGTTTCTTTCAAAGATGGAGAGCTGAACTCTTTTTATTTTTTAATGGGGAACAATGAAGAGTTTCACAAGACTTGGGCGAGCTGCTCGGTGTTGTTCGATTTCACTCTGAGTTACTTGACGGAGGCTTTGGGCATCTATTTTGGCCACTCTACTGAGTAGAACGTCACGCGTTTCTGGAGTGATTTTCAGATTTGAGTCAGGAGGATTTCTTAAGTTTTGGAGAGTCCACTCAATATTGGGCTATTCAATCCATTCAGCCCCAATGTAATGTCATGAGTGTTGTCTGCCATGTAATCAGATTACATCGACACGCTCGGCTGCGGAAGAGGAAATACCCGCGCGCATCCCGTCGGGGTGTGTGTGGTGTGTGTGTGGGGGGGCAGTTGGGCGCGCGGACGCGCAGCCGAAGGGTGGGATCGAGTCGAGCCTCCGCGCGCATTTCACTTCGACACACACACACGCGTGGAGTATCTGGCTCGTCGGGACCGGCAGAACTTTTTTGGTGTCCAAAAGCGAGAGGAAGCAAGGGAACCGGCTCACGTACGTCACGACAAGTAGCGGTAAGATGACGCGCAGGCGCGCGCGCGCATGTCGAGATGATCCCAATTGAGTTGGACTCGAGTTTTGGATATGACAAGAAAAATGTCTATTTTTAGCCCCATGTGAATCCGCAAGGGAAACATGTGACACCTCGGAATGGCTTGGGACTTTTTCCTTTCATTTGTATTGATTGATTTCAATTGGAGCACCTTCTCCAAGCTCCCCTGCCCAATGCTAGGTGACCCCAAGACGTACTCGTGTCCAGCTTGTGTCAATATTGGCCATTTTTGTTTCAGTAAAATCCAATTGGCCGTCCCATTAAATTGTGACCCCCCCCCCCCACCACCACCACCACCACGTGACACACGACAGCCATATCTGCTCACGGCGAAGCTTAATTAACAAAGTTAACTTTTGTGAAGGAAAAATGTTGACTTTTGGCAAGTCATTGTGAACTTCCGTTTCTTTGGCCTTCAGAATGCTGTTTTTGGGTCACATTTGTGGTACGGCGACGCGACGCAATGTGAGAAGCGGGGTGGAGCCCTTCAATCCATTGTTGTAGCTACTTGTTTGCAACCATGTTTTGGGACATCCTTCCAAGGACGCAAGTCATTTGGATGCTTAGCAGCAGGGTGTCGCTTTGGCTTGCGTTTGCGCTCACGTTAGCTTTGGCAGGTGCGCTTCTCTCAGCTCGCCTGTCATCTCCACTTGCTTGGCTCGCGTGGAGCCTTCCTCGTGTTGCCAACGCTGCGGGCGGGCGGGCGGGAGGCCTCCAAATTGGAAATCAACTGGGCTGTGGTTTGTCACGTCCTGCAGCCAGATGATAAGGCACGCCGTTGCCGCCGGACTGGTCCTGGCGGCGGCCCTGGTCCTGGTGCCGCTCCCCATCCAAGGCTACACCTTGGATGTGGATCAGGCGACGCTCTTCTCCGGCGCTCCCGCTTCCATGTTCGGCTACTCCGTGCTGCTCCACCGGCACGGCAAGCACAGCTGGTGAGCGGGAGTCTCCTTGCAGGGGGGGGGGGGGGGCTAATTTGCACGCTAACGCACGCCCTCCATGCGCGCCCACGTGCTAGGTTGGTGGCGGGAGCTCCGGTGGACAACTCGTCTTCGTCTGGGTCGTCTCCAGGCGGCGTCTATCGTTGCCTCATCGCGACAGATGAGCAAAAGTGCCAGCCCATGCCCGCCGGTAAGTGAGGTTTTTTTTCAATCGCGTCACGCCTGCGGAGGCTAACAGGCTTTTGCGCGCAGACGTGTCGCACTGCGGGAAGACGTGCCGGGCCGAGAGCGACCACCAGTGGTTGGGCGTCAGCCTGTCGCGAGCGGGAGGACACGTCCTGGTGGGTACCCGAGGAAGTTCCCTACCTTTCTAGGCTTCAGCCGAGAAATACCAAAGAAACATACGTAGTAGCCCTTTGCGCGTGCGTCTCTGCTGGAGCGCTAAAGACGGCAATTGGCATCTTCAAACGTTTCCCCAATCAACGAACATGGGCTGACAGTTTGTTTTTTGGGCGCAGGCGTGCGCCCACCGCTGGAAGAACGTCTTCTACTCCAGCGTGTACGGGGAGAACAAACTTCCGCACGGGGTTTGCTATCGCTATGATGACAAGCTGTCCCACGCGCAGGCCATCATCCCCTGCTACAAAGGTATGAAGAGACGCTCCAGCAAAACTGCGCTCGCCGCCGGTTGGCTTTGCTCGCCGCTTGACGTGCGTGCGTGCGTCTCGCAGACCACCAGAGGAAGTTTGGTTACGAGTACGGCTCCTGTCAGGCCGGGATGTCTAACCGGCTCTTTCAGGTGAGCGCAACAAAGGAAAAGACATTTGCTGTGACAAAATGATGAGCGCTGCAAAATGTTTGCATTTTTCATCTGATGTGGTCCCATGCGGCGGCGGCGGCGGCAGGACCTGATCATCATGGGCGCTCCGGGGACGTCGTACTGGACGGGTTCCGTGCTGGTCTACAACACTTCCGGCGGCGGCGTGTCCGTCTACCTGGACGACGACGACGCGGTGGGCTTCGGGAGCTACTTGGGTGAGAGAGCGAGCGAGCGAGCGCTTAATGTATGTTGAGCTGGGATCGGCACGCACGCCTTGCCTTTGAGAAGAGAAGCGCTTCAGATCACCGATGGATATTTTGGAGGTTTTTTCTAATGATTGATTCAAGTTGATGAAATGTTTCAGGCTACTCAGTGGACGCAGGCCACTTCCTGGATGCTGTGAGCTTGGAGGTGGTGGGAGGTGCCCCACAGTACAACCAGAGGGGAAAAGTAATGCAAACGTTCTTTACAATCCATCCATCTGTATCTACGTACGTATGTATCTTGTTTCTCTCCCAGGTGTTTGTCTTCTCAATGGACGGCCACATGCTACGCGTGCTAGCTCACGTGTCAGGAACAGAGGTGAGCGACCACTGCTTCATTTCAAAGAAGCTAGCTAGCTAGCTAGCCAACAGATAGAATACATGACATCTCTCTTTATACACATGGGCTGTCAGCGTAACAGCGGAGAATAACCACACCACACCACACCACAGCACACCACAGCACACATCAAGGCAAACTCCGACGGCTGGTGGTAACCACGCTGCTACAGCTAACCAAACAGGGATAATGTTACTAGCTGATCAAAAAAGCTAGGTGGCATTTACAAGCGATGCAAATGCTGTTCTTGTGTGCGTGTATAGCTGGGCTCCTATTTTGGCGCTAGCCTGCGTGCGGTGGACCTGAACGGCGACAACCTATCAGATCTCTTGGTGGGCGCTCCCATGGCAACGGGCGCTAGCAGGGAGGAGGGGCGCGTTCACGTCTTCCTCAACCAGGGCCAGGTGAGTTGGCCCGTCCGCCATTTTGTCACTCGACGCATGGTGTGATCACGCCGACGGATGACATGGTGCTAACCCAGGCCAAGCTAGTGGAGGCGGAGTTTCAGCTGAGCGGGGGCAATGCCCACGCCGCCCGATTTGGGGAGGCCATCGCGGACTTGGGAGACCTGGACGATGACGGTTACCCCGGTAACCATCTTGAACTCAAAGGGCTCGCCCTTATGTCGCCGTGCTGCCAGTGGCTCCGACGCTTTGCTAACTTTCCCTTGTGTAGAAGTGGCGGTCGGCGCCCCCCAGGAGGACGACCTCAAAGGGGCCGTGTACATCTACAACAGTGGAAATCGGGGCATCTCGCCAAAACCGTCACAGGTGCCCAACTTGTACATACGTACATATGCACGGATGAGGCGCTAACGCAAACAATGACGTCATCGTGCTGACAGAGAATCAGCGGGGCGGCGCTGGGTCGTGACCTGCGCATGTTCGGCCAATCGCTGAGCTCAGGCGTGGATGTCGACGACAACGGGTACCAAGGTAATACTGCGCTTCTGGACCGCCCTTTTCTTGTCGTATGACGTGTATGACGTATTACGTGCGCACGCACGCACGCACCCACGCACGCGTGTCTCCACAGACGTGGCCGTCGGCGCGTTCCTCTCCGACGCCGCCGTCGTTCTCAGGTAAACAAGAAACGAGACTTCGTTAGCCAAGGGGAAACGGAAAGTGCCGTTTACTGCAGGATTGTGCGCGGCGCAGGTCTCGTCCCGTCCTGCGGGTGACGGCCTCCCTCGTCCTGCCCGAGAACATTCGACAGCGGGCGACCGCCATCAACGTCACCGTCTGCTTCCGAGTCACCTCCAGACACTACAAAGGAGCCATCGGTTGGTTAGCGTTGGCTTAGCCTTTAGCAAAGACTTAGCAGCTACTGCTTGAGCTTAGTTAGCATTAAGATGGATAAGTGAGCGTAGCATAAATAGGCTAACCTTTGCACCCTTCATTCATGCTAAGCATTCAACAACGACTATTACCATAGGATAAGTAGGCTCACGGCTTTTGGTTAACAAGCGTTTTTGTTTTCTTGCACTAAGCGAAGCTTTTGTCAGCAGATCTTCAGTACAACCTGACTTCCGACCTCCTCCACCTTCCATCCTTCCCGCACCGTTTCTATTTCCACGGCAACGGCTCGTCCAATAGTACGAGGGCTCACGTGAGGGTGCGCCTGGGCCAGCTGGGCTGCACCAATCACGTTGCGCAGCGGAGGGTAAACGCTGCTCCGCTAACTGACTGTCGTTGGCATGATGATCACGCTGCTAGCTGTTAGCATGACAGACGTGGATGTTTCTTCCAACTGGAGTAAGCGTCCGCGCACGCGCTTGCAATTTGCTGACGTGGGCGCACGTTTGTCTACGCTCGCAGAAGGACACGCGCGACATTTTCACGCCGGTCCGATTCCAAGTTTCCTACAGCCTCCCGGACGGCGAGCCTCCCAAACACGCCGGCAAAGGCTTTGCGGCGCTCAGGCCCGTCCTGCAGAAGGTGACGGGCAGCCGCAATACCGTCAGCAATCAGGTCAGGGGAGCTAGCGCTAATACGGCCACCATCCCAGCGTCTGACGCCTTTGTGGTATCAGACGCTGTTCGCTCGCCGCTGTTTCCTGGCCAACTGCTCGACGGACGTGCGACTGGGCGCCGCGCTGGTCCTGCCGCCGTAAGGAACGGACGCGCCGTATCGCCGTTGCCGCGGAACCGGATGAAAACCTCCCGGACTGGGATGTGCGCAGGGGCGGCGGCGGCGGCGGCAGCTACTTTGCGCTGGGCGCCGGGCAAAGCGTGATGCTGAACACCAGCCTGGCGGTGGCCGGAGACGACGCCTTCCTGCCGCGTCTGACGCTGCGTTTCCACCGAGACCTTCACTACGTCAGAGTGGTCGACAACGTGAGAGGGCGCCAGCCCGACCGAGTGAGTCCTCCGTGGCGGCACCGCCCGGACTTGACCGTTACGCTCGCTCGCTCGCAGGAGGACAAGACGGTGAGCTGCGATGTGACGGAAGAAGCCAACGGCACCGAAGTCAGCTGCGGCTTCTCCGGCCACATCTTGCCGTCTGGCTCCCAGGCAAGCTTCCAACTGGCTCCATTGCGCCATCATTTCATTCCTCACTAAATGCCATCGCCGCGTCTTCCGCCAGGTGAACGTCAGCTTCCTGTTGGACGTGGACCGCCGCGCCGCGCCTGGCAACCTGCTCGTCCTGGCCCACGCCAGCAGGTGAGGGAAAGCCGTCTTTCTGACTCGCTCGCCGGCGGAACCGAGCGCGAGTCAGAGAGGCTAACACGTGGCGCGTCCTCAGCCAGAACCCGGAAAGCTCCGAGTATCTCCACGACAACAGCGTCTCCTTGCTACTTCCTCTCAAGTACGGCATCGACGTCAACGTCCACGGGTGAGGGGTCGGTCGTCGGTTCACTCGTCGCGATGCCGCTTCAAACAGATGAATGGCATTCACGGCGCGTTCATTTCCGTTGCCTAGTTTTGTGACTCCCACGTCCTTTGGGTTTGGGGACGAAGACGCGAAACCAGTCCAATGCTACTCGCAGACCTTCAACTACACTTACAAGGTCATCCGTCATTCAGCCTCGTTCACTCGTCGGCTTCAGCAATCGAGCTGCGTGTGCGTGCGTGCGTGCGCAGGTGGTGAATTCAGGTCCCAGCAAGGCAGTGGACACTTTGCTGGAGATTACGCTGCCAAAGCTGTTGACGCCGTACCCGCACCGCTTGCTGCAGGTGGTGGACTGGCAGGTAGCGGGCATCGCCGCGTCACACCCAGGCTCAAACTAGCCTCAGTTGTCATGCGCCGCCGCCGCCCGTGTTTGCAGTCATCGCAAGGCGCCTGCTCGCTCAGCCAAGCCACCGTTGCCGTCATCGACGACTGCGACGTCCCACGGGCCTCCTTTATCAAACAAATCATCTTCTTCTTCTCGTCCACCTCCACGCGCAACATGGTGAGTGCCCACGCGGCGGCGGCGGCGGCGGCGACACTACCCCCGCGTCTTCAACGACAACATTAGCCGCTAGCGCTGCTGCTGACGAGACGTGCGCCTGCCTGGGCCTAGTTCTGCGGGCGCGGCGACCCACTGTGCGAGCATCTGCTGTGTCGCCTGGGCCCCGTGGAGGCCGGTCAAGATGCCACCGTTGGGCTGCGAGTGCAACTCAACCCCGACGTCTTGCTGCAAGCGCCCGTGAGTGAGTCGCAACGGCGTGGGCACGCCGCGGGCACGCCGTTCATCGCTGCTTGTTTTAGGGTCGGCAGGGCGTGGTCAAGCTGGAGAGCAGGGCGCTGATATCATCGCCTAGGAATGACCAACACACCGTGCTCGAGCGGGAGCCAGCCGTGGCGCAGGTAGGCCACTCGCAGCCATGACGCGAGCCCGCCGGCGTGACGTCACGCTGTGCGCAGGTGCTGCTGGAAGGGCACTACAGCCAAAAACCTTCGGTGCCAATCAAGGTGTTGATCATCGTGCTCAGTTTGCTGGTGGGCCTGATGATCCTGGCGGCGCTCATTTGGTGCTTGTGGAAGGTGCGCTCGCTTTCCAAACCGAACCATCAATGTGTTTTCTCCTCTCCTAATCCTGAGCGCGCACGCTGGGCGCAGGCCGGTTTCTTCAAGCGCCACTCGCAGAAGAAGGAGGAAGAGGAGTTGAAGCGTGACAGCTGGGACTACGTCCCCAAACGCAGCAACCGGGAGAGCCGGTCCTAAGGACCAACGGCCGGGCCACTTTTGGAAGACGAGGGAGGGAGGGAGGAAAGCCAGACGGAGCCATGGCAAGTCTTTCCCGGCATCATCCGTCCTGTGACTTCCATCTCTTGCCCAGAGAGCCTCCCTGCTTGTTGAGTTGAGTCGAGTCGAGGACCTCCCGTTGAGCCACACTGGCCGGCCGGCGGCGTGGCAACTCACGGGTCGGATCCTCCGATCATTTCCAAATTGACACAAAAAAGAAAATGCGGCCTTCGGGGGACGTCCGCCGCCTGTCCGGCCCGCTGCCGCCACCTTTGCTTCTGTTCCAGCCAGCGCTTTCATTTGCCTGCTTCCCCTGCAGTGCGCTGCAAGCTTCCTTTCCTTTCCTTTCCTCCCTTCCTCCCTTCCTTCCTTCCTTCCCTCCTTCCTTCCCAGCCACTTTGCCGCACGCCTCCTGCTGCTGGCCGGGATGTGACAAGCAGAAGCCTGCAATCTTTCCAACTGACTAACTTTCGGTCAGTCCTATCTGTATTTTTTGCTCCGTGACAACTTGTGCCCCTGTAAAGTCTTGCTTGTGTTTCTACTGATGTATTTTCTATTTAAAACACACAACAACTCTCTCTATTGGCTGATGCTGAATCTCAAACGTGACGACGTGTCCACTTTCAAGTACAAAATGGCAATTTTCCAAACAAAGCAAAACGGATTCAGGGAGTTTCATGGAAAGCGCTAGTAAGATACAAAAAGGCGTTTTGCTTTTTGACAAAAAGGAGTTGACACAGGGAAGTACTTGGGAGTGTTGTGTTGCCGTGGAAACGGGGCCAAACGATAGGTCTTGGGTCAGATGCAGCCGCAGGGCGCCGCTGACTCGGCCTCATCCACGTCCTCGCCGTACAAGCCGATGAGTCGCCCGTGGACCCTGAATGCGACACATTCTGATGCATTCGGGTTCTCACTGCTGACACTTTGATCACATTTAAGACTGGAAATTGCCCTGACAACAGGAATTTGCAAACGTTGACACTATCACTAGGAGTGTGACGAGCCCCAAAAAATGTCCGTACTTTTTCAATATCTAGATATAGGACGCTGGCGTGTGTTTCGGCTACGGATCCCCGACGGGGTCAAACATAGCGACTCGCAAAGGTGTGCAAGCTAAGCGAGCACCTGCTTTGAATTTCCGGCCGGCATTGCTTTCGCCACTCGATGGCACTAAATACTAAAAGAAGTTGCAAGTTGTTTTCTTACCTGATGAGCACTTCGTTGGGGAACTCCAGCAGCTCTCCGTCAATGTTCCAAGGGAAGCTGAGGCCGGCGTCCGACTGGACGACGGACGTGGCTCTGGCGCTGGCCCTGGCCGTGGACCTGACCCTGGCCGTGGACCTGACCCTGGCGCCGTCCTCGCTTTCGTCCTCCGTGCAAGCGGTCGACCCACGGGGGCGGAGCCTCACCGCTGTCACGGCGTGCGTCTCCACGAAGGAGAAGTCCAACTGTACGCGCACACCAAAGTCGCGGCTGAATGAACGTGCGTGCGTGCGTGCGTGGAGCACTTGGGTCGAGCTCGCAGACGAGCACAGAAAGACAGACGCTCATGCGAAAGCAGCTCCAGCAGCAAGTTGCGCAGCGATGATGACGACTTATTTGCAAACAAAAGGGCCACACGATACGAATGTCCACCCACTTTAAGTCAGTCAGTGAGTGAGTGAGTGAGTGAGTGAGTGCACGGTCTCATTCATATGCAGCGACTTCCTGTTGACTTTTTTGCCTGTAATTAATTGAAGCGTCACCAGGGGGCAGCAGCTACAAGGCACGACGTGCAAGCTGCGCTTGAACACGGCAGGCCAATTGGATGACATTCAAAAGCCATTTCAGTCCAAGTGATGTCTTTTCACAAATCTAATTGAGTCTTTTCAATGACGTCTCGTTTTTGAGCAGATTCCAGACGGCCCACACCTCATACTCACATTTACAAGCTCACCGTCTATTTGAACGTGCATCGTGTCAGCCTGCGTTAATAACCTGAGTGCATTTTTGCAACTTCTATTGGACTGTGGAGAGTCATTTGCTCCAAAAATCCGACTTCTGTTACCGCCAGTGGCCCACAGAGGTACCGAGCATGAATCATCCGCAAACGAGGGGGGGGCGGCCCGGGGGAACCGTTGCCGAGACGCGTCTTTGACATTTGAGGGGGGGTTTTGTGACATGATGATGATGATGATGATGATGAGTGCCGCTGGCGTTGAAAAGAAGCCCAAAGTGGAATTAGGACGATTCTTTTTCCCCCACCGGTCGGTCCAGTCGTGCTTGCTTACGTTGGCCAGGAAGCGGGTCAGCGAGTCAACGGTGTGGCCGACCGAGCGGTATATTTAGAGCGTCTATTTGCAAAGTGGGTTAGTGTGCGAGCGGGCGGGCTAATCCGCTCCCGACGGCCTCGTTAGCGGAAGCCAGAAAGAAGCGGCGCAAGCGGGTCGTCCAGTTCGGCTCACCTGGCCACCGGGGGCGCCGTAGCTCTTGAGGTGTTTGACAAACTCCGACCTGGACGTGGCTCTCACCGCGATCAAAGCCGCGCGGCCGTTTGCCAGTCTGGCACCAGGGCAGGAGACGGACCGGAGAGAACAGAAAAGCGCAAAAGTCAAGACGGCTGGTAGAAACCAAACCGTAGCGTGGGATTTCTTTTCGGGGGCGATTTTAAGCGCTGACCCGCGGCCGTGCGTGCCATTCCTACTTGGTGTTGGGGGCCAGCCCTCGGGGCGCGTGAGGACTCAGGCAGGGGATGGCCATCACGCCGATGCTCAGGAACGGGCCCTCGGCGCTGCTCCAAGACTCCGCCCCCTCTGCGCCAAAGAATTGCTCAGACATTTTGACAGAGCATCATTCATCATGTGATTGATCACCTGAGTCGCCGTCTGGATCATCATCATGATCATTGGGGTCCCTGGCGAAGACATGCAACGTTTTAGACGCAGTGAGCTTGTGCGTGCGTGCGTGCGTGCGTGCGTGCATCTCACTGGTTGTTTGCGCGGCTCGTGAGAAAAGACAGCTGACAGTCCTCCGCTCTGCATTCGGGACAGATAAAGACGTCACGCGTCAACGCAGCCGTAGGGGGCGCGCTGTGTGGACCTGCGTGGACCTCAAGCGGGCCAGGGTCTTGAGCAGCGCGTAGTGGCGGCGGCGCGCCGGCGCCATCCAGCGCTTCTTTTCGGCCCGAGCCAGGCTGCGCGCCCCGAAGCCGAACATGGCGGCGAAGCCGAAGCGCGGCGGCTGACCCGCCGAGCGCAAGCTGCACATGTCCGCCCGCTGCACGTGGCCTGAGAGCAACAAATCACAGCACAGGTTCAACTTGAGTCATTTGGAAATGAGCCCATGCCAATGCCTTCATTGTATAGCAGGCAGAAGCAATCGGAGTAAGACAACTCAAAGTGGGAATGAGCGGAGGAGGGTACCTACCGAGGATGATGTGCATGGCAGCCGTGACTGGATCTCTCACTCCGTGAACAGAACAGGAAACCACGTCCGTAGAGCCTGAACACACAACCAGTCATGAGGAAGACAACAACAACAAAATCATGAGTACCAGCAAGGTGGAGCCAGGAGGGCATTGACATCGGGGGCCGCTCTTACCCGCCGGGATGATCCCCAGAGGAAGCGCCGCCCTGACTGGAACACAGGGATAGTCGGCGTCCAGTTGGGCTCGCAGAACCACGGCGTGGCAGAGCTCCGCCACAAAGCCGTCGCCGCCCACGCACACCAGCCTAACACACACGCAGGCACGCTTCTGGCTGTGGATTGCGCTTTACTTTTTGACAAAGCACTCCAAAGTAAAAGCCTTTGGGACTTGGCCAAAAATGCCACATTGAGTGTCTCCTTCCACGTTGTGCAAGTGCTTGTTTGGCCCACCCGCATTAGTGTTAGCATGTGACTTAGTGTCACCGTAAGATAGCCACGCTTAACCCTCCCGTTTCATAATTTCCTGCATCACGTCGGCTGGCCCTAATTGGTCAATGCAGGTTTCGGCCGCCGAGGCACGGCGCAGACACGCTAATCTGCCCAATAGCCGATAGGCCGGCCGGGGCTAAGCCTCTCTCGGCACCATAAGCACATTACGGGAGGGAGCGGGAGGCCCACAATTGGGAGGGAGGGAGGGAGGGATGGAGGGAGGGACCTTCCCAATTGAAAGCTTGCTTTTGTCTGTGTGAAGGTGAGGTGATGACATCATAGGAAGTCCACCTTGAGATGTTCAATTTCATAAGTCAAGAAATATACAACTGACCCATCAAAGTCATCCACATTGAGCTCCTTCATCACTGACAGGGCGTGTCCCCTCTTCTCTGTCACTGCACACACACACACACACACACACGTGCAGGTCAGTCGGTCACACGGGGGGACAGATGGAGACATGTTGAAAGTGAGCACGGTGGCGTTTCCCTCAAAAATGTGACAACAGATACGATGCCATCTGTTGGAAGGAAAGGGAGGAGGAGCACAAGACAAGGAAAGAATGCTGGGACTGGACAGACGGACAGAGGAGAGGACAAGATGGGCGTAGACGGGAGAGGAGAGCACGACAAGGACAAGATCTTGCAAGGTGAAGGAAAGATGATGGAGAAGACCAGATGGCAACAGATGGACTCTCCACCACCTGTCTCAGGTTACCTAGCAACCAGAGACTGCCATTAACTCTGACCTATGGACCCGCACACACGAGCACGCACACACGCACGCACGCACGCAGGAGCAGACCCACCGGTGATGTCAGTGCAGACGTCGGCCATCTTGAAGAGGGGCGCCACGTGCTCCCTGTAGACGTGAACGGCCTCCTTCTTGTGGCTGCTGGGGTTGATGAACACCTTCAAGCGCCTGGGCCGCCCGCACACACCTAGAAAGGCCAAAGTCACTCCCTCCAAAGGATGAGCCTTCTCATTCTGCTTCCCTTTCACTCAGCTCAGCCTTGGAAAGGTTACACTGGGTGTGTGTGTGTGTGTGTGTGTGTGTGTGTGTGTGTGTGTGTGTGTGTGTGTGTGTGTGTGTGTGTTGTCGCCCATCATGAGGCAGATTTAGAGGCCACCACGTTGTGGATCCCGCTAGAATCGCGCCGATCAATATGCACACACACATACACGGTGTGTCTCTCTCCATAAGTCATCTTCTCCCACCCTGTTGATGACCTTTCACACACACACTGGTGGGACCGGAGGCTTGCAAGTGGACACAAAGACAAAGGAAGCCAAGTGGACCAGTTGATGCTGACATTTCTCGACGCCTCCTGACAACTTTCCACATCTACCTAACGTCACTTTGGCACATTTGCCAGCTTTTGATGGACAACGGCGGCCATTTTGGAGACTCGGCTTTGGCGGCCATTTTGCGGCAGAGGCTGCCGATGAAGAGGACAAAAACGTGAAGGTGCAGACACACACACAGACACACACACACACACACACACACACACACACACACACACACACACACACACACACACACCGAGATTGGGTTTCCCGCAGGCGGGGTAGCGGGCGGGCGGTTGCCGGGGCAACGCAGCGTCGCCATGGTAAACAATCCCGAGTCGCGGGCCGTCATGTCAACAACTTGGGTTTCGCTCACATCAAGATGGGCGCAAGGGAAACTCGCCTTTGTTTCGGGAAGCCCTACTTGCCAAAGCGGGTCAAAGCGTGGCCATTTTGTCTCAGCTGACAACCTGCCTGGGATGAGTCAATTAGCTAGCTGTAGCCCAGCTTAGGTGGGACGGTAGGTACATTGTGCGGTGGGCGCACCGCCGCTACAGACAACACAACTTGAATTTGGCGCACGAGCAAAGTGGAGTAGCCGTCGCCCCAGATCGGGCCTTCCTTACCTGCGAGAAGCTCCCTCAAGGCGTCGTACCAGATGCGCGCGTGCTCCGAGGACGCGTTGTGGAGGTGCAGCGCGTCCTCCTCCAGCCGGCGGCCCCGTCGCTTGCAGAAGAACAAAGCCAGGCCCAGCACGGGGCCCCCGGAACGCCGCCCGGCCGACCGCCGCCGCTTCACCTTCACCGCCAGGACGTCACGCAGCATCAGCGCGGCGGGCGGCGCCCGGCACGCCTCACCTGCGCCAAAGCGTAGCGCAAACATCATTCGCCAGCGTGAACGCAGCTAACGGAGAGCAAACGGCAGCCGTTAGGAGCCCAAATGTTTTGCAGCAGCAGCAATTGGCAAACATGTCATATGGTGTCCAGTCGTGTGAAATTAAAATGATCACACAGAGACGCACAGACTGCGCAACAACAGGAAAGAGATCTGAAGTGACAGCGTGCGAGCGCGCGCACACACGCGCCTTTAGCATGTCACTGTGTCCAGATGGAGCAAAAGGTCCCATCTTGGGCTCGCTGACACACTGAGACAACACCCACAGGCGCAGGCGCACACACACACACACACACACACACACACACACACACACACACACACACACACACACACGCAGGCAGCCTAAAAAAATTAGGAATAATTGTGACTACGCGGTCAGTAATAACCATCATGTTGTCGTTTGTCTGACTATACGCCTCAGTTACAATGCTAACTTTGCTCAACGCTAACTGTAGTTACTCTTCAATGACAACTTTGCCAAATGGTGCCATTAGCTCATATCCAGCCACATTGGGGGCGCTGCAAGCTAGCAAAAGCTAACTAGGCTCATCACTCACAAAAAAAATGTAGAAGCTCCCTGCAGGTAAACAACATGTCGCACATCCTCGAGCAGATTGACAGGAAGAACTTCTCATAAACAACAGCTGATCCATTTCGACACACGCACATATGCACACACACGCGCACACACACACAGCATGCCGACTGTGTGTGTGTGTGTGTGTGTGTGTGTTAATCTGCTCACACAGAGAGAATCTAATAACCCCCCACGGGCCTAACCAACTGCTCACTACTACTGCCAAGTTGTGCCAACACGCGCGCGCGCGCACACACACACGCGCACACACACACACACACACACACACACACACACACACACACACACACACACACACACACACACACACACACACACACACACACACACACACACACACACACACACACACACACACACACACACACACACACACAAACTTAATGACATTACCCTTCGATGGAATAGTGCAAAAGAGATTGTGAACTCAGACCCACACAAACACCAACATGAATGCAAAACAACAACACCACCAGTTAGTAACGTTTTCCACCGCATGCTGCCTAACGGGTCGGCACCAATTGGTAGCAAAGCAGCCCCCGCCCTGCTCCGCCCCGCCCCGCTCGCTCGCTGCCTTTTGAACGTCTGAGCGACATTGAAGAGACACCCCAATCTCCGCTTTGACGTTGCTAACAAGTCCGACCGCTGACCTGCGGGGCTCTCGGGCAGAACGGGGGTCCAGGTGAGTCGGGTGCCAGTCAGGAGAACGTCGTGGCTCTTCTTGCCTACTTTGAAGATCCCGCGCAGCAACACACCATCGCTGACACATACGCATTCACACAAAAATGAAGTGGCATGCAGATCAAGATAAAGAAAGATATGGGGTCAAAGTCGTTGGACGGACGGCCGGCCGGACGGGCAAGCCAGACCGACGCAACCCTATGCGCATTTCAAACAAACACTTGAAATGAATTTTTGGAAATAAACGCTTCCAATGCTGCCCTTTGAATGACTCCATCCACGTGTTCCTGGGTCTGAGTTCAATGCTGGCTGACTGAAACGAACTCGGCGCCATTTTGAATGCGCACCGAAGCTACGTCACGGCAGGTAAACGAATCTGATTCGTCGGTTCATTTCGAGCCATGCAGGTGGTGGTGGGTGAATGGCTTCCCCACCGGACTCTGGCCGGCCAGCATTGTTGTTTCAAAAGAAAAGGCACCAAAATGGAGTTTGGACGTGAATCAGCACGCCTCCAGCCTTCGTTGCGGTCCGTCCGTCCATCCGTGCGTCCGTCTGTCCCTCGCTCACCTGTGCTCCGCCGCGTCCGGCTCGCGCTCCTCCTTGACGATCTCCTGCTCCTTTTCCTTCTCCTTCCTCTTCTTCTGCTCTTTCTTCTCTATGTCGTCCTCGCGGGTCGACATTTTGATTGGCAACTTAAAGAGCTTGCAAATAAAAGCAGCCGACAACTAAACAAGACGAGACGTGCGCTTGGGTTGCGTCTCGCTCACTTGCTTCTCGGCCGAGCAAAGCTGATCCGGGCACTTTTGCGGTCTGGTCGTCATGGAGACCGCGCCGCTCACAAGCACGTGGAAGGAAGGAAGGAAGGAAGGAAGGAAGGAAGGAAGGAAGGAACGAGCGCCTTGCTCTTCGTGTGAGCGTGCGTGCGTGCGCGTGCGTGCGTGTGCGGGGGGGGGGGGGGGGGGGTTGTAGCTCAGGCACAAACAAGATCATTTTCATCAATTAAAATTTTGCCTGCAGAATGAACATCTGGGCCCGTCTATCAAACACACACACACACACACACACACACACACACACCCACACACACGCGCGCATGCATACACGCGCACACACGCGTTGTAGTGTATTATTTAGTACACGACTAGTGTAGTTGAAATTAATGTTGAATCAATGTGGAATTTTGGGGCACGTGCGTGAATTTTATGTTTTGAAGAAGACATTATTGGATCTTTATTATTTTATTGGTTATTTTCAAAATAAGACATTGACATCTACTTTAAATTTGGAAATCATTTTTTGCCAATTTTCTGACGGATTTTATGGACCGAACCAGGTCCCGAATCATCATCGGTTTGGTCATTTTCTGCACAGTCAATTTGAAATCTTATCCCTGTTTTGGAATCAAATGATTGACATTTAAATAATTGTTCTATATCCGGATGAGGAAAATGATGGACGGATTCCTGAAAAGAGTTGTGAGGCCTAAAACAAGACAAAACAACGAAATGGCCAGAATCGGTCCCCTTTAATACAAGTCTTTCCAAGTATGAGAGGACGCGACACATTAGAAAAAGCAACAAGATGGACGCTCAAAAATAGATTTTTTTTTGTGGGGGGGGGGGGGGGGGTGTCAGGGGTCAAATTGCATAGTTTGGTTTATTGCTGCCGGTCTGTCTGGCCGTCGCCATGCAGGGAGCTAGCTCTTTTCACGACTCGTGAAACATGGCGTTGAGCTGATGCGAGTGTCCGTCGAAGCCCAGCAGGTTGTCTACCTGCGGGTAGACGCCCCCGCCGTAGTGGACGCCGAAGGGGTAGCTCTTGTCGTAGTCCGCCGCCGCCGCCGCCGCCGCCGCCTCCTGTTTGAATGACGAGAAGTTCCCGTTGACGCTGAGGGGTGGGCTGAGGGGCGGGTCAAAGGGGGGGCTGTCCGTCAGCGGGACGCCGTCAAAGTAGCTGTCCGGGGCGCCGTACGCCGGAACCTTGACCTGGCGGAAAATGTGCGAGGGCTCCATGGTGCCGTAGGGCGGGCTGGGCAGGCCCGGCGTCAGCCCGGGGCTCCGGTAGGAGAAGTGGGCCGCGTAGGGGGCGGCGCCCGGCGCCGGCAGCGACAGGTGGGCCGGGAACTCAGGCGACTGCTCGGGGAGGAAAGTGCGAGGGTTCAGCTGCAGACAGCCCGCCACCAGGTTGGCGGTCGGCTGGGACAGACCTGCGCGGGAGGGACCACAGCGCAACTTTACAACAAAAACGTCCATGCGCATGCCGTGTACGAGCGCGGCGTGCGTGCGCGCGCGTTAGCGCACCTTTACAGAGCGCCTGCACAAAGGTGATGAGGTCCGGGGCTTTCCCGGAACGCAGGATCTCGCTGAGGGTCCAGATGTAGTTCTTGGCCAGGCGCAGGGTCTCGATCTTGGAGAGTTTTTGCGTCTTGGAGTAGCAGGGCACCACTTTGCGCAGACTCTCCAGGGCGTCGTTCAGACCGTGCATGCGGTTGCGCTCGCGAGCGTTCGCCTTCATACGCCGAACTTTGAACCTGCAGGGCAACAAATGCATTGACGCTTAATTCGTGGACCTAAATTGCCAATCATGCCAACGACTTTGCTCTTCATTTGCCATGAAGGTACGTACAAAGTCCATATGAGGATCCTCGGTCCCATTACAATTTTCCCCCCACCCACCAACAAATAGTGAAGGACAAAGTACCGTAAATCAATGAAATGTTCGGCCTGTAATTGATATTTTTGTGTTGTAAGCGTCGGGCGTCACCTCTGCATGCGAGCCTTGGTCATCTTCTTCTTCTTGGGTCCTCGTCTCTTTGGCTTGCCGTCGCCCTCGCCCTCGTCCTCGTCTTCCTCCTGCTCTTGCTCTTGCTCTTGCTCGTCTTCGTCCTCCTCGTCGTCGTCGTCCAGGAGGCGGCGTTCATCGTCCTCTTCCTCCTCGTCTCCTGTGCCGGTGCCGGTCACCGTTCCGATCCCCGCGGGGCTGCACGCCTCCTCCTGCTGAACCTCGGACTCGCCGAAATTCTGCTCCGACCTCGTCATGGCACGAGATGAAGATGAAGATGAGGACGATGCTGGTTTCCGCGAGGAATACAAAGTTGGAGATTCAGTTTCCAAAAAAAGCAATCCAAAGTCTCATTCCCAACAGCAATTTCCATTTGACGAATATCAAGGGCATCTTCATTAAATGTCTCGCTCGCTCTGTAGATGTTTCTATCGTGATTTTCTTCAGAACTTGCAGTGATTTTTATTTTATTTTTTGCCAAGAGGATTTAGGTCCTATACGCCAACATTGAATATTATGCAAAAAGTATTTGTTAAATCTTCCGAGATTTTTTACTTTGAACAAAACATTTTTTTGGTCAAATGTTCCAAGACTTTGAATGTGTAAAAATTTTCGTCTACCTTCAGTTGTATTCAAATCATCGAACCGTTTTCATTGTAAAATAAGATAGATATTTAAAAGATATTTTGTCTTATATTCTTGTCATACTATTTATTTTTTAATAGCATACGCAAGCAGGAAAAGATTTATCACTGTGAAAATAGAAACAATAATGACATCGAACTTCACATAATTAAAACCGATTAGAACAAGCGTACAACTGAACTTTAATTGACATTTACTCGCCATACAAAGTAGGTTCCATTTTGAGGCCAAAGTGAAAATCAATGACAAAAACAAGATCGCAAAATTTAGCCGACAGTGGGACTGAAATGATTTCCAAAACCATCACTGGGAAATCTTATCAAATCAACCATCGACGGACTGATTGACTTCCTTGACTTTGATCAAATAATTCCATTTGCAGCAACACGAGTCGAACTCTGCAAAAGTTGCGGTCATCCTTTCAAAGGCCAAAAATCAAGTCAAGTGACACGATCGAAATAAACGAACAAACAAATCAGTGTTTTTCTATATCGCAAAGAAAACCTAAATAATTGCATTCTCACTTCCAATTGGAATGAAAGCAACAAGCATTCCTAAAGGGCTGTTTATGTCTTTTCATTTCAAGCAACAGATTGCCTCGACCATATTGAACAAGTTGAAAGGAAAGGATCGATGGTTCTTTGTTGCGTGCATGCGCGGCGGGCGGCCGGGCGGCCGGGCGCCTTACTTCCAATCCATTGCAATCAATTCATGATTGTTGTTTCTGACGTCATTGACGACAAATCATCACATCCATAATCAATCATCATCACATCCATCCACGTACCTGTCGTTCTTGTTGCTTTGCCGTTTTTCAGAGATCACGCAACCGCGTGCGTGCGTGCGTGCGTGCGTGCGCGTGACAGCCGCTCGGAGGATTGTGTCGTGCGCGCGGAGGAGTCGCACTTTTATAGGAGTCGTGCTCGTGCTCGTGCTGGAGCTGCGCGCACGCGTGCCCGCGCCCTCTCGCCATATGGTGTTCACGTCATCCAAACGGCCCCGGGGATCACGTGACCCAGCTTCCGGAAATGCCCATCTGCCGCTTCACGCACGCACGCACGCACACGCGACAACGCCAAACCCACACCACGCGGCTCCCCAAAACGCGCATCTATCTAGGCAATGTCCGGACAAATTTGGCACCTAAATCCAGTTTTCTTTCCAACTTTGTAAAACAAGATGATAAATCACGATCTGATTTTCACCGATTTGACATCGGCATCGATGTTCAAAACCGGGACGTGCGTGGAACTTTGTGGTCTGGGTGAAAGTAACGATCGACTCGATTGGCCAATAAGGTTGAACTTTCGACCAGCCAGGTGAGCTGGTCACCATGGCAACGTGCTGGTAATGAGGATGAGGGCGATCAAGCGGTTGCTAGGTAGTTACCGGGAAACCTTCAAGCACCTCACTCGCTAGTTACCGGGAAACCTTCAAGCACCTCACTCGCTCGCTCGCTCGCTCACCTGGATAATGTTTAACGCTGAGTCAATTTCGCGTCTTCGCTGCAAAAAGCCACTGGCACTCGCCATCTCTTGACTGGAATGCGGCGTCATGAATATTTTCGCTGTGCTTTTGTCACGTTTCAAAGGCGTCGCCACCCACCACGGCCACATGAACGGAGATCAAATGACAGCGCGGGAGCACGTTCGCTTGACATGCAAGGAAAATAAAAGGTTATCTTCCTATTGCCCATGTTGTATGTCATTTCAAAGACGCCGTTGTGCAAGCGCGATGTAAAGATGGATTGTGTTGCGTCGTCTTATCATTACGACTATTAGTGGAGTAGCAGCAGCAGTCCTAGAAAACTGTCACCAGACTTTCTGACAAAGTGGAGCGACTGAAGCGTTCATGAGCGCATGTCTCACTCGACCGGTCTTTGGCTCCGCCTGTCGGCCGACGGCTTGCATGGCAGCTAGCTGTTGAAGCAAGCTGGACGTTTGCATCGTTATGGGAAGCAGGTGAACATCAATCGACAAACGTTCACGCGATTAACCAAATCGCAAATAACGTACATGAATTCTTGGGGCTGTAGCAGGCCCGTGAACGCCCCCCTCCCCTTTCATTAAGATTGAGACGGAGTTTTTAATGAAACGAAAATAAATGGATGCTTTCGAATGGAGAACGAATTTCTATTATTCCCCGATTTTCTTGACATGAACTAAATCCCAACCACACCGACAACCGCTTTCCCTGTTCCTTTGAAATACGCAGTTGCAGCTGTAGTACGGCGGTTGTTCCGCTAGAGGGTGCTGTTTCGCCCTTTTGCTTTTGTGCGGGCCATTCAGGAGGAAGCGGAAGCAGGATTGTAGGACGTGAGCAAGTGTTGACGACGACGGAGGAGGAGGAGGAGGAGGAGGAGGACAAGTCGTCTCTTGCCAAATCTTCGACACTTGCGGCCGACGGACGCGACGGACTCAAGGCCAACATGAAGGTGAGCTTCGTTCCGCGCCGCGCCGCGCCGAGCCGAGCCGACCCGAGCCGACCGACAACTTTGAGCAAGTTTTGCCAAAAGTTACTTTGGAGTCCGCCCTCGTCTTCGCCACAAAAGTTGTTGGCGACGTTTTCGGAGGACGCCAACAACTTCCTCGTCGCGACGTTTGAGCCTGAACGACTCGTTTGTCGCATAAGGACGTCCGTCAGGCATTACGCTGCGCTGGGCTGCTCTGGGCTGGGCTGGGCTGGTGGCGTGTGCGACGTCGGTGACAGCAGGCAGCGCCCGCCAACTGCTCCAAACTTGTGTAATCGCCTGCACATAGGTTGCGCGATGACGTCATACGTCATCACAAAGTTACGTCAGTGAGACATGAGCTCACATAAGAGCACGCACGCGAGCCTTAATGGCATCCGCAGACAAATTCATTAGTGACAGTAAATGAAAACGTCACTACCTCGAGTTGACCGACCGACCGACCGACCTGGCTGGCGTTGCACACCTTCCACCATTCCTAAACGTTTGTAAACAAGTTAGTTCACTTGCGTCATGTTTAATGCCAAGATAAACGACTTCGCCATAGCTAGGAAACATTCCAAAGTTTTCACAACTTGTTCGTGACAGTTAACTATGTCATCAAAAAGAAATACAAATTTAGTTCATTTGACAACTTGTTGAGGATACTATCAAGATGATGGTGGTGCCAAGCTACGCATTTTTCTCACCGATTAAGTCACTCCCGTTGCCATGCTCTGTAAAGCAGCGCCATCCGAAGCAAGTGACGTAGTCGTTTGGAAACATTTCACGTGTTCAAAATAACTGGCACCATCGAGATGTTTGCTAGCCAGCCAAACAATTTGGTGAGAAACTGGCTCGTTTGATGCGCTGACTGACTCCATTGGGCTTGAAAACGTTTCACATCATATCAATGTGTGCCTTTCAACATCTTTGGCCGCGTCAAAAAGCGCTGAGTAGGGAGAGCGAGTGGACTTTCCTCTTTCCAACGACCATAACAGTGTGTGACGCATTGTTGTCAAGCATGTTTCCTGCCTGGAGGAGCTCCAACCAGGAGATAATGCCACTTATCATGGCGGTAATATCTTAGCAAACAAGCGAGAGCCACCTTATGGAAGTTGAATAATGCCGGAAAGGGACATTTTCAGATATATAGATAGTCATGAGATGTGATGCTTTGAGAGGGACACTTTTGCCTTTGAGCAATTTGTCGTTATTCATGTTGTTTACACACCCAGTAAATTCGAGTGTTTGTCTGTTTGAATGTCGTTGAGTGCTTCTGTGCTGAGCTGAGGCCTTGAATTTGTTTATGAAGATCTCACACACACACACACACACACACACACACACACACGCCTGACAGGAAGTTGTTGTGCTGGTGGCCGTAAACACTTGTTTCCTGTTTCACACGTCCTCTTCCCAGCGCATCTATTTGCGGCCGTTGCGATGGTTTTGCCGGCCGGCCGGCCGGCCGTGCCACTGGTTCAAACGGTCCCAGTGGCTTCTACGGTCTCCGTGGTCTCCCGTGGCCTCAATGTCCATGGTGGTTCACGGTGGCTTCTCTGGTGGCTTCTCTGGTTCCAGCGGTCAAAGTGGTTTGCATGAGTGCCAGTGGTCTCAGTGGGGATCTGGGTCGTCCCAATGACCCCTGTGAGCTTCAGGATTTGAGTCGGCTCAATGCTTTTAGTGGGCTCTTTGGTTCCAATGATCCCATCCCAGCGGTTCGAGTGGTCTCACCCAATGATTTCATTGGTTCCGGAGGTCTCAAAGGTTCTGGTGGTCTCAAAGCTTCCGATGGTTTGAACGGATCCAGTGGTCTCAGTAGTTCCATCTGCTTTCAGTGCTTCTAGCGCATTTGTATCTGGATATGCCGCTTGTAACGGTTGGGGTCGTCACTACGCTACGGTTCCGGTGTCTGACGCGTTTCCCCGTCCACACAGGTATGCTAGCAGCTGAAGATGTTGCCCTAGCAACCATGGAGAGTCCCGCCATCCTCCTAGACCCAGTCCTGCCTCCAGGTACTCCTTCCTTCCTTCATTCCTTCCTTCCTTCCTTCCTTCCTTCCTTCCTTCCTTCCTTCCTTTCCTCCTTTCCTCCTTCCCTCCTTCCTACCTACCAGGTTTGGTCACATGATCCACATAACTCATTGTTCCCCGTCCGGACGTCCAGATGCCAGCAGCGCCGGGCCCAAGTGCAGCATGGCCTCCCTACGACGGCGGGCCTGGGCTAAGAGTCGGGACTCTACTTGGCAGGAAACGCAAAAGGCCCAGAACAACGGCGAACCCCTGCCAGACTGCACCGGCGAGTCCAACGGGAATCCAAAGAAAACCTCTGAAGAACCAGGTGAACGTCACACGCTGGCTGACACAAGGGGTTGTTGGCACGCTGTGTAGATGTGGCTCCTTGATCTGATTTTGGGAGCATAGGCTTCTTTGGTCTTGCCAATAGATTTGATTATTTGCTCATGTTGATCCATCTGGCTAATGGTATGTGCTTGGTAGTCTGCCTCAGTAGATCTTGCGCTAGGTAGATCTGCTCAAAGGATCTTGGAGATACGTACGTAGAGCTGTTTCCCTCCAAAATAGCTCCATCTTGTTTATGACAACAGCCGCCACCGCCACCTCGGAGGAGTTCCATCTCCTGATTGTTTGCGCACGTTAGTGTGTCGCTAGTTGCTACGCTAAGAGCGGCCAATGCTGTGCCACTCAGATATTTCCCTGGCGCCGCCGCCACAGTGCTTGTGGAAGGGAGTGTTTTGTCTTGCGCTCTTGTTTCAACACGCAACGTGCTGACTCGAGTGCCTCGTTCTTGTCTCCCTAGCTTCATTTAGTAAATCACAAAGTATCGATTGCCGTGCCAAAAGCTCAGTGGGATTCGTGTGTGTGTGTGTGTGTGTGTGTGTGTGTGTGTGTGTGTGTATATACATAGTTTTTGTAAGCAGCATGCGTGCATGGCGTGCTGATGTCTCTCTTGTTGCTTTTTGTAGCTTTGGAAGGACTCACTCCCAACAAGATCACCTGTTGGCTCGACCAATGCAGGTAAGCCCCGACAAAAAAACAATTTTCAAAGGTGGAAAATACAAATTGGTTGAGCAATAGAAGAATGCAGCAAGCAAAAGGAGAGTCGTCGCCCCCTACTGTAGCGGAGGTGTTGATGCGGGAATGTTGCGCTAATGCGCCAAGCAACTGGCCCACACTCTTTCTTTTTCCACTCGCGCTTCAAGATGTGTGCTAGCAGCCTGCATATGCAGTACACGCACACGCACACACACACACACACACGCACACGCACGCTCTAGCCTGTCAAAGACACAAGAAAGAAAGTCAACAAAGGAGGAGTTGCTTCTTCTGTTGCTGAGTCAACATTTATCACATGCACAGCGGAGTCACCCGTTGCCACGGCAACTGCCGCGGGGCCCAACACGGTCGGTCGTCGGGCGGTTGGAGGACGTGTGAATGTGGCGGCTGCGCCAGGTTACGCAAGCTTTTAGAGTGCGCGTGAATTTGTGTGAACGCCAGTGTCTGCATATTCAGAGTGTGGGTGTGAATATGTGCATCAATAAGTGTGTGTGTGTGTCTGTGTGTTCTTGTGAATGTGTGAGAGCAAAAGGTTTGAGTGTAGTTTTGTGCGTGAGTGTAATAGTTGATGGAGGAATCACAATGTCTGTAAATGGAACTGTTTTTGGTGTGTGTGCGTGCGTGGGTTTGCATTCATGTCTCATAGTGTGTACATGAATGGATCATAGTGTGTACGTGTGCTTTTGCTGGCATCCTACTGTGTGCCACATGTGTACATGTAGATATGTGTGCCAGTAAACGTGTAGATATGTTTGCATACATGTGAGAAAGTATGTAAGTGCGTGCGTGCGTGCGTGCGTGCGTGCGTGTATGGCGAGCGTGAAGTTTGTCCCATTGATAAGAGCGTCGACTTGCATAAGCGTGTCTGGCTGCGGCTAGCTCAGTCGCCAAGCAGCGAGTCAATCGAGTTGCGTCCCGTCCAGTCCAGTCCAGTGTAGTTGGCTCCGGTCCGCTCCGGTCCAGTTTAGTCAACATCGCTGGCAGGCACGTAACCTGCTGGACAGGTAAGTCTGGATCAGCTGGCATACACCAGCATGCGTTAGGAAGTTAGCATCACGCAATCAATTTCAAAGCCACTGAAAGGAGCTAGCCTAGCCTAGCCGCTTTACTTTTTAGATAACCCTGTTGTGTGTGTTTGTGTAAACACACATAGATCATAGCGTGTGTGTGTGAATTGTCATTTGTTCTGGCACTCCAACATGTTGCTTTTGTTCTTGTGTTTGTTAGAACGCCGCTGGGAGCGTCGCTGGAGGATCAGAGCGCACCTGCGGGCAAAGGTAAGCGCTGTCTCTGCACAAGAGCAACCAGTCGACAAAAAGGATTGAGGCCGGCGTTTGTCACTGGCCCACAGGGGCGGCGAGGAACGGCTGCAGCTTCGAAGATGACCTTTTGCTGGGAGATGACGGTCAGTAGGGCGCCGGCCAAACGCGAGCGCAGGCGGTCAGGCGGGTGGGCGATCGGCTGCCAGTAGCGCTGGATGGCTGGATGGCTGGATGGCTGGCTGGCTGGCTGGATGGCTGGATGGCTGGATGGCTGGCTGGCTGGATGGCTGGCTGGCTGGCTGGCTGGCTGGCTGGCTGGCTGGCTGGCTGGCTGGCTGGCGCTGGCTGGCGCTGGCTGGCTGGCTGGCTGGCTGGCTGGCTGGCTGGCTGGCTGGCTGGCAAAAGTCATGTTGCTTTGAGGCCAGGTGCACATCCTCAAGGGTTGCTGGGCGGGTAGCAATCAAATCAAGCGACTGTCAAGTCACGTGAGAAGGAGCCTCGACAGGCTGAAAAGAAAACAATTTCATCTTCTCAAATAGGATGTGGCTTTGTCCACATCTTCACTCCACGTCGCAGGACCTTCAAACGTTACACCACTCCCGAATTGGAGTCCATTCGTTTTGAACGGAAAAGTCATGGCTATTTGAATGATAACGGCGTCATGGAAATGTTTCACTGAGAAGGGTCCAGATCCAACCGATTCAAATCGCCCTCTCAAACGGTGCTATTCTCCGATCCGACTTGGTAAGCGGACAGAATGGTATCGCACGCTATGAGCTGGAGTCAATCATCTTGTATCTGAATCTTCTATCAAAGTTGCTCTTGTGTGGAATCTAAATAGCGTAAGTGGATGGCAATTGGAACCAATCTGAATAATCATAGCGCATCAAGCCTGGAAGGATTCCCTTCAAGCCGTTGGAGTCGTTTTCATATCGCTGTGACTCAAGTGCGTCTTTTTTTCCTTTTTTCTTGCCATTGCAGCCGACCAACTTGAGTGCGTCAACAAGAAGACTGGATCCTGGTGAGTCGGCTCGGTCTTTGTTGTCGCGGTCTCCTCGGTGCCGCCGGCTCGGCTCGGCTCGGCTCACTTTCCGTCCCGTCCGTTCCTTCCTTGGGGCTTCCTCGTGGCAGTCTGGGCGCCGATCGCAAGAGGAGTCAGTACAAAGAAAAAGCCCCAAGTATGAACTCCACCGGCTCGGGAAAGAGCAGCACCGTGTCCAGGTAGGTCCCTTGGCGACTTGTGCCACCTACTGGCCCGGAGTTGGCGGTGCGCTCGCTCCCTGCTGCCCCTACCGGTCGGTCGGTCGGTCTGGCTTTGTTTCCATTCCAAAGCGGCGGACAATTGACTTTTCTTGACATTTTTTGAAAAAAGACCTGCTTTCTTGATTTGCCGTTACTGAAAACATCCAACTTTTCATCCGCAGCGTGTCGGAGCTGCTGGACCTGTACGAGGAGGACCCGGAGGAGATCCTGCTCAATTTGGGATTCGGGAGGGACGAGCCCGACATGTCCTCCAAGATCCCCTCGCGCTTCTTCAACAACTCGTCGGCGGCGCGCGGCATCGACATCAAGGTTGACGCGCCCGATCCAAATGAGCTAACGTAGCCTAGGCTGATTTTGTACGGCTGGATGCGACGATGTGGCTCGCTGTGCTCGCTCGCAGGTCTACCTGGGAGCTCAGCTCCAGCGGATGGAGGTGGAGAACCCCAACTACGCTCTGACAAGTCAGTGCTCGCTCACCACAAAGTCGCTGGGCTTGTTTCACTCTGTGGCTTAGCATTAGCTTGCGCATCCATTCGGGATTGATTCCGGTTGCCGGGTCGGCGGTTGCCTTGCCGGGTCGGCAGCAGCCGCACACCACAAAGATGTGTTTGTGTGCCTCCCTCCCTCCCGCACGCTCTCTCGCTCGCTCGCTCCTCACTCTGTCTCCTCACTATTGTGCTCTCCCCCACACTCATAAAGTCCAAAAGACACACTCACATTGTCATGCTACACACGCATTTGTGCGCACACAGGCACACGCACGCACGCACGTCCGGCCGGCGTGATGTTTCCAAGATGGCCGTCTTTATTTAGACGTGAATGTCTGGGCCGTTAAACACGCTGCTGACAAAGTGGCCCTCTTGTCAAAGGAAATCGCCGTTTGTCTTCCGGGACATTCTGTTTTCCCGGGATGGGACGCTTGCGTAACGCCAGCCCCGCGCTGGGAACCGACAACGTGTTGTTCTCCGGGCCACGCGAAGCAGCGGAGTCGGACGTGCGCTCCGACCGCTCGCTCGCTCGCTCGCTCAAGGCAAATGGCCGGCCCGGCGCGCAGCACGCACATTTGCTACGCTTCCTTAATTAGGGCGCAGCGGCGCTGGGCTGAGCTCGGCCCGGCCTGTTCACTGGCCGTCGGCTTTTGGTGGCCCTCCAAGAAAAGACAGAAGCTCTTGATGCTTTGCAGCGCAAGTACATTCTGTGCTTCTATTTTTAAACCCTTCCCCCGTTTTTTTTAGCAGCGAGAAAAATGTCCGAGCCTGACGGGCTGACGTGGAGTTTGAGTCAAATGTCGCTAGCGTTTGATGGCGTGCGTGCGTGCGCGCGCGCGCGTCCACCAGGTCGCTTCCGTCAGATTGAGGTGTTGACCACGGTGGCCAATCAGTTCATCCAGCTTTACGGTCACGTGTCCGGTCAGCCCGTCCAGAACGTCGGCGATCAAGGTAACCGCGGCGACAAGGTTTGTTTCTGCTTTCCCTCGGGCGACGGACGGCCTTTTCCCTTTTGACTCAGGAGGCGGAGGAGAGGCCGCCAAGGAGCGGTCGCCGCCGTCGCTTTTCCAGAGGAAGAAATCTGCTCTGAACGCGGCCGACCGTCTGAAGAAGAGCCTGAGCAAGCACAACCTGGCGGCGGCGGTGCCGACCGCCGAGGCGGCGCCGCCAGCCGCCGCCGACGAGCACGTGTGCAAGAAGGACAGCCGCTCGCTGGCCACCGTCGCCGAAGCAGGCGACAAGGAGCAGCCCGCGAGGCGCCGCCGGTGAGCGCACGCGCGCGCGGCGGTCGCCGCTCGCGGCCCTTTGCGTCTCCATCCTTGGCCGTCTACAAAAGAATAGAAGCCATGTCACAAGCTGCTTTTGCCTTCTAGCCTAAACGGCGAGCCCGAGCGTGATCCGGCGGCGGCGGATGGGAGCGTGCTTGAGCCGCGGGCTCCCGAGAAGGCGGCGGCGCCCCAGCTCGCTCACTTGCGCACAGAGAACACCGGCGACTCCTTCGGCATGGAGGAGGTACGTCTGGCCTTCCTTGTTTTGCACTCTCCTGGTTGCTTTCCTCCTCCTCCTCCTCCCTTCCCAAGCCGTGTACATTTGTTTTTCAACTTTACTATTGTTTTGCGTTTCTTCTGCCATGGTAAAGCCAGCCGTGTCTCCTCAGATTCAGAGCAACGAAGACGAAGCTCTTCTGGCCAGATCGTCCCGAAACTCAGGTGAGAACTCGCATTTCTTCTTCCTTTTTCGGCAAGAAGACAGACGATCCCCGCGTGGCTGTTTGATTTCACTTTCTGGCTTCGGAGGAAATTTCCGCTTACGTAAGCCAACGGCTGTTAACGGGTGGCGCGGGTCCGCTTGCGCGAGAGCGGCCCCCGGAGGAGGAAGGCGGCGCCGCCGCCTCTGCGCTCAGGCCGCGCTCACTCACGCACGCCGCCCGCGCTCACGCCGCTTTTTGCCAGCAGACCTGCTGCGGACGGTGAGCCAGCAGTCGGACAGCAGCGGCTTCGCCGAGGAGACGTCGTCGCTGGACGCCGCCGCCAACCTCAAGGTGGACGAGCGACCGGCAAAACCCTGCAGCAAAAACCTGCAGCACGTGTGGATAAATGTGTGAAAAAGGGCCCTTTCTCTGAACGTGTTTGCTCAGGTTCAGGAGAGCAGTGACAGCTGCGACAGTGAAACCACGGTGACATCGCACCCCTCGCTGGACGCGGCCACGCCCATCTCTCTCAAACAATTGGCGGTCGACTTGCCCGACGCGCGGGCCGAGGAGTCGGAACCCACTCGCGGCGCCGGCCAGGAAAACGGGAGTGTCCACCGGGAAGGGGAAGACCACCAGCCGCTGCTGCAGTACAAGGCCCACCAGCTCCCCAAGACCCTCGCGGCGGGAGGGGAAGCGCCAGAACCTTCTCAAGAAAAGGACCCGCCCCCATTGGATCTGCCGCACTCAGATCCGCCCGTCTTGAAATCGCCATTCTCGGGACCGCCGACCTCGGAACCGCCGTCCTCTGATCCATTGACCTCGGAACCGCCGTCCTCTGATCCATTGACCTCGGAACCGCCGCCCTCTGATCCATTGACCTCGGAACCGCCGCCCTCTGATCCATTGACCTCGGAACCGCCGTCCTCTGATCCATTGACCTCGGAACCGCCGCCCTTTGATCCATTGACCTCGGAACTGCCGCCCTCTAACCCGCCGACTTCTAATCCGCTGACCTCGGAACCGCCGTCTTCCGATCCACCGCCCTCCGAACCGCCGCCCTCCGAACCGCCGCCCTCCGAACCGTCCTCAGATCTGCCCACCCGGGAAGCATCCTCTGATCCGCCCACCTCGGACCCGCCGACTTTGGAAGCGCCGCCGACAAATTCCCCCCGGCATCGGCCATCCCGGGCCGATCCCTTCGGTCCTCAAGCTCCGCCTCCCTCAGGCCAGCCTTTCCATCTCCCCGCCTCAGACTCCCCCGTCCTGCGCGCGCTGATGCGCGTCAAGGAGCGTTTGGGCGACGCGGGTCCGCATTTGAGCCGAAGCGGTCATCGAGGCGGTCTTCCCTTGCAAAGGTCCTCCTCTCTCCCGTCCTCGCTGCTGTCCCCCACCAGGGTGGTGTCGTCGGTGGAGATCCAGTTAGGGCAGCGGGGCCGCCGGGCCTTTTGTAGCCAGCCCCGCTACGCTTTCCGCTACAGCCAGGAGCCCTGCGCCGACTCGCCCACCTGCATCTCCACCCTAGTTATCCCCAAACTTCCCGAGTCTGGCGAGCCACGTGTTCCGGTGCGCTCGCCCCGCTCGCTGAGAAGTGCCAGCCCCCCCACCGAGTGGCCCTGGATCACCCAGAGCGTCCCCGATCTGTCCTCCGCTCAGGAGCTGTTTGGACACTACGGGCAGGGCAGGACCCCCGTCCTCTCCTCGAGCCCTAGCCCCAGAGCGGGGAGCCCGTTGTCCGCCCCCCCTGTGGACCAGTCCCTTCTGTACCCCTACGGCAGCCTCCCCAACCTCCTCCAGCATTCGTTTCCTTTGGGTGGAGCGCCCCACTACGCCAGCCTGTGGAACGTCCCTCTGGGAAGTCCCCCCATTGCGCAGCACCACTACCACACGGCGTACCATTCGCTTCCCCACAGCCCGCCCTACCCGGGTTACCGGCAGGCTTACCAGCAGCTCAGCCCCTGGTCTCCCCCCGCGTGGCATCACGGCCTCGGGAACGGCTTTCATCCGGGTCAGAGTCCCCACCCGGCTAGCCCCTACTCGGGTCACGTCGGCCAGAACCGCAGTTCCCACCCCGGAGTTGGCGACAGCCCTCATCTGGCTCATAGTCACGCTCACAACCCCTACCCGGGTGTCGGCCCGGGCCCCTATCCGGGTCATACCGTGGCTCACGGCCCCCACCCTGCTCTCGGTCCGGGTTACGGCTCGCACGCGGGTCATATTCTGGCTCACGACCTCCACCCGGGTCTCGGTGCCGGTTACGGCTTGCACCCGGGTCACAATCTGGCTCACGACCCCCGTCTGGGTCCGGGGTACGGCTTGCGCTCGGGCTCGAGTCCGGCTTCCGGTCAGCTCTTGTCCGGCACGGAGATGGAGCTGAGGAGGGTTCTTCATGACATAAGGGGGACCGTTCACACTCTCAACCAGGTTGGTTGGTGCTCCGATGTGATTGGTCACTTTTTGTGCTCAAGCCCAGGAAAGCGTAGGCTGAATTTCTGCAGCAAGTGGATTTGAAAGTTGGAAAGGGATTTATTTGTTGTGGCTGATTTGATGGCAAGGCTCGTATTGAGCTCGATTTCCTTTTCCAAGCTTTTCTCTTTTCTCTGCAGCGCGCCGATGCCTCGGACGCGGGTCCCCGAGCTTCCTGTCGACAGGTCAGCGCCCTTCCGCGCCCCTTTGCACGTTTCTCCCCCTCACCTTTTAACCTTTGCCCTCCAGGCCCTGGACGAGCTCCGCCGGAAGCGGCGCAGCCTGGCCGCCTTCCGGGCACAGATGGGCGAGCTGGAGCTGTCCGTGGTCCGCCAGCAGGCGCTGGTCTACAAACACCTGAGCCCCGCTGACAGGTACGCTAACGGCTAGCCTTAGCCTCCATGTGTGTTTGTGTGCGTGTGTGGGCGTATGTGGCAATGTGTACCTATGTGCTTGTTTGTTGATATGTGTGTGTTTGCCTGTATTTTGAAAGGGCCATTCTGTGTGTGTGTGTGTGTGTGTGTGTGTGTGTGTACGTTTGTGCGTGTCCTCGTGCTTGACCCTTTGTGTGTGCAGGCTGGAGGCGGAGCAGCTGGAGTCGCTACGTTCGTCCGTCAGAGAGGAACTGCTGGAGTTGGAACAGCGGCTGGACGACAAAGTGATGGAGCTGACGGAAGAGGCGGGGCCATGCCAGGTAAGCAGACACTCGGCGTAGCGCCGCGCCCACGCCGGCGACTAAGCGGCTTCCTTCCTCTCGGCAGGACGCGGACCGGGCGGCGGCCAGCTCGGCGCTCGGAGCCGTGGAGCCGGTCAGTCGAGCACGTTGCACTTGCCCGACGCTGAATTTGCGTTAGGCAGCACCCACGCACGACCGTTAAAGCTAACCATGCTAAGGTGTGCTTGTGCAGGTGTCAGCACTCCTGAGGGAGCAGTTCATCCTCCAATCGGAGCTGAGCTACGACGAGCGCGCCTCCGTGGCCGGCGGGGCCGCCTCGCCCCGTCGGCCCTCGACGCCGGGTGCGGATCCGGTTTGCGACCCGCACAAACCCGCCGTGTACCGGGCGTCCGTCAATATCACACCGGCGCCGCCCCCTCGTCCCGACAGGCAGCGGGACCGGCTCCAGGAGGATGAGGGAGAGAGCAGCAAAGAGGAGAGATCGCACGAGGCCCTGGGCGACGACAACGACTTGAACCGGCTCGTTATGGAGGTAAACGCGCTGAGGTCAAAGGGCAACGTGGATGGAAAATCATTTACATCATTAAGCTCCAATTGGTGGGGGGCATTGTGTGGTCTGATTTCATCAGTCATATTTGGGGGGGAAAAGAGTCCAACTCAAAATAACAAAGGAATGGAATGGAAAAATAGCCTCCATATTTCAAAAGTGCCCTTTCAATCAAGTTGTAAAATGTTAGATTGGATAAGCTTTATTTGTCCTGCAAGTTGGACTTCTTTCCACTCCCCTCCCACTTGTCTTGTGACGCCGTGGCCTCGTTGTGCTTCAGATCGGTGAGAGCGGGCTGCAGGAAGTGCGGCGGCCGCAGATGTCGGAGGAGCCCTCGCCGCCCGGCCGGGCGCCCGGCCGGAGCCTCTAGCGGCTAGCCCGCCACGTCCGGACACTGCGGAAGAGCAACACTGAATGTCGAGCACACTGCGCTTGGGCCAGAAACTACGCTGATAGCAAAAGCAGCGGCCACAAGCGAGGGAAGCGCTTGCACCTTTCCTCTCTTCTCCTCTCCTCTCCGTGCCTTTCCTTTGCTTTGTTTGCTAGTCTAGCCGCTGCCGCCCCGGTCACTACCAAACCCCGCCAACACTAACCGAGAGCGGAAGGATGAAACCTAAGAGCCAGGACTAGCAAAAAGGCATGTCGGCCGCTACTGTCGGTAACCCTGGACGACTCGACGAGACTCGTAGCAGAAAATTGGATCTGTAAACAGAACCGGGCCCTGTAAAAAAACAGAGTAGGTATTGTGGAAGCTAGGGCTACAATCACTAGGGATCAGCAAAGACATGATAAGAAAATTAGACCGGGACCAGGAGGCCAGAAGCCAGGACCGGTCAGACCTACGTACATCCAAGAGCAGCACTCCAACAGCACCTTTTTGTTTTTTGATCAACTCCTCACCACGATGTCACGCAACGACGCCAGCGACGAGTGTGGCATTTGTGCCAATGTAAGATTGTGTGAGAGAGAGAAGCCACTGAGATTTTGCTCAGCGTATGACATTATGCGTGCGTGCGTGCGTGCGTGCGAGCGTGCGAGGCAGAGACATTGCTTGAGAGAGAGTGATTTTGTGAGCGCGTGTGTGAGTGAGCACATGTCTGCGCAAAGTTGACGTTTCCACGACCACCGTCGTCATGCTTGAGAAAGGAATAAGCTCGTTAGCATTAGCGGCAGTGAACCAATTTAGTTCTGGACCGGTGACACGTTAGCGGCTAGGCAGCTATGCGTCAACGCAAATGTTGCTAATCTTTTGTGCTAAAATGCTACATGTTAGCCACCCGAGTTGAGAAGACATTGAGCAAAGCGTTTTAGCAGGTTAGCTCGCCTGCATACAAAGTCATTAACTAGTTGAGCAACTTATCGACGCCGCTGGTTCCTTTACACACCAAGTCAGAAGAAGAGAGTTGGGAGAAAAGTTACGTGTTAGCCAACGTGCTAACCGATTAGCATCATCCGGTTGGCCATTTGTAAGCCATTGGGTACACACTGTAAGCACAGACGCTGTTAGTGATGGAAATGTGGCAGGTTGTGCAAGTTGTCACGTTTGATTGAGGCTGAGCAAGCGCTTCACAGGGGTCGGGCTAACACTGAACGCCACCATCGCGTGGCCATCTCCTCTAGGGATTGATAATCAATGATTTTTAGATCCGCTGTGGAGTCATTGCAACGCGACATACGACTTCACTGGTCCTTCACTTTGTGTGTTTCTTTTCCATATTTGTGAATCACACTCGTGGAAGTTGCGCCTTAATGCGGGGAGGGCTCACTCGCTAGAAATACGAAGAATAAAACAGATGTATTTATTTTCATTACAACTGGCTGCTGATTCTTCTTTCTGCTTTGCGTTACGTGAGCGTCGGGCAAACAGTGAGGTGACCTTTGGTGAGTTTGTTCGAGGCCAACGCCGGCCGGGTTAAACTGGGATGACGCACGATGGCAGCTCAGCGGAGGGGGGCTTCGAGGGTCGGTCACGTCGCGTAACTCCTGGAGCAGCGAGACCACGTGCCTTATGAAAATGGACGAGAATGAAGTCAGGCTTCGCTCCAAACTCCGTTCCACTCACTCACTCACTCACTCACTCACTCACTCACTCACTCACTCACTCACTCACTCACTCACAAGCCTCCTGATTTCGGCAAAATCAGTCGATTGGAACAAGCTGGGCCATAAATGTAAGTTCATCAAGCGTGCCAAACGTACCGATGGGGCGACGTGACGCCAGGCCTTTGAAAGGGGTGAGCGGTATCCCCAAGCGGCCATCGCGCCCGCCCGGAGACCAAGGAGAATGCAAGCGCTTGATTTGCACGCGAGCGTCGGCACGCCGGACGTTGACCGTCCCTCAGCGCGCGCCTTGACGCTCGGTAACTTCTGTTAATGTTCACTGCCCAGGGCCGTGTTGTACAATCGGTGACCCGCCAGTACGCCGGGTTAGTTACCTCTCTTAGAGGACCTTCTGGAAGCTTCCGGACCCGCTTTGACCCCAGCGATGCGACTTCAGGAAAGCGGCGGTGGCTGGGCAAAGCGCGTGGGGAAGCGTGTGTCCCCACGCGTATTGATTTGTCCTGCTTGCGTAACCCCGCTCGGGTGTATCTTGAGGACACGGCATTCTGGATCGAACGGGTCCGGCTCGCCGCCCCCGCACCTGGCCTGATCCGATAAATGGCCCGGGGAGCCGTGGAGTCGCCACCTCCGGTCTCGCTCACTCCTGTCAGGCCGTCATGAAGATTGCGCTCGCCACCGTCCTGTGCCTTTGCTTGGCCTCAGCGCGGGCCGACCAGTAAGTCCTCCTTCGCGTTTGAAGCATTGCCGAGTATGGCCAACCAACCGGAGGAAATTGTGCCAAAGATTGACTTGGTTTGACACCTGCGTGACGCCTCTTGCTTTTCTTTTCTTTTCCCGCAGCCACGATAGCCATTCAGGTGAGTGAGCTCCAACCTGCGGTTTCTCCTTCTTCATCATCTCCAAGTTCCCCAACGCGACTCGTGCGCCCTTGGTGACGCTGTCCCAGGAGACGGCGGGCTGGGCTCGGGTGGCGCGGTTCCGCTTTGGAGGCACAAATGCCTCGTCCCGACGTGGGCGCCACGTCGCGGCTCGGCGCTAACACAAGCGCGTCTCTCTCTCTCTCTCTCTCTCTCTCGGCGTGTCGCGCAGACGCCCCGGACCGCTGTCTGGGCCTGGAGATGGACGCGGTGACGGTCAGCGAGGAGGGCATGCCTTTCTTCTTCAAAGGCCACTACCTGTTCAAGGGTTTCCACGGCAAAGCGGAGCCGCTCAACGGGTCTTTCCCCGAGCTGGAAGATCCCAACCACCCTCTGGACCACCTGGATGCCGCTTTCCGGATGCACTTTGAAAACGCCTCTGACCATGACCACCTTTACTTCTTTGTGGTACGCACGCACGCACGCACGCACGCACGCACGCACACGAGCCGTCCTTTGGAGTCGCGCCTGGCTGGCTGGCTGGCTGGCTGGCTGGCTCGCACTCAGCCCGCCTTTGTTTCTATCCAGAACGACAAAGTGTTTGCCTACTACAAGCACAAGTTGGAGGAGGGCTTCCCCAAGACCATTCCCGAAGTGTTCCCGGGCATCCCGGACCACCTGGACGCCGCTGTGGTATGTCCCAAGCCGGACTGCGATGAGGACGAAGTCATCTTCTTCAAAGGTTGGTTCTCGCAAAGACAACATAAGCCCCCCCCCCCCCCCCTCCTCACTCCCCCTCCTCCGACAGAGCACGAAATCTACCACTACCACATGGGCAACAAGGCAGTGGAACACAGAGAGTTCAAGACCATGCCCAACTGCACGTCGGCCTTCCGCTACATGGAGCACTACTACTGCTTCCACGGACACCAGTTCTCCAAATTTGATCCCAAGACTGGAGAGGTCCACGGCAGATACCCCAAGGAGGCCCGCGACTTCTTCATGAAGTGCTCCAACTACAGTAAGTGCGTCAGCGCTGAGACTCGCTCGCTCGGAGGTTTCGCTTCTCTCAATGTTGTGCATGGCAGGCGACGAAACCGACATGGTGGAGCGAGAGCGATGCAGCCACGTTCACCTGGATGCCATCACCTCTGACGATGCGGGCAACTTGTACGCCTTCAGAGGTGAGAGAGAGAGAGAGAAAAATGATGGAAGCGGCGCGGTGACTGAGGCGGCTGGCGGCCCTCCTTTGCCCAGGTCACCATTTCCTGCAGAGAGACGGCAACAACGACATGGTGAAGGTGGACACCATCGAAGCGTCCTTCAAAGAACTTCACAGCGAGGTGGATGCTGTCTTCTCCTACGAGGACCAGCTGTACATGATGAAGGTTCGCCCCGCTTGCCGCCCGTCTCGGGACCGACCGGACCGCCGACGGTAACGTCACGACTCCTTGTGCGCAGGACGACCAAGTGTATCTGTACAAGGTCAGCGAGCCGCACACCCTCACCGAAGGTTACCCTAAAACCGTCAAGGAGGTTCTGGGTCTGGAGGGCCCCATTGATGCCGCCTTTGTCTGCGAGAATGAGCACATTGCTCACGTTATCAAAGGTCGTTTTGAAAAGCCCTTCCTTCCTTCCTTCCTTCCTTCCTTCCTTCCTTCCTTCCTTCCTTCCTTCCTTCCTTCCTTCCTTCCTTCCTTCCTTCCTTCCTCAACATCCCCATCGCCTTTGTCTTTTCAGGCGACCACATCTACGATGTGGACCTGAAGAAAACACCTCACGAGGCCACCAACGAGCGTGCGTTGACTTTGATCACAAAGGTGGACGCCGCCATGTGCGACCCCCACGGCGTGCGCGTGGTCGTCGGAAACCATTTCTACCACTTTGATAACATCCAGCTCTTTGTGGCCGGACGCGCCATCCCGGAGCAGCACCGAGTGTCTATGGACTTGTTTGGCTGCGACCACTAGTGGCCACCCCCTGGGCGACTTGGATCTAGCTTTGGACTGGCAAATCTGTCAGAGGCAGACTAGTTAGTGTGTGATTTTCTACACTGCTGTTGTCAATAAATGTGAGCAGAAGCACTCTGCCTCTTGTCTTTGCTCCGGATGGATGGATGGATGGATGGATGGATGGATGGATGGATGGATGGATGGATGGATGGATGGATGGATGGATGGATGGACGGATGGATGGACGGATGGATGGATGGACGGATGGATGGACGGATGGATGGATGGACGGATGGACGGACGGACGGATGGGCTTCCACTCAACCATTTCCACAGTCTCAACATGTGTGCACGTGTGTGTGGCCAGTGTCCAAGAGCGTGGCAGGTAAATGTTAGCAGATGGTCTCGGCTGCCGCCCCTATGGACCGGTGACCGCCAAAACTACTCCCGCACATGTGACCTTAATGCCCCCCCCCATCAAACTGACAGCACACCACACACACTCAAGCAGACAAAAGTTGAACTGTGTGTGTGTGTGTGTGTGTGTGTGTGTGTGTGTGGTCAGTGTCCAAGAGCGTGGCAGGTAAATGTGGCTCCGCTTAGCAGATGGTCCCGGCCGCTGGCCCTATGGACCAGTGACCGCCAAAATGCCCCCCATCAAATTGATAGCCCACTCACACACACTCAAGCATAGAAACAATGAACAGTCTTTGTGTGTAAGTGTGTCTGTGAGTTCTGGTGGAATGGTATTATTTTGTGACTTTTCTTGTCAATTAATCGATTGTTGAATAAGGATTTTTGGACGGTCGAAATCAGGGCCGGCTCTACGCAGGGGCAAGAGGGGGCAACGCCCCCTCAAACAGATGTCCTGCCCCCTCGAATCAAACTTTTAGAAGTGAAAAATCCGCTGATAGAAACACACGTTAATCAGCCCCCTCTCTTCTCTCATGTCGGTGCAGTGTGTGTGCTCACACAGCCTGCTGTCAGGACTACGCGCCCCTCCGTAAACATCCAATCACTGTGAGTATGCAAATGAGGCAAGACGCAGCCAGAGAGTGTCAAGTTACAGTCAGCGCGGTAGGAGTTGGAAGAAGCAGTAAAAACTCCACCAAACTCGTCGTAATGACCCGTGATATAACTAATGATTAACGACAACTCAAATAATAGTTAATATAACATTCATATTATATGTTCCCCCCCCCCCCCCCCCCCCTGAGAGATTGCCACCTTATTGAGGTCAGGGGGTTTGCGTGCCTCAGTGACCCTAAGAGCAATACCAGCAGAAGCTTTAATCTTCAGGTGGGACACCCAAGCTGGACAGGTCTTAGTGTAGAGGCCTGACAGAGTGCAATCCACTTCTCCAGGTTGAGATCTGGACACACAGCTAACAACTGCCGTGAAGAAAACACTAACAGTGTTAAAAATGTGTAAAAAAAAAGAAAAAGAAAAGAACATGCCCCCTTCACATTTCTGACTGCCCCCTCTTATGTGCATTCCTAGAACCGGCCCTGGTCGAAATGTGTTCCGTTTTCCAATTGTTAAACGAAAAGCTGGAAACACCGCCTCCCCGCGGACGGAGAAGGTATGGCTTTTCAACACGTGAATATCTGCGACCCGTGTGGAGTGTGTGCGTGCGCGCGCGCGTGTGCGTGTGCATGTTTTGAAAGGCGTGACGTTGTGTCAAGTATAAATCCCCGTGTCTGCTGATCCGCAAACGCACATCCATCAATTAACACACAAAATTTGATTCGTCGAGAAACAAACAAAAACTCATGTGAAAATCTCAAATGTCTTGTGGATCTGAAGAAATGTACACGATAGTATAGAGAATCAAAAGAACCCACGCAGGGGAAAGTCGCGGAGGGGGGCATTTGTTCGAATCATTGGGAATCAAATCCCGCCCCATATGACGTAGACGACGGCGGGCGGGCGGAGTCGCTCTTACATCACCAAGATGGCGGCAGGCCGAAGATGCCTCTCAGCTTGAGTGGTCGCTTGATGCCCGTGTACGTTCCTCCGTCCCGTTGGTCGCCGACAGGATGCGGCGCACCTCTCTCTCTCTCTCTCCCTCCCTCGTACCGAGGCGCCGCGGGCCGCCCCGCAGCTTGTGTCGGGCGCCGCTCTGACGTTGTGGCTCTCATCTCGTTGCCGCCTACCGCTCGTCGCTAGCCGCTAGCCGCTAGCCAAGCCTTCGCTCGATCGGGCAGCAAAACAAGGTGAGCCAGGCCGGCCGGCCAGCCAGCCAGCCAGCCAGCCAGCAGTAAACACTTGACACGATCATCTATCTTTCTATGGCGAATGTTCACTTGGGGAATGAGCGGAAGCCAAGGCCTTTGGTCGGTCGCGGATGCTAGCTGACGCCGGAGTGTTTCCCATTTGTTGCCTGCCACAAGACAAGCAGCAGTCAGCAATGCTCCTTCGCGGGGGTCGGTCGTGCCCAGACCAGCCCGCGATCTGTCAAATCCGCGATAGTGAAATCGCCTTATAGATTTGATTTTTTTCCTTATTCCTTGAGTCAAAAACAATTGTATCCTCAATATAATGATCCTTGCTACGCTACAGGATTTTAAAAAAGTCATTATATTGCATAATAGAGATTTTTTTTAAAGACAGTCGTAATCGTCTTCAAATAATAAAGGTATATTTTTTGAGAAACAAGTCCAAGTGTTAGATCATTATTTTTACTAGATGTGTGGTTTATTTATTTATTTTTCTCAAGAAAAGGCATTGCTCAATTTGACCAAGTAGATAGATGTTTGTCATATTTTCTGTCCAAAAATCTTCCTGAGGCAAGCAGTCCTGGTCTTCCAATTGTATATTTGTCATTAAAAAGCAAATTGTCCTTGAGGGAAAAAAAACCCGGCAGCGGCATGAAAAGCATTTGATGGCTGCTTCTCTGTGTCGGCAGCGGCCAACCGGCCGGGCCCCACCTACCTCACCCCACCCCGGGGTGCAAAGGTCGCACAGCTCGGCGCTCGCTTCCCCAGGCGTCAAGTGGCAACTGTCTTGTCCAGCTCGGCGGTCCTGTCCAGCTCGGCCGACGAGGCGTTTGCGTGCGCCGGTGAGTGCTGCTGACTTTTTCCCTCCGTCTTATTTTTTTTGCCTGACAAACTTGCTCTTGAGCTGCTCTGTTCAAAGGCAAGACGAAAGCGGTTTAAAAGTTAACTCGCAGACGTCACGGCTGGCGAGAAGAGGGCGCGGCGCGGCGCGGCAGCAGAGGGCGCCGAGGGTTTCACCGCTTTGATATCAGCGCCGCTATTGAGTCAGAGACAAAGATTTGGGCCGACTCGTTCGAGTAGTGCGATGGCGTTGACCAACAGAGTTTAGGCTGCACCAAAGCGGTCGCCGTCATTCTTTGGATCAATCTCGCAACGGCGCCTTTTTTCCTGCTGTGAGGCGGAGTATTTCGACCAACGCGGGCCGGGCCTTCGTGCCAACTTCCAAGCCGTAGACGTCCGCGCCGTTTCTCGGGCTCGCTCTATATGGCGATGATGATGACGGTGGTGGCGGTCGTGTGTCGACAGCAAGCATGGAGTGGTCCTGGCTGCAGACCGGATGACGGGTCGCAGCACTTCCTGCCCGTGAACCTTGGGTGGCGACGACGAGCGCAGACCGAGCCCCGCCCCGCTCGCCCCCCCCCGTTGGCCCTCAAGCGGCGTGGCCTCTGCCCGCCGGCTCGTCGTGGCCCAGAGATGAGCTGGCTGGGCAGGTTGACGCCACGTGCCGCCCCCGCTGCCGCCCGCCCGGGGCGGGGCGCCGCCCCCCACGAGGCGCCCTCGTGCACCGCTGACCCTGAGACCTGCCTCATGGTCTTTGAGAACCACTGGAGACAAGTGAGTGCTTTGAAGACAAGCGGACAGCTTTTATTTGGATCGTTTTTGAAAAGCTTTTCTCTCAGAAAGATTCTGGTCCCATTTTGTCAAAACGTAACAACGTGAAACGGGTCTCAGTTTACTTTCTTGCTTTGTCAGAATCAAGCGGTTACTTGATGAGGCATCCTTTTTCCGACAAGAAGTGGCCTTTTTTTTGTCCTAAAGATGAAATGTGTTGATCTTGCTCAAGAGGAAGTCACACTCGCTTATCGAGGCGGACCGTCCGCCGCGCTGGCCCACCGCACATTTGACGTGCAAGTCACGTCACGTCGGGCAACAATGGTTTCCTGAAAAGAAAAACGGTCATCTCGGCAATGCATCAAATCTTTTTGGACGTAAATATCGCGAGAGCAAAAAGGTTGAAGTGGAATTAAAGGTCTTGTTTTCTTTTTTTCTTTTCAGTTGTGGCGCGTGCTGGAGCAGAGCCAGTCGTCGCGCTCCACAGACGACCTGATAGCGGTGAGGAACCACACGGACCAGATGTTCTGCCTCCTGGCCGAGGAGCGCCCCCCCCCAAGCGAGGGCGACCTAGGCGGCCAGGACCAAGACGGCGAGGGCCGAGGCGGCAGCGGGCCCATCCTGCAGCTGGTGATCCGCGAGCAGGTGCTGGAGCGCCTTCTCCTGTGGCACCTTGACCGCGGTCCCGACACAGACAGCCTGGGGGCGCTGCTCAAGCTCTTTGAGATGCTGGTGGGCCAATCGCGGCAAGCCTTGCTGCGCCGCCCGGCCGTCCTGCGCCCGCTGCTCAGGCTGGTCGGGGCTTGCGCGCCGCCAGACGGCGGCTGTCCCCCCGCGCTGGAGAACGGCCTGGTGCTGCTCCTCAATCAGGTGAGGGAGAGAGAGAGAGAGAGAGAGAGAGGGAGGGAGGGAGGGAGGGAGGGAGGGAGAGAGAGCAATCCAAGCAATGTTTGAAGGAAAAACCTGACCGCAACCTGGCCCGCAGGTGTGCGCGTGGGTGGCGCGCGAGCCGGCGCTTCTGGAGACCTTGCTGCGGGCGGCCCCGGCGCCGCGGGGCTCGGGCGACCTGCCCGTCCTCTCGCTGCTGGTGCCCTTCATCCACCGCGAGGGCGCGGTGGGCCAGCAGGCCCGCGACGCCTTGCTGCTGGTCATGGCCGCCTCCGCCTCGGACCGCGCCGTGGCGCGCTACATTGCGCACAACTCCTACTTCTGCCCCGTACGTATGTGCGTGTGAGTGGAAAGCGCGCCCCCCCCCCCCCCTGAACGCTCCCTAACTTGGTGGGTCGGTCGGTCATCCGCAGGTGCTGGCGACGGGCCTGAGCGCGCTCTACTCGTCGCTGCCCCGCAAGATGGAGGCGCGCGGTGACGACTGGCACGCCCTGCGGCGCGAGGACTGGACGGCCGTGTCCTCGCTGGTGGTCTTCATGAACTCGCTGGAGTTCTGCAACGCGGTGGTGCAGGTGGCCCACCCCGCCGTGCGCTCGCAGCTGCTGGACTACCTGCACAACGGCTTTCTGGTGCCGGTGGTGGCGCCGGCCCTGTACAAGGTGCTCGCTCGCTCACGGAGACGCCGGCGGCGTAGCGGCGGCCCCAAACTCAATTTGATTCGTCCGCGCTTTGCCGGTGTGGTGTGCAGTCGTCGGTGGACGAGATGATCGCCAGCACGGCTTACCTGGACCTGTTCCTGCGCAGTGTGAGCGAGACGCCCCTGCTCAAGACCTTCCTGCGCTTCATCCTGCTGCATCGCCTGGACAACGACTCCATTCTGGACACGCTGCTCGCGCGCATCGCCAGCAACTCCAGGGTGGGTGTGCCATGCGTGGCACCCGTGTTTGGCGCAAGTGCTTGCTGACTGAGCACGCGCCATCCTGTCTCGCAGCTCTGCATGGTATCCCTGAGCCTGTTCCGCACTCTGGTGTCGTTGAACTGCGAGGACATCATGCTGCAGCTGGTCCTCAGGTACGTACGTACGTACGCACGCGCGGCCGGCGGCGGCGGCGATAGACGGGCCGTGACCTGGTCTGCCGGGCCCCAGGTACCTGCTCCCGTGCAGCCACGTCATGCTGAGTCAGCGGCGCGCCATCCGGGAGACCGACATGTACGGGAAGTGCGCCGACAAGTTCCTGTCGCTCATCCCCGAGTGCTGCCGGACGGCCGTGCAGGAAGAGGATCCTCCCAAAAGTGAATGTTAAGCACCTGCTTAAGTGTTTGCAGAATTTGCTGAGTTTGTCTGTCCACAGTGGCCCACGATGCGGTCGGGGACTCCGGCGGCGGCGGCACGCCGACCAGACCTAGCACGCCGTCCCGGTTGACCTTTTTCATCCGCCAGCAGAGCAGCGCCTCGGGGGGGCCTCCCGGTCCCGCCGACTACGAGCGGTCCGCCCCCGACAGCCCGGCACGCGGCGGGCCGCGGCCCACCGTCGCGGCTTTAGATCGGGGCTACCTGGACTACCTGAAGGACGCCCGACGAGGCGTCGAGCTTTGTTCCTGGGCCTGCCGGGACTGGTCGGCGCCCTACGACGGCGAGAACCCCTGTGCCGGCGCCTCGCCCCCGCCCTTGCTGGCCGCTGCCGCGTACCCCGAGCGCCGCTCGGCGCGGTCCGAATGGAGCGGCTCGGAGCACGACAGCGGCGAGTGGGAGGTCACCATCGGCCAAAATAACTGCATCAGCCTCACGCCGCGCTCCAAGAAGCGTGGTTTTCAACGCCAACAGCCGCTTGCCAAACCCGTTCCTCCGCACCTCGGCCCCGCCGCGCCTTTAGCCGCTTCCCCACCGGCGCCAGACAACTCCCGCGAAGCCTTGGTCAACGGCGCGGCGGAGCCGAGCGAGCCGCGCCCGGATGGGGACAGAGAGCTGGAGGCCAAGAAGGTGAAGCGAGACTCAGAGCAGCGCGACGACCCCCAACAAAATGACGCCTCCGGCCAGCCTTCGGTGGAAAGCCTCATCCGGGAGCGTCTGGAAAACTCTCCCGATGACGGGGAGGCCTTCGGCGGGGAGCTGAAAGAGCTGGAGCGGCGCTTGGACCCGGAGGGGAAAAGGTCGGCTCCCGACGACACGGAAGAAAGTTCCCACGGGGTGCTCTGTAGTCCCGCTAGACCTCTGGCTCAGGGCTCCTGTCAGCCGTACACAGGTAGGAGCCCCCCCCCCTAACCCTAACCCCCCCCCCAAAAGGTGAGCCACGTTTGACTGATGCGCGCGCGTGCAGGTCCGCTGATGGCGGCGCTGCTGGCCAAGATGGAGAACATGCCGCACAACTCGTTGTACGTCAACATCCTGCTGACGGGCGTGGTGGCGCGGCTGGCCTGCTACCCCCAACCGCTGCTGCGCTCCTTCCTGCTCAACACCAACATGGTCTTCCAGCCCAGCGTCAAGTCTCTCGTCCAGGTAAGGAGGATGAGATTCCCAAAGTCCGGCCCGGCGAGAGCTTGCTTTCTCCAGCCAAAACTCGGGCGCTCTCCCCGCAGGTCCTGGGTTCCGTCAAGAGCCGTATCGAGGCCTTCGCCGCCTCCCGCGAGGACTTCCCCGCTATGCTGAGGAAGGCGCAGCAGTACCTGGTGGCGCGCGGGAAGTTGGACCGCAGCGAGCCGCCCGGCGCCGTCCCCCCCCTCCGCCGCTCGGATTCGCTAGGTGAGCACAGCTGTCAAAGGGGCCGGCCCCGCCTCGCCGACTCAGCACGTTCTTCTCTTGTGCCAGTCAAGAGTCGCAAGCCGTCCCTGAGCGACCTGATCCTCCGCCACACCAACAGCCCCGCTCGAAGCCGCAGCGCCGCCCAGATGGCCCTGGCCCACGTGCGAGTGGGCGGCCAGACACTGCACAGCGCTCTGTTTGGCAGCGGCGTGTCCAATCTGGAGAGGCAGGCGGAGGCGCTGCGCGTGAAGAACGCCGTCTACTGCGCCGTCATCTTTTGCGAGTTCCTCAAGGAGCTGGCCGCCCTGGCCCAGGAGCACGCCGTCGCACTGCCCTTCGCCGCCACCGAGGCCGAGGAGTAGCCCGAGGGGGCCGGCCCACGTGGAGGAGGAGCGGCGGCGAGACGTTGAGACGTGGGATTCCAAGATGCCATCGATGCGGATGGGCCTAGCCGCAACCAGGGCCAGTCGCTCGCCAACACTTTTTGGTGCTAACTGCCAACAGGGCACATTCATGACCTTTGCGTCACGGAACACCTTTTCATGTTGACAATGGACAAAGGGAAGACGAGCTTTTAAGACTTTGGTCCATTCACGTTAGTGCTCTTTCACACACACACACGACGCACACGCACACGGAGGATGAGCAACTCAAAGGGATTTTAGTTTGGACGCCGCGCTTGTCTCGTCCTTTATTGCCAAGTGCGATCGGTCCAGTCCGCTCACTCCCTCGACTGGCCTTTTTTTTTTTTTTTTTTCCCCCCCGCCTCTGCGCCAGCCACGTTTGACTTTGTTCACCCGATCAAAAGTTTCTTCCATTTTGCAACTATGCAAAAAGGTGGAGACAGTCAGGTGGACGTGTACGTATTGGAAGAAAAGAAAAAGGCAAATGGCGGAAACGTTGAGCATATTTTTGTATGATTGTCAGCGCACGTGTGTGAGGCTGCGAAACAATCTGTCAGCAAAACACTAAAGGGAATGTTTTTATTAATTTATAAAGTTTGCAACAGGCTCCTTTTGTGCGTCTGATCTGTGATTGGCTGCCTTGGACACACATTTGCTGAGCCGGAAGCTTTGGTAGAGGGGAGGAGTCAAGCTCCTCCAAAGCAAGCTTTTGAAAGCCGCAGCACGGCCGTCTGGCACGGTACTCGGCGGTCTCCATGCAGCCGGACTACGAGGACGCCGTGTCCTTCCTGGGCTCTTGGGGTCCCTTCCAGAGGCGAGTGGTCTGGCAGCTGTGCCTGGCCGCCCTCCCCTCGGGCTACAACCTGCTGTCCAGCCTCTACCTGCTGGCCACGCCGCCGCACGTCTGCCGGATCCCCGACAACAGCCTCGGCCCCGAATGGACGCAGGTCGCCGTCCCTATGCAGGTCAGAACCGGCCGGCTCGGGTTTCTTCTGGCCTCATCTTCTGATGGTGTGCGAGGTTCCTCCAGACATTGCTGTTTTTCAGTTCCTCCAAGTGCGCAGTTGAGCAAATGATTGACCGGCCGAGTGTCCGGTCCGGTCCCAACCGCTCTCCTCACTCACAGCGGGTGGAACATTAACGGGATGTTTGTCGCTCAGCTGGTCTCCGGACGCTTGGAGCGGAGCAGCTGCAGTCGCTTTCAGCTGAGCCGCATTCAGAACCTCAGCGCCTCCGGTCTCAGGTCCCATGCGCCGCTGTCCAGCCTGCCGCAGGAAGGCTGTAAGGACGGCTGGACCTTCAGCACGGAGCACTACCAGTCCACCGTGGTCACGGAGGTGAAGCGGCGAGTCGCTTGACGTTTAGCACGGCAGCTGGCTTTGATGCTGCCTCCCTCCCTCCCAGTTTGCTCTGGTGTGCGATGAGCAGTGGAAAGCGCCTCTGAGCACTCTGGCCTACTTCCTGGGCGGACTGTGCGGATGCTTCATCTCGGGCCAGCTCTCCGACAGGTAGCGCGGTCGCTCACTCTGGCCCTGCTCGTCCCGGCCGGCCGGATGCCGGCGTGACAAAGAGAACAAACGGCTTGGCTCAGCAGGTTTGGCAGGAAACCCGTTCTGCTGGCTTGCGTGGCCCTGCTGGGCAAGTTTGGCATTCTGGCCGGCCTGAGCGTTTTGTACACGTACAGCGGAGAACTGTACCCCACGGTCATCCGGAACACAGCCTTGTCCTCCTGCGCCACCTTCTCACGACTCGGATCCGCGGTGTCGCCCTACATCCTCCAACTGGGTCGGTTCCATCTTCACTGGCTTGGGCTTTCGAATCTTCACTAGAGTCTTTTCACTTGTTTTCATTGGGGTCTTCATACACATCTTTGAGGGCTTTCCATGAGGGTTTCCCTGGTGGTACAAGTTCTATGATGCCACTGCATAGATGTCTGTGTGCATGTCATGTGAAATGTTGTGTGTGGGTGTGTGTGTGTGCGTCAGGAGTGTGGTACGAGTTGTTGCCGTGGATCCTGGTGGGTTCCTTGTCTGTGTTTGGTGTTGTGCTCAGTGTCTTTCTGCCAGAGACCTTCACACAGCCACTGCCAGACACCATTCAGCAGATGGCCACCATGCGCAAGTATAGTTTATCATCATCATCAGCAGCATCATCATCACAGTACTCGGTACTGAGTCCTGTAATGCTGCCGCTGCTCTCTTCTCCTCAGATGGCCATGTTCATCCTGTGCTGCAAAGCATGATGGGAAACCCTCTGAAGACAATCCTGGACCAGAGGTCATCTGGACAACTCACTTTTAATACGCGCACACATGCGCCCACGCTAGAAGATCTTTAGTCCTCAGCTTGATATTTCCGTTTTCTCAGTTTGTCCACGAGATAGAGACAAAACAAACCTCCAGACCATGACGCATTCACGGACACAAAAAAGATTCGTGGAAAAGAAAAAAAACAAAACTAGTGGGTTGATTTGCGATTAACGTTCATCCCTTTGTGATCCACTTGTCCTATCACCATAATACAATTTCTGATGTCAAATGAGGAATGGTTCATTTGATGTGAGACTTGACGTTATGAAAAAAGTCAACGCACTTCACTATAATACGTATCTAGAGAACAATCTAAATGAACTCATCAAAATTGTAGTTGTTTTCGATGGACGCGAATCAACGCAAAAAGAGGAAGTTTCCGATTGTATTTGAACGTACTTTTCAATGCTCCCGCCCCTGAATATGTGACTTCCTTTAGTCAATGGATTGTTCTTCAAAATAAGACAACCTACGTTCACATCAGCGTCATTGGCGCAGTTTCACGCCGATATATATTTATATAAACAATATAAACCTAGCAATTATAAAAATGAGGTTGACAGAAAGACACGACGCATCCGGTCAGGTCAGATACCTGAAGCCAATCAAAGCTTTTGTTGTTAAAGAAGGAAACCCCGTCTGCCTTGGAGCAGCACTGCGCATGCGCGGAGCGCCACCCTTGTGCCGTGTGCCTGGCCTCCAGTTAGCAAGTCGGCACTTGGGAAGCGCCGCTCTGCCCGATGGAAAAGCACTAAATATCCGCCCACCGGAGCCCGTTGGAAACTCCCGCAAGACTTGGCGGTGCCCCACAATGCAAAAAGCTTGACTGAAAGGTAGGAAAAGTCCGTAGTTTTGCCTAGAGTCGTTGCCGAATTGATCGGAGAGTTATTGCTAGGAAGACTCGGGAGTCAATGGAAGTCAATGGAGGTCATTGTGTCCGTGGGCCGGGCCCAGCCGAAACCAAACGAAACGAGATGAGGATGAGGTGGATGATGATGATGATGAGCATAAGGATGAGGACGATGAAGCTGAGGTGGCGGTGCCGCCGCCGCACATCTGGGACTTCATCAGGACCTCCAAAGTCGAACAAAATCCATCTCACAGGAAATAACGTTCGATCATCCGTTCCAGGGTCAAAGCGTGAATTTTGTTCCCACGTGCTAAGAAAACGGGACAAGTTTGACTGTTGCCATTGGCGTTGCCTTTCTTGCTTGCTTGGCGATAGGCCGCATTTCAAAACGTCAACATCATAAGCGTCAATGTTATCGTCGCAGGATCACAAATATTTCTATCACTGAGCAACCTTACATCTATATACCTCACATGCCTATTTTGTCTTACTATTATGCACAACTTTTAAATATATACCGCAGCAATGCACATTTAGTTTATGCCCCCCCCCCCCCCCCCCCCCGCCCTGATAAACGAGCGACTGGCCAAATATAGTATGGATAGCGCCAATATGGCAAAGAAAAGAGAAACCGCTCGAATTGTCCCACCTCACACATTATTGCAATTTTCCACCACGTTTGATTGAATAAATATCCTGGCGATGAATCATTGGGGTGGCTGGTGATGATCATGGGGTGGCCCAGCTCCGCTGTGAGGAGACGCAACGCAGTCCAAGTCAACATTTGCTTCAGCGCTGACATGACATGGAGGGTTGCTCTTGTGCTGTGTCATCAGGTTAGCGTGATGGAAGCTAGCAGCATCATCGATGTGCTCAACAAGAAGCTGGCCTTCCTCTCCGGTACGTACGTACGCGCGCGCACTTGCACCGATCTCTATAAATATGATTTTTGCGTTTTGAGGCGGGAAAGATCGTCGCAGCGGTCTGATCCTCAGCATCCCGCTGGGCTGCGACCAGACCAGCATGGACGAGCTCAGCGACACGCTGGACTATCTGCTCGGAATTCCCAGGTACGCACGCACGCGCGCGCGGGCGGGCGCCCTATCGGCGCTAACGCTCGCACCCTCATTTATTATGAGTTGGAGGGCAGCGCAAGCTAATCGCTCCCAAGCACTTGCCTAAGAATGTACATTCAACTGCGCTTCCAGCGAGAAGTGCAAGGCACGAGGCTTCACCGTCATCGTGGACGGACGGCGCTCGCAGTGGAACACGGTCAAGACGGTGGTGCTCATGCTGCAGGTACATGCCGGCCGCTGCTGCGGCTAACCGCCGCTGCGGCTAACCGCCGCTAACTAACCAACTCCCGCAGAACGTGATCCCGGCCGAGGTGTCGCTGGTGTGCGTGGTCAAGCCCGACGAGTTTTGGGACAAGAAGGTCACGCACTTCTGCTTCTGGAAGGAGAAGGACCGGCTGGGCTTCGAGGTGGGACCCGGCCGGCGCAAACGCCTGCGCTGTGCAAAAAGACACGCCGTGGTCTTAAGCGGATGGCTCGCTCAGCCAACTGAAGCTCTCGCTGCGTCAGGTGATCCTGGTTTCGGCCAATAAGCTGACTCGCTACATCGAGCCCTCGCAGCTGACCTGCGACTTCGGAGGGACTTTGGACTACGACCACGGCGACTGGCTCGGCAAGAGACTGGTGGCCGCCCGCCGCCTGACCATCACAAATGCGTGCGCGCGGGCGGGAGTTGGCGTGGCAACTCGAGCTCCTTTCTGCCTGCCAGGTCTTTGAGAAGTTCACCAAGGAGTCCACCTCGCTGCTAGACCAGCTGTCCATCATCAACGACAGCGACAAGAGCGCCCCCCTGGACAAGTACGCACTCGTGCGCGCGTGCACGTGCGACCGCGCGCCACTCATGCGTGTGTATGTGCGCAGGTCAGCTGATGTCCTCCTCCCGTCATTTGACCCGGAGACGGTTCTCCAGACGGGTGAAGAGCATTTAGTAGCACTCTCTCTCTCTTTCTGTCATTTGCCGCGGTCCTCCTTGGTGTCGGAGTGAAACACAAGCGCGCTTTCTGCCGCGTAGGTCACGAGTTGCTGTCGGAACTGCAGCAGCGGCGCTTTGACGTCTCGGAGGGTGGAGGAGGTGGGGGAGGCGGCCAAGGAGGTGGGTGGGGAAGCTCACGCTGACGTGCTCATCATGTTGAGCTACGCAGGCTCAACAATGACTTTTTGCGTCGGCTCTGAGCTACGCAGGCTCAACAATGACTTTTTGCGTCCGGCTCACCCGCCCCTCCCTCGTGCCCCGTTTTGCCCACAGCGCCGGCGTGGCGTCCGATGGAGGAGGAGCTTCTGGCTCAGCCTCAGGTGGTGAAGCTTCTGGACTCGCTGAGGGAGAAGTACACACGCTACCAGGAAGTCTGCCGCCAGCGCAGCAAGCGCTCGCAGATACACGACGTGCACGCCAAAGTCATGCAGGTGAGCACCAAATGTCGTCAAACTGGGACAAAGTTTGAAAATCGAGAAAAAAGATGAAACTCAAACTTGACAGTCGAGGGAAAGCGTGCAAGGCAAATGGCAACTCAAGCGTGTGTGTGCCTGCGAGGTGGTGACATGGCTGCAGGGTCCGGGCTCGGAGCTGCTGAAGACTCACCGGGCCATTGGCGACTCCATGCGGGCGGCGCAGGCGCTGCAGCAGAAGCACGAGGAGATCGAGAGCCAGCACAGCGTACGTACGGCCGGCCGGCCGGCCGCACGCACGCCCCCCCCGACCACGACCGCACGCAATGACCCATAACGCCCTCGCTGCCCCCCTCAGGAATGGTTTGCCGTGTACGTGGAGCTGAACCAGCAGATCGCCGTCCTCCTCGGCGGTGGCGACGAGGACGACGAGGAGGCCGGCGAGCTGAAGGCGCTGCAGCGGCAGCTGAGCGACGTGTGCTACCAGCAGGCGGCGCAGCTGGAGACTCGGCAGAACGTCCTGCAGGCTGCGCACGCATTCCACGCCGCCGCGCAGGAGGTCACGCAACGCTAGCTTGCTTTCGTCCGTCTTTGGGGCGGGGGGGCTTTAGCTCAGATTGCCATTCTCGCTGACTTGGCTTCCGTGTCGCTGTCGTTAGCTGTCCCAGCAGCTGGACGCCCTCCTGGGCACGCTCTGCGCCGACGTGGCCCCGGCGGACGGCTCGCAGATCCAACACGGCCTCAAGCTGCTGGAGGAGAAGCTGCGCAGCGTCGGTACGTACGTACGTACGTACGTGGGTGGAGTGCCTACCGCCATGCCGCTTTAACCCGCCGACTCCTCCCCTCTGAGCAGAGGCGGGGCTGGCGTCGCTGCGCCAGAAGGGGGCGCTGCTGCTGGAACGCACCTGCGCCGACGAGGGCGAGGTGGCAGATGAGCAGCGGGACAACGTGGGGCAGATCCGCGACGTCATGGACGACATGCAAATGAGGAAACAGAGGTGAGTGCGCCCGCTAGTGCTAACGTGCTAGCGGAGGTGAAGCGGTGCTCAGCGATTAGCAAATGGGCCAACTTTGAAGGCCCAAGCCTCATCTGAAACCCAAATTGTGACCGCAAACCGGGAGAGATCAAAAAAAGCTCGCCGCCTGATCAAGTGACGTGCTCGTTCGTGCAGGTGCGAGGACATGGTGGACGTGCGGCGTCTGAAGATGCTGCAGATGGTTCAGCTGTTCAAATGCGAAGAAGACGCCTCACAGGTGAGACCCGAGAGCGCGGCGCTGCCTCCACTGTGCGCACGATGACGTGTGTGTGTGGTGTGCGCGTGCGCAGGCTGTGGATTGGCTGTGTGAGCTGCTGGACGCGCTGCTGAAGACGCACGTGCGACTCGGGGACGACGCCCGCGACACCAAAGCCTTGATGGACAAACACAGGAAGTTTGTGGACGTGGCGCAGGTCAGACGGTGCGAGCGAACGATGCGTGTGTTTCCAAGGCTGAGGCGAACGCGTGTGCGTCGCGTCGCAGAGCACCTACGACTACGGACGGCAGCTGCTGCAGGCCACGGTGGTGCTGTGCCAGTCGCTGCGCTGCGCCGCCCGCTCCTCCGGCGACACGCTGCCCCGACTCAACCGCGTGTGGAAGCAGTTTGCCGTCAGCGCCGACGAGCGACAGCATCGGCTGCAGCTCGCCCTGGCCTTCCACCGGCGCGCCGACGCGGTCAGCCAATGCAAAGCTGCTGCTTTCTGTCCGTCCGTCTTTGCTCCAATACTCACCCAAATGGGCCGCGCGTTTCAGGTGTTGGAGGACGAGCGCGCCGAGGCCGAGTCTCTGGACGAGGCGGACGCTTCAGCCAAAGCTCTGCTGGACAGACTCGGCATGCCCGTCATCTTCCCCGATGGGTTGGTCGCACACATGCACGCACGCACGCACGCACGCACGCTAACGAACGCACGCTAACGCAGCTAACGTAGCTAAGGCCCACTTGGTGCAACCCGTTTGCATCTGTCCCTTTTCCGTGATTTTCTGAGCTTCTTTCACGCCACCTTGAACGAATTTCAATGGGAAAGGCTGCAAAACGAACACCGAAGCCCGAATTCAAAGCCCTAACGTCTCGTAAAGTGGACTTGAAAGTGCAACGGGACGCCGACTCGCACGCGCTGACCCAGTGTGTGTGCGTGCGTGCGTGCGCATGCGTTAGGAGCGAGCAACGTTTCGGCAGCTCGGGCAGCGACGCGGCGGCGGCCGAGCGCGTGCGAGAGCGCCTCCTGCTGGTGGAGGAGCGTCGGCTGCAGCTTCAGGAGGCGGAGGTGGGCGGCGAGCCCCGCCCGCACGACGAGTCGCTTCACGCCACCCTCGACGTCATCGGCGAGGAGCCGGGAGAGAAGGAGGCTGAGGACGAGGAGCAAGAGGAGCAAGAGGAGCAAGAGGAGGCCGACTCCCGGGAGGAGGACATGCTCCAATGCTGAGAGAATTGTTGGGCCTGCCTGGCTGGCTGTGGCTAACGGTTGCATTGCTTTTTTTCTAACATAACGTGGGGATTGGAGACATTTTTCCCAGCATGCTCCTGGTTCCCGCCCCGCCCCTCCTGTGCTCGCCAAAACCAAATAATTTATTTCACATTTTCTTTTTCCCAAGAAAACGCTTCCACCATCCATGCCTCCTCTCCCCAATTAAATGTCCATGACATCGTCCAAATAAACTTTTTCAAGTTTCAAACTTTTTCTCTCATATTTCATGACTAGACTCACTTTTAGCCGCCGGATTCTCAAGTCCTGGGTTGGGTCCTGACCAACGCCAAGGCCGACCGCTATGCTTTTGAAATAGCAAATGTGCGTATGGAAGCTTGAACACTACAGAATCGCTCCATGACGCAATGTCAATGATTCTCCCAGCATCCACGTGTTCAAAGGATGCTTAGAAAATCACAATGTCCTGTCACAGGTGGGCTCATTCCGGAAGAGGCTGGCAGGGTGCTCATTGGGGGCCAGCCACCCTGCTGCCCTGCCCGGCCCTGCTTAAATCCGCCACTTTCCACAACAAGTCCCTCAAAGCTGCCAAAAGAGCTCCAATGCACTCCATTCAAAATAAAAGAATTCAGGCGCAAATTAAAAGCAATGGATGCGCCATCAACTGAAGTAGTTGTAAAAGTCCGAGAATAGACGCAATCCTTCCTCGTCAATAACATTGCGACAGTCGTCGTCCCATCATTTCCAGCTTCTCGACTTGTCATGTATGGAGTTGCTCGTGACGACATGATGGTGACGTCATCCGGACGCGACTGTCGGAGCAGTTGGCAAATGAAGTCAAAATGTTGAGTTGCAAACGTCAATTATGTTTCTGAGGTGGTGGTGTTTTTTTTGTCCGCATTAAAGTTACTTTTAAGAGCCTCTTGGAAACTTTGACACCTTCTACTCGCTTTCATTTCTCAGAGCATGCAGTCGATGACACGTCAAGAGCTAGCACAAGCAACGTCCAACCGCGCTCGTGGCAGCAGCGGCGGCAGCGCTCGCGGCAGCAGCGTCTAACTCCAAAAGGCGGCGGTGGCGGTGGCGGCAAGCTCCTTAAGCCATGGCTATGCGTCCATACGTTGGCACTCGCCTCGGTCTGGGCAATCAGGTTAACAAGGCTAAAAGATGGCTCTCACGTCAGTTGTCAGGATGGCCGAGCGGTCTAAGGCGCCAGACTCAAGGTTCAAACCTTCTCGTGGACGGGAATTCTGGTCTCCGAATGGAGGCGTGGGTTCGAATCCCACTTCTGACAAGAACTTTTTGTCGTCTGGGCTGTTTGAGTCTTTGTTTCAACATTTCAAGTGGCTGCCTCCAAACACACGGCGGAAATCTTTGGTTTCATGACTAGTAGATTCTCTTTCAAGTCTGCTAGAATTCCAATACAGTATATGTACACTATAAACAGCACGTGTAGCCCTGCTTTTTTATATCATAGGATAGAAATAATTCAATTGACAATTCATGTGATTTTTTTGAAATGACCATTATGAGTACATTTGTATTACGGTTTTACTGTTAGTTGCACTGACGGTTGACGTCCGCTAGATGGCAGCGTAGAAAGAGGAACCAACACCCAAGCACGCCGACTGTCCTTGCTGAAGTTCAGCTGCTCACGCTGCGCCAACCTAATGCTAATGCTAATGTATTTCTTTTGCTGCTTCTTCTTTGGCTTTTAGGGATGTCACCACCAAGAAGCTTCGAGTTGAAGCGTGATGAAAACCACAAAGTCGATCTCGTGGCTGCTTGCGACCACTTGTGCCAGTCATTGGCGATCAGTGATACACATTGAAACAAGTTGCAAACAAATGCTAGAGCATGGACATGAGCTGTGAAGTTGGCCCACAAACTCTTTCATGTCCGTGGTCAAGCGTCTTAAGACCCGAGCCAAGTGAAGTGTGAGTGAGGAGCTCTTTTTTTCTTACTTGCAGTTTTCCGATTGGGTGCGTGCTTAAGTTGTACAGTATATGATGACATGAGCAGAGGGCTGGCTTGGGGGTCTTTCAGGGTTTGGCCACTCTGTCTGGAGAAACGTGCGGATCTCTGTGTGCGTGGGGGGGGGGGACACTTTGGTTCTGGCCAGAGCAGCTCTTTTTGGAACATTCCAATGTGTCAGCAGGAGGGGTCAAGAGTGGGTCAGGGGGCCATGGTAGTCAATCCGGCTGCTACCTGCTCAACGCGTTATCCAGGAGGCCTTGGAGGGTGCAACAAGTGGGGGGCGGTGCTACCTTAGCTGGCTCCCGCTCCATGAAGACCCCTCCTGCTCTAGAATTCCAACTTTTGGGGGTGGCGGTGCTCAAACTAGCATATAGACGCCCCAAATGGTATCAGGACAAAGCAAACCTTTGCATCCGCCTCTCCAACGTCTTTGCCGCCGCATAGGAAGCGCCACGTGGGCTTGTTCTTTTCTCATAACTCGCTCTCCTTCGCCGATGTCTTTGCGTCCCCCCGGTGGAACCGAGCGAGGGCCCTTGTTAGCGCCCCGCTCGGCCGGGCCGGGCTGGGCTGGGCCCCTCCCGTCGCCGTCCGCCGCTCCCCCCTCCCTCCCTCCCCACGTCCTCGCTGTCAGCGCGACAACAATGGCGCAGCATTAGCATGCTAATGAGGCCGACAGGTGGCCAGTAGACGTCTCAATTAAGAGCAAAGTTAAGCGACAGCACTTTTGGGCCATTTCTCACGCAACAAATGACCGCATGCGCGCGTGAGTGACAGGTCGCAGGAAGTGAGACGGACGTGGCTAACGAGCGCGTTGAAGGGTGGCCTGGCCTGGTCTCTAGTTGGGTTGGGGGCCGCCAGCAAGTGGCCAAATGAGGCGCCGGCGCTGTCCGTCTCCCTCCTACCTCGCTGTCCAAACTGGACAAAACTCTCAAATTGTGTCAAGAAGGGGTCATGGCAGAACTTTTTTGCTCCAAACGTATGGCATTGGCATCATTTTCAACTGCGCGCAAAAAAACTAAGTACAGAAAGATGATTTGGGAGCAAGCTCAACTGTCAACTGTTGCTTTCTCTCAGAAGGGACTTTGTTGTCTTTGCTTTTGATTATCATTTTAACGTCTGCTTTTCTTGTCTTGTCACGTGTGTATGTGTTTATTGTGCAGGACAATAAAGATGTAACACAACATGCTAATCACTTTGTAGCCACCACCAATTTACTGCTAATCCGCGGGGCCGTGTTCTCTGGACTGTGAAAATGGGGGCGTGTGTGTGTGTGTGTGTGTGTGTGTGTGTGTGTGTGTGTGCGCGCGCGTAACGTGCGTCACACCGAGAGTTAATGGGGCGGGCGGGCGTTGGACAAACGGGGTTATGTTATGTTGTCGCGCACAATCGGCGACAGCGGCACTGGACGCGCACAAAAAAATGTGTGTGAAAGCTGGCCGCCCCCTCCCTCCCTCCCTCATGAATATGCTAATCCTGTTTTAGCATAGCTCGTTAATTAATGAGCCACAATGGCCCGCTTCTCGGTCTCGCCGTCGGTCTTGTTCTGGCCGGCCGGCCGGCAGGCACACTGACACCGAGGGAGCAAACTTTGAGTGTCGTCAGCGCGGGCTGTGCCGAGCGTGGGCCGGGTATTAACCTACATAACGCCGAGCCACAACAAAAGCCGTGGTCCCGAGGACAACGCTTTTGCCGTCCTCCTTGGTTAGCCTCATGCTACAAAGTGTTTTTTGGCGGCCAGCTCCGATTTTGCGTCCGTCCGTTGGCTCGGAAGGCTTTTGCCAGCGCCGACGCTCGCCCCGCTAACCGCTGGCCTTAAGCGTTAGCCCGGCCGGGCATAGATTGGCCACTTTGACAACGTTGCCTTTGCTTGCTCTTTGACCCCACAGCAACCCCGGCGCCAAAGCACCCCGCGTGACCTCGCGCTCCACAATAGCCATCTTAGCATAAAAGGACAGTCGGCGCGTTTCATCGCATGATTTGGGATGAGGTGGTGGTGGTGGTGGTGGTGGCGGCGTTTGACTTGGCCCATTTGTTGTTCTTTGAACAAACCAATGGAAGATGAGCTGAGTGGCGTGCTGTTATCGGCTTTGCAGTTTGAATGCAAAATGTTGCCTTTGTCCTTGAAAGTAGCGTCGTCTTGAGCTTGCCGTGAAGAGAGGCGGCGCTTAGCAGTGGTTTAACATTAGCACACGCGTCATCATGTGGTGGTGGCGGCGGCGGCGGCGGCGGCGGCGGCAGCGTTTCTCTTCGCGTGGCCCATGATGTGGGCATGGTGAACGCCAAGGCAGCAAGTGTGTCGCTGTGCTGGTGCAGATAATTGGAGTTTAGCAAATGTCCGTGTGCTCATTAGGACCCGGCGACCCCCCTCCCCCCCCTCGCCCCAGCCAGCCAGCCAGGCAGCCCCACGAGCCCCCCGCCCGCCCGCCTCATTAGAAGAGGCGGGCGGGCAGCACTGCCGCTCTTGCCTGTCTTATTAGCGCTTGCCCGCTAACGCCTAATCAAGTTCTTCCTAGTTGATTTTGTTCCATTTTGAAGTGAGTTTGGGGGCAGAGGCTCCTTTTCCTTCCTTGGCCACCATTCAAATGGCAATACAAATACTTACTGTTTGCTTCATAGCATTCTTTTACACTCCTTTTTTTATTCATAGCATATTATTCACTTTTGTAGCTTATTTGGAGCAATTTATTTCTTCACAGTCTGGATTTCCCCCCCAATTCGCACATGATTGGTACTTATTGTTTTGTGGCTTCTGTGCTTGTTTGCTTCATGACAAGCAGCATGTACAAATCATCATTGGCATTCTTCATATTTTGAGCGCGTGATGGGCTCCAATTTGGTCTGAAATGCAGACGTGTGCGCATGCCAAATTCAAATGGCGTCATGACAGACTTTGAGCTGCGTAGAGGGAGGCTGGCTGGCTGGCTGGATGACTGGCTGGCTGGCTGGCTGGCTGGCTGGCTGGCTGGATGACTGGCTGGCTGGCTGGCTGGCTGGCTGGCTGGCTGGCTGGCTGGCTGGCTGGCTGGCTGGCTGGCTGGCTGGCTGGCTGGCTGGCTGGCTGGCTGGCTGGCTGGCTGGCCGGCTGGATGACTGGCTGGCTGGCTGGCTGGCTGGCTGGCTGGCTGGCTGGCTGGCTGGCTGGCTGGCTGGCTGGCTGGCTGGCTGGCTGGCTGGCTGGCTGGCTGGCTGGCTAGTTGGCTGGCTAGTTGGCTGGCTGGCTGGCTGGCTGGCTATGCGTATTGGCAACAGCTGCCACGTAGCCAGCGTGTGCAGGTGAAAGCGAGCAGTGGACCTTTAATTAGGAACAACAAGTGTCTTTTGTGGTGTGTGCACGTCCACTTCAGAGTGCTCCAGACTTGGAGGACCCCCCTCCGGGCCCCCAACACAAGTCAGGTCCTCCAGTCAATTGTCTGCGGGCAGCAGAGGTGAGGAATGGCGACAAGACGGCAGGCCTCTAAATCACGTTTTTATTTTTTTATTTTTACAGTGGTGGTGGTGGTGGTGGGGGGGGGGTCTCCTAGTAGGTGGTCATCGCTGACCCGCACTCACCCGGCATCCTGTGGCCTTTCTCCGCAGCCTTGTCGCTAAGACCTCCCTGCTAATTAGCCCCCCAGGAGGCGCCAAACGCGTCCGTGTGACTCCGCCGTGGGCCGAGACGCCATTCAGGACGCCCCCCTACGCCGCCGCCCCTCTACATTTCATCACCGCCCCCCGGTTTTGTCTCGCTGTCTCCGTCCATCAATCTTGCCATTAGCGGAAACAGGCGGGACCGCCCCTTTACAGGACCCCCCCACCCCACCCCAGTCTCATTAACCCCACCTGTTGCTGGCCACTGATGCCGGCCCCGCCTCCTGAGCAAGTGGGGGGCGGGGGGGCAGCACTTTGGGTGGTATGTTTCCTGCGGGGCCCCCCTGTGTTCAGGCGGGTCCACGGGAACTTGTTTTACAACAGGGGAGGGGCCGACCTCAATGGGCCGATGATGTGAACCGCCCCCGACCCCTTTGGCGCTCGCCCCCCGACAACAACCCCCTTTCTGCCAAAGAAAAAAATGCCGCCGCCGCTGCTCCCACGGGCCGGTTGAGCTCGGTATCAGACCCAACGTGGGATGGAGGCCAGCGTCCGACGAGGCGGGTCGGCAGCCGGGATAGGCCCGCCTCCTCCGAGCTGTCATCCTTTAATATTTCTCCTCCGTTGCCCATGATTGACCTCAATGGATGGCAGCGCCGTCCTGGTCAAATGCTTTCCCGCGTGCGTGTACATGCACGTGTGTGTTTTGTGAGCGAGCGCGTCGCCGCGTGAACTTGCGAGCGGCAACGACGTGAAACGGGATTAGCGCCGCTCCGTTAGCATGCGGGTTCTTTCAGGCCTTGAATAGCCGCGTGAATGTATTCATGCCCACGCTGCTTTGTATGTGCCCCCCCCTCCACGCCCGCCCCCGTGACCCCGTAGGATCAGAGACCAGGTTGTCGAAACATTTGTAACATTTGGCAAAAGCAAATCTCTGCCTGTTGAATTGAGGCGAGGAGCGCCGAAGAACAAAGTCGCCCCCCGATCCTCCTCAGCTCAGCCCCCTATCCTCCCCTCCCCTCCCTTATCCCACCCAGCGACGCAAATCCTCTCTTTCTGTGGCGGCGTGAAGAATGGGGCGAGCCGGCCCAGCCAGCACCATTCAATTTGTCAGGCCGTCCAAAGAGCTTGTAAGCTCCCCATTGGCACGGGAAGCCGTCCGGGCCCTGCCTGCCACTTAATTAGCTCCTAATAGTCGCCGTCCTCACAAAGCCGCCGCTGCCCCCCGCTGCCCCCCGCTGCCCCCCGCTGCCGTCCCGGACTCTAAAGAGCCGGCGTATGGTTTTACAGCGCCGTCGCCGGGAGGACACGCAAGAAAGCAAAGAGGCACATTCCCTTTTGGTCGTCCGTCGTCCCTTTCTGGGCAACGGGAGCGCCCCATCCATCCATCCATCCATCCATCCATCCATCCATCCATCCAACCAAAAGTCCAACTTGACTTAAATGAGGGTCTGCACCCCAGATAAGGGACGAAAACCTTGGACTTGAAACCGGGAGCGAAACCTTCGACTCAGCTCATGGCGAGCCATAGACCCGAAGCAAGGTGCCAGACCTGAATCTTGACTCGCTGGCAAGTTGAACTAAATGCAAAAAATGAGAAAGCGTGATGACCGTAACGTCACTTCCTCCTCGTTGCCAAGATAAAGCCCGAAGGCCTCCGTCCGTTTGCAGCCGCGAGCGCTGTTCCTCGTTTGGGAAAGAGCAAACCCTATGGCGCGACGTGCAAGTATGAAGGTAGCCCGAAGGGGGCGCTGCACACGAGCGCAGCGCTGCGCTCCCTGACTCACAAGTGGACCCAAAATGCACGGGAATGAAGATGCGCGCGCGTCACTCTTCACGAGTGAGTTTGTTCTTTAACAATTCCTTTCAAGAACGCTACTAGAGAAGACTTGTCGAACATCTGCATTTATTTTTGCCTTCTGTGAAAAGCGACAACGAGGCGAGGCGAGGCGAGGCGAAGCGAGCGAGCGAGGTCCTCCTCATCAATGAAGGAGGAGGACCTTCCCCAAGTGATGCATCAACTAATTTGCCACAATTCGTTATAGGAGACGACGTCCAATTGATGACAGCCACAAACCTGAGATTGATCCAGGCGGTAAAAGGCCGACCTCCTCCTCCTGGGAGCTCCTCTTGCTCCTCCTCCTGGGAGCTCCTCTTGCTCCTCCTCCTGCTCCTTCTTTTCTTGTCTTCGTACACTTTGTGCGTGTGCGCGCGCGCGCGCTTTCGCTTAACAAGATGCTGCCCCGCCCTCCCTCAAGGCACTTGATTGTACGCACACACTGAGTGGCGAGTGTTGTTCGGCCCCCATGAACCCCCCCACCCCCCTTATTGTATAAAAGGCGCCAAGCCCCGGCGGCGCGCCACTGATGCGGCAGCCCCAGCGCGTGGAAGGACGTCGTCCACGTGGTCCACGTCCAGCGTAGACGACGTCACGTCACGTCAATCAGATTTTGCGGCCTCTTTTTGCCCTTTTGGATCTTTCTGGGAACTTGGTCCCAAAACAAGTGACGGTAAGTTTGAGCGACTTTCGGCCCGAGGCCTCGGCCTTTGAATGTAGTATATCTTTGCGGTGGCGCCGCAACCAACTCGGATTGCCAAACACGCACACGTGAAATTGTCGTCCACAGCCGCATGCAGGAGCCTCACAAAAGACGCAGCGACTATGTTGGATGCCTGCTTGACATTTTGTTGAAAGTGCGCCGTCGCTCGCTAGCTCGCTCGCGTGACTAGATCCGCTGCAATCCCTATGCAAATCAACGCCAGTCTGCATCCAAAGTGCGGATAGATGCGCCCACCAAGCTTGCATGCACGCATGATGCCGTCAGCGAAATACGATTCCAATCCGAATGTGATTCCCTTATGTACACTCTGGCTCCAAATGAGGGTTAAAAAAGGAACCCATTGAGCCAACTTCCTATAGGGTTGTTTTGCACGAGCCGTTTTTTGGCTACAAAACAACTGAATTCTTTTTTTTTTTTTTGCAAAACCTTCCTGCTGAGTCCGTTCATTTTTTTTACGCAAGACGAGACAATCTTTGGGTACAAAACAACTCAAAAAATGTTGTTGTTTTCTTTTTGCAAAACCTTCCTGGGTCGGTCCATTTTTGTTACGTAAGACGAGCCGTTTCTTGGATACAAAACAACTCGACCATTTTCTTTTTTGCAAAATCTTCCTGGGTCGGTCCATTGTTTTACGCCGTTCGAAGGCTGTGCGAAACGTTTTGTAAGTAAATAAGCAAATCGCTTGGGCAACGCTGACACGAGTTCAAGTCGGCGTCGTGAGTCGTGTTGCGCGTACCACGAGAGAGACGCATGGGCGGGTGGGCGCGCGCTTGCGTGACAACTTGCTTGCTTGTTTGTAGTTTCCGCAACTGGCGTCGATCGAAAAGCGGGTCAAATGTTTCCTGTTGGAGATGAATTTCTAATTGGTTGAAACTTGTTGTTCCCTTGTAAAATTTAATAAAGCGCACGCATGCGACGAACAGCGTGGCGTCATCACTTGCCACATTTCAAAACCGGATGAGCACATTTTGCCAAAACCAAAAAGGGAAAATAATAATAGGGGAAAAAAAGCTGGAGAAATCATCGATGGCTTGCGCAACGTTTTCTGCCTGCACATCGACGAGTGTGCATCTTTGTGACGTCATGTGGTATTTGGCCAGGTGCTGGTGCAGGTGCACGCAGGATGGAGTCGGACGCGAGCCGTGTGTCGTCGTCGCCGGAAGCGGACGCCGCCTTCCTGTCCACGCTGCGCCGCTCCGCGCACGGCTACCCGGGCACCGTGTCGTCCACGCAGGGCGACTCGCCCACGGGGGGGCCGCCTCCCCGACACCACCGGCTCCGCTGCCATGACGACGACGACGACGAGGACGACGACGACGCGGACGAGGCGGACGGGCTTTCGGCGGCGGCGCGCGCGGCCTCCAAGAAGGCCGAGCGCAAGCTGCTGTCGGAGCACGAGCTGCAGTCCATCCGGCTGAAGATCAACAGCCGCGAGCGCAAGCGCATGCACGACCTGAACGTGGCCATGGACGGCCTCCGCGAGGTCATGCCCTACGCGCACGGGCCCTCCGTGCGCAAGCTCTCCAAGATCGCCACCTTGCTGCTGGCCAGGAACTACATCCTCATGCTCAGCTCCTCGCTGGACGAGATGAAGCGGCTGCTGGCTGACATTTACGGCGGCGGCGCGGGAGCCGGGCCGGGGCCGGCGGCGACTGCGGGGGCGGGAGCCGCCGCCGCTGCAGCCGCCGCCGCCGCTGCCGCCGCCGCCGCGCACCACGCTTCCTTAGCGCACGCGCACCCGCACCCGGTGTCCCTGCAGCAGGCGGCTGGGCCGCCGCACGGCGCGCACCACCCGCTGCTGGCGCCGCCGCCGCCTCCTTCCGCCAGGGCCCCGCACGGACTCCTCAAGGCCCCGCCGCCTGCTTACCAGCACTGGGGGGTCGCCGCCACCGGGATGCCGTGCCCGTGCAGCATGTGCAGCGCGGTGCCGCGCCTGCACGGGGTGGACGCCAACAAGTGAAGGCGCGCGCGAAAACCGACTTGTTGTAAATAGTTGTACAGCACACGCGCACGCGCTCCGTCTTTTCCTTTGTGAATACGACTATTTATTGACAAGTTCATGTGACTCCATTCAAGGAAAATAAAGCCCGCAAAAAGACTGGCCTTCATGTCGACTTTGTTCGTTTCGGAGCAAATGTGTGTGTGTGTGTGTGTGTGTGTGTGTGTGTGTTCTGACAAAAAAAAAAAAATCTCGAAAAGCCACATTTCCGCCACATTCATCAACTTGAAAACAAACATTGTCAGTTCAGTTTGCAACAATTTGACGCATTAATTGTCGCCTTTTTCGTAGTCGCGTCAGGTGGAAAAGAAAACTTGGCTTTGTTTTTGGCAAATGAGAATTTCCACGCACGTCAACGGCATGCGTGCAATGCGTGCGCGCGCGGTTCGCTCTCGTTTCACCCTCTTGGAACGCCTTCTCATTCCACGCAGTGTGGCAAAATCCATGTTGTAGCATTTACAATAATTCCGAAACGAAATTTAATGCTGTTAGTAAAATCCTCATGAAGTCAAAATAAGTCAAATAAAGATAATCATATGGATCAGATAACAGCAAAAATAACAAAAGTAGGAATAATACTAAGGATGACGATGATAATAATAGTAATACATAATAATACTTATTATTATTATCATCATCAAATTAATAATAATAATAACAATATGGTATGGTAATAGAAATGTGTTTTTTCAACCTTGCCGCACGATGGTATTGCAGTATGTACCTTTAAAAATAGGAAGAAATAAATAAAAGCTCTCAACGTGCCATTTCAGCACGCTGTGGCCGGCCGACAATCCTTCTCGTTTGATAGAAGGGAAACGCACACGCAATTTACTTCAATCGTGCACAGGTGAGATCTCCGAAGTGAAGCAGCACGCACGATACATTTGATTTGTTGATGAAGAATCGCTTTCAGATTCGAGGAGGGCCTTCTTCCGGTTTGCTCAGTGCTTCGCGTCCTCCCTCGGGTTGGTTGCTTGCGACTCGCGTGGCCTTGCAAAGCGGCGACTCCACACGCTGGCTGCATGCGATTCCTTGTCGAAAAGAACACAAGGGCAAAGAAAAGCCAAGTCGGACCGCGCTTCTGGCTTGGCGCTGAAGGATTGATTTGGCGGCCAGCTCACTTGGTGGCTGCATGCTCGCAAAGAAAATCAAGTTGGGCTACAAACAAGAAGCGTCTTCGGTGAGTACGATGTCTTGAACGCCTTCGCCTCTTGTGGCAAGTGATTCGATAAGGCTTGTGCACGGAACCGATTTGGAGTTAATGAACGTCGTCACTGATGCATGGTGCAGGGCAAAGTTCGGCTGACTTGGTTGTGGCCGGAGTGCGAATGGTTGTGCGCGCACGCACGACGATTAAACTCAAAATAAATACATAAATTAATTAAATAATAAATAAATAAATAAATAATTAAACGAATAAACAAATGAATGAATAAATAAATAAATTCGCCCCGACTGACATTTCGCTGCGGTGACACTGAGAAGGTGGCCGGCCATGTCACTGGCTCTGCCACTCCGGAGACAGAGCGCATGCAGCGCGGCCTTCACCAGATCGGGCCTCGGAGCGTCCAATCCAATTTGTTGATTTTCTGTGACGTGTCGTTCGTGCACCAAGTCGCTCTTCGTTCATCCTCATTTAAAAAAAATGGCGCGGGAGGGAGAAGACGATAGTCTGAACAAAACACAAACACATATAAAAGCTAAGACATCAGCTTTTATTTGGCTTTGTTTTCGACTGAAGTTCCGCTCTCGGTGCGTGCGTGTGTGCGTATGTGCACAGAGCAATTGTGGCGCGTGCTGAGCAAGGATGGCTTGCATGGTCGGCTCTTTTCCTGACGACGGGAAAAGATGGGACAGTCGTGTCTTTTAGCGAGCAGGTGCACACGTGCTGCTGGTCCAAATGGATGCTGCTGAGTGCGCGCCCCCATAAAGCCTTCAGTCTTCTTGCGCCGGGTGCCTGGAAGCTGGGCGGCTGAGGGACACCGGCTTCTTTATTTGAAGGCCATGCAAGCAGGTGTCCCCTTTTTCCGTCCGTCCGCCGGATCCAACGTTAACGTCCCGCCTCCTTCACATTCATTGTCCGCGCACACACACGCACTCTATGTTCCACACGGGCACACAGGTGGCGTCCCTTCCTGTGCTGGCCGCTCGTCCTTGCGTCGTAGACAAGCCGCCTTGTGTTTGGAGTCGGACCTTGCAGTCCCCCTCCGTCGCACGCACGCACGCACGCACGCACGCACGGCGTGGAGCGGGGGACGGAGGCGGCTTGTGTCAATGTCTCTTTTCAAGATGGGCTGCGTGCATGCCGAGGACAGTTGACGTTGGCCGAGCGTGCATGTCAAGTTTCACCTGAGCTGGTCCTCAAGCAGTGTGTGCGCGTGCGTGCATGCGTGCGTCTTTGTGTGTGCTGGGAGTGCCCTGCATGGAGGAAGTGCTGAATGGCAGTTTGTTGGCTGCCCTGGGGGGGGCGGCGCTGGTCAGGAACGGGGGGTGGGGTCATTTAGCTGACTTTCCAGCATGTGAGGGGGGGGATCACTTTCAGAGTCCTCACGAAGCAGCCAGAAGGTCCTCGGGAGAAGCAGCCAACCAACCAAGTGGTTGTCGTGGCCCCATCACCACCGACAGCCCTTCTCTTCACTCTTCTCTTGGCTCTTCTTTGCTGAAGATGAACGTTTTGAGCGACTCCAGGCTCCGAGCCCCCCCGGAAGCCCACCGCGCCCCGGCGCCGGACCTACCCTCCGGCCCCTCTGCGTTGGTCTCCCGTCTCCGCACGGCAACGGGGGCTTCCGCCAGAGGGGGCTCCTCCAAGGCGGGCCGGGAACTAAGCGCCAAGGAGCAGCAGGAGCTGCGCAGGAAGATCAACAGCCGCGAGAGGAAGAGGATGCAGGACCTCAACGTGGCCATGGACGCCCTGAGGGAGGTCATGGTCCCCTACGCCTCCTCCGCCCCCTCCTCGGCACCTCCTCGCCTGGCGGGCGCCCCTCCCGGACGCCGGCTCTCCAAGATCTCCACGCTGGTGCTGGCGCGCAACTACATCCTGCTCCTGGGCTCGTCGCTGCAGGAGATGCGTCGGCTCCTGGGCGAGCTCGGCGCGGGGTCGGGGCCCGGCCCTCGGCTGCTGCTGACCGGGGGCTGGCCCCTCGTCTCGGGCCCCGGGCGGCTACTCCTGGCCCGGGAGCCCTTTGGAGGCTCGAGAGCCTCGCCCCCTCTGCCCGGCGTCCTCAAGTGTGTACCCCCACTGTCCCCCGGGCCCCCGGAAAGCCCGCTGACCCCCGCGCGGTGGGGCTTGGGGCCTCCCCTGGGGTCATGCTTGCCCCCCTGCCCGTGCGTGGCCTGCGGGCTGCCCAGGTTTGTCCAGCCGGCCCCGCCTGCCAGGTTCCCCAAGTGACGCCTGCGAGTCCCCCACCCACAAAAGGACCAAGGGATGAAGATGTTGAGGAATTGTGTTGAGGCGACCTCTGAAGGGGAAACTTTGGGGTGGGCGTTGTTGCTACTACTCGTAGGGCCCTAGCCCGACCCCCCAGCGTGAAAAGACCAGTGTTGTAATGATGACGCCTTTTGATTCTTTGCTCTCTCGCTCTCTGTGTGTGACAACGCGTTCAAACGGACAGAAAAAGTGAGAAGAAGAAGGCTGGCCATCCCGACGAGCACTTGGTGGGGATTACGGCCGCTGCGAGCGTGAGGCGCACAAAGGAGGCGCTGCACGCAATTAGGACAGATTACGGCAAATAAGGACGAGGGGGCGGGGCCTCATCAAAATCGGACGCTCCATCTTGTAACGTTCATTTGCATAAAGCTGCTTCGTGCGGGATTAGCTACCTTGCGACTTGGTCCACTTGCCTACCTTTTATCCCCCCCCCCCATCTTGAGAGCGCCCCTGAGAGGGTGTCGCTTTCTACTGCCGGCTGCTCTCATTGTTGCAGCGTCGCGGGGGTCCGCTCGCGCTTTGGCTTGCCACTTTAACTCATCTCCTGCGCGCGCGCGCGCGCGCACACACACGCGCGCACACACGGAGTGAAATCGTTCCACAGAAAGCTCCAGCAAATGCCCTCTGCTCAAATCGTCGCATATTTCGAGGCATTGAGAGCCCGCAAAAATGTCGCACCATCAAATAGAAACGCAAACAAGAGCGTCGATCGATGGAGAAATTAAAATGAGCAAAAGGGAGACGCTCATAAAACATTCAAAGACAATCGAGAAAGGAAAGCAAAAGCTGCAAGGCGCTCAAATACCATCGTGAAGTCGCATCATGACGTCATGGACGCGATTACGTCACCACAGCGAGCCACGATGTGGGCTTATCGCGCGCGCGCGCGTACACACGCTCGATAGAGAAGTCAAGGGCAAAGTGAAAGTTCAAAATGGTGCATGTGCATGCTGTGCACGTGATGTTTGAAGGTGTGTGTGTGTGTGTGTGTGTGTGCGTGCGCGCGCGTGTGTGTGTGCGCGCGCGCGCGTGTGTGTGTGCGCGTGTGCGCGTGTGTGTGTGTGTGTGTGTTTTCCTTCATTTTTTTTTAGGCTGTGCATCAGTAAAGCACACAAACACACTTTTGCTTCTGGACCCATCTGACCCATCCATCTGCTCTCACACACACACACGCACACGCACACGCACGCGCACACTCAAGTCAAGGGCAAACGTGTATGCATGTGTGTGAGGTCTGGACCGGAGCCACAAGACTTCAGTGTGCGTCCCGAAGCCCCCACGTCCGTCGTCCCTCCCTCCCTCACACACACACGCACACACACGCACACACACACGTACACACACAATACCTGTCCGGTGGTCTCTTTGCTGACCAGCAAAAAGTCAACACGTCAAGCCAAGGACATTGGGCGAGCATGTGTGCGCGAGCGTGTCCTCCGGGAGCACGAGGGCGGGTCAACGTCGGAAGACGACGCCGTGCCTTCTTTTGCCGTGATGTCATGGGCCGTGTGTGCGTGTGCGCAGGTGCCATGGCGGCTCCTCGTTAGCATACATTAGCATGTGTCAAAGTCTTCCCGAGCGTCTTTGCTTCCTGGACCGCCGCCCGCCCGCCCGCTCGCTCGCGTGCACGGCTCAGGGCCCTGTTGGCGGCGGGTGGGCGCGCACGTGAGCGGCCTACCAAGTTAACACGCAGGCTAAAAAGGTGCACCTTGGCTCCCAACGAGATACGACGCCATCGCAGCAATTGTGCTTTTGTGTCTCAATAAAGTTTGCCACTCAAACTTGTGGCTTTGTTTTTGTGAGGGTCTGCTTTTGTCTCCCCCCGGTCGACAGCCCCCCGCAGGCCCAAACAAACGCGCGTTTAGCGAGCCGCTGTCGTCCTTCCGGGAGTCTTGTCGCGCTCACGCTGCGCGACACGTCGGCGCCGAGGCTCGCCTAATGCCGTCGCCGGTGTTTAATCAGGAGGGCGCTGAGGGGAGCCGGACCATCTGGAGCGGTGCCGGCTCCTCAAGGAGGCCTCGCGCCAGGCTTTCGACGCAAACAAGGTCAACGCGGCCACGCGGGACTAGCGTGCCCCGGCACGCGAGTCGGGGGAACTCAGTGCTATCGATCACGAGCGTGTTCCGCTCTCCTTTTGGATCCATTTGTCTCCCTCCTTTTTTCGTTCTTTCTTGCTTACTTCTTTGACCTTGCCGGGGCACCAACTGCCATTTTGCCCGGGCACGGCGGGCCGCGCCTCTGCGTGGATTGGCGCCGGAGACAAAGGTCACGCATTGACCGCGCCGCGGCTAGCGTGCTAGCATCTGCCGGCGTCTGGATGCCGACGGGCCCGCTCCGTCCTGCTTTGGTCGGAGCGCAAAACGAGCGTCCGAGCAATTAGCTGTCCCGAGGCCTGCCGGGAGCGGGCGCGGCCCGGCATCGGGGGCTTTGATGGCTAATTTCCCTCAGGAGGGTGCACGCGCTCGTCACCGTGTCCTTTAATGAGGCAACGCCGCTCCCAGCGGCTCATTTAGCCAGTCGCCTCGCTCGCGCTGACATTCGCACGCAATTAGCGTGAGAGACAATGGCACGCTCAACCCGCGCTGCCTTTTTGGCCTCGACTTCAATGGTGACTGTGCATTGTGCGCTCTTTGTTTGCACCAAGCAAAGGGCCAAAGTGCACGAGGATGCTGGCGGACGCCACGTTGCGTGATGTCATTGGACTTGCATCATGCAGACGACCCCCCCCAAAGCGGTGCCAGTCAGCACGTCCAGCTGCGCCGCACAAAACGACAAAGAGAGACTTGTGCGGCCAGCGTGCCGTCACCGTGCGCGTGTGCGCGCACGCGCGCTGCCGTTTGTTACTGAGCCGCGGTTGTTATTCGGACTTGACCCCCGCCGCACGGGCCAAATCTGAAGAACAGCTGTCGGCGCCACGCAGCATGTCAAACGCTCTTGGGCTCGATGTCGGCATGTGTCAGGTGACCTCGCATATGTGCCGTTGTCACAAGTAACCCACGGGGAAACTCCCGCCCAGCGCCGCACACCTGATCAGGTCTCAGGAGTTTGTGCATCCTCATTAGCAAATATCTTTCTTGCGTTTGTTAATTGTGTCCTTCTCCACGAGCAGGCCCCTCCCTGGATCCCCATCCCTCCCGCTCCCTAACAGCCACTAATTGTCGTCATAAGGAAGCGAGGCCTGTCACAACTGGAGAACAGCCGGCGGGTTTGGGCCGTCAATGTACACAGTCTGGAGAGTTCCCGAGGGCCAAAAGAGCGCCCCCAGAGAGAGGATGAAGGCAATGTGCAAGTGTAGCTCATGAGTTAGCGCGGGATGAGGAGAAGGAAAAGTCCAACTGTGGCTTGCCCAACATACAGGTGATTATGCCGAGTCTTCCCTTCTGGATGATCCCACGTGCAGGCTACCAAGAAGAGCAACCCTGGACCTTCTTTGGCAATCAGCATCTTTTTGGCATACATTCAATGGTGGTGACTATTGGCATGGCGAGCGAGCGAGCGAGCATTCATGAGAAAGAAGTGGGAAAATAGAAGAAAACAACAACGGAGCCTTCCATCCGTTTGCTAAGCCCCAAATGTTGTCAAATGTTGCCGTGACCTTGGATTCTTCCCGTCTTGATCGAGGCGCTATTCTCTCTTTGGCGCGTAGCACCACCTACTGTGCGGAAATGAGCTCTATTCAAGTCAGCCTGCCGTTGGAGGGGGCAAACACAAGCGACTGACTCGCACTCGCAGTCGCAGTCGCAGTCGCAGTCAACACCTATTTTCTTAGTGTTATTATTCAGACACCCTTTAAACTTGATAAAATAATACTTTTGTTTGTCTTCTAAAATACCGAAATAAACCCTTTCCCCATTTTAAAGTCAAGTCCCTGCAGAGTCGTCCAGTCATATAATGCGCTCAATGGAGACGACAACACTGCCCCCTCGCGGCGGATGAAGGAGGGATGGCCTTTCAACGCCTGAATGAATATCTGAGACATGCCGGTGCGTGTATTTGTGGATGCATATCTTCAAACGGTATGTATGTAATATTTATTATTATTTTTATATATATATATATGATATATATATATATATATATATATATATATATATATATATATTTATTTATTTATTTTGTGGATCTGAAAAAGACGTGGGAATCACAAAGTTGTAAAAGTCATTTATAATGCAACGGAAATCACACTTGAATTCGTCAACAATATACGGGCCTCCCTCCTCAGGGGATGAAGACGCTCCTGGAGGAGACAACGACGATAATGTTGTGTTGTCGTCCATGGTGACACAGAAGCTCTCTCACGCTGGCACGCACGCGCTCTCAGCCACGCAGGCAGGCAGGCAGGCAGGCAGGCAGGCAGGCAGGCACTTTTGAAGTGACCATGAACAAGGGTTCTGGCTCGGCTTGGCTGGCGTGGCTCGGCTGGCGGCAGAGGTCCAAGGTGGGCCAAGAGGTGGACGGCGGCGGCCGGGACGGCATCCGGGACGGCGGCCGGGACGGCGGCCGGGACGGCTCGGATCCCCGCGTCACCACGTGAGTAGCAAGCAAATGAAAAGCAAGGTTCTTTCATGGAAACGGGTGCTCGATTTGCCTCCAGCTGGACCAGTTGGGTGGTGGACCCGGCCGAGCGGTTCTACTACGTTTGGCTGCAGCTCATGGTTCTGCCCGTTGTCTACAACTGGGTGGTCATCATCCTCAGGTAGGAAATGGCTATTTCGGAGGCGGCTCGGGGACCAATGAGCGGCCGGCGAGCAAACGCGAGGCCCGCTGTGTTTGTGTGCGACACCAGGACATGCTTCCCGTCCATCGCGCTGGGCTACCTGGCCGTGTGGCTGACCCTGGACGCCGCGTCCGATCTGATGTACGCCGCCGACATGATGGTCGCCCTGCGCTCGGGTACGACGCGCGTGGCTCAACGTGGGGTCCCGCGTGCTTCTTTGTGTTAGAGATGTGCACATTCGTCCGTGATTATGGAGCGTTTTTTTTTAGCTAACCTCACGTGGTGGCTGCGTTTCCCATCCAGGCTACCTGGAGCAGGGCGTCCTGGTTCGAGACGTGGCTCGTCTGAAGCGGCGCTACCTGGGCTCCAAGCGCTTCTTGCGGGACCTGGCGTCGCTGCTGCCGACGGACTTGTTCTACCTGGTCTTTGGCGTCCAGGCGGCCACGGTGAGGATCAACCGTCTGCTTCGCACGCCGCGGCTCAACGAGGCCCTGGACCGCACGGAGACCAGGACCTCGTACCCAAACACCTTCCGCATCGCCAAGCTGATGGTCTACATCTTTGTGCTGATCCACTGGAACGCCTGCCTGTACTTTGCGCTCTCCGACCACATCGGCTTCGGCAGCGACGGCTGGGTTTATCCCAACGCGTCCCTCCCGGCGTTCGCGTCCACCCGCCGCCAGTACTTGTACTGCTTCTGGTTCTCGGCGCAGATCTTCACCACAGTGGGCGACACGCCGCTCCCCCGTCAGGAGGAGGCCTTCCTCTTCATGATCGCCGACCTGCTCATCGCCGTGCTGGTCTTTGCGTCCATCGTGGGCAACGTGGGCAACGTCATCACCAGCCTGAGGGACCGCGACCACGTCTTTTTCCCCAATCACGAGCTGGTAAGCCGGGAGGTTCCGTCGGCCCGACAGCGGCCGTGTCGACTCGCGTCGCTCGGCAGCTAGCGTACGAGCTAGCTTTGTGTCCAAACCGTTGGGCTGTTAGGTGAAGGCCTACCTGCGCAGCCACCACATCAGCAAGGAGCTGCGTCAGCGCATCGACAACTGGTACCAGCACCTTCACATCAACAAGAAAATCATGCGGGAGAACGAGATTCTGCAGCAGTTGCCGCTCCACCTCAGAACCGAGATCGCCGTCAGCGTGCACTTGCCGACCCTCTCCAAGGTCACCATCTTTCAGAGCTGTGAGAAGAGCCTCCTGGAGGAGCTGGTGCTCAAGCTAACGCCGCAGGTCAGCCGCCGCCGCCGCCGCCGCCGCCGCGTGTCTCGGTGCTCGGCTGACCCGTGTCGTGGCGTATGGGATGCTGCTGCAGGTGTTCAGTCCAGGTGAGTACGTGTGCAGGAAGGGCGACGTGGGCCACGAGATGTACATCATCAAAGAAGGCAAGCTGGCCGTGGTGGCCGACGACGGCGTCGCCCACTTTGCCGTGCTCGGCCAAGGAGACTTCTTTGGGGAAATCAGCATCCTCAACATCAAAGGTCAGCCCCTCTGCCCGCCGTGGCGCAGCCAGGCCCTTTCTCATCGCCACCTTCACGCCCTAGGCAACAAGTCGGGCAATCGGCGCACCGCCAACATCCGAAGCGTCGGATACTCGGACCTGTTCAGCTTGTCCAAAGAGGACCTGACCAACGTACTGTCAGAGTACCCGGCGGCCAAGCGCCACCTGGAGGAGAAGGGCCGTCAGATCCTGACCAAGATGGGCATGCTCGATGACGGCGGGGGGGCGACGGAGGCGGGGGACGGCGCCCAGCAAGTGGAGACCAAGATCGGCGCGCTGGAGAGCGTCCTGGAGGCCCTGCAAACCAAACTGGCTCGCCTCATGGCGGAGGCCGAGTCCAGTAACCGCAAGATGGAGGCCCGCGTGGCTCTCCTGGAGTGGGAGCTGAAGGCCCGGACCGGGCGGCAGCACGGGGGAGGGCGCAAAGAAGCGAGAGGAGGCCCAAGGCCAGGAGGCCGAGGAGGGAGATGGCGCCGAGAGCAGCCAAGATCACGTGATGGATGGCGAGTGACTGACCACAACAATCAAATCACGTGACGCACTTTCAATTCTACATGCGAGCTGGTGTGGAAGTGCAATCGAAAGAAAGATGACCAAACCATACTGTATATGCTCTCCACGCAGGAAAGAACAGAAATGTAACTTGTGAAAAGCTTGTGTCGTTTATCAGTAAGAAGAAAATTGAACATTGTTTTGTGATGCGGCAGCGACACCTTTCCGTAAAAGTTGAATAAAGCCCCTCCCTTCTTTCCCCCACCTGATTTGGATTGTGGCCACCACGGTCAGGCACAGACAAAACTTGCGGCTGGTCCTTTAAACGACGTCAGCGTTTCCCGGAAGCGTACGTGTGCCCGGCCCCGCCCCCGCCCCTTGGCCGCTCCTTCCTTCCTTCCTTCCTTCCGCCTCCCTCGGTTGAGTGAGTGAGTGACTACTGACTGCCTGGAGACGGACTGCAGCGACCGGAGCCTCAGCCTGTCCGAGTCGTCCGCAGCGCTTCGCTCCTTCCAAGCCGCGCTCGGTCGCGGCTCCGTTTAATGGCGCGCCGCCGCGGTCGCTGACGCACATGGACAGTGGTCAAGAGAAGCCCGCCGCCGCCGCCGCCATCTACGCTATGGAGAACAAACCCATCGTCACATGTGAGCGCCGCTCCGCTCTCGTCTCGTCCCGTCTCGTCTCGGGGAGCGTTAGCCTTAGCTTTAGCACGAACAGTAGCTGCAGCAGTGATTAGCGCGTTCGCGCCACGAAACGTCTCGGTCTTTCCCCAACTCGAACAGGGACCCGGACACTGCGGTGCGGGTGTTGGGGCCGCTCGCTCGCTCGCTCGGCTCTCCTCTCCCCTCCCGGCGGCTCGCTAGCCAGCCGGCCAGCCAGCTGGTTAGCCGCGCTCACCGGTGAGCGGGCCTTGACGTTGGACCTGACTTTTTCCGGCTTGTCACGGCAGTAAATATTTTTGTCCTTCATTCGGCCTTATTTCATGAGAGCCGTTGAGTTGTCTGGGTCGCCGGGTGTGCGTTTTTCGCGGCGCATGCGCTCTGTCGTCCCACTTCGGAGTTCAAGTTGAGGTTTCCAATCCGACCTCGATTTTTCCTGGTAGGGTTTGAAGCCAAGTTTAGGCTTTCAAACATGCAAGTGAAGCCCAAAGTGTTGTTTGCTCCGTCTCTGGCCCCGCACGTCCAAGGCTCACCTGACTTGTGGGTCTTGTCCCGTGACGTCCCAAGCCAAAGTTAAGGTTTGAAACGAAGCGACGGAGACGGTTTGTCGTCAAGACGCCGTCCCGATTTCCAGTGCTGAGCCTTGTTGCCCCGCCCGCCAGGTGCCGGGGACCAGGCCTTGTTCACGTCTCTCTACACAGCCCTGGCTCAGCAGCTGCCCCGCGAGCCCATGGAGTGGAGGAGGTCAGTAGAGACAACCGCTCGGTCGGGAGCTCGGCTTCCACGTGTCTCAATGTTTCCCCACCATGTGTGTGCGCGTGTTGAGGACGTACGGACGCGCTCCCAAGATGATCCACCTGGAGGCCAACTTTGTCCAGTTCAAGGAGGAGCTGCTGCCCAAGGACGGCACCAAGGCCCTGCTCACCTTCCCCTTCCTGCACATCTACTGGACCGACTGCTGCGTGAGTAGTAAGGTCTCCAGCGAGGGAAGACGCAGAGAGACTTAGCGAGGCTGCCATTCGGCAGGACGCCGAGGCGTACCGCGGCTCGGTGAAGGAGGACGTGAGCCGATGGCAGAGCAGCCTGCGAGCGCACGGCTCGGCCGACTGGCTCATCATCGTGGTGGACGGCGGCGACGCGCGCAAGAAGAACAAAGGCAACATTCTGCCCCGCTCGTCCATCGTGGACAAAATCCGCGGCGACTTCTGCAACAAGCAGAACGACAGGTCAGCTTCCAGGGCCTCGCCTCGCCCCGCTCCGCTCTGGTCTCGTCCGGGGCCCGGCGCGTGTCAGCGGGCCGCCTCCAACCGATACCCTCTCCCTGCCCGGCAGGTGCGTGGTGCTGTCTGAGCCGCTGAAGGACTCGTCACGCTCTCAGGAGTCGTGGAACTCTCTGCTGCTCAAGCTGAGGACGCTCCTGCTCATGTCCTTCACCAAGAACCTGGGGCGCTTCGAGGACGACATGCGGACCCTCAGGGAGAAACGCACCCAGCCCGGATGGAGCTTCTGCCAGTACTTCATGGTCCAGGTTGAGTCGGGCTCCGAGCCCATCTTGCCGCGCTGTTCCAACTGGGGCCGGACCTCCTCGTGAACCCGAATGCTCCTTTGACTTTGCCCTTTGCTCTGGTTTTGCCGGTCGCTGTGTGTGCTGTGGGCGCAGGAGGAGCTGGCGTTCGTCTTTGAGATGTTGCAGCAGTTCGAAGACGCCTTGGTCCAGTACGATGAGCTGGACGCGCTCTTCACGCAGTACGTGCTCAACTTTGGAGCCGGAGGTACGCCCAGCGTTTTTTTGGCCGGGGCGGCAAGCCTCGGCGGGCGCGGGCTTTGGGGCCGAGCGTTTGAGTTTGCGGGCCGGGGCGGCCCCTCCCTCGCCCTCAGACGCGGCCAAGTGGCTGGGCTCCTTCTGCTCTCCGGTGCTGAACTGGAGCGGCCTGCTGCTGCGGCGCCCCATCGACATGGAGAAGCGCGACAGCATCCAGCGCGGCTCGGCCAGCCTTCTGGACCTGCGCAGCTACCTCTTCTCGCGCCAGTGCACCCTGCTCATCTTCCTGCAGAGGCCCTGGGAGGTGACCCAGCGGGCCCTGGAGCTGCTGCACAACTGCGTGCAGGAGCTGCGTCTGCTCGAGGTTCTGGTTTTGCCCGCCCGCAATGGCCCGCTTCGCTCGCACGCGCCCTGCTGACCTCCTCCCGCGCCTCCAGCAGGTGTCGGTGCTGCGGGGGGCGCTGGACTGCTGGGTCTTCCTCAGCTGCCTGGAGGTTCTGCACCGCATCGAGAGCTGCTGCGACCGGGCCCAGCTGGCCGCCAACGCCTCGCACACGGTGGGACTGTGGGCCTACGCCGCCGACAAGGTGAGGGGAGGACGGCTGGCCTCTCGACACGCGTGTATGTTTGTCCGAGCCAAATCTGTCCCCGTCCGGATGACGAGCGCAGCGCTAATTGTCGTTGAACGGGTGTACTTGCTCGCAGCTCAAGGCTCTGGGCCACCTGTGCGGGCTGGTGTCGCGCAAAGGTCCCACCTCGGAAGACTTGAACCGGACGGTGGACCTGCTGGCCGGTCTGGGGGATGAGCGCCCCGAAACCGGTAGGTGGGCCGCCCCGGCCCAATTGCTGACACCTGTTTATAGATGGATGGATAGCGCGGCTGCAACGGCTACCGCATGCCTCTGAGAAGTTGGCCGACGGGGGCCGAGCTGAGCTCAGCTGGCTTGGGCTTTGTGTTTCAGTCAACAGCCTGCAGAGTCCCTACAAGAAGCTGAAAGAAGCCTTGTCCTCCGTGGAAGCTTTTGAAAGGCATTACCTGGTGAGGTCCAGGCCAGCGCGCCCACGGTCGCTCTCCAAGTTGGCTCGCTCGCTCGCTCACCCACCTCCTCCTTCCCTCCCGATCCGGCCTTAGGAGCTGTGCCAGGCGGCCATGGAGATGTACCGAGCCGTCGGCAGACTGCGCTCGGCCCGACTGTTGGGAAAAAGTCTGGCGGAATTCTACATGTGAGCGAGCAACCGCCATGACGCTTCTTCTTCTTCGTCTCTTGATTTGCGCGCCGTGCGTTCCAGGAGCAAGGGCGAGCCGGAGCGAGCAGAAGCCTTGCTGGCCGAGGCTCTGCGTTCGTACGTTTGCGAGGGCTGGACCTTTCCGGTCACCCACACCCGCAAACAGATGGGCGAGTGCCAGAAGCTGCTGAGGCGAAGCGCCGAGTATCCTTCTCTTCTGCCGACGCTGACCCAAAGGCCGCTCAGCCGGCCGGCGCTCCCGACTCGCGTTGCGTTCCCTTAACCGGTGTCCCGCGGCAGCTCCTTGCGCACCAGCGCCTTACTGGCGGGTGACGGCAACCTCAGCGCGGAGGAGAGGATGCGCTTTTGCCGCGCCGTTCTCGACTACGCCGGCCAGCCTGCCGATGGAGGTGAGCGACGGCTGCCGGATTTTTTGGGGAGCCCGCTGACGCCGCTCGCTCACACACTCTCTCCGCAGGCGGCGATCCGTACGCCACGCTGGACATGGGCGTCTTGGCTCAGCTCACGCGGATCCGATTCGGGCCGGACGGCGCCTGCGTGCACTCTGGTGCAGCCCTGCGGGTATGACAAGGCTGGCGTTCGTTTTTCAAGCAGCGAGTTGCGCTGTGGCATACATGTTTGTTTGACAAGCAGGAGGGACAAAGTCACTCTGCACTGGGCCACAACAATGAGAGCCATTTTTTCCTTCCTTCCTTCCTTCCTTCGTTCCTTCCTTCCTTCCTTCCTTCCTTCCTTCCTTCCTTCCTTCCTTCCTTCCTTCCTTCCTTCCTTCCTTCCTTCCTTCCTTCCAGCCATACATGATATGCCGCTTGTCTGGTACAATGTTATTGTGGTTGTCAGGTGGAGCTGACGCTGCGTTGCCTGATGCCTATCGCCGTGCGGGTGGACGAGCTGGCTGTCGGCGTCCACCTGGACGCCGAGCGGGTCTCCAAAGGGGGCGCTCGCGGAGCGGCCCTCCCCGTCACGGTGGACTTTGAGGCGGCCGACACTGCGCCGGGGCGGCCGTCCTCCCTGAGCGCCGGCCCCCCGCCGGAGATGGACGAGGCGCACGACCGCAGCCCCTCGGACGATTCCCTCAGCTCGGCGGGCGTGGTGTGCAGGAACGCCCACCTGCTGGTGCGTCGCCACGACAGCGTCTCGCCTCCGGACGCCTCCGGCCCCCTGGCCCGGAACGGCGCCTCGGGCACGACGCCCGCGGCCCTGAAGGAGGGCGCGCCGGTGCTGAGGGCGAGCGGCATCACGCTGGAGCCCGGAGACAATAGCGTCGTCCTGGCCGCAGCGGTGAGACGCCGCCGCTGTCTACCGTCTTTGGTATCGTGCCGGCGGGTGGGCCCAAACGAAGAGCGCCTTTGTTTTTCTCTCCGCAGAGCAACGAGGCGGGCGCCTACACGCTGCGGCAGCTGTGCGTCACCTTGGCCAATGTCAACTTTGTCCTGCCTCACATCTACCCCTCGGTCCAGTACCACGTCTACTCTCAGGAACCGCAGCTCAGCGTCCGGCCGCTTTCAGGTGGGTCGCCGCGCCAACTGCCAACCCAGCGGGGCGATATCCTCCTTTGTGCGCCTTCAGAGCCGCTGCTGGCGGGCCTCCCGCAGAGGGTCAAGTTCACCCTGCTGACTGGCCACTACGCCGTGAGGAAGGGCGACGCCCTGCAGCTCAGTAACAGCGACAGCATGCCGGTTCTGGCCCACGTCGGCTGCACGGCACGCATTGCCAACAACGGAGGCGGTACGTAGGCATACCGCCAATGCCATGGCCGGCGCGCGCCATGGCCATCGCACCGCAGACTTTAATTGCGCCGCTGCTTCCTCATTGGACAGCCGTGGCAGAGAGCGCATTGTCCGTCCAGTCCTCGGACAAAGTGACCAGCATTGGCCTGCCTCCCACCCCTCCCTACCACACGCTGGAGTTCCATCTGGAGGTCCTGTGCCTCATCCCGCCTGGACCGGAGCGGCTCCCCGACGAAAGGCTGACCAACGGCGAGGCGCCGCGCCGGCCTCGCAGCTACAGTCACCCCGACACGGCCATGGCTGCCATCGATCAGAGGGTGAGCGGGGACCGTGGGCGCGGCTCCCCGGGGGGTGGGACGTCCGCCCGCCCGCCTGATCGCCCGCCTTCATCGCGGCCCGCCTTCATCGCGGCCCGCCTTCATCGCGGCCCGCCTCCCCCTCTCTCTGTCCCCAGATGTCCATCGACTGTCCGTGGTCCATCTACTCCACCCTGCTGAGCCTCACTTTCCACATCCCCTTCAAGACGGAGCACTCGCTACTATCGGCCGGAAACAGGTAAGAGCCGGCGACCCGCGCCGACGGCCGTCTCTTTCGGGCTCTCAAAGTGCGGCCGATCTCAAAGTCTGCTTAAGTCTGCCGCCGGGGCTTCTGATTCTCGTTTTTTGTTTGCGTTTCTCCGGTTCCCACCCCCTACAGGAAGTACATCCAGGTATGCGTGCACAATGTGTCGGATTGCGACTTCACGCTGGCCCACGTCAAACTGGCCGAGAAAGGGCCACGGCGGCGGGCCTCTCTGGAGATGCCGTGCCTCAATGCCTGCGCCCGGCAGGTGAGCGGCTCACCTTAATCAGCTGATGGTCCAAAAGCAAGAAAAAAAATCCTTTTCCGCAACACTTATGAAGGCTAGGTGACACTTTCCTTCTTGACCACCCATTGATGTGTGACACCACCTCCCCTGCCCCCCTGTGTGTGTAGTTGTTATGCAGTAAGCAGAGTGTGTACTTCCTGTGGGAGGCCACGTGCAAGGAGGCTCTCCCGTCCAGTCTGGAGTGCGTCTTCTCGGCCAGCTTCTGTCCCCGCGGGCGCTGCGAGGACGCCGCCTTCGAGCCCTTCCACTACCACTTCCTGGTGGACAACGTGCCTGTAAGAAACATCAGGGGGCGCTCTGGCCCGGGCGGGTGTCGCGTCATCTTATTTCTGGATCCGGCAGACCTTGTACAGCGTGAGAGCCGACATGGTTCCGCCGGCGGGTGAGCGTCACTGTCGCTCCGGCTCCCTCTGCGGCCTGGAGGTGGTCATCGAGCGAGCGGCCCGGCCCGCGGACGGTGAACCGGCCGCTGCCGACGACGACAAAACAGAGGCCGAGGGCCTCGGGAGCGGCAAAGTCATGTATGAAGGTAGGACGGCGACGCGAGTTGTCCAAACTCGTCGCTGCGAATGACGCTTCAGAATCTTTGAAGAAGAAAGCCAAGTCATTTGTGTGCCGTGCCAGTGCTGACGCGTCCGTCCCTGCTCCCGTGCAGTGGCAGACAGCAGCAGTAACTGGGCAGTGTGCGGTCGGAGTTCGGGCCTGGTGTCCATGCAGTCGTCGGGCTCTTGGGCTCACAAAGTCCACATCGAGGTCATGCCGCTCTTCGCCGGCCATCTTCCCTTCCCCAAGATCAAGGTCCTCAAGTATCTTCCTCACAACGCCAGCAGCGTCCAAGCAGACGCCGGTCAGTAACACCCTCCCAAATGGTTCGGCCCGTCGTCGTATCAGCCGTGTTCTGAAACGCCGCGCGCGTGTTTGGTATACTTGACGCGCCGCGCCATCAAATCATGAGAGCAGAAGTATTGACGAGCCAAACGGTCGGTGAAAATGCCGCGCGGTGCCGAAAGGTTTGGGCCGGCTGCGCGCCAAATATCAAAGACGCGCTCCGTCAATCCATCATTTGCCCTGCGTCTTCAGACAGCCAGGTGGAAAACGACAGCCTGTCTCTCCTGGACAAGACTTTGGACGACGCGGCGGCCGACACGGCCAGCGTGCGCAGTCGCGGCAGCGTCCAATCGCTGGGCGAGCAGCAGCACAGGGGCGTGGCCCTGCCCCGTCTGGACCCCTTCGGTCCCGGTCAGGTGTTCAACCACAGCCACGCTCGGCAAGTCCTGGTCCTGCCCGCCGCCGACGAGCACATTGTGGAGGTCCACGCCACGTGACCGACGGCAGGTACCCCTGGAGCGGCACCCGACTCACACTTGAGAAAGGGGTGGGGCGGGCCGGGGCGGGGTGGGGCGGGCCGGGGCGGGCGGGCCGGGGCGGGCCGGGGCGGGCCGGGCCGCCACACGTACACTCAAAACGGTCACCGGAGCACTTCACGTGCTGGTGATGTTCATTGTTTGGCCTCCATGTGTATATTGTAAATGTTTGGGAGAAAACTTATTTGATTGACAGTCATATTATTAATAAAATTCTCAATTACGTGGCAGGCGTGAGTCACTCAGGATTCATTGTGTGTTGTGTGATGTTACGCCATCACGCAAATCTTGTGCACTGGCGCCTCGCCTCGTCAGTACAGTCGGTGGGGCACAACCTTGCGGGGTCCAGATTGTCCTCGGATCGGATTGGTCCTACTGGTGCCGTGCGGCAAGTCATTGTTCTCAACAGTTGTCTTATTTTGGGAGGGAAGAAGGGCCGTCCGCCTGTATGTTCGGACAGCTGCCGCGTGCCTGTTGCCTAGCAGCCAGAGGAGGAACGAAGGGCAGCCGCAAAGATTCGGGCAGCTGACTTAAGGTAAGACTGAACATTTGATTTTGTGGCTTGGTTCTTTTTGCCTGCGTTGGCACTCCTGGAATGAACAACTGGAGCCTCAAGCAATCGCGATAATGCGCTCCCGCCGCACTTTGAGCATCTTGGCTCCAGACGCAACACATTTCAATGATAATTGAATGATTGATTTTGTTTCCGTAACATTACGGTAACCTTATCTAATTGTATCATATTTAGTGACTTTGTTTGTTGTCATTACAATTCCAACTATTTGTACCTGAGGTCAGGTGAGGTGGCGGCGGCGGCGGCGGCGGCCCAATAATCCAGTCATTGATTTTTTTAGTTTAAAGCAAAGTCCTTGGGTCTGCTCGAATCATCCCCCGCCAACAGGAATCTCAAACGCCGGAGTGTTGATTTTTATTTGGAATCATTTGACTGCTCCTACTTCAGCAGAAAATCCAGGAGGCTGCTCAGCAGACACTGGTCTTTCAAAGCAGAATCTGCTTCTGAAGAAAGTCACCTTCAAGCCCAGCTACCAACCTAACGCTGTCACCTTCGGAGAGATCCGAGTGCACGCTCAGAGTGTATCTCTGCGTACCGGGGCTTGCGGCCCCCACGGCCAGCTGCGTGCGCTCCATTCTCAGGACATTCCATGCAGAGAAACCAGTCATCACGTTCCCAAAGACGCTTCTGTCCAGGAACGGGGACGGACCTCTACAGCAGTGCAGTCAACAAAGAAAGAATCCAGATTCAAGTCTCACCAGGACCGGGAGACGGAATTTCTATTATGTCGGGAGAACATTCCAAGAATCCACAGCCCTGACTGCAGAGAAGATGGAGGGTCGACGGGCAACGGGAAGCACAGGAAACCGTCCACGGTATCCTTGTTTTCTTCACCCGAGTGGAGTCGCAGGAGAAAGAACTTCAGGTCGTGGCCTTATGAGGTCTGCCTTGTCCCCCGGGAAATAGCTCTGGGCCAGCCACGGCTGCCTGGATCTTACCTCCAGAGGACGTCCTCACTTGGGTCACCACCAGTCCTCCGATGAACACTCTCACGGGACACGCTGCGATTCTGGCCGAGCACCGTCTCCAACGGACAGCTTGGACTCCAGCTACACTTTTGTTGTGAGCCCTTCTCGGGAGTACGCCGTCGACAGAGACGCTTTGAGCGATACCTGCCTGCACCTGTCCAAGTCTGCGGCCGACCTACCTTACATGGCACGGCCCCTGATTGGCAGTGGGACCAAAGAATGCGTGGGAGGAGCGTGGCCGGAGAATATCCAAAACGCCGTGAAAGCGGCTTTGCCCAATCCCAGCGGAGTTTCTAATAGGGGGCAGCGGCTGGCATCCCAATTACCTAGCTCAGCCTCTTGCGGCCAGGTCTCTGGCCATGTCTGTCTTGGCTGTCTCCTCGCACGAGTCCAAGAGAGGTCGCGGCGAGCGAGTGGACCCTGCGGTCCCGGTGGCGCTTGGGGAGGAATCGGAGCCAAGGGACTGTTGTCTTATCCGGCAGTTTGGGAAGCAGGGCTCCGGGCGGGCAGATTTCACCTTACCGAGCGGGCTACATTGCATGCCACACGGGCAAATCTTCATAGTGGACTGCGGGAACGCTCGTGCCCAGCTACGCGCACTGGCGCAGTGTGTGTTCCTCTCGCCGATTGTTTGTTTACGTCCAGAGTTCCTTTGCCACCACTCTTTAACAAAAACGCTTTGTATGTTTTTTGTCTGGTTCTGTGGCCTCTTCTGGTTCACTCTCATACGAATAACATTGGCCTGTGCAATTGGTGGCTGCTTGACCTTTGGAGTCTACATTAATAGTAAACTCCGGTCTCCAGGTCACGGACCCCCAGGGCAACATCTTGCAGCGAGGTGAGTGAGTGAGTGAGTGAGTGAGTGAGTGAGTGAGTGAGTGAGTGAGTGAGTGAGTGAGTGAGTGAGTGAGTGAGTGAGTGAGTGAGTGAGTGAGTGAGTGAGTGAGTGAGTGAGTGAGTGAGTGAGTGAGTGGTTTGCATTCAAATGGATTAAAGATCAAATAAGTTTGCGGTGTTTTCTTCAGGCTCATGTGAGCCTGAAGAAAACACCACAAACCTGGGTAATGCTTGAATTTACATGACCGACGGTTGACTTTTGCTTTGTTTGTTTTTCACAAATGGGTATCAGAAATGGTTCTGGTTTGGATGTGGTCTCGTAGACCATCAAGCTATGCTTCTTTGCTGCTGATCATTGAATTTGCTTTTCCTGTTCCAGTTGAGCGTTACTCCTGCTGAATTTCCTGTGCGGCATCTTTCTCCTTGTGGCAACTTTGTCATCTTGGTCACAAGCTTCCTGAGCAGGTGTTTCCGCGCTTCTCATTCACCACCACCAGCACCTCACTCTCCTTCCCTATGTTTCCCTTTTCAAAGCTTTTCAACACCTTTAGTTTGACACTGTTGTTCGTTTCACAGCTGCTCACTCTTGTTTCATTGTTCACCGCAATGAAGTGCATTTTCTGCTTGCAAAACCTACACAAGTTCAGGTAGCTCTTTTCTCGGGGTACGAAATACCTTTCATTCGAGCAATCACACTCCAGATGAATGTATGCGACACGACAGGGTTCGGCACGTCTCCTGTCCCAAAACATTCGTTTAGACTCGCCCCCCCCGACCCCCCCCGCATCTGGAACAATGAAACACATTTTGTTGTTAGATATGGTGGCTTCAAAGCTGAGAAAAGAAAAACAAACTTTCATGAAGTTTGTTATTTTAATCAACACGTATTTGGACCCAAATACACACTACAGGGAGCTAGGTCCCTCAAACTGCAGGAGACCTATTTCAAGTTGTGATGTCCCGAGGTTTCCACAAAGGGTCCCAACATCCATTATCTTGACACTTGGGCACCTTCATTGGGGTGTCCAAAGCAACCCCTTCCAGGGTCTTGTGGTGGATGGGGCTCACAGCGGGGTCTCTCTCTTGTTAGAGGAAATGCTGGTGGGACCCTCAAACTGCAGCTTGATAGCCTGTTTCAGGTGGAGCTGGGGGTCGCAGCTTTGCATGGAGATCTCCAAGGCACTGGATGGCAACGCAGTCTTATGCTTGGGTGGAGGGTCCCAAACTTCCTGCTTCCCGCTTCCTTGTGCACTTTTACTTGTTCTGAGTTCCGCATCTGCCCTCTCCAAGTTTTTTGGGTTCATTTTGTTCTCTAATTCACAAGACGAGGATGTAGGGGGTGTCTCCCAGTTGTGGACCACAGCCGTGACTGCGCAAAGGGTCGGTCGAGGGCTCCTTCGCAGGGGTCGCCGCCGACTGCTTCCCGAGTCCCCGGGTGATGGAAATAGCATTGAAGGGCGACTCCGGCTTCGAGGCAATGAGTGCTGCTGGATTTGCTGAACGAAACTGAGGGTGTCGGCCGGGACCGTCTGCATGGTGGCCAGGGAGCGCCCGGAGGACGACGACTGGGAGCTGTGGGCAGAGTGGAAACATCCTGAGGAAGAACTTGCAGAAGACGTTGAGGACGAGGACTTTGCGGTTTCTGGCGCACAGATATTCATGGTCAACTTGTTGGCAGTAGAAGCCGCGCTGCCTCTGGGCACCAGACCGTGGTACGGCTTGCCTCCAAAGCTCTCCAGGAGCCAGACCACCTTGACGTGCCCGTTCCTCTTCGCCACTGTCACGGGTGTCCGTCCGTATTTGTCTACGTGCTCGGGGTTGGCACCTCCCTCCAGGAGCACGGCGACCACATCAGCATGTCCCTGCTGGGCGGCGATGCTCAAAGCCGTCGCCCCCTGGTGGCAAGCGAGATCTATACTGATAGTCCTAGCTGACAGGAGACGGCGCCCCACATCTGCGTGCCTCGTCCAGGCCACAGAATGCAAGGGCGGCCTCCCCTCAGCGTCTTGAGCATTGGGGTTGGCCCCATGCTTCAAGAGCAAGTCCACCACATCCACGTTTCCCCGCCAGGAGGCCACGTGCAGGGCAGTACGGCCCTCGGAATCTGTGGATTCTAGAGGCGGCTCGCCTTTCTCTATAAGTAGAGTCGACATGTGGAGCCGACCCTCCAACACCAGGAGGTAAAGTAGCGGTCGCCCCTCCGCGTCACGAACATCGGTGTCGGCCCCTCGTCTCATCAAAAACTTAGCCACCTCGCCGTGCCCCTCCAACAGAGCGCCACTCAAAGCAGAGTGTCCGTCATAGGCCCTGTGGTCAATGGGCGAGCGGCGGTCCAGCAACAATTGGGTGGCGCCGAGGTGTCCCTCCTGGGCCGCCAGAATCAGCGCCGTACGGCCTTCGACATCCATCTCGCCGACCCGCGCCGTACTACCTCGCTCTGTTAGGGCGGCGCAGACCGCCCGGTGGCCTTCGCAGGCCGCAGCATGCAAAGGGGTCCAGCCCATGTCGTCCTTGTGGTTCTCGTCCAGCCCCCGCTCGAGGAGGGCGCGGACCACCTGGGTGCTTCCCCGCGCCGCCGCCAGGCTGAGCGCCGTCCTGCCTTCGTCATCGATGGCATCCACGGCAGCTCCCCAGAAGAGAAGCCGCAACACGGTCTTCACATGGCCCATGGTGGCAGCAGCCAGAAGGGGCGTCACTGCCACAGACAGCGGCGCAACACCACCTTTGAGGCCTGCGGTCTCCTCCACATCGGCGCCAGCTTCCAGCAAAAGGTCCACCATGTCGTCGTGGCCCTCGTAGGCCGCGAGGAGCAACGGGGTCATTCCATCATTGTCTCTGTGCCCTGGATCGGCACCTCGCTCTAGTAAAAGATTCGCAACTTCCCCGTAACCTCGATGTCCAACAGCTGTGGGGATGCAGAGGGCAGCGACCGACAGAGCCGTGCGGCCCTCCCCATCAGCCAAGTCCACTTGGGCCTCGTGGTCCAGCAGCATCTCCACCACCTCGTGGTGTCCCATGTAGGCGGCGGCAATCAGGGGTGTGCGGCCTTTGCGGTCAGCCTTGTTTGGTTGCGCTTTGTAGTCGAGCAGGATGAAGACCGTCTCCTCGTGACCCCCCCAGGCTGCAGCCCTGAGGGCGGTGCGACCCTCTGCATCGCACCCGTCCACGTCTGCCCCTGCGTCCAGCAGAAGCCTGACCGCTTCGCTGTGGCCCCCCCAGGCTGCAGACCGTAGCGCAGTCCATCCGTCGTTGTCAGCATGTTCCAGCATCGTGGCAGCGGTCTGCATATTCCGGATCCGCACCCAGTCTAACAGAACATGCAGCACATCTAAATGCCCCTGTCTGGATGCAATCGTGAGTGGAGTTTGACCCTGGTGGTCACTGAGAAGCGGATCAGCTCCACGAGTCAGGAGCAGCTGGACCAGGTTTGTGGACCCTTCAAGGGCCGCACCAGAAAGCAAAGCCTGCACATCTGTAGGAGACAAGTGTTTCACAGATTGAAGGAGTTGTTTAGCTCTCATTTCATCTGTACCTGTCACTCCGACACTTAGGTCTACAGAAACAAGTCCACTCATTGTGAAGAGCTGAAAGACTCTCTGGTGGGTCGAGTCTGGGGCTTGTGTTACCAAAGTGGCCAGGGAACTGCTGCCAGTCCAAGGAAGAGCGGGCACGTCAGCCCAAATCATCCATAGGGCGAGAATCCAGGGCTGGTCCTGATGGTGACCAGAGCGGACTAAATGTGTCCCAAGCTGGATAGCCTCCTCCGAGTTTAGCAGGGGTCCCCTTAGTGCCAGAGCCATGGCCAGCATGCTGTGCCCCTTGGCTCGGCTGCACAAGTACTTTGGAGTGCAATACTTTACATCTGTTAACCATTCGGCGAAGCTGTCGTGGAAAAGCAGTTTGCTGCCCCCGGGACCGTCCACCAGGAGGGGTGCAAGGGTGCTGAGCCTGTTCTGGAATTCCTGGACGGTGAGTAGAATGTCGTGTGTCCAGAGTGCTGTAAACAGATCCTGAGGCAGGAGAGGGGCCGGGGCGGCGAGGATGACATTAAGGAGAGGCCTGACATAGCTAAACAGTCTCCGGGGGAAGAGTCTTTGGCACAGCCATAGGTAGAGGCCATTCAGAGTCCCCGGAATATCCCGGATCTCACGGAGACCAATGAGGGAGGCGGCCACGCCGTCCAGGACTCGCTCCAGGAACAGGAAGCAGCCACCGCTCTTGATGTGGAGCAGATTCAACATGTCGGCCGTGTCCGAGGTGATCTGACGCCGAAGTGCCGCCTCCCGGTCCAAACGCTTCAAGATATACCGCTGCACGTCGTGTACCGTGTTTGGCCGACGCAGGTCATCCAGGCAGAGCTTCTGAAAACCTGAGACACAAAAAGTCAAGGCTCAGGGAACTCCGTATTTACTTTTGAGAACAGTGTGTGGGGGTGGGGGGCGCGTTGGCAAAGTAGAAGGCCTGCTATGTTCTTTTACGTGTTCCACCAAGCTTGCCTTAGAACAGGGGTGCCCAAGTCTGGTCCTCCAGCGCCCCTATTCAGCCTGTTTAATGTTGGGCTGACACTGAATGATTTTCACAGTCTCAGTCCTAAGAAAGTTTGTTAAAGTTCCGAAAACCTTGCCTTAGAACAATAGCACACCCACCAGAGAACATCCTGCTCACGGTCTTGTTGTGGCGCCGGACAGAGCAGACCAAGAGAATCCAGCTGGGCATGTGGTTCCGGTGGTCCGCCAAAAGCTCTGCGACGGAGCGGCTCCCTCCGGTGCCCTCTCGGGTTTCCTCGCAGCCCACGTCTAGAGAGTCCACCAGCAACATCATAGTCTGGGGTGGCGGTGGAGACAGGTCCAGCAGAGGCTCCAGGACAAATCTGTGGACAACCCCAGACCACAAACGTTACGTTCAAAGTGCACACTCAGCACGGGCACACGCAAAGATTGTTTCTGGTGGAACTCTTTTGAAATGTCTTTCTCGGACACGCACGCAAAGCTTCCACACTTACACCTGAGCCCTCCGTAAACCCTCAGGCATCGGACCTCAGTGATGACACGGCGATCTGAACAAACCTTTGAAAGGCGAGCTGTGGGTCTGTCTGGCAGCTGAGCGTATCCAGGGGTGGACGTCGGCGTAGGCCGGCGCCATACTCGGGCGGCAGCAGCGGCGATACCCTCAGTTGCTCCGCCAGGGCCATCACGAAGCGCCATGCCAGGCCGCTAGCGGGCTCCTCTTGCCGGCAAAAGTGCCAGGCCAGGCAGCGCCACGTCAAACCGGATACCTGCCCGGCGTCGGAGTCGGGCCGCAACACTTCAGCGCACAGGGCGGTCTTACCGGCGCCCGGGCCTCCCGTAATCAGGACCCCTGCCGGATTCCCAGCCCCTGCGGAGCGGGCGTCCAGGCAGCGCCGGAGTTTCTCCAGTGCCCATTCCCGGCAAAAGAAGCGGCGGCGGCGGCTGCGCAGGGGGCCGGGACTGCTCATGACGCCATCGCTCCTTGCCAGCTTCCTGCTTACCTCCTGACGGAGGCCTTCCTTCCTTCCTTCCTTCCTTCCTTCCTTCCTTCCTTCCCCCTTAATTCCTGTCAGCTGAGAGAGGGAGAGGAAAGGAGTGCTGAAGTCACGACTGGAAGCGGCAACGGCTGTGCCAGCATCGGTGTGGATCTGCACGTTTGAACGACAGACGCAAACGCGTGCACGCCCGCCTGCCCGCCCGCATTCTGGTTTTTCGAGTTTTCTCTTGGCCGACGGTTCCGCCCTCAACACGTGTCGCCGCACGTTTGAGCACCGAGCCAGGAAAGGACACACGTGGCCAACAATGAGACAGATGTGGCAAAAGGTGAGCTAGTCGGTGGGTGAACCACGTGTCGAAATAGTGAGACGGTGGCGCCAAATAAGCGATGGTTTGAAATGGATGGGGCCAAATAGCGAGACAGGCAGTGCCAAAATGGGCAACCGATGCGTCCAACAGTTCTATGGATACAGTCACATGTGAGATATACTACAGGTGTTCCAATTGTGCGACATGAACGGCTCCCAGGCGTCATGCCAGTCCTTTGCGTGCGCCAGAGCATTGCAGGTCAGAAGGCCACTCGTCGGCGCTAGCGTGCCAAAGGCCACAAACACTCAAGAAGCCACACTGAGGAGGACACCGACTTGTTGTTGACATTCTTGTCATTTGTTATAGTGACATGCTGGCGGCAAACGTCAGGTCCAGTTGGATCGCGTACGACGCTGCAAAAAAGCTTCATCAAGTGACTCACTATTTGGCACAGCTTGGCTTCTGCCTGGACATGCCTGGCTCACTATTTGACTGCGTATCCCTATTGCACACGTCTCACTATTTGTTATTTTTCTTCCAAAGGGGCACCCACCATTATTTGGCATTGCTGGTTTCACTATTTGGCACACCCGTCCGTCCGTCACTGTTTCGAGCTCAATATTGCCTGTCCCACGCACACAGTATGGGCCACTCTATTCTATTTCCCTACGGGAGTCGGGACACACCTGACTGACGATTTGGCACATATTGGGCACATTGCTTGTCTCCCTCCCTATTGGGCATCACCAAGCCTGTTTCGTGATTCGGAACTCCTCAAAGTTTTCGGTATGAGTCGGTTGCCGTCGTCGTTGCTCTGGTTACACCGTGGCTTTGACTTGTGCAATGAAACACTTTTAGACGGATGTAATGAGGGGAATGACGTCATACCTGGCTTGCCATTCATATCTTGTACTGACTATAAAAAGTTGATCGATTTCGGTTTGACCAATGCTGTGCTGAAATTGGTTTCAACCTGTTCTCTGGCAACCAACGTGGCAATTTGGCACACAGCAGCGGCGGGCGCCACAGCAGCTTTTCCGTCAAGTGTCACTCACCCACACCACACCGCCTGCTCGAGCGCTCGACGTCGACGAGAATTTTCACGGGCGGTCGGCGGGCGCGCCTCTAACCGCGCGGCGCGCACGCGCACAACGCCAGCGTCCGTCACCGCGTCACGGAGGACAGGAAAGACGGCAAGAAGACAAAAGTGATTGGAAATGTCAACGGGGAAGTGTTTCTCAAGTTGTCTTACCTGCAAGGAGCTTCGCTTCTCTTCTCTTCTCTTCTCTTCTCTTCTCTTCTCTTCTCTTCTCTTCTCTTCTCTTCTCTTCTCTTCGTCACGCAAGCGACGACGTCTCACCGGACTGGCGTGTGCGCGTGCGTGAGGGCGCAACTCACACGCAAGCCCAAAGTGTGGTCACGTGATTCGCCCGCCCGACGCGCGTTCATTCTGTTATTCTGTTGAATTTCCTTTGATTTAGTTGTATTTGTATGTCTCAAATTGTTTTTAATTTATGTACAGCTTAGTTGGCTTCTTCGTGAAAATGTATTGGACACATATTGACCAAGCATGACATATTGTTCTATTTATTATTATTTTACAAAAACATATGCTATGCTGTTTATTTTATTTTTTCGTTTTCATACAATAGAATTCACTTCTATTGGAATACTGTCCCTTTTTTCAATAGATTTATTTGTAATCGACTGGTTTATTCATTCAGCTGGGCGTTTTCTGAATCCCTTCAAATCCCATTTTTAGTTACAATGCAAAACGTGCGGTAGGGTTATTTTGTTGGGATAAAGCTCAAATCCGAAACTTAAACAAGTTTGTTTTTTCTTGCGAGTGAATGTGGTTGGATTTGTTTGTACTTTACCCCCCAAATTGTAAATTGAAAAAATTGACTGAAATTCAGCTTTAACAGAAGTGAGACCTAAGCTATGAGTCGGGTGGAGGAAGTCAACCAACATGGTTTAAAGTTTCGACTGCCCCACTTTCCCACCAGCGCACACACACACACACACACACACACACACTGATGTGACAAATGACCTTTCACCTCACACACATTCTGACATCACTGAACTACAAATTCCAAACGAAAAAAACAGAACAGTCGTGGACGCCGGCGTCAATTTTCACAGACAGACACAGATAGATATGGTTGCTAAACATCCTAAACCGAAATACAACGCCCCCATTTTCCATAGGCCTTTAGCGAGAGTGGCCTTTTACTGCAGTCGGGGGCACAGTCGTGCAGTAATCATGCTCTGTAATCGGCATCTCGAAGTGAAATGCGGAAAAATGCAAGTGCATTTCATAGCAACTGAGGTCGGAACTGGGAAAATCCGAGTTCGGTGGGATGCCTCGATTTCCCACCTTCGGCGAATGCAACATAACAAAGCCACTCCAGTAAATACTGGAGAAATTCCCCCAAACCTTTTTTTTTCTCTCTCAAAATAACAAACCCACGTGCAAACCAAGACTTTTCAAATGAAAGTGAAGGGAAAGAAATGTGTCATATATTTAATTTGTAACGGATGTCGTCATTGTCGGCAGGAACGTGACCCGGAAGCTATTCGAGCGAAAGCGCTCTTTATCTGCCGTGGTTGCGTTTTGTATCTCTCTGATTTAGCAGCGGGGAAAGGCTCAAGCTGGATGCTTACATTCGCGACTTAACAGAAAAACGTCCAGGAAGGTGATAGAAGACGAGAGACCTTGTGTCTAAAGAATTCAAAACAGGGTGAGTCCCTCCGAGACAGGTTTGGCGCCGATAGCCTTGGCTTGCTAGCTTTAGCACGAGCCAAGACGCGGTCGAGAAAGGCGAGAATCAGACCAGAAAATGTGTTGTTTTGCCCCTCTATCTGTTCAATCACGACCACTCTTGGCGTGTTTTGTAACTTTCAGTGTTGGTCCGCTTTCATGCCTGGATTTGTCATGTGCGTTTCAGAAATGGAGCGCCCAAGCACGAGTCCTGCGCAGAAACAACACAATGGTAAGTTGTCATATTTAGGAATGGACCGCTGTGTTTACATGCTCACATATTGAACCTGTGACACTATATACCCACGTTTGGCATCCTTCGTTTGCGTGCACACACCTTTGAGGCCAAACAGATGCAAGTGTTTACCATCACGTGGGATTATAGAAGTTGGTTTTTTGTGATTTCAGAAGAGTCTGACGAGGATGCTGAGCCCCAGCGGGATTCCCCTCTTCTTGACAGTCCAAACCAAAAAGAAGAAGTAGGAGGGGGTGGCGGCGATGCGGCCGGCGGTCGGGCAGGAAGCGGCGGCAGCAGCAGCAGCAGCAGCAGCAGCAGCGAGGATGAACATCACGTTGCCATGAGGAAGATCAGGAGCAGCGTGGCTCACGTCACGGTACGTGCGACCAAGGCCAGCCGGGGCACTCGTGTGTTTGCCATCTCTGTTTTTCCTGCCAAAATGAAATCATTAACATCGCCGCGGTGGAACCAGCAAAACTCTTGTGCGCTTTTAGAGAGGACTCTTGGGAGCAGATGCGATGCGCACACGCCACGGCCCGCTCACTGAGAACATTGAGAGCTCGCTCTTCAATTTGGCTCCTAATGGGAGACAACTAGGTGTGGGCTGGAGGACCCCTCACGTGTTTAAGAATGACTGTAATCTTTTGATTGTGACGACCTGATTGAAGAAAATCATTTTGGGCTCAGACACGCCGCCGTAATACACGCCGGCGCCCCCGCCTGTGGCCTCACACACTTGTGGAATCGGAAAGCTTTTGAAACGGGCCCGTGCTTGTGCGCAGAGGGCTGCAGAAGAGCCACCGGCCGATGTCGGACAACCTGACGGGTCCCCGTCCAGAAGCGCTGGATCTGTGGGACGGGACGGATCCAGGTCGGCGAGCCCCGAGAGATCCGCGGGGCTCGACCGGTCAAGGGGACGAGACCGGTCTGGAGGTCACGAGCGGTCCGGGTCCAGGCGACGAGAACGGTCCAGGTCCAGAGGGCGAGAGCGGTCCAGGTCCAGAGGGCGAGAGCGGTCCAGGTCCAGAGGGCGAGAGCGGTCCAGAGGGCGAGAGCGGTCCAGAGGGCGAGAGCGGTCCAGAGGGCGAGAGCGGTCCGGCTCCAGAGACCGTCACGGTTCTGACAGAAGCCGGCACCCTTGGTAAGAAGCTCGGCCAGCAACCTTAGGAGTCGTCATAATGCAGATTTTGGGCGCCATGTTTTGAACATCTGAAGTTGCCTCGCCCGTGTCCCCTCAGGGATCGTCGCGGCCGCTCCCCCTCGGCCAACGGTGATCCGCCGGCCAAGAAGAAGAAGAAGAAGGAGGAGCTGGACCCCATCTTGACTCGGACGGGCGGCGCTTACATCCCGCCCGCCAAGCTGCGCCTGATGCAGCAGCAGATCACCGACAAGAGCAGGTAGGCCGCTGTCGCTTTACGTGCTGGCGAGAGGCTGACCCCGTCCCCCCGCTCGCAGCTTGGCCTACCAGAGGATGAGCTGGGAGGCGCTCAAGAAGTCCATCAACGGTCTCATCAACAAAGTCAACGTGTCCAACATCGTCAACATCATCCAGGAGATCCTGCAGGAGAACATCGTCAGAGGCAGGTCAGAGCCACAAATCAAAATGCCAGCTAAAGTGCAGCGCTTGACGCGGCGGCTCCAGGGAACGTCCTCCTCTGCTTTTGCTGGCTGGATTTGAACCCCTTTGAACGTGCCCGAGATGCATCCCGTTCTCTCCGCTCCGGTGTGCCCAGGGGTCTGCTGTCGCGCTCGGTGCTGCAGGCGCAGGCGGCGTCTCCCATCTTCACGCACGTCTACGCCGCCGTGGTGGCCATCATCAACTCCAAGTTCCCGCAGATCGGCGAGCTCATCCTCAAGCGGCTCATCCTCACCTTCAGGCGCGGATACCGGCGCAACATCAAGGTGGCGTAGCGGCGCTCCGCCCTCTTTTGGGAACCGGACGTTCACACCATTTGCATTTCCAAAAAAAAATTCCCGTTTTCCTCTCCTTCAAATTGGATTCTGTCATTTTACAAGAAGAGCCCCTTTCTTTTCCAGCAACAATGTCTGACGTCATCCAAGTTTGTGGCCCACCTGATCAACCAGAACGTGGTACGTACGGCCGTGTGTGTGGGGGGAGGAATTCTCGTGCGCGTCTGATGCCTGCGTCTGGTCCGGGCAGGCCCACGAGGTTCTGTGCCTGGAGATGCTGACGCTGCTTCTGGAGCGGCCCACCGACGACAGCGTGGAGGTGGCCATCGCCTTCCTCAAGGAGTGCGGCCTCAAGCTCACCGACGTCTCCCCGCGCGGCATCAACGGTGAGCCCCTCCCCTAGGTGTTGACGTTCAGTAACAGGTGGCAAGGTTGCGGTCGGCTTACGGCGGCGGTGCCTTGTCTCGCTCGCAGCCATTTTCGAGCGCCTGCGCAACGTCCTGCACGAGTCGGCCATCGACAAGCGCGTGCAGTACATGATCGAGGTGATGTTCGCCATCCGCAAGGACGGCTTCAAGGACCACCCCGTCATCCCCGAGGGTCTGGACCTGGTGGACGAGGACGACCAGTTCACGCACATGCTGCCGCTGGACGACGACTACGACGGCGACGACGTCCTCAGTGAGTCGTTAGCGGCGAGACGGGCCGAGCCCCCGGCCGACGTCTTGTTTTGCTTTTGTGTGGCCGGCTTCCGTTTCATCTAAGGATGACCTCGTTGACAAAGAAATGTCAACGACAAAAGCGTTTGGCGGCGTGCGCAATGATAAACGTGCGTGTGTGCAGATGTGTTCAAGATGGACCCCAACTTCGAGGAAAACGAGGAGAAGTACAAGACGCTGAAGCGAGGTAAGCCGCTGGCGCTGCCGCCGCATGGCTGCTCCAGGCGCTCCCATTTGGCTTGTTGCTCTAATGCAGCGTCAACAGTTGGCTTGCGCTTTTTCTTCGCTTTTTTTCTTCCGCCAACTGTGAGGCGGGCCTCTTCCCCTACCCTCCCCTCTGCGGGCGTCCGCTCAGGTGGCGCTCAAAAAAAAAAAAAAAAAAAAAAATTGTGGATGAAGCGCACGGCCCGACTTTGAAGCTCAGCGGCGCCGGACGTTTGAATAAGATGCCCGAGCGGGAACGAGGCAGATGCAACTTTGCAAAACAACTTTGTCCCGCTTGCAGACATCTTGGACGAGGGCAGCGGCGACTCGGGGGAGGAAGAGGACAGCGATGACGACCAAGATGAGGAAGATGGCGACGGCAAGCCCGAGGGGGAAGGTGAGACGCTCGGCTCGGCCCGGCTCGGCCCGGCCCGGCCCGGCCGCCTCTGCTTGTGATGATGACCACATGCAATATGGCTGCAGACGAGAAGGTGACCATCTTGGATCAGACGGAGGTCAACTTGGTGGCCTTCAGGCGGACCATCTACCTTGTCATTCAGTCCAGGTCTCACACACACACACACACACACACACACACACACACACACACATACACGGGCATCTGGTGGCCGCGTTGCACTCGGGAGGGAAAAGCAAACGAGATCAATTCATCGTGTGCGTCTTTGCTGCTTGACTTCCTTCCTTGTGCAGTTTGGACTTTGAGGAGTGTGCTCACAAGCTTATCAAGATGGACTTTCCCGATAGTCAGACGGTAACACACGCACAAACACACACACTTTGCGGTTGGTTGTCAAAGCGCTCATGTGTCAACGTGTGTGTGTGTGCGTGCGTGCGTGCGTGCGCAGAAGGAGCTTTGCAACATGATTCTAGACTGCTGTGCTCAACAGAGGACTTACGAGAAGTTCTTTGGTCTGCTGGCAGGGGTGAGACGCGCCAATCGGAAGCACTGCCTTCCTTCAACGGGCCGCCTCGCAATTGTCACACAAATGTTTTTGATTTTTGTAGAGGTTCTGCCTGCTGAAGAAGGAGTACATGGAGAGCTTTGAGGCCATCTTTGCCGAGCAGTACGAAACCATCCACCGGCTGGAGACCAACAAGCTGAGGAACGTGGCCAGACTCTTTGCGCACCTCCTTTACACCGACTCTGTCCCGTGGAGCGTAAGCAGCCCAAAATCCTTTGCCCGGCTGGGCTCGGCTCGGGTCCGGTTCCGTACAAAGCTGGAGCGTGCCCGCCTGAAGCCGATGGCCGTCTGCGCTCGCCTTTGTAGGTTCTGGAGTGCATCAAGATCAGCGAGGAGACCACCACCTCCTCCAGCAGGATCTTTGTCAAGATTCTCTTCCAGGAGCTCTGCGCCTACATGGGCCTGCCCAGACTCAACCAGCGCTTCAAGGACATGTACGTGCCGCTTGCTTGCTTCCGTCCTTCCTCCCCCCAAGCCCGACTTGAACCCGGCTGTGTCTGGCAGGACGCTGCAGAGCTTCTTTGAAGGCCTCTTCCCTCGCGACAATCCCAGGAACACCCGATTCGCCATCAACTTCTTCACCTCCATCGGCCTGGGAGGCCTGACGTAAGTCACCGAGCGAGACGCACCGTCCCTTTGGCTTTGCTCGCCTCCACGCCGCTTGCCCCCCCCTCGTTCCAGGGACGAGCTGAGGGAACATCTGAAGAACGCCCCCAAGATGATCATGACTCAGACCCAGGAAGTGGAATCTTCCGACTCCTCGTCCGACGAATCGGATTCGTCCTCGTCCAGCAGCAGCAGCAGCAGCAGCAGCAGCAGCAGCAGCAGCTCAGGTGCCCGCCCCCGACGCCTCCCGTCACAGCCTTTGCTCACTTGCCACCACCGTGGCCGCTTGCTTCCATTGACGTGTGTTTTCTCCCAAACGCCCTTCCAGACTCGGACGGCAAACGCAGGAAGAAGAAGACGAGGAAGCAGAAAGGACAAAGTGACAAGAAGAAGAAGAAGAAGAAGTCGTCGACGGCAACCGTGAGAAGGGAGAGCGAGACGACCGAGCCCCATCGTGATCGCGGGTGGCGGGACCAAGACGAGAAGGGGCGGCCACGCAAAAGGGAGCCGGAGAAGCAGGGGAGGGAGGACGGGCATCGGAGGGACCCGGAGAAGCAGGGGAGGGAGGACGGGCATCGGAGGGACCCGGAGAAGCAGGGGAGGGAGGACGGGCATCGGAGGGACCCGGAGAAGCAGGGGAGGGAGGACGGGCATCGGAGGGACCGGGACAAACGAGGGAGGGGCAGTGCGGAGGAGCGGAACGAGGAGAGAGAGCGGGACGACAGGAGGCGGCACTGAACAACATTGCCAGACAAAACAGCTGTCACACTTCCACCTTTGCCACGTGAGCTGAACTCGGGCGGATCTGCCTCGGAACACCAAACGCGACACTTTGATCCAATAATGGCAGCTCTCAGCCAAAAGGTCCCATTGACCATTCAACACATGGATGGATGGATGGATGGATGGATGTTCCACTCCCATCAACATTTGAAAACAACAACAACCCTTTTCATTGTCCATCGCTTTCGACACCCACCCGGCTGAAAGATGCCGATAGTTGACAACCAACACACACGTGCACACACACATGTGCACGCACACACACACACACACACTCATGATTATTGCTTTGGGGGATGTTTTGAAAGCCGGGTGTATGCTGTACCCCCAACAAGTAGGCCTGCCTGCTTGGCTGCTTGCTCCATTACAACCATTTCAACCAAATCAAAATAATTGAAACAAACAGCTGCATGACAGGTGGAAGTGTTGACCGTATTCAGAAGCTTGCGGTGCGGGACGTTCAAATGGTTCCAAACGCTGCCAGTGCATTGTTTCTACCCGAGCCATATTTTCTTGACTTTTTTCAGAATGGAAAAACGCTGTCTCCTAACTTTTATATGCCCTGATAATAAAACAGCCCACATGTCTGGTATCATAAGTGCACGTCTGATGTTGGGAGTGAGCCATCGTGCCATCTGGAACCCAAAATACAGGGCAGCATGGTTGTTAATAATTTGGACCCATTTGTTACTCAACCAACAATATTGTGTCATTTGTCTCAATTATTTAGTGCGTCTTGTATGATAAAGTAAAATGAAGAACTTTATCAACATATGATCGGGACGTTTGTAAAGCGTGACTTGTTTAGGAATGTGCACTTTTTCAAAGTCGTCATTGTGTCGCGTGGTGACGTGTTTCTCCATTTAAACGAAGGCTGAGCCAGTTATTTCTTAACGTGACGTGGAAAATTGTGATTTCTCGTTTTGCGGAAATGGGATTGGAGGTCAAACACGGACGTTTTTTTTTTTAAACTTCTAAAAAACTGCACTTTTTAAAAGTCGTCATTCTGCCGCGGGATGAAATTATCCTTTTCCCCCTCACATTTAAACGGGGGGGGGGGGGGCTGTTGGTGACGTACTTCCGGACATGCGCGTGCTCGCCAAGAGACTTTCCGGCTCACTTCTAGTGATGTGCATTCCAGTTCTTTTAAGTGAATTGAATCTGTAGAATCAGTTCACTCAAACGAATCGTTCAACGAATCGTAACCCCCCCACACACACTGATCCTTTTTTTTTTTTTTTTTTAACTTCAGTAACACACACAACTAAGCAATACACCAGACAAAAAACAATCAAGTTAACACACGGTAATGTCGACAACGGCAACGCACACATTTTTCTCTATATTACAAAATCCCGTGGGAACAACATATACGTCAAACAATACAACTACACCCCCCCAAATTTTTTTTTATATATAATAATAATAATAATTGGCTCGGTTATTCACACATTTCTTTCTATAATACAACACCTACACTAGTGTTGGCTCGTAAGTGAACGATGGGTTCAAAAGAACGAATCGTTTCAGTGAACGAGAGTGACCGAATCACTTCCTAAAGTGATTCGTTCTTTTTTCAGTTCATATGACTTCAACCAGTAGGTGTCGGTAGCGCCCATTGAAGCTGGTGCCACCTCGCCGTAAAACAAAACGAAGAAGAAAATGACGTCACTTGCCCTTCACGAAAGAGTCGCGAATTGCATTTCCCGTTCACCAACTGAACGGAACTGTGAGCGAAAGAGTCACTGAGTGAGTGATTTGCATTTCCAGATCATCGCGAGACCGGATCAGTGAGGGAACGAATCGTGACTTTTCCGTTCGCGAACGAGTCAATGGGTCAACTGCCTTCCTTCCTTCCCCCCGTGCATCAACGGATCAGTCAGTGAACGGGTTGCGTCGTCTCCCTCCTGGCGTCAACTATGTAAGGCAGAATGTCGATTTACGATTTGCCAAGGAAAGAAAGAACCACCACTTCTTTTATGCGCGTTTTCTCCAAGCTAACGGCTAACTTTCTTGCATGCAGGGATGCGCTGTTATGCAACAACGGGGAGATTATGCTTCTCTTTGGGTAATCTTGATTTTATAACACTTAAAATAACGTGGATGCATATATACGCCTAAATATTGTTATCCAATATATCTACTGCAATTTCACATTGGATTGCTGGTTTGAAATTTACATTTAATATTATCATTATTATTTTTAATAAACATTTATGTTAAAACTTGTCTGGTGTTTTATTCCTTTTTTTTATATTCGCCAATTAAAACATAAGAATCAGACATTTGGTTTACTTGCTTTATATGACAATATGCGTAGGTACACCTCATGGACACTTCAATAGGTACACTACACGAGGTAAAAAAAAAAAAAATAGAATAAATAAATGGCTAATTGCACAACAAGAGCACAGTTAGGTATATTCTCACACCCGGGATCGAACCAAGTCCTTACCGAGCAAGAGCCCGTGTCATTAACCAGTCGGCTATTTCGACCTGGCAGTTCATGGTTGTCTGCACTGTTTTGTACTAGTGATGTGCATTCCAGTTCAGAATCTTTAGAATCGGTTTACTCAAAATATTTGTTCAAAAGAATCGTTCATTCGCTACACTCTCTTATTTATTTATTCTTTTTTTTTTTTTTCTGTGACGTCACTCGGACACTCCATTAGGTACACCGCCATTTTCAAGTGTACCTAATAACAGGCCACTTTATTAGGGAAATATCATGGTCAAAGGTCACAGGCGTCAAGCTCTAGTCCTCGGGGCCGCGTTCCAACATGTTTTCCAAGTGACCCTCGTTAAGCGCACCTGCGTGAAAACTTTTTGGCCACTTTCACGTTCCGCAGGAGCTAAAACTTTTCACGCAGGTGCACTTAACGAGGGAATCACACGGACACTCCATTAGGTACACGCCATTTTCAAGTGTACCTAATAACAGGCCACTTTATTAGGGAAATGTCATGGTCAAAGGTCACGTGTCAAGCTCTAGTCCTCGGGGCCGCGTTCCAACATGTTTTCCAAGTGACCCTCGTTAAGCGCACCTGCGTGAAAAGTTTTAGCTCCTTTCACGTTCAGCAGGAGCTAAAACTTTTCACGCAGGTGCACTTAACGAGGGAATCACACGGACACTCCATTAGGTACACCGCCATTTTCAAGTGTACCTAATAACAGGCCACTTTATTAGGGAAATGTCATGGTCAAAGGTCACGGATGTCACGCTCTAGTCCTCGGGGCCGCGTTCCAACATGTTTTCCAAGTGACCCTCGTTAAGTGCACCTGCGTGAAAACTTTTTGGTCACTTACACGTTCCGCAGGAGCTAAAACTTTTCACGCAGGTGCGCTTAACGAGGGAATCACACGGACACTCCATTAGGTACACCGCCATTTACAAGTGTACCTAATAACAGGCCACTTTATTAGGGAAATATCATGGTCAAAGGTCACAGGTGTCAAGCTCTAATCCTCGGGGCCGCGTTCCAACATGTTTTCCAAGTGACCCTCGTTAAGCGCACCTGCGTGAAAAGTTTTTGGTCACTTTCACGTTCTGCAGGAGCTAAAACTTTTCACGCAGGTGCACTTAACGAGGGAATCACACGGACACTCCATTAGGTACACCGCCATTTTCAAGTGTACCTAATAACAGGCCACTTTATTAGGGAAATATCATGGTCAAAGGTCACAGGTGTCAAGCTCTAGTCCTCGGGCCCACGTTCCAATATGTTTTCCAAGTGACCCTCGTTAAGTGCACCTGCGTGAAAAGTTTTAGCTCCTGCAGAACGTGAAAATGAACAAATCTTTTCCCGCAGGTGTGTTTAACGAGGGTAACTTGGAGAACATATTGGAACGCGGCCCCTCGAGGACTGGAGGTCGACACCCCTGGTTTAAGTGAAAAGTGCCACACCCGCCCTCACCCCCACTTTCTGATTGGCTGTTTGATCTGTGACGTCATTCGGACACGCTATTAGGTTCGCGAAGATTCACGAGTGAGTGACAGACAGCGTTGCTGCTATGCCAGCCGACACACGTTATGCCGACATTGCTGTTTTAATTTTGTATTTGTTGGATTGTAGTTGATGGTGTTATTATACCCAATGTGTTTGTGTTTGAATAAAAGGTTGAAAAAAAAAAATCCATTATGCTGACATTTGTTACTTTGGGGGACACCAACACATATTACACAACGTAAAACACATAACATATTGTCATATAAAGCAGTTAACCAAATGTCAGATTTTTGTTTTCATGCCCAAAAAAATAAAAACAATAAAACACCAGACAAGTTTGAACATAAATGTTTATTAAAATAACAATCATAAAAGTACATTTCAAACCAGCAATCTAATGTGAAATTGCAGTCGATATTTTGGATAACAATATTTAGGCGTGTATATGCATACACGTTATTTAAAACCTACTATAAGTGTTATAAAATCAAGATGACCCAAAGAGAAGCATCCTCTCCCCGTTGTTGCATAACGGCGCATCCCCTCATGCAATAAAGTTAGGTGGAGAAAACGTGCATAAAAGAAGTGGTGTTTCAGTGAGTGGTTCTTTCTTGCTTTCCTTGGCAAATCGACATTCTGGCTTCCATAGTCCACGCCAGGAGGGAGACGACGCAACCCGTTCACTGACTGATCCGTTGATGCACGGGGTGGGGTGGGGGGTCAGTTGACCCATTGACTCGTTCGCGAACGTGAAAGTCACGATTCGTTCCCTCACTGATCCGTTCTCTCGATGAACTGGAAATGCGAATCACTCATTTGTTCACTCACAGATCGTTCGTTGGTGAACGGGAAATGCAATTCGCGACTCGTCCGTGAAGGGGAAGTGACGTCATTCTCTTCTTCGTTTTGTTTTACGGCGAGGTGGCACCAGCTTCAATGGGCGTTACCGACACCTACTGGTTGAAGTCATATGAACTGAAAAAAGAACGAATCACTTTAGGAAGCGATTCGGTCACTCTCGTTCACTGAAAAGATTCGTTCTTTTAACCCATCGTTCACTCACGAGCCAACACTACTCACTTCCGATTCTGCCTCCAACAGCGGGAACCAAACGGCCGCCGGCAAACAGTGAGCACTTGTGCTCGGTCAGCAGAAGAATGAGAAGCTATAACGGCAGAGTTAGTTTCAAGATCCCCAGAAGGATGAGCAGCGCAACCGAGCTACCGTGCAACGTGCAATACGGCGAACATCACAGTGACCATTACTCAGCGCTACCCGGCGCCGCAGCGAGCGGCTACAACAGCAGCGACGTGAACTTGCAGCGCTTTGCCAAAGAGTTCGGCTTCCAGCGAGGGCCGTGGAAGCCGAACAGGCCCGAGGGAGTATGCTGTTGCCCGGCACACGAAGGTAAGCAAGCGAGCGAGCGAGCGAGCAAGCAAATTATTGAAAGGGCCACACCGTCGTGGCTGGGACGAAACAACCGCGGCCGGTCGCTAGCAAGCCAGGTAGGGTGCTGTCGCCTCCGTGGCCGATGGCGTACGAGAAGCCCATTTTGGACGAAGATTTGGGTCGCAATGTCGCCAAATGTATGGTCACGTCTGTGCAAAACACGTCACTGGGTCGAGGCCGGTTGAAAAGGGGCGTGTGAGAAATGGAAAGGCCGCTTTCGAATCAATTTGACTCTCTTGTCCTACCCTACGTCACCATCGCGTAAACAACTCACGTAAGTCTCATGTTTTGACGCGAGAAAGAAATTCCACACTTTGACAAGAGCAGCTTCACGTTTTTATGTGCTGGGTTTGACTGGAAAGCAAAGCAAAGCAAATGGACCTGTCAAAGTCATCTACTAAAAGAATTTCAGCAAACTCTGCTTTCTTTGTATTCGTCAGGACACATGTGCACCACGCTGGCCGCCGCCCTGCCGGGCCTGCTCGGTGGCGCCGGAGGACCGGGCGGAATCACGATGAAACCTTACCCGCAGTTTGCCGTCAACAGCGACGGCGCAGCTCTGCCGGCGGCTATCCCAGCGGCTATCCCAGCGGCTATCCCAGCGGCTATCCCAGCGGCGATCCCAGGGGCGATCCCAGGGGCGATCCCAGGGGCGATCCCAGCGGCTATCCCAGCGGCTATCCCAGCGGCTATCCCAGCGGCTATCCCAGCGGCTATCCCAGCGGCTATCCCAGCGGCTATCCCAGCGGCTATCCCAGCGGCTATCCCAGCGGCTCCCGTCTACCCGCATTTCAGCACGGTGCGTCCAAACGTTGCCCGTGGTACACTCGACAACTAATGTTTACGGGCTGTCGGTTAACGGTGTTTTGTTTTCGTATGTCGACACAGATGGACCCGGTGCACAAGGCGGTGATCAAGCACGCGTTTGGGGTCCGCCGAGGCGCGGCCAAGGCGAGGAGGAAGCGGCCGGTCGACTGCGGCGTCTGCCGTCTCACGTTCAACTCTGATGTGAGTGAGGCCTTGCCGCCGTTGCCGCCGTTGCCGCCGTTGCCGTTGACAACCGTTTGCGCAGTCGCAGGCAGAGGCGCACTACCGGGGCGGCCGCCACGCCAAGAAGCTGAAGATGCAGCGCTGCACAGAGGATGCCAAAGACGGCAGCTCCTGCGACACAGGGCCCGCCCGCTCCACGGCAGCCGACAGCAACGCAGGTTTGTTATTCTTTGGCCGGTTCTTGGCCACGGCCGGCTCGCTGTCTTTCGGGAGCCGTCGCTTCCTGGCGCTCAGTCTGTTTGCGCTACTTGAGCGGCGCCCCCCGTCTCACGCGTTTTCCTTCCCGTGATTTCATCTCAACAATTGGCACCGAACAGTTTTGAACTCGCTCTCCCGCTGTGCCCGTCCGTCGCAGGCGAGGCGGAGCGGCCCGAGAAGCGGCTCTACTGTTTGCTCTGCAAAGTGGCCGTCAACTCGCTCACGCAGCTGGAGGCCCACAATTTGGGTAAGCGCTGTGGCTTTTTGACCAGTGAGGCTTTAAAAAGCTTTTTTTCTTTTGCATACGGGCGTGCAGGCGCCAAGCACAAGAGCGCGTTGGACGCTCGCGGCGCGGCGCACACGTCGGTTCCCGCCGCCCCGCCCGCAAACGAGACCTTCCGCTGCCAGACCTGCGACATCCACGCCAACTCTGAGACTCAATTCAAGCAGGTGACAGACGGAGCGCGTGGCCGTCTCGGGCCGGCGCCTGACTCTGTTCCGTCTCCTTGTTGTGGTCGTAGCACGTGTCTAGCCGGAGGCACAAAGACCGCCTGGCGGGGAAGCCGAGCAAGCCCAGATTCAACAAAAGTCAACGCGCGGTCAGTCTCGTCCTCGTCACCCTCCGCTTTGGCGGCGGCTCACGTGGCTTGTCGTGAGCAAAAGCTCCGTCGACCTCCTATCTTAGCATCGCTTTTTGTCGCCTTTGTTTCCTGTTAGGAGGTGACCACGACCTCTGATTGGTCCTCGCCGCTGCAAAGCTCCTCCGACGCCAACCTGACCCCCCCCTTGGCCCATCCTGCGCCTGGACCAATTCGAGCCAACCAGAGCTCCGCCCTCTTCTCGCCCTACTGAAGCGAGCTGTGACCAGGGCAACGGGATCGACAGACAGACGGGCAGGCAGGCAGGCAGGCACGCACGCACGCACGCACCCACGCCCACGGCTGGCCTCGAACTGGCGACTCGACACGCCTCCGCAACATGAAGAGAATATCCGGGACGGTTCCGACGTCCGAGTGACCCTCCCCTGCTCAACGGGCCAAAGATGTGCAAGTGGACGGTGGGCCGCGTGGCCCCGTCGTGTTTGTTTCGTGGTCAGATCCTCGTTCACGTTGTTGCGATGCTGACATCAACTCCGCTCCGCGCTGGCGCGGCCTTGAAAGTTTTGTCCAATCGGCGCACGGGACTCATTGTGCTGTTCAGATATTGTTGTAATAAATTTTGTGACCTCGATTGCAAAATGCAAATCTCTTTCTAGCCCTCTCTTTTTTTGACTAATTATAAATGCAACAACTTAAAAGGAATACATTCAAAAAAGGAATAGTACGCCTCATTTGTCGAAATGAAATTTTGAGGAGAAAAATGACCATGTATGGCGAGGCTTTTTTTCATAACTAAAAATGACCGTGTATAGTAAGGCTTCTTTGTCGGAAGAAAATGACCATGTAAGGCTTTTTTTAGTAAAAAAAAAAAAAAGAACCATGCATGTAAGACATGGCAGCAGTTTGAAAGCCTTGCAACTGCACCCAACTCAGCGGATAGTGAAGGAATGGGGTAGAAATACAAAAAGTCCTGCCTAGCTACAAAAACAGATATGCTCAAACGTCATTGAATAAAGTACATAAGCAGACAAGTATATTCACATATTAAATCAATCAAAGAAACTTTTTAAGCATACAGTTATACCTACACACCAAATCAATAAAGAAGACATAACTAGACATTTTTGATAGTTTTTTTTTTTTATAACTATGATCTGATATGTATTTCTGAGCACTTTGAAATAACTGTTTTTTGATATATTGCTTAAATAGCTTAATGACCCTTAAGGAACTGTTTAATGCATGCCTGATGATTTTCTAAATCACAGACACTGCCAAAGTCGTCTAAAAATGTTCAGTACTTGATTGTATCTGATGTTTTGACTAATGCTAGACGGCAGTTTTCGATGACTACTGAACGTTCTGGACAGAGGGAAATACGTATTTTGCCTAACAAAGAAAAGATATGGTTGGAAGCATGATTAAACTAAGAATATGATGAGGTAAGCAAGTACATGGAGTATCAAAAGAACAAACAAACAAAAACATGGTAAGTGGTGAGTACAAACTTTGCATCGTCAGGGAACATGAATAAATTGATGATGTCAGCCAAAAGCTCACATAATACCGTAGAAAAGGACAAAATGGAAAGAATGATGAATGGGCGGTGTGCGACAGTGGGCGAAGTGGATGTATGTGCAAGGATGGTTTACAGGAAGGACACTTGGAGATATAACGGATAGAGGTGCCAGAGGGAGACAGCCAAGAACCCGGCCAGCCAAAGCTGATCGTCAAGGCTGAAAGACGGAAAGGAAAAGAACAGCCCCCACCCACACACATGGAATCGCCCATAATCAGCACCCAACCGCACGGAACCAGATCTCACCGAACCAGCACCCACTCCCATGGGATCAAACTCTCCTGCGAACTTGCCCCACCCCAAAGACTCATCAGCCATCAAACTCGGCCCACACCGCCATGTGCAACTGAATACAAGCTGAGCAAAGAACCTTGAACGTTGCCTTTTCTGAATGGAGACTTTCTGCTCTTGAGCATGGTCGCACGAAAGGCCCAGCGCCGTATTGGACTTTCCTGAAAACAGAGCTTTCTTAACAAGAATTGTGATTGAACTCAAGCAACCTGTGGAAGTCTAATTTCTGCTTCAGTGTCTTAGCATTTTCCTAAATCTGAAGAAATCAAACGAGCACGCGCTGAGTAAATTGGATAACAGGTGATTGGCAATGGCTTTTGCCGTGAGGCGCAGATAGCGCGCTCCCTAAATTGTGGACCAAAAATCCAACAATAGAATAAATAAAGGCGAGGAGGACCATCAACTCCGTTGACACAACCACTCACTTGCTGCTGTTGTTGTTGCTGCGGTTGTTGTTGTTGCTGCTGCTGTTGTTGTTGTTGTTGTTGCTGCTGCTGCTGCTGCTGCTGCAATGTGCAGGAGGGCTGGCTCGCCCTCTTACGCAACACAGGTGTCTTCATTTAACACGCAATGAACACAGGTGTCTTCGCTGAGACCATTAACAGTTTGTGTCATACAAATACAATTCATCAAAAGGCAAAAAATAAACAAGATATAACTCAACAAAGTTGTATGGTAAGGCTTTTTTCACAAAAAAATGACCATGTGTAAAAAGGCTTTTTTTTCTTTTTTTCTTCTTAATAAAAGAAGAGAAGAAAAAGCCCACCCACCACTGTCTGTGTCCAAAAACAGAGGGACAAACAATGTTTTGGGGTGATTCTTTAATTGGCTGCATGTGAGAAAGTACACCTGTGCTCTCTTGTCGTACGTGTCAAACTCGCTATAGAATTGTACAAACCTTCTTGGAACACAACTGACGGTAGGACAAACGTCAACGTGAAATCAAATCAAAGTGCGCAAACGTTTGAGTGGCGTGTCGAGTGTGCTAAAAGAAAGTGAGGCGGCGGTGGCGGCGAGGTCCACGTTTGGGTCACACGGACCAGCGACAAGGCGGCCACCGTCACCTGCATCGGGGAGACATCCGCACGCACCTCAACCCGCTAAGTGATTGCCAAATCTTCTGATCACCGTTTCGAGACCTTGCTTAACTCCAAACGGTGCCAATATTTGGAGAGTTAACCTCTCAATGGTAAAGGCGCGCGTACCCGCTTTCAATTTGGCTGACTTACTACAAAGCGGACGTCACGTCCTCACTTTATATTTGGTTTTGCTTTGATTGACACATTAGTGGAAGAAAACAATGATCCGTAGCCCTAATGTCCTCATCTTATTGACATCATGATGACATCATCAGAGCCACACCGTGATGACGTCATCCCGAGGATGTGGCGAAGGCACGCGAACACAGCAAAAAGGCAGCTAAAGGAAAAGTCGGCAGCGTCGGGACGGCTCGAAGGCTTTCGCGCACACACGCACGTGCCGCAGCCTGAGGTTATAAATAATCAAGGTGACTGTACTGACGGAGAGGCTGGAGGAGTGCACCACTTCCGGCCTGAGTGGCTCCTCCCCCACCAGAGTCCGGAGGTTGTGAAGCTCACTCCTCCTCCTCCTCCTCCTCCTCCTCCTCCTCTTCCTCCTCAGCAGCCATGACCTCAACCAGCAGCTCAGCGGTGCAGGTGGCCTCACCGAGATCGTTGACAGCCTTCACCGTGTACTTGGCGTCGTCGTCGCCCGACACCTGCGGCGGACACCCAATGTGACAAAAAAAATCAGATACAGACTCAAAAATGAGACATGAGCTGCAGTATGCAGTGAGCCCAAATGTTGAAAGGCCGAGTTTGGATTTTGCCACTCTCTGCTTTTCTTCTCCTTTCCTTTAGGGGGCGCGCTGAGCTGGCCGGCTGAAGTCCATTACCTCGGAAATGACCAGGCTGCAGTTGCCGTCCTCGTCGTAGTCGATCTGGAAATGCCTGGTCTCCTTGATGGGCTGCTCGTCCTTGTACCACACCACCTCCGGGTCGGGGTAACCTGGCGAGCCAGGGCGGCTGGGCGGTTAAACTGGCGGCTGGCGGGCGGGCCGGCGGGCTAGGCTCTTACCTTCGATCTTGCAGTCAAAGCGTGCGGCGCTGCCCTCCACCACCTCCACGTCGCGGATAACGGCGCTGAAGGTGGGCTTGCTCTCGGCCTTCTGCTCCGGCTCCAAGCACTCCAGGAAGCGGTTGTCGTCTGAAAGGCACAGCGAGCGATCCGTTGCCGCCGCGTGTATCCGACACGTAGTAGCTCGGCTAGCTTTACGCTCATAAAAGGAAACTAATGATAGCTAAGCAGCGGCAGCCGGTCGGCGCTACACCGTCGGGTGCCGCCAGAAGCCTTTTTTGCTAGGTCTTTGGATTCAGGCGGCTTTCCAAGTCTCGTCGGCCGGCGTACCTTCGGTGGGCGAACCCCTCTTGGCGTGGAGCCCCGCCATCATGGCCATGGACGACAGTCTGCCGATGGCCTTTATGGCGTGCCCTGTTTTCTGCCACTTGCGCCTCAAGATGTACTTTTTCATCCTCTCCTTGGACAGCTTCTTGGCTTTCATGGTGTTGGTGTCCTGCTTGAGCCAGCTGTGCTCCAGACACTGGGGGCAGCTCAGACGCGCCCTGAAAACACACCACGACACGAGCGTCCGGCCGGGACGGAAACCAGCGCGAGCGACAAGACAACCGACTTCATGTCCTTTTTGAGCAGCCGAGTGATGAAGTCCTTGGCGTCGTCCGAGATCTCGTCGAAGGCCTCGTCCTCAAAGTCCCACGTGGCCGAAGTCACGTTGGCCAGCGTCTCGTTGTCGTTGTCGCCCATGAAGGGCGACAGGCCGCTCAGCCTGCCGGCGACGGACGCAGGGCGCTCAGCCGACGGCCGGCGGGCTGCCGCGTGTTGCCCGCCACGCCATACTCACAGAATGTAGCAGATGACGCCGATGCTCCACATGTCGGTGGGGTAACCGATGGCTTCGTAGTTGATGACTTCGGGCGCCACAAACTCAGGCGTTCCGAACAAAACTTTGAGGGTTCCCGCGTTTTCTGCAAGAGGCGCGTGGGTCGGATTAGGAGGCAACGGCGAGCTCGCCGGTCCCGAAGCCGGGAAGCATCCGAGTCACCTAGACGCCTGGCCAGGCCAAAGTCGATGAGTTTGATCTTGCTGCCGGTCTTGTTGACGCACATGATGTTCTCGGGTTTGAGGTCCAGATGCACGATGCCCTGCTTGTGGATGAAGCCCACCCCGTCCACGATCTGCAGCATGTACTTGATCACCTCGCGCTCCGACAGCTCAAAGTCCTCGTCGATGATGCGCTCAAACAGCTCGCCGCCGGAGATCCTGCCCGGCACAGGAAGTCTCAATCAGCCATTTTGTCAGGTCACAGTCACGAGGAACGGTCTCAGGCCCGGTCCTTTGTCGACGGGCTTTTGACCCGAACTCGAATAAGAAAGGCAAACAAATGGTGATTGGACTGGCCAATCACGGGAAGAGCACTGACATCTCCAGCACCACCACGATGTCCGACTTCCCCTCGAAGGCGTCCACGCACTGGACCAGCTTGGGATGATGGAGGCTGTTCATGATACCGATCTCTTGCCGAACGTTGTCTTTGTCCTTGACCGAGTAGGCCTTGATGAACTTGCCCGCCCAAACCTTCTTGGTGGCCTTCTCCACGAGCTTGAACACCTGGCCAAACTTGCCCCTGCAGACGTCCATCCGTGCATATAGTTTGGGCACGAGCGTTTGGACATTGAGCCAAAGCGCGCACGCTTACGTTCCCAGCCTCTCCTCCACGTCGTACAGCTCCTTCACCTTCACGTCCGTTCGCACCGTCACCTGCCTGTAGTCGGGCTCCTTCTCCGAGTCTGCCGCACGCACGCACGCACGCACGCACGCACGGGAAAGCACGTCAGAGCGGGAACGCCGCAAGAAGCAAAAACATCTTTTCAAATTAAGATGGAGCATTTGTCAAATTCTGGCTTATTGTCTCGCCCCCCCCATCTGGAATACCGTCTTCGTCCTCCTCCGCCTCCTCCTGGTTCTCTGTGGGCGGAAGCAAAGAACACAAGCCGTTATTCCATTTGCTGGGGTCACGTCGCGCCGCACGCTTTGTCCTCACCGTCGTCGTCCGCCACGGCGACGTCCTCCGACTCGGCGCTCGGCTCGCTGACGCCGTAGACGTTCTCCGCTCGGATTCGGAACTTATATCGGCGCTCCGGAAGAAGGTTCTGGAGGTGGACGGAAATGACCGTGAGACAAAGATAGTAAAGCAGACAAGGACATATGTTGGCCACAGACGCACTTGGACATTGTAGGATGTGCTGTTGCAGGACACGAGCGGCGTCCACTTCTGCTCCACAGAGTTGTATATCTCCAGGTGGTAGGTCTGGACGGCACTCCCGCCGTCGTAGGTGGGACCGTACCAGGACAGCGTCAGACTGGAACGTCTCACGTCCGACAAGGCCGGCACCTTTGCGGGCGGGTCCGGCTTGTCTGGAGGACGGAGGACATCTTTCACACATCTGCCGCTACTGCTTTGCCAGCTAAATGTGTGAACAAGTTAGCGTCGTTGCGCTTGGACGAATGATTCGAATGTGATTGGGAATGGGAGATGTCTTTTCTTGGACACATGCGAGAGAGAGAGAGAGAGAGAGAGAGAGAGAGAGAGAGAGAGAGAGAGGCTGGCATGCCCAGGCCAAGGCCAAGGCTGAGTTGACAGGACACGCGAGCGAGCGAGCGAGCAGGCGAGCGGTCGTTCCTCCGCTGCCATAAAAGGCATCCGCAGTGCCTTCACGTTTCCCCCAAACAAAGATGGGTCAATCCATGCCGACCCACCCTTGCACCTTGGCGTAGTAAGCCGAGACGCGCTGCTCGCGCAAAGGCTCGGAAGGCATGGACGCTCAACGTGCTAACAGGGACATGGTCCAAGACGTCGACGTGGCTTAGGACAAAGGTTTGCTCACAATTACAAGGATGTGGGAATAAAGCACTTTGCACTTTTGCTGATTCTAATCTTCAAGCTAATGTCACGCCACAATATCCCTTTATCTCTAAAATGAAAGAGGTTAGGTTAGCGGAAGGTCAAAATGTGTGTGGTGATAAATGAGAAATCCAAATAAGCCATTTTGTCGTTTACGTTGGCCTCAAATGCTTTGAACCGGGAAAATCAGAGTGGGATCAATCACGTGATAAGGCGAGAACGCACGCTAATGTTCATGCTAAAACCAAGAGGCTAATCGCCAGAGATGGGACCAAGTCACACATGTGCAAGTCTCAAATAAGTCTCAAGTCTTAACCTTCAAGTCTCAAGTAAGTCCCAAGTCATTTTTTTCTTGGGCAAGTCAAGTCAAGTCCTTCAATAGGTCAAGTCAAGTCCAAGTCAAGTCCTTAAATAGGTCAAGTCAAGTCACCTTATTATTGCAATTTTACCTGCAGAATCTGATCTTAGTAGTGAAAAGACAAGATATCAGTAACTTTAAGTAACCATCATTGTCCAATGTGCATTAAAGCTATATATACACACCTATTTAGATAAATGAAAAGCACTTAGTTGGCAGAATGGCTCTTCAAATGACGGACAAAGTTTGAAGTTGTCGTCTGGCTGTCCGAACAAAGTTGGAAGTTGTCGTCTGGCTGTCCGAAATGTTTTTGTTGCATATCTCGCACTGTGCTGTCCGTCTTTTGCCGTCATAAAAGTAATTGCGATAGCCGAAGGTGATGACTCGCGGTACCGCTCCCGTTGACATGTTTGCGCTTGTCTGATATAAAGGGCCGTGATTCTCCAATAAACACGTTCGGTAGGTAGAGAGGGCACGACTGATTGATTGATAGGGTAGTGATCCAATCATGACAACGCCATTCTCAGCCTGCGCTCCTGCCGTGTTATCGATATTATTTTTTTAAATGTATTATTAATTTTGTATTCAAACTGAAAACAAACTAAATAACACTGAAGTCATTCAAGTCATCGTGTCTCAAGTCAAGCCAAGTCCCGCCCGAGTCTAACTTCCAAGTCCAAGTCGAGTCTCAAGTTTTTTCATTTTTTGTCAAGTCAAGTCACAAGTCATCAAAACAGCGACTCGAGTCCAAGTCACAGTGACTCGAGTCCCCATCTCTGCTAATCGCTCACCCACGATGGTCAGGTTGAGCGCGGCCTGCCGGAGGCCATATTGGTTCCTCAGCTCCACCGTGTAGCATCCGCAGTGCTCCTGCTGTCCACTGGCGATGGTCAGCAGGCTGCTGCCGTCCGTACTGAAGATGGACGTCCCCGCCGCGCCTTCCTGGATCTGGACAAACGTCACGCATGTTCAAAGCCGTGTCACCTCAGCAGTGTGACGACGCACGCGCGCGCCCGCCGGCCCGCCTCACCGGCTTCCTGAACTTGAGCCAAGTGCAGCTGATGGGCGGGGCTCCGGAGAACTTGCAGAGGATCTCCACCTTCTCCCCTGCCAGGATCTTCATGTCCTCCGGGAACTGAACGATGTGAGGAGGCAGCGCTGCACGCAAGCACGAAAGCAAGCAAGCAAGCACACATCAGTAGGCTCGCCTGCTGTGTGTGTGCGCGCGCGTGCGCGCGCGTACTCGTCACCTTGCTTGGGAGGTGTCTTGGCTGTAGGCTTCTTTATTCGAGCTTCACCTGAGAAGACAAACGCACGCGCGCACGCGCGCACTGTCGTTCACGTGGCATCCCGAGGCGCGCACCTTCTCGCACGCCTTCGCTTAGCGCGCTCCACCGAGCAACTCGTATCTTGAATCCTTTTTGACGAGAGCGAGTAGACGACATGAAGAGACACCCGTGCGTGTGAGAGAAAGATGTGTGCGTGTGCGTGTGTGTTTGCATGTTTGTGAGTCTGTGGGAGAGGTGGACGCACTCTTCATATTTGTGCGCGCGAGGTCGAGAAATGTGTGTGCGCCAGCAGCGTTCGCTGTTTGCATGTCCTTATTGGGACAAAAAGCGCGCGCGGCCAGGCCACTGGCTTCTTCTTTTTCCACCGTGCGTGCGTCCGTCCGTCCGTCTGTCTGTCTGTCTGTCTGTCTATCTGTCTGTCTGTCTATCTATCTATCTATCTATCTATCTATCTATCTATCTATCTATCTATCTATCTATCTATCTATCTATCTATCTATCTATCTATCTATCTATCTATCTATCTATCTATCTATCTATCTATCTATCTATCTATCTATCTATCTATCTATCTATCTATCTATCTATCTATCTATCTATCTATCTATCTATCTATCTATCTATCTATCTATCTATCTATCTATCTATCTATCTATCTATCTATCTATCGCTTCTCGCCATCCTCGACTCTTCTTTTTCTTCTTCCGACGGCTCAATTGGCTCAACTTACTCTCGGAGGTGGCCGCCGTCTTCTTCTTCTTGTTGGACTCCTTGTCAGCCGCAGACTTTTCCGGAGGATCTGCCGCCACGGAAGCATTTAAACACTTCAATGTGAAAAATCAAAGATGTCATTTGCGAGCGCGCCTCCACTTACGACCGAAGAGCTTGTCATTGTGAGCTCGCACATTTCCGACAATGAGTCGTTGCTGTGTGGGAATCCCGAAACAAATTTGTGCGGCGGCGGCTTTAGCGCGATAAGTTTTCTCTGCGCTATCATATCAAATTGAAATCTTGGAAATGGACCGCCCCCTGGTGGCCGCCGTAGTGGCGTCGGCGGCGGCGCGCACCCCAGAAGGAGGCTCGCTGAATTCCATCATGAAGCCAAAGCGCTCTTATGGGCTTTACTTTCCATTTGACACGATTTGTTGTGTGTCGGTACAACTCGATGCGTCCTCTCGTAAGTGGAGGCGCGGGCGCCACGTGACGTCTGAAGGCCGGCTTTCTTACCGTCCACCAGAACCAAACAAGAACATTCGGCCCGGCCCGCCGAGTTCTCCACCTTGCATTTGTACTCGCCTTCGTCCTCGGGCAGGGCCTTGTCGATGCTCAGCGAGCACACGCCGCCTGTCGCACGCACGCACGCACGACACAGGCAGAAAAGACAACATTCTCACGCATTGTACGTTCAGCCTTTCTGATGAAAAAGCGAGATGCTTTTGGGGCTCTCCTGAAAAGTGATCATTTGTCGACCCGACCCGATGCCAGCGTACGTCACTTGGATGAAAATGAATCAATACACTGGTCACGCGAGTGGCACCCCTGAACCTTGCTACCTTTTGTGCGTGTACGTATGTGCGTGCGTGTGTGTGTGCTGACCTTGGTTTTTGATCACGATGAACTTGGAGGCTTTGATAAGTTTTCCGTCAAGCGTCCAGCTTGCGTCGACGTCATCGCAGGCCGGGTCCAGTCGGCACTGCAGATGCAGGCGCTGGCCGTCCAGAACCGTCACGTCGCCCAGCTTCTCGGTGAACTTGGCGCCGCTGCCGTCCTTCAGGCAGTTGTTGACCACTTCGCCGCCATCGCCGTTCTTGTCCACGCCGCCTGTCTTCTTGTCGTCGACGGCAGCGAGCGCGTTCTTCTTGGCGGGCGCCTGGGGCGGGCCGGCGGCCTTGTTGGCGCCGCCACCCTTCTTGCCCAGCACGGCGCGGAAGTCCACCTGCGCGGCGGCACCGCTGGCCGCCTTGCGCTGCTCGTCCTCCATCTTGGCCTTGACCCCCTTCAAGTTGGCCTTAAAATCCATGGCGGTCAGGCGGCACGCTCCCTCCTTGTCCGTCTCCTCGCCGCTCGGTGGGCGGGCGTGGAGCTGCTCCCCGCAGCCTTGTGGTGCGCCTCCTGAGCTCCTCCTTCTCCTGCTCCCAGCTTGGCCTCCTGCTGCTTGTTCAGGTGTTTCTTCCGTCTCTGGCTTGGCTTGTGGCCAATGGTGGCGGATTGAGCCTTCTTCTAATTTGTTTCTGCTGGCTCCTTTTGCTTTTTTCCACCCTCCCTCCCTCCCTCCCTCCCTCCCTCCCTGTTTGGCTCGCTGCCACCGGCTTGTCCGTCTTCTTCCGCTTCCACTTCTCCGAGTCCCTGGTGTGGTTGGTTTCAGGTGTGGCTCACTTTGCCAGCATGTGTCCTCCCTGGTTCTCCTTCTCCCGCCTGCCCCCACGCGCCTCCTTCTTCGTTTTTTTCTTCTTCTTGTTTCCTCCTGGCTGGCCGCATTGGCTTTGTGCCACTTTTGCTCTCCTAGTCCTTGTTCTTCTCCTTTTTCTTTCTTCTGGTTGGTGTTCAGGTGCTCGTGCTACCCGTCAGGCCTTCTGCCACCGTGGACTGACTCTGCCGCCTCCTCCTCCTCCTTGGCGGATGGAGCGAACGGGAGAGTAAACAGCTGGGTTAAAGCCCCTGTCCTGGAAGAGTAGCGCTGCCCCCCGCCCCCTGCATCTGGGGCGCCGAGGGGAGGGGGGAGCGGGTGTGTGTGTGTGTGTGTGGGGGGGGGGGGGGGGGTGTCTTACATCACATCAAGTGAGCGGCGTGGCCAAATAAGGTCATGGAGTCTGAAGACCGGTAAAACCGACTTGCCACGGCCTTTTCCGCGTTCCCACGGAACGCCGCACTGGGCAGGAAGTGGTCTGGTGCTCTTTTCAGGGCCCGCGTCAATCAAAGGTGACAGTGATCTCACGGCACACCTGAAGAGGGGGCTGAAGGGAAGCCTCGGAAGAGACCGACCGCTCGATGGTCAGATTAGCAGGCTTTAGGGGGGCGGCATGATGGATAGGGGAGGCGCAGGCTGGAAAAAGAAGCCAGCACATGAAAACAAGCAAACGGACTTCAGTCAGTATGTGTGACAGACTGGACGTACGTCACGCCGATTGGACGTGAGGAAGCCCCCGGGCCAATCGGCTGCCGGAGGCGGCGGCCAATCCCGCGGCAAGTGCGCACACTCATCCAAACAGAACATCCCGTTAAACAGGCACGCGCGCGCACACAAGGACCGGGCTCTGTGTCAGACGACGGAGTGAAAAGGAAACCCAAACTCCTTATATGGTCAAGAGCAGCCAGGACACACTCGCACAAACACACGTCCAGGAAATGACCCCCCCCCCCCCCCCATCCCGCCCCGCCCCAAATTCAAAGGAAGACGGCTTTTCAACAAATCTGTAAAATACTTATAAACACTGAACAAAAAGCTCATAAACAGACCAAGTGTGTGTGTGTGTGTGTGTGTGTGTGCATGTGTGCGTTGTCTGCGGGTGGGGGGAGGGCAAGTGAGGGTGGGGGCAAGTATTTCCTGTTTCGAGACAATTTTCCAAATCAAATGTGCAGGATGTCGTGCGCATGATTTGCAAGTGCAGCATCTTGCAGCATGGCCACTCAAGTCTTTCTGTCCTCAATTTGTCTGAAAATGTCCTCACTGTGTCTTCTTCACTTCATCTTGAAATGTCCTCACAAGGGCTGCACAAAGACACACATTTCCACTTCATGCCCTTCTTGGGTGGACTTGAGCTTTTTACTGTGTGTGTGTGTGTGTGTGTGAGCAGCATGTTTTGTCTTTATAAGGCCTCCTGCTCCATGAGTTTCATGCTCCTTGGTCTTGAGCGCACGTGTGCATGCCTGGATGTGCGCCTGGCGCCGTCGTCTGGACGCTTTGGTTACTACATGCTTCACAAACAGAAGGAAGGCATCGGATCGTGCACAGGCGCGCTCGCACACACACACGCACACACCCACGCACGCACCCACGCGCACGCGCGCGCACGCACACACACGCACACACACACACACACACACACACACACACACACACACACACACACACACACACACACACACACACACACACACACGCACGCACGCACACACGCACACACACACACAGCATACGTCTTGACCTGGATGTTCAGAGCGGTCGCAATGCAAAAAATCCCATCGCATCCAATCTTGGAGCACATAGACCCCGGACGGATTTGAATAAAATCAGACCGGTCCAAAAATTCAAAACGTCACCAATGACATAGCGCTACGAGCAGAACCGTTTGGACATTGGTGCTGAAAAAGCTTTCAAAAAGCCAGCGGAGAGCCTGAAATGTCCTGAAAAGATGCCGTTGTGGGATGTTTTCCATAATCGTTCACTGGCCATGAAAATGGAGCCTCCTCACGTGACAGGCGTTGAAAAAAGACACACGCACACACTACAGCTGTGCTGCTGTGCTGACAATCACGCTTTATTCAATCAATCAATCAAGTTCCAGGAGGCTGCGGAAAAACAAACACACACTAAAGTGAAGAGGAGGAAGTTCTCCCTCGGGGGGCCGCCGCCGCCACCGCCGCCACCACCGCCACCACCGCCACCACCGCCACCACCGCCGCACGTGATGGCGTTTTGTAGGTCGGTCAATGGGCAGGCAGGCAGGCAGGCACGCAGGCCAGCCGGCCCGTTCTCTCCACGCTAACACGCTGCAGGCCTCCGTTGAAAAGAACCAAAGAAAAAGAAACAAGCAAAAACGTGCTCAGGGAGTGCAGGCCGCTCGCACTGTGAGCGTGTCATCGAAAACGGCGGTACGACATCATCCGTCGCGACGCGAGAGCCGTCGGCGCTGCTTACGCGAGGGTTGACGCAAAGAGCGCTCGGGACCTCGCTCACGCGGGCTGTTTTTTTTGGTCTTTTTTTTTTCCAGTCTAGGGTCGAGTAAACGTCGTCGACAGGGAGACGCTCTACCTGCCGAGGCAATCTTAGACATCGACGCGAGTTGCGTCGAGGCGCGGTTTGGAGTTTGTGCCTTTAGCAGGGTATTCGCTCCGCTCCGGGAACTTTCTCCTGTTAAAGGCAATTTTGGTTTCCTCGTTTCACTTGAACATATGAACTGTCATCAATAACGATGATGCATAGCACACATTCCTCGTAACCGTCACATCCGGCGGCTATATACATTATGTACACGTCACTGCAAAAGTGTCATGGCGTTGGAAAACACATGGAGTGGTAATCCTCCACTTTGTCACGGTCGGTACAAAAAGAGTTCCTATTTACAAGTGGAGTCCAATCCTGAAGGGGAAAGGGAAGTGGCTGGGCGGGGACGCTTCATCGTCTTCATCTTTTTTACAGGGATCGAATGCTGATGCGAACGGTGGCCGTGTCGCATCCCAGCTCGTTGGACAGTTTGAGGGTGTAGGTTCCGGCGTCTTCTTCCCGCACGCCGGCGATGATGAGGGTGGTCAGGTCCTCGCCCGTCTCCACGTGGAAGCGGCCCCCCGGCGACGAGCGGATCTTCTGCCCGCCGCGGGACCACTCCACGTGGCTGGCATCGCCCGAGAAGGCGCAGGCCACCGTCAGGACCTTGCCGGCCTCGATGCTGATGTCCTCGGGCACCGCCTCGATTCTGGGAGCGGCGGCGGCGGCGGCGGCGGAACCTGAAACGGGTTAGGCTGCTGACTCAGTGTACAAAGCTGACATTCATTGTTGCATTTAACACATTCGCTGCCATTGACGTTAACTGGAGGTTAAGCGGCTACAACACGGTGCAGCTTTCACGCGAGCAAACGAGCAAAGAGGGTTTTTTTTTTTTTTAGAGCCTTTGCTTTTTTTTTTTGCTTCGCTTGCACCGACCGCTACGACGGCTTCCCATTCACAATCTCAAGGCACCGCTCGAGTCGATACGGCACATTTTCAGTTTTAGCGAGCGGGTGGCACCGGAAGGCCTTCACCGTGCAAATCAACTCTGTGCCATTGCTACAACAACAAAAAACGGCGAGGGAACGTCAGTCCTACCGAGTGCCCTGAAGGAGGATCCGCTCAGGTGCGAGCTCATTCCCGTGACGCTGCTTGAGCTCGTGGCATAGGACTCGGAGGCCATGGAGGACACGCTGGACATGGACATGGTCTCAAACTTCATTTCGGCCGCCATACTGCCAAAGGAGCTGGACTCCATCATGGAGGACATCATGGCTCTCTGGGCAGAAGATGAGGACGAGGATTTGGAAGACGACGACTCCTCCACTGTGCGAGTTGCTGTCCTCGTGGCCATGGAGGAGCTGGATGAGGATGCCTCCTTGAAACTCGTCATGCCGGATCCTGTTGACGGTCCACAAGGAAACGTTAACACCCACAACATCTTAACATCCAGGAGAGCCCAGAATAGGACATGCCCCTCAAATAATAATAATGGATACATTTCAGTAACAAAAATCGGATTTGGATAGAATTGGTTTCACGTCAAGAAAAAGCAAATGACGGTGACAATACGGTGTTTGCTGGCCAATTTATTTTCCGCAGACTTGCGTCTGTTATCCGCGATAAAACTCTTTTTGAAAGAGCGAGGCGTGTCTCTGAACAGTGCGGCCGAGATCCGAGGACCGTGCACCGAGAAGCGTTCGCGGAAACACATGCGCGTGAATGATCGCCCATCCCCACGTGACTCACTTGGGACTTGTTGCTCACCTTTAACTGCAAGTTGCTTTTCACGGTAAGTGTTGACCTTCATGCGAATGGACTGGTAAACCTGTCCAGTGAAGGAGAAGGAGGACTTTGAGACGCCTCCCTCCGATGTCATCTCGCAGGTGTACTCTCCCTGGTCGCTGTCGGTCAGGTCGTGTATCACGAGACTGCAGGAACCGTCGGAGTACTGCATCTTAAAGCGACTGCTCTTGGAAAGTCGTCGACCGTTGCAATACCACGACACGTCCTTGATGCTGCTCTCGCAAACACAAGACATCTTGACGGAGTCTTCGCAGGCCACAGCCGCCAGCTGACTCACGACTTTGGGTGGCTTGGGGGTTGGAGACTCATCAGCTGGCGGTGACAGGACCCTCTTTGAGGACATGGCAGGAGGTGGAGACTTTGTTCTGGTCGGAGATTTAACTCCCTCGGGTTCAGGGGACTTCACAGCCCTCGGTGACTTGATTCCAGATGGTTCTGGGGACCTAATGCCTCTTGGTGTTTTGATGCCAGTGGGTTCTGGGGACTTGATGCCTTTAGGTGTTTTCATTTCTGCAGGTTCAGGTGATTTGATGCTCCGGGACGTTTTAGGTTCCTCAGCTTCGGGTGACTTGACTGGTGGCGGTGACTTAGGTCCTGGTTCAGGAGATTTAACACCCCCAGGAGACTTAATTCCCTGTGGTTCAGGTGATTTGATCCCAGGAACTGGTGACTTCACACTCGGTGTCTTCCCAGCAGGCGTTGGTGACTTGACACCCGGTACCGGTGACTTCACCCTGGGTATTGGTGATTTGGGCTCGGGGGACTTGACGCCGGGTTCTGGTGTCTTCACACTAGGTTCAGGGGACTTGACTCTGGGTGCTGGTGACTTCACAGTGGATTTTGAGGGCTCAGGGTGCTTCACATCTGGCTCCGGAGACTTGACACTTGGTGCTGCTGGTGGCTTCACAATAGGTTCAGGGGATTTGACGCCAGGTGCGGCTGACTTCACACTCGGTTCAGGAGACTTGATGCTAGGTGGCGGTGACTTCACCCTAGGTTCAGGAGACTTGACACTAGGTGGCGGCGACTTCACCCTAGGTTCAGGAGACTTGAGGCTAGGCGCCGGTGACTTCACACTCGGAACAGGGGAAGTCACCGACGGCGACGGTGATGTGACCGAAGGCTTCGGTGACTTCACACTGGGTTCTGGGGACTTGATGCCCTTGACCTCTTTGGGAACGGGCCTGCGGATGGTCAAGGTGAATTGAGCCTCCTGTCGGCCCGCCGAGTTCTCTACGATGACTGTATAACTGCCCTCATCAGAGGATGTAACAGAAGAGACCTCCAGGTTGGACTTGTACTGCGAGGTGGTGACTTGAAGACGGTGGGAGGTGACAATGGTTTTCCCCTCGTGCATCCAGATGACAGAGGGCGCGGGCGCACCATCAATATCGCAGGAAAAGCGGGCTGTCTCGCCCGCGGCAAGGGTCACAGACTGTGGCTTGGTGAGGAATCTAGCCGCGACAGTCGGCGTCACTCTTTGGGCAGAAAGCTGCTCGGACGATGCAGCGTACTTTGACTTGGTTTCGGCTGTAGCGTGTTTTTCAGAAAGGGCAAACTTGTCCGAGGAGTAGGAAGAGGCAGATGACAAGTATTCAGTAGAGGCGTACTTGATGGATGCGCCGTAGCGCTCAGCAGACGAGTACCTCTCAGAAGATGCCCCGCCGTCGTACCTTTCCCGAGTGATGTCTTCGCGTGTCTCAGATAGCTTAGTCTTGCTTTCTTCCACTGCAAAGTGGCTCTCCGATTCATAGCCAGTTTTGAAGCGGGACGAGCTGTAGTGATCAAGTCGAGTCATTTCGGGGACGATAGATTTAGGAACTTCCTCATCCTTGCGGCGAGAAGAGAAAGTGGTGTAGGCACCTCCTGCCACATCCAGGGTGGCGTAGTCCGAGGCTTCCCCTCTGGCGTTGGAACAGAAGCAGCGGTATGTACCGCTGTCCTCCTCCTGGCAATCCAGGATGGTGATGGTCAGAACTCCGCTCATGTTGCTGAAGATGTATTTGCTGCTGGTTTCGCAGATTTCGTTTCCGTTGTGGAACCACTTGACCTCGGCCTCCGGCTTGGCTTGGATGTTCAGAGTGAATTTGGTGTCCTGGCCTAGTGGCACGCGGTGAGAGCGCATCCTGACGGTCACGCGGGGCCCGTGGTCCAGGCTGAAAGGCGACTGACTCACCACCTGGTACGTCCTCTCAGACTTCAGAGCTGCCTTTCTCGCCTCGTAGCGGGACATGATGTCAAAGCGGGCAGAGCGCTCAAAGCGAGAGGTGGAACGGGAGGACCTCTCGACAGACCTAACGGGGCTCGGAGACCGAGGACGAGTTCTCTCTGGCGTTGGAGATCTCCTCTCTACAAGCTCGGTCTCCGCCTCCGCCGCAAGTCTCACGCGAGCCGGTCGGATCAACTCGGAGACCGGGCGCATCAGCTCAATGTAGGTGGGGGACAGTGAGCGCCTCCTTCTCATGTACTGAGAAACAGTACGCTTTTTCTTCGTCTCCACAATCTCCAAAGCGTCCCGTCGTATGTCTCGAGACCTCTCTTCGCGCTGCACCGCACGTCGTTCAATGCGAACCGGACTGACTGCAGGGGAGGCAGAAAAGCCAAGCTCCAGGTCATCCTCCAGCATCATCTTCTCCTCCTCTGTCCTCCTGGAGGACAGATAGTCATCTGAAGCACTGATCAGTAGCTCCTCGTCACTCAAGTCACCCAAAGATCGTCTCCTGGATCTGAACGAAACGGCGGACTCGGGGGACGGTGAGCGGCGGGCAGGTCTGACAATTTCCAGGTCGTCTAAAGTCATTTTTGGAATTCGCCATCTTGGCCTGTACTGGTCGGTGATCCTGGGGAGCGGCACGACGTAGAACTGCTCCCACCTGGACAGGCGGATTCGCCTTTGTCGCTTTTGCACAAACCTTTCACTTCTCTCTGAAACCAGATACTGCTCTCTCAATTTGCGATACCACTTCATGTCAGAGAGTGCGACAAATCGCTTAATGACTTGGTCCTCACGCAGAGCTCGGCGGTCATGAACAACAGGTTCGGGAATCTCATAGGGCATGAAAATCCTTCTCTCGTCTTCTAGTTTCCTGGTCTCCGACTTGACCACAGTGATGTCGAACTCGCCCTCGACGTTCTTGGTGCTGACGGCGGGCTTGTACATCTCGGCGGCAAATCTCAGAGCCTCTTGTGCCGTAGGATTCAGCGGCACAATCTCCTCTGTGGCAACAATCTTCTGAGCCATTTTGTTGGTCTTTTCAATCTGCTTCTGGACGCATCTGTATTTCTCCTCCTCACTCTTGTATTCTCTTCTGGTGTACGTGAGGCGGTCCACGCTCAGGGTCGCCTGGCAACTCACAGAGCCGGCACAGTTGGTGGCGGTCACTCGGTAGATACCGGAGTCCTCAATCAGTGTCTCCCTGATGCACAGAACATGGTGGTCAGCGTCCTCTTGGATGACAATTAGCTTTGGACCCAGCTGGAGAGAATGGCCATCCTTCTCCCATTTCAGGGAAGGAGTCGGGATTCCAGACACTCTGATATCAAAGCGGACGCTCTCCCCTTCTGTGCATTCGACATTGGCCAGCAGGCGCTTGAACGTGGGCCTCATACTTTCCTCTGTCACGGGGTGTGGTGTCACGGTGAGACGAGCCTTGCAGCTGTCTTCTCCAAACTTGTTGTGGGCCATGACCGTGTACTCGGCGTCGTCGCTCGTGTCCAGATTGTGGATAATCAGCTGGTACAGGCCCTTGTCGCTCAGGAAAGTGTACTTGGGGTCACCGTCGGCGGGTGAGATTCTTTCGCCGTTCTTCAACCACGTGACACGAGGATCGGGGTGCACGGTAATGGTGACGCCAAAGCGCACGTCTTCGCCAATGTAAGCGCTGCGGTTGTACAGTGGCAGTGTGAACTCCGGTGGCCTGTAGAGGATTCTGGTCTTGTCAATCCTCCTTCTTAGTTTCTTGATGGAGCGACACACATAGTGCTCCCTGATGCTTCTGACTGTCTCGACAAAGAGCTCACCATACGCACTATCCTCGCCGTCATCAGTCAACACCTTGCACCTGTAGACGCCATCGTCACTCTCTTCAATGTCCTTCACATATATGCTGGCAAAACCGCTGTGGTAGGTGATCTCGTACTTGGAGCTTGAGTGTAACTGGCGGCTGCCAAAGTACCACGTCACCTGTGTACTTTGGTCAAAGCTGGCAATGCTGCAAGTGAACCTAACATGGCCACCTTCCTCGGCAGAGGCGTGCATGACGGGGCCGGCACGGAGACCGTGATATTCGCTGGCGATCTTCACTTTGCCTACAGACAATCCTCTCAGGTTCTTGAAGGCGCCGCCGTAGGCCACGCGAGCTGCCGAGACAATGGTGTCGGTCCTCTTTACCACCGAGTGGTAATACCTCCTGTGTCTCAAAGTCCGGATGACCTTCCTGCTGACGTGCTCCATCTTCATCTTCAGCCACGGGTGCGCCAATGCCTCATGAGCAGTCATACGGAGCTTCCTGTCCTTGACGAGAAGTCTGTCAACAAAATCCATAGCCTCTAAACTGATGTCCCTAAATGCGTCAGCGTCAAAGACATATTCACAGGCGCAGATGTTCTCAACCGTTTGCGTGACAGATTCCGCAGCAAACGGATTGACACCACTCAGCAGCACGTAGGCAAGCACACCGACGGACCACATGTCAGTGGCTGTGGTGACCAAATCGTGACGGTGGACCTCAGGGGCGCAGTACTCTGGGGCTGAGAAGAACATTCGAATGTTTTCACCCGGTGCCAGCGAACGAGCCTGACCCATATCGATGATCTTGACAACCTTGCTTTTCCTTGTGGCGTAGACAATGTTGTCTGGGCGGATATCAAAGTGGCCAAAGTTGTTGCTGTGCAAAAACTGGAGAGCCGAGCAGACCTGTCTGAGATAGAGGACAATCTCCTGCTCGGTGAGCTCAAAGTTGCTTGTTCCGAGGCGCTCGAAAATGTCAACTCCAGAAATAAATTCAAAGATGAGGACAATCTCCTCCATACTTTCAAAATACTCGTGCAGGTAGATTACGTTCTTATGCCTTGCTACGTTCAAGGCCTCAATTTCCCTAAGAACCAGCTCACGGTCAGTTCCTTTGACCTTGATGAACTTGGCCATGAAGGTCTTCTTGGTTGCAATCTCCACACAACGGTGGACCACTCCAAATTGACAACGAGCCAACTCCTCCGAAATGGTGTACTTGGAGTGGAGCTCCTTGATCTTGAATGAGTGAGCCTCTTCTTTGCTCATCTCTCTGCTTTCGTCCACTTCCTCATCATAGTTCCTGATCACAGACTTGTCCTCCTTTGTGGTAATGGGCTCCGTCGGTGCAGAGGGAGGACTCAAGCCAAACTGGTTCTCTGCAATAACGCGGAACTGATATTTGGCCTTGCCAAAGATGTTGAGGATGGTGGTGCTGCAGTCAGCAGTCTGTCCGGCGCGAATCCACCTGTCCGCAGAGGTGGGACACTTCTCCACAATGTAACTGATGATGTCACTCCCGCCATCGCTGGCAGGGGGCTCCCAGGCCAGCGTAATGGAGTCTCGGGAGATGTCGCTGACCACCAGTCCTTTGGGCGCTTCGGGAATATCTGCTATGCTCACCTCGATGGTCTGTTTATCCATTCCGAACCTGTTTTTGGCAGTGATGCTATAGTAGCCCGTGTCCTTCTGCTGCACTCCCTTCTGGAAGACCAGCGATGTAAAGGAGCGAGTGGCGATGATCTGGTGATAGGGAGAGTTGGAGAGGATCTCCTGGCCCTTCTGCCAGGTAATTGCCGGTTCGGGCTTTCCCGAGATGGGGATCTTGATGGTGATGTGCTCACCCCGAACAGCGCGGACTGCTCCCATTCCTTGGAGCTCCTTTGGCAGGTGAATCTTGGCAGGAACTGCAATTAGCACAGACACGCACAGCACGGCTCAATCTCAAAGCGATCACCATTGAAAGGATCGTTCCGGCTAGTTCTCGGCGACTCCTAGGTCTACCTTCCACATCCAAGTTTGCTGTGGTGGAGATGGAGCCTGCAGAGTTGGTCGCTCTGACTTGATAGACTGTGGCGTCACTCTCGTCAGCGGCAGTGATGACCAGTTGGTAGTAACCCCCCTTGAACTCAAGGGCTTTGATTTTGGCTCCGTCACCCTGGATTTCCTTTCCACTTCGGTACCACTTGACCACAGGCTTGGGATGTCCCACCACCTGCACATAGGTGGCAAAAGAATATGAACTTACGATGATAACTGCAAGACGTACAAGGTATGCATTGTCAAAAGATATCGAGGTAAGCACCTTGGTAACAAAGGTGGCATTGGCATGGTATTTGACAGTCATGTCTCGGATCTCCTCCCTGAAGCCGGGAGCACGCAGAGACTGGTCGGACTTGGGCACAATGGGCTCTGAGACCTCGCTCCAGTCACTCTCTCCACCCATATTCTCGCACTTGACACGGAACTCATACTCAAAGCCCTCAATTAGGCCTGTGACCTCGAAGCTGGTCTCCACAATCTTCTTCGTGGTGACTGACATCCACTTGTTCTGCTTCTTCTCACGCTTTTCCAGATAGTAGGCGGACACTTTAGCGCCACCGTCACTGCTTGGTGGCTTCCAGCCGACAACGCACGAGTCCTCGGAGGCGCTGACGATGAAGGGTTGCTGTGGTATGCCAGGTTTTTCTGAGGACCACAGAAAGCACCATGATGTGATCAAAGCGGAATCAAAGACAGATCACTTTCTTCTTTCTAGCTACGCGACTCACCGAATGGACTCTTGATGATGACCACTGAGGGAATCTCCAGAGGCTCGCTGACACCGTACTGGTTCTGAGCAGAAACTCGGAAGTAGTATCCGGCACTCTCCGCAAGGTTGGGTACGCGGCACGTGGTTCCAGAGACAGAAGAGGACACGAGGTTCCACACTTCTCCCTCCTTGGCCATGCGTTTCTCCACAATGTAGTTGGTGATCATGGCGCCGCCGTCATCTTTGGGAGCCTTCCACCCGATAAGGACGGAGCTCTTCAGCAGAGCTTCGACCACCACCGGGCCCTCCGGGATGGACGGCTTATCTGGGTACGTCGCAACGGGCACTTTTAGACTCTCAGCAATGGCGACGAGATGACACACATCATATCTTCAAGTCATACATAGCTCTTTACCTTGGATTTCAACCCGCAATACTGTATCAACGGTGCCAAACTTGTTGCTCAGCTGCACTTTGTAACGGCCGGCGTTGGTCTTCCTTTGGACGTTCCTCACCACCAGGTGGGTGTAGCTCTCCGTGTTCTCAATGATCACTTTCTCGGACGAGTTCAGAGGCTTCTTGTCATAGAACCACATAATCTGGGGAATGGGGCGGCCGATGTAGACCACGTGGAGGCGGAGACTGGTGCCAGCCCCGGCATAATATTTCTCCTTCAGAGGGAAGCCGGGGTGCAGCTGAGGAGCAGCCTGTAGCAGCAGTTTGCCGCTGGTCTCCATCTCCCCGGCTTCATTGATGGCCCTGCAGGTGTACAGGCCCTCGTCTTCCTGCTCGTCTGTCATGATGCTAAGGGAGTGGTTGCGGCCATCTGAGCTCATCTTGTACTTGCGACTCTGAATCAGCTCTTTGCCATAGCGGTACCACTTGATCTCTGGCAGAGGTCGGCCGATAATGCCGCAGGACAGCGTGCCAGACTCTCCGAGTTTGGTTGTGACATCCGTGATGTCTTCCTTCAAAGCCGGAGCCTCGCCGACTGCAGAACATCAGCCAGAGTCAATTTCAAGAAGTACATTTGACAATGTAACCAGAACCACTTTGGGCATTTCGAGCAGTGAGATGAACTCCATAACCGTCACTCACCGCTCAACTTGGTTTTGATGCCCATGGGTGTGCGCCTAGGCCTGCTGAGTCCGGCTTCGTTCTCGGCCAAGATTCTGAACTCGTACTCCGTGGCTTCCATCAGGCCCCCCATGGTAAACTGGCGGTCCTTGGAACGCTCTTTGTTGCACTTCTTCCAGGCGCTTTCGCCGGACTGCCTGTACTCAATCCAGTACCCCAAGATCTCCTTCCCCCCATCAAAGTCGGGCCGTAACCAATGGATGGTAATGCAGTCTTTGGTTACAGAGATGACGTCGATCTCTCCCGGTTGGCTTGGTTTGTCTGTCGAGAAGATATCAATGAGTGTGTCGATTGGCAACAACAACAACAACAACAACACAGGTTGAATTGATTAGCTCCCGGGCACCATCGTGGGGCATTTACACACCGAATGGATCTTTGCAGACCACCGACTCGGACGCAGGGCCCGGCTCACTCTGCCCGACGTCATTCTGTGCCACGATTCGGAACATGTACTCCGCATCGGGGATGAGGCCGGTGACGTTGTACATGGTGGTTGTGATGTGAGTCTTGTTGTGGCGGACCCACTTCTCTGTGGAAACCTCCCTCCTCTCAACAAAGTATCCTGTGACACGCGAGCCACCGTCGTCCCGGGGCCGGGCCCATGATAGGGAGACTGAGGACTTGGCTACGTCCATGATCTCTGGAGGATTGCTGGGGGGTTCCGGCGGGCCTTTAGATAAATAAGAGTGAGACAAAAGCTGATAAGAGAGTTTGGACAGCCATACATACATACATGCTTTCAATAAAGAAAAACAGCACTGAGGATGAGGTTGGACGGCCCCCGTTTGCCACACAACCAATAACGAGTTGAAACGGGGAGCGATGAGGTCAATATTTCCCATATTTCACAGACAAAAGACAAAAAGGAAAGAAATACCAACCAAGAGAGCGTTTTAAACTTGGAAAACTCCTAAATTGGGGCACCTTCAAGTCACATCACCACTTGATATTCTCGGTACTCACAGAGAGGTGTCTTTGCTGTGACAGGCTCTTCGGACTTCAGAGAGCGGCTGACACCAAACTGGTTCTCAGCAGAGACCCTGAAGTGGTACTGCATATTCTCTTTCAGGCCTTTGACCACCAGGGAGTTCTCTGTGACCCGAGCGTCCACCGTATACCAAGCAGCCTTGGGGACTTCGCGTCTCTCCACGATATATCCGAGGAGGTCAGAGCCTCCGTCGTCAGACGGGGGCCGCCAGCTGACTCGGACTGATCTGGCCTGAATGTCGTCGAACTCCAGAGGGCCCTCCGGGACATCGGGACGCCCGATGACCTTCACCTGCAGATATAAGATATAAGATTAAAAAGAACTGACGATGGTTGCAGTTCACAGGACTTGACCTTACCTTGATGTACACGGCTTTCCTGCCACATTTGTTCTCCAACAGCAGGTCATAAGTACCCGTGTCATCTTTGTGAGCCTCTTTGATGACAAGCTCCGTTATGTCATCATTGACCGCGATCATGGCCCGGTGGGAGATGTCGCGTCCATCCTTGGTCCACTTGCACGTAGGGATGGGTTTACCAGTGAAGGGCACCGACAGGCAGATGACTCCTCCTTGCCGCACCACGTAGCCCTCCTCATATCTACTGTCCAGCTTGTATTCCGGATAATCTAAGGAAGACACAGAGGAGATTTGTGTGGGATCGAATGCGGCAAATGATGTACGACACTGTACAAATGATCACATGAATTTATCTTACTGAGCATCTCCTGGACTTTGACAACCCCAGGAATCTCTGAGGGTTCTCCAGTGCCACCAGCATTGCAGGCGATGACTCTGAACTTGTATTCTGCACCTTGCGGCATGTGTGTGAGGGTATACTCGCACATTTTGGTGGGTGTGGTGTTGCACAGGGTCCACTCCACCTGGTCCACCTTTTGCATCTCAACAAAGTAACCGGTGACCACAGAGCCACCCTCCTCTACAGGAGGCAACCAGGCCAGAGACACGGAGGTTCTGGTGGTATCTGTGACTTTGGGATGAACTGGAGGACCTGGTGGCGCTATTTCACAACAATACATATAGGGTCGGTCAGATGGACTTCTTCACAAGTACAAGTGTGTAGGTTTATCATGTACCTATGGGGTCCATGGCAACAGTGATGGCAGAGGTCTCGCTGGGTTTGCCCGTTCCTCTGGAGTTAATGGCTGTGATGCGGTACTCGTACTCCAGGCCTTCGATCAGACCGGAAGAGCGGTACCTGGTCATGGTCACTGGGTTTTTGTTGATCCTCAGCCATCGGTCAGAACGAGGCTCCTTGCGCTCAATGATATAACCGGTGATGGTGGAGCCACCGTTGTCCTCCGGCGGATGCCAAGTGAGGGTCATGCCCTCGTGAGTGACGTCGAGTACCTCCGGTCTGCTCGGAGGTCCAGGGATGGCTGCGCAAGTCAACCGCAGACGAATTAGGAGGGGGGAAAATCGTAGGCAAATCAAACGTTGCTGCTGAAGGCGTTGTCAGTTTGCGCACTCACTTTTGGCACTCTTAGATTCCACCACTTGCGACTGGAGGAAGCCACCAACACCGAAGCGGTTCATGGCGGCAACACGGAACACGTACTCTATTCCCTCAGAAAGTCGGGTAAACTTGAAGCACGGTCGGGTCACCGATTCTGAGACTGTGATCCAGCCGGGGCGGTGAGCATCGCGCTGTTCCACCACATATCCGCTGATGTTAGCGCCGCCATCCTTCTCTGGAGGTTGCCAGCTGACTGTCACTGATTGGCCATCGACCTCGACGATCTTCATGGGGCCGACCGGTATGCCGGGTTTGTCTGAAATAGCACATGAAGAGAGGGGTCCAGGTCCTCACACTGCAAGCAAATACTCGAAAATCACTTTGGTGTCGATTCGGAGCTTCTGCCAGCCTACCTAGGATGACCACTTTAATAACTTCAGTTGCCACACCGATGGCATTTTTGACCTCAAGCATGTAGTCTCCTGAGTCGTCGATGGTGGTCTCACGGATGACCAGATGGCTGTATTTGCCATTGCTTTCTGTTTTGATGCGCTCCAGGCTGTCTTTTAGCTGGACACCGCCAAAGAACCAGGAGCAGACAGGCTGCGGTTTGGCCGTAATTGGCAAGGTGAGATCGATGGGTTTACCACTGGGGACGTAGACAATCCTCTGAGGAATGCTGGTCATGTCGATCTTTGGCGTGACTGGAGGCAAACACAGAGGTGGGTGGATGCGTCACGTGAAACGATAACGGTGGGGGACCATTCTACAGCTGTGAAGGTTTGCGTCTCTCGGCCGACATACCTTTGATTTCCTGTACGGTGACGGGGGTGACGATGTCCACGGCCTCACCGCTTCCTCTGCTGTTGCAAGCTCGGACTCTGAAAAAGTACTGGTCGTTCTCTGTGAGAGACTCGACAGTGTACTGGGAGATGGAGGCCTTGACGGTGACCACTGTGGTCCACCTGTCTGTTGACACCCTGCAGGCTTCAATAATGTAGCCCGTCAGCCTGCTGCCGCCTTCATGCATGGGTTTGTCCCATCGCAGAGTGACCGAAGACTTTGTGACGTCAATGACCTGGAAGCTCTGAGGCACCGATGGCACTTCGCACACCAGCACAGCCTCAGCTGTCTCGCAGGGCTCACCGACGCCATAGATGTTCTCTGGTAGTACTCTAAAGAAGTAGTGCGCACCCTCCTCCAGGCCAGTGATCCTGAACAGGGTCTTTCGACACTCTGTGGTGACAGTCTTGTAAGACTTCATGCTGGCTTCTCGTTTCTCGATGATATAGTTGCTGACGTGAGCGCCGCCGTCAATAGTTGGGACGTCCCAGGTGATGACAACTGACTCCTTGGTATAGTCCTTCACTCTCACAGAAGCTGGAGGACCAGGAGTGTCTGCAGGGGATGAATAGAAAGAGTTCAATTCGACCCCAGTTTCGAAGCTGCATTCTGAGACTCTTTGGGTGTTCACCTACCATAGACTTTGACCAGGATGGTTGCAGACTTCTTGCCTGACGGGTTCTCTGCCTCCACTACGTATTTCCCAGAGTCGTAGCGGTCAACCTTCTCCACAATCAGCATAGTGTAGCTGTCAGTGGTCTCCAGGAAGCCGCGGCTCTGCAGCTCCACGCCCGTCTTCCTCCAGGACACAACCGGTGTTGGGCGTCCGCCAACAGTCACAAAAAGTCGCAAAGTTCCTCCAGCACGAAGACAAACAGTCTTCTTCAGGTCCTCGTCCAATTCCAGGTCAGGCATTTCTGCGAGTAGGCGGTGTCATCAGAGCCAGATTCCATCATGAACAATGTCCTCTGGGCAAGACTTACCAATTCTCTCCAGGGGCTCGATTTCAGCGCTGGGTTCGCTGAACTCTCCGGTGCCGTTGCTGTTGACAGCTGCCACCCTGAATCGGTATTTCTTATTGGCGACCAGACCGCCGGCCAGATACTCGTTGGTCTTGAGAGCCTTGGCTGTGGCGCGATACCACTGCTCGGAACCCTCCTCTAGGATTTCCAACACATAGCCGGTGACATCCGAGCCGCCGTCGTACATGGGTCTGGTCCAAGTCATGCTGATGCTGTGCTTTGTTGTGTCTGTGATGCGAGGCATTGATGGGGGAGCTGGGGTGTCTACAAGGGGATGCAAGCAAAATTTAGGATGCTGTTCAAAATGGACCTCGGAGGTGATCAGGGGTGTCTTGCTCAAGGACACTTTGACCTCTGGGTCGGGAGATGACCACCACGCTCACTCGGCTTTTCTGCCAGTACTCGGGTTTACTCTCACATTTGTTCGTTGTATTGAAAACTCGACATTGAATGCTCATTTGTCTAGACTCGATATACTGTACGTGTTCTCCCAGTGGCTCTCAAGGTTGTACTGCAAAGTGCTATAGAAATTAGATAGCAGGACTGACTGACTGACTGACTGACTGATTGACTGACTGACTGACTGACTGACTGACTGACTGACTGACATACGCTCTATGTACAAAAATAATACATCCTCGCTGAGTATACTTCAAAAATAAAACATGTTTCTATAAATGAATCAAAGCTGAAGCCTGTCCAATTGAGCCTTGCACCCTTCAATCTGTCCTATGTGTGACTTGGAAAACAAAGTTTGGTGTAGATCCACAAACAAAGAGAGTCTCACAGCTGGGATCTTTGAGGAGGATGTATGGCGAGGCGTCGCTGGGCTGGCTGTCTCCCGCCGCGTTGACGGCCGTCACACGGAATTGGTATTCGCTTCCTTCCAGCAGGCCCGTGATCTTGAGGCGCGTGTCGTAGATGGTGTAAGTCTTGTTGACCCGCGTCCACCTGGTTTGCAAAACGGGGAACCAGCATGTGTGAGGAGCACGACGAGAACATAGACGACGGGCAGAGGCAAAATACAAAACACAGGAGTTAAAAAAGCAAGCGCAAAGAATATGAGCTAATTTGACAATAGACAATCTAATCTGACAATAGACTTGGAAACTTGGACGTGGCAAAGTCAACTCAAGAGTAAGTACCATCGAAACCCGTGGCAAAACGTCATACTATCCAAAGCCCTCCGATGATGTTTTTCTTTTGAAACCGTACGGAATCATGAGCGGAATCATGAGCACCATCCTTCCAGGTTGAAGTGTGTGTTGCTCAAACCTGGTGCTATTCTTCTCCCTCTTGTCCACGAGGTAAGTTTTGATCTCGCTGCCTCCGTCACTCTCTGGCTTCATCCACTCGATAATGACGTGTTCCTTGCCCACGGCCGTGGCCTCTGGTGTGCCCGGTGGGGATGGCAAAGCTGGAGTAGAGACAAAATAGACACAAAAATTAACTCCAACTTGTACGACTCCACTTGCCCTGTGTCATTTGTTTATTTATTGACCCATTTACTGACTGACTGACTGACTGACTGACTGACTGACGTCCATTGGAACTTTCTTGAAAATAGACTTGACATTTCCTTATGATGTACCTACTGTTTGTGTCTTGGCCTAAGCCTGAAGGGACTACACCTATTGTATTGGCCGGAATATAAGACGGTGTTTTTTGCATTGAAACAAGACTAAAAAAGTGGGGGTTGTCTTGCATTCGGGGTCTAGACATTACACCCATTCACAATGCGAGATGGCGCCAGATATTTTTAAAGCGAATGCTCAACTTAACTCCCCAGGCCAAAGCGAACCCCTGTCACAAAGAAGAAAAAGAAAAATAGCTGTTCGAAAGGTTCCTATGTTGATGTTAAAATGTTGGTTACCTCAGCTTATCGTGATTGTTGGAGCTTGTGCGCAGCGGTAAGTTAAAGGTTGCTGGTATCCACTGAGTATGTTGCTGTGATTGTGTGCGTCGTTGACACAAAGTGAGTATGTACATTTCATTGTTACTACTGTCTACTGTTGTGCCGGCCGTTTGTCCGATGGCGGTTTGTTTCGTGTGCGTGCGCGCGCGCCGTTTGGTTGGTAGCTTCGGCGCGCTCCTTTGGGTTTTCCTCGTATCGCACGAGTAGTCGTTACGCAGCTCCGCGGCGGCTAACGGTTGCCAGCAAATGTATTTTGTTGTCTCCATGACTTTTGTTTGGTGTGTTGCCGAGAGTATTTCATTCATGGTTATTTAGTATAGCGGAACCGTTACGCGCAGTCAGTTATGTAATGTGTGCCGTCCGTGTACTCGTTCGTGTTGTGTGACGTCACAAGTGCTGTATTTCTGTCTGTTGCCCCCACAAACCACACACACGCTTCACACAAGAATCACATTCACTCACCCTGTGAGCCACAGTGCCTGTTACTTTTATGCCAATAATTCAGTCAATAAAGCCATCATAACTGAACCACGTCTTTCCTCCTGTGTTCTGACCGACACCGGGGGCGAAAAGAGCATAAGCATCCGAGCCAACCCTAACCCTCCCCTATACGGTCCTCAGTCTCCCCAACAATAGCGGGAGCAGTTGGCATTATTCGATTGCAATGTTTTTCCTTATTCAGATTTGTTGCAAGTTACAGTTCGACTTCACTTTGATGGTTAATGCAGTTATTGCAATTTTGTTGTTTTATCACAGTAGATTGGTTTATTTACATTTGAAAAACCAGAAGCCATTCATTTACAAATGTGATTGCACTTTAGTTGACATATTTAAATGTTCAGATATTAAGATGTAATAGACAGTTTGTGAATGAGGCAAAAGAACATGCTTTTTCTCTCAAATATATTGTTATAACCATTTGTTTCAGATGTACTGTCATGATTTTCTGTCTAAAAATGAAATTTGGTGTTCAAAAAGTCTTTGTTCAAATTTGGGTCTTGAAAAAGAGGGGGTGGTCTTACAATCAGGGTTGTCTTATATCCGGGCCAATACGGTATTTCTGCTGCATGCACCTTAACTGCGTGCATGTGTGTGCTGAATGGAAAGTGGCTTTGCATACACTTACTGTAAGCATTCCTGGCTATGACCGGCTCCGATTCCAGTGGAACACCAGGTCCATACTTGTTGACTCCCCGCACTCGGAAGACGTACTCGTTGCCCTTAATCAGCCGGGTGCTGACACAGGACAAGCTCTTGCACTCGGTCTCCATGATGACCCAGTTGAGACGACTGGTCTCACGGCGCTCTACGATGTAATGGCTGACAATGTCACCGCCGTCTTCAAGGGGGATCTTCCAGGACACAGTGCACTTCTCCTCCGTCACTCTGCTGATCACGATTTTATCAGCTGGGGGCCCAGGAGTGTCTGTGAGACACCAAAAGGTTGTCAGTTCAGAGTGTCTAAGTCACCTTTCGATGATTGTGCAAGCACTCCGCGCAGATTTGTAAGTGGTGCCTTTCTATTTTGATGGCTTGTTTCGGAATACACAAGTCCAAATTTGTGGCACACCTTCCGCAAAAAAACCCCAACAACAACCCTAGTTACGGTAAAGGTTTAGTCAACTGACCCAGGACTTTAACGGTGACAGCCGCCGTCTTGATTCCATTGACGTTCTTGACGGTCAAAGTGTATCTGCCCGTGTCAAATCTGTCACAGTTCTTAACGACAGCCATTGCTCTTGTGCTTGTGTAGGTCAGTGAGTACTTCTCGCCCAGATCCATGATCTTGTCGCCCTTGGACCAGTAAACGGTGGGTTCCGGTTTACCACCCACCGCACCATCCAGGACGAGATCGGAGCCGGCGGTGACAACAATGGTCTCGCCAATCAGCTTGCTGTCCAGCTCTGCTCGAGGAGGAGCTGAAGGTGGAGAAAGGCAATTTTTGTTCAAATCTGCTTCCAAGTCAGGGCCAACTGAAACTGAAAGAGCCAATGAAATAAGGAAAGGCATTCTCCATTTTAGAGCTTACAGTATTCGTCCTTGCAGGTCACGGGTCCAGTGGATACGGATGGAGCACTGTGGACCCCGGCGGCATTCTTGGCAATGACGCGATATTCAAAGGTTTCTCCCTCTCCCAGGTTGGTGACCGTAAAGTAGTTCTCCGTGATGGTGGCGTAGTTGCACTTGAGCCAGCGGTTTTCGTCCCACTCATCAGTACTGTAGACTTTCCTCTCCACCACATAGCCGACAAGCTTGCTGCCGCCGTCGTTCTCGGGCACGGTCCAGCACAGTGACACGGAAGAGCGAGTTATGTCTGTCACCTGAGGGTGACCGGGAGGATCTGAGGAGAGTAGGAGGAGAAGTTTTATAATTGCACACTGGTCTTTACGCTAGAAATTACGACCCTTGATCGTGGCCATTATTGAGCATTAAAGCTTTGCATGTGTTAAAAAGACAGGCTGCTTGCTACTCACCGACGGGGTTGAGCGCCACCACTGGTCTGGAGGCCTCACTGGCCTTGCTGATTCCGGCGACGTTCATGGCGTAGACTCTAAACTGGTACTCGAGACCCTCAATCAGGCTGGACACCTTGTAGTGGCAATCCAGACAGGGCAGCTTGTTCTCCCTCACCCACAGAATGGTATTACGCTCTTTCTTCTCAATCCAGTAACCAGTCACCATGCTACCGCCATCGGCATAGGGCACATCCCATTTAATGCTGATGGCATTGGCGGACACAGTCACCACATCCGGACGGGTTGGAGGACTTGGAGGAACTGCAGGAGTTCATCAGAGGAAATCCTCATTTTACCCCACAAAAACGCAGAACATTATAGGTAACGCGCGAAGCACGATCAAAACGTACCGAAAGGATGTTCAATGATCACGGCTGCAGACTCAATGGACTTGCTGACTCCAAACTTGTTCTCAGCGCAAACCCTGAAAGTGTACTCCATGTACTTAGTCAGATGAGTGACCTTGATGGAAGTTCTCTTCACGCTGGAATTGACCACTTGCCAGGAGGCCGAGCCCGACTCGCGCTTCTCCACAATATAATTAGTGATTTCTGTGCCGCCGTCGTCAGGGGACTCGGACCAGGACAACGAGCAGGACTCGGAGGATACACCGGAAACCACCACAGGGCCTGTGGGAGGGCTGGGTCTTCCGACCACCATCACAGTCACAGTAAAGGTTTTGGCTCCGGCAGCATTCTCCAGAGTCAGGTAGTATTTGCCGCTGTCACTTCTCTTGCTATCTTTTACCACCAGAGTGGTTCTCTCTTTGGTGGTCTTGATGGAAACTCTGTCTGTCTCGTTCAATTTCATCTCTTCCAGCCTCCAGGTGACTTTGGGTGCCGGCCTGCCGCTAATGGGAATGTCAACGGTGAAGGTATTGGAGGTCTTGCAGGTGATGAGTTGGTTGGTGATACCGCTGAGATCGGCGGTGGGTTCGATCCGAGGCTCTTTGATGAGCACCGAGGTTAAGGTCGCCTGAGGCTCACTGATGCCCGCGTCGTTCTTGGCCTTGACTCTGAATTCATACTCTGTATCTTCAATCAGACCTTCCACCAGCATCTTAAGGGACTTGGTCTCCCCTGCGACAGACCAGAACTGTTTGTCCTCAGCTCTGAACTCCACGATGTAACCTCTGATGTGGCTGCCACCGTCATGTTCAGGCTTGAGCCACACCAGTGAGGCTGTCGAACTGCTCATGTCGACAACATCGACTCTCTTTGGCGGAGCGGGTTCTTCGGTCGCCACGATGGGGTCTTTCATCTCGTGAGGTTCCCCCTGGCCAGACTGGTTAACAGCAATGACTCGGAAGAGGTACGACACCCCTATGTCCAGACCGGTTATCCTGATCATCTGCCGGGTGCACTTGGAGCTGACCTCTTGCCACGTGAGGCGGCTGGCCTCGCGTCTGTCCACAATATAGTGTTGGATCCGCGAGCCGCCGTCGTTGCTCGGGGCATCCCACATCATGGTTAATGCTCCGCGTGTGACATCCTTAAAGGTGAAGGCGCCTGGAGGTCCGGGCGTGTCCAGCACTTTGACAGTAAATGTAATGGACTTGCGCCCACTGTTGTTTTCTAGGGAGAGCGTGTACTTGCCAGCCTCGTAGCGCGTGCAGCTCTCGATGGTGAGAGTCGAGTGGGAATCTGTGCTCTTAATATCGGCCATCACCGGCAGTTCGCTATCCACTCGGGACCAGGTGATCAGAGGAGTCGGTTTGCCCCGGAAAGCCACGTGAAGGGAGAGGGTGCCACCATTTTTCACTGTATGCGTCTGCTTGAAGTCGGCATCGATGTCGAACTCGGGCGACGTTAGCCTGTCGAGAGCCTGCACGGCGCTGGGCATCACTGACGATTCACCTTCCCCAGATCCGTTCACAGCGCTGACCCTGAACTTGTAAAGCTCACCGGCAACTAGGCCCTTGGCAGTGTACCGCTTGTGGAAGCAAATCTGGGTATTTACCCGATGCCACTCTTCGAGGCTGGCCTTGCACATGTCAATATTGTAGCCAATGATTGGGAGGCCGCCGTCAAAGACTGGCTTGGTCCATTCCAGGGTGACAGAGGATTTGGTGGAGTCAATAACCTGATGGAGACAGAGCAGAGCAAAGCACAGTTACTGAACCAGTTGTGCTTTCATCATGCGGAGATCTAAAGTCGAAAGCAGATTCTGATTCCGGTTTTTGCTGTCTCTATGCCAACCTACCTTGATTAGGGTCGGGGCGCTGGGAGCACTGGTAGGCTCTCTGCATTTGAAGAGCCTGGATGTGCCGCTGGCCGGTCCGACACCGGCGCCGTTCTCCGCCATGACACGGAACTCGTACTCATTGCCCTCAGTGAGGTTGGTGACTCTATGCCTGAGCTCTGTGATGGGCCTTTTTGCAGAAACCTTCACCCAGCGCAGACTCTTCTTCTCACGTCTCTCCAAGATATAGTGTTTGATCTCATTGCCGCCGTCTGACCTCGGCCTGGTCCAGCACACGGTGATGCTGTTGCCGGTGACATGTGTAGAATCCGGGGTACCGGGTGCCTCGGGCACAGCTGTGCGCAAGAACGGACATTAACATTAGGCTGAGGTGAGGAAGAAACATTACAGCGCAACAATTCTTACTGTATTGCATCTGAGCAATGAAGGGAACAGAGTCCAGTGGTTTGCCAACACCAAACTTGTTGACAGCAGAGATTCTAAACTGGTACTCGTTGCCCTTGATGAGGTTGGTGGCGCTGAACGAGCAGGCTTCGCATTTGGAGGTGACCAAAGCCCAGGAAAGCCGAGACGTCTCCCTCTTCTCGACGACGTAGTGGGTGATGGCGGCGCAACCGTCATTTTCCGGGGGATTCCACCACACTGAGCACTTTTCGGCCGTGATGCCAGTGAAACGGATGGGACCCTCAACTGGTCCAGGGGTATCTGAAAAGACAAGGGATGGTAAACGCTCCAAATACGCACACTTGGGTTCGTGCGCTCGTCAAGGAGCAACGGCGTGAGAATGCAGCAACCTTGGACTCTGACGTTGACGTCGGCTTTCTTGGCACCGGAGCTGTTCTTGGCCTCCACGGTGTAGACGCCACGGTGGTTCCTGTTTGCATCGCGAACAAACACGCCGCTGCTCCCGATACCAGAGGTAATCTCCATGTCCGTCGTGGTCCTCTTGTCGATTTCTTTTCCATCCTTGTACCACACAACTTGCGGTACTGGACGACCGGTGATGTTGCAGCTCAGCTTGACATTCTCTCCGGCTCTCAGCGTCAGCACCTGGTCTGGGGACCATTCGATCTCAGGAGAGACTACAAATTGCAAAGAGGACTAGTTAGCATTTGTAATGGGAAAAGCGTCTTTTTTTCAATCTTAGAATGCATACTGCTCTCATCCTTGGTCGTGATGTATCCAGAGGAGTTGGACGGGGGGCTAACGGTGCCCACGGCATTGCGGGCGATCACCCTAAATTCAAATCTGTCTCCAGCAGACAGACCGGTCACTGTAAATTGTGTCTCACTGATGTCAGTGAAGTTGCACCGCAGCCATTTCCCCCTGCCCTGGCGCCTCTCCACGCTGTAGGCCACAATCTTGCTACCTCCGTCTCGCTTGGGGATATCCCACGTCAAAGTGACCGAGTCTCGGGTCACGTCGATGCAGGTCGGGGTGGCAGGTGGATCTAAGGATTTGTCAAATCAAACGTTGCTTCATCTAACAGATACGACGTACGATTCTAAACATACAGGTCACAGGTACTCACCGACAGGGGCGATAGCGAGTGCGTGCTTGCTCTGCTCGCTAACCGGGCTGAGTCCGGCATTGTTCTCTGCATAGACTCTGAAGGAGTACTCGAGACCCTCCAAAAGACTGATGATCCTGTACTCTGTGTTGGAGATGATGGTGGAGTTGACCTTCTGCCACAGGAGACTATTCCTGTCTTTTTTCTCAACGTGGTAGCCAAGAATGGGCGACCCGCCATCAAACTCTGGCGCTTCCCAGCGAATGCTCATGCCATCACTGGTTACGTTGTAGGCCACTGGCCTTCCAGGAGCACCTGGAGGTTTGTATTGATGCTCTGCAAGGACCTCTGTGGAGATGAGTGACTCACTGACGCCATATTTGTTCTCTGCACGGACTCTGAACTGGTACACAGTTCCCTTCACCAGGTTTGGAATCTTGAAGGATGTTCTGACCACACTTGAGCAGACCATCTTCCAGATGGCATGGGAAGTCTCACGCTTCTCCACACTGTAGCAGGTAATCTCGCCGCCTCCGTCCTCTTTGGGCTCATTCCAAGAGATGATAATAGTTTCGGCCTTGATCTCGTCAAAGTGGATGGGGCCAACGGGCACAGAGGGGGGCCCGAGGACGGTCACCTCGATGTCAAAGTAGTTCTTTACAGCTCTGTTGTCCAGAACCAAGGTATACTGGCCTGCGTGCTCCTTCTTGGCATCTCTGACTGTAACCGCCGTCTTGTTGTCAGTGGTCCTGAAGCGGACGTTTTCGCTTTCCTTAAGAGGCAAATTGTCTTTCAGCCAACTGATGGCAGGCCTGGGTTTTCCCTTGAAGGGCAGCTCAATGTGGATGTTCTGACCCACACGAACGGCCAGCTCTCCGTTGGGGTAGTCACTGAGGCAGGCCTCGGGGGAAATGACAAAGTCCATCACCGTGATTGGGCCGATCTGTGAGAAGTCACTGGTGCCCTTCTCATTCTTTGCATAGACCCTGAAGTTCATCTCCGAATCCTCTTCCAGCTCCGTCACCTCGCATGTGCAGCGCTTACAAGTTGTAGCTAAAGTCCAGCTGACATTGTTCTCGCTTCTCTTCTCGATGACGTAGTCAGAGATGTGGCTGCCGCCGTCATGGTCGGGTCTGGTCCACTGCAGAGTGACGGAGGTCTTTGTGGAGTCAAGCATGACCAGGTCTTTAACTGCACCGGGGGTCTCAGTGGCTCTGACAGGCTCCAAGGTCTCGCAGGTGTCACCCACACCAAACTCATTTTCAGCTGACACCCGGAAGAAGTAAGCGATGTCCTCCTCCAGGCCCGACACCTTATAGCTCGTATTGGGACACTGGTCCGTGACCATCTGGTACGCTTTCATGGTGGAACCCTTCTTCTCAACAATGTATTTCGTGACAGGGGAGCCGCCATCAATGAGGGGAGCCTCCCAACTCAGCGTCAAGTTACCTCTGGACACATTCTTAATCATCAATTTTTGGCAGGTGGACGGACTGTCTTGCACCTTCAGGGAAACCGTTATGATCTTGGGCTCTCCCACGCCATTCTCAATCTCCAGCATGTACTTGCCACAGTCGTCGCGAGTGACCTTGGGAATTATAAGGGTGGTAGCGCGCTCGGTACTGGCGATGGTGTAGCGGGTGTCGGCGGCGATGTTGCGCTCCCCGCGGCGCCAGGTGACGCCAGGGGCGGGACGTCCCTTCAGCGGAATAAACACCTCCACGTCACGCCCTGCCCGGGCCGTATAGTGGGTGGTCATGGGAACATCCAAGTCAACGTCAGCCTCCTCTGTCGAGAGAGAAATTTCACACAGACGTCAGAAGGAGCCAACCTTATTACTCTCGGCAGTTTTGCGTTTGTGATGTGAGGTTACAAACCCAGGATATCCTTGGCTTGCACAGGCTGGTACATCTTGATATCCTCTCCCTTGCCCTTGCAATTGACTGCAGAAACTCTGAAGAAGTAGTAGGTTGCTGGTTTGAGGTGAGAAACCACATACTCGCAGGCCTTAACTTGCGGGTTGACCGTCGCCCATTCTCGCTCCTCTGAGTTCATTTGCTCCAGGAAATAATGCGTGATCTCGCTGCCACCATCATACACAGGCTTCTCCCATCCGAGGGTGATAGAGCTCTTGGTTGAGTCCACCACATGCAATTTGGATGGCTCGCCAGGGAGATCTAAAGGCAGAGACACCAGGGGTCTATCAACTGTGGTACGGGAAAGGCGGCGTGTCGGAATAAGTGCAAAAGTGTACCGATAGGATCGTAGGCCTTGTACAATTCGGAGGCCTCTGAGTAGTTTCCTGCTCCTGCCTTGTTGACAGCGCATACTCGGTACTGGTACTCGTTGTTCTCCACAAGCCCGCTGACCTTCTGCCTGGTGTCTCGGATTGTGCCTTTCACCACCTGCGCAATAAACCGCAACCGGCCATTATTACCATTAGCTTTGCAGCCGCTACCGGTGACGAGAAGACTCTCGCCAAAACGATCCACAAACCGACCTTGAACCACTGAAGACTCTTCTTTTCCCTTTTCTCCAGGTAGTAACCGTCAATGTCGCTGCCACCATCCAGAGCTGGTCTCTCCCAAAGTACCGTCATGGTTGACTTGGTGATCATGGAGACATGAGGCTTCGATGGCTCGCTGGGAGGACCTGTCGAAAATGAACGAGCCATCGGTTGATATCTGGCTGTGGTGGCAATTCATGCATCGTTTATTGCGTTTTCTACCAAAAGCGTTCTTGGCGACGATGGGCGCCGATTCCAGAGGGTCACCGATGCCATACTTGTTGATACCACGGACTCTGAATACGTATTCGTTGCCCTGGATGAGTCTGGGCACGTTAACGATGCAGTCGACAAGTTTCTCCGAGATGATGGACCACATGACTCTGCTGGTCTCCCTTTTTTCCACAAGGTAGTGCGTTACCATGGCACCACCCTCGTCACAAGGAGGAGACCACATGATGGTGATGTTGTCAGCGGTCACCTTCTTGAACTGGATCTCTCCAGCGGGGGGACCTGGCCTGTCTGTAAGTGGCAATCATAAGATGTATTGCGATTGGGAACTCAGATAATGATGATCTTTGAACAAGAAACAAATATGGAAATTGATTTGAAGTACCTTGGATGAGCAATCTGACAACCGCACAGGCTGAACCCAAGGAGTTCTTCAGCCTGACCTCATAGGTACCAGAGTTTAGGCGCGAGGTGTCCCTCAGGTACACACTTGTGGACTCAAAGGTGTGTTTAAAGGACAGTTGGGCACTGGGTTTGAGTTCTCTTCCATCCTTCAGCCACTCAATGGTGGGAGCAGGCTTGGCAATGATGTTAAACTTGAGTTGGACATCCGAGCCCGCCCTGTGTTTCAACTCGTTCAAGTACTCTGCTGGTATTTCTATTTCTGGAGCACCTGAAGGAGAAGAAATACATACCTCCGATGAAAACCTACACTCAGCAGTTGAACATTTTGACTGCGCTTTTACGTACCAAAGGTGTCAACGCATGTGGCGGGTCCAGCCGTCATGGAAGGATTGCTCACCGAGCCTACGGCGTTCTTGGCCATGACTCTGAACTCATAGGTCTGATCTTTAGTCAGGCCAGTCACAGTGTAGCGTGTATCTTTGATGTTGGTTAGGTTTGCCTTGGTCCACCTGCCATTGACTCCTTCTCTCTTCTCCACCAAGTAGCCTGTGATCTGGGATCCTCCATCAAAGTTGGGCACCTGCCAGGCCAGGCTGATGGAGTTTTTGGTGATATCGCTAATGCGTAAATCGGTGGGTGGTTCTGCAGGGAACAGATGGCACTGATAAGACAACAGCAAGTATAAAAAGAGTCCAAAGGAGCCGGGTTGCCGACACCGTGACTCACCACAGGCGTCAATTGCCAGCACTGCATCGGAAACCTTGCTGAATTCACTGATTCCAGCGGCGTTCTCTGCCGCCACCTTGAACTCATAAATGAGTCCGGCGTGAATGCTTGTGACCTTAAAGTGGCTGGCCCGGATCACCATTCTGTTGACTCTTTGCCACAGGATGCTGTTCCTGTCTTTCATCTGGAGATGGTAGCCAAAGACTTGACTGCCTCCGTCCGACTTGGGCTCCTTCCAGGCTACAGTGATGGTCTCCCTGGTCACACCGGTGATCTCCGGAGTGGACGGTGCTTCAGGCAAGGCTGCGGGAAGACAACGAGTTATGAGGCTGGTGTCAAGGTCACACGTGATCAGACATCAAAGGGCCAAAATGAAACAATCGACAGCCTTGATGACTACATACTGTAAGGCAGGCAAACGGAAACAGCCGGTGAGTCAATGTGCTCGCTGACTCCATATCTGTTCTCGGCTCTAATCCTGAACTGGTACTCCAGGCCGGTTGTAAGCTTCTGGATCTTGATGGTACAGCGAGCCACAGCAGACGAGACGTCTGTCCAGCTGGCCGTGGTTGTCTCCCTCTTCTGGACGATGTAGTTTGTGATGGCGCTGCCACCCTCATAAGCAGGCGGCAGCCACTTCAGACTCACGCTGTCCTCCGTGATGTCAAACAGCTCCACGGGCCCCAGCGGAACACTGGGCCTGTCCAGAACCACAACGTTGACAAAGGACTTGGTGGTGCCACTCGAGTTGGAAGCGAGGATATCGTAACGCCCAGCGTCTCCTGCGACGCTCTCACGGAGCGTGATCCTAATGCTGTCGGGAGTGACCTCGGAGTTGAACCTCATGGTTGACTTGAGTATCACATTGTCCTTGGAGAGGGACACCTTGGGCAGTGGCCTGCCTGTCAACGGAATCTCACATTTGAGGGTGGAGCCAGCTCTGACATACACTGTGTTGTGGGGGAAGTCCTTCATCACAACCTCAGGAGATTCTTTGGGAAATGAGGAGAGAGAATTGCAACACTAAATTTGATGTCTGAGGAAACTGAAGAATCTCTTGGCTTTGGTGAAATACAAATACACAATATGCTTGATTCAATCAAAAATGTCACCATAACTTACCATATTGGTCTCTGACCAACACCGGGGTGATCATTTCTTTGACATCACTGAATCCAGCGTGGTTCTCAGCTCGGACTCTGAAGAAGTACTCGACGTTCTCCCTCAGACCAGACACGGTGTATTGCAAGGACTTGGTTACGCCGCACTTGACCCACTTCTCCTGGCCTCTCTCCAACGCTTCCACTAAATATCCCGTAATTCTGCTGCCTCCGCTCTGCTCGGGTTTGACCCAAGCCAGGGTTACGCTTTCCTTGGTCACATCAGTAACAGCAAGCTTTGCCGGTGGGCTGGGTTTTTCTGGAGGGGGGGGGGGAAACCCACACCAACAATGTGTTATGCTCATTTCGTATCGTCACATTCTGTGAAACATGACTTAATGAAAAGTACGATACCCGTGATCTTGGTTCCTTCTTTGGTCTCAGCAGGTACTCCGACGCCATACTCATTCTCGCCAGTCACTCTGAAGTAGAACACGCCGCCCTCTTGCAGGTCTGACACCTTGTATGTCAGCCTATGGCACGTGTCAGTCAGCTGAGTCCAGCCCTTCCTACTGGCCTCCCGGATATCCACCAGGTAGTTCTTTACCGGTCCTCCTCCTTCATTCTCGGGAGTATCCCATGTCACAATTGCAGAGTTCTTGGTCACATCCTTGACCATGACACATGCTGGAGGTCCAGGAGAATCCAGGACTCTGACATTGAGAGTCAAGGAGGCAGTACCAGCTACATTGGACAAGGTGATTGTGTATTTTCCAGAATCGTTGCGAGTGGCTTTCTCCAAAGTGATTGAGGTGAAGGTTTCTGTGGTGTCAATGACAGCACGGACCCTTAGGTCGACATCTGGCTTGCTCCAAGTCACACTGGGGATGGGTTTGCCTCTGAAGGGCACTGTCATGGTGAAGGAGCTACCATCCTTCACGATAAGAGTTTTCCTCATATCGTTGCTGATGTCAAAGATGGGCTCTTCTTCCCGTTCCTTGGCCAGCTGCTTGTCAGACTCTGGACTGGGGTCGCTGACTCCAATCTTGTTCATGGACTTCACCACAAACACGTACTCTGCACCAGGTGTCAGTCCTACCACTGTGAACTCTGTATTCTTGGTGTTCTGGACACCGACTGTCCATTCATCATCCAAAGTGTTTCTATATTCCACTTGGTATCCCGTCACGGGGGCACCGCCGTCAAACAGTGGCTTATTCCACGACAGGGCGACAGTGGACTTTGTGGAGTCAATGATCTTGGGCTTCGCTGGCGGGGAAGGCAAGAACTGGGGATCTTCTGCCTTGGTGAGCGGACAGGCAACGCTGGGAGCGCTAAGACCGGCAGCATTCTCTGCAAACACTCTGTATTCATACTCAGCGCCCTCACGAAGGTGTGATGCTTTGACTCTGAGGTCATAAACGGGTTTCTTGTTAACACGGCACCAGCGAAGGCCAGTCTTCTCTCTCTTTTCGATGACGTAGCCAGCAATGCTGCTGCCACCGTCAGAGACTGGTCTTTCCCAGCAGATGGTCATTGCCTCGCTGGTAACTGAGGTGACCTGAACATTCGTGGGAGCAGCGGGGACTGTGAACGGATCCATGGCCTTTGTTGGCTCACTTTCAAGGGCTTCGCCATCCCCATATTTGTTCACTCCTCTAACTCGGAAGATGTACTCATTTCCCTTAAGCAGCTTGGTGACTTTGCAGGTGGTGGCCTTCATGTCACCATGGACAAGAGTCCACGCCAGTCTGCTAGTCTCCCGTTTTTCGACAATGTAGTGCATAATATCGGCGCCGCCGTTCTCCCGAGGAGGTCCCCAGGTCAGAGTACATTTTTCTGCTGTCAGGCCAGACACAGCCAAGGGTCCCGAAGAAGGTCCGGGCCTATCCAGAACCTTGCAGTTGATAGCCACAGACCGGGTTCCTGCCACATTGTGCAGAGTCAGAACGTACTGGCCAGAGTCTCTCCTGATAGCATCTCTTATCAGCAGGGTAGTTGCGAAGTTGGTGGTGGCGATCTCACACCTGGCCTTGGCCTCAATCTCCTTTCCATCCTTAGACCACGTCACGACAGGAAGCGGTCGCCCGGTGGTTTCAGCATCAATTTGAATCATTTCTCCTGCTTTGATGACAAGCAGCTGTCTGAACTTTTCTTCCAAGATGATTGTGGGTGGATCGACATCATCTTTGACTTTTATAGGTCCAGTACTGTCGGAAGGAACGCTCAACACCTCGGCAGAATTCTTAGCGATAACGTGGAAGTCATACTGGACGTCTTCAGTTAGGCCTGTGACATCAAAGTAAGTGTCTTGCAGGTTGGTGAAGTTACACTTCAGCCAGCGGCCATTCGGAACCTCTTTGCGTTCAACGATGTAGCCTGTAATCTTGATTCCACCATCATGTTCTGGCTTGTCCCAGAAGAGGGAGACCGAGGTCCTTGTGATATTGGTGACTTTTAGATTGCGAGGAGGTTCACAAGGATTCCTTGCTGCCACCGGCTCACTGGCTTTGGACCCTGGACCGATGCCGGCAATGTTCTCCGCATAGACTCTAAACTGGTAGAGCAAGCCTTCTTCGATGCCACTCATCTTAAACTGACTCTCGGTCACAAGACCTCTGTTCACCTTGGTCCAAAGGATGCTGCTTTGATCCTTGCACTCAATGTGATAACCAACGATGGGGCTTCCACCATCCCTGATGGGTCGGTCCCAAACAACAAGCATGCCAGACTTGTTGGCATGGGAAACACGAACGTTGGCGGGAGAGCCCGGCGGTTCGAACGGATACTGAGCAACGACGGGAGCAGAGTCGACAGCGTGACTCTTGCCGTATCGATTCTCGGCTGCGACGCGGAACTGATATTCCGTTCCCTGAGTTAGACGGCACACTTTGATCGAGGTCCTGGCGACGGTCGCAGACACAATCTGCCATACAGTTGTGGTCGTGTCTCTCTTTTCCACCACGTAATTATTAATTTGGCATCCGCCGTGGTAGGTCGGAGCATCCCAAGACAGAGATACAAAGTCAGCGCTCACCTCATCCATCTTAATGTTACTGGGCGGGCCCGGTTTGTCCAGGATGATAACAGAGATTTCACCTGTTGTCGTGCCCACTGCATTAGTAAGAGTGAGCTCATACTTTCCTACGTCTTCCCTGGTGGCATCCTTGATGACGATTTTCGACGAGCTCTGCGAGGTGAGAACATTGACTCGAGTGGTCTGCTTCAGCACCTGACCATCCTTCTTCCAGGTCACTTCAGGCTGCGGCCTGCCTTTGAAGGGAACGTCAATCTTCAGGTCATCTCCAGCTTTGACACTGTACGTGTTGAACAGCAGGTTGATGGTGGGCTTGACGGTGGTGTCCTGCACCAAAACGGGCTCAGCTAGAGGTTTGGGGTCACTCCTGCCCTTGTCGTTCACCGCCAAAACCCTGAAGAAGTACTCCTCGTCTGTTGCGAGACCTTCAACGGTGGCCTCGAGTGCTTTAACTTCACTGCACAAACTCCACACTTCGTCTCCGTAGGGCTGCATCTCCACAATGTAGCCTGTAATCTTGCTGCCACCATCATGGTCAGGTTTCTCCCAGGACAGAGTGACAGTGTGGCGAGTGACGTCCATCAGCTGCACTCTGCCAGGAGGCAAAGGAGCCTCAGAGACTTTGACTTGTTCCGTGGAGGCGGGCAGACCCACACCGAGTTCATTTACAGCCAGCACGCGGAAGTAATACCGGCCTCCCTCCTGTAGGTCAGAGATCATGTAAGAGTTCCTCACACAATTGGTGCTCACGCTGGTGAAGGCCATTCTCTTCTGCTCTCTCTTCTCCACAACGTAATGAGATATCTTTGCCCCTCCGTCGATAAGAGGCGGCTCCCAGGAGAGAGAGACTGAATTTCTTTTCACGTCTTTCACCTCAAGGTTCGTGGGGGCGCTAGGTGAGTCCAGGACTCGGACGTTGATGAAGGCCGATTTAGAACCGCTCATGTTCTCCAGCGTCAGTACATATTTCCCGGTATCAAATCGGTCGACGTTCTCAATCACTAACATGGTGTAGGAGCTCGTCACCTCAATCTGAGCACGCTCGTTGAGAGTGCCGTCTGCCTTTGACCACCGGACCTCGGGCTCAGGCTTCCCTCGGATTGTGACAAATAGACGCAAGGACGCTGTGGCCCTGATGTTGACCATCTTTCTTAGATCGCAGTCCAGTTCAATTTCAGGAGCTTCCAGTTTCTCAGCGGCGATGACGTTGCCAGGCAGGTCTACGTGTTCACCCACGCCCTCGCAGTTAACGGCGCAGATGCGGAAACGGTACTCTGCGTTCTCCCTCAATTTCTTCACTGTGTAGCTGGTAGCCTGCACCCCAGTGTGTGGGGTGCAAACGACCCATTCATCCGCTTCGGCCTCCTTCATTTCAACAATGTAACCGCTGACGGGTGCTCCGCCATCATATATAGGCCTCGTCCAGGTCAAGGAGACCGTTGTGCTGGAATGGTCGGCGACCTTCGGGTTGTTTGGGGGTCCTGGTGGGTAAATGGCATCGCACGCCTTGATGTACTGAGTCGGTGCACTGGGCGTGCCCACGCCAGCGGCATTTTCAGCAGAGACCCTGAATTCGTAAGAGTGGCCCTCGGTGAGACCGGTGCATCGGAACCTCAGGTCGGTCAGCCTCTTCTTGTTGCATTTGCTCCATCGGATGCCATCCTTGTCACGTTTTTCAAGGATGTATCCCTCAATCTCGGCTCCCCCGTTGCTCTCTGGCCGTTCCCAGGTGAGCACAATGGAGTCTCTGGTGATGGCACCGGCCTCTGGTATGCTCGGTGCGCTCGGGGTGGTGAATGGATTGCGTGCGACAACTGGCTCAGATTCGAGTGGCTCTCCAACACCGTATTTGTTGACAGCCGTGACTCGGAAGATGTACTCGTTCCCAGGCAGCAGTTTGGTGACTTTATAGCTGATGGCTTGTATGTTGGGCTCCACCATAGTCCACGACAAACGGCTGGTTTCTCTCTTTTCGATGATATAGTGTGAAATGCCAGCTCCGCCGTCCTGCGAGGGATGGTTCCAATGCAGATAACACTTTTCAGCAGTAACGCCTTTGACCTTTAACGGGCCCTCCGGTGGGCCGGGTCTATCTAGAACCTTGACGTTAGCCGGCATGTTTTTAACTCCTCCCACGTTCACGAGTTTGAGAACAAAGTGTCCCCCGTCTGTGCGGATGCAGTCCTTCACTGTCAAGACGGTGCGTGTGAGTGTGGTCTTGATCTCCATTCTTGGCGTAGTCTTGTCAATCTCCTTCCCATCCTTTAACCAGATGACCTCAGGCAGAGGCTTGCCGGTGTAGTCTGCGTCAATGACAAACGTTTCGCCAGCACGAACCACCGTTAGGTCCTTGAATTTGGAATCCATGGTTGCTTCGGGGGCCTCAATTTCATCTTTGGCAGTTATTTCTCCTGTGCTTGGAGAGGGACGGCTGGATGTGCCTGCTGCATTCTTGGCCACAACTCTGAACTCATAAATGCAGTCTTCAGTCAGGCCAGTGATCGTGAACTGGGTGTTAAGGATGTTGGTGAAGCTGGCCTTCATCCAGCGAGTATCCGGGTGTTTCCTCCTTTCAACCACGTAGCCGGTAATCACGCTGCCTCCGTCGTACGCTGGAGCGGCCCACCGAAGCGTGACGTGGTTTCGTGTTATTTCAATGGCCTCGGGAGTACCCGGTGCGTCACAGGGGTCCCGAGCGACGGTGCTTTCAGAGACTTTGCTCACGGGACTTAGTCCTGCAATGTTTTCGGCACACACCCTGAATTCATACTCGATGCCCTCCTCCAGATCACCGGTCTTGAACCGTGCATCGGGGATAAGCAGCTTGTTGAGCTGAGTCCACAGGAGGCTGTTCTTCTCCTTCCTCTCCAGACGGTAACCAAGAATGGGACTGCCACCATTGTTTAGGGGCGGCTTCCACTCTACCACCATGCTGTCCTTGGTCGCCGCGGTCACAATGGGTGCGACTGGTGCGTCAGGCACACTGAATGGATACCGAGCCATGACTTGTGGTGAGACAATTGCGGAACTCTTTCCATATCTGTTCTCAGCAGACACTCTGAATTGATATTCCACTCCAGTCTTCAGGTTGCTGACCTTGATGGTTGTTCTGGCGATGGTCGCAGACACAATCTGCCAAGCTGTGCTGGTGGTGTCTCTCTTCTCGACAATGTAGTTGTTAATTTGACAGCCGCCAGTATACGTCGGTGGTTCCCAGGAGAGTGTCACGTAATTGGAGCTCACTTCGTCAATCTTCACAGGACCGGTGGGCGGACCTGGTTTATCGAGAACGATAACGGTGATCTCCTCGGTTGCAGTTCCGACATTGCTGGTAGCTGTGACGCTGTATTTGCCGGAATCCTCCCTCTTTGCATCCTTGATGCACAGCTTTGTCGATGTAGGCGTACCAGATACATTGAGCCTGGTCGTCTCTCTAAGAGCCTGTCCTTCTTTCTTCCACTCCACTGTCGGGACTGGACGCCCAGTCACTGGAATCTCAATCTTCAAATCTTCACCATTTTGCAAACTATACGTGTTGAATGTCATGCTGAATCCGGGCAACATGGTCAAATCCATGGCTATGACCGGTGCAGCGAGAGCCCTAGGGTCACTCTTACCTTTGTCATTAAAGGCAGATACTCTGAAAAGATACTCGTGTCCGGCAGTGAGGCCTGTGACCGTGCCTTCGCAGGTCTTGGTGGTGGTGGCCTCCACCCATTCCTCAGAGTCCATAGTTTGCATTTCGATGTAGTAACCGATAATCCTGCTTCCTCCGTCGTGGACTGGTTTCTCCCATGACAGCGAGGCAGTTGTTTTAGTGACTTCGGTTAAATTGACTTTACCGACTGACAGAGGAGGCTCAGCGGTCTTAACCGAGTCTGTTGTCTCAACGGGTAGTCCGACACCAAACTCATTTTCGGCAAGGACCCGGAAGTAGTAAATGATTCCCTCTGTGAGCCCGGTGACTCGATAGCTGGTCTTTGTGCACTTGTTGTCTACGTTGGCATAAACCTTCCTGTTGGACTCACGCTTTTCGACCAGATAATTCTTTATTCTTGCACCACCGTCAATAAGAGGGGGCTCCCAACTCAGGGTGACGCTCTCGCGTTTGACATCTTTGACGATCAGGTTCATGGGCGCTCCTGGGGTGTCCAGAACTTTGACAGATACAAATGCAGATTTGGTGCCTGCGCTGTTTTGCAGATTGAGGACATATTTCCCGGCATCATATCTGTCACAGATATCGATGGAGAGCTGCGTGTAGTCATCTTCCATTTCAAGTTGAACTTTACTGGGAAGTTCACCGTCCTCCTTGGCCCAGCTAATCTCCGGTGTAGGACGACCCTTAAATGGAATGCCAATTCTCATGGGGGCTCCCGCACGGACGGTAATGCCCTTTCGAAGTTCTGCATCCAGAATCATCTCCGGGGCATTCATCTTATCCACAGGCGTAAGTGTGCCCAGGACCTGGCTTGGCTCCCCAATGCCCAGCTTGTTGATGGCACAGACGCGCACTTTGTATTCCTGATGCTCAGTCAACTTGGTGATGGTAAACTTGGGGACATTTACTCCAGAAGGTGGCGTGCAAATAGTCCACTCCTCCTCATCAGCCTTGGTGACTTCAACAACGTAACCTTGAATCTCGCAGCCACCATCATATATGGGCCTGTGCCATGCCAGACTTATGGAGTCCTTTGTGGTGTCTGTCACATGAACGTCGGTGGGGCTGCCAGGCTCAAAAGTGGGGTCACAGGCTTTCAGGTAAGGTGTGGGAGGGCTCGGCTGACTCACGCCAGCTGCATTCTCGGCAGACACCCTGAATTCATATTCGTGGTCCTCGGTCAGTCCCGTCACTCGGAAACGCAAGTCCGTTACCCTGCGCTTGTTACACTTGGTCCACCTTATGCCAGCCCGATCTCGCTTTTCCACAATGTAGCCAACAATTTCACTGCCTCCGTTGGTCTCGGGGCGGTTCCAGCAGACAGTCATGGAGTCCCTGGTAATGTTGGTGATGTCAATCTCTCGAGGTGTGCCAGGCGGGACAAATGGATTCCTCATTATAACTGGAGCTGACTCTAGAGGCTCCCCCTCGCCATATTTGTTGACCGCCATGACCCTGAAGATGTATTCGTTACCCTTCAAGAGTTTGGTGACCTTGAACATGGTGGCAACGCAATCACTGGAGACCACAGTCCACGCCAGGCGGCTGGTCTCTCTCTTCTGAATGACGTAGTGAGAAATGCCGCTGCCGCCGTCATGCCTCGGCGGAAGCCACGACAGGGAGCACTTCTCCTCTGTGACATTGCTGACAGTAAGAGGACCCTCCGATGGACCCGGTCTGTCGAGGACTTTCACGCTGAATGGGACAGTCTTGCTGCCGGCCACGTTGGTCAGTAGCAGTGTGTATTGGCCGCCGTCCACTCTGATGGCATCCTTCACAACAAGAAGAGCCTTAAAGTCTTCATTTTTAATCTCCGCTCGGGCCGAGTTCTCCACTTCAACATCTCCCTTAAACCACTGAGCTGTGGGAACGGGCTTTCCGTCCACTTTGGCCTCCAAACTGAATGTGTCCCCAGCATTGACGACGAGCGTCTGATTGTACATGGCGTCCGTCTCACAGCCGGGCGGGTTAACTTCGTCTATTGCCGTGATGGATCCGGTGCTCTCGGAAGGCTTGCTGACTGCACCGGCCGCGTTCCTTGCAATGACCCTAAAGTCATATTTGCTGTTTTCTGTCAAGCCGGTGACCGTGAATTCAAGGCTCGTGACGTTTGCAAAGCTGGCCTTCATCCACTTGCCTTCAGGAAGATCCCGTTTCTCCACTACATATCCAATAATTAGACTTCCGCCATTGTACTGCGGGGCGGCCCACCTGAGCTTCACTGAGTGTCTGGTCACAATCAGTGCTACTGGACAGCCAGGAGGATCACACGGATCGCGGGCCACATAGACCTCTGAGACTTTACTGCACTTTCCAATGCCGACAATGTTCTCGGCGTAGACCCTGTATTCATACTCGATGCCTTCCTCCAGAGGAGTGGATTTGAACCTACAGTCTTGGACGAGAGTCTTGTTAATCTTGGTCCAAAGTATGCTGTTCTTCTCTTTCCTTTCAAGATGATAGCCCAAGATAGTGCTGCCGCCATCAGATGGAGATTTGTGCCACTCCACGACCATGTGGTCTTTAGTGTATGAAGACACAAACGGCGTGCCCGGTGGCCCGGGCTCTTGGAATGGATACTGCGCCACGACCGGGTCCGAATCAATGGCATAACTCTTGCCATATCTGTTCTCAGCATAGATTCGGAATTGATACTCCGCGCCGGTCTTCAGATTGCCCACTTTGAGTGTCAATCTGGCCACGGTGGCAGAAACCACTACCCAGTTGGTGGTGGTTGTGTCTCGTTTTTCGACAACATAGTTTGATATTTGGCAGCCGCCTGTATAAGTGGGAGGTTCCCATGTAAGGGTGATACTCTCTGCACTGACATCATCCAATTTGACAGGTCCCGTCGGCGGTCCGGGCTTGTCTAAAGTGATAACTTCGACAGTGGCTTCCTTGGATCCCAGATCGTTGGCAACGGTGATGGTGTACATGCCTTCGTCCTCTCTCGTGGCATCCTTTATCGTGAGTGTGGTCTGATGCGCTGAATCTGTGACGTTTACCCTGGTGGTCTGCTTGAGGACGGCTCCATCCTTGGACCAAGAGATGGTCGGCTTTGGATGTCCCGCAATTGGCACTTCCATCTTGAGGTCGTGTCCCACTTGAACACTGTAGCTACTGGCTTTAGGACGAACGGCAGGCTCGATCACAAGGTCCTTTGCGACGACCGGCTGAGCCAGTTGCCTGGGGTCGCTCCTGCCCTTGTCGTTGACAGCCACCACTCGGAACTGATACTCTTCTCCCTTGAGCAAGTTACTCACTCGGGCCTCGGTTGCCTTCCCACTGGCACAGACGGACCAGGAGTCAGTGTCCATTGGAGCCAGTTCAACTTCGTAGTGGCTTATCCGGCTGCCGCCATCATGTAAGGGCTTCTCCCACGTCAAGGTGACGCAACTGTGCGTGACGTCAACAACGCTGACTTTACCGGGGGGCTGCGGCTTCTCAGATACCTTGATCGGCTCAATGGTTTTGGCAGGCAGACCGATGCCGTACTCGTTCTCAGCCATCACTCTAAAGAAGAATATTCCACCCTCTGGCAGAGATTCTACTTTCCATATCATCTTATTGCAGACGGTGACTGGGGAGTAAACCTTACGAGTGCTCTCCCGCTTCTCCACGATGTATTGCTTAATCTTTGAGCCGCCGTCGATGAGCGGAGGCTCCCACGTCAGGGTGACGGAGTTCTTGGTGATCTCCTTGACGAAAAGGTTATTTGGAGGGCTCGGGGAGTCCAGGACTCTGACGCTGATGAAGGCGCACTTTATTCCACTGGCGTTCTCTGCAGTAAGCGTGTATTTGCCACTGTCAAATCGGTCCACGTTCTCAATAACAAGCGATGCGTAGCTGTCTGTGTTATCAATTTGGGCTGTCTCCTTAATCTCCCCATCAGCCTTGCCCCATTTGACCTCAGGGGCGGGACGACCTCTCACGGGAACAAAGAGCCTAAGTGTGCTTGCGGCTCTGATGTTGATCATCTTTCTCATATCGGCATCGAGGTCCAGGTCTGGAGCTTCGAGCTTTTCTTCCAGAACGATTTTCCCCGGGAAATCAGCTTGCTCGCCGACACCCATTTTGTTGATGGCGCACACTCTGAACTGATACTCGTGCTTCTCCAGGAGCTTTGTCACCGTAAAGTACGTTTCTGCGATTCCAGAGGAAGGAGTGCATATGAACCACTCGTCTGATGCGCTGTTGCATGCTTCTACAATGTAGGCCTGAATCTCACAGCCACCGTCATAGATGGGTTTACCCCAGGTCAAGGAAACGGTGGATCTTGACGTTTCCACCACCTTGGGATTGTTTGGCGGGCCTGGTTTGAAGATAGGATCCAAGGCTTTGTAATATGTTGTCGTGGGACTGGGCGTTCCGATGCCGGCAGCATTCTCTGCAGAGACTCTAAATTCATAGCTGTGGTTTTCTTGAAGACCGCTAACTCTGAAACGGAGCTCGCTTACGTTACGCTTATTGCACCTGGTCCATCTAACGCCGTCCTTGTCACGTTTCTCCACAACATAACCTTGGATGGCGCTGCCGCCGTCGTTACTCGGCCGTTCCCAGGTCACTACCATGGAGTCTTTGGTAATCGTGGAGACCTCGACCTCTCTTGGTGGGTCGGGCGGGACAAATGGATTTTTGGCAATCATGGGCTCGGATTCCAGAGGCTCACCGACTCCATATTTGCTCACTGCAATCACTCTAAAGATGTACTCGTTACCGGGGAGAAGCTTGGTGATCTTCAGGTTGAGGGTTTGAACCTTCTGTTCAACTACTGTCCAAACCAGTCTGCTCGTCTCTCTCCTTTCAACAATGTAATGTGAGACATCGCTACCGCCATCTTGCAAAGGTGGTTTCCAGGAAATGGAGCATTTCTCACTCGTTACACCGTAGATTGAAATAGGGCCCTCTGGCGGACCTGGCCTGTCCAGAACTTTGACATGAATGTTCACAGATTTCTCTCCACCTACATTCTTCACCAGCAACGTGTACTGGCCCCCATCGACACGAATGGCTTCTTTGACAACAATGCAGGTCAAAAAGTCTGTGTTCTTGATTTCCAGGCGTGCTGCTTCACTCATGACTTGACCCTCCTTCAGCCATTGTACCGTGGGTACGGGTTTGCCGGAGAAAGCCGCCTCAAGCATGAAGGACTCTCCGGCGTTCACGACCACAGCCTGGGAGTATTTGGCATCTAAGTCAATTTGGGGCGGATCCACCTCATCCTTGGCAGTGATGGCTCCGGTGGAGTCGGACGGTTGACTGCTCACACCAGCTGCATTTTTTGCAATGACGCGGAACTCATAAATCTGATCTTCAGTGAGACCCGTGACAACAAATGAAGTCTCGATGACGTTGGCAAAACTGGCCTTCATCCAGCGTCCGGCTCCTTCCTTCTTCTCTACCACATAGCCAGTGATTTTTATGCCACCATCATACTCGGGTTTGGCCCATCGGAGGGTCACCTGGTTTCTGGTTACGATAACAGCCTCCGGCTTTCCTGGTCTGTCACAAGGGTCTCTGGCTACCTGCAAATCACTCACGACGCTTGCTTTGCTTAGGCCGACAATGTTCTCAGCATAAACTCTGAACTCGTATTCAATACCCTCTTCCAGGCCAACCGCTTTGAATCGGGTTTCTGGGATAAGCTGTTTGTTCTGCTTCACCCACAGAATACTGTTTTTCTCTTTGAGCTCCAGGTGGTAGCCCAGGATCTTACTTCCACCATCACTGCTGGGTTTATCCCATACGACCATCATGCTCTCCTTGGTGGCTGACTGGACAACCACGGAACGTGGTGAAGCGGGTACGTCGAATGGATATTGAGCTACTATGCTTTCAGATAGCAGCGCCGAGGACTTGCCATAGCGGTTCTCTGCGGCAATCCTGAATTGGTACTCACATCCGGTCTTCAGACGTACAGCTTTTATAGTGGTTCTGGCTACCGTGGCCGATACGATCTGCCAGTTAGTGGTCGACGTGTCTCTCTTCTCCACGACATAATTGTTGATGCTACAGCCACCGTCGTACTCTGGCGGATTCCAGGACAAGATCACACTGTCTGCAGTGACTTCGTCCAGCTTGATTGGGCCAGTTGGAGGGCCTGGCTTGTCTAGCACCACCACGTTTATGTCTGCAGTTGCCTCTCCTGCTGTGTTACTAAGTTTGATGGAATACACGCCCACATCATCTCTGCAGGCCTCCTTAATGACCAGGAAAAGGTTCTTGTTGGTGCTTTCAGCGTGAACTCTCGTCGTCTCCTTGAGGGCGACGCCGTCTTTGAACCACGTCGCTGTTGCTTTGGGACAAGCGGCATAAGGCACGTCAATCTTCAGATCCTCTCCGGCTAGCACACTAAAGGTGCTGAAAGCCAGTTTGAACGTTGGCGCTATAACCAGATCTTTGGCCACCACTGGCATGCTGAGAGAACGTGGATCACTAACTCCCTTTTCATTGGTTGCTGAGATACGGAACATGTACTCCTCTCCCTGCGTTAAACCTGTTACAACTGCCTCGTTGGTCTTGACCGCCATAACCTGGGTCCACTTTTCACTATCACTCGCCTGCATCTCAACAATGTATCCGGTGATTCTGCTGCCACCGTCATGGTCGGGCTTCTCCCAGGTGAGTGTAACGCTGGTGCCGGTAACCTCGCGGAGAGTCACCTTTCCTGGAGGGAGGGGTCTCTCCGACACCTTAATGGGGTCAAACGTCTCCACCGGGAGGCCGATGCCATATTCGTTCTCAGCCAAAACTCTGAAGAAGTACATCTTGCCTTCCTCCAGTTCTCCAACTTTCCAGCTGGATTTGTGGCAGCTTGAACTGACAGTGGAGTAGGCCTTCCTGGTTGACTCGCGTTTCTCAACAATGTAATTGCGGACTCTGGAGCCGCCATCAATTAAAGGCGCATCCCAAATGAGCGAGACCGAATCTTTGGTAACCTCCTTGATGAGAAGGTTCTGAGGTGCCCCGGGGGTGTCGAGCACCCTGACGTTGACAAAAGCACTCTTACTTCCCGAGGCATTTTCCACAGTGACTATGTATTTACCACCATCAAACCTGTCAACATTTTCAACTTGCAGAGTGGTGAATGACGACGTGACCTCAACGATAGCTCTGTCTAGGGACTCCCCGTGCTCTCTTGACCATTTGACGTCAGGTGCCGGCCTGCCTTTAATCGGCACAAAGAGTCTGAGTGTGCCACAGGCTCGGATGCAGACCACCTTACGGAGATCCGCTTCGAGTTCGATTTCAGGAGGTAGTAACCTGTCCTCGGCTTTTGGAGTTCCGGGGACAGCAGCGGGCTCTCCCACACCCTCGCAGTTGGTGGCACAGATGTTGATCTTGTAGTCTTGGTTCTCTTTCAGCCCAGTGATGGTGAAGGAGGTAGCTGTCCATCCCTTCTTAGGAGTGTGAATTGTCCATTCATCCTCTTCTGGCAGGCAAGTCTCCACAATGTAGCCAGTGATTTCAGAACCACCATCATAGATGGGCTTATTCCATGCAAGAGTGATGGAAGACTTGGTCGTGTCTAGAACTCTCGGGTTCCCCGGAGGTCCTGGTTGGAATATTGTGTCCATGGCTTTGTAGAACGGACTCGAGGGACTCGGCTTGCTCAGTCCGGCATTGTTCTCTGCAAAAACTCTGAACTCATACTCGTGGCCCGGTGTGAGGCCAGAGGCCTTGAACCGAAGGTCCGTTACAGTCCTTTTGTTGCACTTCACCCAGCGCAGTCCAGTCTTATCCCGTCTCTCAATGACGTAAGTGTTAATTCTGCTCCCTCCGTCATGCTCGGGGCGCTCCCAGCAGACCACCATTGAGTCTTTGGTGATGGTCGTGACCTCCGGCTGCCCGGGCGGGTCACTGGGAACGTAGGGATTGGCACATATGACAGGCAGGGACTCCACCGGCTCTCCAATGCCATACTTATTCACAGCCATAACTCTGAAGACATACTCATTGCCCTGCAGAAGCTTGGTGACCTTGAACCTGTTTGCTTGGAGATCTGTGGCCACGTTTGTCCAGGCCAACCTGCTGGTTTCACGCTTCTGAATGATGAAGTATTCAATCTTGGCACCGCCGTCATGTGTCGGATGCAGCCAGTTGAGGACACACTTCTCCGCGGCAATGTCGGTAACCGTTAAGGAATCGGGCGGTCCCGGTCTATCAAGGACCTTGACGTTGAAAGTGAATTTAGCGTAGCCGCCAGGGTTACTGGCAGTAAGGGTGAACGCACCGCCATCTCTTCTCAACGAGTCTTTGTTGATTAAACTTGTGTGGAAAGCAGACATCTTGATCTCCAACTTTCCGGTATCTTCGAGTTCCTTCCCGTCCTTGGTCCACACGAGTGAGGGGATGGGCCGACCCGTCACGTCGGCCTCCAGTGTAAACACCTCTCCGGCCATGACAACAACATTGCTACTGTAAATGGAGTCGACATTGAGCCGGGGCTCCTCAAGATCATCCCTGCATGTGATGGCTTCCGAGGGTTGAGAAGGTGCACTCACAGCTCCTGCTGAGTTTCGAGCCAACACGCGAAATTCGTAAACTGCGTCTTCAATCAGACCGCTGACTGTGTAGACCGTCTCGAGGATGTTGTTGAAGTTGGCTTTGAGCCAGCGCCCGCTTGGCAGCTCTCTCCTCTCCACGGTGTATCCAGTAATGGGGAATCCTCCATCTGCCTCTGGTTTGGTCCAGGAAACGGTCACCTCGTGTCTGGTGATGTTCAGTGCCAAGGGTCTGCCTGGCGGATCCACCGGATCCAGAGCGTGCAATGGGTCAGAGGGTTTGCTGGGTTTGCTGAGACCAGCCAGGTTTTCAGCAATAACACGGTGTTGATATTCAATTCCATCAACCAGGCCAGTTGATTTGAAGATGTTCCCCACCACGAGAGATTTGCTGATTGGCTGCCACAGAATGCTGTTCCGCTCTTTTCGTTCCACATGGTAGCCCAGAATGGCGCTGCCCCCATCCGAAGCTGGCTCGTTCCAACTCAGAGTCATTGCATCCTTATTGTGGGATGTGACTGCAGGTGGCCCTGGCTGGCCTGGGACATCAAACGGATAGGTCGCCACCACCGGCTCAGAGACAATGGCTGGTCCAATGCCGTATCGATTTTGGGCCTTAACACGGAACTGATATCCAGTTCCGGTGATGAGCCGGGCTGCCTTAAATGTGGTGCGTATGACAGTGGCTGCTAACTCCACCCAGGAAGTACCGGTGGTCTCCCGCATTTCAACAATGTAATTGTTGATGGGAACACCTCCGTCATTCTCAGGGGCCTCCCAGGACATAAGGATATAATCGGACGAGACTTCGTCCATCTTTATGGGACCGGTGGGTGGACCCGGAATATCGTGGACTAATACTGTGATTGTTTCAGTCACTGTGCCCAGCATGTTCTTTCCTGTCATCAAATACTGGCCTCCATCAGTCCTCTTGATCTCGCCAATGTTGAGGATGGTTGACGTTGCTGTGGTTTCTGTGTTGATTCTTTGCGTCTCTCTGAGAGCAGTGTCTCCTTTCTTCCAAGACACAACAGGTTTGGGTTTTCCAAGCACCGGAATCTCTACCTTAACCCGGTCGCCAGCCTTGGCAATGACAGTCTTCTGGTAGACACCACGTAGATCAAATGACGGAGCCGATGTTTGCTCCTTAATAATCGCTGGTCTGCTCTCGCGTGGATCGCTTCTACCCGAAGCGTTGACCGCCATTATGCGGAACGTATATTCTTCCCCCTCGATCAGATTGGTCACAGTGTAGTCCAGAGCCTTGATGGCAGCAACGTGGAGCCAATGCTCAGTGTCCTTCCTCTGGGCCTCAATGACATAGCCTGTGATCAAGCTACCACCATCGTGAAGAGGCTTGGTCCACGCCAAGCTGGCGCTGTCCGCCGTAACATCAGTGATGTACAGGTTTTCTGGCGGCGTAGGGGCCTGAGAGGCCCTGATTGGGTCGGCAGTTTCAGCGGGCTCGCCAACGCCAAGGTCATTCTCGGCAGAGATGCGGAAGTAGTAGTAAGCGCCCTCCTCCAGGTCAGTGAATTTAAAGGAGCACTTCTGCCAGTCGGTGCTTAGGACAGTGTAGGCCTTCTTTGTGGCCTCTCTCTTTTCAATGATGTAGTTGTGGATCTTAGAGCCACCGTCAATGATGGGGATCTCCCACTGAAGGGTTATGCTCGTTTTAGCAATCTCTCTCGGTTTGAGATTCACCGGGGGCCCCGGTGTGTCCAAGACCCGAACATTTATGAAGCCAGTCTTCTTTCCGGCCACGTTCTCCAGGCAGAGGTTGTACTTTCCGGCATCGTATCTAGTGCAGTCGGGGATGACCAGCAGGGTGTAAGACTCAGTCGTGTCAATGTGCGCACGCAGTTTCAGATTGACGTCATCTTTGGTCCAGGTGACTTCTGGCACAGGACGGCCTCGGATGGGAACAAAAAGACGTATCGACGTGCGGGCCCTGACTACCAGGGATTTGCGGAGTTCGGCGTCTAGCTCAAAGTCTGGAACAGACTCCTGGTCCACAAGTTCTGTTACTTTCTCAACCTCTGCAGGTTCGCCAACCCCCTCTGAGTTCACAGCTCTGACTCTGAACTGGTATCTGCCTCCCTTCTGCAGTTTTCCGATAACATAGACAGTAGCCTTCAGCTGGTACTCTGTCTCTGTCTCCCAGTCATCATGCCCTTCCTTTTTATACTCCACAATGTATCCATCCACTGGCAGTCCGCCGTCGTAGTGGGGTCGGCCCCAGGTGAACGTGGCAGACGTTTTCGTGGTGTCTGCAATCCTTGGATTGGAAGGAGGGCCTGGTGGATCTGATGACGAGGGAAAAGAACTTGTTGAAGAAAACATCATCATTATGCGGCTTAAACTAAATGTGATTATTGCTCTTGAACTACGTACACACGATGTCCTTGGTCATGGCCGGGCGCGAAGGCTCACTGGGTTCTCCGAAGCCAGCCTTGTTCTCGGCAGTCACTCTGAATTCGTACTCGACCCCTTCGCTTAGGCCTTGCACCTTGAAGCGCAGGTCTGGGACCGTTCTTTTGGAAGCCCTGACCCACCTCATGCCTCGTTTCTCTTTCCTTTCGACAAGGTAGCCCCTGATGTCACTGCCCCCATCCTGCAATGGTCTCTTCCATGAAATGGTGACAGAGTTCCTGGTGACATTATCAATTTCTGGGCTAGATGGTGGACCTGGTGGACCTACGGGTGCAAAGACGGTTGCCATTGTTTGTCATGAAAATCTGACATGCCCAAAAGAGTAAATGAGTTATGATGAGCAGAACACTGTAGAACACGGACTCAACTTACCATAACTGTCGACCATTTTGACTGGACCGGACAGGCTTGCGTCTCCAGTGCCATATTGGTTGACAGCAGACACCCTGAAGATGTACTCGTTGCCTTTGATCAGTTTGCTGGTGACACATCTGCAGTCCATGACGTTTTCAGCCAGCTTGGTCCACTGCAAGCGACTGGTCTCTCGCTTCTCAAGGGTGTAAGACTTAATAGAGCAGCCTCCGTCCTCCTCTGGTGGAAGCCAGGTCAGGGTGCACTTTTCAGCAGAGATGTTACTGGCCTCAATGGGGCCCGGAGGTCCAGGAACATCCAGAACCTTCACTTTGACGTGTTCTTCTCTGATGCCGAACGGGTTACTGGCAGTGATGGTGTACTCTCCGGTGTTCTTCCTGCTGGCGTACTTGATGGCCACAGCGGAGGAGGTCGGAGTGCCGGTGATGCTGACAATGTCGGAGTTCTTGAGCTCACGGCCGGCCTTTGACCAGACAGCGGTGGGCGGAGGTTTGCCGAGAATCTTGGAAGCGGACACCACGATTGTATCTCCTGCCCGGACAGATAGGCCGTCCTTCATGTCTGGGTCAATGGTGATGCTCGGGGGTTCTGAGAAATCAAGTGATGCAAAACGTTACATTGCAAGCTGGAACGCTCCGAACAAATGGCAAATTTCAGTCAAAGTCAACTTACCAAACTCATCCTTGCACGTTAACAGGTCGGTCGTCTCTGAGGGAAGACTAATAGCACCGGCAGAGTTCTTGGCCCTGACTTGGAATTTATACTGAGCTCCCTCTGTCAGGTCAGTGACTGTGAAGGCGCAGCCTTGAATGTTGACGTGGTTCGCCTTCATCCAGGCCTTACCGCCAGCCTCTAACTTCTCGACCATGTAGCCAGTCAGTTTGTAGCCGCCGTCATATTTGGGAGGAGTCCAAATAAGAGTGACTGATGACCTGGTGACATTAATGACCTCGGGCTTGCCAGGAGGATCTAACAGAAGACAAATACATCACTGTCATCGTTTTCTGCCAGATGCCAAGTGGGAGCTGCATTTTATGTGTTCAAAGTGCCACATAAATCAAGTTTGATTGATTGACTGAGCTCAAAAACTCACCAATGGGATCCAGGGCAACAACAGCCTCAGTAGGTCTGCTGGCCTTCCCAAGACCAGCCACGTTCATGGCCATCACCCTGAATTCGTACTCCAGTCCCTCGATCAGACCCGTGACCCTGCACTCCTTCAGTCTGAGAGGAGTCTTGCTGGCTCGTTTCCACATCAGACTGTTCCTCTCCTTAAACTCCACATGATAGCCTGCACGCAATCACAGTCCGCGTTTTGTTGCAGGTCTTAGCTTCACACCGCGACGGCACTCGGTTACCTGTAATTGGGGAGCCGCCCGTGTCTCTGGGATCGGCCCAGGTTAGGATGGCTGACTCGTGGCGGATGCTCATTATCTCTGGGGGTGCAGGCGCCTCTGGGACATCTGGGGATGGCAACAGAAGAAATTTTTTTTTCCCCCCTCCCACCAAATGAACCACACAAGGTGATTTCGTTTCCGTCTCGGATACTCACTGAAAGGATGCTGCGCGATGACCGTGTCTGACCTCAGGTGCTCTCCAATTCCGTATTTGTTCTCAGCAAACACTCTGAAAATGTACTCCACTCCGTCGTGGAGACGTATGACTCGCATGGTGGTTTTTTGTATAGCCGACGCTACCGTGGCCCACTTGTTGTCTGTCGTCCTCCTTTTCTCGACAATGTAGTTGGACACCTCTGCACCGCCGTCATCTTTGGGTGGCCCCCATTCCAGTGTGATGCCGTCAGCTGTGATCTCGTCAAACTTGATGGGTCCGGTGCAGATGCCCGGTTTGCCCACAACCTTTAGCTGCAACTTACAGTCCTTGGAGCCCAAGCTGTTCCTGACGTTGACGGTGTAGATTTCCGCGTCTCCTCTCTGGCAGTCTCTGATCAGGAGAGTGGTAACACCCTGGGAGGCCTCGACACACATACGGCCGATATCGCCGAGCGCTACGTCGCCCTTATTCCATGTGGCAGTGGGATAGGGCATGCCGCAGATGGGGATGTTGATGCGGGCGGTAGTCCCTTCCTTCACCACGTAGCAACCGTCGTGCAGACAGCTCAGGTTGCAGTCAGGTAGCACTGGAAAGCAGCGTAGCATTTGGCACGTTGAGGAAACAGAGGCAACAGTTATCGAGCCTTTTAGTGTCACATCCTGAAAGCAGGTGCAACCGCGGGTTCTTACCAAACTGGTCCTTGGCAACAGCCGCGATCTCAGAGGGTGGCCCCTCTCCGGACTCATTGAGTGCCTTGACTCTGAACAAGTATTCCTGGCCCTCTGTGAGCTCCCCAACCGTCAGTGAGGTGTTCTTGCCCTTAGAGATCTGCTTCCACTTCTCGCCTTCGCTCTGGTCCACAACATAGGCGCTGATGTGGCTTCCGCCATCACTGATGGGCTTTTTCCAGGCCAGAGTGATGGAATCTTTGCTGGTTTTCTTGGCATTCAAGTCCATCACTGGACCAGGTTCCTCTGGAGGGGCATCAAGAATTGTATCACAATAAGAATGACTTTCATGGCAGTAAGAAACAGCAGATTGCATACAAAGATTAGAATTTTATTTTAACGGTCGATAATCATTGTATCCACAACACACAGAAGAATTGGGGTGGGTACTCTCATACCTGAAGCTCGCACGCTGCCGGCAGTCTCACAGCCCTCTCCGATGCCGTAAGCGTTCTCGGCCAGAACTCTGAAGCAGTAGACTTGTCCCGCCTCCAGGTTAGGAATCCTGTACGAGATCTTGTGACACTCAGCTGACACACAAGTCCAGGCCTTCCTCTCGGCCAGGCGCTTCTCCACGATATAGTTCTTGACGGGACTGCCGCCATCGATCAACGGGGCGTCCCAGGTGATACAGGCGTGGTTGAGGGAGGTCTCCTTCACAGTAAGGTTTTGAGGTGGTCCAGGAGAATCTACAGTGGAAGGGTAGGGAATAAACAGAGGCAATATACTCAAGCTTCATTGAACTCAACCACAAGGTACTACTCTGGCTAATGGCTTAGGGTTAGAGAGAAGCATTGGCCACTACTGCAGGCATGGCAATCGCAACGTCACCCCTGTCCCAGGACGCACAAAAGGCGCGGGAAAATGAAAGGATTAGTTCTCTGCTTCCTTAAGGGACTCGCTCACGGCCGCAAAGATGATGGCTATCTCACCGAGGACCTTGACCACGATGGTGTAGCTCTTGGACCCACTGCTGTTCTCCAGCATCAGGACGTATTTGCCAGCGTCGTATCTGTTGATGTCTTCAACTAAGAGCAGGGTGTCCCACTCTGACGTCTTGATCAGGGCGCCGGTTCTCTCCTTCAGATTTCCGTCCACCTTGCTCCACGTCACTTTGGGTGCCGGCCGCCCTCTCAGGGGGACGTAGAGCCTCATGGTGACACCGGCGCGGAGAACCAATATTTTCCGCAGGTCGGCATCCAGCTCGGCTTCCGGAGGGACTACGGGAAGCGCATTTTGTTCACTAGTTTAGTTTTGATTTCATTGTTACAATTTCAGCAAATGGCATTTTGTTCAGTAGTTTAGTTTTGATGTCATTGTTACAATTTTAGCAAATCGCGTCGCGGTTCACCCTTTTCTGCCACCCGCTATAAAGCACAGGGTTCCAAGCAATGTTTTTTTTTTTTTTTTAATACGACGATTCCAGTTACTCAGGCAAGTCTGATTTTAGAGCTGTTTGCAGCACGTGCAGCAATATTTGGAGACTTGAGTGAGCCGGTTGGCTGCCTTTGTTTCATTTCCTCAAAGGGATGTGACATGACAAATCCACCAAAATAAACCGGGGTTGCCTGTAAAACAATGCAAAATGAGAACATACTCAGAATGTCCTTGGCCGTGTGGTTGCCGGGGACTTCGCTGGGCTCGCTGAAGCCAATCTTGTTAACGGCAAATACTCGGAACTGGTACTCTGTGCCTTCCATCAGGCCTGTTACCAACAACTTGGTGGCCTGGAGCTTCTTGGGGACATTGCATCTGGTCCAGTTTTCCGCAGTGGCCAGTTTGCACTCCACCAGATAGCCGATGATCTCGCAACCTCCGTCGTACGCTGGCTTGGTCCAGCTCAGGCTAATGGACCTCCTGGTAGAATCCACCACCTTGGGGAAGGCGGGCGGGCCGGGGGGATCTGACAAATGCAGACATTGAGTGATGACAGTGCCAGACACTTGATAATATAGCTGCACAGTAACTCACAAAAGTGAGCACACCCCTCCCTCACATTTTCCTGTTCTGACACAGAGGAGGGAAATGGACTAACTGGGCCAAATTGGGACAGTTTCAGTTCCTTTTGTCGCCAGTGGTTCAGACATTGTGCGTTGACTTATTTTAATACTAAGGCAGCAGACTGACTCCTTTACATAGCAGCAAAGGGGCATCATGGCCACAGTGTTTTTTCATCACAGGATCAAATCAAATCCCCACAAAACTCAGGGGTGTCCTCACTTGTCAGGGGTACTGGATATTTTCATTTGAATGACAACCAACGCAGGCTCTCACATCCAAAGAGATACTCACAGACGGGATCAACGGCCAGAGCCGCGCTGGACGCATCACTTGGTTTTCCCAGACCGGCTTTGTTCATGGCAATGACCCTGAACTCGTACTCGGAGCCCTCGGTTAGCTGACTCGCCTTGATGGTTCTGTCGATCACTGGCCGCCGGTTCACCTTGGCCCAGGTCAACTCGGTGGCTTCGCGCTTCTCCACCATGTAGCCCAGGATGGGGGCTCTCCCGTCATTGGCGGGCGCCTTCCAGCTGACCGTCATGGAGTCTTTGGTGATGTTGGTGATGACGGGTGGCTCGCAAGGGCCGGGAACATCTGAGGGAACCAAACCGATCGCTGATTAGAATCAGTCGATCCTGACAGGAGTACTCGTAGCAGTCTATGAACAGGTTGGAAAACATAGTGGACGTCTGGAAGCGTGCGCTCACCGTAGGGATTCTTGACCGTGACCGGTTCGGTCATGGTGGCATCGCCCACGCCGTACTGGTTCTCAGCGCTGACTCGGAACTGGTATTCGTGGCCCTCAATGAGCTTTTCTACCGAGCAGTCGGTGATGTGTCCATGTATGTTGGCGGTGACTAGCGCCCAGTTGGCCCTGCTGGTTTCCCGCTTCTCGATGATGTAGTTGGTGATTTCAGAACCGCCGTCTGCCAGCGGGGGTTCCCACCGCAGCTTGACGCGGTCTGCAAACACTTTGGTGATTTTCACTGAAGCCGGAGGACCTGGTTTGTCTGCGAGGAACACCCGGAGTGTAGGTTTGAAGACTTAGACAGACAGTGTTCCCACTGTTCATTTTCCATGCGCACAGAAAATGTCGCGGAATCATTTTGAATGCTGAATATGCTCAGAATAGTTGTCAAACAGCGACTTGCTGAGATGCCAATACTCGTAGCCTTACAATTGCCGCAGGCAACTTACCGAGAACTTTGACTTTAATGGTGGCATACTTGGTGCCGCTGGCATTCTCGGCAAGAATAGTGTAGTCTCCGGATTCCTTCCTGGTGACGGAGTAGAGCTCCAACAGGTGGACGTGTTTCTTCTGGGTCATCTTCATTCCCTCTGCTGGATGGAGAGGAACGTTGTCTCTCTTCCAGCTCACCTTGGGCAGAGGCTTCCCAAACACTTCCGCATCCAGGCAGACATTTGCCCCGGCTTTCACCACAATCAAGTTGTTCATGTTGACCCCCAGCTCCACACGTGGAGGAACTGTACGGAATAAGAAGAAGACCATAGTGGTTATTTGTGTCCTTCTGCCAGGACCCTGATGAACTTTATAACTCAGCTGGAGTTTCTGCCCTCTCTGCGTCCTATTCATTCAACATTCATGTTTTGTGTTGACATTGTTGTTTGAACTCGACTTTTGTTGGGGTTGCATTTACATAGAGCACTTTAGTTGTGGCCGCGGTTGTCCTTAAACTAAATCCACTCGAGTGGAGTGGAGTGGAGTCTTACCGTTCTCGGCAATGACGGCGATGGGATCCGAGAGCTCCGAGGGCTGGCTGACGTTGATGGCCGTCTTGGCGATGATTCGAAAGACGTAGCGTTGGCCCTCTTCCAGACCGCTTACCACGTAGTCCTCGGTCTGGACACTCATGCAGTTGCTGTTGCAACGGCTCCACTTCTCCTCGGGCAACTTGCAGTACTCCACAAAGTAGCCAATAAGCTTGCTGCCACCGTCGTGCTTGGGTCGGGTCCACACCAACGACACGGAACTCCTGGTCACGTCCATGGGCTCGGGTTTACCTGGAGGGTCTGGTGAAAAGGAATTTGGATTCAGCTCTCCGAGAGGGTCTGGCTTCACAATACAGCGGTACCTTGACTTTATGTACTTATGCGTCAGATGAGTGCCTCTCAGAGCCGTGCCTTGCGAGCGATTGGATTGAATGGCCTCGAGTGTATCGGCGACTGGGCCGGACAGGACCTTATCCTAATTTTTTGCCGACCAGACCATTGCATCACAAAAACCGCAGCTCAATTTTGCTTCTACCAACAAATTGTACGCATCCATGCACATGACCCAAGGTCTTGGGGTCCAGTCTTTTTGACTATCTAAGTTCGCGTGACCATTTTTTTCATTCCCCACCTACTCGTCCGTGTATAATACACACGACTTGATTTGGATAAGATGCTGACTCCACATTTCGGTAAATTGCTCGGTATGTTGGAATAAGTCAAGGCAGCGTCGTATGCGCTTGGAAGCTTTTCATACCAACAGCTGTCCTGGCCGTGACGAATTCGGTCTGCTTGCAGGGTTTTCCCTGTCCGGCCAGGTTGATGGCAGACACCTTGAAGGTGTACTCCAGGCCCTCGATGAGACCGGTGCAGGTGTACTGGGTGGATTTGACCACGGACTCGTTGGCCCTGACCCACAGCAAACTGTTCCTCTCCTTCTTCTCGATGCAGTACCCTGTAATTGGGCTTCCGCCGTCGCTGCTGGGACGCTCCCAGGACAGGATAACAAAGTCCTTGTTGATCTTGTTTACCCGAGGGTTCCTCGGCTCACTGGGAGGATCTGGGGGCAAATGAAAGCCAGGCGGTCTGACACATGCATTCAAAAAACGTAAACTCCAGTTTCGGCTCAAAGCTTAGCAATGTCTTCGTGCATCATTTCAAAACTCGGATAGAGAATGAGTTTGCTTTTGCAAAGAACTCTTTTTGATGTTGTCTGCTCTGTCGTCAACAACAGAAGAGCGCTTGCTCTCACTGAACTTGAAGGAGTTTGAGAACGTTTGGGACTCACGGATGGCGGCGGCGTCAACTCACCGAACGGATATCTGGCAATCATTTTCTCGGAGTAGGTGGGCTCAGAGATGCCGAACCTGTTCTCGGCCCGGACGCGGAAGATGTACTCGGTGCCGGTGATCAGTTTGGTCATCCGGAAGCTGGTTTTGGTGCAGGACGAGGAGACAGTGAGCCAGTCGCCCTGGCTCACGTCGCACTTCTCCACGATGTAGTTGGTGATGTTGCTGCCGCCATCCTCCTGAGGAGGGTTCCACAGAAGCGTGCAGGCATCGATATCCTGCTCTGTGATCTCCAGCGGAGCTTCGGGAGGTCCAGGGATGTCTGCGCAGCGGCACAAAGATCCAACTCATTGTTATGAATAGACCCGTTGCCGTAGCCTATTTATCGAAAGGAGTGACAAGTTCATCGACAAGAGTTACTGCAGCTCCAGCTACGCTTTGAACTGACCCATGACTACGACTTTGAGGATCTGGTTGATCTTGGCCGTGCTGTTCTCCGCCGACAGGCTGTAGTAGCCGCTGTCTGAGCGGGTGACGTTCTTGATGATCAGCGTGCAGCTGCTGAGCGTCTTGACCACCGAGAGGCGATCGGACGTCAGGACGTCCTCGCTGCCCTGCTTCCACTTGCAGAAGGGAGCCGGCTTACCAGCCACCAGAGCCTCGATCACCATCTTGCGTCCCGCTCGGACAGTCACCGTGTCTGGCATGATGATCTTGGGAGCCACTGAGGGAGCGACAATCGGCATGGCTTAGCACACTGTCACAACTTTTGCGTTTGGAGTCCTTCCTAGAACAGGCATGTCCAAACAATGACCTGCTAAAATTACGCATTGACGCGGAATGTGCGGTTTGCCCGCCTACTCACTGGGTGGCAAGGCAAAATGACAAAGAGAGGGATAAGACAAGGAAGAAGGGTGCAGGGATAATTTGTGTCAATGTAGTGTCAAAGCGCCTCACGAATTTCTCTGTTTGCGATCCTGGGGAAAATAAAACCTCGGATATGCCTGCCCTCGACCTCGACCTCGCCGCCGGTGTACTCACTGAGCTGCTCCTTGGCCTCAAAGATTCCCTCGGCCTCTCGAGCAAGACTGACGCCGACAGAGTTCCTGGCCGCCACCCTGAACTTGTACTTCTTGCCTTCCTTCAGGCCCACGACCACAATGGTTAAGTCTTTGACCACAGAGTACGGTGTCCACCTGTCCTGCGGCGCCCCCTCCTCCTGATAGTCCACTACATAGCCATTGATCTTGGCTCCTCCGTCTCGGAGAGGCTTCAGCCAGCCCAGCGTGGCGCTGTTCCTCGTCATCTCCAAAACCTCCATCTTCTTGGGCGGATCTGGCTCACCTGAGAAGCATAGCAGGTCTTAGCCACAACCAGCAGCAGATGGAAAGTACTTACACGCTGTGTTAGGTGACATCTTTACTTATGTATGAGACACTTTTTTTTTCTACAATCAAAAGGGTTGAGACACAAAGAAGAGAATTGATCACATACAAACTTCAAAGTACGTGCAGGACCTTATCTTTATCCGTTTCATATCGTTTGCGAGGTGTTGCGACGGCGGCGGAGATAACTGTATACGTCGTGCCCGCGTGTCGTTGGAAATCGGTATCAATAGCTTGCGTACGGAACACGAGTACAAAGGATCATTGGATGATCGCAATACTCACTGATGGGGTCCTTGGCCAGGTAAGACTTGGGCGAGTCCTGAGGCACTCCGATTCCATACTTGTTGACCGCCATCACCCGGAAGTAGTACTCGATGCCAGGGGCCATGTTGGTCACCTTGAAGCTCGTCTTCTTCAGGTCCTCTGTGCACTTGGTCCAGGTCTTTCTGTCCACCTCCCGTTTTTCCACAATGTAGTTGAGGATGGCGCTTCCGCCGTCGTTCTCCGGCGGCAACCAGGAAAGCTGCGCTGTGGTTTTGGTAACGTCGGTCGCCTCCAGACCACCGACGGGACCAGGAGTGTCTAACAGAAGACGGATTCCACATTTGCAAATCAGCTCACGCTCTTCCAAATACGCTTTTCAAGCTAAACCCCCAACGCCTGCTTCACCAGCCCTCCGCTTCACCCACTACATGCACACGGGTGTCAACTAAAAAGCTAACTTTGCTGTGGGACTGGAGCAAAATTCCATTTGGCCTACTGCGTCAGGTGTTGAATGGCATTTAGAAATGGACATTTGTGACCCACGTTTGACTGTACGTAATTTTGCACAGTCTACTAGAAAGGTTGTGACTCTTTCTCACCGAGGACTTTGACACGAACGAAGACGGCCTTCTCTCCGGCCGAGTTGGACAGAGTCAGTGAGTATCTTCCCGAATCTTCTCTGGTGCTTTCAGGGATGACGAGGAAGGACATGGTGTCCACTTGGTCCACGTGACCTCTCCGAACAACGTTGTCCACCCCCACGCGCTTCCAGGTGACCTTCGGGAAGGGGCGTCCTCTGACAATCGCAAAAAGTCGAATGGGACAGCCAGCCCGCACCGAAAGACCTTTCCTCAAACTTGCGTCCAAGTCAATCTCGGGAGCCTCTGTTGCCGGTGAAAAACAGACTCAAGGTTATGCTTCATGTTCTGGACAGGGTACACAAGCTCGCAAAAATGATGTCAACCAAGTTCAGGTTCTTACCCAGGATCTCCTTGGGGAAGACAGGTTCCTTTAAGTAGGCGTGACGTCCCCAGCCCACCTGGTTTTGGGCGGACACCTTAAACTCGTACTCCTGTTTCTCATCCAGCTGTCCAATGGTAAACTCTTTAAGGACCAGTGGGCCATGGGTGTCGATCCTCTTCCAGCCTTCGGCGGGCTTTTCGGGGTCCGCCTCACTCTTCAGTCTCATGTCCAAACTGTAGCCGATGATTGGCGCACCCCCGTCGTACACGGGTTTAGACCAGGAAAGGGTGATGGAGGTCTTGGTGCTGTCGGACACCTTCAGGCCTGCGGGTGGCCCAGGAGGTTCTGGGGACGAACAAAGCAAAATGAATAAGTGCCACTGCTCTGGAGGACACACCAACAGGATTCAGTCCGGTCAAAGTAAAGTCACCGATGGGATCTTTGGCCGTGACAGGTCTGCAGGGTTTGCTGGGATCTCCCAGACCGACCTCATTCTCAGCCTTGACTCTGAACTGATACTCGTGGTTGGGGATCAGGTTGGTCACTCTCATGCGTCTCTCGGGGATCGGACTCTTGGTGCACGGCACCCAGCGTACCGCTCTTTTTTCCTTCCTCTCCAGGATGTAGCCCGTGATGGATTTTCCTCCATCATTCTCGGGAGGAGTCCAGACCACCGTCATCTCCTCTTTGCTTATCTGCATGACACCAATAGGATCATCATTTTGGCTGTCCAGAGTATTTACTATTTTTGGGACATCTTACTTGAAAAATCAACATCCGTACTTTCTAAATATGAATCCACTACTGCCCACCGTGAGTGTTCAGAACCGACCTTAGTGACCTCAGGGGCGTCGGGCGGTCCGGGTCTGTTGAACTGAGTCCGGACCGTGACGGGCTTGCTCTCCACGGCAGGCCCAGTTCCCATCTTGTTTTCGGCCCGCACTCGGAAGATATACTCGTTGCCCTCCACCAGACGCGTCACGTTGCAGTACGCGGTGACAACCGAGGCAGAATACGTGGACCACACCATCCTCCTGGTCTCGCACTTTTCCAAGATGTAGCTGTCCACCTCGCAGCCTCCGTCATCCTCAGGCGCATCCCAAATGACTCTGCACTTGTCTGCTCCGATGCCAGTGACTCGTAGGTTCCTGACGGCTCCGGGGACGTCCAGGACGTTCACGCTGGCGTACGCCGTGAAGGTTCCGGCCGAGTTGGTGGCGGTGACAATGTACTTCCCGGAGTCAGTGCGTCGGGACTTGGTCAAAAGGAACTTGGAGTAGTCAGAGCCGGTCTCATAGCTGATTCTGGGGTTGTCTCCGATTGCCTTGTCCTTGATCCACTTGACTTCAGGGTGGGGCTTTCCTCTCAAGGAAGCTTCCATCCTGACCGACTCTCCAGCCTTCACCGTCAATGTTCCGGAAAGCTTCAGGTCGAGGACCGGTTTCTGGATCTCTTCTCGCACCAGAATATCGGCCAATTTCACCCAGCCGCTCTCTCCTCCTTCATTGACGCTTTGCACCCTGGAAAAAAAAAAGTTGTGCTTTAGCCATTCATGGCAGCTTAGCACCCAGAAGAAAATGCATCTACTTTTCACACTTGTTTGAAACATTTGTTTGAAAACCCTAAGCCGCCAGGGCAAGTCGTTTGACTCACCTGAACGTGTACGTCTGATTTTCGACACACTTGTCCGCCAAAAAGAAAGTGTTGGTTAGGACGCCCGTGTTGAGTTTTTCCCATTCCTGCGCATCTTTGACTTTGCACTCCAGGTTGTAAGAGAGGTTGGGGCTGCCGCCATCATAGTCAGGCCTCCTCCACCTCAGGTAGACGTAGCTCTTGCCAATGTCTGTCACCCTGAAGTTCTCGGGCTCGCCTGGTTTTTCAATGGGGTCGATGGCTAGCACGGGGACCTTGGTCTCCACACAGGGCCCGGGTCCCATCTTGTTTTCGGCACAGACACGGAACAGGTACTGGTGGCCCTCCATGAGCTTGGTCTTGATCTTGCGGTTGGTGCAATGGGAAGAGATCATAGACCACATGCTGATGCTGGGCTCTCGGCACTCCACAATGTAGTTGGTGATTTCAGAGCCACCGTTGTCTTTTGGAGCATCCCAGTTGATCATGCAGGAGTCCTTGGTGACGTAGGTGGTATGGAGATTCTGGCAATGGCCGGGACGGTCCAGAACATTGACAGTGATGCAGCAGGAGGCCTCTCCGCCCACATTTGAGGCCTTCAGGGTATATTTACCATGGTCAGCTCTGGTGGCCTCTTTGATCTTCAGTTGGACCACAGGTAGGTTCTGGATCAGAGTTACACGTTTGCTGTTCTCCAGAATAGTCTCTCCCTTGGACCACAGCACTTCAGGCTCCGGACGGGCCTTGATATAGCCGACAATGTTGACGTTGTGTCCGACGCGCACGGTGACGCGCTCGCGACACGTGGCGTCCATTTCAATCTCCGGTGGGATCAGAATGTCTTGAGCCGTGACCGACTCTGGAACTTCGCTGGATTCACCGTCACCGATCATATTTGAGGCAAACACTCTGAATCTGTAGGTGGCACCCTGCTCGAGCCCCTTGACTGTATATACGCACAACTTGATGAAGTCGTCCACGTTGACTTTCTTCCAGTCGCCGTCGGCCTTCTTCATTTCCACAGTGTAGCCCAGAATGGGACTGCCGCCGTCTTTGGTGGGTTTGGTCCACACCAAGTCGGCCGTTGATTTGCTGTAATCTTTGACTTTGGGGTTTATCGGGGCACTCGGGACTGTGATTTGCCTGCAGGGCTTGCAGAGGTCAGAGATGGGCGAGGGTCCACTATAGCCAGCACTATTCTCTGCAAATACTCTAAATTCGTACTCGTTGCCTACAAACAAGCCCTGGACTCGGTAGCGGAGGTCCTTGCAGGGCGTCCTGTTCACGCGGATCCATTTCCCTCCTTTATGTCTGCGTTCAATGAGGTAACCGGTGATCGGACTGCCACCGTCAGACAAGGGCATGGTCCATCCGACCGTGACGGCATCCTCGGAGATGTCATGTGGCAACGGCTTACCGGGCGGACTCGGCGGCATGAAAGTATGCTCGGCGATGGTAGGCTTGCTCTCCAAGGGCGCCCCGATGCCCATTTTGTTCTCGGCGCGGATGCGGACCACGTACTCGACGCCCTTTTGCAGGCGCACAATCCTGAGCTTGGTGGCCAGGCTGCCAGAGCTAACTCCTCCCCAGGTCTCCTTGTTGGAATCTTTCTTCTCCACGATGTAGTTGGTGACGGGGCTGCCGCCGTCATCCTTGGGAGGACGCCACTCGATGGTCATGGCGTCGGGGGACACCTCCAGGATGTTGACGGGTCCGATGGGCGCCGCCGGGACGTCCAGAACGGTGACGTTCAGAGCCGCCGTCTTGGTGCCGGCGAGGTTGGACACGGTGAGCAGGTAGGTGCCCGTGTGGTTTCTGGTGCACTCGTTAATGCTGAGAACGGTGGAGAAGTTGTCGGTGTCGATCTTGATCTTGCCCCCGCTGGTGATCTCCTCTCCTTCGATGGACCATTTGGCAGTCGGGACTGGCGTTCCTCTCATGATGGCGGGCAGCCTGATGGTGGTGCCTGCCTTCACGATGATGCCGTCAGTCAGCTTGACATCCACCTCGAGGATCGGAGGCACTGTTGACAGACGACACGCGGGCAGAGTGAAAACTAGCTCCCTCTTTGAAACTACTTTGCATATTTTGGGCTGATCACTTCTATGCCATGTGTACCCCCCTTGCTTCCTGTTTCCAAAAGTGTTTGAGCTGTGTTGTAATGAAACATGGGTCTGTGGTCTGACATCTTTGACACGTCACACACTCCAGCTCTTTTAAGCTATTACTCCTATGCTGCGTCTACTGTCAGCCTGCGCTGCGGGTCTCCCACCCTCCCTCCCTACCTACCCCCGGGGTCATAATCTCACCCAGCTTCTCCTGGCAGAGGATGGGAAGGGTGGTGTCGGGTCTGCTGAGGCCAATGGCGTTCTCGGCTCTCACTCGGAAGCGATAGGTCTTGCCTTCTTCCAGACCAGTCACGTGACTCTCCGGGATGCTGACCGTCTGCCACTCGTGCCACTCTTTCGCTCCTTCTTCTTGATACTCCACCAAGAAGCCCGTAATCTCACTCCCGCCGTTTCGGTCGGGCCAATTCCAGGCAAGCCACACCTCCGTCTTGTCCACGTCCACGTGGTGAAGGTCTTTAGGAGGACCGGGAGGGACTGCGGAAAAAACATGTTCAACCTTCAGACCGGCGGTGCTCCAACTCGGTGTGTGCGGTTGTTGTTTATGTGCTTATTTGCGTGTTGGAGGAGCAACCGCCGTTGATGAACGGGTCTCGGCAGTATGCAGAGCGCGGCTACTCACAGAGCGGATTCATGGCTTTGATGGCCTTGGGCGTCTCCACATACTCGCTGCGACCATACTGGTTCTCGGCCGCAACTCGGAAGGTGTAGGCCAGTCCCTCCGTCAGGTGCTTCAGCATCATGCTGCGTTTCTTGGAGGTGGAGCACACGGGAACCCACTGCGTGGAGCCCGTGTCTTTCTTCTCCACCACAAAGTTGCTGATGCGAGCGCCTCCGTTGTCCTCCGGGTCTTTCCAAGACAGGAAAGCTGAGTCGCTCCTGACATCTGAGACGCGAAGGTGCTGGACAGGACCAGGTTTGTCTGAACACAAAATGAGGACAACTCATAAGAACACTCACACAACTTGCTTTCGCCGAGTTTGGTCTTTTGCTTGAAAATGCCGGTGAACCTACTTTGACCTTTTCTAAACTTTTGTCCAACGCTTGAACATTTCAGAACCTAATTGCACAACTTGTTGTTGGAAGAGTTGGAGCCGTGAAGTCGAAGTAAGTATCCATAGCAGAGTAGAACGTTCCAAAGTTGGACGCAAGTTTAGAGGTCATATCAAGTTTGCCTGTCAAGGTTTCGAGCCTAATTTGAGTAGAAATTGGCTCAGAGTGGATTTGTTTGTGGTGAACTCCTACCAAAGACCAAGACGGTGCATGTGACGGTCTTGGAGCCGGCAGGGTTTTCGACCGTGAGCGTGTAGTCTCCACAGTCGCCGCGGTTGCAGAACCTCATCTCCAGCTTGGTGCCCTCTTGTTTGGTCTCAATGTCAGCCCTGGTGGGCACGTCGGCGTCGTTCTTCTTCCATACCACGGAGGGGAAGGGGATGCCCTTGATGGCCGCCATGAGAGTGATGTGAGTGCCGACCAGGGCCTTGACCACTCGGGTCATGCCGGCATCCAGAATCAACTCTGGTGCTTCTAAGGTTATGAGCAGCAAACACAAACCTGAGTCGCTGGACCACAGTAGGACATTTCTAGGCCACGTTCGAGTCACTCACCGAGTCGGTCCATCACTCTGACCGGTTCTTTGATATGAGCGGGGTCGGACTCCCCGGCAGCGTTGACAGCCTTCACTCTGAAGCGGTAGAGCGCGCCATCCTCCAGGCCCACCACCTTGAACCTGGTCCCCTGGCAAGAATCCGGAGTGTGGTTCACCTGGAGGAGGATGGAGGCAAGATATTTTAAAAGCGGTGGGTGGAAATGACAGCCTAACAAAGCCACTCTACAAACCATTTAGAAGTAACCAAACCAAACTAAAATGGAGCTGTCATGAAAAATCCCCAAGTACTCTGAGCAGTCCAACATTTTGTCCTGCTCTTCCCGACAGTGTGCGTGCGTACAAAGCGACAAGCAGCTGACCTTCTGCCACTCCTCCTCGCCGGCCTTCTGGAACTCCAGCAGGTAGCCGAAGATCTTGCCTCGGCCGGTGTCGGCGGGCGGCTCCCAGGTCAGAGTCACAGACTCCTTGGTGTGGTCCACGGCCTTGAGATTCTGCGGTGGGCTCGGCTTGACTGCGGAAAAGAGCGGTTGCCGAGTGACGTGTAAGCCAACGTTGACGCCGATATTCTGGCCAGGAGCAGACGGCACCGAGCTCAAATTCAGCGAGGGCTCCGCAACCTGCGTGGCTCTTAAGGTGTTCTGTCACTTTTAGAAAATGGGAATTTCATTGCATTACTTTGGTCATTTTTTTTTTTATGAGACACCTTGAAATGTGAAGACTATGGCGCTCTCGTGACACAACCAAACGTATTTTGTTGTTGTTGTTGCCCAAAAGCCGAAGCAGATGAACGCAATCTCATTACTTTGCACATTTGAGGTTGCCGACCGAGCCTTTTCCGTGTCTCACCGATGGGATCTTTGGCGAAGACGGGCTTGGACGGCGGACTGGGGTCACCCACGCCCACCACGTTCTCCGCGCGGACTCGGAATTCGTACTCGCAACCCTTGAGAAGGTCCAGGACCATGTACTCCACCATGGGATGGATCTTTTCTGTGTTGCAGCGGACCCATCTGCCGAACAAAAACAATCCAGCTGGTGAGTGGAAACATGAACATTGAAAGCTTTTGGTGAAACAAGGTACTCTGGAGAGCAGCAAATAAGGGCGCCGGAAAATCAAAGCAGTATTTTGGACGATAGGTAAGAGCAGCCTAAAAGTCGCCTCCATTCAACTTGAGTGGCCATGGAGTGGCTTGGTACCTGTTGGCCATGGTCTCCTTCCTCTCCACAATGTATCCGGTGATTGGCTTGCCTCCATCTGCCGGAGGCTCCCAGTGAACCAGGGCGCGGTCCTGGTACACTGCCTTGACGGTGGGCTGCTTGGGTGCGTCGGGCACCCCTGCGGCGCAAATACACAACACACTTGCATCAATGATTTGACGATTTTGTAGTAGACACACTTCTTCACTTTGACAAAAGCACCATTTTCCTTGAATGTGACTTTTTTTTTTACTTGGTTTCATCGTTGAGTGTTTCTCGTATTGTAACACCACCCATTTATTGGATGTTGTAGCATTTCAATGGCCGTGACTTTGTTTATTTTCATCGTCTCCTGTCACCTCACTTAGGGCATGACTTTCCCCCGGCCCAAAGGCGGACATCACTTACGGAACACATCTCTGGCCTTGACCTCGGTGGACAGCAGTGGGTCGCTGATGCCATAGATGTTCTGGGCCATGATTCGGACGATGTACTCGCGACCCTCAATCAGTTTTGGCACCTGAATCGGCAAAAGGGTACAATTACACGAGGCGCTGAGCGCAAGCTCGGCCAGGTTTGGTCAAGGTGCTGACCCTGCAGGTGGTCCTCGTGCAGGACACGCTGACGGGCATCCACAAGTCTCGGTTGGTGTCTCGCTTCTCGATGACGTAGTTGGAGATGGCGCAGCCACCGTCGTCCAGGGGAGGTTTCCAGGAAATGAGCATGTGGTCTCTGTAGACCTCCTCAAAGATCACTGGGCCCTCGGGAGGCTGAGGTCGGTCTGGCGGGAGGGAGGAAGCGTTCAGAGGTTAAAATTGTATTATTTTCGGAAGAAATTCCCAAATCTTTGGGCTGGCAACATAGGAGATGGAGGATGAGCGTAGCGCAGTGTGAGCAGGACTCTTTCAGCGCTTGCCCGGTGTGCCACTCACCGACGACGGTGACGGCGCAGATTCCGCTGCGCCTGCCGGCCGCGTTGTCCACGTTAACGCAGTAGCATCCGCTGTGGTCTCTCCTGGCCTTGCCAATGTCCAGACTGAGTTGCGTGTCGCCGCAGCGGACGGCTAAGTCCGCATCAGGCTTCAGCTCCTCCTCGTTCTTGGTCCAGGTGACGCTGGGCCTCGGCTTGCCGCCGTAGCGTCCAGACAGCATGCAGCTGTCTCCCGCCTTCACCGTCATCTTGTCTCGGAAGTCCAGGTCCAGACTGGGAGGTTCTGGTGGACGGAACAGCAGAAAAAGTCGACTCGAGGCCGCTGGCCATTTGTGTGCCCCGCGCTTCCCTGAAATGTTCTCCTTGAAAAAAGCAGCCTTGCGCATTGCATGGCAGCGACCCCAGTCAGGTGGACGTCGGGGCCGTAGTACTCACCCAGCTCATCCTTGCACTGAACAGGTTTGGTGGCAAAGGAAAATTTGCCTTGTCCCACTACGTTGACGGCAGCCACTCTGAATTCGTGGCTGGAGCCCTCCTTGAGTCCGCTCAGGGTGAACTTTCTGTCCATCAGCTTCTCGTCACCTCCCACGCGGACAAAGTTGTCTCGGCCGATCATGCGACACTCAAGGACATAGCTGGTCACTTGGGCGCCCCCGTCATACTTGGGCGGCTTCCAGGCTACCGAGATGGAGTCCTTGGTGACGGCCGTGACGATCAGGTCCTCCGGACGCTCGGGTACGGCTATGGGAAGGAGACAAGAGTTGTCCTTTGCAGTTTGCCAAAACTTCACGACAGCCACAGCATCATTGACCATGATGTCACGCGCACTTCTGGATGGCACAAGATGGCGTTTTCATCCACGCAAACAAACAAATCTTACATATGGGGTCTTTGATGAGCACGACTTTGTCCGTCTCCACAAAGGGGCCCATGCCGATGATGTTCTCGGCGGCGATCCTGAAGAAATAGCCTTTCCCGTTCAGGAGTCCCTGCACCACGGCGTTGTTCCTGGTCACCGTATAAGTGACCGAAGTCCAGCCCATGCGGTCCGACTCCCGCTTCTCGATGATGTAGTTGGTGATGGCCGAGCCGCCGTCGTCTTCGGGGGTATACCAGCTCAGTTTGCACGAGTCGTTGGTCAGGTTCTCACCGGCGAAGGGGAGGCCGACTGGTCCGGGAACATCTGGAGGCCAGAGATGCAAACTCATGAAAACTAGGTGTGGACACTCCAAAACTCACAGATAAAAGACACGGATGGTTGGCAAGCCATGAATACTGGGGCTGCAGATGGTCGGCTGCGGACGATCGTTAAAAATGTCACACGTAAGAAATCAGAACAGTCGGCGAGTCATGAACACGAGTTGCGGATGCTCTGAAACTCACGAGAAGAAGTTGGGAGTTCCAACAAGTAGCGATAGGAATATAAGTAAGGAATATCAGTGACTCCTAAAAATGAGTTGTGGACAGCCAAACTGGAGAAAATCTTGACAAGGACTCTCAGGAGACCAGGTCACGGCAGTAGACTTCGAACTCACCCAGGACCTCCACGATGACTGCCTTCTTCCTCTCGCCACCTTCGTTCTTTGCGCAGAGCGTGTAGATGCCCTGGTGCTGGCGTTTGCAGTTCTTGATGACCAGCGAATTGGAGATGCCCGTGGTCTCCACCGCGGCCTCTTTGGGCACCTCGCCGTCATCTCGGCACCAGCTGATGTGCGGCGCCGGTTTGCCGGACACGTAGGCGATGATGCGGATGGTCCCGCCGGCGTGGACAACGATCCTCTCCTTGACGGAGGCGTCCAGGTCCATCTCGGGCGCAACTGAAGGAAGAGCGGACGCTTGGTGAGAAACACCACACTGAGGTTTCCAGCTAGCTAGCTAGCAGCTCTCATGGAATCACAGCAAATAGACTGATGCTGGTAGCTTGACTTAAGTGTTTCATTTGGTCATAACTTAACTTACTTTTGTGCGTTTCCCTGAATTGACGGGTGATCAAAAACAAAAACGTGCGAGTACACGCCACGCCACGCCACGCCACGCCACGCCACGCCACGCCACTAACATGCGCATTTGTGTAATTAGTGTTGAATGCGTGCCTTTAATGGGCGTGGCCTAGTGAGCGGCCTCAGGATTTGTCCTCGTGTGAGGGCCTGGGTGTGAGTTGCGGCCTACAGCAGCTCGCTGCGGGGGTTTTGGCTATGACTGGCAGCTGCGTTCAATGAGTGTCAGAAAGTGCAATTACTCCAGTTCTAGTGGTGACGTCTCTAAAGGTCGCTCCTGATTTGAAATTGAGCAAAAACAAGGCAAAAAAAAAAAAAAAAAATCAACCCAGCAATGGCTGGTAATTTGTCCAACTTTTGAACCGGAGCCCAAGTAAGTCAAAGTAGCGCTGTTCTTACTTGTCCTGTCTCTGGCTTCGATCAGCTCCGAAACGTTTCCCGGTTCACCGACCCCGGCGGCGTTGACGGCTCGGACTCTGAAGCGGTACAAACCACCTTCTTTGAGACCGGCCACCACAAACTTGGTTCCTCTGATCTCTGAGTCCTTGGCCTGAAGAGAGGGCAACGTGGGAATGAAGGACACGTTAATCAGTTGGGGAAAGTCAACTTTCCTGGGACTACAGCGTGTGGTGTGAGTGACACGGTTTACCTTCTCCCAGCTCTCCGGTTCCTTGTCATCGTCGGCGCTGCTCAGTAGAAGCAACTTCCTCTGAGCCTTCTTCTCCTCCTCTTCCTTGCTCACCTCCTTGAATTCCACAATGTAGCCGGTAACCTTGGAGCCTCCGTCCACCAGGGGGGGAAGCCATTCCAGCTCCACCGTTGACCTGGTCCAGTCCATCACCTTCGGAGTGGGAGGGCCAGGGGGCTCTGTGCATTGCACAAACAGTTGGCTTAAGTCATTTTGAATGAAAACGAGTTGCGGGCATTCGGGAACTCATGAAAACTAGTCACAGACTTATGGCTGTCCCAGATGACTCACTGATGGGGTCCCTACAGAGAACGGGGTCTGAGGGTAGGCTGGGTAGTCCGCAACCGGCGGCGTTGGCGGCGCTGACTCGGAACTGGTACATGGCACCATCCAGCAGGCCGGTGACGTCCCAGTTGTTTCCCAGGGGCAGCGCCCGGATGGGCTGCCGGTTGACACGAGCCCAGCGCTTGCTGGTGGTCTCCTTTTTCTCGATGAAGTAGCCGGTGACCGGCGAGCCACCGTCGTATTTGGGCTCCTCCCAGTTCACCGTCATGGACTCCAGACACACGTTGGTCACGGTGGGCTTCTCACATTGGCCGGGAACAGCTATGCCGGAACAGAATTGCGGCGGGCGTAAGCATACTGGGCTTTCCATGAAACATTTGAAGCCTGGGCTTTGGAACCCAGGGAGAGTGCTTTGCGTGTGGCACTCACTGAAGAGGTTCCTGGCTTTTTCAGGCTCGCTGAGTAGCGGAGGCCCGACTCCAAACTTGTTCTGCGCCATGATTCTGAACTCGTACTCGTGGTTCTCCGTGAGCCGGGTCACCAGGTAGGCGCAGTCCTTGGGGTCGTTGGACACGTGCACCCAAGACTTGCGGTTGTCCTCGCGCTTCTCCACCACGTAGTTGGTGATTTTGGAGCCGCCGTCGTCCAGGGGCGGCTTCCAGGCCAGGCCGATCCTCTCCGCAAACACCTCGGTGAACTTCACCGGTCCAACGGGTGGGCCGGGAGGTCCTGTGGAGGTCACGCCAAGTCTTGTTGAGAGAGCTGGGATTTGATGGTGCTGCTAAATGTTATTAGTGAACCTTGTGGGATTTGTTGGTGACATCGTATTTGGAGCAGCCTATTGTGAAAGTGATGTCAAGACTAGAGTGGTCAATATTTTCAAGTTGGAATAAGTTGACTTTTTTTTCCCCCACTTTACTGAATGGTAAAGCCCAAAAGTGTTGCTTTCCACTACACTGAATTTTGAGCCTTCCTACCAGGAAGCCAAATGTAGGTAAATTCACACTCACCATAGACCAAGAGTTTGACGTCCTTGGTGACAGTGCCCAGGGCGTTGCTGGCAGTCAGGCTGTAGAGGGCGCTGTCGTCGCGGGTGGCCCTCTGCAGCAGCAGCGTGCACTTGTCGTGCGTCACCAGCTTGGCCACGCGCTGGTCGTAGCGCACGGCAGCCTTCTGCTCGGGCGCCGCCAGGCTGGCCTTTTGCCACGAGAGGCTGGGGAAAGGACAGCCGCTGACCTTGGCCGGCAGGCTGACGTCGCAGCCCTCCTCACCCTCCAGCACCTCCCGCAGCTCGATGGCGGGCGGGCCTGAAACGGGGTCAAACACGCGCGTCAAATACGTCACGACCAGCTCAGGCAGCATAGCGGGCAGACTCTGAGATGCATGCCGCCATTGCTCCTGCATGTAACCACCACAGCCATTACCTCATGGTGCTGTGCTCTAGGTGTAAAAAACGTTCATTCGGGTGGAACACGTGGGCCTACTGCGCGACTGTATTTTAATGTTGGCCATCGGTTGGTACTCAGAGCGTAACGTTTGACAACAGTCAGCGCTCACGCAATAGTGCGAATGCTGACAGTTCCTTCTCGGACTGGCCAGCCAACAGCGGGATAACGTTGCTGTTGGTTTGTCTCCAAACATTAAGTTGAGGCTTGTCCAACTCACAGGTCTGATCCTTGATGAAGAGCGGTCCAGCGGTGGCTGAGGGTCGACTGGGTCCGGCAGCGTTCACGGCTTTCACTCGGAACTCGTACTCTCCGCCCTGAAGAAAAAAAAACAACTCGATCAGCGGACCTATTGCTGTAGAGAAGGAAGGAAGGAAGGAAGGAAGGAAGGAAGGAAGGAAGGAAGGAAGGAAGGAAGGAAGGAAGGAAGGAAGGAAGGAAGGAAGGAAGGAAGGAAGGAGCTTCGGGGACTAACCTCGTTCAGGTCCTCCACCACAAAGCTGAGCTCCTCCACGTCTCGCTTGTTGCACTGCTTCCAGGTTTCCTTCTCCTTGCCGCTGGTGTCCCAGCTCAAGCGCTCCACCACATAATGTTTGACAGGAGAGCCTCCGTCGTTCTTGGGAGGCTCCCAGCTCAGGGTCACCGTGTTCTTGGTCACCAAGTTGACTTTCAGCTTGGTAGGTGGGTCTGGCGGGTCTGCGGGTGTGGACACACAGCGAGCTTCAACGCCCATTTCAGAGGCACCGAGTGTATGTTAAAAAACACTCTGCTAATAAGGAGGATTCTGACGGTACGTGTAAACTCTCGGGGTAACATTTGCATGGAAAAAAGTCAGTGTGCACTCACAGATGGGGTCGCTGGCTCGGGCAGGATCAGTGGTGACGGTGAACGGACCAAAACCCAGCCGGTTCTCGGCTCGCACTCTGAACAGGTAGTCCTGTCCTTCCAAGAGGCCCGGGACCACAAAGGCTTGACTGGCGCAGGCCGCGTTCACCTGAGCAACAATCACATTCACCGTCGTCACTCCTTCATCTTGGCAAACTTCGTCTGTCTGTCTGTCTCTCCGTCCGTCCGTACGTCCGTCCTTCATTGGCTCTACCTTCGTCCAGGCCTTGTCAGTGACGCATTTCTTCTCAATGTAGTAGCTTTTGATTCTCTCTCCACCGTCATTGTCAGGCAGCTTCCAGATCAGCCTCATGGTTGAACGGGTGATGTCGGTCACCTTCAGATCTTTCGGAGGTCCCGGAACATCTGAAACAATGAAGGAAATCGTTAGCCATACAAACACACGCACAACTAAAAACAAAGCAAGCGCCTCGCATCCAGTCGAGTTCACGACGCACCGAGGACGTTGACTCTGACGTTGACGTGTTTCTGTCCAGACTTGTTCTTGGCCGTGATGGTGTAGCGTCCAGAGTGGGTCCTCAAACTAACGGGGATGCTCACGACGGACGTGGTGTCTGTGGACTCGACCTGAGGAGACGCAAGAGCGCGTTGAGCTCGGGAGTGGAGCATTTTCTCACGTCTGCTTGGAATGGCCAAAAGAAGTCACCTCCGAGTCCACGGGAAGAGTGTGCAACTTGTTCTTCTTGTGAGACTTGGCTTTGCCGTCAAAGTCCCACGTTACCTTGGGCACAGGACGACCTTTGATGGTGGCTGGGATCTTGATGGGATCTCCGGCACGGATGTAGAGCAGATCATCCACCAAGATGTCAATGGTGATGGAGGGCGGGACTGAAATAGCGGCGGATGAGGAACATCAGTGACAAGCACCTCATTTCCACGTGCTCTTGCCAGGTGCCAACACTTACGCTGAACGTCTTCAATCAAGACCTCGCCGGTGCGGGGGCTAGGGTCCGATTCGCCGATGTCGTTGACTGCGATGATTCTGAAGCGGTAGCGCTTGAGCTCACGCAGGTTGGGCACGGTGAACTCGGTGGTGGGGTGCGGCTCTTCGTTCACCCTCACCCAATCCGATTTGCCCTCGTCCTGGATCTGGACGATGTAGCCCTTGATGGGGCTTCCGCCATCCTTCTCCGGCGGCTTCCAGGTCAGAGTGACATTGTGCTTGGTCTTGTCGGCCACCACGGGAGCATTGGGCATGCTGGGAGGAGCTGAGGGAGGGCAGAACGGATCCATTGGGCTCAAAATAAATCACGGAGCAAACAGTACAGATATGCAAGACGGAAATGGTGAGTGTTCCGCTGAAACGCAACTGGACTTTGCTCATGAAGACCTTCGATACAAAAGTCACATCCCTTTGAGGGAAAATTCTGGTCAGGACAGACACCCGGTTCGAACGGCAATCTGTGCGAAATTTGTCGCAACAGAGGAGGAGGTTTGACACCATCACAAGCATGCAACGTATTTTCACCGCCACGGTGAGACCAGACCAAAAAAGGGGAACTCCCCACCAAAAATTGCCAACTGACTTTTGAAGTCAAGGTCAAACACCTTTCAACAACTAAGAAGGCTTTGTCATGCTGTTCGGTTGCAGTAAGAACATGGAGTCCAAAACCGAAGCCTTTCGAATGAAAGATGAAACTTCTCCAGCGACAAAGCAGAGTCCATTCAACTGAGGGACAGGATGAGTACGAATTTACGCAATGTGCTGTATTGTTCAGCTGACTCACTCAGAGGGTCGACAGCAAAGGCCGGGTCGGATGGTGCGCTGAAAGGTCCCGTTCCGGCCGAATTGAAGGCGGCGACTCGGAATTCGTACTCACTTCCTTCAAACAAGCGAGTCACCTGGCAGACACAGAAAGTTATCGGACACTCTTCCAGTCAAGATGTATTCAGCAAAATCCAAAGCCCCACCTGGTACTCCCAGCCTTTCATGCCCCTCTTGGTGACCGGCATCTTGTTGACTCTGGCCCAGTAGGCGGAGCCTCTTTCTTTCTTCTCCAGCCAGTAGCCAATGATCATAGAGCCGCCGTTGTCCCTCGGTGGCTCCCAGGTCAGGGTCATGGAGTTCTTGGTATACTCGGTGATGGCCGGTTTCTCCGGGGGGCCGGGGAGCCCGAAGGGGTCTGTGATTTGAACTTCCTCTGTTGCGCAAGGGTCAGACTTGCCGTAACGGTTCTCGGCTCTGACGCGGAACAGGTAGGATTTGTTGGTATCCAAGTTCCACACCTGCAGTAGAGGGAGGAGAAGACCACTTCCTCATGACCGTGACCAGAGTACAGGCATGTGTCCCAGCATGTGACTACAGACCAGGAGCCAGGAGTAAGCTGAGAGCCAACGGGACCTACCCGAAACTTCTTGTCAACGATGCTGTTGGTGAGCTCCACCCATTGAGGTTCCGCTTCCTGTCCCTCTTCCTCCCCTTCGTCTGTGATCACTTCTTTCTTCTCAACAATGTAGTTGGTCAGCTCACTGCCACCATCATCCAGAGGCGCGTCCCACTGCAGCTGGCAGGATTCCGCCTTGATATTGGACACTGCCACGTTTCTGGGAGGAAGCGGGCGGTCTGGGCAAAGAGAGGAGGTTGGTTTATTTTTTTTTATTTATTTTTTTTTTTTTTCTCGTTCGATCTTTATGTGGAGCGTATATCTGGGAAAAAAATCAACATCTCAAACCAATTAGAACATTAGCATATGTCTACGGTCGAGTCTGCTCTCTAGGGGGCTTCGACTGCAGTCCGATTGTTCCCCATATGACAATGTGTCCATTAGGGCTCTTCTTTGACAGATCAATTTTCCCAGGCTTAAAAATGTCTCCAATACTTCTGATTCAATCATCTCGCCCCCAAGAGCAGTCGACGTGGCTTTTCCTCACTCGACTGAGGTATTTTCTGACACGAGGGGACGTTGTGTCTTGAGGGTAGCTCACCTAGCACCATGACAGAAGTGGTGTGCTTGGCTGAGCCCATGTTGTTGGAGGCCGATATGGTGTAGCTGCCGCGATCCTTCCGGTCGGCCGCGAGAATGGACAGAGTGGACTTGCAGTTCATCCTGCCCGTCACCGTCGTCTCCATCAGCAGACTTTCCGTGGGCTTCTTCAGCACCACGTCATCTTTGGACCACTCCACTTTGGGGATGGGGAGGCCCAGGATGTCGGCGGGGATCTCCACGGGCTCGCCCTTTTTCACCGTGATGCTGTCAGCCTTGAATATCTTCAGCATGTGGATCTCTGGGGCCACTGGTGGAGATGAGACAACAACGTAGGTCTGGTTTGAAAGGGTAAGGCTTTGCATGATGGACGTTAGGGCCCAACAAGGAAAAACAAATGAGTACAGGAAACAGATTCACTTGTGCATTATCATCTGATTCTTGACTTTTCTTCATGTTCATGCCTTATCGAGGTATTTTTATTGATTTTTTTTAGAACAAAAACGGATAGAAAACCCTTTAGGTTTGCTGGCCTTGATTAATGTTTCAACACTTGGACATCTTCAAAAAGGTTGCCCAGCCCTGGCCTGCAGCTTCGCGTTCCACAGAATTGGCGTACCTTCATCGTCTTGGATGACCACGGTCAGCGCAAGGGACGGGTCGCTTTGCCCAATCAGATTTGCGCACTTGATCCTGAACTCGTACATCCAGGCCTCGTCCAGGCCCTCCACCGTCATGCTCAAGTCAGGGCAGAGCTCTGTGTTGCAAGGCTCAAAGGCCTGCTTGTCTTGACGCTTCTTCTCCACCAAGTAGCCGATGACAGGGCTGCCGCCGTCATTGCGAGGCGGCTTCCATGCTAGCGTGATGGAGTTCTTGGTGCGCTCCGTGTAGTGGAACTTCTCGGGGGGCGACGGCGGTCCTGCGGAACCCGTGACAAGAGAAAGCGTTTCACATCGGAATTGTCGGCATGGCACACCGTCGGTACGGAGGCCTCTCGGGACTTGCCTTGTGGGTCCACAGCTTTGATGGGTCCGATCTCGACGGGCGGGCCCATGCCGTACTTGTTCTTGGCAAAGACACGGAAAAAGTACTCTTGTCGCTCCATGATGCCCACGCACTCGCATTTGGAAGAGACGGTTTCAACGGGCTGCCTCCACGTGTGCATTTTGGCATCTCTGCGCTCCACCAGGAAGCCGGTCAGGTCACTGCCGCCGTCGTCCACCGGGTCATCCCAGTTCAGGAAGATCATCGTTCTAGTCACAACCACTGGCTTCAGGTCAGTGACTGGTCCGGGAACATCTGCAAAGAAAAGGGGATTGGCGTCGGTCCACGTTTTGGAACCATCACCGCTTTCCATGCGTCCATCCACCTACCCATGACCTCCACCCGGGTGAAGGCTGACCTGGTGCCACTGGGGTTACATGCAGAGATCAAGTATTTGCCGCAGTCCTTTCTCTGCACGCTTTTAATGAGCACAATGCTGTTGCTGCCCTCGGTGAGGATTTCTACGTGGTCTTTGTCGGGTTTCTTATCGTCCACGGTCCAAGTGATGGTTGGGTAGGGTTTACCGGTGACAAGCGCCGGAACACGAAGTGTTTCGCCAGCTCGGATGACCACGCCGTTCTTGACTAAAATGTCCAGCTCCACTGCAGGCATTTCTGCAAAAGGGAGACAGCCGCCAAGAGTAAGAATGAGCTGCTGCTGGATCGCTCTGCTGCATTTGACATTGATCGTTTGGACATTTTCACGTCATCGCCTTCCGGCCGCTGACCTGCAGGATTCCTGACAAACACTGACTCGGTGAAACCCGGGGTTCCCTCTCCCGCAGCATTGCAGGCAATGACTCTGACCAGGTACTTGGCTCCCTCACGGACTCCATATACCGTAAATGCTCGAGTCTTCCATGGACGTTCTGTAGACCTAGACCAGTCTTTGGTCCCGGCCATAGTCTAGGGAACACCGCAGAAAAATAGGGAGGGATTTATGTTCACGCAACGTCAAATGAAGTCATGTCAAATGTATTTATTTATATAGGCCGTAATCACAAAACACAATAAAAACATCTAAAAGGGCTTCGCGTGGCCAGAATTGATGATTGGGGGCGCCCATTAAGCACCTTGTCCACGTGGTATCCCAGGATCTCGCCTCCTCCATTGTCGGCAGGTGCGTCCCACTCAACGTCAATGGAGTGGTCGGTGGTTGCCACCACTCGGGGGATAGGTGGTCCGGGAGGTACTGTAAAACAAAGATTCAAAATGGAGACCGGTACTCCGAATGGAACGCATTTTACCATCTGGAAAATGCACGTACATATTGGGGCTTGTGCCGTTTTAGGATCTGAAGGAACGCTGAACTTTCCGGGGCCCGCCTGATTTTCGGCCGCCACTCTGAAGATGTACGTTAAGCCCTCGACGAGTCCCTCCACATTCAGCTCGGTAGAAGGGACCATGTTTCTGGAGAACGCACGAATGAAATGAAGTCAGAACAGGAAAGTAAGGCGAGCATGGTTCTTTTTGAAAAGCCTCCACCTGTTGACCCGAGCCCAGTGGGAACTGTTGATCTCACGACGCTCCACCCAGTACCCCAGGATAGGGCTGCCGTTGTCGTTTGGCTCCTTCCAGGTGACCAGCATGCTGTGGGCTGTGACGTCATCGATCTCCGGCTTCTCGGGGGCCTCAGGAGGTTCTGGGAATGAAGAGCGGCCAGATGACACGATTCATCAAGTTACTCACGCAAACCGGCGCAAGTCTTGAAAAAGCTTCTACACACCGAAGGGGTTCTTGGCAACGAGAGGTTTGGAGATGCAGGGGGGACCAGCACCATACTTGTTCTCAGCGACAACTCTGAAGATGTACTCCTTCTTTTCAATGAGTTTGGGCACCAGATAACGACACCCTCTAAGTGTGGAGGTGACACAGCTGTATCCAAGCTCTATCTTGGAGTTATCCTTCTTCTCCAGCGTGTAGTTGAGGATCTCGCTGCCTCCGTCATCTTTAGGGGGATCCCACTTGCAGATCACAGAGTTCTTCCTCACCTCCTCAAAGCAGAAGTTGATTGGAGGTCCAGGAGTGTCTGAAAACCGTGACAAAACTTTACACACTGAAGCTCTACCGTCCTCCAGTAAACCATCAGAGGAGCAAGAACTATTGGGGCTGGAGACAGACAACAAGAGAAGAACCCGAGCTCTCACCAAGGACGTTGACATCGCAGGTGGCTGACGCGACGCCGTGGTCGTTCTCCACCTTCACCATGTAGACGCCGTGGTCGACACGCAGTGAGTCCTTGATAACTGCTGTGGACTCGCCCCTCCTGCTGTTGTTGATGCTCAGCCGCTCGCCAATAGTCGGGTAGTCTGTCTCCTCTGCTTCCTGCTCTGCCACCTCCTCCTTCTTCTCCTCTGCATCCTTGACTTCTCCCACTTCCTGCTCTTTCTTTTCTCCTTCCTGCTCCTCCTTCTTCTCCACCTTTTTCTTCAGCGGTCTCTCCGGCCTCCTGCGGGGCGCCTCGGGCCGGATCACCTGGTTGTTCCAGTACCAGGTAATCTCAGGGTACGGTGAGCCGGAGATATTGGCCTCCAGGCGGATCTCACTGCCTCGTTTCACGTTTAGGCCAGATTGAAGGCTGCCACTAAGGAAAACCTTCGGAGCATCTGGTGGCAAACGCAGACAGGCAAATCAGAGCTATAAGGCCACGAGACCGTCCGAGTCCGAAGCATGAAAAATGTTCTCACCGACTGCATCCAAGGCCTTGACAAACAGGGTGCTGCGGGACGGATCGCTGACACCAGCGGAATTTTCTGCTCGTACTCTGAAGGCGTAGCTCTTGGCCTCCTTTAGCCCTCTGACGGTGTAGGACAGCACCGGAACCAGGAAATCGTTGCACCTCTCCCACTTGTCCTCACCCTTCAGCTGCCGCTCCAGGATGTAACCCATGATCTTGGCACCTCCGTCATACATGGGAGGCTTCCAGGTCAGTGTGATGGTGCCCGAAGTGGGATTGTGGGTCTCCACATCCACCGGTGGGTCAGGAGGATCTGATGCAAGGTGAGACGCAGGTTGGTTCCAACAAGACACAGCAGCAGCAGCAGCAGCAGGCCATGTTTGGGCCAAACAGTTGTTTCTTACGTTTCTGGTCCTGAGCAATGACAGGGTTGCGAAGCTCCACGAACTCCCCTCCTCCAATCTTGTTTACCGCCTGGACTCTGAAGTAGTACTCGCCGTTGGGAATGAGGTCTTTGGCGTTCCAGCTCAATTTGTTCTCTCCAGACATTATATTGACATACGTCCTCCTGCCGGCCTCACGCCGCTGCAGCAGAATCAAACACCGTTAGACGAACGGTCAACCCTTTCTGGAAGCTTTTGGAGCTAGAAATCCACGTGTGACGCTCAGGCAGCCCAAAAGATGAAAACCAAAAGGGCTGGACCAGGCGCTGGCTTACTGACCTGCAGAACGTAATGAATAATCGGGGTGCCTCCATCATATTCGGGAGGATCCCAGGAGACCTTGCAGGAGCTCTTGGTGATCTCAGAGGCCACGATTTCCTTGCACGGGCCTGGAAGACCTAGAGGTGCAGTTTGAAGTCTGGTAAGACACCGGTGACTAACAGCTCGTGCTGCCGGTGGGCCGCTTAGTTACCGATGACTTTGACGTTGATGGCAGCACTGGCGGCTCCGAGTTTATTCTCCAGAGTCACTTTGTACTGGCCTGCATCAGAGTGAAGACTACTGTCCACCTCCAGGTGACAGCAAGTATACTCTTTCCTGGTGTGAACAAAGCCTTCTCGTCAGCCCCTAGCCACTCGAACGCGCCAGAAAGGAGTACCCACCTGAAGCCCAGACGGTCGCTGGCCTTCAGCTCCTTGCCGTCTTTGTGCCAGGTGACCTTGGGCGAGGGAACTGCCCTGAAGGGAACCGGGATGTGCAGCTTCTCTGTCTCTACCACAATCAAATCCAGCGTCTGGAATTCCAGCGTGGGGTTGCCTGTAAACACAGACAAGCGCAAGCATGAAAAACGAAAGACAACAAAGCGACAGCAGTCGCTCGGAGCCAAGCACCCCGGCTATCATTCTTACAGTCGGAATCTTTGGCAACGACGTTCTCAGAGATATCAGAGGGCTCGCTGACTCCGACAGAGTTGATAGCTCTCACTCTCAAGACGTACTCCTTCTCAGGGACAACACCTTCCGCCACGGTGAACTTGAGTTCCTTGACGGGACGAGAGTTGGCCCTCATCCATTTCTCCGTCCCGGCTTCGCACATCTCGATGTGGTAGCCGGTGACGGGGGAGCCGCCGTCTCTCTGCGGAGGCTTCCAGCCGATGGACAGGAAGTCCCGGCCTGCGGCCGTCACGTGGAGCTCGACGGGAGGTGACGGGACGCCTGCAAAAGGCAAGCCGTTTTTTTACTTCACATCTACAGGAAGCCGACACCTCTCGCTCGGGTTCTCGGTTGGCGGTTTGACTTCCGTCAACTTGCCTGTCGGGTCTTCGATGGTCAGGATCTCGGTAGGTTCGCTCGGATGTCCGACTCCCGCCTCGTTCTCGGCGCGGACTTGGAACTGAACTTCTGTTCCTTCGATCACGTCTGTCACTCTATATTTGCAGTCCGGCCCGGAAGTCTTTCCGCACTTGACCCAGCGAGTTCCGAGCTTCTCCTTCTTTTCGATAGAATACCTGCAAGGTTCGTGGCATAACAGTAAGGCCTCAGTGGAAAGGCACTGCAACTGACAGTAAGTACACTGACAGTAAGATTGGAATGATTTCAAACAGGAAGGAGTTTGTGCGTCGCGTCGCGTGTCCTACCTGAGGATAGGTCTGCCACCATCATTCTTGGGCGCCTCCCACTGCAGGTCGACATATCTTTTGGTCACGGCGTCCACTGCGAGGGCGTACGGTGGCCCGGGAGTGGCTGGAAAAGGGAAAAGGTTTTGCAAACTTTCCTCCACGGCCAACAAGGCCAGAGAGGATTCGACTGTCTGACAGCAAAACATTTGGCTGCCAACTTACTGAAAGTATCCTTGGCCAGCACCGAGTCCTCCATCTCGCAGAAGGGCCCGACGCCAACTGCGTTCTCAGCCGCCACGCGGAACACGTAGAGCGAGCCTTCGTTGAGCGGCGCCACCGTGTACTTGAGCTCCTTGACGGTGGTGTCCACGGCCTGCCAGCCTTTACGTCGGACATCCCGTTTCTCCACCACATAGTTGGTGATGGGGGAGCCTCCATCGCGCTCTGGAACGGTCCACTTCAACTCAGCGCTCTTCCTGCTAATGCCGGTGACCTCCAGCCAGCGAGGAGCCGAAGGGGGGTCTGTGGAGAGAGTGACATTGTGAGGACGTCGCGTGACGTGAGCCACTCAAGTCAGGTCATCAGACTGAAGTCAGTCATTTTGATCAGACAACTACCTACGACCTCTGACTTCAACTGTCAGACAAATGAATGACGTAAAAAAAAGTTTGCAGCTTCATTTCTGTTTCAAAAAATGCTGTTTAGACTTGACTTGGATTCGAGAGCACAAAGTCGTTGGTGGGATTTCATGTGACCCGGCTAATTTGTGTCTCTTACTGAGCCTCTCCTTGCAGAGGACCGGGTCGCTGGGCTCGCTGGGCTCGCTCTCCCCGGCCACGTTGACGGCTCGCACCCTGAAGGAGTACTCCTGCTTCTCCATCAGGCCCTTCAGGAAGTACTCGGTCATGCCGACGTCCTCCGCCACACGGATCCAATCGGTGGTTCCGCTCTTGAGCATCTCGATGACGTAGCCGTCAATCTTGGCTCCTCCATCGTGCTCCGGTTTGGTCCACATCAGGAAGCAGGAGGTCTTGGCCACGTCCTTCACCGTCGGTTTACCAGGAGGCCACGGAGGATCTGGAAAAGCCGTCAGGAGTTTAGGTATTTGAACAAATCCCTTCGAGTAACAAGAAAGCGACGACTCCAAAGCGTCGTACCAATCGGATCTTTCACAAAGATTGGCTCGGTTTCCTTGCTCGGTTTTCCGGTTCCGGCCAGGTTTTCAGCCAGGACTCTGAACTTGTACTTCTTCCTTGTGGGAAGACCTTTGACCCTGCAGACAACCAAGCTCATGCTTTAGACCAGCACTTCCTAAACCTTCTACACAAAGTAACACCTGAAAAGGCTCTCCAAGTCCCAAACAGGAGTAGATTGAGTCTCGCAGGCAGAAAAAAAAAGTGAGACGCTTGAACCTGATGTCAAGCCCCTCTCCCACTGAGCGGTCACCAGTCCAAACCAACCTGTAGTTTGTGTCCTTGATGGGCAGCTTGTTGCATCGGATCCACCTGTCGTGGTCGGGCTCGTATCGCTCCACCCAGTAGCCGGTGATCGGGCTTCCTCCGTCCTCGTCGGGCTCGTACCAGCTGAGAGTCAGCGAGTCCTTGGCGATGTCCGAAGGCTCCAACTTGTAAGGGGGGCCCGGGGTGTCTGGGGAGAAAAAAAAATGCTTGGTCAACAAGGGCTCTGCACATGATCACTCTCCTTGGCTCAATCAACATTTCTAGAGACAAATGATGCAAGTCAAATGTCAAACAAAAAGACAAATGCACCAATATTAATGTTTCAAAACAGTTTTCCCCCAAAGGTTTACAATACTTGACGTTATCTACATAAATGCTTCAAAACAATGCGCAAATGTACGCAAATATATCCATTTTTTAAGAGTACAATGCAACTGAAGTTCTGTAACTCATCCCCAAAATTGAACCTACCAAAGGGGTATCTGGCGATAATGGACGGGTGTTCGGCCGGTGGGCCCACACCAAACTGGTTCTCGGCAAAAACCCTGAAGATGTACTCTTTGAACTTGACCAGGTCCACCGCCCTGTAGGTGGTTTGTTTGACGGTGGACGAGAGCCGGTGCCAAATCTCGCTGTCGGCGGCGCGGCGCTCAATGATGTAGTTGGTGACTCTGGAGCCGCCGTCGTCACGCGGTGGGTTCCAGGCCAGGAAGCAGGAATCGTTGGTAATTTCCGAAATGTCGAAGGCTGCAGGGGGTCCCGGTTTGTCTGAGGTGGGAGAAACACGACTGACTGAATTTGGGTCCAAAGCACATCTTACGGCTGCATCCAGACTTCCACGCTACCGAGAATATTGACGTCGACGGTGGCGGTGGCTCGGCCGCAGCTGTTGGTGGCCTCAATGATGTAGGTTGAGCTGTCATCCCGCTTGGTCTTGGACACGGTGACTGTGGAGTGTCCCGGCTTGGTGTCGATATGGACTCTGTCATCTGCTTTGAGGACCAGGTCGGCCTTGGTCCACTTGACTCGGGGCTCGGGTTTGCCCGTCACCAGGGCGGGGAGTTCAATTTTGCTGCCGGCCTTGGCGGTCAGACCGGCAAGCAGCTTGGCGTCCAGCTGGATCTCTGGTGGCTCTGGAAAAGGTTTCATTATGGACGACAACTAGTTAGGACAATGGTTACCAGTTAAAACACTTACTCCAAGACCCCTGCGGGATACCACGGGTCAATTTTAGCAATGCTTTATGGTTACCTATTTGATATCATTTTGTAACTAGTAATGCAACCTTGAATGTTTATCAGTGTTTTCTGAAAATGATAGGGATTAAAATCAACGCCTCTTTGGTCTTTACCTTTGGGGTCTACTGCCTGGATCTCATCCGTGGCCTTGCAGGGCCGACCGGCTCCGAGTCGGTTCAGCGCTCGGACTCGGTACGAGTACCACTCGCCCTCGGTCAGACCCGTGACTTGGCACTTAAGTTCGGGGACCAGGTCTCCGCAAGGCTCCCACCGATCGCTTCCTCTCTGGCAGCGTTCGACGTTGTAGCCGCGGATGCTACTGCCGCCGTCATACTTGGGAGGCTCCCAGGTCAGGAAGATGCCACTGGCCGACTTGTCCCTCCACCGCAGATTTTCTGGTGGGTCAGGGATGGCTGGGAGACAAAGTGATTGGCGGTTAGCTATACATTGTTTGGGTTCAGTTTTTGCTTTTTCAGTTCACAAATCAATTGTTCTGCGGCTCACTGGCAGGAGAGGACACATTGACAGGCTCGTCAATGTAGGCCGGCTCTCCTGGTCCACACTTGTTGCAGGCCGTGACCTTGAACAGGTACTCTTTGCCTTCAATCACATCGGTGACTGTCATCTCCAGATCCTGGATGCCTGAGGCCGCCTGACAAAGGATGAGAGAGGGCGGCTCGGTACGGTGCGGTCGACTGAGATATCATTCGAAGCGTCGTACCTTGACCCAGGTCTTGCGGGAGACCTCTCGTTTCTCCACCTGGTAGCCCGTCAGAGGACTTCCTCCGTCGTGCTCTGGAGGATCCCAGCTCAGGTGAACGTGCTGGCGGGTCACTTCCAGAACCTTAAAGTCCTTTGGTGCACTTGGCGCGGCTGCAATGCGCAAGTGGAAAAAACAAGACCTCAGTACAGATGCATTTTGTCCGGCTGTGACACACAAAGCCTCTGCTGTTCCCTACCAATGACATTGACTTCGATTTCTCCGGAGACAGACGAAACGTCGTTCTCTAGCTGCAGGGTGTAGGTGCCTTTGTCCGGACGGACGCTGGGAGTCACCACGAGCTCCGCAAACGTGGACCTGGTGGTCACCGTGACGCGGTCATCGGCATCGCTCAGCTCCTTCTCCCCGAATGTCCACTTGGCGATGGGGACGGGATATCCGGTGATGGGGACTCGGATGATGAGAGGATTTGGAACGATCACCTCCAGCCCGTCTTTGAAGCCACTCAGGTCCATGGTAGGTGGGGCTGGAGAGGAGAGGCAACCGAGTGATGTCAGCCGAGGTGGCGATCAACTCCGAGAACTACAACCGCAGCGCATCCCACTCACTGTGCGGGTCGTCGGCCAGCAGAGGTCCGATGACGTTGGATGGATCCGAGATGCCGGCAGCGTTTTCAGCGAACGCTCGATAGTTGTAGTATGTTCCATATTTGAGTCCAGACACCTGAAATCAAACATAGCACATGAAACTGATATCGCAATAAGGGAATCACAGAATTTTGACACGGCACCTTGTAGAAGAGGTCGGGGCAGAGGCGGGTGTTGCAGCGGAGCCACTTGTCAGTTCCGTCCTCACAGCGCTCCAGAATGTATCCGGTAATCATGCTCCCGCCGTTACTGAGCGGTGTCTCCCAGCTCAGCTGCACCGAGTTTTTGTTCTGGTTCTGCCAGACCAGGTTTTGAGGCGGACTGGGAGGCTCTGTTGGTGGCACGGCGGGTCCAATGTAAATGTAATGCCGCATTCACACTTGACAACTTGTAGTTCCAGCCAGCTGGGTTCACCCGAGGGTGTTACAGTTAACAAAAAAAGTGTTCAAAAATAAAGCTAACAAAAAAGCAAGAAATTCGATACGTACAAACTGGAAGTGAGGCAAAAAAAATCAAATAAAACTGTAGAACTACTAAGAAAGTTGACTAAACTCGGACTCACCGATAGCGTCCATAATCTTGACGGGATAGGTGGCGGCACTGGGCTTTCCGACGCCGGCTTTGTTCTCCGCCTTGACTCTGAAGATGTACTCTTTGTTCTCAATGACGTCATTGATGATGGCGCTCAGCTCATCGGCCTTGGTCAACTGGACCGGCGACCATTTGACGGACGTCCTGTCACGAAGCTCCACAATGTAGCAGGTGATCGGCGAACCGCCGTCATACTGGGGCGGTTCCCAGGTCAAGGTGCAACCAAATTTGGAGACGTTCCCCACCGTCACATTCCGAGGGGGATCAGGAACGTCTGATCGTTGCGAGAGAAACAAGACTCAAAAACTCGACAAGGAAGGAGGGAAGGCAATTTGTGTCGACTTTGCCCGGGAATGACCCTGACACCCGAAAGCAACTGAAAGGCATGATTGAGATGTCGACGGTGGGAATGGAAGGTGGAACACTCCAGAAATGGGCAGCATGGACGTGCTCACGTTAAAGTTAAAAGTTAAAGTCCCAATGATCGTCACACACACATCTGGGTGTGGTGAAATTTGTCCTCTGCATTTAACCCATCCCCGTGTGATTTTAATCCATCCCCTGGGGGAGAGGGGAGCAGTGAGCAGCAGCGGTGCCGCGCTCGGGAATCAGTTGGTGATCTAACCCCCCAATTCCAACGCTTAATGCTGAGTGACAAGCAGGGAGGCAATGGGTCCCATTTTTATAGTCTTTGGTATGACCCGGCCGGGGTTTCAACCCACAACCTTCCAGTCTCAGGGCGGACACTCTACCACTAGGCCACTGAGCTGGTGCAAGCTTTCTCCATTTCAGAACTTTGGACAGATAACAGGCCCCATATTGTCCTGACTGAAAGTGAACCACGAAATTGCAATATTATGCATCAAATCGTGATGAGTGGAATTTGGGGAACGTTGCCATTATTGGACGAAGGAAAAATAAAATATTCTGCAGATGTCAAATGATTGCCTTACCAAACTTGTTCTTGGCCTGGACTGGTTCGTCCGTCTCTACAAGGGGTCCACTGCCAACTCTGTTTCGGGCACAGACCCTGAAGAGGTACATGGAGTCCTTCTGGAGTCCGGTCACGGTGTACTCCGGACTCTGCGCGTGCTCCGTAGCCAGCGTCCAGGTCTTGCGTTTGACGTCTCGCCTCTCCACCACATACTCGATGACTTTGCTTCCGCCGTCGTTCTCCGGTTCGTCCCACGCCAAACTGACTTCTCCGTCAGCGGTGTCCACAACCTGCAGGTTCCGCACGGGCCCCGGGACATCTGGGTAACGGACAGACAGAGATTTCAGTTGCGATGTGATCGGCGGATCGCGAGTCTAACTCGGGACATTTGCTTGGTGTGAAATAACTGAACGAGAAGGCGTCCTCTGTTAGGTAAGATGGCTTCGTGGCCATCATGTCTGTTACAAACGCACAGTGTAAAAAAAAAAATCGTACCAATGACGTCCAGGTTGATGAAAGCTTCACCCTCTCCATGTTTGTTCTTGATGATGACCTTGTAGCGACCCTCGTCAGACTTTCTGGGGTCCTTCATCCGGTACTCTGTGCAGTCAGAAGAAGTGTAGATGCTATCCTGGGACAAACTTGAACTGCCGTACAGCCAGTCAGCCTTGGCTTGAGGGAAGGCGCTGTAGGGAACCGTCATGACCAGGGGCTTCCCCGCGTCAGTGACGTAGTTTTGGTCTGTGGTCTTGATCTGGGGCGCCGCTGCAGGGGCAAGACCGGGAGAAGCCGTGAGAACAAATAGTCAGAAAGAAGGTCTCATCCAAGCAACGCAACTGGGGGAGGGGAGGTTCCGATCCGCTCGGCTGTCCTGAACCACGGGTGCCGTCACATTAATACTTGGTGGCTTTGTTTTGTCAGATTGCCATTCACGCCTGTGCTAATTGTTTAGCAGCTTACCCGCCAGCTCCAGCTTGGCTTTGGCATCTTTGTCCTTGGCCACCACTCTGTACTCGCCCTGGTCTCGAGGGCGGATCTCGCAGACCTGCAGCCTGTGTACTTTGCCTTCGCTCATCATCTGGTATTTGTCTCCCTGCACAATGGTCATGTTGTTCCTCAACCAACTGACTTCAACTCTGTCTTTGTTGAGCTCCACCTCGAACATTACGTCCGAGCCGGGCGGCTCCGATACGTCCTGCGGGGGCCTGACGATCTCCACCGGGATCTCTGCGAGCCACAAAGTCAGACGTGAGATAATTGAGCAGGTTGGAAGGAATTGTGGCCAAGCGTGGCCCAGCTGTCTCACCTTCCACAAAGAGCCTGGCTCTGGATCGCTTGTCGTCGACACCGCACGCGTACTCGCGCTCGTCGTCTAGTCGGCACTCTTTGATGCGCAAGTAGCACATATTCCCGTCTTTTTCAAACGTGTATCTGGGAGAAGACGGCAGTTGCTTTAGTGAGGGCACTTTGTGTTGGAAATGTACGCCAATGCTAAAGAGCTGAAGCTGAACTGTAGAACGTGAGACTTGCTATATACCGGATGGAAAACGTCGTTTCAATTTCATGATTTTTGAGGCAACATTTGGGAATGGAACAGCCGCGAGTCGGCAAGACGCAATTTGCGATGCGGACAGTTTGGTTTGCCCTGTACAACCCGTGTTATCAATGAAAAGTCTTTCAAGGGTCTCATTACAAATGAGTGCAAAAAAAAGCTTTGTAAAATGTGATGTTGGAATGGACACTTGATGAGCAATATGGAGTTAAAAAATGGAAATTAAGATCAATCATGTTTTGCTTTCAAAAAAAAAAAAAAAAGGAATAAGCTGAAAGGTTTGTTGTTGGAATGGTTTGAGTCAGTCACAAATATGTGGAAATTAGAGGATGTTGATTTTGGACAATCATTTTTGAAAAATGAGCACCTGGGTCCTTCTCTGATCTCGCGTCCGTCCCTGTACCACTTGACCTCGGCCTTCTCTTTGGTCAGCTTGCAGGAGAACTCGGCGTCCTCGAACTCGGTAATGGTCTGGTCCTTCAAATGCATGGCAAAGTCGGCGGGCGACTCGCTGATGATCAGCTCCGCCGTGGACTTGTCGTCGCCGGCCACCACCGTGTACTCGCCCTCGTCGGCCAGTGTGCAGTCCTTGATGGTCAGCGTGTGCTTGTCTTTGTCCACCCGGTATACCAGGCGCTTGCTGAAGACCACCTCCTCGCCGGCCTTGAGCCACTTCAGAGTGACGTTGTGGCGGTTGACCTTGCAAGAGAAGCTGACCGTCTTTTTCTCCTGTGTGTCCACATCCTCCAGAGGAACCACGATCCTCAAACGTTCCTCTGAGGACACAAACATCAGACGCTGCGCTAAGATCCAGGTAACATTGTTCAGTATCATTTTCAGGAATGCTAACGTGCTAACAGCTGCTACGCTAACCGAGAGCAAGAATGGCCAACTGTTGCTAAGCTAGCATAGATAGCAAACTGAGTGCCCTGTACAGCTTTCTCTAAAAACGCTAGCACCATTGCAGCTGCTATGCTAAGATCTGACAAAAAATAGACTTGAAAAAATTTACCCACCCAGACCCAGTTGGTATGGTAACTCACGGCGGGATTGTTAAACCGAGTTACAATAGTCCCACACAGAACAGCATTACAACTTTCTCTGCACCCAAGGACCGTTCCTAACAAAACATTCTAGCATGCTAATGGAAACTATGATGGAAGGCCCGCAAGGAGGACTCACCTTTGACACTAAGTCCGCAGGAGCTCTTGACATGCTCTCCTCTGTGATTGCTGAGGTGGACGCTGTAATTGGCTTGGTCATCCTGCTGCGCATCTCGGATCCTCAGCGAGAAGATGTTGTCCCGCTGGAGCATCACGTACTTGCTGCTTTCGAAAATGGTCTCGTCGTTCTTCTGCCACTTGACCTTGGCGCCCTCGTCGTTCACCTCACAAATAAGGACCACCTCCTGGCTTTCGTTGGCCTCCGTGTCTTTTAGCGGCGTGATGATCTTCAGTTTTTCTGCAGGTCAGCGGGTGACATGGAAATTAGCCTTGGGTTCAGATGCGTTCATGCAGCCAGGGTTTTTTCTGCACATCAACTTTGGTGGCGGCCGGCCGCTTCCACCAAGTTGCAGCTAAGGAAAACCGTTAACTGACCAGCATCTTTTTCAGCTGCCATTGTGGTCTGACCCCGTATCGCACCTGCCTGGATTTGGGCCCGGAGGAACCCTAGCGGGGTCACTTACCGTGTACAGTGAGCTGGGCGCTGGCTCTGGTGGCTCCGATCAAGACCACGTATTTGCACTCATCGCTGAGCTCGCAGTTCTTGATGACCAAAGTCCTTCTCTTTCCATCACTGACCATCTGGTACTTGTCTCCGCCCTCCAGCTCCTTGTCGTCCTTTTGCCATTTAACCTCATAGGTCTCCTTGGACACGGTGCAGGTGAACTCGGCCTTTTCGCCTTCTACCACCTCCACGCTGCGAGGCCTGGAGAGAAACTCGGCCGCCAGTTCTAAAACCGCAGAAGAGAAAGACCAGTTGAGAGCGGACAAGACCAGTTTGAAAACGTAAGTCAAGGAGCTTGGTTGCAGAATGAATGAAATTCCCAAGTATATATTTTTTTGGGTTTAAAAAAAGCAGCCGCTAGACAAGAAGTGGCAGTCTGTGTACCATTAATCCTGAGGTTTCCTGAGGTTCTGACCCTGGGACTGAGCCTGCAGTTGTACTCTCCGGCGTCAGGAATCTTCAGGTCCTGAATAAGGAGGATTCTCCTCCTGCCGTCCACAATATGGTCATAGCGGCCGCCATCCGGCAACTCTTCCTCGCCCTTGTACCAGGTGACGTCAGCGTCGGCTTTGGAGACTTCGCAGATGAGCTTCACGGTGTCAGTCTCGGTTCCCTCCACGTCGGACAGGTTCTTGGTGAACCTGGCCTCCTCCTCTGTGAGAGACCACCACCAGTTTGAGTCGCACGGCATCACCCGTTATGATGTTCTGCCGGTGCGGTCAACACTCGGTCCTTCTCCCGACTGTATTTTGACGCTGCTCATTGATGGTGGTACTACGTGTAGCTTTTTTGAGGCGGTATTGGTGTAAAACCTTTGACACCCACTGAACCTAGCGTCACTCTTCTTACCGATAACAGTCAGCATTCCGGAGGTCTTGGCGGTTTTAGCGTCGCACTCGTACTCGGCTTCGTCATCCATCACCGACTTGTGGACAACGAGGATGTGTTGGCGTCCCTGAGCAATAATTTCGTACTTCTTCCCTTTTCGGATTTCACTTCCGTCCTTGAACCAGCAAACCTGTGAAGAGGAAGGAGGGGGTAAGACAATGGTTAGACTACGATTAAACGTGAACGGGGATGACGATGAGGGCACAGAGGCGACCGAACTCACCTTCACATTCTCTCGGGATACTTCACACTCAAACCTGGCAGATTCCTTCTCTTGCACTTCCAAGTCATGGAGCGGCTTGGAAAACTCCACGCGGAGAGCTGTGGGTAGAGACACCGATGTCAGGCTAACCGAGGGATTCACAAAAGTCTCCAGATAGTCAGTGAGACCGCCTCAATTTTAAATTCAAGGGGTTTGTGAATATAAGCCCTGGTGAGTGAGACCCTTTTCTTTAGTGGTGGAACTGGAACAAGAATGTCAGTTTATGGGGACTACCTGACTTTGAATGTAAAAGGGAGAACAGGAAGTGAGCCCCCACTAGGTGCATTTTTTTTTTAAACTGGTTCCCATAGGTGTTTCTCATGTAGTGGGTGTTGGTACTCACGTTCTACGTTTAGGAAGCAGGAAGTCTTGAATTCTTTGGCAGCACAGGAGTAGGTCCTGGAGTCATCCAGGGCGCATCCGTGGATGAGCAGCGTCCTTTTGCGTCCGTCTACGAGCATCTCGTACTTTTTGGTCTTGCGGATCTCCTGTCCGTCTCTGAACCACTGCACCTCGCCATTGGGCCGAGAGACTTCACACTCCAGAGTGGCGGTGGCCTCCTCCTCCACCGTCTCGTCTTCCAGTGGCTTGGTGAACTCCACCGGTGGCTCTGCAAAACGACAACAAACCACTTTTGAGCATTGAGTCCCGGGACATTCCGGCTAGCGATCATCTCGGACGTCCCACCTTTGACGATGAGTCTAGCTTCGGTCTGGCAGTCTTTGGTGGTGAGCCGAACCTGTCCTGCTTCATGCAGCTGAACGTCCCTCAGGGTCATGCTGTGGACTTTACCCTCCGACTTCAGTACCACCTGCAGTTCAGTGACAAGCTCAGTTTCGATCCTTGAATGCTGCCCGTAATGATGTTCAGCACATCCCAAAACCAACCGCAACAGCATAAACAGGGAGTGGAGTCGGCAGGCGGCCAGCGGCATACTCACTCTGTCGCTGGGCTCCAGCTTGACGCCCTCCAGGAACCACTCCACGGGGACGTCCTCGTAAGACACTTCGCACTCGAAGGTGGCCGTCTCGCTGGCCGTCACAGTCACGTCGCTCAGCGGCCGCGTCAGGGTCACCACTCGGGCTTTGGAGCAAGGAGAAGACATTTTGCGTGAGAGGCAGTACGCCACCCCCCCCCCTCAAAAACGAGTGTCTGCGAAAAGTCGTCGGGGCGGCTGCTAGACTCCCACAGTACAGCTGCCAGTGACGCCCAGAACCAGGGGGGCCCTGCTCATTAGCGTATGAGCCGGGTCACATCCCGGCCCGGCCAATCGGCGGCGGCAAAGTGGGCCCCTTAAGGCTTGCAAAACACACACAGTTTCACCTTTGACGCGGAGCTGAGCGGATGATTTTGCATTGGCGGCGGCAAAGTCTACTCCTCCCGCCATGTCCATGCGGCAGTTGAAGAGGATCAAGGTGTGCCTGACGCCTTCCTCCTTGATCTCCACATCCTGAAGGACAAGAAGAGGCGGGCGGCGTCGCATGACGGCGCTCGCAAGAAAAGACGCTGGCGAAGGGGAAGGAAAAGCTCACAGTGGACGGGTGAAGTGTCTCGCCCTTCAACTTCCAGGTGGCGTGAAGGTCCTCCTCGGAGATCTCGGTTTCAAACTTAGCCGTCTCGGTCTCAGTGACTTCCACGCTGTAGAGCGGACGCATCACCTTGATGTCGCGCTCTGTGTCGCGTGGACAGATGCTAGCGTTAGTTCAAAGGCCGTGGCAAGATTAACTGGAGAGAGCAGAACTGGGCGGGACCACCCAACCTCTAATCTCCCATTGAGGAACTTTGCCCTCTACAGTTGTGCGAAAGAAACTTGAGAGGGCAATGTTCAAGCAGGAGTGGTGTTACAGAGGCGCAGAAGAACCTCTAAAGAGAGTTTGAGGCTCCGCAAAACACACCTAAGAAGCACTGTCGGCTGCCTTTAGAAAGCAAATCCTATCTGACGGAATAAAGCGGACTATGTGGACACTGAGATTTCAGACGACCACTCCAGAGATTCAGGTCCCAAATTGCGGGACTCCACATGGGACGGCACAAGGATTACCTTCGATGTTGAGCTGGGCTGTGGTTCTGTCAGTGACACAGTCGCACGTGAAGGCTCCCTTGTCGCTCTTGGACACCTTGCGGATGACCAGCATGCGCTTCCTGCCATCGGACTGCATCACAATGTTCTTGGAAGCAAAGATTTCCTTCCCGTCTTTGAACCAGCGGACCTCGCCGGAAGCTTTGCTCAACTCACAGGACAGCACCACTTGGTCCTTTTCGATAGCGCTGTAGTTTTGGAGCTTGAGCGTGAAGTAGAGGTCGCCCTCTGCAAGAGGTCAGGGTCACGGTGTCAATGCGCAAACATGATTTGCTGGCTGACGAGCACAGGAGTCAGCAGGCGGATACAAAGACTCCGGGCTCGCATACTAACCCAGCACGGTGAGCATGGCCTCAGAAGTCTTGTCCATGGCTTCCACTTTGATCAGGGACGTGTCATCAATAGAGACCTCCTTGAAGGCCAGTGTGTGGACTCGACCGTCCTCTGACATGTGCACCACCTTGCTGGGGTGCAGGCGTGCGCCGCTTTTGTACCAAACCACCGGGATGTTTTCGTGGGAGAGTTCCACACTGAACTCGGCCGTTTCGCGCTCTTTCACCGTCACGTCCTTGATGGGTTTGAGAAACTCCAGGCGGATACCTGACGGACAGAGACCGTGTTCACACTGCGGCTGAGGAATACCTGCCTAAATCCCGAGTAGCCCGGAGACATCGACATGGAATCTGCACGTTTCGAGAGCACAAATCCTGCTTAGCAGGACTAAAGAGGGTGAGACCACATGGACAAAAGTATTCGAGCTTGACATCATACCAAGACATTTTGCACAACTGCAACACTTTGGGCAAATCCCTGTTCTGCAAAGCTCGGCAGGCTTTGTGCTCGGAAGAGTGTGGTGTAGAAGAACACGCTACGGACGAACAAGCCTTTGAAAGTCTTTCAACTTCGGGCCAAGTGGCCTGCGTTCATGCACCTGCGGAACCTTCTGCGCCGCTCTAAACCTATACATCTGGTGAGCCGCCATAGCACGTCCACCCGGTTTGACGTGGGCTACCTTCAATGATCAGCTTCCCTGACGTTCTCTTGTCTTCGGCCTCAAACAGGTACTTGGCTTCATCTTCATATCTGGCGGATTTGACGACAAGAGCGTGTTTGTTTCCGTCTCGCAGCAGCTGATATTTGTCGTCGCTCATCAGTTCCTGAGAGCCTTTGAACCAACGGAAGCTTTTGGGTTCTCTGGACACCTCCAGCTCAAACTTGGCATCATCCTTTTCAAAGACGCGCACGTCAGCCAGCGGCGTGATGAAAGAAACGGGAATCTCTGTTGATTGATAGCGAGACGATTAATGCCAGCGCGAGGGCCCCGTTGGCGAGGGGGAAGCCAACGCTCACCCTTGACTTTCAGATTGGCCGAGCACTTGGCGTCAGCGGCGCTAAACGAAACCTCGCCGGTCTGAGGCACCTTGCAGTTGTAGAGCACCAGAGTGTGCTTGGCTCCATCCTCCACCATCTCCACATCCTGTAGATGCCGATGCACTTTTCAATGCTAAGATCAGGGTCACGAGACCACCGTTTCACACACAGACACACACACACAGCGGAAGATCTAGGGGTGCACATACGGGAGATGGACTTAAGACTTGGCCGTTGAGTTTCCACTGGCTGTGCACGTCGTCCTCGCTCAGCTCCACCTCGAAGCGAGCCGTCTCCCCCTCAAACACCTCCACGCCGTACACCGGCCGCAGCACTCGGATATGGCGGGCTATCGTTGAAGAGAGGCCACAACTTAGCGACTAACTTGCGAGAAGGTGAAAGCATGATGAAGACGGCGATGAAGCAGAAGATGGCATAGCGCACGAGCCGTGGGATTTGCCAGGAGGGAAGTGACAGCAAATTGCCGCCTTTACCTTCAATGTGAAGGCTTGCTGTCGTCTTGTCCGTCCCGCAGTCACACACGTACTGTCCCTTGTCTATGTCGGCCACTTTCCTGATGAGCAGCGTTCTGCGCTTGCCCTCGGCCTTGATGGCGACCACCTTGGAAGCCTTCACCTCTTCTTCATTGTGGTACCAAAGCACCTTAACATCTTTGTTGAGCTCACATTCTAGGGCCACCTTGTCCTTCTCCACTGCTGTGTAGTCCTGCAGCTTGACGATGAAGTACGCGTCTCCCTCTGAAAGGGTGCAATCGGACAAGGGTGACACAAAAGCGACAAGACAGAGACACAGAGACACAAAGACGGCAGACGAGGACGCCCGCCTGGGCCCCGGATGGACGGCCAAAGAGAGCAAGAGTTACCTATGACGGTCAAGTTCGCCATGGAGGAGACTCCTTTGGCCTCAGCCTTGATCTGGCAAGTGTCATCCAGAGTCACGTCCTTGATCTCCAGCACGTGCCGCTTTCCATCCACGTGCTTTAGCACCGTTCGGCTGGGATGGACTTTGACGTCGTTCCTGTACCAGGTCACCGGAATATCTTCGTGAGAGAGCTCCAGCTCAAAGCGAACTGTGCTGCCCTCCTTCACCGTTTGGTCTTTGAGCGGCGAAGTCAGTTTGAGCCTGATGCCTACAACCGCAGCGTCAAAGTCATTAGGACACTGAGCGCTGGCTGCATGGAGTGTCGGCGGCGCAAAGCCACGCGTCCCCCGCTTACCCTCCACAATGAGTCTCGCCTTGGACTCTTTGCCCAAAACCTCAATCCTGTATTCGTCCTCGTCGTCAAACTGGCAGCAGTTGATGATGAGCAAGTGCTTTTTGCCATCGGCGATGATGTCATACTTGGTGTCTGGTGTGATTATTTCGCTTCCCCTGTACCACATGGCCTTGGGGACATCTCTGGTGATGGCACATTCAAACTTGGCCTGTTTCTTTTCAGGCACACTTACGTCCTTGAGTGGTACGACAAAGTCCATTGGGATTTCTGAAGAATGTCAGAATGTGACAGGCACGCACATCAAACACCAAACGACAGTGACAACGGTGAGCGGCAGACACAAAGGTGCCCTTTTATCGCCACATACACTGCAGGCATCGCTCAATGCGTTTCCAGACCACGAAGAACGACAAGCACGAGTCCAAAGACAAATAACGAGAAGAGGGATGTTTGGAGGTGGCGGGCGGGCAGGCGGGCGGGCGGTTGGGGTCCCGAGTCTTCCATTGTTAGAGCTAGCGTACGCACGCCAAACCTAGCATTGACGTCCTACATGGACCTGAATTGATTTGATTCATGCCTTAAGGTCTGTACCGAGACTGAATAAAAAAAGTCTGTGTTTGAGAAAGACGATTGCTGTCCAAGACATCGTAAGCACGTGCTTACCTTTCACGGTGAGCATTGCGCTCGTGACAGCGTTCAATGCTTGGTAGGACACCTCGCCCGACTGATCCACTTGACACTTCTTAAGCTTCAGTTGGCGCACGCCACGCTCCATTTGGATGTCGCAGGTCTACGGGAGGAGGAGAGTCACTTGAGCCAAAACTCCATACAGGGCAAAAGGTAGAACAAGTCATACCGGGGATCTGGTCAGAGGCTCCCCTTTGAGCTTCCATTGTCCTGGAATGTCATCCTCAGATATTTCCGTCTCAAAGGCAGCATCTTCCTTCTCGAACACCTCCACACTGGTCAGGGGCTTCAAGATTTCAGCTTCGCGCTCTGAGATCAGACACGTTATCATCGCATGAAGCAAAGAACAAAATATGGCAGATGAGACCCGAACGAAGACCCCAACCTCCGAGAGTCAATTTGGCGCTGTAGACACGTCCCTCCACCTCCACCGAGTAGTCGGAAACATCGTCGGGCTGGCAGTTCTTAATGGTCAGCGTCAGGTCCTTCCCGTCCTTGTTGATCTCCACTTTGTCGGAGGGGATCAACTCCTTGTCTCCTTTGAGCCATTTCCAGTTGGGAGTGTCCTTGAACAGCAGGCCTTTAAACGTGGCGCTTGCCTTGGGTTTCACATGCTGGTCCCTCAGAGGCTTTACGAGCCAATCCTTGATGACCTCTGTTTTACCCAGAGCAGACCGTCAGTGTATGGAGATGGCCACGCTCGGGGACCCAGCGGAAAACACTCACCCGTCACTTTCACGTTTGTTGACGTCTTCAACTCAGCCTGGTTGGCCACTTCGCAGGAGTAGCAACCAGCGTCCTCCTCAACGGTGTTTTGAATGGTCACAGCGTGCGCCAGCCCAATGATGTTGATCTGGAACTTGTTTTCCTGCTTCTTCAGGACCTTGTCGTTCTTCCTCCAGATGACATCTCTCTCCTTGTTCAGCTCGCAGGACAGGTAGAGCGGCTGACCCTTCACAGCCGACATCTCCGGCTCCAACTCCTTGATCCATTTTACAGGGAGCTCTGAAAATGAGAATGACCAATTCAGGCGAGATCCTGACAGTACAGCATCTAGCCTACGCCCAAAGACCTACTCAGAACAGGATGACCACGAAGGAGCAACTACACACCTTCGACAATGAGCTTGGCGGTACAGCTGATCTCCTTGCCGGCGTTCTTGGCGACGCAAGTGTACTCTCCGGTGTCCGACAGCTGCACGTCTTTAACCATCATCTTACGGTCTTTGCCGTCTGAGGTGAACTTGTGTTTGGGGCTCTCGCGCAGGTTGCCGCCATCCTTCATCCACGAGGTGACGGCGGTGGACGGCGACACCTGGCACTCAAAGACGGCCGCAGAGCCGATGGACTCGGCCTCCTGCAGCACAATGTCCTCCAGCTTCTTGATGAACTTGAGCGGCACCGCTTTGAGTTTGAATCCTCCAAAAGGCTCCTCCGGAGGTGTAGGAGCGCCTCGTCCGGCAGGTCTGAGACCACGTCCCCTGCCTTCACCGGGCGATGGCGTCAGCTTGGCTGAGAGACCAATGAAAGGGACGGCGGGACTTTCAGGAAAGGCAGATGTTTCCGGCCGAATTTCGTCAACGACGACTTACGTTTGAGGCCTCTTCCTCTTGCCCTTCCTGCTTCCTCTGCCGGCTGTCCCTCTGCTCAGAAAGACAAAGCTATGAGCTGCTTGCAAACAGCATCTGCTCTTAAACAGTGTCATTGGAATGAAGGTGGAGAAATGAGGGTGAATGAGTGTCGTGCTACGTTAATCAGAGAAAGTACAGGAATGACATGAAGATGACGACGACAATGCCCAAGTGGACGGGAATGACATCACAACGTAACCAGTGAGGTTGAGGACCACCAAACACAGGTGAGCGGTGTGAAGATGGAGACATGACCATGGCAATGAGTTGAGATTATTCGGTGCATGAAGGATGGCTCTGTCACAGGTGGTCCCGGGGCTCAGACGTCTCACCTCTCCTGGTCGCCCCCGGCACCTCCAGAGCACCCAGCTCCTCCTCCTCCCCTTCACCTTCCCAGTCTTCATCAGGAACCAGTTCCCAGCCCCAGGCCTCTTCCTCTTCTGGCTCCGCCTCCTCGTCCAGCCTGAGGTCCTCCTCAAACACCTCCTCTTCTGGCTGAGTCGCTACTTTTCTCATCTCGACCGCTCCGGGAGAAATTTCCTTGACCAGGGGAATCGTTTCCTTGGGCGAGGGCGTTTTGGCTCCTTTCTTAAGAGTGGCTGCATCTGGGGAGTCCTTGGGTGAAACTGTTTTGGGAGTTTTTCGGAGTTTATAGGCAGCAGGAATCCCTTCGGTTTCTTTGCTCTTCTCCACTTTGGGCGATGGTGTCTTTTTCAGCTGAATTTTCTTGATTTGCTCCACAGGTGTCAAAGCAACTTCTTTCTGATCCTTGGCCTTGGCTGTGACTCCCTTCCTGAGCTTCAGTGGTTTAGGCTCCTCTGAAACTTGATCGGGTTTCTTCAAAGGAGATGGCACTTGAGAGGGAGTCTTCTTTGCTGGAAGTGGCTCAGGGTCTCTCTTCTTCTCCAGGTTTCCCTCCTCCGCTTGAGGGGTCTCAGGTTTCTTTGGTGTAGCAAGTGGTACTTTCACTTCTGGTTCACCCACAGGAACTACACGGTCCTCTGTCGGCCCCTTCTCTTCAACGGCTGACGGTTTCTTCTCTGGTTCAATAGCTTGGTTTGAAGGCCGAGAGAACGGCTTCTGAGCCATCTTCTCTGGCGCTGGCTCGGGCTGCCTTGTTGGGGTTTTCTTTACCTTTACTGGCGCTTTAGCTTCTTCCTCCTCCTCCTCCAATTTTTCCTCGGGTACTCGCGTTGGCACCTTTGCCGAGGGCTCCTTTACCTCTGTTGGTACTTTCTGAGGGATCTTCTGTGGTTCCTCTGCCTCAGTCTCCCTGGGAAGCCTGGCTCCCTTTTGGAAAGCCACAGTGTCTCTGTCTGGTGTGTCTTTGGCTTTCTCCGGCTCATTGGCAGCTTGAACCGGCTTCTCAAAGGGTTTTAGTTTGACAACTTCTTGTTCCACTTTATCGGAAGGCAGTTTTTTCACTTTTTTCAAGGCAGCAGCAGCAGGAGGGCCTGCTTCCTCCTTCGTAGTTTTGGCAGATTTCTTCCGCAAAACCACTTCCTCTGGTCTGTCATCTTTTGGAGTTTCTTTTTGACGGCTCCATTTAGGCTCAAGGTCTTCTTTTTCTAATTCTTGTTTTGGCTTTGGAATTTCCTGCTTTTTCTCCACCTCTGCTTTGTCTCTCGGTGTCCACTCCTCTCCAGAACTCCTGCTTGTAACCGTCATCTCGACTGCACGCTCTTCATGCACCAGCTGGATTATGTCAACTTGCGTGGTCCTGGTGGCCTCTCCGAGTTTCTGATCCTTCTCAGCCTCTTTAGGTGACACCGACGGAATCTTCTTGAGCTGGACCTTTTCCAGCCCCTGCTCCACCTCTTCCCTCGAGACCGGAGTGGCTTTCCTGAGAGTCGGGAGCTCAAATGTCCCTGTCTCTTCCGTGGGAACTTTACCTTTTTTTAGCCGAGCTGGTTCTGAGGCAGCACAGGTTCAAGTTACCAGAAACCGATACAGACAAACAACACATCAGACAATAGACTCGAGACACAAAGACCGAGTAGAAACAAGTGAATGTGTCATGATGTAAAGCCGTCGGGAGCGTCGTTCCTACCTTTCTTGACTCCTGCCGGTGCTTGAACTGGTCCCTTGGTTTCATCTAAAGGTTGAAAAGGTTGTTATCAGTTATATTTTTTGTGGACATTGTTGGACCTTACAGGCCTGGATAAAAGCATTCGAGACCTCAACGATGCATCGAGTCGTAAACAAGAAAACAAAGACCCTGCCTGACAAACTACCTGTCACGGGGGCCACTTTCACAGATTTTTCTTCTGCCACAACCTTCACGGTGGGATCTTCAGCCTTCACAAGCGGCTTGACCGCTTCAAAATTGACAAACAAATCAAAAGGGGGAAAAAAAGGAGATGTTGCAGTGAAAAGAGTCGAGAAGGTGTTTGGACTGAAGAGCCGTCACAGGAGCATTGCGTCTTGGCTACCTGGCTTGGTCCGTGCTTCTTGCAGCTGCTCAACCTCATCTGGCGTTTTGACTTCAACTGGTGTCGGTGCTTGGCGATCTTTGAGTACACGGTCGACAGAAAGATTTGCATCTTGACCAGAGTCGACCTCAGAATGCTGTCAACATTGTGCGCAAGAGTGACATTCAAAGAAGTTGCTACCTTTTGGTGGAACCGCAGGCTTGGCTGCCAGTTCCTTGACCGGCGGTTGCAACTCCTCCACCGAAGCTTGGAAAGGAAATCAAAAGACAGTCAGAGCGTCCGTGCAGGCAACGCCAAGGACAACAAGCACATGTACAAACAGACAGACAGACAGACAGACAAACAGACAGAGACCGAAGAGGTTAATGTGCACGGTTCAGAACAGGGTGGGATGCAAGACGTGGTGGATTTAGAAGAGGCGGCATTGAAATGCCTGTTGGTGCCTGAAGAAAATGTGACTGCCGACGTGAGGCCGACGTGCTGGACTCATGTTCAAAGTCACACAAACACGTGCTCGTGACACGCCACACGCTTCTCTTGATACCTCTGTGGACATTTTGAGACCAAAGCCCGTTTTGGTCGCTGTCCTCGGCCTGCGGGGACTCTGGTTCATCTGTTACTGAAGGTTCTTGGGCCGAGGCCATCAAACTAATCTCACCTTTTGCTGAATCAACTTTTCCTTGCTTTTCCTTGCACTCTGGTTTTGCTAAATTAGGACACTCTCTGCTGGGTGTCCCTCCCTCTCTAATCATCTCTCGCTGACATTCATCCATCAGTTCTGCTTGTGTCAAACTCTGAGGACCGTCCGTTGTGAGTGTGTCTGGAACTCTTTGTTCCACCTGTTGATGTCTGGGTAAATCCTTTGTGTCAGCCTCCTGTGACATTTGAGCTATCAACTTAGCAACATCCGCTACTTCAGTGAAAGTCGTGGCACAATCAAAAGGATCCTCGGCCATGTCTGAAATTTGCTCATATCCTCGTGCTCTTTGGGGGACCTGGGACTTGAGAACTTCTGCTTGATTGTCTGCAGCTTCCACATCTGTTGAAGGTTTTCTGTCCATTTTTTCGGGTTGTCTTTCTGAAACATGACCATGTTGATCCTGAACCATGGAGGCATCGGCACACACATCTTCTACAGAAATGTGTCTGGCTTTGCTTAAACTTTGTCTTTTCTCTTTCAGGGATTTGGATCTGAATTTGAGTGAGGGCTCAGCAGCTACCTTCCTTACCGAGTTCTTGACTGATTTGGAAGCATCTGCCTCTTCTCGTGTCTCAATTTTTATCATTTGCATTTTTGGAAACACTGTGGATTGGACTTCAGCGGTTGTCAGGAGTAAAGGACTTGTCAGCGCTTTTCTGGTTCTATCTTGAGACTTTTCCGCAAACTCAACTACCTTTCTCTCTTTTTCATGTCCTGTGTAGTCTTCAACTGTTACGATCTTAGCTGAAGCAGGCCCTCTCGCCAGATCTTGTGTCATTTCAAAAACCTCTCTCTCTTCTCGGCTGGCCTGAAGTTCCTTCCCAATGGCAGCAGGTCTTGTTAATCTCTGCAAAGCTTCTGATTTTATGCCTGCATCGTGAACAACTCCAGATGGAGGAGTCACCAGCTCCGTCACAGCCGCTCTACCTTCCAGTAGACCTTTGGTCTCTTCTTGGACTCTGTGGGACTGGGATCCCCTAAGTTGGACCACACTCAGATCAGCCTTGAATTTCTTGGAGCTTCTTGTTTCTGCAGAGGAACACCGTTGGCTGTTTTGGCCTTCTTCCACAATTCTTCTATCTGTCGGGACTTCTTGCTCTGGCGGAACTGGACAGACTTGGTTCGGTCTTATTTTAGGTGAAACAAAGCTCTTTGTTCCATGTTGTCCCTGTCTTTGTTTCCTTCCTACATGTTGAGCTGCTTGTATTCCTTCCTCAAGTATTGAGGCCACCTCTTCAGACATCTCCAGTCCAGCAGACTCCTCTGACGTTTTTGCGCCAACAACGGATTCAGGGTCTTCTCCTGCAGGTGGCTTCGCAAAAGCGCCATCGGCCTCTTGTCGTTCTGATTTCAACTCTTGTATTCGAGGCTGAAGAACTTCTTCCGTTAGCTCTTGAGACTCGTGTGACTTTTTAACATCAAGACTCCGTTCTTCACCTGGAGCCATTGCCACGGGGGCCTGGTTAGAGGTGACGACATCACTCGAAGCTGACACTCGACAGTCTTCCCGGCAGGCGGTCGGATCTGTGAGAACTGCTGACTCTGCTGACTGACACAGCTCCGGTTCAATCCCTGCTTTGCTTTGGTACTCGACCCGAGAAGCGGGTTTCCTTGCAAGCGTGCCGGCCAAGAGACCCGATGGTGCTTTTTCGGGTGTTGAATGGTCAAGCACGACGAGGGGCGATGCTTTAATCTGTTGAACGTGGAGAAATGCGGACTTTGCCTCCTGGGCAATCACATCTGTAGTATGAGGAAGACTGATGTTTAGCTGCTGTGCTTCTGAGGTGGGTTCCTCCTGGTGTTTGCTTAATATTGTCTGTCTTTCAAGAGCTTTACTTGACACGCCAGCCATTAACTTACAGGAGTCACTCGTGCTAACCTTTGGTTGAGTTAACTCATCCTGGATTTTGTCATGGTGAAACATCTCCAACGTAACTTGGTTCTGCTGCACTTCCTTTACAGCGGCTGTGAACTTCATGCTGGCATCTTCTAAGCCCCCCGCCGTGGATACTACGAGATGGTTGAACGCGACTAACGTCCTCTCAGGTCCTTCTGAGCTCTCCCTGTTCTCTTCTCCATGTTCAGCCTGTTTTGGAACTTTTTGAGACTGACGGTCTGCAACTTGAATACTTTCTTCTGATAAAACATCACGGCCAGTTCCTTGCTTTGCCTCCTTTTCAGGACTGCACCTGCTCCATTTCTGAGGTTCGTCATCTAACTGCGTGTCGCTGACTGTCTCGTTCACATCTTGCCTCACGGCTACCTCGGTCGCTTCAACTTTGGGCTTGTCTTGTCTGATTGTGCCTGTCACACTGGTTGCCTGTGAAGTTTTCATCTCAAACCTGACTCCTGAACCCTGGCTGTACGTTGTTTGAAGGCCCGAGCTCTCGGAACCGTCAGTAACAGATTTCCATGCCCTGGCTTTCGAGATCGCTTCAATCTGCTCAATGTGCTCTTCTGCCCGGATGTCCAAGGCTTCCCCGGACAGGAACCCGCTCCTTTGCTTTCCTCCCTCAGACGCTTAAGTGGCGGGAATGGTGACGCGAAAGCGCCATTAGGCGGCGCCAAGAGATTAGGAGCAGACAACAGACAGACAGATAGACAGACAGACATCTCAGTTAAAGGGTACAGAAAAGCTACGAGGGCAGACGCGCTGCTGCTCTACCTCTCTGGCTTTCTTTCTCCAACTTCTCAATGGCGGAGAACCTGTCAGCTTCTTTAACAAAACGCAAGAGGTTAAAATTCAGAGGAAAAAAAGAATGGGAGAAAAAGAGAGATGCGGGTGAGACTTCAGTTGATATCCCCCGGGTGTACCTCTGGCAGCAGCTGCGTCTTCTTGCTCTTGGCTTCTTCTTAACCTTTGAATCTGAAGCCCGGAGTCTTCCTTTGGGCTGTGGCCACGACGGAGGGCTTGCCGAGACGGGATCTCGGACCCCGAGACCTCTGCTTCTGCTTTCGTCGGCCCTTCAATCGGTCGAGGACTCTCTTCTTGCTTTTTCTCGGCTCCCCGGTGACGTCCTGCTGAACGTTCATCTTTGGCTTCAGCTTTGTCTGATCCTAGCTCTTCCGGACTGCGGCTTCTTTTGTCTCGCGCTAGAGACGCAATCTGGTCTTTGTGGGCCGCTTCCAGTTTCACCCTGGAGACCTCCTCGGATTCTCTCCAGATGATATCCTGGCTTTCTTTCTTGACTGCCACCACACGCTTCTGGTGTTTTCTTTGGTTGCTAACTTCTTGGTTGGTGGCCCGCTCATTCTCAAGCTCTTGCGGTTTCTCCGCTATGGCAGCAGTCTCCTTACCATCAGTCGCAGACATCTCGCCTCTACGCTCAGAATGTTTCAGGCGGGTCTCCGTCAAGGAAATCTTCACGTGCCCCGGCGGGCACAAGGCCTTCTGCTCCGAGACTCGGGCGCGGTCTCGTGGCTCGGCCTCGTAAGAGCAAGCTTCCTCGATGAGAAAGGCCGTCTCTGCGGCGTGAGGCATCTCCTGTGGCTGCTCAAGCCCGCTTGGCCTCGCTGAGGCACCAAGAGGCGTCATATGGCGGCGCCAAGAAGTGACGACAAAACACAAAGACAATCGAGTGTGAGACGAGGACAAAAACAAGACGTTAGATGCTTGGAGGGCTGCTTTGAAGCGGTCTCTCTGCTGGTACCGGTACCTTTTTCTAGGAGAGACACTTTCTCCTCTGGTTCAATCACCAAAGTTGGCATCTTGACAACCTTCTGAGTTTCTAAATCTTCAACTTTGTCATCCGAGACGTTTGCCGAGCAGAAGAAAAAGAAGAGATGAGACAGTCAATTAGACAAACAAGCGGGCACAAACGAGAGGTGGGACTGCAAGAGCTGTTCAAAGAGCCCAACACACGGCAGTTCTTCAAAATGTGCATGCAAGACCAAGGAGGAAGATGATGAAGAAGAAAACAAGACGGTTTTGTCTCCCCTGTACCTGTGGCAGAATCTGCTGCTACTTCAAGCCCTGAGAAGATTGGCTCCTTCTCAGGTGTCGAGAGAGGAACCCTGGCATCTTGAGATGCTCTCTGGGGAGCCTGAACAGGCTTTTGTTCAACAACTCTGTTCTCTAGCACCTTTTGTGGAAGCTTCTCGCTGTCCTTTTCAACCAGGACTTCTTCCACCTTTTTCTGGGTTGGCTTTTTCTCAGACATCTCCTCTGGTATTCCCTCGTGGTTTTGAGCAGGAAGCTTCTCTGCTACTTTCTCAGGAAGCTTCCGTGGTGCTTTCTGAGGTTTATCGGGAAGTTTCTCTGGCACTTTATCCGTATGTTTCCTTGGTACTTGCTGAGTGTTATCGGGAAGTGTTTCTGCTACTCTGCTAGCGGGTCCAACTGCTACTTGCTGGGCTTTTTCAGTAAGTTTCTGATCAGGTACTTCCTGAGGTCTATCAAGATGTTGCTCTGGTACATCCTCTGATACATTTGCGGGCTTATAAACTTGCGGAAGTTTGTCTGCTACATCTGCTGTTTTTTCATGTTTCTCTGGTTTGTCATGAAGCTCCTGTAGTATCGTCTCAGATTCATCAGGAAACTTCTCTCGTATTGTTTCAGGAAGCTTCTCTGGTATTTTATCAGGAAACCTCTCTAGTATTGTTTCAGGAAGCTTCTCTGGTATTTCCCCAGGAAGCTTCTCTGGTATTTGCTCAGGAGGCTTCTGTGGTATTCTCTCAGGAAGCTTCTCTGGTATTTTCTCAGGAGGCTTCCCCGGTATTTTCTTAGGAGGCTTCTCTGGTATTTTCTCAGGAAGCTTCTCTGGTATTTTCTCAGGAAGCTTCTCTGGTATTTTCTCAGGAAGCTTCTCTGTTATTTTCTCAGGAAGCTTCTCTGTTATTTTCTCAGGAAGCTTCTCTGGTATCTTCTTAGGGGGTTTCCCCGGTATTTTCTTAGGAGGCTTCTCTGGTATTTTCTCAGGAAGCTTCTCTAGTATTTTCTCAGGAAGCTGCTCTGGTATTTGCTCAGGAAGCTTCTCTGGTATTTGCTCAGGAGGCTTCAGTGGTATTTTCTCAGAAGGCTTCGCTGGTATTTTGTCAGGAAGCTTCTCTGTTATTTTCCCAGGAAGCTTCTCTGGTATTTTCTTAGGAGGCTTCTCTGGTATTTTCTCAGGAAGCTGCTCTGGTATTTTCTCAGGAAGCTTCTCTGGTATTTGCTCAGGAGGCTTCTGTGGTATTTTCTCAGAAGGCTTCTCTGGTATTTTCTCAGGAAGCTTCTCTGGTATTGTCTCAGGAGGCTTCTCTGGTATTTCCTCAGGAAGCTTCTCTGGTATTTGCTCAGGAGGCTTCTCTGGTATTTTCTTAGGAAGTTCCTCTGGTATTTGCTCAGGAAGCTTCTCTGGTATTTGCTCAGGAGGCTTCTTTGGTCTTTCCTCAGGAAGCGTCTCTGGTATTTGCTCAGGAGGCTTCTCTGGTATTTTCTCAGGAAGCTTCTCTGGTATTTTCTCAGGAAGCTTCTCTGATATTTTCTCTGGAAGCTTCTCTGATATTTTCTCTGGAAGCTTCTCTGGTATTTTCTCAGGAAGCTTCCCTGGTATTTTGTCAGGTTTATCGTGAAATGTTACTACTAGTTTCTGGAGTGACTTATCATCGAGCTTCACTGCCACTATTTCTCGTGTTTCCTCAGAAAGTTTCTCGGGCACGTTCTCACGGGGTTTATAATGAAGCTTCTCCGGTACTCTATCAGGAGGCTTCTCCGGTAGGCTCTTGTCTGGCGGTGTTGCGGGTTTGTCGTGTCGCCTGTCCGGGGCTTTCTGTACAGTTATTTTCTCATGTGGTTTGTCACGAAGCTTCTCTGGTATTTTCTCAAGAATTGTCGGCGGCACTTTGGCACGCGGTTTAACAGAGAGCTTCTCCGATACAGGGAACCTCTCTGGTACTTTCTCACCTGTCGTTTCAGAAAGGCGCTCTGCGACGGTGTCACGCGGTTTATCGGGAAGCTCGTCCGGTACTTTCTCGGGAGCTTCGTAAAGCTTCTCTGGTACTTCATCTGCTTTCTCAAGTGTTTTCTTGGGAGGCCTCTCAGCTTTATCTTGGAGTTTCTCTTGTACTTTCTTAGGTTGCTGATGGGGACATTTTGCGTGACGGTTCTCAGGTTTATCATGAAGCTTTTCTGGGATAGGATGGGGTTTCTGGCAAAGCCTCTCTGGTACACCAGGATGCTGCCCTGGAAATTCATCAGTTTTATCCAAGAGATTTCCTGCTACTTTGAGCGCTACTTCATGGGGCTTCCCAAGCAGCTTTGCTCCATTCTCTGGTATAGCAGGAAGCTTCCTTGGCACTTGATCAGGCGTATGGTGAAGCTTGGGCGCTGCTTCACGGGTCATACTAAGAAGCGTCCCTGCCTCGTTTTCCGCGACTTTCTCGAGTTCTTTATCAGGTTTATCGCGAAGCCTCTCAGATGCTTTGTCTGGGTCTTTATCACGAATGGCCGCAGATACTTTCTCTTCACATGTATCGAGAAGCCTCTCGGGTACTTTTTCAGCTGTACCAGAAAGTTTCCCGTGCAGTGCATCGGGTTTACCATTCAACTTCTCTGGTACTTCATCAGCCTCACCAAGAATCTTCTGGGCTATTTTCTCAGCTTGATGGTGAAGGCTCTCTGATTCTTTCTCTGGTACACCAGCAAGCTTTTTTCCTGGTACTTTGTGAAGTTTATCACCAAACGTCTCAGGTATATTGTCAGCCTTGTCAGGAAGCATCTTTGCCACCTTTTCTGGCCCATTCTCAGCTTTATCTGGGGTTTTCTCTAGTATTTTCTCCCGGGTTGTTTCCTGGAGAGAGTCTGGTGGAACGACAACCTCACAGGGCATCTTCTGAGGTTGTCCATGCGGCGCGTGCCGGTCTCGGAGCAAGAGGTCAGCTTTCCCAGCTTGGAGAGTTTTGAGACAATAACATGCAGACGACATAAAGAGCAGAACAATCCGCTCGGGCACACAAAGTTTACACGGTGTTGTTACGCGTGCAAAACAGAAGCCTTTGCGCACAGACAAGACGAGACGGGACGGGACGGGACGGCTCGACCCGGAGGGCAGTTGCAGCGCCCGCTGCTGCTCTGGTGACAGAGGTGAGTACAAACATCCAAATACCTCTTTGTAGTTCTGCCGGCTCTTCTTTGGGAGGAAGCGCAGCAGTCTCAGCTCTCTTGGCCACTTTCGGTTCATTTACTATCTTCTCTGCCACAGGAACTTGGAAGGATACCAAAGCCATTAGCGTCACAAAATGACCGGGAGCAGAACATGTGTGAAGAAGCGCACATGTAGAAGATCCATGAAGTAAACAAGCACAAAAGAAGAGCAACAATCACAAAAAGAAAAAACACAAAGCATGAGGAAACATTCATTGGGAGCCAAATGTGACATGTTGAAAAAGAAACAAAGAGTGAAGAACGGATGACGAGCCACACGTGAACGTGAAGAATCAACAAATTGTGCCAGAGGAACAACACTACCAGACCCAAGAAAGTTTCTCATGTGATGAGCCGCAGGTGAACAATCAGAACCACAGATGGGGGAGCAAGCACGAAGAACAAATTATAAAACAGACAACATGAAGGTGTGAAGAAGCGCACGTGCAAAACAAACAGACAAACAACAGGACTGACTAACTATGGAGTTGAAGAATTGAAGAACTACACGTGAAGAACCACGTGAAGAAGAAGACAACATGATGAACCACACATGACGTCAAGAAAAGTATAAGATTGGTGCTTGGGCTTCAGATACCTCGGGTGACCTTCTTGAGTGTTTCTTCTTCTCTGGAGGGCTTCTGAAGCTCTGCAGCAGCCTCCTTCTTCGCTGGCTTCTCTGGCACTTGGAGACAAGATCTCAGTCAATAAGTACACCGAATTGATGAAAGAATTGAGACCTTCTCACCACTTTGTGATTCAAGAAGATAAGGGACAGCCCAAGGCTGGAAGATGTCTACCTTTTGTGGAAGGTTCCCTTGGTTCTTTGGCCTTTGGCGGTTCTACTTTGGTCACCGTGGGCTCTGCTACTTCAGCTTTTTTCACCACAGGCTCCAGTTTGGAGGGTTTTGGTGCCTCCACGGGCTTCACTTTAGGCACTTGAGGTATCTCCACGGGCTCTGGTTTGGATGCCACTACAGGCTCAGGTTTAGGAGGTCCAGTTTCTACCGCAGGCACTGGTGCGAGTGCTTTGGGCTCCACGACAGGCTCTGCTTTGGCTGGTTTAGATACCGCTACAGGCGCTGGTTCGGGCACCACCACTGGCTCTGCTTTTGGCACTTCAGGTTTGGACTTGATCTGAACAGGTTCTGGTTTTGGCTCCTCGGAGACTTAAAGTGACACGTTTGACACTCAAAGATGAGCTTTCGCTCCAAGAAACGAACACACAGACAAACACATGCACAAAGAACGTCCAGAGAAGAAGGCAGAAAGTACCTTTGGGTGACGGTGCGGTCGGCTTTTTCAACAGCACAGGCTTGCCCTCCGGTTCTGGCTCAGGCTTTGCAACCGGCTTGAGTTTGGGCTCTGGCTCAGGCTTTGCAACCGGCTTGAGTTTGGGCTCTGGCTCTGGCTCAGGCTTTGCAACCGGCTTGAGTTTGGGCTCTGCCAGTTTGACCTTGGACTCCGGCTCGAGCTCCTGCTTGGGCTTCACCACTGGCTTGAGTTTGGGCGCCGGCTCGGGCTCAGGCTCAGGCTCCGGTTTGGGCTTCACCGCCGGTTTGAGTTTAAGCTTTAGTTCAGGCTCGGGCTCAGGCTCCGCTTTGGGCTTCACCGCCGGTTTGACTTTAAGCTTTGGTTCGGGCTCGGGCTCAGGCTTTGCCACCTGCTTGACTTTAGGCTCCTGCTCGGGCTTTGCCACTTGCTTGACTTTGGGCTCGGGCTCCAGCTCAGGCTTCACCACCGGTTCGACTTCAGGTGGAACCTTTTTAGACTCTGCCAGTGCTGGAGGCTTGGGCTCGTCTTGAGGGTAGGCAACACAGAAATTAGCACAGAAGGGCTCAGAGATGTTAGCGACATACAAAGAGGGCAAAGAATAACAAGAGGTGAGAGGCAACCGGAAGCAGGGACAGGTACCTTTCTTTGGCTCCGGCTTCTTTGGTGTCGGGGGCTCTGCGACTGCCTCGGCTTCTTTCGAGACATTTAAGCACCACATTAGCGACTGATCACAAAGTCATCATCAAAGGGAACAAACTACCTTCGACCGGGCTGACGACTTTCTTCTTCTTCTTCTCCATTCGAACTTCTTCTGCCACTTTGGTCACTGCGACATGAACACTTCCGTCAGTCGCCTGGTGTCAATGCTAAACCCACCCATCGGACGCGTAGATCGTCTCACCTTGCAGGCGCACTGCTTCTTCCTCCTCTGCTGCCAGCTCCACTTCCTGTTCCTCCCGGACTTTGGCCACTTGGAAAATAGGAACATTTAATCAAGTCAGCCAGAAGACATCAAAGAAGACACGAGTGGGTCTTCTTGGAAGTTTGTGGTACCTTTGGAAAGCACTTCCTCTCTCACTTCCACTTTCTGTCTTTCCACTGCCTCTTGGACACTAACTGCAGGAGACACATTTTGAAAGGTTCATTTTGAAATCCAGAGGGGACACATCAAGGGCACAAAATGGAAGGACCAGGGGCCAAAAGGCAGGAAGACCCTCTTGTCACCTAAGTCACCAAACAAAAGGTGATAACCAAAAACGACAGATTTCTGACAAACTGCGGGTGGGTCCTCCGCAACAAAAACTAAAATGGTGACCACTATTTCAAGTTGTGTTATAATTCATCACTGGACGTCACTTTTAGTTAGCACCGTGAAATTTGGGAGGCATGTCTCTCACGAGTAGAGATGCAGCTTTCAAATAGCGGGTCAGGACGCCATCCGAGCGGCCCGACATCAAACGGTTCCCACATCAGGTCTGTTGTTGTCCATAACGCAAAAATAGCCCTTGCGACATAAGGACTCCTCAGCCAGAGCGGGTCACAAATATGCAAATACGGTTTTCAGTCTTACCTTCGACGTCCACCGATGAAGGTGCTTCAGGCTTCTCCACAGGAACGTCTTGCACATCTACACAAAAATTCGTTCCTTCATTATCAGTACCTGCATTGCGTGTTCAGAGAGGATTCATTGGCCAATTACACGACCGTTCAAAAGTTTGGGACAACCCAGACAATCTCCATGAAAACTAACATAATTGCAAAAGTGTTTTCTAGGTTTTTCTAATCATTCATTAGCCTTCTACCGCAATTAGCAAACACAATGGAGCATTAGAACACTGGAGGGAGGGAGGGATGGCTGCTGCAAATGGGTCTACGTAGATATTGCATTTGCAGCTAGAATAGTCATTTACCACAGCAACAATATTCCTGATTAGCTTCACGTTATCCTCGTTGGAAAATAGTGATTTCTTTCAAAATAAGAACATTTCTTAGTGACCCTAAACTTTTGAACGGCCGTGCGCTGACAGCATGAACAAATCATGTCATTATCAGTCATGACAAGCTTGCGTCCATCCCCCAAACTGAGCTCAGGTTCGCCTCCCGCAGCGTGAGGCAATCCCGCTCGGACTCAACGGTCAGCGCATGTCAACCGCTGGGGAGCCGAGCCGCTAACCGTCGTTGCGGCTAACACGGCTCTCGTGACTTCAACATGTAGGCTATTCGATTGAGTCCTTGGATCAACTGTGAAAGACGGCTAAAGACCAGGGTGCGGTGTTGGAAAAGGAAAGTACTTACCAAAGGGAACCGTGGCTAATTGGATCTCTGTGAAAAAGGAGGGGCGAAGAAGAAGAAGAAGAAGAAGAAGAAGAAGACGATGATGTTAAGCCCAACAAGAGTGTCAATCCAAGGGTGATTCAAGGTGGTACCTTTGCCAGACAAATAGAGCTCGGCGCTGCTCTTAGCTTCGCCCCGGGGCTCCAACCTCACAATCACCGAGTACACGCCTACGTGAGAGAAGTCACGGGTCGGCGCTCACGACAAACAGTCCGATATGCCCAAATGGGGGAGCCGGGCCAGCGCGCGACTACGCACCTTCATCCTCCACGCTCACATTTCGGATGACCATGAAATGTCTCCGGCCCTCACTGCGGAAGTTGTACTTGGGGCTTTCTCTCAGCTCCCAGGTGTCCTTGTACCAGGACACCACCGCGTTGTCGAAGGACACCTCGCACTCAAAGGTGGCAGCCTGACGCTCGTTCACCTCCACGTTGTGGATGCGCTTGGTGAAATGAATTTGCTCAGCTACAATAGACAAAGACGGACGGCGTCGGGTGAGAAGGTGGTGCCAGGCCCGGCGGGCGACAACATCTGCACTGGCTGTCATTTGGGTGATGCTCTGTGAGAGAGGCTGGCACGACAGGAGAGTTAGGAGGGATGTCGTTAAGATGGCAGAGAGACGCACTCCAAGAGAGGAACAAGATGAGAACGAAAATGTTGGGAGTGCCGAGTGTGAGTCAATGACAGAGGAGGGATGGCTGGAGTGTTGGAGGGGAGCGCTGTTAGGGTGGCAGACTGAAAAAGTACACAACAGCCACGCAGGGTTGGGACGGCTCAAGGTACCCCTGTTAGGAGTCCAAACGAGGAGATGAGATGATGAGAATGTTTTGTGAGAGGTTAGCAGGGGAGCAGCACTGGAGCGGGTGGTAGACTGACAGATTCCAGGTGACTCAACACCCTTCAAAATAACCCAACTTGGATCATAAATTGGAGCGACCCACGACTTCTTGGGTTGTTTTACACAAAAAAAACCAACAAATCGTTGCGTTGGTCATACAATGGTCAAATTGACCCAACTTCCTGGTTTAGTCCAATTTTCAACCCAGCAGTCTTAAGGGTGTAGTAGGGACCGATGTTAGGGTGACAACTGACCAAGAGTCCAAGAAGGGGGACAAGCAAGGGGGTGGGTGATATGAGCGCGAGATGACCAGTTAAGGAGGAAGGAGACCTTCCCCAGGAAGTCGAGAAGTCAATGAGAAGAACAAGTTTGGGATTAGTCATGGAGACGATGATGATGGTGATGATGATGATGATGATGATGATGATGATGATGATGATGATGGTGGGGTCAGAAGAGGTTAGTGAAGGATCATTCAGAAGGTTTTTGGACTAGGTACCAACCTTCCACCCAAAGGTCCGAAGAGGACTGCAGGTTCAGGTACCTGCAGGTGTACCGGCCCTGGTCTTCGGGCTTCAAGTCTTTGATATGAAGCTTCTGCAGCTTGTGTTTGACTTCGTACTTGAACCTGCCACCCTTGGTGTCTAACAGCTGGCCATTCTTAAACCACTGCACTTCCACATTGGGGATGGACAACTGACAAGTCAACGTACATGACTGGCCTTCCTTCCCCGACATGTCCTGAAGGTGTGTCTCCACCACAACCTCTGGAAGAGTCAAGAACATGGAAGCTTGGGTCAGTACTACGAACTACAACCCCAGACGATGGACTATTAACATGAACTGTGGCAACAGAGCATGTACGATGGACTGTGTCTCTGAATAAGCTCTGTAGCTGTAGGCCATGTACTTTGGACTATGATAAATGGACTTTGGCCTATTGACTAGGCACTATTGACTATGGTCTGTGGATTAAGCTGTATACACTGTAGGAATATGAACAGTGGACTACATCCTATGAGCAATGGGCTACATGGACTGTGAGCTGTTGCCAGGACTGACCATCTGGCCTACTGGTAATAATGATGTTTTGCAAAACTAACCAGTGACGTTGAGCTTGGCGCTGGAAATATGAGGTCCGCACACCACCCGGTAGTTGCCCTGGTCTGCGAGTTGGCACCCCTTAATTTTCAGCAGGTGGCACTCTCCACTCACGCTGATGTGGTACTTGTCGTCGGTGTCCAATTTCTGGGTGCCCTTGTACCAGGACAGCATGATTTCGGGGTAGTTGATTTTCACCTCACATTCAAACAGAGCCTCCTCGTCAACGAGAACAGACTGGTCGCAGATGTCTTTCACCACGGTTACGGGCTAAGGGACGGACAAGAAGACGTTTAAGACATAGGTTTGGGAACTATGGACTGAGCACAGATATCCTTCGGGAAGTGGCTTCTTAAAGTGCTTCTCCGAGACAAACAAGACATTTGGAGCCTTCAACTGAGACACGTTTGCCGACCTCTGTGCGCTCCATCCTCTTCTGCAGGTCGGCCACCAGCCTGGCCATGTCCTCGTCCTCCCTGGGTCCACGCTCAATTTCCTGTCAAGCACAGGGGCCGCAATTAGCACTTCTGCGCGGACCGAGCCGCCAATGACGGCACACAGGAGACCTATCTTACTTGTCGACCAGTTTCTTCAGCCTTCTCTTGCTTGAGCTGCTCAATGGCCTGGAGGAGACCCCGGTAGTCGGTGATGCCGTACATGCGGGCATATTTCTCGTACTCCTTGGGGTCCACGTTTCTCAGCAGCTCGACAATGTCAATGTCCTGCTCCGCCTCGGGACTCTTCTGCTTGGACGGCGTTCTGAAAAGGCAAAGAAGATTCGAGTTGAAGCACTGGCATTATTTGAAGAGGTGGGGGCTGCTGCGCCACCGCCAGCCCACGGACTGACTTCTTGAGCTTAGCTCTCAGGTCTCCCTCGAGCTGGGCGGCCGTCTTTTTCTCATCTACGTGGAGGTCGGCGGGGCACTCGATCTCGCCGTGCTTGTTGGAGGCCACGCAGCGGTACTGGCCCGAATCAGACTTGGTCACCTCCCGGATCTCCAGTTTGGACTCCTGACCCTTCTGCTCGATGGAGATGCGGCCACCCTGGGTCAGCTGCCTCCACTTGCCCTTCATCCACTTGACGCTGGGGATGGGCTCCCCGCCCACCTTGGCAATGAAGGTGGCCGTGCCCTCTGCAAGTGACACCGTAGGGTCTCTGGATTATTTCGAATCCATTAGGTTCAGGAAGGTTCTTGTCATGACTGTGCTTGACTGTAAGTCTTGCGCTGTTGATGGTGCATCTGCAAGTGCTGATCTTTGCGATGCGGTCTCAGTGTTAAGTTATTGTGTTATTTGTATGGCGCAAGGTGTAGGGCAGGGGTGGCCAACCAGTCAGAGACTAAGAGCCACATTTTTTTACTGTGTACCGCAAAGAGCCACATCCCCCCCCCCCGAATGGGTTTGCCCCTCCTCCTTTGCGGGATTTCACCTCATGCGCATGCGCGTTTGACGAAAATACCATATTGAACTCAAGCGAAGCGAACACGCAGCGTTTGACGAAAATACCATATTGAACTCAAGCGAAGCGAACACGCACAAAAACAAACAAACAAATAAACCCACAAATGTTGATATGAACGTAAAGGAGCCGCATGAAACCCGGCAAGGAGCCGCATGCGGCTCGCGAGCCGAACGTAAAGGAGCCGCATGAAACCCAGCAAAGAGCCGCATGCGGCTCGCGAGCCGCGGGTTGGCCACCCCTGGTGTAGGGTATTGTTATATTTTCTAGGTTGTAAACCCCATCGCAATCGATCGGTAGATCTCAAACTTTGTGTCGGCCAATCACAAGCCGTGATACTTATTGACCAAGCACGGGATAGACCAAACCTCCCCAGGGATTTTTCCAAGTTCCCTAACCGTAATTTAAAATAAAACCAAACACAAAAATCCAGTCTCTTGCAATGTCCTGGCCCTGAGAGAGGAAGAAAATGTTGGTGAGGGGGGAGGGATGGGGACGGGTGTCTCACTCTCAGTGACGTGCATGCCCTTGGGCTCCTGGATGAAGAAGAGCTGATCCAGCTTCTTGGTGGCAGCAACCTCAGCGGCCAGGTCAGTAGGCGCGGCTTCTTTTTCTTCAACGACAAAATCGACAAGATAAATATTAAGACCAGACAAGAGTGACAATGGGTTGCTGGAGGCTCTGTCTACTATCCTTGACGGTCGGTGACTTGCTCGTGTTGTCCAACAGAGATTGCAATTATCTACTGAGTATTTCTTTGAAGCTTTTCATTTTTTCTTTTACCCTTGACGGTGACTTTAGCGCGGCACAGCTCGCTGCCAGCGTCATTAGTAGCCTTGCAGATGTAGTCGCCGGCGTCATGACGGGTCGCCGCGCCGATCTCTAAGCAGGCCGTCCCGTCTGAGAAGGTGACGCGACAGGTCGCGGACGGCGCCACTTCTTTTCGGTCTTTCATCCATTGGATCCGGAGAGGAGGTGAGCCGCGGACGTGGCAGCGCAGACTCAGACGCTCTCCCTCAGACACGGACATGGCCTTCAGTGGTACGTCAAACACTGGGGCGGACTTTCCCTCTGCGAGGGACGGTGGGGGGCGTAAGGGCGTACACATTAGCTGGAGTGCTAGCCAACACATTTTATTAGCTATTAATGCCAACAACGCTCAATCATTTGCCATGCGATTAAGCAGCCTAAAAAACTACTCCCATACCAGGATCGTTAGTCCTACTAATTGGCCAAACCAGGATTGCAGGCCTGCTTGCTGCTAACTACTGGCCGCTCACAGTCTACTCCAGGGGTGGGCAATTCCGGTCCTCGAGGGCCGGTGTCCTGCATGTTTTCTATGTCACCCTGTTGCAACACACCTGATTCAAATGGTCAGATAATTAGCAAGGTCGGCAGAAGCTGGGTAAGAATCCTGATCATTTGAATCGGGTGTGTTGCAGCAGGGAGACCTATAAAACATGCAGGACACCGGCCCTCGAGGACCGGAATTGCCCACCCCTGGTCTACTCAAAGGGGAAGCATATTGGTAGTAAAACATGAGCAATGTTATGTAACATGCTAACAAACATATCAATGACACTGCTGGTAACATGTCCTATTTTTTGTGGCGAGGGCTAACTGACCTGAGATTTTAAGGGTGACGCCACACTCCGCCTTTCCTGCCTCATTGGTCGCTTGGCAGCTATATTTTCCGCTGTGCTCACGTCGGCTCTTCTTGATGCATAGCACAGCCACGTTGCTCTTAAAGCTCAAGTCGTAATCGTCAGAGTCTGAGATGCCGGCGCCGTCCTTAAGCCAAAGGACGGACATGGGCTGGGATCCAGACACCCGAGCCTCCATCTTGACCAGGCGACCCTCAGTGTCCTCCAATTCCTCAGATGGCTTTTTGGTGAATATTGGAGGGTTCTTACGCTCTAGGGATAAGACAAGAACACCCGTGGAGATTAAAATCAGAGGGATGAGACGAGACAAAATGAGACCAGAGGGGTGAGCCACAAAGACCAGGGGTGCAGAATGCAAAGTCCAAGATGGCATGACACAAAGTTTAGGACCGTGCACAGACTACGGCAGAAGAATACAAAGACTATGGAGGTAAGAAAAAAGACCAGGGGTGTGGGATAGAACAGCAAGCCCAGGGCGACGAGATGCAAAGACAACTGAATCAAGATACAACGGCCGGGGGGCCAGGACAAGAGGGACTGCAAAGATCAGGGGGGAAAAAAACACAGGGATTGACACAAAGACCTGAGGGATGTGACGCAAAGACCGAGGGGGGTAGACACAAACAGCTCTAAGGGACAAAATTACCAGATTTTGAGACATACAGACAAGGGGAGCAGGACTGAACGACAAAGTGGCTGATACACACAAAGACAAGCGTGGGTTGGACATGAAGATCAGGGGGCTTCAATAGCAATACCCGGAGAATGGGATAAAAAAAATAATAATAAAAAAAATATGATGGGATGAGATGGAGATGAAGGGGGCTGGGACCAGAAACACAAGGACAAGGGGTTTGGGGATACAAAGACCAGAGAGACATCACACAATGACAAACACCTTTGACTGTGACATCACAGAAGCAGGAGTCCTTCCCGACATCGTTGGCAGCATGGCAGGAGTATCTTCCCGTGTCTGCTTTGTCGGTCTTGAGGATAATGAGCTGGGCGGTGTTATCCTCCATGCGGATCCTGTAGTTCCCGCCACTCCGGATGTCCTTGTGGTCCTTAGACCAGGTCACCTTCATGGGTGTCGAGCCAATCAGGTGACACTCCAGCTCTACGCCATCACCCACCATCACAGCCTGCGTCGCCGACAACTTCCTGTCAAAGACTGGTGGATACCGCGGCTCTGCGGAGAGAGGATTTGAACTGGTACTTGTTTTTTGTTTTTTTTTAAGATATTTCCTGGCACTGACCTTGCAGGGTGAGCTTAGCTCTGCACGATGCGGAGCCAACACTGTTGGTGGCCACGCAGGCGTATTCCCCGGCGTGCCTCATATGGCTGCGGTTAATGGTAAGCGTGGCTGTGTTGTCATGGTAGAGCACCGTAAAGTCATCCTCGTCCCGCACCGGCTCGCCATCCTTCAGCCAAGCAACGTCCAGAGGGGATGAGCCGGCCACGCGGCACTCGAAACAGACCGTAGATCCCAAGGTTTGCTGGAGGCTCACGATCTTCTTGGGGAAGCTCGGCGGAGTCTTAGCCTCTGAGGAAGGAAGAGGAGCATCAGTCAGCGAAGACACACCCGTTGTAGTATTTGAAAAGATTGAAAAGTATTGATGTAACTTCTGAGAAGTACTAAATCACAGAGATGGCCCTTTCTGATTGGTGGTATTTGTTTGAGGAGCATCAGTCCTGACCTTGCACGCTGAGGCGACACGTGGAGGCGGCCATCCCGATCTTGCTCTCGGCCTTGCAGGTGTACTCGCCCATATCGACCTTGGTGGCTTTGCTGAGTTTGAGGCAGGCCACGCCTTTGCTGTACTCCAGTCTGCAGGCGGCGCTGGAGCGCACTTTGCCATCGCCCTTAAACCAGGACACTTTGATCTCGGGGGTGCCCGCCACGTGACATTTGAGGCAGACGGGGTCACCGGACGTGACCTCCATGGACTCCAGGGGCTCCAGGAAGTACGGCGGCTCTGCAGGAAGGAGACAAAGGTGGCGACAAAGTCAAAACCCTTGTGCCTGTACTGTGGATCCTCCAATTTGGGGGCTCTGGAGTCCCAGGGTACGGGTGGGTTTTCTCCGGGAAAACTGGCTGGACAATAAAAATTTGAGAATTCGTGCACTCACCCAGGACGGTGACGGTGGCCTCGCATTCATCTTTGCCGGCATCGTTGGCCACGCGGCAGGTGTACTTTCCGGCGGCATCCTTGTCGTCTGTGCTCAGACATTCCAGGATGCAAGCGCTCTCCGTAGTGCTCAGGTTGTATTTGTACGACGCAAACACCGGTTGCTCGTCCTTGAACCAGCTCACCGAGATCTCGGGCGTCCCTGAGTACGTACACTCCAGCCTCAGAGGTTTACCTTTCTCCACAGACACATCCTTCAGCTTCTTCACGAACAAAGCTGGCTCTGGAAGAGGCACGTCGGCGAATGGCGGGTGTCAGTCACAACCCGGTGACCCACGATCAGATGTAAGGTGAACCAAAATAGACAGACGGGCCCTAACCTTTGAGCAGCAGGTTGACGGGGCAGCTGTCCTTGCCCACGTCGTTGATGACCTGGCACGTGTACTCTCCGGCGTGACTCCTATCCACCCGGGAGAGCTGCATGAGGACCTGGTTGTCCTTCAGCGAGAAGTCGCAGTCCCGCCCGGCCTCCAGCTCCTTGGCACCCCTGAACCACTTCACCCTGAGGGGGACGCTGCCCTTTACGATGGCCGAGAAGATAACGTCCGAGCCCGGCGTCGCCTCGACCGGCTGCGGCGGAACCGCGAAAGACGGCGGCTCTGTGAACAGGAACAAGTCACAATGACAGTAAATAGAGCGAAGGAATTATTGCTCCGTTTTTTTGTGGATTGTCACAAAATCCTAAGTTAGGAAAAACAAAGCAAGTCACGATTGATACAATATAGCCATTCCACTTGCGGAGTCATGGACAAAAATTATGAGAGCACCCTTGTAACTTCAATTTCTTGCTCATTTTCTTGCCGGCTGCAACTAAAGGTACATTAGATGATGGCAGCAAATGGACTGAGCCGTTTTCAGTGCGTGTTTTCTCGATACTCGCCACAAAGCTCTTGCGACACTAGCATCAGGCATTGCACTAGCAAAACCTCTCAAAGACTCTGCTTACCTTTGACGTCCAAGGTGGCACTGGTTTCGCTGGATCCCGCTTCATTGATCGCCTTACACCTGTATTGTCCCGAGTCGGACAGCTTGAGGCTCGGTAGCCTCAGGGTGCAGTTGTTGTCGCCGAAGGAGATGCCGTAGGCGGGCCCACTGTGAAGCTCCTCGTCATCTCGGTACCAGGAAATGGTGAAAGGGGTCGAACCCGACACCTTACACTCCATCTCGACGGTTTGGCCCACCACCGTGTTACAGTCCTTGAGTTTTCTCGTGAAAGAAGGCGGGATGATTTTGTCTGTCAGGGGCGGAAAGATGGCACAAAGGTGGAATACCCAAATGTCACGCTTTGTCTCTCCATTTGTTGCAAGAGTCAAAAAGAAGGCCCGGAACTAGGTAGCGGATATACAAACAACTCTCCATGCAACGCGAGCTGAAACGTCAGAAGGAAGCGACATGTTGTTAGTCACCTGAATGTTGTTAGTCACTTCAATGTTGTACAGAGGCTGAGATCAACCGGAGTCAAATTCCTTGCTTGGCATGCACAAACCTGGCCAATAAAGCTGATTCTGATTGGGACACAGGTGCACAGCTTCGTCTCAAAATATGAAAACAAAGACACGGGTGGATGCAAAAATGTCTTTTGCAAAATCAAACCTCAAAGGCACAGGCAGTTGCCATGACACATCAAAGAAAGCAACAAAGGTGTCGATAGACCGGACTTCCTTCAGTCATGCAATGAAAACGCCCCAGACAGCGGCAAGGGCATATAGTGACGCAACATTCCTTCCGAAAGGTCATAGAGGGCCACACAAGGCAATATAAACACAGGGGTCCGTTGGCAAAAAAAAAAAAAAACACTCGAAACAGAAAAGTGCCACCAACCTAAGACAGTGAGATTAATTTTGCTCAGGTCCTTCCCGACCTCGTTGGTAATTTGAAAGGTGTACTCTCCGGAATCCAGTTTCTCCGCTGCCAGCACGTTCAGGCTGGAGATCATGCGGGAAAAGGAAATGTTGTACTTCCTGCCGGAGGCCAGCTCCATTCCATCCTTGAACCACTTGGGCACCAGCTCTGGGGTGCCGCACACTTTGACTTCCAGGGCAGCGATGTCGCCGGCTGTCACGCTCAGAGCGTCAGGCTTATCCACGATCTTGGCAGGTTCTGGAAGTGACATACACGGATGTTTAAAACCGCGCCCGCTTGGGGAAGGAAGGAAGGAAGGAAGAAACACTAGAAGAGAAAGAGAGAATTATTGGGTTGCCAACCTAAAACAGTCAAGTTTGCAAAGCACTCTGTACTCCCAGCGTCATTGCACAGCTGGCACGTGTACCGGCCCGCTGCAGCCGCATCAGCCGCAAAAACTTTGAGACACGCTCGCTGGTTCTCAAAGCTGATTTTTCTGTTGTCGCCGTCCCGGAGAATGTGGTCCTTGCCCAGAAGCCAGGACACGGCGATTGGTTCAGAGCCTCTGACGGTGGCCACGAGGCTCACCTCTTGTCCCAGAACCACCGTCGCATTGGACAGTTTCTCCACGAAGGACGGAGGCTCTGGAGGAGACCGAGATACCAGTCAGCAGCGAGAAGGAATCCAAGCCAGGTTCCGCACGCGATGCTTTGAAGTCCACTGACCTCTGAGTTTAACTGACGCCTGGCCGGTGTCGCTGCCTACAGGGTTTGATGCCTTGCACTCGTAGCACCCGGCGTCAGCCGGTTCAATCTCCATGATGTGCAGCGTGGCCGAGCTGCCCTCACTCAACATCTTGTACTTTCTGTTCTCCATCAGAGGCTTGCCCTCCTTGAACCAGACAGTCTGGAAGGGGGCTGTGCCGCTCATCTCGAAGTACAGACTCACATCCTTCCCTTTCAGCCCTTCTACCGGTTCAGGTACTCGAATGAATGATGGCGGGTCTACGGGAACACCAGCACATCATTCATTGCAAAGGCATACGAGACCTGCAGGTGGCGTAAAGCCTTAAAGCTGAAACCCAAAAAGCTGAGACAGCTTTAAGGTTTGTGATCACTCACAGGAAGTCAGTGGAAAAAAACCGACCTTTCACAGTAAGCGTGGTGCTACAGCTGACACTGCCGGCGTCGCTAAAAGCCTCGCACGTGTAAACGCCGTCATCGTCGAAGGCAGACGTGTGCAGCTCCAGGGTGGCCACTGAGCCGACTAACGACATGCTGAAGTTGCCGCCGTCCATCAGCTTGGTGTCCTGCTTGTACCAGGTCACCTTGATGGGTCCGGTACCGGTGACCCTGCACTCCAGGCGGAGTGGCTCGCCCCGCTTCACACACTTACTGGCTGGGATTTTCAGCACAAACTCGGGTGGTTCTGGAAAGGTCAAAACATTAGCATTAGCCGGCGTAACCTCCGAGTTGATTCTGAGTCATCCAGTTCATGGATAACCATGAAAATTGAGTGGAGGCAATTGGACTCGTCTTGGTTGCACACCACACTTCAGACTTAGCGGCACCTTCAGACAAACGAGCTCCCTAGAAGTAAAATTAGCCATATTGATGACGCAGCACGGCACAGTGACAAGTGCGGGGACCTCTTCCTTAGCGAGACCAAGAAAGCAGCTTAACGTGAAGTGTGAGGGGGTCGACCACAGCCAGACAGAAGAATAACAGAAGAAATACCCACATGATAACGAAGCAATGCTAACGCCAACCAAACCCCACTAAACATAGCGACGAGAGACAATTGTCCAACCTTTGACCGTCAAGTCTGCGCTGGATCGCACGGAGCCGGCATCGTTGCTGACTTGGCATGAGTAGACGCCGCTCTGGGTGACACCCACAGAGTAGAGCTCCAGGAAGCAGGAGAGCCCCTCCAGCCCCATGAGACATGCGGGCCCTGTCATCAGCTCCAAATCTTCCTTGAACCACTTGATACTGAAGGGTGGTGTCCCCTTGAAAGTCCCTTTGAAACGCACCGTGGCATTGGGTATGGTGGCCTGGGACTCTGGCATGGTGACAAATGTGGGCGGTTCTACAGACAATGAAACGGAGCGGCATATAAAAGCAGCTCCTCAAGTCGAGGATCACGTCAGCAAGCCAAAACACGGTTTAACCTTTGACTCTCAGGCTTCCGGTGCACTGGCAGCTTCCTGCGGAGTTGCTGAGTTTGCAGGAGTAAGAACCTGCATCTGAAATCTCCAAGTGCTCAATCTCCACGCACACAGAGTTGTCTTGCTGAATCAGCTTGTGCTTCACCCCGCTGGAGATCTTTCTGCCGTCTTTCTGCCATTCTACAGAGACGGGAATGGACCCGGATATCTTGCAAACCATCTGAACAAAAGAGCCCAAAATCTCTTGCATGTCTCTGAGGGGTTGAATGAAGCTCGGCGGGATGACTTGTTCTGCGACCAGGAGGACAAACACAAAGTCAAGATGCGGTTCAGATGTCAGGGTGCTCTTCAGCACCCATGCTCGTTACACCGACCTGAGACAACCACTTGGACAGTGCAACTGCAGCTACTGATGTGGTTGGACACTTCAAAGACATAGTCGCCCTCGTCCTCTCTCTGCGCTGACTGAATCTTCAGGCTGCTGATGTTGTTCTCAAAGCTCAGCTTGTGCTGCCTGATGGACTGCAGCTCCTTGCCCTCTTTCAGCCAACGCACTTTGAGCTCTGGCGAGCCCGTTACCTTACAGTCCAGACTGACCGGGTCTCCGGCCGTCACCCTCACCACCTGGGGTTTCTCGGAGATCTGAGGAGGTTCTGCAAGCCAAGCCATTAAAGGCACAAGATTACGGCAGGTCCGGCATAAGACCTGCCTCGAAAGGGAGAGGTTCATGAAGAGGGAATACCTTGGACCGCCAGGGTGGCCACACACTTATCCTGGCCGGCGTCATTCATGGCCTGGCAAGTGTAAGAGCCGCTGTGACCTGCTTCACAGGCAAGGATCCTGAGTGTGGCCGAATGGTTCTCAAACGTTCTCTCCATGTTTGGATCTTCCAAAATCCAGTTGCCGTCCTTTTGCCATTGTACAGAAATGGTTGGGGAGCCGCCCACTGAGCACTCAAAGACCACCTTCTTACCCAGAACACAGGTGGCGTTTTCCATTCTCTTTGTAAATGTCGGTGGTTCTGTTTGAGAAAATTGGCCGTTAATTCTGGCGGCGGCCTCGAGCCTGAGAACATTTCAAAGCCGACGGCACCGACCTTTGAGGCTCAGTACGGCCTTACAACTACAGCTTCCCACCTCGTTGGCTACGGTACACTGGTATTCGCCAACATCGCCCGTGTCACATCTGTTCACCTCCAGGCCCACCGTGTCATTGAGCAGGGAGAGGCCGTGTTTAGCGCTGGCCTTCAGCTCCTTGCCGTCTTTGTGCCACGTGATGTCAAAGGGGGCGGTGCCGGCCAGTTGACAGTTTAGCCAGGCGCCGCTGCCTGTCACAACGCTAGCGGGCATCAGCTCTCGTACAAACACGGGCGGCTCTAACGTGGAGAAACGACACGGGTCATTCTCCCGGAATTTGGAACCCTAAGACAGCCACTTGGACAGGTGACTGAACTGACCTTTGACCTGCAGTTCCATACTGCAGCTCTCGCTTCCCGCTTCATTGCGAGCTTCGCAGAAGTAGGTCCCGCTGTCTTTGATGTCGGTTCCGCACAACTCCAGGGTGGCCAAGGAGTTGACAAAGGTCATCTTGTGGCGGCTGTCGGGGCTGATCTCGGAACCCTCCCTGAACCAGTAGATGTCTATCTCGGGAGTGCCGCAAACTTGGCACTCAAAGACTTGACTCTGACCCGGTCGGATCACAGACAAGCGCGCTGGCGTACGCGTGAATTTCGGCGGTTCTGTGGGGGGGAAGCAAGCACACGCGTGGCAATCAGAAAGACCTCAAAAGCAAGACTAGAGTTTGCGTTTGAACCCCGCGAATCTCAAACATGTCTATTTGGTTGATCAGCTGCTCAGCCTTGTGAACAATATTTTCAAACTCATTTGAACATAAGCAATTCATTATGCCACAGCAAAAGTCCTGCTGAGCCCTGTGTTTGTCTTTCCTTTGGAGCCAGGTTTGGCTGTTTCTCTTTTGTTTCGATTAAAACAAACAATGGAACAGATGGTTGGATGGAACGGAAAGTAGGTCTGGAGAGGAACCTTTGACGAAGAGTGTGGCTTGGCAGGAGACGGTGCCGACATCGTTGTGAACCTCGCAGACGTAGTCGCCGGAGTCTGAGGTTTTGGCAAAGAAGAGCTCCAAAGAAGTGGAGGTGTTGTCCTTTGTTACCAGGCAGTCGGAGCTGGACAAGATCTCTTTCTGGTTCTTAAACCATTTTATGGTCAGCGGTGGCGTGCCTGAGACCAAAGCGCTGAAATGGACCTTTGAGCCAGGCAGAACGTTCATTGATTCTGGTGGTTCAATAATGCAGGGAGGCTCTGGAAAAAGAGATCAAAAGATTGCGAGCGAGCTCGGCGCCGTTCTTCACCCGACCGGGACGAGAGAGAGATTCAAACCTTTGACAAACAAGGTGCCCGAGCACTGAGCGCTTCCCGCCTTGTTCTTAGCGATGCAGGCATAGCTGCCGCTATCTTTGCTGTCCAGGTCGGAGATTTCCAGGAAAGCGACGTTCTCAAAGAAGGTGCACTTGTGTTTGTCGTCCGTCTGGATCTGCTTTTCGTCTTTGTACCACTGGATGCTGAGGGGCAGTGAGCCAGAGACGACGCATTCGAGATGCGCGAAGGAGCCTTTGATACCTTCGATTTGCTTCAGCTTCCTCGTGAATGTCGGCGCAATGATTTGATCTGACGCGGGAAAAACAAAGAGGTTGGGAATAGCACGCGCATCGAGACGGAACCCGGTGCTAACAGATCTGCGACAAATGTTGTCTACTGACCCAAAATGGTGAGCTTCGCCTTGCAAGAACTGCTCCCTACATCGTTTGAAACCTCAAAGGTGTAGTCCCCGTCGTCACTTTTATCGGTTTTATTGATTTTTAGCACAGAGCCGGAGTCCGTGCTTTGTACTTTGTACCGCTGGCCGGAGACCAGTTCATTGCCGGCCTTTAGCCAGCGCACCTTAAGGGGCTTGGTGCCCGAGAACCTGGCCGCCAAGGTGGCCAGGTCTCCCTGAGTCACACTGATGGACTTGGCCTCCTCGGTGACCTTAGCCGGTTCTAAGACGTGAAGGACAAAAGTCAGCAAAGTTTCTCCGGACTCATACGCATCACAACGTCGGAGCAGAAGAAAAGCTCCTGTGACCGCGAGCCTCCACGTTGCCACGAAGACAAGCTGACTTCAGTTTTTGAACGAATGGACTGTGAGGGCTTGCAAACACACCTTACTACTCAACTCTCATGCTTGCTGGCAACTGAATATATATGAAATACATGTCATACATGTCAAACTACAATTTGACACTGCCGTATGTGGTCGAGCTAACCCGGCCGGAGGTGAGTGAACTGCTGAGTTTGAATCTGGGAGACTACTGACCTTTTACGGTCAGAACGGCAGAGCAGGTCTGGCTCCCCGCCTGATTCTGAGCATGGCACGAGAATTTGCCGCCATGCTTGCTGTCAATCTTGGTGATGTGCAGCAGGGCCGTCCAGTCCTTGTACAAAATCTGAATGTTTTCGGCCTCTTTCAGCTCGTAGTTGTCTTTGAACCAGGTGACGGTCATGGGCTCCGAGCCCTTCAGGGTGCATCGCAAGGACACCTCGCTTCCTGCCAAGGCACTCACGCTCTCCAGCTTTTGGACAAACGAAGGAGGCTCTACAACAGAATTCATCATCGTGCCTTGTGTTAGACCATTTGGAAAAATTCTCCAGCAGCAGAAAGCCATTGGAACACCAAGCAAGAAGCAGCAAAGCTATTCAGAAGAGTTGGGTGACAGAACAACGGCGGCAATGGTCTAGACTAGAGCCTAGGTCCCGAATACAAAGATGATGCGGGATCATCTGAACTGACCTTTGAGAGTGACTCGACATTCGCAAGTGGCCTTCCCCACTTCGTTCTCCACTCTACACTGGTACAAGCCCACGTCTCCCTCTTCCAAAGCCAGCACCTGAAGGGCCACCAGGTCCTCTTTCACCGTGATCCTGTGTTTCTTATCGTTCCTCACCAGCTTTGTGTTTTTGTAAAACGACACCGCGAATGGGGCCGAACCGGACACTTGGGCCTCCAGCATCATCTCAGACCCCTTCACCGCATCTTTGGACTCCATGAAACGAGCAAACGCCGGGGGCTCTAAAGGAACACAGTCAACATATAAAATTGAAGGGAAGAATACACATCACCAGCAGCGATGTTGGCTTACGCCTGCGACACTCTAAACATGGGTCCGGCACGGTAGGTACAGTTTGACTGCAAAGTGGACAAACCTTTGACTGTGACTGTGCTACTGCAAGAGTCGCTGCCAGCCTCACTGGTAGCCATGCACACGTAATTTCCACTGTCATCAACAGTGCACTCGACTATCTCCAGAGAGGCCACCGAATCTACCGAGGTCAATGTGTACTTGGGACTGTGGCTCATCTCCATGCCATCCTTCAGCCACCTGAAACCTATGACAGGACTGCCCGTCACTTTGCACTGCAACTTGACCGAGTTGCCGCTGACCACCAGCGCGGTGGCCTCGGGCTTCATCACAAAGACGGGAGGTTCTGAGAGAAGAGGTGAGTGAGGTTTAGGAATCAAGTTAGGGTCAAACGGGCTCATTCGCGCATATGAAGACGGGCACCTTTGACAAAAACCACCGCAGTGCAGTCCACCTTGCCGGCGTCATTGGACACCTGGCACGTATATTTGGCCGAGTCGCCGGGTTTGACGGAGGAAAGCTCCAGAGTGCTCACGGAGGCTTCTTTCTTGATGAAACAAGAGCCTCCGCTGATCATCTCCCGATCCTCTCTGAACCACTTGACAGACAGCGGAGGGGTTCCTGTAAAAGCGGTCTGAAGGCACACGGTAGTTCCAGGGATAACGTCCCGGTCCTCGGGTGTCACTGTGAATAGCGGCGGCTCTGGAGGCCGCGAGCGAGAAGGAAACGTGCACTTTACATTTACATCCAATCAATAAAACGGCGGCGCAAGATGCAATCGCACCTTTGACATAAAGTATGCCGCTGGTTTCTTTCTCGCCGGCTGGATTGGTGGCTCTGCATTTATAGACTCCGGAGTCAGCTTTTTCCAGCTGGCTGACGGTTAGCGAGGCAGAGCTCTCCTTGAAGTCCGACAGGAATTTGGCTCCGGACTCAATTTCCTGTTCATCTTTGAACCAAGCGATGGTGATGGGTTGGGACCCAGACACCTTACACTCCAGTGAGATGTCGCTGCCAATGTTACCGTCGACCCGTTTTAGGAACTTGGTGAAGGCTGGAGGCATTATACGGTCTGCATATCAAAGGGGAGGTATGGGGTGAATTAGTCGTTGGGAAAGCAAGCAAAAAGCGACTCGACCGAGGGCTTCACGTTGGATTTGATCAGCTCTCCGTCAGAGTCAATCACACATACTAAGAGGTTACGGCAAAGCGCACCTAGAACTGTCACCGAGCACGTGCACTGGTCTTTTCCGACTTTATTGGTGACCTCCATCTTGTACACTGACGTATCGGCTTTTTCTGCTTTGAGGATCTTCAAGGAGACCACGTTGTCCTTCTGGCTCATTTTGTACTTGCGCCCGCTGATCATCTCCTTGTCGTCTCGGAACCATTTGACTTTGAGGTCCGGGCTTCCCGAGACGGTGCACTCCAGCGTGGCCGAATCGCCTGCCGTCACGCTGATGGACTCTGCCGGTTCTACAATTCGAGCGGGTTCTGAGACAAGATTGGAGAGACTTTTAGCATTGGCAATTGCGAAGAACAAAGGAGGCTGCACGGAGGAGGATGTCATCTGACCATGGACTGTGAGGGCAGCTTCACATTTCTGTTGCCCAGCTTCGTTCTCGGCATGGCACAGGTATTTGCCGGCGTGGCCGGTGGCCACCACGGCTATGGACAAGATGGCCACATTGTTCTCAAACGTCATAGTGATGTTTGGATCGTCGTCCCTCAGTATTTCAGAGTCCTTCATCCACTTGACCGTGACGGGAGCCGAACCCTTCACGGTTCCCTGGAGCTTCACTGTGTTTCCCAACACCGCCGTGACGCTTTCCACCCTCTTTGCGAAGGTCGGTGGCTCTACGGAGAGACCAAAGCCACGAGAACTAAGCTAGCGGCCAGGGAGCGATGTTAATGTTTTACCGACCAACCTTTAAGTTTGGCTACGCCCTTGGTGGTGACTTTCCCCACATTGTTGGATATGACACACTGATATTCTCCCATATCTGTACTTTCAAAGGGCTGGATCTCCAGCCTCAACATGGGCTCTTGGGAGATGACCTTGTACTTGTGGTCACTACTGATGGTCTTCTTATTTTTGGACCAAGTGATCTCAAAGGGAGGGCTTCCCACGACTTCACACTCCAGCAGAGCGCTGGCGCCCTTCACTGCCTCCACTGTCTGCAGCGCTTTCTTAATGGACGGTGGCTCTGTTACCAGAAGAAGGCAAGCGCATGAGTATACAGTGTTCCCCCTCGGAGCGCTAACAGCAAGGAGAGAAAGATTCTGCCCAATGACACCAAAACAGTCAAGCAGTAGTTGTGACTGTGACTGCGTATTGACGCAAGCTCTGTTTGTAAGGGGTTGCTGCTGCTCTGTGTGTGTTAAAGTAGCTCTACAGCGTCACATCCGTGCGGATTTCGGCTCGCCTGTCCATGGCTATTTTAGGATTAAGATAGAGTGACACCCCTTGCTGCTAGGTCTGGAACATATGCCGCGTAACAGATGGGTTACGTGGCGCAGTACGTCACGGGAAAATATTGGCGAGGAAAGCCACGCTGCAAGACGTCTCAGACGAACCTTTGACAGCCACGGCCGCGCTGCAGCTTTCGCTGCCGGCATCGTTTGACACCTCGCAGGTGTAGCGACCACTGTCGGTGACAAGAAGGTTCATGATCTCCAAAGTGGCTGTGCCGTTTGCGAAAGACATTTTGTGTTTGTCTCCAGAGCCGAGCTCTCGATCATTCCAGAACCAGTGGATGCGGAGCTCTGGGGAACCTTTGATGGTGCAATGCAAGCGAGCAGCTATTCCCTGCTTCCACGTGATACTTGGGTCCATTTTCTTCACAAAGCTCGGAGGCTCTGCAGGGAGGGAGTGGTTTTGTTTTTGAAGGAGAAAAAAAAGTGCTTATATTGGTCAAAGAGAAGAAGCCATGCAAAGTGTTGGCGTCGGCTAACATGTCAGTCAAGGCTTACCTTGAACCGTCACCAGAGCCTCGCAGGAGGAGCACCCGGCCTCGTTGGAGGCCGTGCACACGTACACGCCAGAGTCCTTCACTTTGGACTTGGCAATTTCGAGAACCGCCTCCCTGTCATCAAAGGACTGCTTACACTCCAGGCTCTGGTGGACCTTCTTACCGTCCCGGCTCCAGGTGACTGTCACACCAGTGTCCTCGTCCACCTGGCACTCCAGCCTCAACATCTGGTTAACGGCGGCGGACACTGGCTCGAAGTTCTTAACGAATTTGGGCTTGCTGATGACTTTGAGCTCTGTGCTAAAAGTAGCAGCGCCAGCGCTGTTGGACGCCTTGCACAAGTACACTCCCTGGTGGCTGGGCTCAAGATTGGAGATGTGCAGGGAGTACTTGTTCTTCTCGCACCTCATGGCGTAGTGCCCTGACGGTGAGAGGGCTATGTTGTCTTTGTGCCAGACCACCTCTATCGGCGCCGAGCCAGTGAGCGAGCACTGGAACACGGCCGTTTTTCCCATATAGGATATCACTGGCTCTGGTTTTGATACAAAAAGCGGCGGGTACATTTCTATGGAAAGCAGGAAGAAAATATCTTAGAAAGCGGAAGGGTGAAAACGACACCTGGCAGCTCACCACTGCAAGAGGCCATTTCTGTCATAACCACACAGATAAGTCCGACTTTGCCCCCTCTCTCTCTCTCTCTCTCTCTCTCTCTCTCTCTGTCTCTCTCTCTCTCTCTCTATCTCTCTTTTTTTTTTTTCAATTTGACAGTAAAGTGTCTTACCAGTGACTGCCAGAGAGGCTCCGCAGCTGGCGACACCAAACTGGTTGGTGGCCTTGCAGCTGAATTCTCCACCGTCAGCTTTAGCGGGGTTCAAGACTTCCAGGGAAGACCCGGTGTGCTGGCTGACGATGCGGTACTTGTCGCTCGGTTTGATCTCCACACCGGACTTGTACCACTTGAAGGTCACACTCGGGGCCTCCTCGATCTCGCACTCAAACCTGGCGTGGCTGCCGACGTTTATCTCCAGAGGGGTGATTCTCTGCCTAAAGATGGGCGGCACTGAGGCCACATGGACAAAGATGATACATGTCAGTGGAACCGTGGCTGGATGGCTTTTGTGGAAAACACACACACAGGACACAGGTGGTGATGTGATGAAAACAGATAGCAAGAACACAAGCCCCAGGATTGTGAAAGCTGACTTCATGGATTTCATGCTTGGGCTTGGGTTCAGGCTACGGGTGGAACGATGAACGCTTTGAACGCATGCAGACACAAAGTGGAGAATGAACCGGGACAGACCACGGAAGCTGCCCGAAAAGCAGCACCAGGCACCCAGTGGGTGCTGGTCCTGCTCTTCAGACAGTCGGTGTGAAAATACACATTGATGAGTTAGAGTGAAATGTGAACAGTCGAAAGACAAATGAAACACGTCTGGGTGGATTAGGAGTGACGCTCAGGGAACGAAATGGATGAAAAGATGGAACATAGATTGATTGTCCTTGATGTCAAACCTCTTGAGACCACTGTGAGTCTGGAAGACGTTGTCGCTCGTCCGGCTTCATTCTCAGCCTCACAAACATATTCTCCTTGGTGTCTCTCCTTGACAACTTTTCTGATAACCAGCGAGTGCGTGTCGAGCTCCGTCAAACACTTGAACTCATTGCCAGATTGCACCGATTGCCCATTGAAGAACCAGTTCACTCGGGTGACATACTTGATGCTGGCACTAAATGTCACGTCAGCGTCTTCCTCAGCTGTTGCATCTTGCAGAGGAGCGACTATAAGGGGACGTTCTCTCTGTTCTGGCTTGGCCACTGAAATCTCCTCTTTGACCAACTGCTCCATTCTCTCCTCCGTGACACCCCGAGTTGGTTCAGAGGGGGCAAGCGCCGCAGTCCCTTCAGCTTTGCGTTGGCTCTTCACCTCCTGTCTGGACACCACCACCGACTGCTCAAAAGCCACCTGAGCCTCAGTGGAAACTTGGACCCGCGATGAAATGGACTGCGCCACCCTCGTTTCCCTGGATTCCTGGACTACGACCCGCTGTTCAGCCGAGGCGCACTCCACCGCCATTTTGGACTCGGTCCTGAGGGCTGCCGCTTGAGATTCAACGGCAGTAAGGTCTACTGAGCTCTCAGCCACGCTCACTGTCTGCACAACAGAGGAGCTGACTTGCTTTGAGCGGGCAGAGGAGACCTGCGCCCGCTGAGGTTTGTCTAGCTGCATGGTGCCTGGCAGATCTGAAGTCAGAACATGAGCCTCCTGGTGAACAATGGAGTGGAGCGCTGCCCTAAGTTCGCTTCTGAGGTCAGCTGTGCGAGGATATTGGCCCTGGAAAGCCAGAGTGATTTCCAAAGGCGTGCCCGTTGATGTGATCAGGTATGTAAACAATGTGTGCTTGGGTTCTCTCTGAACTTTGACTTCCTGTACTTCTGCCGCCTGGAGCCCGCCGACGACATCCGCCAACAACACAGCGTGCTCAGTGGCTACTGCAGCCTGAAGCGCATTTCTGAGCTGACGACGTACGCTCACACTGGATGCTTTTGGCATCTGAAGCACAAACGTCATCTCTTTGGGAAGAGTTGTGCTGTCTTTGGATTCTGACGCGTGCAGAGACAGTTGGGCTTGCTTAGTAGCGGTGACTTTAGCCGACTCGGACTTGACGATCTCTCGAGAGAGCTCCCCCGTCAGTATTTGCTTTTCGTCCATTATTATCGACTGCCTGACTGATTGGCCTTCCTGGATCTGGACCGCAAAGTCCTGCTGTGCCGCTTCAAGAATGTCACTGCTCTCAGTGCAGCGCTCCTTCTCCTCCACCTGGACCGGCTCTGCGGGAACCTTTGGCTCTACCGTGCTCTTGCAGGTGACTTTGTCTACAGCTCCTAGGCTCTCTGCGTGTCCCGCCTCTATCGCCCGACTCTCAGCTACGCTGGTGAGGTGCATCACATTCCAGCGATCCTCTTTCTGCACTAAGGCTCTCTGCTCCTTAATGTCAGATGTGACTGGCGTCTCTTTGGGCAGTTGCATGGGTTGAAAAGACAGCTGGAGAATGTTCTGAGGCCTGGGCTCAGTTCGAAGCTGAGACTGAACTCCAGTCACAGACAAATTGAGCTCAGAGTGCCGCTCTGCAGTCAGCTGGCGTTTCTCCTCAGAGATAGCCGCGTGACTACGAGCCTTTTCGGCTTTCTGTGTAGCTGTCTGGTGTTGGGGCTTCTCGGTCACAAGAACACCTTCTTTGGGAAGCACCTCGACAGACTGGTTTGACTGGAGGTGAAGCAGAGTAGGGGACTCCTTACTCGGCTTAACAGCAACAGTATTCGCCCTGGTCTCAAACTCGGATGTGTCCTCGCAAACCACTGTCCTCTGGTCGTCCTGGCTGACCGACTGCAAGACGGTAGGACTTGTCCTGGTCCTCGCCTGCTCTGCGTGGGGTTTCTCGCAAGTGAAACCGGTTTCAGAGGGGAGCAGGTCTTGATCGGTGATAACCTGCAAGTGCAATAGCTGCTCCCCTTCTACTTGGGAATGAACGGATACGGCGCTGTCCAAGGAGGGCAACTGCTGAGAGGACTCGGCCCGAAACGGGTGCTTTACCTCTGCTGTTAGACTCACTTTGGTCACGCGGTCCTTACTGAGGAGGGCTGTCTCCTTTGCCGGTGTATGCATGGAGAAGTCCGTCTCCTTGGCCAGCGTGTGTTTGGATTCGCTAACTGTGGCCTTAACTGGACGACGTTGCTCTCGCTTGACAGACGTGGTCACAGCAGAGTCGGCTGTCGCTAGCTCAGCGGCGTGACCCTCTGGAAGTGCATATTTCTCGGTAGACTGGGCCGAGTACAAGATTTTGACCCCCTCTTTCACCTTGTAACCTTTCTCCTCCTGCGCCCCAGAAAGCTCTTGGGACTGTTCTTTCATAACTGCCATCTGCGACTCCACCTGATGCCCGCTAACGAGATGCTTGGGCTCTGATCTGGGCTGGATTGACGTGGACTTTCTGTCGGCCAGCGGCTCGGTGCTGGCGGTAACAAGAGGGGTGAGCTCCTCGGCTACGGCCGACATCACTTGCGACCTCTCCTCCCTTCTTGCCTGGAGCTCAATCACCTCGGGACTCAGGATGCGCTCACAGTGCTGCTCTGTGAGGCCCGGACTCTCCTCAACAGATGATGTGAAAGCCGCCATGTGAAGCTGCTTTTGAGAAACAGCTGAAACTCGAGCCGGGTGGGTTGGCCCCTCCGAAACTCTCTCCTCCACCTCGAGAGACTGGAGCACTGCTGCCTGATGGGTCACCTTCTCACGGTGAACGGTGGCGGCAGAGATATCCAGCTCGGTGAGGGCGCCCACTTGCTCACTGGGAATAACGCGCCGGTCTTCAGTACCGATGGTATATACCATCTGGTCAGAGCTGACCCTGTCCTGGCCCGGGAGGCTGACCTGGAACAAGCGAGACTCGGTAGCCTGTTCTGTCTTGGAAACTTTATAACCTTTTTTCTGGACCACAACCTGCTTTCTGAGAGATTCTCTGAGCACGACCAGCTCCGCTCCACTCGACGCCTCCCCAAACTGGTTGGACGCTTTACACGTGTACATGCCGCTGTCTTCCTGTTTGACATCCTTGATGGTAATGAAGCCAGAGCCGTCTGGGTTAGCTGTAACGGCACACTTGGGGCTTGACTGGATCTCAAAAGTACCCTTGAGCCACTGCACTTTGGGCACCGGATCCCCGACGACTTTGTAATTAAAGCAAACCTCTGTCCTTTCCGAGCAGCTCACGGGTTGGAGCCGCACTGCGAACGTCGGAGGTTTACCTGTGTACTGAAACATTTTCTCCACCCACTTCTCTGCCTGGCTAAGGTCCTCCTTTTTCACCTCCAGGTACGCGCTGCTTGTGGTATGGCCGAAGCGGTTGGAGGCGGTGCAGGAGTACTCGCCCTCGTACTCCGACGTGACGCGAGTGAGAATTAAGGTAAACTCCTCCTTCTCCTCCACCAGTTTGTACACGGAAGAACTCTTGATGGCTTTGCCATCGCGAGACCACTGAACGGTGGGCTTGGGCGTGCCAGACACTTTGACACTAAAGACGGCGCTCTCTCCGGCGCTGACCGCCACTGGAGCGAGCTGGCTGAGAAACACTGGCTTCTCCTTTTTCTTCTCTATCGTGGAAGAGTAACGTTTGGGCTCTGGCACGAGTTCAAGTGTTTTGGTTTTGTGAGCCAACTGGACACCAGTGTAGTAGGTCTCCTCTTGTTCCTCCACCGTGGTGACAGTAGTGCTAGAACGTTCTGTCGGAAAACATCGAGCAAGAATGAGAAGAAAAAAAAGTCATGTTAGCCACACAACAAAATGCATGCCGCCCAGGTGAAAAGTACCGTAGCGCCGGTCTTGCCATGAGGTAGACGGAAATTTCAGACCAAGATGCAAGCCTGTCCCGCGGAGGCACAAAATTTGACTACCAAGGGTGGCTCGCTCGTATGGGTTCCATATCGTTTCGTCCCACCCTTTTCCTTCATCATAGTTCTTTGATGTTTCGTATATTCTTTGTATAAGAGGAGGGAGGGAACCAAAACATCCATTGTTTTCACTGCGCCGACGGCAAACCTCTTGAATCATTCTAGAGATCTTTGGGATTGATCGCTTCAAATAAGTCTTTGCATTTTTTTATCCTGATTGCAGACAAAAGCTTGTGAACACCTCGGCACATTTTTATGAATCACTAAAGTTAATATTGAGTTTTTGAGCTTCCGCAGATACCTTACGATCACTATCATTATTTTCCATATTAGCGGTAGTGACAGTGTTAGCCGTGGCAGTAGTTGACGAGTGGTGGTCGGAGCAGTAGTGACGCTGTTGGGAGTGTTTGGAATGAAGGTGGTGCTGGTGGTGGCAGCAGCAGAGTCAAATCCAGGTCTAGAAAATAGAAACCCCGCCACAGTTTGGCCCCAGGTCCTTCTGATCAACTGGCTCCCGAGGAGCTTACCTGCCAGCTTGGTTGAATGGAAGCACCCGTGGGGGAAGCCAAACTGTGGCAGGGTTTTTTCCTTTCTGGTCCTGGATTTGACACCTTTTACTAGTAGCAGTAGAAAGAGTAGTGCTGGTAGTATTCGCTTCATCAAGCTTCCTGATTAGTCAACGTGGCCCACAAGAATCACCCACTTCTCATTCATCACTCCATGCTTCACTTAGTAAAACTAAAAAAAGGAGAAATAAACTATTGACAAGTCATGGTCTCAAACGGAAAGATTAAAAGAAAAAAAAGACCCCGATTGGAGTTCAACTTTTGAAGTTTATTGTATAAACTCTGAGACAAAGGACATGTTTGTAAAAATGAAATATCTCTGATGCGCTCTCCAAACCTAAAAGAAGAGGGCACATTTACACGTCCATAAGCATGCTGCTACACTTTCAAAGGTTCACAATCAAACGCTTGTTGCGAAGCGGCAAAAAACAACAAACGTGACTCAAATAACACAAGCATCGAATACATACATCTACGAGTCAAACGATGGGGGGGTATCAACTTTTTTCTTCATCTGTTTTATAACCATGCTCATAAAATGGGACGAACTTGCCGCGTTTGCGCACATGACTTTATAATTTCCTTGACTGACCACGAACTCTCCACCCACAAACTACTTCCGATCCACTTTCATATTTTCAATGCAGATTGTCACCAACACCCAAACAGCTTTTATGGACGCCTCCAAACGGCTACGCGAGGCATGCGTTTGCGTGAGTGTGCTGAACTAACTTACATCACCAGCCCAAAGTGAAAACTAAAAAAGTGGTGTTTCTTAAGTCAGAGACTTGAGGAACTCCTGACTTGTGGGACTTGCTAGGACCACTGGTTTGAGAGAAGCCATCTATGTCAAACTACAAAGGCCCTTTCCAAACTGAGGAAGAACCGCTTTTGGTTCCACAATAAAACCTCAACAACCAAGGGTCCAGATGCCTCCATTCAGCCACTATAACCAAGCACGGACACATTTCTCTAAAAGACCTTCAGCAATGCCGAGGTTTCGATCCATCCGGCTGCGTTCTGGATCAGGCATCGGTACTCGCCCGCGTCGCCCTGGCTGGCGTTGGTGATGAGAAGGTTAAAGTGGCCTGGGTTTTTTTCCTGAACGATGTACCTGCCGTGAGCGACGCGCTCGCCATCTTTGTACCACTCAGCCGTGGGCGTTGGCTTGCCGCTGACCAGACATTGCAGGATGACCGGCGCACCGACAGCGGCGGTCACGTCCGTCAAGGGAATGACGCACCTCGGGGCCATCTCCGTCACTTGAAACTCAAAGCTACACATGTCGGACGACTTTCCCTTGAACTCCACCTTGTCCTCTTTGGCCGACTCGGCAAACACATCAAAGTTGATGCTCATGTGCCGGTCTTCGCTCAACCCCCCGTCCGTAGTGGCCACCAGGCGGACGGCGCGCTGAGATTCATCGGCCTCCTGCTGAAACTCAAACTCGAGCTCAATCTCTGATGATTGTTGCTCGTCCGCCGCCGTGTTTCCCACCAGCATGTCAAATTTCTGCGGCTGGACTTTGGCGCCGCCGAGAGACACGGACGTCAGCTCCCTGCCTCTGGTCTGTCCGGAGAATTCCTTTGCACCGAGCACCACCAGCGAGGCTCTGCACAGCGTTTCGCCGACGACATTAACGGCACCGCAGGTGTACACGCCGCTGTCCTGCGCTGTCACTTTACAGATCTTCAGGAAATGACGCTCTCCGTCAGATGAGTGCAGGTACCGTCTGTTGTTTTGAGGAATTTTAATGTCCCCTTTGAACCAGGACACGACGGGGGACGGGATTCCCATCAGCGAGCACTCAAACACGGCAGTGGAACTCTGTGAGGTTTCGACATCGCAGATGGGATCGATAAACCTCGGCGGCATCTCGGTCACCTCAAAGGCTATTTTCAGATTCTCGTTTTCCTGGGTAACAAAGTCCACAGTGCCCTCCTCGTAAATGCTCGGAATAACATCCAGGGATATAACCATGCTCTTGCTGTCGGCTGTGTACTCGGGAATGGTGATGATCTTCACCTGTTTCTCAAATTCCTTGACCTGGTTCTCATCCAGTTCGACTTCTAACAGGATCTCCTGGGGAGAAGGTGAACGAGACGAGTCATCGTTTTCCACATCAAACTCCATCACGTGCTGGTGGGTAACAGCGGGCGGGGCACGCGAGAGCCTTCCTTCCTGCGACACCACAAGCACTAAAGCGACGCTTCGGGCCTCACCGACACCATTGACCGCCTGGCAGATGTATTCTCCCTGGTCAGTTTTAGTGACACAGTGAATCGTGAGAGAGACACTGTCTCCATCTCGTTCCATAACGATCCGCTTGTCAGCCGTCAGCCGGGTTTTGTTTCGGAACCAATTCACCTCTGGTAATGGGAGGCCAAAGACCTCAGCGAGAAAGATCAGAGAGTCGTTTTCAAATACTTTTTTCTTCGTCAGAGGTTTGAGGAAGGCAGGCGGGACTCCGTGCACCCTCTCCTGATCGGAGGCGCTGCTCTTGGAACGCAACCACTGCTCATCTACATTTACCTCAGCGGGTACACTTTCAATGCCCTCATCGACAGGAGACGCGAGGAACTGGACAGGTGAGAAAAACCTGTCACTAGAGTCTGACAAAGGGCTCTTTTGTGTGGGGGAAGATGGAAACTCTTGAGGTGTACCAGAACTAGGGGTATAGAAGGAACTGGGAGAATAAGAGGTATGGAAAGAACTGGGAGAATTCAAAGCATGGAAGGAACTCGGAGACTTGGGGGTATGGAAAGTCGAATGAGAGATCTCTGTAGATGAACTCGGTGTGTAGAAGCCCTCAGCGACCTCCTCACCGACTGTGCTGCCAATCTCTATCGACATCTCAGACTCGGGGGAGAGTGGCCGTGCCCAGTCTGTCGGAGGATTGTAATATTCATACACTGCACCAAAAGTCACCTCCTCTTCCTCCATTACACCCACTGCAGCTCCCGTTGCTTGTCCACCTCCGGATATTCGAGAGTCAGGGCTCTCGGAAGAGACATGTTCAGGACCCTCGACATTTGGTCGGACAACTAATGATTCCAGATTTTCATCATTACCTCTCTCAGTTCCGACTACATCACCGGCAGTTAAGTCAACTGCAGACTGCACACTGAGCTGAGAAGGTGGCCCACTGATAAAAACACCGCTATCCACCGACGGCTCAGGGATAGAAATGCTCTCCACATCACTACCTTTCTTAAGTTCTTGTTTGCATTCTCTAACAACATCAGCGGACTTCTCCTCGACAACATATCCCTGCACCTCTGGAGCACCTTCAGACTTCACAGCTTCCCCGAGCTTTTCAGACTTTAGCGGTTCAGATAAACTCGGAGGTTTCTCTGCTTGGCCGGTTGGACCGACAGTCTGGACTGAATGTCTTACAGTGGGAACCTTATCTGATACGAATGGGATGAAGCTACTCGTTTTGTCAAACATGTGCAACATTTTCTCCTCTCCCGCCACCTCTACTTGCCCTGCCATCAGGGGTTCAGGGACGCCCGCTGATTCTTGGGGTGCTGCCCGGTTGAGCTCAGACGCCTCCCGCACTCCCTCGCCACATTGTCTGACGGCTAACTCCTCAATGTTTGTGTCCACCGCGATGATTTCAGAGACTTTTTCTGTTGAGGTGGCGAGCTCTGGGCTCCTCGCTGCAGGAAGACCTTGGGTGAGACGTGGCAAGTTGGCGACCACGTAGGGATCAGTGCGGACACTGCCACATTCAGGTTGGACCGGGTGCCGCTGTAACTCAACACGAGGACTGGTCTGTGCAGGTACGCACTCCACAAGGTAAGGTGGTTCCTCTCGTTGCTTCTGAAATGAAGTAGGAGATGAGTCTGACTCAAAGGCTCGTTTAATCTGAGACACGTTGATCACAGCGGATGACTGCTGCAGCCCACATCCAGATATAATTGGAGGCACCCCGTGTCCATCCGCCCTGGATTTTGATGGCACCTGAGGTGGAGGTTCTTTTGACTTTGTCTGCGTGCCAACGTCTTCCACGTCGTCAACAACGTCTGCAACGACGTCTTGACAGAAAACATCACAGGTGCACGAGACCTCTCCCATCTTATTTTTTGCGACACATTTGTATGTGCCGGCGTCGGTCCCTGTGAAAGATCTAACATAGAGCTTGTGTACTTGACCGTCAACTTCTGCCCTGTATTTATCCGTCGTCGTTTCAAGAGGAACGTCGCTGCAAAACCATGTGACCTCAAGGGAAGGTTCCGCCAAGAGAACACATTCCAACATGGCCGTCTGACCCTCTGTGCAGCTGAGGCTCTCCAACGCTTTGACCACACTAGGACCTTCGGCAGTGGCACCAAAGGCAAAAGTACTTTTTTGCTGACTGATTGGCTCAGTTGAAGTCAACACAGAGCAGTCCTGGGGTTGCTGCTCTTCATTGCACACCTCCGTGGTCGCAGGGTCTGGAGCGGGAGCGTCAACTCTGATTTCCACTGTAGGTGATTGAGACACATTTGCATCATTGAGGTATTGCTGGCTGACTGCTTGAGGAATTTTTAATGTTTCAATGCAAGCTTGTCCCTGGCTGTCATGAGGTTTCTCTCCCCTCTCGAACTTTTCCCGTGAGACAATCTTTTTTTCGGAGAGCGTCAAACTGGCGCTGCTGATGGACTTTCCGTGCTTATTACTTATGACACAGTCGTACGTCCCTTCGTGGTCTGCGGTCGGATAGAAAATTGTCAGCGTCGACTTGTCGGACTTGACCGTGATGTCGTAGTCGGGGTTGTGGACCAATGCGTGTCCGTCCTTGAGCCATGTGACTTGAGGGGGAGGGTCGCCTCGAAACTGGCAGCTCAGCTCTGACATCTCTCCAACTCTAACTTTAAGTGAGGACATTTCTTCTAGAAATATTGGACAGAAACTGTCAGCACTTGATTCCCGAGGCGACGTGGATGATCGCGTTGGCTTAGCACCCGCAGGAATGTCCTGGTCTTGGCTTCTCTTCTCCATTTTTGCTACACTTCCATGTTCAGACATGTCCTGATGGGTTGATGGGTCTTTGACTTTTGAGAGCTCCTTGCTGACCTCTCTTTCCGCCACCAGCAGATCTGCGTGTGGTTTCTTCTTGCTGTCGTCTGCAGACGTGCCCAAGCTAATCTCCTCCTTTAGTGCCTCCCCGATAGGCTTGCTGCTGGATGCTGATGAACTATCCTCCTCGTTAGTCAGCCTCTGTTCCGACTCACTTCTCCGAGGACAGTGTGATTGGGAATGTCTACTGACGACAGACTCCTCATGAGGACTCTGCAATAGCGGGCTGAGTCCATAGCTGGCTGGAGAGACAGTGCTAGGTTGTGAGGGTAAATATCGCTGAAAGGGCGAAGCATCACCTGCATCTTCTTTTTTCACAGCCATGGATTCCACCTGTGAACATTGAGGTGGGGATGCCTTATAACTGGCACGGTAAGGAAGTGAATGGGTCCCTTGCGCTTGGTCTCTATCCGCGCTCACGTGCTCCTCTTGGGACGTTTCTTCCAAAATCGACGAGGGTCTCCTTGCAGTCTCCGCTTGTGGAAGGAGGGGGTCATTAGGGAAGTATTCAGCTGGTAAAGCAAAAGCCCAGTCAGACTCCAGGTCAGCTCCTTCCTCTAGTTGGACAACATCTGTTGGCCATCGAGGGAGATGCTGATCCTGAGCCCCTTCCTCACTGACGAAGAAGTCAGCATCCCTCCGCAGTCTGACCTCACGGCCCTTATCGGGCAGCATGCCAGCATGTAACCACGGCCCGCTCTCACCCTGCTCATTTGGGTTCAAACGACTCCTAAAGAACTTTGTTCTTTCACAGGAGATCATCTCATTTGGCAGAGGAGGTTCCGGAGCAATCGTTCCAGTCACTCTTCTTTCTACCTCAGTGTTCCTCTCTACCGCAATAGGGGGATACGCATTTGTCCATTCAGCATCTGGCTTATCGGCCTCCCGGTGTTCCATCAGAACATCTTTCTGCCATTGCATGATGCGCTGAGCCAGGGCCTGCTCTTCACTTACAAACTGATCACACTTCTTCAGCTCGGAGACGTTCTCCATTGACAGCTGCAGTTCTCGCTCCTCACTTGTTTTCTCAAACAAAAGCTTTTCATCTCCTCCTTTGTTCTTGGGTGGCAATTTCATTTGTGCAGGTTGTGTTTCCAGTCCCCTTGCCTGCCTTTTCCCTTTCACTGCAGGAGGAGGCGTTGGATCCTGCACCATTCGGGTTCCCGCTCCAGTGGACCTTTGGGTTATCATCGTCACGGGTTGATTTTGGTTCGCTCGATACGGCTCCCTCTTAGTCACACTTAGAACCAGTCCTCCGCCTTCCACGTCGGGTTTTCCTTCTGGCTTCGACTGTCCAGTTGCAGGTTGAGACGGCTCCTCGTCTGTCCTGCCTTGCTGCCACGTCCTGATTTGTGGGGCCGGGTATTTTCTCTGACACTCTTTCTCTTCAACTTCCAGTCTCTTTTCATTCTGTCCACTCAAGCACTCTCCAGAAAACTTGCCGACAGCAGGCTCGACCGTTTTCGCAGCCACTCCTCTTCCTTTAGTTTTAGACCGTGCCTCCGTTTGCACTTTTGATAGAGGTGGCATTTGTGGCCACAAGGACAGTCCCTTGTCTTCTATTTGCTCTGTTCTGACTCGAGGTATGTCATCTGTTAAAACTGCGGTAGTCTTGCTGAAACACGGGGCCGTGGCTTCAAGCTCTTCCCTAATGATCTCTCTCAAGTCTTGCTGGCTGCAAACATACTCTTCTGGATCCACGTATGGTGTTCCTTTCGGCATGAGCAGGTCAGGTTCTGTTGGACATGTTTCCCCCTGTGTCATCTCCAGACCTTGCTTCACCTTCGTGACTTGTGGTGGCAATTCCTCCTCACACTCGATGCGATCAGCTTCCAAGCTCTTCTCGTGCTGTTCCCTTAAGGACGCAGCGGACCTTTTGATCCAGGCTGGCTCAACTATTTTTGGTGCATCTGGTCTACCTTCAGATTTAGGACTTGTCTCAGTTACTACATTGACTCGGGTTGAAGTCTGAGGTGGCACAAGCAGGCCCTCATCCATTTTTTCTGCATTACCTTCTAAGTCAAGGAATTCATACGTTGCAACTTTTGAAGCTTCACGATTGGTTTCCATGGCCTTCATTTTGCGTGGGTCCATGTCTCTGTCATGAGCAAGGCCACACTCTTTATGCCGGATGGAAGAAATATGCTCCTCTGGCTCCAGGCACATTGCTGTGGTTTCCGGCACGAGCAGGTCAGTTTCACGACGATATGCTTCCGCCGGTGTTATTTGCCAATCTTGCAGCCACTTATTTATTGATTGTTTCTCCTTACATTCAATATGCTCATCGTTCAAACTTTGGTCATAGTGCTCTTTCAAGGACTTGTCTTTGGCTGCCTCGACTATTTTTGCTGCCTCTTCTCTACCTTTACTATTAGGACGTGTCCCTATTAGCCGCACAAGCAGGTCCTTGTCTTCTATTTCTTCTGCCTTGACTTGTATTGCGGGGACTTTATTGCTCGTGAGAGTTGCGGTTTCAAGGTCAGTTTCCTGAGCCTTCCGTACGGGGTCTTTGTGTAAACACGGGGGCATGACTTTGGGCCCTTCACGAGTTACTTCTCTCTCTCCATGCAGGCTGGGAATATGCTCCTCTGGGATTACACATGGTGTTCCTTGCGGCATGAGCAAGAGCAAGCCACCTTCCGGTTGAGATGTTTCCTCCCGTGTCATCTGCGTATCTTGCTGCCACTTCCTGATTCGTAAGGCCAGGAGTTTTTCCTCACACTCTAAGTGCTCAGCTTCCGGGCTTTTCTCAGACTGCTGCTCCCTCAAAGACTCGCCAGACCATTTGCCTCCAGCTGGCTCCATTCGTTTTGCTGCCTCGCCTCTAGCTTTAGTTGTTTGGTGCACGTTGGTGTGTGCTTGGACTGGAGGTGACATCTGTTCCTGCATAAATAGGATGTCGTCGTCTTTTGTTTCCCTTGCCATGACTTCAGGTAATTGGTCTATCGCAACTGTTGCAGGTTCAGTGTCGCTTTTCCTGGCCTTCATCCTGGTCGAATTGTTGAAGCAGGACATGGCTTTGGTCCCAGGACTCGATCGACTTGCCCCCAGCTGAGTGTAAATAGGTTCTTCGGGCTCCATGTAAGGTGTCTCGTCGGGCATACCGGTTCCAGATTGGAGAGTTTCATCTTCCGAATCCATACGCGGTGCTCCTTTTGGCGTTGTCAGGCCAGCTCCCAGTTGAGATGTTTCCATACCTTGCTGCCACTTCCTGATTCTCAGGGCCAGGAGTTTTTCCTCACAATCCATACGCTCTGCTTCTAGACTCCTCACGTACCGTTGCCTCAAGGATTCTTCATACCCTTTGCTCTCGGCCGGATCGACTCTTTTTTGTGCTTTTCCTCCGTCTTTGTTGTTGAGGTGTGGCAACACTTGCGGCTGCATGAACAGTTGGGCGTCGTTTATATCTTCTGCTCTGAGGTCTATTGAACGTGCTGCAGTTTTAGGACCAGATTCTTTGGCCTTCCCCCCTGTCGATTTGTAAACATTTGAAATGGCTTCGGTTTCTCCAAGAGTGTCCACTCTTGCACATCTCTGGGTGTCGGAGTGCGTTTGTGGCGTTGTGTATATTTCCTTTGGCTTTGGCTGGCTCCTTTCGGGCTGAGAAGCTTCCTTGAGTGAGATTTGCTCGACTGTCTGCCAGTTGCCAATGCGTAGGGCCTGGAGTCTTTCCTCCGACTCAATGTGCTCAGCTTTCAGTGTCTTTTGGTATTGTGACTCTCCAGCGTGTCTGTCCCAGGCCGGCTCAAGTATTTCTGCTGCCGCTCCTCTTTCTCTAGTTTGAAGGTGTGCCTCAGTTTGTACTTTGACTTGAGGAAAAGTCTGTGGCCACGTGAACAAGTCGTGCTTTTCCATTTCCTCTGCTCTGACTTCCAATTCTGGTACTGCTGCAACTTCAGGATGGGTTTCCTGCGCCTTTATTTCGGGAGATTGGTGGCAACGGGACATGGCTTTGGGCTCCAAAAGAGTTATTTTGCTTACTTCCTGCTCTTTGGGCTCTGCGTATGGTGTCTCACTGGGCTTTGGTAAACCAGTTTCAGATTCAGATCTTTCGTCTTCTGACACCCTACTGCCTTTTCTAAGGTGAAGTGATAGACTTGTCCCCCCGTGGTCAAGGAAATGATCATCCAGACTCTGACACTGGACTTTGAGGAACGCGTCATTACTTACTGTTGTTGTAGTGTGTTCCCATTCTTCAGGCGAGACATGGTACATAACAGACTTGACCAAATCGAGCTTCTGAGATTCTCGCAGCCAAAAGTCCTCTTTAGCATGCTCTGTGTATGTCCACGCGTCCTCACTTGCTAATGGTTGAGAGTTATGGGGATGAGGGAATTGTGGGCTTTGCGGGGGCTCATGATGGTCTGTCGTCTCAGAGCCACACGCGTGTTTCTCGTAATATTTGGATTGAGACTGGTGTGGGGGTTCGTGGTGGCTTGTGGGTCTGGGCTTGTGTGGGAATTCAGGGTGCTTTGGGCTTTTAGGGAGGTATGTGGGTTCAGAAGGATACGGTTCCAACTCCTCTGTGACTTGGTCGTCGCCGACCCTGATGTGAAGCTCACGCATCTCTTCCTTAACCTCGTCAGATTGTTTTAGCTGACCTTCATCAGCACACTCTTTTGTCTGACATTTTGGCACCGCCACATCAACCGGCTCACCTCTCATGATCTGAACAGCTCTGCTTCGAGACTGAGGCTCAAATGAATGTCTCACATGAGGCCGAGAGGTCTCCGCGCTCACCTCTGGGCCTCGACACTCCCTCGGAACTTGGCCAAAGTCAAAGGCGCTCTTAAAATGCTGAACGCTCGGCTTCACCCTGAGTCTCTCCGCATAATCGGCATAGCTCGAATCACTGGCTACCGACTCACAGTCAAATTCAGTGGACGACACGGTGGAGATAGAAAGCCTCTTTCTTTGCCTGACAGCTTTTTGGAGAGCACTGAGTTTACTTTTCACTTCATTGTGAAGACTCTCGGTGTCACTAAACCTTTCGCTGTAGCCGTCGCTGCAACGGTCGCTAAACATCTCACTGAATCGCGTTCCGGTGCGCCGGTCACAGTAGATGTCGCTCCATCTATCGTCAAAGCCATCGGAGCGAACGAACATGGGCTGGGGGGACGGGGCGCGCTCCGAGGCCGTCTCCAGACACTTGGACTCCTTGCCAGACTCTTTCTCACGCCAATAAGAATTGGAGTGAAAGAAGACGGTACGCACCAGACCTGTCTTGGACCGAGTCCGCTGCTGGTTCACCTTGGATATCTTGTCAAATGGAGATCCGACGTATCGGAGGTCCACCCTAATCTTCCTGCCTTTCCTCTGCTCAGCCATCCAGGCTGCGCTTTTGTGGACCTCCGCGGGGCGGCGAACATAGCCTAGGTAGTTGGCCGACTGCTCCCCCCTCAGCGAGACCAAAAGAGAGGCTGTGGACTCAGCAGAACCTTCTGAGTTGATTGCCATGACCTTGTAGCTCCCAGAATCCTTGTCCCTGACGCTATCAATGAGCAAGCTACTTGTGTGTATGTTCATTGTGCCCTCAGTGCAGATCCTACGCCTGCGCGTTTTGGGTATAGACCTATTGTTATGAAACCAGAGAAAAACCGGCGGCGGGCAAGCCAGAAGTTGACACTTGAACACGACCGGTTCTCCCTCCAAAATGGACTGGAACTTGATTTTCTTGGTAAATGACGGTTTCATGCTCTCAGTCCGGGAGCCGACGGAGGAGGTCCTGCTGGACACCGGGAAGTCCTCTGTGTCGGCGAAGGCTCCCGTGAGCGGCAGTGCCGTGCCCGTGGAGCCAGGCTCTGCGGAGAGAAGGCAAGGACTAAGCCGCTGGCGTGGAAACCCACAAATGTATTGCAATGAATGAATGAATGAATGAATGATGTATTAATGGAAGAAATTAAAATGCATGCAATCACAATGCTGAAGGAAAAAATTGCACTCACCATATTTGTTCGAATAAACGCAAGACTTGATTCTTTTGATTAGAAACCTGCAGGAAGATTTGATCCTTCTTCTGTGGAAATTTCTTGAAGACAAATTATCACTCGGGAGACTTTGAGGAGCAAAATTCGAGGTGGCGCTGCTAAAAGTCACTTTTGGTGGAGTACTTCTTACCTGACTTGCAGACACGAAAATAAACGCCCTTTTTCGTCCTTGACAGCACGAGGAAAGAATTGCTCGCAAAGCGTTAGTATAGCGACTAAATTTGGTGAGAAGGCGTTTATTCGAACTAATATAGTTGACTGGGGTTATGGGGACTGCAAACCACAGGAGGCACATCTTCGCTATCTGCAAGCCAGGACAAGAAATATCCACGTCTTTTCCAATCAACCTTAGTGCATGGAGTGCACATCAGATGGGATCTGAGATCTAACGCCAACCCACCTGACGGCAACCGCCCTCAAAACCCTTTCCTCTTGCGAGGACCTTCATGCCAAAATTGAAAGGAACCGCTGGATGCAAAGAGACCAAAGTCATCCGTGGGGGTGGGGGCAACGTTTTTTTCTCATCCCCACGTTTTTTTCTCATCATCATGACATGCAAAGGAACAATTGAGACATTTCACACTCTGCTTGATTTCTGTGGACGCCGCCTCATAACCCATCGAGCACCCACAGAGCGAGCGAGCGCCTTCCGGGCAAAGCAGGGCAGAGATTTCGCAACGGTGTGACTGGGAGCGGTTGACGATGAACTCCTTACCTTTCACCTCCTGCTCAACGGTGGCCTCGATTTCTTCTCGCTCGACAGCCACTGTGAACAAGAGAGAGCAAAGTTGGATGGTGTCCTCGAAGCAAATCCTCAAAGGGGTGGGAGGGTGAACGGTGCATGCAAAACAGCAGCGGTCAGGCGGTGAGCTTTCCCAAAAAAGGAATGAATGCCCTGGAATTGACTCAGGGTGTCCCCCACCAACTGCCCGATGACCGCTGGCATTGGCGGCCCTCGATAATGGATGGATGGTTGGCTACGGCACGCCCTCGATAATGGATGGATGCAATGAAACAGGAATGAAGGCCGGGACCTTTGTCTTTGACGACGAGTTAGTGACTTGGAGGTGGGGAAATAAAGGAGAAGTTGGGAAGACAAGCAGGAGGAGGAAGCAAGTCCAAAGTGGAGAGGGCTGACACCAGCACTTTATGTCATTTAGTGACCCTGACTGAGGGGAGATGGAGCTGACAAGGAAGTGTCCCAAAGGTTGTTAAGAGGAAATGAAGGGGAGTCAGCAGCTCAAGTCCAAAGTGAGTGAGAGCGGGACTTGTGAGCTAGTGACTCGGAGGAGGGAGGGAGGGAGGTAGGGCCAAAGTCTCCGTCCGGACGTGGCCGGCCGGGGGTTACCTTTTTCTTCCTGCCAGGCCTCGGTGATGACCAGTGTGGCCGAGCATGCGGCCTCTCCTGCGGGGTTGCTCGCCCTGCAGGTGTACTGGCCCGCGTGCTCCGGGAAGGCATCCACCACGATGAGGGTGGCTGTGCTTGTCGCCTCGTCATAATGAAACACCACGTTCTTGCTGGGCGGCACCGGCTGCCGGTTGTGGAACCAGCTTATCTCCATGCCGGGAGTGCCCGACACGCACGCGTGAAAGCGGGCCACCTCCCCGTGCGGCACCGAGCAGCTCGCAATCGGCTGCACAAAGAGTGGCGGCTTCTGGCTCGGGGCGCTGAGGGTGGTCGAGTCGTGCCGCGGTGCGGGAGGTTCCGCTGATTGCTTTTGCCCTGAAAGGAAGTATGCCCTCTGGCTTACTGAACAAGTCTGCTAAACACAGATTAAAGCCGCTGACCTCTCATTTCCATTTTCTGTTTGTGCTCCTTTGGGGGAGCGGCGGTGTGGGGGGATGGGGCAACGTTTGGACCGTGTTGGCTCATGCTACTGCCATATTGTGAGTGCAGCTCGTATAGGGGAGACAAACCCCTTGTGCGTTTTTGACATACTTGGCCAATAAAGATGATGATTTGAAGAAAGAAAAAAAAAAGCCTTACCATCCAGCATGAGGGTGGCGGAGCAGGACACGGTGCCGCCGCCGTTGGTGGCCACGCAGGCGTACTGGCCCTCGTCCTCCGGATAAACTTTGGAGATCTCCAGCTGGCAGCAGTCATCAAACTGAGACATCCTGAAGAATTCTGACTGCTTGATCTCCTTGTCTTTGTGGAACCAGCTGATATTCACATCTAGAGAATGTACAACAACATGGCGGCAACTTCAATCTTCCGATGGCTAGGCTTTGACAGTCAGCGCTGAAGAACTTTGTACCGTCTCCCCGAATTCTGCACTGGAAGCGAGCCGGTCGTCCTTCCAACGTGGAGGTGCTGGCCATGGGTGAGACGACGACGGGCGGGGCGACGTAGGCAGCCAAGTCCGGAGAAGCCGCCTCCGGCACTGTGGCACAAACTCAAGCTGAAAAGCTCCATCGCTCCAAAAGCTCTTTTCGATTGCGAGCGGGGACTACCCAACGATTGCCAAGTTGCCCTGGCAACTTCACTCAACCTTTCAACCACGGCGGCTGAAAGGTTGGGTGAAGTTAGCGGCTGAGCGAGTGCGACAAATCGGGGTGGAGGTCTTTCTCCCTGCCTGCCTCCCTCCCTCCCTCCCTTCCTACCTTCCACAGTGAGCGTGGCGGTGCTGGTGGCCACGCCGTAGTCATTTTTGGCCTCGCAGTTGTAGATGGCGGCATCCTCTGGAAAAACCTCAATGAGTAGCAGAGTGTGCTCTTGGGCATCACGCAGGAACTTGCACTTGAAGCCCGGAGACAGCGCCTGCGAGTCCTTGTACCAGAAGACCTGAGGCTCGGGGATGCCGCTCACGGCCACTGAGAAGCGAGCCGGCTTGCCCGCCTCCACCGACTGGTCCTCCATGTGGTGCAAGATTTGAGGTGCTTCCGGGACTGAGCAAAACAACAAAATATGGCTTTCGTGACAAGGACTGGGAAGACGGACGGCCTCGTCCCACTCGCTCATCCTCTGCTTTCGGTCTAATGGCTCACTTACTGTTGACCCGCAAAGTGACGGTGCTGGAGTTCTTCCCGGCGACAAAGACGTAGTTGCCGGCATCGCTCCTGAAGGTTTCCGAGATGGTGAGGCGATGGAGCCTCCTGATGACGGCGTAGCTGAAGCGCTCCTCGGCCGACAACTGGATCTCCACGCCGTTCCTCAGCCAGCGCCCCTCCACCTCATCCTCGTTCACCTCAAACTCCAAAGTGGCACGATGTTTCTCCAGAACCTAGCGTACATGACAGGCTTCAGCTCTCCTTCAACTACAGAGAGCAGAAATGGAAACGCCCACGCTAACGTGCCAGAGGAACGTGGCAAGAGGAGGATTTGGAGAAAATGGGGGCAATTTGATCACCGCTTTAAGTCAATGCAAAGGATCAAGACATATGCAAGGAAACCGGGATCAGATTGGCAATTCTATCAAGAACCGGTCTGGTTGTGGCAATCTTGGGGAGCGGTTGAGCGACTGGAGACACGAGAGGACGGTCGGTCGCTCGCTCGGTCGCCCGGTGGGCCGTGCGTGCATGCGTGCGTTGATCACCGTGACGAGTCGCCGGGCAGGCTCCCTGATGCCGATGTCCCGTCCTTCCACGGTGAGTCGGGCCTTGGACACGCTGGAGCCGGCCACCACCGAGAACTGGCCGGCGTCCGACATGCGCACCGTCTGGATCATCAGGCGGTGGACGTACTTTTCGGCCGTCACCACGAACCTGCGGCGGCACGGCGGCAACTTGACTTTCCCGTCTTCGAAGGGCGTCGCGCTCACGCCACCGCGGGCCGCCTCCTGCGCTTTGCAGTGGTATTTTTTTCCTTCGTCTCACCTCTCCTCGGACGGGTCCAGCTCCAGGCCGTCCTTCATCCACACCACCTGGACGTTGGGCTCCGACACCTCGCATTCAAAGATGGCCTTCTTCTTCTCCGTGATCTTGATGTCTTTGATTTTCTTGGTAAACTCGATGACACGAGCTGGCCGCGGGAAGAGCGTCACACATTCGCTCAGCCCAACAGGTGGCATAAAGTACTCACAAAAGACAAGCACAGGAAAAAAAAGTGGTGGGATGTAACTAAGAAGAAATTGTCGCTTGGTAGGAGTTTTGCTGTTTGGATTTCACTTGCTATGTTTGTTTTGTGCTTTTTCTGACTGCTGTACATTTGAAAGCCAATCTCAACTCTCGGTAGGGTCTTTTTCACCCCGTGTAGAAAAAAAGAGAGACAAAGTTGACCAAGCTACAGATCGGGAGTCATTGAGTGAAAAATGGATATTGGGTTTTTTGTTTTTGTTTTGTTCAGTCACGTCCCACCACCGCCGATCAGCCCAGAACCCGGAAAGGCGTACCTTCGACGAAAAGGTTGGCGGCGCTGGCGGCAGATCCGGCCACAAAGCGGTACTCGCCGCCGTCTCCGAAATGAACGTTGCGAACGGTCAGGGAATGCGTCAGCTGCCGGCTTCGAACCTGGCACCTCTCAGACGACTTGATCTCCACGCCGTTCTTCAGCCACTTGTAGGTGATGCCCTCGTAGTTGACGGTGACCTCAAAGGTGATGGTGTCCCGCTCCTGAGCGTTCAGGTCTTTCAGCATGGAGGTGACCAGCACAGCTGGAGGCCGACACGACAGCTCGCTTAGTTAGCACTCCGACAAGCGCTCCGGAGATGGCGCCAAAATCAAAATTAGCGCGCGGCGGCGGTTGAGGTTTGGGAAAGAGCCATCCCGTTTAGCCACAAACAAGACGCAAAAGCGCGGCGGGCGAGCGAGTGGGTCGGGCTCTTACGGCTGACGGTGAGCGTGGCCGACACGCGGTCGTTGCCGCACACAAAGGTGTACTCGGCCGCGTCGGCCCTGCTGGTGTTCATGATCTTCAGCTGATGGAGCTTGCCCTGCACCACGATACGGAACTTCTCGCTCATCTCGATCTCCACGCCGTTCTTCAGCCAGGTGGACGGCACGTTGAAGTGAGACACTTCGCACTCGAAGGTGGCCAGCTGCGTCTCGGCCACAGTCACGCTCTTCAGGGGTTTGGTCACGCGAAGAGCTGAAAGGCAAAATCAAAGCAAATGAACTTGTTCTCGGCGAGGCCGGCGTCACCTTTCTCCTCCTCGCGTCGAGCGAGCACCTTGCACGGTGAGCTTGGCGCTGCACTGGAGGTGTCCCGCCACAGCTGTGTACTCCCCTTGGTTGGTGGCGTCCACGTTCTGCAGAACCAGTTTGTGGGCTTTGCGCTCCACCAGAATCTTGCAGGAGTCGCCGGGCGTCAGCTCGGCGCCGTTGAACATCCAGCGCACCGGGACGTTGTCGTGCGACAGGCTCATCTCGAACGAGACCGTGGTGCCCGCCAGCGACGTCACGTCCTTCATCTTCTTCACGATCTTGACGGCTGCGCGAAAACGCCGCACGGTCAGGAACGGCCGGTCAAAAACGGCATCGGCCCAGCGTTAGAGCGGTCGGGGGGGCGATGGGGTTCCACGGTGGCGGCGGTAGTGGGCGGCGGCGGCGGCCGGGGCCACTCACTCTCCACGTTGAGGCGAGCGCTGGCCGTCAGCTTGCCCAGTTTGAAGGAGTAGACGTCCTCGTCCTGCGGGTGGCACGATCGGACGCGCAGCGTGTGGACGCCGCCGTGGGAGCTCACGGCGTACTTGTCACCGTCGTGGACCTCCACGCCGTTTCGGAGCCACTGAGCGCCTTTGACGTCCCCGTGCGTCAGCTCCAGCGTGAAGAGCGCCTCCTGCGTCTCCGTCACCGTCTGGTTGCGGAGTGTCTTCTTGATCTTTACCGCTGCACCGCAAGCAGGCCACAAATACTAGTTGAGCACATTTTCAAGTCTAGATGTGTACCGAATGACTTTTGTCCAGAAGTTGAATGGCGACTTTGTCGACAAGTAGTAAAGTTGAGACGTACCCTCCACCCGTAGACTGGCCGAGGTTTTGGAGTTGGCCACTTGGTAGGTGTACTCGGCGGCATCCTGCGGCCGAGCGATGACGATGACGAGGCGCCGGATGGCTCCCTTGGCCACGCTCTTGACGTTGTCGCTCAAGTCCAGCGGCTTGCCATCCTTGAGCCACTTGCCCTCGGCATCGGCGTTGGCCACTTGGCACTCCAGTTCTGCAGTCTGCGACTCGGCCACCGCCACGTCCGTCAGAGGTCGGGTGATGGCGCCGCCTGGCGGGAGCACAAGGAAGAACATGGAGTTGCCTCATCTGTGAAAAGTGCTCTCGGAATCAAGTCAAGTCAAGTCAAGTTTATTTGTATAGCCCTAAATCACAAGCAGTCTCAAAGGGCTTCACATAGACAAAAATTGACAATTATTCTCAAAGCATCCCCTGATCTTAAGCTCCCAAATCCCAATCAAGCTGCCTTGCGTTGCCTTGCCTTCCGGGTTAAAGGTACTGAGGTAACTCACTTGACTAAAGCCTACCAGAGACCTGGCTTAAGCAAAACCTACCAGAGACCTACTGGTTAAGTTAAGCAAAAGCCACCTACCAGAGACCAGACTTGACAAAAAGCTGCCAGACCTAACTCAACTGAATCAAAGCCTACCAGAGAGCCAAAGCGAGCAGAGAGCAAAACGTACCAGAGACAGTGAGATTTGCACCGGATGTCTTCTGTCCGGCGTGGAAGCCGTACTGTCCCTCCTCGTCCTTCATGGTGTCGATGACAGTCAGAGAGTGAGTCTTGTCCCTGGAGTCCATCTTGTACTTGGGTCCAGGTTTAAGCTGCTGGTTCCTAAAGGTCCAGACCGGGTCGATACCAGCGTGGGACACTTGAACTTGGAAGGTGACGTTTTGGGACTCTGAGCACACTTTGTCCTCCATGTGTTTGACAATTTCAACCGCTGCAGACAAAACAAACACCAACAAGAAGATGAGCACAAATTCCTCGGAGAACGGTCCTTGAGAGCAGTCGCCCGGGTCACGCCAAAGGTGAGCGGCCAAAGGTGCCACAAACAGGGAGAGGAGATGAGTTGATCTTACGTTCCACGGTGAGACGGCAGCTGGTGGACACCTTCCCGACCAGCAGCTTGTAGCGTCCTTCATCCGAGGCGAAAGTTCTGCTGAAGACGAGTCGCTGCTTGGCGCCTTTGGCCACGATCTGCACACGGTCGTCGGCCGTCACCGGCTTGTCCTCGTGGTACCATTTGACCGAGGCAACGTTCTGAGCAGAGATCTTGGCTTCTAAAACCGCCTTGGTTCCTTCCACCGAAGACACGTCTTTGAGAGGCGCCACGATTTCGATGGCTGCAAAAACAACAACGGTGACCATCCCGGCCGGCCGGGTTGATGATGATGATGTACTTAACAGTACGGTGTCAAGTTGCCTTACTCTGAACGTTGAGTTTGCAGGAGGTGCTGATGAAGTGGCTGGGAACCTCGAAAGAGTACGAGGCGGCGTCTTCCGGTCCGGCGTTCTCCACCAGGAGCTTGTGGACGGCTTTGTCCACGACCATGTGGACGCGGTCCGAGGCGGACACGGCCTGGCCGCTCTTCATCCAGGTTCCCTCCAAGTTCTCCTGAGAGAACCTGACCTCCAGCTGAGCAATGTCGCCCTCGCAGACGGTCAGGTCAGACAGAGGCTGCATGAGGGTCACCGGACGCACTGCAACACAAACACCGTTGCTGAGCCAACCTACTACAAACGGGCCCCGCCTCAAGGCCCAAACGTGACGGAGCGCCATCTGAGCGTCAATTCCCCATCCTCATGGACCCAGTATAGTCCTCACAAGTGTGAGTAGTGGCACGCCACCGGCGAGGCAAAACAACACGAGCTGACAAGCCGCCACTGTAAAAGATGCTTACATTTCATCCTGAGTGAGGCGCTGGTCTTCACTTCCCCGCATACAAAAGTGTACTTCCCCTGGTCCTCCTTCTTGACGTTCTTCACGGTCAGGGTGTGCCTTCCCCGCCGGGAGGACAGGACGTGCTTGCTGCCGGCAGACAGCTCCTTGTCTCCGAAGAACCAGCTGCCCTCGACGTCCTCGCGAGACAGCTCCACCTCAAATTCTCCAGAGTAGCTCTCGGGAACCTCGATGTTCTCCAGACCTTTGACCAGCTCCAGCGCGGCACCTGGGGTCAGACGCACCGAGGTTAACACATTTCCTCCTAAGATATACTACCGTAGGTTCAGAATGGGCAGGAATTGGCAATCACCTTCCACGTGAAGTCTGGCGACGGTGCTGATGCCGTCGTCGTCCGCGACCACGCAGGCGTACTCGGCGGCGTCACTCACTTCGATCATCAGCACGGACAGGAAGTGAACCTTCCGATCCGAGTGCATTCTGTATTTGTCTCCCGAGAAGATCTCCACGTTGTCCTTCAGCCACTTGACTTTGACGAAAGGTTCGCTGGTTTCGCACTCAAAGGTCACCATGATGTCCTTCTCCCGGGCTGTGGCATCCTCCAGATTTTGGGTAAAGCTCACAGCGGCCTTCGCTGCAAAGACAAAGCTGCAAAGTCACAACCCGGCAGAAAACGGTCCCAACGGAGCGCCACCCGCGATTGACGACCGGTCCGGCCGGGACTGGTCTCGGAAATTGTTTTGCTCTCCGTTTTGTAAGAAACCGACCAAGGTTGAACGAGTGGCCATCGTGGCGGATGTCATCGTGTGGCCATTGGGCATGTGATGCTTTCAAGCGTGTGCAAATACTTCCAAAGCCCATCCCAGAGAGAGAAAAGGGGACAATACCTTGCACCAGCAGGAAGGCGTGGCTGGAAGCCTCCCCTGCGATGTTGACCGCTTTGACCATGACGCTGGCCGAGTCTTCCGGCGTGACGTCTCGGATGACGAGCTCGCACAAATGGTCTTCGGGCCAGTACCAGTAGATGCGCTCGGACTTCTCCAGCTCGATGCCGTTCTTGAACCACTGGCACTCCGGCTCGGGTCGGCCCACCACCCGAAGTCGGAAGCGCACCTCGTCCATGGGGCTCACCGTCTTGCTGGTAATGCGTTCCAGGATCTTGGGGGCTTCCATGCTGGGGGATAACTGGATCCTCTCTGGTTTGATGCTGGGGATGGTTACCTTGCCCTGCTCCTCCAGTTTCTTCCTCTCTGCCTCCTCTTTTTCTTTCAGGTGGTGGAGCAGCTCATCCTTGGTCTTCTTCAGCAAATCCTCATAGGAGTCGTCTCTCCTGCGAGTCTTGAATTCCACCGCCGAGATGGACTCGTAGAAGCCTTCCTCCGTCCTGCGCTTGAACTTACTCTTCAGCTCTTCCGACTCCTCCGAGGTTTTCTCGTGAACGATCCTCTGCGTCTTCCTGAGTTTCACAATCTCTTTGTCTTGCGCGCCCTCGGCCGGTCGGTCCACCTTGGCGACGCCGAAGCTGACTCTGCCTGGCTCGTGCGGGTGCTCGGCCGGCTTCCCCTCCGGGGCGCGACGCAGGACAGGCCTGAAGTCCTCCCGTTGCGCGACTTCCAGCTTGACGACGTGCTCCGTCGTTCCCAAAGGGTTATCGGCGACCAATCGGACTTCGCCCGTGTCGTAAGACTTGATGTCAACGATCTCCAGGTAGTAGATGCCGTCGTAACGTAGTCTGTAGCGCTTGCTCTTGCGGATGAGTTGTCCGTTGAGGTACCAGTTGACCTTGGGCGCAGGGTAACCGGTCACTCTGCAGCGGAATCGGGCCACGTCGCCCTCCAGGACTTGCGCCGGCTCTGGAAGCAGGACGATCTCGGGTTTGGTCTTTTCCGTCTGCTCGTCGGCGCCGCTCACCCCAGCCGGTCCGCCCTCGTGAGCCAGGCGCTCCATCTCTTCCAGCCGGTGCGCTCCCTTCCTCCCCTCGGGCAGCTGGCTCTCCTCCACTAGCCCCTTCTCGTCCTTGACGATGAGGGTGGCCGAGTTCTGGTCCACTCCAAATTTGTTGCTGGCTCTGCAGGTGATGACGCCGCTGTCTCGCGCGTACGCCACCTCGTAGTCCAGACTGCAGTAGCCAAATTCGTTGATCATGCGCAGCCGGTTGGCGGCCTCCAGGGGCTTGCCGTCGTGGAGCCACTCCACCGCCATGGTGGGGTCGCCGATGGGGGTCAGCCTGCACTCAAAGTGGGCGGGACCGAACTTCTTCATCCGAACCGAGGTCAGCTTCTTCTTGAACTGCGGTTTCTGTTGCTTCTCTTTGTCGTAAAGGTCTCCCTCCTCCCACTGCTCTTGGCCGTAGCGGAGATGCAGGGGCTCCAGCTCGGGGGCGGCGATCTCTTTGGCCTTGTAGGTTCCTTTGGTGATGATGAGCCGCCGCTCGGGCTGCGGCTCAGCATAGTCCATCTCCACGTTGACTCTGCAGCGGGTGGTGTCCCGCCCAGCTCGGTTGATGGCCGTGGCCGTGTACCACGCGCTGTCGGAGCCCGACGCAGACGGGATCTGAAACTTGGCCTCTCCCTTTGTGCCCTCAATCCTGACAAATCACATGAACAAGAAACCTTAATCGGGACCGGTCCTTTGACACAGAACCGCGGTCGTCCGGGTCACGATCATCCCAAAACGTTTCACGGCGTGGACCGGAATCTCCTCGGTTAGGAAGGACATCTCCCCCTTTGGTCCATGCCGAGGAGGATGCAAAGTAGCAGCCGGATAAGAGACACACAATCTTATTCACATCCGGAACGACTAGTGGTAAATATTGAGAAGATTGGAATGGTTGTAAATCCTCGATCCCCCCTTTTTTGGAGGAAGACCCCGCCCGACTCCATCTCCGGCATCCCCCACCGAAGTTACGTTTGCCAGCTGCTTTACACCTGACGGCGCTACGGTTCAACGACTCCCGTGTGACCGTGTTTTGGATCAAAAGTGAAATGTTCTTAAGAGTTCTCGAGTAGAGCCCAGTCCACGCCTGGCTACACGCAGACACCTACTTGATTTGCGGGTGCTTGTGCGGGCTGACGATGTCACTGTTCTTCAGCCACACGATGTCAGGCACCGGGTTTCCGATGGCCTTAACGGCCAACTCCACCAGAGTGCCCTGTTTGACCGTCATGTTCTTCAGCTTCTCCACGAACCGAGGACGCGTCAAGCTTTCTCGGGCTGGGAGCAGAGAGGCCGCAAAGGGTCAAGCGCCACCCAGGAAGGCGGAAATGAGCCGTGCGGGACGCTCGCTTACCTTCGACGGTCAGAGTCACCGTGATGGTGGTGCGCCCGGCTCGATTGTGAGCCACGACCATCCACTCTCCCGAGTCCTGGGGCATGGCGGGGACGATGATCATGGACTGAATGCCGTCTTCCTTAACCACTATCTTGTGCGTGTAGTCATTGATGATTTGTTGTCCTGGAGGCAAACAAGTCAAGTAATCAAGTATTAGTCCTCTGTTACTCTCCTTCGCTGTTTAACGTTATCTCCCGACATTGAAATCAGATTTGGGTGCTTCTAAACGGTCCTTCTGTGGATTAGGACACCCTGTAAAAAAGCCGCTGCTGGGCCCTTGCGTTCCATGCGCCTGCCTCTCACCGTTGTGGAACCAGTAGGTGTCCGGCATGGGTCTGCCCACCACCTTCAGGTCAAATCTGGCAGTTTGCCCCTCGGAGCACCTGAGCGAGGTGGGCTTCACCACAAAGACGGGCTTGTAGAGTCGCTCCAGCTGAGCCTCGTCTGTGTCGTCGAGCCTTCGGGCGGGAGAACGTCCGGGAGAGCGACTGGGAGAGCGGCTGGAGGAGCGGGCTGGGGAGCGGCTCAGCGAGCGCGGGGATTCAGACCTAAGAACAAACACACTGGAATGGGCTCCAAAGCCTTTGGCCCCGCCGGCCGAGGCGCTTTCCTCAAGCCCTCATCTGCTACTTACTGGATCCTCTGCATGACCGGCTGCGGCGTGTATCTCTGAGGCGACACGATTCCAGAAGGCTCCACGTAGAGCTTCCCCGAGCTGACGGAGTTTCCCTTCACGTTGCTGCCGAGGGCGGTGTACACGCCCTCGTCCTCGGGCAGAACGGTGGCCAGTCGCAGGCTGGCGTGCCCGTCCTGCAGAACCTCCACCTGGTAGCGTCCGCCGTCACGGATGCGCTGACCGTCTTTGTACCAAGCAATCTGTCAGAGCCCAACCAAGGACACAAGCTCAAGCCAGTGCCGAATATGACAAGCCTCGAAAAAGTTCAATGGTGGTTGGTTTCAAATCAAGGATGTGTGTGTGCTGCTTTTCTAAAGGCTGGCTGTTCTGAACCGACCAAAGGCATCGCGGCGATTGAATGTACACGAGTGCTGCCAGCTCGTCCCCGGGCGGCCCCTCACCTTGGGCGGCGGCACGCCGGCCATCTTGCAGTGGAAGGTGACGCCCATTCCCTCCACGATGCGGTAGTTTTTCACCAGCGTGTCGAAGGTGGGCGCCATGGCCCCGTCTTCCGGCGCGCTCGCCATCTGCTCGCCGTCCTCACTAAGCAGTTGTGCGTAAGTAATCCTCAGGACGCGCATTTCAATCTCCTGAATGATCCGCTCTTCGAAGGCTGACATAAGGAACTCCTGCAGGACGAGCAAAAAACACTCAACTGTCAGCCTGTCTGTCAAGAACTTCCCTTCTTGCAATTTTTCTCCACACGGTACACCAACAGGAAGGAACCCATGAGCACACAACAGACACCCAAACAATCCACCCGAGTCGAGTCATGACGTATTTGTTGCGCTAAATGAGGGCCGAGTACCGTTTCTGAGACAAAGCTCATCGGGGTGGCGCCTCTCTTGTGGAGCGCCTGGTATCCGCTCACGAGCGTGGACTCGACTTGTTCCTCGACGGCCGCCGCCGCCTCCGTAGTCATCATTGTCGTCACTTCGGTTTTATACGCGGCGAGGTGCAGCTTCGTGTAGGCTTCGTACTCCTCTGCGGACACGGCAAAGCAAAGCAAAGCGCTTTTCACCCGCCCGTCCTCGCCTCAGTTGGGACGCGAGCAGTTGGGATGGCGTTACCTTCCTCCAGCAGGCTGATGGAGGCTGAGGCTTCGCCGTGCGAATTCTTGGCAAAGACGGAATATTCTCCGGCATCATCGGCGAACGTCATGGAGATCTCCAGTTGGCTTTCGCCCGTCTCTTTATTGTAGGTCACCTTGTATCTAAAAAGAGTGGAGGTAAAGTTCTGAGCATCGACGGGATAAGATCAGGAGGGCGGGGTCTACCTGTATCCGGTGGAGAGGACGACGCCATTTTTCTTCCAGACGACATGCGGTCTGGGGTTCCCTCCCACTTGGCAGGAGAAGGCCACAGCGGCCCCCTCCACCAGCTTCTGGACCGTCGGCTTGCGGACGAAGAAGGGGGCGGCGGCCTCTCCGCCGCTCGCCTCCGCCGACACGTGCTCCTCGGTCTCGGCGGCAACACTGACGGGCGGACACGAGGCGCGGTGAAGATGAGCGCACGACAGGCCCCGAGCGGGCTAACCAAAGCAGCCTCGACAATTCAAAAAGCGCCGCCTGGAGACAGCACTCGCAAGCGTACGTTCTTTCTCCTCTTGGAAGAGCCACGTTGCGTCAACGCAGCTTTCTGTGCGCTTGCGTGTGCTTTGGAAGCGCAAACATTCCTTTTCGCGATATCCGGAATACAACACGATGACCGACGAACGGACCCACCAAGGGCATTCCCCTCCGTTTCAACCAGTGAGTGCTTTGAGTGACGAGCGACACAATGACGATGCTCGTTTGGGTTAGCCCGCCCCGCTCAAAGCTGTTCGCAGAAAGAAAATGTTTTGCAAAGCTCGGAGCTGTCCATCGGGACTCACGTTTCGCCCGTTGTCGTCACGGTGGTCACGACCGTCGTCTTGGCCGTCGCTTCCTCCCGGCTTTCCGCTTCTTCGGAAACTGCAAGACAGGGGCAGTAGCGTACGTTCAGGGCGGGGCCGCCGGGCTTACCGCGCACAAATGGCGTCGTTTCTTGACTTTGGATTCATTTAGCCGCGCACGGCTGCGGGTACAATCAATCGACACAAGCGGCGCGCCAGACGATGGGTCCATTTATCAGAAAATGATTAGATGTTTGCCCAATTCACGAAAATGAATGAACGTAGGTGCTTGTTTGATAAACCAACCAGCTCATTTTGGGAAATGAATTAGTAGGTGTGATGAAATACGTACTTAAATGGAGATTTTTGATTTGACATGAACGACAAGGTGTAAAATGTCACCTTTGACAAGCAGGTAGCAGGACGTGCTGACGGTGCCGGCCCGGCTGGTGGCGGTGCAGGTGAAGCGCCCGCTGTCCTCGGCAAAAGCCTCGCGGATCAGGAGCCGCGCCCGGCCGTCCTGCGAGCTGATCTGGAAGTCGATGGAGCTCTCCATCTTGTAGTCCTCTCGGAACCACGTGACCTCGGGGGTCGGCCGCCCGCCGAACTGGCACTCCAGCGTGGCCGACTCGCCCTCCGTCACCGTCACGTTCTTCAGGCCCTGAGGGGACACGCGCTCCAATCTCAGCAGAGAAACGGGCGGCGGGTGGGCGAGCAGGCGGGATTTACAAACTTCCAGGCGGGGTTTGCACTATATGCTAGGCTGTATGGCCAATGAAGACCTCACGCTGTCATGAAACGCAGGCCGGAAAGCCTCAGCCCGGACAGATCTCAAAGATCTCATTTGAAGACCCGCAAGTTGTACTTACCTCAAGCAGGGCGGGTGGCACCACAGCCTCCTGCCGGTCAGCCGGGGACGCCGCCAGCGCCTCCTGAGACATAAATAACAACGTGCTCAGAACCGGTCCGGTGCCCGTGCTTGCAAGCTGGCATTTGAACCATCAAGAATCAATTGACTGCAAATCCCAAAATCCTCAGGAGAGAACCAAATGAGGGTGCGACCAACCTGAGGCTCCAAGTCTTCAAACTCCTCCTCGGCGTAAAGGCCCACTATCTGCGTCTCAACTTTGAAGGGGGGCGCCACGCGAACCTCCGTCGTGGCCACGGCCATCGCCCGGCGGACCGGGCTGGGCGAGTGGACGGGCTTGATGACCTTTCTGGGCGCGGAGGGGGACGATAGCTCTTTGTGCAGGGTGGCCATGGCCGAGCCCGCCATCGACACCTGGTCCGGAAACAAAAGGTTAGCTGTCGGGCCGGGCCCGGGCGGGTCTTTTGTATTCAAGCCCCCCCCCCCCGCCATATTCTTGACCCAATGTGGGAGGAGGAGGAAGAGAAGGAAGTGGCCCAGGAAGGCGGATTGTACTAGCTGCAGACTTGTGGAGGAACGGTCTAAGGATAGCCAGAGCGCAGCCATCTTACGTTGCCACTCTTACTGACGACTTCTGTTCTTCTTTGACTGTGACGAGCCAACGTGACTCTTTGCATCCAGCATGCCCGCAGTATCGCCAATCGCGCCCTCCAGAGGATGGCTTGACATTTCGCAGCGTCGGGCTTTGCTGTTGTTTCATGCTTGATGCTCGTGAAAAGATTTAAGTAGCACCGAGCGCTATATGTACCTTGCAAAACTCTATTGGTCCCCATGAAGTGCGCATTTCCTAGACAAGTGCACGCCACACGTGGTCCACACAGAAATTAAACGACCAAGGCTGACTTAGTGATGGGTAAGACGGCCGCCGGTGGCTTCACACCATTGTCGGTCCGTGCGTATACGAGGCCACGATTGGGCCACGATTGGGCCATGATTGGGCCGTTTCAGGGCGGTGAAATGGTCGCGTTGAGGCACGCCAGCGGCTCCCCTTACCTCTCGGGTGACTTCGGCTTTGGGGACGGCGACTTTGGCCACAGTGAAATGCGGAAGCGCGGCCGAGGCGGCCTCCGTGCGGGAGGCGGCCTCCGTGCGGGAGGCGGAGGCTGTCCACGCAATCTGGGGTGAGCCGCACAATGAGTCGACTGGCCAAAGGCGTAAAAGTGCCGGCGCTCGAGCGGGCTGACCTGCGTGGTCTCGGTGACCTCGGTGGTCATGGTGGTCTTTTTGGTCTCGGTGGACTTGGCGGCGACTGCGGCGACTGCGACAGCTGCGACGGGTTCGGGCGGCATCTCTTTAAAATATTTCTCGGTGGTGAGCTGCTTCTTCACCTCCACGACGACGGCGTCCCGCCGAGCCGGCTCCGCCGCCGTGTGAAGCGCCTCTGCATTTGCCATTTGCAATTGCTCGCCAGCCTGCGCCTGTTGATGCAACGCAACCGTCAGGACGCCCATTTCTTGGCCTCCATCTCAGGGCCATTGACTCGGACACGCTTTGCCCTCACTAAGCAGACAAATCGGTGCAGCCGTGACTAGTGCACCTTTTTGTCCGATGACAGCTTCCTAGCAGAAGGCGGTCTGAGCGCGTCGACCATATTGGACTGAATTGATTGCAGTGGGAGAACGAGCGTGACTTGCTCGTAACATTTTTCCATGAATGTGTGACAAATCAGCAGTTGTTAAGCGCGACTCAAAGATGGCACGGTCGTTACGAGTGCATAGACAACGCTGAGGACAAAGAACGTACCTGTCGGATCTCCAGCTCAAGCACTAAATATCAACCGGTGTACTTTTAGAACCCGACTCCTGTACTAGTACGACGAGGATGCGCGCAAACGCCGTCTTTCCCGAGGACTCAAATGCATCACCTGTTCGGTGGCATCCGGCGGCCCCCGGCGGACGCGGGCCTGATCCACGGCGGCCACCACCGTCGCCACGGCAACACTGCGACCCGCATGGGACGCTTGCTCGACCTGACGGGAAGTTGACAAAAGAAGACAGTTTGCTGGAGTTGTGCACTCATGTTCAAAGTCCACACGCCTCTCTCGCCTCAAAGATTCACCAAAACGTAACAGCGACCGATAAAGTGACGCATCATGCGGAAGCAAACAAAAAATAGGCAAATACTGAAATCATGTTTGCACACCCCTAAGCGGGGGCGTGGCTATGTTGAGAATGAATCAATCACACCATTCAAGGTGAAGCTGCAAATCAAGCCGCGGCAAATTTGGCGCAAGCCATGCCATCTTTTGGAAGAAGCCAGCCCCACCCAAAGCTTGACCTTGGAGTCGGCCCAAAGCCGACCCACCCCGTCGGCCTCGGAGCTGACCTCTCTGACGATGACCGTCTGCTGCTCTCGCCGTTGCTCCACCGCGCGGGCCGCGTGGCCGCCGCGCTTCCAGGGCGGCGGCACCTCGGGCGACGCCGACACCTGCAAACAGAGCACAACGTCAGCAGGAAGGAAGGAAGGAAGGAAGGAAGGAAGGAAGGAAGGAAGGAAGGAAGCAAGGAAGGAAGGAAGGAAGGAAGGAAGGAAGGAAGGAAGGAAGGAAGTGGGCGCTTCCGCCCTTTCTCACCTGCTTCCGGGTGAACGCGGGCGACTTGACAGGTCTGATGGGGGACACGGACACGGACACTCGGGTGGAGGGCGACACGGACCTACAGACGAAACACACCGAGATTTTATTTGAGTGGGAAGCGCAATCCATTTTGCACTCCTTGCTACTACGCCCGACGCTGAGGGCTGGGAGAGCCAGAGGGCCACCTCACCTGACGGGCGCCGGCGCCGGTCCTTTCACGTGGCGGACGGGCGACGGGGACTGCTGGCGTCCGCCTGTCACCTTGCTCAGGTAGGAGGGCGGCGATCTGGATGTGGGTTTTGGCGGGACCCTGGGTGGGGTCCTGTGAGCCAGGTGCTGAGTCATCATTGCGCTCTGCTGGCTCATCATTGCGCTCTGCTGGGTCATCATTGCGCTCTGCTGAGTCATCATTGCGCTCTCCGCCTGCATCTGGAAGCCGGTCTCCACCTTGAGCGCAAAGTCGAGGACAGCCGACAGCCACGCCATCAAACGCCGCTCACGAGAAGGAGCCACTCCTTCCTTTTGTCTATAAACGAGGGGGCGAGGGAAAGCGCGAGCGCGGCTCACCTTGCGGACTCCCGTCTGAGAGGCGCCGCCGGCGGTGGCGACCAGGACGACGGTCTTGCTTTTCTTGGCAGGGACGGCTTCTTCTCCTTGGACCAGCAGCTCGGCGGTGGACGTAGCCCGGCCGCTGTTGTTGCTGGCCGTCACCGAGTAGGTCCCGGAGTCCTCCGGGAAGGCCTCGGCGATCAGCAGGCTGTAGCGGTCCCCATCGCGGACGATGCGGAAGTCGGCCGAGCTCTGGATCTCGGCGCCCTCGCGGTAGAACTTGACGACGGGCGGCGGGATGCCCGTGACCTGGACGCTCAGTCGGACCTGGCTGCCCTGCCGCACTGAGGCGCTCTGAAGTCTCTGAAGGAAGTTGGGTGGCGCCGTCTCAGCTGCATGGGGGGGACACACGAGCCGCAGCCGCTCAAAAGCCACACTGGAGCAAAAGCCAGAGTCTTTCCTTCCTTTCAAACTGCTCCCGATTCGCTTTCCTCGGCAGACTTTATTCCACGACGGCGCGTCGACGAATGCGTGACGGACCTTTCTCGCCATCAGTCATTTATCTTGGCAAAAAACTTTATTTTCACACCGCCAAGTGGTACTAAGCGCAACTGGTGATCAACTACTATTTCATCAAATCCGAAAAATGTACCCTAGCTTCATTCAAAGCAAAGTCAACGTTGGCCTTGGCCGTTGGCTCCTCGCTACGGGGCTCTGTCTCGGCCGAGCCTAGCCCAGCGCACTTTCCTCACTTCTGGCATCGAAGGCGACCTCTCACCTGTTACGAGGAGTTCGGCGGTGCTGGTGGCTTGTCCTGCTCCGTTGGTGGCCCGGACGGAAAACCTCCCGCCGTGCGCGGGCGTGGCGGCGTCGATGCTCAGAACAGCGCGGCCGTCGCTGAACGAGACATGAACGCCGGGCAAAGCGGCGGTAGACAGGACCTGGCCATCGCGGAACCACGACACCTCGGGAACCGGATCGCCTGGGCCGGGGGGACGGCAAGCGGGGTCAGACGGCGAGCTGCCTCGCGGACGGACGGACAGACGGACGGGTCTTACCGCTCACTTGCGCCTGGAACGAGGCGGCACTACCCTCTAGTGCCACCACGCTCTGAAGCGGCTGCGTGAAAGTCGGCGCCTGCTGAATCGACATGTCGGCTCGTTCGGCTCCCTGACAATGACAGCGGCGGCCATTGGACACGCGGACCTCGCCAGATGCTTGCTTTTGTTTTTCAACTTGTCGGCGGCCATGCTCGGAAGAACGGGTCGGTCGGGTCCAGGGGCAGACAAAAACTTCCCGGCGTGTATGGACGTCATCGGTTGCTCGTTCTTTGCTCCCCGATCCCCTTTCGAGGACGCCAAGACTGTACAAGAGGCCCGACCGAGCGTAATCGGGCCTGCCGCTCGTCACGGAGATAACGCCGGTCACCTGACTTCTTATCTCGGACCGGCTCATCCACTTAGCGCGCCTGCAGACTATTTGGTCCAGCCTTTTGGGCCAATTTGATTGGAGTGGCCAAAGGTGCAAACAGGAAGGCTAGCTCGTAGCTGCAAACGGTCCGACGGTGACAAATGAAGAACAAAAGCAGGCCCGAGCGAGAAAACGCCAGCAAAGCTCAACACCGACGTGGAAGGCATCCAAAAAGCAAAGACGGGAGAGAAAAAGAAGGCAAAAGCCCCACAAGTGGTTAGTTAGCATTGGGGAAGCCATCTTTTTTCTCCTGATGATGAATGACAACACATCTTTAAAACGTCAAGGACTTTTTCATTTTCCTGAAATGGAAGCTAGGGAATCATGATTTTCAAAAGATTCCAGGAAATCAGCATTTTGATGATGCTGTCAATTCATCTCACTTTTCATCCAAATTCCGGACCATTCTGTTATGGGTGGTGGCGCCATTGTCAAACCAAAGTGAGGTGTGACTATTTCTATTTTGTCACTTTGGCCTCACGCAAATGATGAGCCGCTTTCATGGAAAAATTGCCTTGGACTTCTTTATGCGTCTCTTTTCTTCTTATTCAGATGTGAAGAATACAATATATATATATATATATATATATATATATATATATCGTATAATACAATACGGGCGGCTCGGTGAGGCACTGGGTAGCACGTCCGCCTCACAGTTAGGAGGGTGTGGGTTCGATTCCACCTCCGGCCCTCCCTGTGTGGAGTTTGCATGTTCTCCCCGGGCCCGCGTGGGTTTTCTCCGGGCACTCCGGTTTCCTCCCACATCCCAAAAACATGCTTGGTAGGCCGATTGAGCACTCCAAATTGTCCCTAGGTGTGAGTGCGAGTGCGTATGGTTGTTTGTATCTGTGTGCCCTGCGATTGGCTGGCAACCGGTTCAGGGTGTCCCCCGCCTACTGCCCGATGACGGCTGGGATAGGCTCCGGCACGCCCGCGACCCCCGTGGGGACTAAGCGGTACAGAAAATGGATGGATAATACAATACAATATTAGTGACATACCCAATGATGACATGATTTCACGTTTGGGGGAAAATCATGAATGTATTCAAAGGCTTTCTTTTTTGGCTTTCTGATTCTTAGTTTAAAAAAAAGAAAGAATAAATTATAGTTTTGTTTCTGCAAAAACTAAAAGTTGCCAGGAGGCTTTTTTCTAGAAATAGCTTTCTTGTCCTTTCTTTCCTCAAAGAACCAAAATAAAATTTGGTGCAGCTGTTGCGTCTCCTCAAAATAAAACCGTCTGTGGCGGGGTAAGGTGTCTGCACAGGACACCAGGCGCTAAAAATAGACCCCCCCCCCCCTCGGTTTGATTGACAGGTGGCATGTGCGCTTGGCCATTCCCTTAAAAAGTCATCCCGCAGCTCCACATCTATTCTGGGAATGAGTCGCCACCGCACCGCACCGCCCGCCGCCGGGCCGAGCCCGGCCGAACCGGCGACCGATCCGGTCCGGCGAGTCAAACAGGGGTTACTTACTTGTTGGGTGCCGGCTGGGGTGATGGGGAGTGGGGATGGGTCGGGGGGGGTGGACACTGGTCCTCCTTCTCCTGCTTGATTTCCCTTCACTTGGAAGCTCCTCCAAGAAGTCCCCCAAAACAAAACTACCGGCCCTGGACGGCGAGTAGTTTTGCTAGCGTCCGGACCCGGAACGCTGACCCTGCTCAGAAGGGCCGGCTGCTCCGCTGGGGGGCTTTATACCCCTGTGACGTCAAAGGGATTCACACCGCATTGGTCATTGGCCGCATTGGGGGGGGGGCGATTTCTTTACACAAGTGGTCCAGCACAGCTGCTCCTATCTGTAAAGTCGCGACACCCCCTCCCAGCGCCTATATCCCTTTTATTTTTTTATTTTATTTTTTGCCCTGCACGTGTTGTCATGTCGCTCTTGCCCCCCTCTCTCTCTCTCTCTCTCTCTCTCTCTCTCTCTCTCTCTCTCTGTCGTCCTTGAGTCCAGCTCTTGACTTGGCTCAACTGCTTCCCGTCTAACACGATACGGCAAATGACGGCTTTGTACATGGCATGATCTTGTCGACCACATGTCGTCAAATGCAAATGATTGCTTGTGACTGGCCCAAAAGTTTAAAACGCGAGACAGCGCAGTCCTGGCAAAAGTTTGCTTCGTCCCATGCGGGCACCTCTTCCAATCAAGCGGGCTCGTTCCCGAGTGTGCACCCCGAGTGTGCGTGCGTGCACACGAGAACGCGCGGTGCACGCAACACACATAGAGGCCGCTAGGTGGCACAACGGCTCACGAAAAGGAGTCGGGAGCCAAAGGAGAGTCCAACGAGCCTTTTTCTATGGTTTGATGAGTTTATTTGACAGACAGACAGACAGACAGACAGACAGACAGACAGACAGGGACAGCGCACATCAATGAAAGAACATTTCTGTAGATGCACCAGAATTAGCAATGGGGCTAAATATAGAGAGGGCCTTTATAAAGCTTCAGAAGATGACCAGGTCCTCGCTCAGCTCAGCGCTTACTTGGCCCTTCTCTCCACATTTGTGCACAAAAGCAAGGTTTGTCCTTTTGCTTCCTAATTGGAACACACAAAGTATTGAAAGAAAACACCATGCGAGCTGGAAACAAAAACACACGGTCAAAAGTTGAGGTTGCCAAGCGTGCTCGGACGTCTGGAAAAAACAAGGAAGCGGCTGGAGAAATGAGGCCGAGCGGGCTCGAATGAGACCTTCAAAAGAAAAGGCCCGGCGGCAAAAAGAAAGTGGCAAAACTGGCGGCCCAATCTGGCGCTTTTTTGTTTGAATGGCCCGACAAAGTAGGCCGTCAAACGCCGGGCAACGGCGAGGCCGCAACCCGAGCGCTTCCGCCTTGATGACTTCCAGCCAAGTCTTTTGAGCTGACTCCTACTAACTCGACTCGCACTTGAAGGATGAAGGACAATACGCTCGCAAATTCCGGACGCTCATCCTCCACGACACCGAGCCAGAAGAAAAGACGCGGACCTCCCTCAGCCGGACCTCAGCCGGAGCGGAGGCTGTCGAAGCCGCAAAACTTCCAGCGTTTCTCCAGCGTGGCGCCCACGCCGCTCAGCTCCTGACGGAACATGAGGGGCAGACGCACCATCAGTCGCTCCAGCTGCCCCGACGACACCTAATACAAAGATGGCGTCACCTTTCGTGCCATTCTCGCGTACGCGCATGCGCGCGTAACAGGCCGCCACAAGTGTGTGAGCTCTGCTCGCTCGCTCGCTCGCACCTGGCAGTCCAGCGTGCGCACGTAGGAACACAAGTATTCCAGGTTGGCCCCGAACGGATGAACGTGCAGGAAAGCCGACACCACGCCTGGCCAAAGGTGGAACGGCCGTGATTGCCACAATGTCGTCAAATTAGCATCTCATTTGCATACGTTACCCAGGAGCAGAGCCTCCTTCTCCGACACCAGGACGCCTCCCGTCTCTCCACTCGCGTGCCAAGCCGACGACGACGACCAAAAGGCAGGCGCAGGCGCAGGCACACCCGTCACTTGATGTGCACATGAGCTGAGCGGTCCGAGCGCAGCGCTGACCTTCTCCCGCAGCTCCGCGCCGCACATCACCTGCTGACACCGGCAAACAAGTTGAGGAAGGAAGCCGGAAGGAGTTTGCGAGGCGGCGGCCGCAGCGGCGTACACTCTGCTGCAGCAACAGCGGCTCCCCCTCCAGGAAGTGAGCTTGGGTGCGGGCTCGCTGTAGCTCCGCCGGCTCGTCCCGCAGGCTCAACACCTGGCATGCGACAAAGGCTCCACGTCACTCCGCGCAAGGCACGCACGAGCACACGGAGGCCAATTGGGACGGCATCTACCGGCGGCGCCACAGCACGGCACGGCACGGCACGGCACAGCACCCGTTGTTGTTCTGGCACTTTGGCCGCTTGGAATGATTTTTAGTCAAGTCCAAACTGGCCCGGGCTTCCAAATCAATCCCTTGGAAAATGGAATGACTTTGGAAGATTGGCTGTTTACACTTGAAATGACAGATGCGTCCAGGAATGTCCCGCCAGTTTCGTCCAATCGTGGCTAACGTGCTCCATCCATGCGCACCCGCAACGGGACCTGAAGTGCGAGACGCCTGCAATACCGCGTACGGCCACCAGGCGGGGACCTGGCGCGTCCAATTTGTGACGACAAATATAAATGAGGACAAATGACGCCCTCCAGCCGCTTCAGTGACGAAAATTGTCCATTTTGGTTCAAGGTGCAGCATGAAAAGGAGGCTGGAGCTGCAGCTGGAGCTGGAGCCAGCCTGTCAGCTCTCAAAAAGGGTTAGGGTGTAGGGTGGGCGTTCAACACGGAGATAGATCACGAGCAACGCAAACACAATGGACGACAAGTACCTGTTGCGCTGGCAGCAGCGGCGGCACGGAGGCCTCACCCCTCCGCGGCTCCGCCTCCTGGCTCAGAAGCTCCTCCTCCTCAAAAGCCTCATCGTCTCGGTGGCCGCACGTGCTCATCTTGGCCGTCTTCATCTTCTTCCTGAAAAGACCTGGCTCGTCCTCGTCCTCGTCGTCACGGTGACGTCTGAGCCCCGACAGCTGCTCGCTGTCCGCCTGCGAACACGTCAACGTCGCCTTCAGCAATTTCATCATCACGAGGCTGCGTTCGTCGCCGCCTACATCATCAGCGACATCGTCACCTTCATCACCATCATCGCGACCCCTCACCTTTGCGTTAACGAGACTGGGGTCATGGAGGGGGTCGGGCTCAGTGACGCCGGCATCCACCGTGACGCCGGCATCCACCGTGACGCCGGCAATCAACCCACCCACCGTGATCCTCCAAAGGGCAGGCGAACGAGCGAGCGAGCGAGCGAACGAGCCCGTCGGGTACCAACCTGGCACTGCCTGGTCCACAGGTCAATGTTCTTGCGCTGAGCTTTGGAGAAGTGGTCCCGAGACTTTTGTCGCCCCGACGCCGCCAAGACGGACGAGACCTGGTCCACTTGGGCCGCAGAGGAAGGGCGAGACATGGGAAATCTGTTTGCGGGGCTCCGCCGTGCTAAATGCTAAACGGAGCACAAGCGCTTGACGACGTACACTGTGTACTCAGGCTGTGCGCGGGTACTTACCAAGTGGTCGGGTCGCTTTCCGTTCTCAAGACTTTCTTTGCGTGCCCAACGCCGAATGTCGGCGGGCGTTCCCAAAAGTGTGTGTGTGTGTGTGTGTGTGTGTGTGTGTGTGTGTGTGTGTGTGTGTGTGTGTGTGTGTGTGTGTGTGTGTGTGTGTGTGTGTGTGTGTGTGTGTGTGCTTGCGTGTGTGTTGTTCTTACACTGCTGGAGGATGGTGGCGAGAGCGCAGCGGAAGGCAGCCCTGGCCTTGCGCAGCACCCGCCGCTGCTGGGCGGCGTCTCTGCGCAGTCGTCCAGCGTGCGCGTTGGCGCTCTGCAGCAAAGCGTACATGTGGTTGGCGCTGGCGCGGTTCACCTGCCCGCCGTCCAGCCACCACAAAAGCACCGACGCGGCCCAGCTGAACCGATGCTTGTCTGGTGGAGAGAGTGCGCGCGCGCACGCACGCACGTACACACGTTTGCTTTGGCTTTTTCTGCTGACGTCAGTACACAAGCAAAGAGGCGTCAAGTCCTTTGGTGGACTGTGATGGAAGGCGCCATCACGGGAGCTCGGGCATCCGATGGGGCCGCCGGCGCCGAGTCCCCGGCTGGGCTCATTTGACTGACAATGGGAGCAGCGAGCCGAAGCATTAGGGAGCCTTTAGGGGCGGCCCCGTCAAAAGCGCCAGCGCAGATTAGCGAGGTCTTACAACACGGCGCACAAAGCACAACAAGAGCGAGCGCCTTGAACAAGAAGCTGCCTGCGTGTGCCTGCCTGCCTGCCTGCCTGCCTGCCTGCCTGCCTGCCTGCCTGCCTGCCTGCCTGCCTGCCTGCCTGCCTGCCTGCCTGCCTGCCTGCCTGCCTGCCTGCCTGCCTGCCTGCCTGCCTTCCGCAAACAGAGTAGTTCACCCAAAATATTTCCATTCAACCTGCTCCGATTCTATCCAACATCTCAGCCCCCAACCCCCTTCTCACCTTTCAGGCACTCAGCCAAGAGGGCCGCCTCCTGCTCTGAGAAGTGCGGCATGAGGGAGAGTGGAGGCGGCGGCGGCGGCAGCAACGACGGCGGCTCCTGCTGTCCTTGGCCTTTTTCTCCTTGCAGCAGTCTCTGTTTACACTCCCACTCGTACAAGTCGTCTCGAGCCTGCGCAAAGTCCACGTGGATTCGGCCCGAGTCTTTTTTGTCCGCCGAACCCAGATGAAGCCGGTAGCCTGCGAGACAAAAGAGACCGAGTTGAGAGGAGCTGGCGCAATTTGTCCTGCTTTCGGCTACAACCAGCCAGTGTCGGTCGCTGGCTATGTCACCTGACAAGCGGAGCGCCCGGTCCACCATGAACTCCTCGCCGAATCGAATGTGGCAGAAGTTCTTCTTGCTTTTGCGTAAGGCCACGATGTCGCCGCAGGAGCTGAAAACTTCCCTGACGATGTCATCGCCGGCGCGCTCTGGAAGTCCGCCCACAAACACCGTCTTGCAGCCGGGCGGCCGCGGCCGGGTGGACGGCGGGGGCAGCCCTACCACACAGCGGCGCCGTCACAATGGAGAATATACGCTGGCGTCGCCGCCACTCTTACTGGGGTTGGGCGGGAAGAGCGTGCATCCCTTCAGGCGGATGATCTCCTTGGCTGGGGGCGGGTGCGCCGAGCCTGGCGAAGAGAAGAGAAGAGAAGAAAAGAGAAGAGGGCCAGAGCGGCGCTAAATCTTAGCGTCCGCCGCATTTTGCCTGCACGTGATTCAAATTGGCCTTTCATTTGGTGAATTTTCCAGGACTGGGAAGGGAAGGCAACGCGTCCAGAAAGCAAAGTCAAGCTTTCCCTTTGAGCGCCACTGAAGAAGAGCGAAAGTCACATGCAGGAAAAAACGCCATCTGAGCTGTGATAAGCAAGAGAAGAAAAGGAAGAAGAGGAAAAAAGGCGGCCGCTGGAGATAAAAAGCGCAGTGGCTGCGGCGGAAAGCGACGGGGGAAGATAAACGAGTCAACGCCAGCAGAAAGGCCCGCTCTCCGTCCCGCCGCTAATGATGACGAGCGAGCGGCGGCGCCCTCGGCCGCCGCCGACCGTTCATCAACGTGTTGCGCGCGATAACCCTGACAGCTCAATTGCGACCGTTCGCTTAGCCCGAAGGAAGCCAGTAAGCCGCGCTCCTCCCCAATGCAAAAGGGCGCAGATGCCCTCCTCATTCGCGCACCCGTGTCAGAATCACGTCTGCTAAAGTGGTGCAGACGATGCTGGGGCTCTGCAAAGAGAAGATTGCAGTGGCCAACGGGAGCAAAATGGCCCCGTGGCCCCTAACCCTGACAGCGACCCGACCCTGTCCATTGTCATGGGGCCCTAACCGTGACAGCGGCCCGCCCCGCCCGCTGAGCACAATGGCCCCGCTTCGCAGATCGAGTCTTTCGGCTTGTTTTCGACAAGACGCCGCCATCCAATTAGCTTTGTTTGACGGATTAATCGGCGCCGGCGAGGCGTGCGACGCGCGACACCTTTTTGGTGGCAGGCGACTCGTTAGCCCACATGAATATTCACCGGAGCCTCATTGCGAGTGTGATGGTCGATTGACAGCCGCCTACCTGATGAGCTGGCCTCCGGGTACAGGAAGTTGGCTGCGGCGAGCGGTCGCTGCGGCAACAGGGATGCCTTGCCCGTCGCAGGGGGAGGCGCCACGCCATTGGCTGCGGGAAGTGCACGTAAAGCACACTTAGACGTGCACGCCCAAAACCACAGCTGCACAGTCAGTGCACACGTGCATGCAAACGTAGGAAAGATGCACATGCATGAACGTAAACGCCATGCCAGGCAGGCAAGCACGCTTTTGCATTCAAAGCAGCGCACGCACATACGACACACGCAGCTCTCGGGACGTACCGGCGCTCCCACGTGAAGTCATCGCGCTGGCCGATAAACGCCGGACATGGAGGCGCTTGACCAGAGGAAGGAGAAGAAGTGGCGTTAGGATTCTTCGGCCGATGCCGTCTCATTTGGGTCGTCTGAGCACGGGGAGGGAGGGAGCGTTTTGGCCAGGCGTCAGCCACTTTGCTTGGCGGCGCCGCCGCAGACTCCAAGTGGAAGGTGTCAAAGCCCGCATGCACGTGCGCTCCCTCGGTTCGCCTACCTGCCTGCCTCTGTGTGCGCCCTGCTGCGTGATGTGACGGCAATTAGCCGCTGCCCTGCTAACGACTGGCGGCTAACGAATGACGGCTAACAAAGACCGCGGCTAACAAAGACTGGCGGCTAACGACTAGCGGCTAACAAAGGTTCGCCATTGGAGAAACGTTTCCGTTTGAGACGACTTGAAGCGGAACGCTGGGCAATTTCACGGCCAAGTGCGAGGAGGGAGGGCCGAGCGACCGCAACGCTCCCCGTTGTTGCTTTTGCCAGAAAAACAAGGCCATTTATCAGTCTGTCTTGTCTCGATTTGGTTGTTTTTGACTTTTGTTGTGAGGCCAGCATTGCCACGGGAGCAAACGGACGCGGCCGAGAAACAAGCTAACAGTGAGTGGCCTAATGAAAAGTGACAGCGCGCACGCACGCACGCACGTGTGACAGGCGAGCCGGCTGATGTGCGGAAGCGGCTCGCCGCTGCTGCTGTCGCTTTGTGTTTGCATCAAGGCCGAGCGGCGCGTCCAAGCGGAGCGCTAGCTGGCTGGCTGGCCAGCCTGACCTGCCGCTCGCGAGCAAGCGTGGTCGTCGTGTTCTGCTCCTTCTTCCTTTTAGCTTTCAGCAGCGGCCGCGTGGCGACGCGGCTTGGATTTGGACGGATGGCTCGGCCCAAAGCGACCGGCTCGCCCATGCAAAAGACGTGCAAGCCGTCGGCACACCAACAGGCTCATAGGGAAAGTGCGAATGTGCCGAGACCGCCGGCACTTTCACAGCTCCCAATTCTCAATTCGGTCCTGAGTTTGGAGGCCGACCCAAGACGATTAGGGTGATGGCATGGCATGGCATGGCATGGCATGGCATGGCATGGTTCCTGTGTGGAGCAGGAAGTGTGCCTTGTCTGCAGGCTGCAAATGCTCACTGCACCTTGATGGAGAGTGCGCGTGGTTTGCCGGTCGCCAGTTGGCGCCGCGCTGCTCCGTCAGTGCCGCTGCACACAATGCGCTGCATAGATCAAGATGTGATGTGGGGGAGGGGCGCAGCGTGGGGGGAGTGCGGGGAGGGCGCTACAGCGAGGGCAGCAGCGAGGACAAAGAGGTGGAAATATAAACAAGATGGACGCCCGCGAGGACCCAAAACGACAGGAGGGAAGAGAAAAACTACCGCCATGGATGTGAAGAGAGAGAGAGCGAGAGAGAGAGCTGATCCAAGTGGGGCTACACCGTATCTGGTTCCGCAGTATGCCTTTTGGGCCCCCCCAACCTGTTTGCCCCCCCCACACACTCTTTCATCCTAGAAGATGAAAATCACTTGATTTGCCTTCCTTCGTTTGAACATTCTCTGCTTGCGCTTTGTTCCACTTCACGCAAATTAAGTCAAAAACAAAGGAATGTTGCGCGATGGCGAAGGTGACACGTGCTTGTGCTTTGAAGGATGAACCATTTTGAGGTGCTTGAAAGGCTGGAAGTGATTTTTCAAAATAAAGGTCAGCAGCGCCGCCTTTGTCCTCACCTGCCGCTAACGAGCCACATTGTTGCCGCACCGCGACAACTTGTCAGAGTGCGTGAGCGCGAGCGGCGCCGCTTTCCACGTCGCCTGTCCATCACCGAAGGGGCGGGGCCGTGGACATCTGTTTAGAGTGACGCCACGTGTCGCTAACGACACCACACACAAATTATTCGACGGAGCGCTATTATTTGGTCGGCGTACGTGTCGACGTGAGTGTGGGCGCAAATGCTTGCTTGCTTGTTTGTCAGTTTGCGATTGGCTGGCAACCGCTTGGTTGGGTGTGCCGGCTGGCGACCGCTTCCTGTTGTCAGATGGGATAGATACACACAGAGTACACAAACACTACAAACAGTCATGCGCACAATACACAACACTACACACACATCGCTACACTCGTCCCCACTTGAGTTTGGGCGCTGCTACTAGCCTGGTGTCAAGCTAACAGCTAGCGCATTCATGGCTCATGTTTGTCAATACAGTTCAAGTGCTTCCTTCCTTCCTTCCTTCCTTCCTTCCTTCCAAATTCTGCAAGTTACGCTCGCTCTCAAGTCGGCCTTGTGTTTGTTCCAAAAGGACCTTGGCAAAGTTGTCGACATCCAAGAAGTCCATTTCCTCTTCACTTTGGCTGCCACATTTTTCTTTTGCAAGTCAGCAACGAGCGCCCGCACAAAGAGGATTACGGATGGCGTGCGCCAGCCTTTGAGTGGAAAGGACCATTTATTGCTTTTTTTTCCGCCACTGTGCCTTCTGAGTGAATATTAGGCGGGGTGCGTGGCATGACACCGTTTGGACCGACCGACCGACGGCTCCTGCTCTCGTCGATGAGACGCACACGCGCTACACCACAAAGAGAAGTTTGAAAAAGGAAGGCACAAAGACAGCAAAAGTGGCGCCTCTGCGACACAAAAACGCTCAGCGACAGCGCTGCCGATTGGTTGGGTTAGTCACATGGGGGGCAAGGCCTCTTAAAATGTCACCACGGAGGAGCAGGTCCACGAGGATCCGCATCACGTGGCTGGCTCCTTGCTGCTGCCAAGCCAGCCAGCTTCAGGCCTGCCTGCCTGTCTGCCACCTAGTATACATATACATACACTAACTATATAGCTAGCTCATTTCCATACATATATATCAAAAATCTACCTATCTATCTATATAGACACACACATGCAGACAATACATAGCTGAGCGAATACATACAGTAGCGCTCTGAATATGTTATGCGTGTAGACAGGCTGACAGACAGACAGACAGACAGACATGCGGCTAAAATGCGTCCACTTCCGAGGTGACGTGGCGTGCATGGGCAAAATGTGGTGATGATGATGATGATGACGACGATGATGATGATGAGGAGGAGGAGGAGGAGGAGGATGATGAGGATGATGATGAAGAAGAAGAAGAAGTGTAGCAGTCGCTCACCAAAACTTGTCGTCAAACAATGCTTAGATAAGGGTGGCTTATGTTTTGAGCCTTCCAACTTGAGCTTGCTTGCTTGCTCGCGGTTGCTACGAACTGACAACGGACTGGTCGCCAAAGTGAGCCCAGAGAACCGAGTGTTGGGATTCGTCATGCGAGACCACCCCGCTGACTTTTCATGACGTCTCGCAGCAGATGACGTCATATAGACCCCCACACCCACCCCTCCGCGGTTGGTTCGCGCCCCGATCTGCTCGCACGCACGATTGACGGCGCGCGTGTCTGCCGACCCGGCGGGCGGCGGCGGGGGACGAAAAAGTCCCTTTGCAGGGTTCTTCCGCCTTCCTCGACTTTGCCACCAAGAGGCACGCGCACGCGCGTACTCATCGAAAGCAACCGGGCGCGAGCGACCAAGAAGGGAGTGACGAGCGCGCACGGCAACGAGCCGAGCCTGACTTGCATTCAATTAAGCATCAATTGATGACGTCAAAGTCAATCCATCCATCGCGCTCCTGCTCTATACGTCACTTGCGCTGCTTACCTCGGGCAGAAACGCGACGACGATGAAGATGAAGCGCGCCAAGAGGAGCTTCAGCCGCTGCGCGGTCGCGCGCACGTCCGCCCGCGGGGATGCGCACACACGGGCGGGCCGTGCGTCATCATCATCATCCTCATCATCATTCTCTCATGATGTGTCCAATTGTTATCGTTATTATTGATGAAGCAGTTTCATTGTTTTGTTTTGTGCCCGTGTGCGCTTTCTAGGACGAATTCTTTGGGATCAGAATGACTTGAATAAAAGAATAATCAGGTCAGGGGATGTCGTGGAATTGGGAAGAGACTTTTTGGTCATTATGGGCTGGCTGCATCTATTCATTTCACTTGACCAAACGATCCAAATGAAAAGAAACAAAAAGAGGGGGGGGGGAGGCATCCAGCATTTTGACACGCAACATTTCCAAGTCAAAAGAGAAGCATTGGTCGAGATGGACTCGTCGAATGTCGCCGGACGTCGTTCGCCGCCTCCGCCAAAGCTCAGTTTACCAAATGATCACTTTGCCTGCCACCAGTGTGAGGTCGCGGGAGTCGGAGCGCTCCGCCCCAAAATGGAGTGAAAAAGCCAAAGGGGACAGCGACTGACTCGGCTGGCTCCTTAAGTGAATATTTGGCGCCCTCTCCTGTGCCGGCCAAAGGAACACACGGAAGCGACATGAGACTGCGGAAGAAGTGACTGCACTGGTATCCGCTAGAGGGAGCTAAATCCAAGTCAAAAGATGAAGCAAGTCTGGACAGTGACCGGGCGTCTCCACGGAAGGCAATCGGTCAAAAGAATTACGGAGAAAGCTGACAAAAGCGGGGTGTTATTTCATTGATGGCAAATAGCTTGCAACATTTCATTCATGGGCTTGATGAATGAAAGCACTTTTTTTGTGCGGGTTTTGTGCCTCCTCGTATCTTGCCTTATCCAACGCATTTCCGTCATGACTTGGGTATACTCACGGAGCAGTTGAGTTTCCTTTTTTTCTGTCACTCTTGAACGCTTTGCTGTCCACGATTGCTCCATGTGCGCACGCGCGTAATTCCGGGGCAGGGCGTCACCCGTATCCCATAGAAATAAGAGCGAATTAGTCAAACTCGTCTAAATCAATGGTCCCCAACCACCGGGCCGCGAACCGGTACCGGTCCGTGGGTCATTTGGTACCGGGCCGCACAAAAAAGAAAAAAAATATCGACGATTAATTAATTTCAGGTCAAGACGCTCGTCCCGGTCACGTAACATGTTTCCCCAGTCGAGCCCGCAAAGCTAGCAAAAATAATAAAGAATTTATTTTGAAAATTCTAAAAATAAAATTGGGGCTTCTCTCCCAATTACATCCGTCGCTGCATCTGTGCCTCTTGACACAGGTTAATTCAGGTCAAGACGCTCGTCCCGGTCACGTGACATGTTACCCCGGTCGAGCCCGCGTAGCTAGCAAAAAAATGAGTAAGAAAAAGAGGTGTTTGGAAAGAGGAAAAGGCCCAATGAGGAGACAGAAGAAGAGGCTACAACTGCCAAGAAAAAGAAAGCTGGATTAAAATCAAGGCAGAATATCCCGATATCGCCACAAAAGCACAGAAAACCCTGCTTCCCTTTCCAACATCCTATCTATGTGAAGCGGGATTTTCTGCGGTTACAGCGACCAAAACAAACCTACGGAGCAGATACTTAATGGTGAGTTATTTTTATGCGCTTTGTATTTGTGTTAATGCCAGTAGTATCATTTTATTTCATTGTATTTATATATACTTGTTATAACTGATTTATTTATATAAAGGCCGGTCCGTGAAAATATGATCTGACATGATCTAAATATTCCTCTGACTTATCAAAGTCCCAAAATATTCATCCAAATGACTTTCTAATCATTCGTCAGTTTGGCTGATCAGAGCAAAGAGGCTCAACTCGCTCAACTCCTGTCCCGTGGGCGACAGCCAGGATCGTCCTCCGTCGGCGGCGGGACGTCTCCCGTCTGCCAGCTTCCGTCGAGTCCAGACCTCGCCGGTCTTCACAAAGCCTCCATTGAGGCATCTCTGTGACATCCGCCGCCCGTCGGAGCCACTTGGGGTTGCCAAGAATCGGCCAAGAATCGACCAAGAATCCCAACGGCGAGCGTCAAACGTTGGCTCATAGGCAGGCAGGCAGGCAACGCTGCCCTACGCTTGTTGCTTCCTCTTTTGGGGCCGAGAGAAATTGCGTGGCTGCAGGTCCAGCTTTGAAACTTCAAGTTTGGGTGAAATTTAAAAATGCAGAGTTCTGGGAACGCTTGCTCCGTCATCGAAGGGGCCCGCGTTCGGGTCGTCGAGAGAGAGGTGCTGTCGGCCTGTGCGTCCGCCCATCCGCCTTTCCCGCCGTTGCCATGGCGAGCCCCCCGCGGTGACCCGCTCTCACTTTAGCGGCTCATCTGGATTAGGCTCCATCGGCGCGGTCCCCCCGCAAGACAGATGGCTAGACCCCTGCCCACCCCGGGGGGGGGACCTCGCAATGGTTTGTCTAACTTACTGATCTGGAGGTCCCTGGCTGGCGCTAGCTGGCTAGCGTGGCTGCTAGCTAGCTGCTTTTGCGGGGTTCCAAAGTGAAGGAAAAGAATGAAGGCCACTTGAATGCTACTGGAAAATGTCATCTGTGGTTTACTTACTCTTCAACTTTGAGTCTTTTTCAAAGGCTTGTTCGTGAGGACCAAGAAGGACATTTGCAAAAGTTTCACTTTTGTGCCTTTTGCCTGACTTTGTTCCTTGCAAGAGCAAATTCTTTTGTAGATGGCTCATTTGGACTCGATGCGTAGACTCACGTGCGCTTCCTGGCCGGGCCGCTATCGGACTTCTACGAGCTTATCTGAGCCGGACCGAGTGCGGGGAGGAAGCGCCGCGCGACCGACACGCTGTCACTCAAGTTGCTGATGGCGAGCGCTCACGCTTTCCTGTGCAAAAAAAAACAACAACCAAAAAACATCTCAACTGCTCAAATGCTTTGGTGGGCCTGTTTCCTAAAAATAAGCATTGTGACAGCCCATCTATATCGTGTTTTTGTGGCCATCTCTTGATATCGGTTTCAAATTTTGTATTGTTTGCGTTTATGCCAAAAGAGCAAATACTGCTGCTGGCGTGGAACGAGCAAGATGTTGGACAAAAGGAGTCCAATTGATGAAAGTTTTTTTTTGTCCAATCCAACCAAATTGTTTCCAGTCAATGCGATGACGTTTGACTTGTCAGCTGCGTGACTTTTGCTCGGCTTTGCTTTGCACTTTCTTTGCAGCCGAGCCTGAGCCCGGTCGCTCCGTCCTTGCGTCACATTGCGCGGCCAACTTCATAAAGGCAGTGAAGTGATGAAAATGAGCAAAATGCCCAGTCAAATTAGCCGGACGAAGAAGAAGAAGCCAAAGAAGAACAATCGGAAATCATAATGCTGACTTCCCACCACCGCACGCAACTTGCATCGTGACGTCACCCAGGTCATTCCGACCCGTCAATTGGCGCAACAGCTGTGACGTCACCGCCCCGAAGTGACCACTGCGTGCGTAGCCCCTCCTACGCTGTCGGTCGTGCTTGAAGGACCGAGTCATTGTTCGGGCGTCGTGGACGCGGTCGGGTGTGCGCGCGCGCGCTCTGTTCTGCACCGAGCCGAAGGTGACGCTTGGCTGGCTGCGCTCGTGACAGGACCAGGACGGACCCAAAGCTCCGGTGGGTGCCGGTGGCCTGCGCGTGCGTGTGCAGACATGGAGGAGCGCGCGCGCTTCCAGAGGAGAAAACAAGCCAACCCGCGCAGGAAGAACGGTAACTTTTCATCACACAAACGAGTCGTTACCTCCGCGGTTCACACCCAAATTTGAAAAGAGTTGCAAAAGTTATAATAACGAGAAGAAGAAAAAGAAGCGTGTGTGTGCGCCGCGTGCGCGCTTGTGCTCCATCAGCGTAGTTTCATTGAAGCGGTGCTTAGCAGCGTGCACGGCCTTTTTCCTGGCTGCAACCTGTCGCTCGCTGCGTTGTGGCGAGGCGAGGTGGCGGGGACTGAGTGAGTGATGAGTCGCCTTTTTCTGCCGTCCGCTTTGACAAGAGGGAGGGCGTCCGTCCGTCCGACATGTGCCACTTGAGGATATGTCAAAGTTCACGCAAGTCTTGCTTTTCCCGAGAGCAGCGCACCCAAAGTCAAGCGAAATGCCTACGCACGCACGCGCGTGCATCACGCGCCATTGATCACCACCGAGATAACGGCCCGGCCCGCCCCGTCACAGACACAATATGAGGCAGAGCAGAGTGAGGCTGTCAATCATCAGAGCCCAAGTTGATCATTCTCTGTCATTTGTTTCTTTCTACGCCGCTCGCTCGCCATCATCAAATGAGGCGCTCACGTCTCAATGATGTCAAGATGCTCCTTGACAAATCATCCAAGTGGCACCAAACCAAAAGGCACATGACTATGCGGCTGTGCTGTGCGTCTGGATAGATTGGGATCTTGCAAATACAAATCCTCCGTATATTGAAAAGAAACCACCGCTGAAACTTTGTCTAAAACGAAACCAAGAAATTCAAACAAGTCAGCACGTTGAGAAAAAGAAACCACGCGGAACCAGCCAATAGAAAGCTAGCCGGCAGCGACACTTCAAAGCGGTGCCCACCCGACTGACGTCCCCTTCATCCGGCCCGGCGCTCGATGGGAAACCGGCTCGCTCGCTGGCCTGAGAGGAAGATGATGACTTGAAGATTTGCACACTTCCTGCGTCAGCGCTTTCACTTCTGCAAACCTTCCTGGAACCTGCATACACGCACGCACGCGCACACGCATTTCCACGGAGTCATGGCTGCATATCTACACGGTGCAATGTTGTCACGGTATATCGTAAACAAGCACCTCCCCCTCCAGTGTTGGACCACGACGCGGCGACGTCACGAGAGCGGCGACAACAAAGTGAAGAAGATGGGCAGACGCTGGGTGAGTCGCCGCGGCAACGCCTCCATCTGCACGTCCGCCCGCACATCCGCCAAAGTTGTTCCGTGAGCAATTGCGACGCGGGAGCTCGTGACAAGAGTTGCCCCGTTGGCCTCAAATGTTTTGACCTATGCCTTTCATTCCCTTTTCGTAGCCAACGCCACTCTTTTCCGTCAACGTGAAGGCTTGTGCGGGCTTTCAGGGCCATCGCCGGCCCAGTACCTATGGCGCAGCCGCACGACCGTCGTCGACCCGCGAGACCCGAATGAGGCCCGAGACGGCGGTCGCGCGGAGGCCGCCGCGGGAGCTGCCGCGGGAGCCGATGCCGGCGACCCGATGGGAGAGCAGGTCAGGGCTGGCGTTGCAAAATCAGCTGTTGGATGACTCGAGCACAATACTGCTTGTCCCAAAGGTTACACAGCAGAACGTTTTCTTCTCATTTTATTCAGCACCATGGCAAAAAGCACCCAAAAGTCCCCCCCACCGTGAAGCTTAAAAGCCACCCAGATGGCGCTTAAAAGGAATCCAAATCCAGCCGCTTTTGTTTCTTTTGCGGCGTCTGCCTGCCATGCTTTTTCCTCTTTTATTGGCCTTCATTTTGAAGTCTACTTTTGCTTGATTCCGATTTGGGGGGAGCCTTTCAAAGGACGGGGGACGAGAACAGACCACTCGGGAAAGGCGCACAGAAGAAGCCCAAACGGCGGGATCCCCCTCCCCTCCCCTCCCCACCGGAGATGACGCAATGTGTTGAATTGACTTTTCCGTTCAATTGCAGCTGCCGAACGACGGCGGTGGCAAGCGCAAGTTCGAGTGCGCAGAGTGCGGAAAAGCCTTCAAGTACAAACATCACCTGAAGGAGCACCTGCGCATCCACAGCGGTAGGTGGCGGGCGGGCGCCACGGGTAACAATGGATTAGGATGGGAGGGAGGGAGGTCCACAACTACGGCCTCCTCTGACATCTTTTCTTCTTTCCCCCTTTTCTTGTTCTGGGCTGGCTGCCAGGTGAAAAACCCTACCAGTGCCCCCACTGCCAAAAGCGCTTCTCCCACTCGGGCTCGTACAGTTCGCACATCAGCGGCAGGAAGTGCGCGGGGCCCACGCAAAGGCCGGCGTCCTCGCCCGCCGGCCCCGCCCCGCTCTCCCGCCGGCTACAAAACGGCACATCGGAGACCGGCCCGGAGTACGGGCCGATGATGGGCTCTTGTCATGGCTTCCGTGCAAACGGGGTCTCCACAAACGGGTCCGGCCGCCTGGGAACGTTGAGTGTGGACTTCCTTCTACCGGGTTTCAACCGTGTCCACAAGATGCGCAGACAAAAGATGGACAGGAACCCAGAGGAGGTTTCCAAAGCGCCAGCTTACCCAGTGAAGGAGCTCGGGGCCCACACGGAGGAGGAGGAGGAGAGCGGTCCAGCTCAAAGTTTCACCCACGCCGCGCAAAAGGCTCGGACGGTCCCAAACAAACAGAGCGACCTGTCTGTAGAGCTCTCGTGCCAGTTCTGCGAGGAGACTTTGCCGGGACCCGTTGCGCTCCACCAACACGAGCGCTACCTGTGCCAGATGAACAAAGGCGTCCGAGCCCTTTCGCAGCCAGCCACCGGACTTGGTCCGGGTTCCGAGTGCTCGCAATGGCTCGCGCCCACCGCCGAGGGGCCCCGCGCAGTCCCCCCTTTCGGGGACCGCCTGTCGGCCACGCAGACTAACTGGACCGTGAATACGGACCCCGACTCAGAGGAGCTGGTCAAGATCTCCTTGGCTGTGGGCCTTCCGCAAAAGTTTGTTCGGGACTGGCTGACTCGGCGGAATCCCAGTCCTCCCGAGGGCGGTGGCTCACGACTGCGGCAGATCTCGAGACACTCGCCGACGTTGTCAAACGCCGACGCCTTTACGACAAAGAGTCCAGGGTCAAGATCACCGGGGGGCCCTTTGGACTGCAACGGTCGTCCGGCGGCACTCGACTCCATATGCGTGCGGTGTAGCTCCGGCACGCCAAACGCTCCGGTCGGGGAGGAGCTTTACGCCGATACTCCGCTGGATCTCTCTGTGCCCAAATACCTGGCGCGTGAATTCAGCGGCGACAGGAAAATGGGATCCGAGCAACCGGAACTCAGTGGCGACGGAGGAGGCCGGACTTCGGGAGCAGGAGACCGGCTCGGCATGGAGAGAGAGTCGCCGGACGGTGGCAGAAAGCGCCACCTTGTGGAAAAAAGCCCCATGTTTGGGAAGGATGCCTCTGCAGTGAGTCGGCTCCACACTTTGCCGACGTTTGTGTCACCCGCCCGCTACCCACTGCTCCTGGACTCGGTGAGCTTTGCGCCCCAAATGGCAAGCAGGGCCGGCGCCTTTGCCGACATATTGCACGCCAGCAGCAAAACAGCTCTTCAGGTACGTTGCTGGGGTGCCTTGAAATTTGATGAGCAGTTCATTTGTTCACATTCTGTCTGCTGGAGGATGGGCAGGTCTGGGGGGGGACGGGGGAGTTGCATGAGGGCAGCCAGGTTTGTAAGCTCTGTCCAGACTTGGGATCATGGGGGGCGGGGGTGTGGGTGTGTGTCCAGAAGGTGTCTCCCAGTCAAGAGGTGCGAGATTATCATTGCACGTGTATGTTTGCGTTAGAGGGAGCTGTCGGACGGGTCTTTGGACTTCCTGTCAAGTGCGGAGCAGCTGACGGGAGGCCGGCAGGCTGCCAGTGGCGGGACGTACGCCTGTGACGTGTGCCGCAAAACATTCCAGAAGAGCAGCTCCCTCCTAAGACACAAGTATGAGCACACAGGTACAGGTGAATGGTGCTCTTTGTGGCTCGCTCTTTGTTTCTTGGGCTGCCATTTGATTTGTTTCCTTCCCCCCCACCCACGCACGCACGCACGCACGCACGCACGCACGCAGGCAGGCGTCCCCACCAGTGCCACGTCTGCCCCAAGGCCTTCAAGCACAAGCACCACCTGATCGAGCACTCGCGCCTGCACTCGGGCGAAAAGCCCTACCAGTGCGACAAATGCGGCAAGCGCTTCTCGCACTCGGGCTCGTACTCGCAGCACATGAACCACCGCTACTCGTACTGCCGGAGGGAGGCCGAGGAGAGGCGGGTCCGCCGGGAGGCCGCCTCGCCGCGGGACTCTCGGATGCGGGCCCCGCTCCTGTCCTGAGCGCTTTCGCCACCGGGCTCGCTTTCTGCATTCTGCCTGCCTGCGGATCTGATCCACATCTGTATGTGTCAAATCAAAAGCAACTTTTTCAGAAGCCACATCAAATTATTTTTTGGTGTCATTGCCTAACTTATTTATTTCACATTGTCATTTTGGGACACACTTCCAACTTTGACCAATCCAACTTTAGTCAAAGAAAAGCTCTTCTTACCATCCATCCATCCATCCATCCATACATACATACATACATACATACATACATACATACATACACACATACATACATACATACGTTCTCATCCGAGGTGGCTGTGCTGACCGCTAGGTCGGCGTGCCGCCGCCATCCTTCCATTCAGATCAATGAAATAAAAAGCTAACAAAATGAAACGTGTCATCTTCTTCTCATGAACGAGTCGATTGCTGACTCAAATATTGAAATAATGCCCCCAGAAAAAGTACTTGAGTTAATCATGTACATCAGTTGCGCATGATTTAAATGTGGCCAACTGACGTCATCCTCCGGGAGAGATGACAATTGCTGGTGTCGGACCAAAACCCCACACTTTGGACAGTTTTGCTATTTATTTCTTTTTTCTTCACAAATGGATTGATACGATCGGTCAGATGCTCCATTTAAAGGACGTTGTTTTCAGTGTGTACAGTTACTGACTTTTTATGTGTGGCTGTAAAAAACAAGAAATAAAAGTAGAATTGAAGATTTGTAAGACATACTAAGAATATTAAGGAAACAATTACCGAGCTAGCACGCCAAAAGGCAGTTAACGTATGGGGGCGTTGCCAAGACGTACGTCATGGACAAGGGAAGGCGAGATGACGTCACACCAGGCGACGCCAGGCGAATGGAGTCACAGGTGCGTGTGCCTGAGTGTTGTTGTCTTCGTCGCCGTTAGCCCGACCAGCAGACTTTCATCGGGGGCCGCCGGGCATTCGTCAGAGTTTCACTTTGGCTCCCCGTCTCCAATATTAGCCGTTAGCTCCTCGGCTAGCCGCGCCCGCCCGCGCGAGCTAGCTTCCAGCTGGCCACGGGTGGGTTTGTTCGGCCTTCAAGTTTGACTTTAGTCGCCGTTTGGCTCAGCGAACAGCTGACCGAGCGAGCTAACGGCGTCGTCCTAGCCGTGGGCCGGCCTGCCGGGCTACGCATCCGGCCGGCCGGCCGGGCCACGCATCTGGCCGCACGCTAACGCGCCTGACCGAGGAGCTAACGTTGCGAACCCGAAAAGAAAGAGTCCAAGTGAACGAGCACAGACAGCGGACTCGGTCTCCTGGATTGCTTGATGGGTAGTTTGTCAGGAACCGATGGCAAAGCCTCCTTCCCAATGAGGCGCTTCAATCCCTCACAGAACAGACAATTTGGACCAAAGCGCTGTATGTTTGATTTTTTTTTTTTGAGTTATGATGTCAAACACATTGCTTGTGCATGAGATGTTGAACTCGAGCCAAGGGCCCGAGTTGAGCACGTATCAGCTACGCCAAGCATAATCCATCCTCTATTGGGAGCAAGCCTACTCGGGAGCCCTCGATTGGCTGTGACGGTATAGTTGTGAGCGACCTTGGCCTTGTGAGCGCTGGCTCGCTCGCTCGGCAGCAGCCCAACAATCTGCGCGGAGGTGACGTGACGTCGATGTTATCGTTTTGGCCGGCGGCGCCCCCCAAAGGCCGCCGCCGCACAATGGACGCCGTAATGACGGCCGGGGGCCCGCCGTGTACCATAATGGCGGGCACGGCTGATAGGCTGGCTCATTTGTGTCTGCAGATACGGCTGATGGAGCGGCGGCCCCCGCCGCAAATGACTTGGCATTGTGTCCCTAATGAAGTCGGCTGTCGCGCGTCACTCGGGCCTGTCACTCACGCCTGTCACTCACGCCACCCGCCCGCCCGCTTTGTTACCCTTCCCGTCTGTGTGGTCAGGTCCCGTCGTCGCCCCCCCCTGCCCGGGTCCTGCTCCTGGAGCCCTTCTATGGGGGTTCCCACAAGCAGCTGCTAGACCTGCTGAGCGCCCAGCTGGACTCCTGCGTGGCCTTCACCACGCCCGCTAAGAAGTGGCACTGGAGGGCCCGAACCTCGGCGCTCTACTTCAGCCAAAACGTCACGCCCAACCTGGCGTACAGGTGGGTCCCCCCCCACACACATGCACACGCACAAACCGCACCCCCCCATCCCCTTCAACACGGTCATCTAACGATTGCGTCATCAATTTGATCAAAGAAACCCAAGTTGGCCTGAGTGGGGCCTTTGAGACTTTGATTTCGAGACTTGTTTGACTCTCGGCGCCAGGGTTCTGTTCTGCAGTTCGGTTCTCAACCTATGCGAGCTGGTGGCCCTTCGACCGGATCTGGCCCGGCTGAAAAAGGTTCTGTACTTTCACGAGAACCAGTTGGTGTACCCGGTGCGCGAGGAGCGGGATCGTGACTTCCAGTACGGCTACAACCAGATTCTGTCATGGTAAGTGGCCGGCCGCCGCCGCCGCTGCCAGTGCGTTTGGCGTGACCCGTGCGGCGGCGATTTGCTGGCAGCCTGGTGGCCGATGTGGTGGTCTTCAACTCGGCCTTCAATATGGACTCCTTCCTGTCCGCCGTCACATCCTTCCTGAACAAGATCCCGGACCGGCGGCCCCCCAAAGACCTGGTGCACGCCATACGGCCCAAGTGTCGGGTTGTTCATTTTCCGCTGCACTTGGCCGACGTCGGCAGGTCGGTGACGTCACCGCGGGGGCGCATGCCCGAGCCTTTCCGAGATCTTTCCGCAAGCCGCGTTCCGACCCGCCGCCGTTTTTTTAATTTGTCTGCAGTCAAATCAGCGACATGTGACGTGTCTTATCCTGCCGCCCGCCGCCGCGTGTGTTCTCCTGGCTTTTTTGCTCTTTAATCAAAGAAGATCAAGTTTAATCAGAAAAACATCTGCTGAGCACCTTCATCCGCCTTAATCCCGCACCTCATCCTCAGATGCGTGTGTACTCATAGCTTGTCGCTCAGGGCAAGGTGTGTGTGTGCCCGTGTGTGTGTGTGTGTGCGCGCACGCGTGTGTGCGCGCACGCGAGTGTGCGGCGCGTGTGTGCGGCGCGTGTGTGCCTGAATGGCAAGCTACCCAGAGACGCACGCAGCCTTATCCTCATTTATTTGCGGCCGAGCGAGACGGATTTCCCCGGTCGGGCCCGCCACGTCGGAGTGGTACGTTTGTCCAACGAATCACGGCCGACGTCCCGTGCTCAAAAAAGCCGGCCGGTGGGCGGTGCGGATGCTTGGGCACCGGCCGCCGTCGCTTCTTTTTGCAAATGCTTTGGATGGCTCCAGCAAGGCCTTTCAAGGTCTAGCCATTGATCAGAAAGGAAGACCACTGGAGTTTGTGTTCCGCTTTGGGAACAGCGTGTGCGTTTCTTGTTTGCAGATGCAAAGTCCCGGCGCATGCCGCCGCCGATGTCATCACACCGACGGCCGGCGCCGCTGCGGACCGCCGCCCCGACTCCCCCGGGACGCCGTTGCACATCGTTTGGCCTCACCGCTGGTGAGGCGCCGGCGGCAACAGACGTTTTTGCGGGCGGGCGACCCGAGCGCAAACGCGGACGGCGCGGCCTTTGCCCAAATGAGCTTAACGTGCGGCAACGGTCTCTTTTGTCCCGTGTTTTTGCCGTGCTCTCATGTCAGTGACGCGCTAATCGCCTCTCAACTGAGCAAAACACAGCTGGATTACAGCTGCCGCCACCGCCGCTTTTATTGCGCTCCAATTAGGATTAGCGGCTGCCAGACTTCATCTTCTTCTCATCTTTGCCGCTAATCTGCCGGTGGCCTGGATACCGGCATCGTCACCGCACGTTGCCGCCGCCGACCGCATTTGCGATGCCTTCTTGAGGCCTCTCACAAAACCGACAGGAGCATTGGAGGTCTTGATGTGTCGTGTGCGCGTAGGGAGCACGACAAGGATCCTGAGCTATTCTTCAGCACCATGTTGAAGTTGAAAGAAGAAGGACTCGACTTCCTGCTCTCTGTACTCGGGGAAACATTCGCCGATGCGCCAGGTACGCACAGCCGAGCGGCCAGCTACCGAGCGGCTAGCGCCAGCTAACGAGCTGTTTCCGCGCTGTTTCCAGAGGTGTTTGCGCGCTGCCGGCCTCTGCTGGACTCGCACGTCGTGCACTGGGGCTTCCAGGAGTCTCGGGAGTGTTACGTGAGCATTCTACGCCAGGCCGACGTGGTCGTGTCCACCGCGCGACACGAGTTCTTCGGAGTGGCCGTGTGAGCTGCTACGCCGCGCCTCGCTTTTTTGCTGCGTACGTTTGCGTGGTCACAATCATCGTGTGTGTGTGTGTTAAGGTTGGAGGCGGTGCACTGCGGCTGTTACCCTCTGTGTCCCAAGGCTTTAGTCTATCCCGAGATCTTCCCAGGTACAAGTGCGCACGCGTGCGTTCGCTCCAGCTCGGCAGCCCGTGACCCCCAATGACCTTCGCCCTTTAGCCGAGTACCTGTACGCCACTCCCCGGCAGCTCCTCAAGAGGTTGCGCCACTTCTGCGCCCGGCCGAGACACGTACGCACTCACGCGCTCAAGGTAGCACACAAAGACGAGAAGGTCAGAGGTCAACTTTGGTCCGCTCCTTCTTGTTCATCGACAGCATGTCACGTTCCTGATTTGGATCATCAATATGGATAGATTAGATTATTTTAGTTTAGCTTCGCGTGTGACGTTTGCGTTCCCAGGTGGACACGAGCCGGTTCTCGTGGGACGTCCTCAAGGACTCTTTCCAAAGTCTCCTGAGCACATGAGCGCGCCTGCTTTTCTTTTTGGTTTTTTTCTCCCGATGATCAACAGACATGATCAGCTGGCGGGTGAATAGAAAACAAACAAAACCCCCGAGGGAGACACCGAGCCTTTTTTTAATAAAGTACTTTTAATGTAGCTCTTGGAAAAGAAAGCCCTTTTGTTTTTAGCGCGTTTGTGTTGCGTTACAGGAGGGTGGTCACTTGTAAGGTGATGACAGCAAAGTTTTTCTTTTGGAGGATTTGTCGCTCTCATCGAAAAATTCCACTTGGCGCCTCAAAGCAGATTAAAGCAGAATTACGACCTCATCGCAAATACTGTAATCCCGACCGCACGACAAGACACGCGCAGGGGCCACCGCGCCGGCGTCATTCATGCTCAGTTAAAGTTAAAGTCCCAATGATCGTCACACACACATCTGGGTGTGGTGAAATTTGTCCTCTGCATTTAACCCATCCCCGTGTGATTTTGATCCATCCCCTGGGGGAGAGGGGAGCAGTGAGCAGCAGCGGTGCCGCGCTCGGGAATCATTTGGCGATCTAACCCCCCAATTCCAACCCTTAATGCTGAGTGCCAAGCAGGGAGGCAATGGGTCCCATTTTTATAGTCTTTGGTATGACCCGGCCGGTACGACCCACAACCTTCCAGTCTCAGGGCGGACACTCTACCACTAGGCCACTGAGTAGGTCAAAGTTCATTGTGCCGCCATGTGAACCTTATTTAGAATACCGGAGGTTAATCGTTTCGCGTTTGCTTGCCTTTGTCTTGCAAATAAACATCTTTATTTTCGTCTTTGTTTTATTTTATTTATTCATCTATGCTGCTGTTTTTGAATAGAATAGATCTTTATTGTCATTGTCACACATGTACAACGATGACAATAAAGATCTATTCTATTAAAATGGTCCATGATGCATTATGCTAATTAGAATTTGTGGCGAGCACGAAGCGTAAAGGGGATATTTTGTCAGTGCAATGGCGTCCTCTGTTGGCAACGATTGGATTTGCATATTCGCGCGGAACCACTTACGTCGCTGTTATGAAAAGTGGGCAAGGCTTTTATTTTGGCAGAGAGAAGCCGGATGTGTGGTCGCGTCTGACCTTATTATGAAAAGTGGGCCAAGCCTTTATTTTGACACAGAGAAGCCGGATGTGTGGTCGCGTCTGAACTTGCTTCCCTTGTGTGGACGCCTCACGAGCGAGCACGAGCAGACAGACTCTCCGCCGTGACAGGGAACCGCTCGTTCGCCTTCATCCGACCAGCTTGTCCGGCGTACAGTTGCCGAACGGAACCGCCGTCGCCGTTCTCCCGTGGAAGCGCCGAGAAGGGCGCACGCAAGCTCGACTCGTCAGCAGGCGAAAGTTCCCCGAAGCCTTCTTCCTCCCTCCTTCCCTCTCTCTGGCCATGGCAGTGGGGCCGGGGCTGAGTGGCCGCCTCTACCCCGCCGCCGTTGTATCGGTGGCGGCTGCGGCGCTGGTCGTGCTCGTGCGGAGCGGAGGCGCGTTCAACCTGGACGCCGAGCGGCCGTCGGTGTACGACGGCCCGTCGGGCAGCTACTTCGGCTTCTCGGTGGACTTCTTCAAAGCAGCCAACAAGCAACAGTAAGAAAAGCTCAGTGGCAACCTTTATGCAGAGACGCCAAATCGCGCTAACAACTTTGCCGACTTCTTGTCGACAACTTTGGGAAGAAGGTGACCCGTTCTGGAGGAGAAGCTGCGCATGCGCCACAGTCTCCTCCGGGAAGGCGCAGCTTCGCTTGGCATGACTTCCGTCCCGCTCGTGACCATAATTGGACGCATGACGACGCACTTCCTGGCCTCGACTGACTACCTTTGGTGGGAGCGGATGCCTGCCTGCTTGCCTGCCTGCCTGACTGCCTTTGGTGGGAGCGGATGCCTGCCTGCCTGCCTGCCTGCCTGCCTGCCTGCCTGCCTGCCTGCCTGCCTGCCTGCCTGCCTGCCTGCCTGCCTGCCCGCCTTTACTTGCCATTGGAATTCCAAACTCAAATGCCCGCCGCCCGCCTGCCTGCCTTTACTTGCCATTGGAATTCCAAACTCAAATGCTCGTTTCCAGTTGAAAAGGCCAATAATTACAAAATACTGCCCTGTGTAAAATTGAGCAAATCTGCCACTGAAGAGGTTTGGTGGTGTTTTGCGGGCTCTACTCCGACGGTGTCCACCCAGAGCGCTGCACACGTTGGGACTCCTGTCAGAACCAACGTCCGTCTCCAATCAAAGTCCTCTGATGGCTAAATCTCGTCTGAGTGAACCTCCCAGTTCAATCGGACCACGCGATCCACGGCACATTTCAGATGGTCCCGATTAGCAGGGCAAATTGACGCGGAGGTGTGTCGGAGAGTCTTTCAAAAAGAGAGAGGCGTAACGAGCCCATTGCGCTTTGCCGCTTTGCTCAGGTCGGACGTCCTGATCGGAGCACCACGGGCCAACACGTCGGGCGACGTGCTGGAGCGAGGGGCCGTCTACAGCTGCCCCTGGGCGGGCGGCGTCGCCTGCCGCCAGCTCCTCTTTGACACGTCAGGTACGCAAACGCACCACTGCGTGGCTGTGATGGCTCATACCGCGTTCTCCAATGACGTGTTTTACATTCTGCCAGTTTTCTTTTCAAGTGGAGCATTTCTAGATGCCAGTCAGCCATTTGAGGCCATGAGAATAAAAAGTAACAATGTCTTCTGAAGTGTGGAAAAATCAGGAAGCAGCGGGAGTTTTGTGTGCGTTGGAAAATACGGGTCTATTGTTGCTAATGTCGCCTGCATGATTCAGCAACATAATCTGGGATTATCAGCGTGTGCAGAAGAGGAAGTGAGTGAGCGAGCGGCTCAACTCTTGCGCCATATTTGGACAAATGAATTTCCATATGTTTGACGCGTGCCTGCGAATGCCCTGCTCGTCGCCCAAATTGGCAGACTCAAATCATTTCTGGCTTTTGAAAAATAAACAAAGTGTTGAAATATTGCAAAATGGCGGACCTCCGTCCCTCTCGTCGCAGGCGACAGGAAGAACGCCGACGGCGCGCAGATGGAGTTCAAGTCCAAGCAGTGGTTCGGCGCCTCCGTGCGCTCGGACGGCGAGCACATCCTGGTAAGGAAGAGCAAAGCGAAAGCGCGCGGCCATGAAGGAGCCACGCAATCAAATGAGGAAAAGGCGGGAAATCCAAAGCCGGTCGACCCAAAAGTCTGCTTTTCCGGGACCTCTACGCAGGCGTGCGCGCCGCTCTACCAGTGGTCCACCTTTGGCGTGTCGGAGCGCGAGCCGGTGGGAACGTGTTTCCTGAAAAGAGACGACACGGTGGTGGAATATTCTCCCTGTCGCTCACGTGCGTTCCCGCCCGCCTGTCCTTCTGTCTCCGCCTCTCCCAGCCAGTCACGTGCCGGTCTTTTCTCTGCGCAGGTGCCAACTCCCCAGAGGGCCAGGGCTTCTGCCAGGCTGGCTTCAGCGCCGACTTCCTCAAGGTAGGCGGGTGGCGCCGGCCGCATGCTGTGCTCAGGTACTAAGGCCAGTCCCGTTGTGTGTGTGTGTGTGTGTGTGCGTGTGTGTGTGCGCGCGCGTGTGTGTTGCAGACCGACAAGCGAGTGGTGGTGGGAGGACCCGGAAGCTTCTACTGGCAAGGTCACGTCGCCCGCACGCATGTCCCCTTCCTTCTGCCCGGGGGGGGGGGGGGGGGGGTGTTAGCATTTTTTTTTTTCCCCCCTCACTTGGTCGCAAACGGTCGAGGTCGGTTTAGCGCGGGCCGCTCTCGTGTCGTTTAGCTTCCAGACGCTCCTCAGTCCGGACGTAGCCATCGCGAGCGGACTCTCCGGGCAGATTCGTCTCAAGTGGTCTGGTGTCGGTCGTCTCCCCACAGGTCAACTAATATCGGACGACGTGTCGGAAATCTTTGCCCGCTTCGACAAGAGCTACGTCAGCCCCTACGGAAAGACGCTGGCCACAAAGTCGGCGGGCGCCCAGTATGATGACAGTTACCTGGGTGGGTGAGGGCGGCCTGCAAAGGGCGGCCGGCGTGGGCCTCCTCCGCTCCGCTCATTCCACCCGCCTGCCTTTCCTTTTGCCACCAGGATATTCGCTGACTGTCGCAGACTTCAACGACGACGCAATTGAAGGTAGCCTGGCTGGGGCTTTGGGTCTGAAGGCCGGCCACAAGTCGCTGATTCCGCTCATGTGCTTGCAGATTACGTGACGGGCGTGCCGCGGGGCGACAAGGCGCTGGGTTACGTGAGTGCAGCATGTCGGCCTGTGCCGGCAGGCGCTTGCGTGTTGACGCGCGTGCCGTCTTTCAGGTCAACATCTTCAACGGCCACAACATGGAGTCCATGGTCAACTTCACGGGCAGTCAGGTGAGCGAGTCCGTCCGAGTCCGACTTGCAAAAGTGTCAAAGGGCGCATGCCAGGTGATTTGCGTGGCCTGGCGTGATCCTTCTCTTTGTGTCCCTTCAAGATGGCTGCCTACTTCGGACACTCTGTCGCCGCCAGCGACGTCAACCAGGATGGGTGAGTGGCCTGCCTGCCCGCCCGCCCGCCTGGCTGGCTGCCAACACTAACGCGAGGCTCATGCGGGCAGGTTGATGGACCTTCTGGTGGGCGCGCCTCTCTTCATGGACCGAGGCTCCGACGGCAAGCTGAGGGAGGTGGGACAGGTAACGGCCACGTGCGTCTCACGCCTTCGTCCGGCTGGGTCTCACTGTGACGCCTTTTGGCTGCAGGTCAGCGTGCTCTTGGGTCGAGGAGGCTTCTCTTTCCGGCCGCCGCTGACGCTCACCGGCTCCGAAGTGTACGCCCGATACGGCTCGTCCATAGCCGCGCTCGGAGATCTCGACATGGACGGATACAATGGCACGTGTGCGTGCGTGCGCGAGCGAGCGAGCACGTGTGGTCACGTGTTTGTGTTTGACCCCAAGCAGACGTGGCCATCTCGGCCCCATACGGCGGTCCGGAGCGCCTGGGCCAGGTGTACATCCACAATGGCAGTCCTCAGGGCCTGTCGCAGATGCCCTCGCAGGTACCAGCGCCCCAAAGCAGCAGCCTTCCTTCCGTTCAATCCCCTGACAAATAATCAGTTTGGAGTTGAGACAAATTTGTTGAAAAATGACACGCCAGAAGCGTCAAATGATTTTCGCCTTGATGGGATTGGTCAAGATGAGCCAAAAATGAGCGCTTTGTACGTTTTCATTTAGCACCCTAGCTAGCTAGTTAGCTAGCGCTTGTCCATCTTGTGTGCATGTGCCACCTGGCAGGTCCTGCAGGGCAAATGGGCCTCCAGCTACATGCCAGCCAGCTTCGGCTATTCCATGACTGGGAACACGGACATAGACCGCAATGGCTATCCAGGTAAACGCCCGCCCGCACCAGGTGCGTGTGATGAGGCAGGCGTTAAGCTCTTGCAAATGTTTCTCTCACAGATTTACTGGTGGGAGTGTTTGGAGCTGACAGGGCTGTTTTGTACAGGTGATTAGCCGCGCGCGCGCGCGCGTGTGTGTGCGTGCGCGCGCGCGTGTGTGTGTGCGTGCGTGCGTGCGTGCATGCGGCAGGTGCGCGCGCATGCACGCACGCACACACACACGCGACATCAAACAAGTCAACGTGTGCCACCTAACCCATGCTCATGTGCGTGCGGTCAGAGCGCGGCCGGTGATCAGCGTCAACGCCACGCTGGACGTCAGCCCTCAGATCATCAACCCTGAGGGGAAGAGCTGCACGCTGCCTGCGACCGGCGCTGCCGTGTCCTGGTGAGTGGGCGGGCGGGTGGACAGGCCGCCAAGCGCCTTTGCTAATCGCTGTCCGTCGGTCCACCCGCAGCTTCAAGGTCAAGTACTGCCTGTGGGCCAGCGGGGTGGGGGCGCCCTCTTCCCTCAGTGAGTAACCTTCCGCCGGCGCGGGGGCTCTCCTGCCTGCCTGCCCGTCGGGCGCTCGTGAGCGTGCGCTCCCTTCCAGCGTTCCGCGTGGACGTGCTCCTGGACCGACTGAAGCAGAAGGAAGCGGCCAAGCGAGTCCTCTTCCTGCACAGCCGAAGCGTCGCCTACGCCAAGAACGTCACGCTGAGCAACGGCGGAGGGCCCGCGTGCGAGGAGCAGGACGTCTTCCTCAGGGTAGGTAGAGTAGGAGCCCCCGGCCGGCCGGACAGCCCCGCCCACTCTGCCCTCATTGATGGATTGCTATATCAGCCCGTCAATTTGCTTCAGTCGTCCATCCCGATAGCAGACGTTTGTAAACGTGTCACCCAACCGACTAAGCTCAATGCGCTCGGTTCCTTTTGCGGCGGCAGGACGACCGCGACTTCCGCGATAAGATTACGCCCATCTCGGTGGTTCTGGAGTACGCCTTGGACTACGGGCGCGCCCGAGACCGCAACGGCCTGCTGCCCGTCCTGGACGTGGCCGCGCCGCCCAACGTCACCCGCCAGGTGAGCCAGCCGCTCGTGACGCCCGCTCGTGACGCCCGCTCGTGACGCCTCGCTGTCTCCAGGCTCACATCCTGCTGGACTGCGGCAAGGACAACATCTGCAAACCCGACCTGCGGCTGTCGGTCCAGAGGTGACTGCGGCCACGCCGCCCAAACCGACACTAAGTCTAAATCCGCCTCCACCCCCTGCCCCCCAGCGACCGTTCCGAGATGGCCATCGGCGACGACAACGCGGTGACGCTGGAGATTGTGGCCGAGAACCGCGGCGAGGGCGCCTACGAGGCCGAGCTCCACGTCTTCCCGCCGCAACAGGCCGACTTTACCGGCGTGGTGCGCAGCCAGGTAAGCGTTTGCGGCGGCAGCGAGGCTCGGCCAGGCCCGGTTTGCGGCTGATACCCGTGTGGCTGGCGCTGTGCCGGCAGACGCTGAGCCGGCTGTCGTGCGCCTACAAGAAGGAGAACCAGACCAAGATGGTGGTGTGCGATCTGGGCAACCCCATGAAGGCCGGAACCAAGGTCAGTGGAGCCAAAATGTATCCTCCTTTGTCTGTCTGCTAGCTTGGATTTGTTTGTGTGTCCTCATCTTGTGACTGGCTGCCATCTTTTTCCTTTGTTTGGCCAGGTGCTGGCCGAGCTGCGCTTCAGCGTCCACCAGCTGTCGGAGGACGACACGGACGTGCGCTTTGACCTGCAGATGGTCAGGTCAGACACGCCGGCCGGCCGGCTTGCCGCCTTGGGCTCACCTTGGGCTCACCTCGGCCCCCTTGGCGTGTTTGCAGCTCCAACCAGTTCAACAGCACCAGCCCCAGAGTGTCCAGCGTCACCAAGCTGGTCGTGGTGGCGCAAGTCTCCATACGAGGGTAACGGCGGCCGCCTCCCTGCAAACGGTCCCAGATGAGACCCAGATCCATTTTGTGAATGTCACCTGCGGGGCTCGCTCAAAGTGGTCTCGTTTGGGGGGCATTTCAGCAGAGGGTGAGCAATCTACTGCGGGTGATGGTTGTGTGTGTGCGTTTGTAGCACGTCGTCTCCCGGCCAGCTGTTGCTTCCCATCGCCAATTGGCAAGCCAAAGTTCCTCCGCTCACCGGCGACGACATTGGACCACAAATTGTGCACGTCTACGAGGTAAGCACGAGATAGGCAGGCCGCCCGCCCGCCATCTTTCTTTTGACGCGTGCGTTTGCGTGCAGCTGCTGAACAGTGGGCCCAGCACGCTGAGCCTGGCTTCGCTGGAGGTGGAGTGGCCGTACGGCCGCCACAATGCCAGCCTCCTCTACATCACCCACCTGGACACGGAGGGCCCCGTCAACTGCTCCAGCGACGTGCGACTCAACGCGCGCAACGTCACCGTAAGACCTTTCCAGCCACCACGCGATGTTGTTCTTGAAGCCTGATGCTAGCTTGTCACCGCTAGTTGGAGAGTCCCTTGGCGGCGCTAAAAAACGCCAGCGCCGGAGACGGCCATACGGAAGGCCGCAAGCGCGTGCGCAAGCGTGAGCTGCAGACCGGCGACGGCGGCGACGACGACGACAACCCGCTCAAGCTGGTAAAAGCGCCCGGCAGCCGGCCGGCCGTCGGCGCCGTGACGGCGACTTGAGAGCTGTGTGCGCGCAGGACTGCAGCACGGCGTCCTGTGTCAAGCTTCGCTGTCAGGTGGGACGTCTGGAGAGGAAGAAGAACGCCATCGTCTTCATTTACTCCCGACTGGACGTCAACAACTTCCTCAGAGTGCGCACACACACACACACACACACACACACAAGAACAGTGTGACGTCGCTGTGTGCGCATGCAGGCAGAGAACCAGAATCGCTCGTACGTGCTGGAGTCCACCGCCTCCTTCAACGTCATCCAGATGCCCTACAAGAAGATTCCGGCCACGCTGCCGTCCAACAGCACCGCCGTAAGACATATGGCCGGGCCGGGCCGGGCGCTCTCTCTCTCTGACGCGCGTTTTTGGCCAGCAGGTTAGCGTGTCGGTGCTGTGGGTGGCGGACGCCCCACAGCCGGTGCCGGCTTGGGTGGTGGCGCTGGCCGTGCTGGCCGGCCTTCTGCTGCTGGCGCTGCTCATCTTCATCATGTACAAGGTCAGAGCCGCCGAGTCCGCCGCCGTCTTTGCGAGGTGACAACGTGTGACGACTGGTACGTGTCACGTGTGTGCGTCCAGCTGGGCTTCTTCAAGCGAGTGCGCCCCCCGCAGGAGGATTGCCTGGAGAAGGAGCAGCTGCAGCCCGAGGAGAACGGAAACGCAGACACTTAGCCCGCTCTGGCCTGTAGCCTAGCTTAGCACAAAGGCACATCCTGTGTGAGCACCATCATGGACTCTTTGCACTTTGTTGGCATCGGCGCAAACTTGAGCAGACGCCAGCGACAACAATCCAGCAGATTTCTCCGCTAAGCTAGCCGTCGTCGGCGTGCTAGTTGCTGTTCTCGCTAACGTCGCTTTTGGCCAACGTGTTTGTTTATTTTTTAACTCAACACTTTGTTGGAAAAGATTAACTGAACCCGAGATGTCCAAACATTGCCTTTTACATTTCTCTATCGGCCGCTACCAAGTATTCTAAAAAAACAACAACAATTGACTAATTGCCCCGCCCGCAGAATGGTTCAGCATTGAGAAGCTCAGTCCAACGTGACAAGACGGCTTAGGGCGGATGCTAGCTGTTGCGCCCTCCAAAAAGTCGCTATCCCTTCTCGTACGTACTTGGCTCGTCATTTCTGCATGCGATGCCGATGTGCTGCAAAGTTGGTCCTTCGAACGATCGCCGCCACCACCATGGCCGGCTTGACGTCGACTTTTACCTTGTACCGTTCCCACCGACGTTAACAAATCCTCATTTCAGATGCTCAAAAAAATCACTAAATTTCGAGGCTATCGTTATTTCATATGGTACAATATGCCGCCGGGCAAAGGCAGACGTGAACGTGGAATGGGCTTGGATGCAGACCACGTGGGTGGCACGAGCGCAGTCGGTACCATGTTACCCTTGATATGGCGGCCCTCCACTTTGTTGCCGATTCCTCAAAGAAATGATTCATCACAGATGCGTGTTTTGACTATTGCTAGTCCATGTTTGTTTTAGTTGCTTTTCAAGCCTTATTTTAAAAAATGACTTGCTAGTTAGCAGATGTAAACTGAACCTGGCTAACAGCCAAGCTAGCTCGCTCGGCTAATTACGTTCATCTCATTGAGACGTGAGTCACCGCAACACGCTACTTCCGGTTCGTGTCGGGCTTCAGTCTGTAAGGTGGGGGGGTTTGTTTTTCTACTTATGCTAGTAAACGCACTCGGAGCGCCGAATGTTGTCGACATCAGCCGACTCCCGACGCCTAATGAGCTGAGCTAGCTCAGTGGTCTGACATTGTTTTTTCTTCTTCATTGATACTGATTTATCTTGTCACCTAACTTTGAAAATAAACTACTTTCTCAACATCTGACGGCATTGTAGTCCGCGTATCGGCGGTGCATACGCAATTCCATTGCACGGCTAGCAAACTAGCTCCAAGAGCAAAGTCCGAAGCTTTCATGAAAACATTTTGTGGGTGATGTAAAAGAGCGAGAAGAAACTTTGAGAAAACTCAAGTTTTATGATGGCCGTGTGCACGAGGAAGCTTGGAACAGACTCGCGCTGTGCACGACTAACAGGATGGCTCGTGTCAAGTTCTTCAGTTCTGTGTCTGACCTGGCCCCTGGGCTGGACTCGAACGAGAAAATAATTACGCTAAATAGCCACTAGAGGGAAGCAAAGCAATATATCTCACGCCGAACCTGACAAATAGAATAATTTAAATAAATTTAAAAAAAAAAGGAAAATCACAACTGGGAAACTTGTCGAGGAATCATTAAATCAAGATTCAAGAGTTTTTATTCGCCATGTTTGCGCGTGCCAAACAAGGAATTTGACTTCGGTAAATCACAGCCTCTGTTCAACATTTAGGTGACTAACAACACTCAGGACATGTGAAAAATGGCAAATATTCTCAAACATCCCCTGATCTTAAACTCCCAAGAGGGCAAGGAAGAACTCAAAACTCCAGCTAGGGGAACTGAGAAACCTTGAGAAGAGACCACAGATGGGAAGGTCCCTTATCCAGGATGACCAGGCTGCAATGGATGCAGAGAGGGCACATAGTACAAACAGTGTAGACAAATTCAAAAAAGGTGTGGAGAGCAGGATGTTATTGCACAGTAATGACTCTGAGACTCTAAGAGTGGTGTGAGTTCATCAGAGCAACAGCTTGGGGGAAGAAGCTGTCTCTGTGTCTGCTGGTTTTGGCGTACCGAGCTCTATAACGCCGTCCGGAGGGGAGTAGTTCAAACAGACTGCAACCTGGGTGAGAAGGGTCTGTAGAGATGTTCCTTGCACGTTTCCTGGTCCTGGAGAGGTACAAGTCTTGGATAGATGGGAGGTTGATTCCAATTATCTTTTCTGCAGTCCTGATTGTCCGTTGCAGTCTGTGCTTGTCTTGTTTGGAGGCCGATCCAAACCAGACAGTGATGGAGGTGCAGAGGACAGACTGGATGATGGCAGTGTAGAAGGTCTTCAGAAGCTCTCGCGGCAGGTTGAACTTCTTGAGCTGTCTCAGGAAGTACAGCCTCTGCTGGCCTTCTTCCGGACAGAGTCTATGTGGCCGGTCCATTTCAGGTCCCGAGAGATTGTGGTTCCCAGGAACTTGAAGGTGTCTGTGGAGAGAATAGTATTACTGCGGATAGTGAGGGGTAAAGGTGGTGAAGGGTCTCGCCTGAAATCCACCGTCATCTCCACGGTCTTGAGCGGGTTCAGCTCCAGATGGTTTTGGTTGCACCAGTGGACCAGCCGCTCCACCTCCTGTCTGTACGCAGTCTCATCACCGTCCTGGATCAGTCCGACGAGAGTGGTGTCGTCAGCATACTTCAGGAGCTTCACAGGAGAGTCACCTGAGGAGAAATCGTTGGTGTAGAGAGAGAAGAGCAGTGGGGAGAGGACGCACCCCTGAGGGGCTCCAGTATTGGTGGTCCGGGTGTCAGATGTGATGCCCCCCAGCCTCACACGCTGTCTCCTGTTGGTCAGGAAGCTGGTGATCCACTGACAGGTGGAGGCAGGCACCGCAAGCTGGATGAGCTTCTGTTGGAGGATGTCAGGAGCGATGGTGTTGAACGCCGAGCTGAAGTCCACGAACAGGATCCTGGCGTACGTTCCTGGGGTGTCCAGGTGGTGCAGGATGTAGTGCATTCCCATGTTGACCGCATCATCCACCGACCTGTTTGCCCGGTAGGCAAACTGGAGGGGGTCAAGCAGGGGGCCCGTGACATCCTTCAGGTGGTTCAGACAGGTCTATAGTCATTCAAACCTGTGATGGCGGGCTTCTTGGCCACTGGAACGATGGTGGAGCTCTTGAAGCACGAGGGCACCTCACACAGCTCCAGAGAACGGTTGAAGATCCATGCAAAGGTGGGTGCCAGCTGCTCAGCGCAGACTTTCAAGCAGGAAGGTGAGACGCCGTCTGGGCCCGGTGCCTTCCCGGTCTTTTGTCTCCGGAACATCTGGCGCACTTCCTCCTCGCGGATCTGGAGTGCGGGCGCGGCCTCTGCAAGAGAGAGAGTGGGTGACAACGTTGCTGTGGACATAGCAGTTGTGGGGAGAGGTGAGTATGTAGATTGTGCTGCAGGAAGTCCCGTTGTGTGGGAGGACCGATCAAACCTGCAGTAGAACCTGTTTAGCTGGTTAGCAAGCCTTGGGCTCTCCACAGGACGGGGGGTTTGTTTCTTGAAGCCTGTGATGCTCTGCAGACCTTTCCACACTGTTGAGGGATCAGGATTGGCAGAGAGGTGTCTCTTCAGGTTCTCCCCGTAACACCTCCTGGCTTTCCTGACCTCTCGGTTCAGTGTGTTTCTGGTCTGCTTGAACAGGTCGCGGTCGCCGCTCCTGTAGGCCTCCTCCTTGACTTTGCGCAGCCTCCTGAGGTTCGGTGTAAACCAAGGTTTGTCGTTGTTGTACGTGCAGAAGGTCTTAGTCTGCACACACAGATCCTCACAAAAACTGATGTATGATGTGTCAGTGAGTTCATGCAGGTCTGTGAAGTTGCAGCTTCGAAAACTCCCCAATCGGTGCAGTCAAAGCAGGCTTGGAGGTCCTGCCTTGACTCCACTGTCCACTTCCTCACAGTCCTCACCACAGGCTTAGAAGTTTTTAGTTTCTGCCCGTAGGCCGGGATCAGATGAACTAGACAGTGGTCCGAGAGTCCTAAAGCTGCACGAGCCACAGAGTGGTATGCATCCTTTTGGTGTGTTTCCTATACATTTGGATCATTTTCATAGTCAAAATAGCTGTATTTCTTGTTCAAATACAACGGGAGACGAGAATCATGGTGGCTGAGGCAGTGACAGGTAGTGCCTCTCGGGGCGTGCGTGTGAGAGTGTGCACCACTCACACACTGTACTGAGCGCGTGCAAACGGCGCGTGCTTGCAGTCAGCGGGAAAATACGGGCCTTGAGGCAGCCAGTACTTTTGCCTGCGGCTAATAGTTCACGACACGAGTAAATGCGAGAGTAAATTAAGAAGAAAAAAAAGAAAAGAAAAACAACCAACAACATTCGGTGCTAACGCGTTGCTATTTGGCTTTATTTTCCCTGAAAATGGAGGATATAATCTCGAAGATAAGAAATTTTTCAAAACTTGACTTTCAGTCAAAGCAAGAAATCATAAGTAAGGGAAGACCAACGCCAGATTTGCGAGGATTAATTCAAACTACGGGCCTCCCGGGACGGACTACATACAACACGTTCGTTTCAAAAGGATTGGTACTCTAAAAAAGACTGGCTTTGTGGTTGTGCTGCAAAAAATCGACTTTATTGCTTTCCCTGTCATCGAGATCTTCGTCCAGAAGGACAGGAGAATGGACTTCATTTACAAGTAAAGGTAAGAATACTGCAGTGGTGTGTTTAAATGTACAGTGGTGTGTTTAAAATGTTATTAAATTTAATCAAGAATGGGATAACAACCATGTATGCATGTAAATCTGATTTGTGAGTCAGTGCCTTAGCGTCATACAGTACGTTTGTAAATCTGACTCTGAGTCAGTGCCTCACCAACCCTCACCGCACGTCACTGGTATATTGTAATCATTGTTTTAAATCGAGGAAGTTGAGTTGGCGTCAGTGAGCCGGTCGGCGTTGCTCGTGACGTCACCGGAGGCCAAAACCAATGGCTGGCAAGCGACTACCGCGGGCGTGTGGGCGGGCCTTGCTCACATCTGGATGCAAAACATCTGCGTGCACGCCGCTCTGGTGTTTGTACCTCTCGACTTAAAATATCTCCATCATGTGGAGAAACAAATTCATCATCGTCATCATCACCTGTGAGTTGTGTGACTTTACGCCACTTTTTGTGAGTATTCTGTTGTGTGTGGGGGGGGAGCGTCATAATAGTAAAGCTTTCTTCAGGTCTTCCCTGATCTTCTTTCTTTGCGCTGCATTCGATCTCAATTCGGTGTGTGTGCGTGTGCACGCGTTGCAGCCGCAACTTCCATGCAGCCATCTCTCTGCTGCTCAACCTCTCAGCTGTTGAGCGATCGTACAGCTCTGTTATTGGGTGACTCTTCTCTGCTATTCACTTGGACTGTAAGCATCTACGCTAGAGCGAGAAGACCCCGGCCGGGTCTTCAATCCTGGTTCCCGGAGTCCTGCGTGGCTTCCGGCGTGTTTCCCTGCACACACCTGATTCAATTGATCCAGCTTCTGCTTGCTCTCGACCTTGCTTCTGGGCCTCACTTTGTTTTTAGATAGGATAGGATTAAATGTGATGTATGGCAAGAAAAAAAAAGTTTGTGTGTGTTTATTTGGCACGCACACGCATCTTTTTGTGCAGTTAAGTGCCAGTCGGTCTTGTCTCCATCGACAAAGGAGGCCAGTGTGTGTGTGTGTGTGTGTGTGTATGTGCAACATGCAAACTTGTCTGAAAGGGGAGGGGCTAGATCTTTTTCTGCAGAGCTTTTCTGGTCTGCCAGTGGCGACAGCTTGCCGTGCAGCCTTTCTAGACATGTTCTTTCTAGGCAAGGGAGACGCTCAAAGCAGGGAACGCTTTTGACCTCACAAACGCAAATCCAACAAAATAAGTGTGCAAAAGTTGAGCCCAGAAGAGACTCAGTATCCGTCTGTCCATCCGTCTATCCAACCACCCCTCCCTCCCTCCATCCATCCATCCATCCATCCATCCTTAACCTTGTCGTTGCGATTAGCGGCTGCGATTGGCGGCCATCTGAACTTCAACGTGTGCATGTGGTGCAACACGAGCAGTCCGACGTGTGAGGAGCGCCACGGGGAGCGCATCTGCTTCTCCAACTGCTCCTTATCCTCCTTCTGCTCCTCCCCGCACGACATCTGCCTGGCCCTCTGGTGAGTTGACACGCTAACACGCTACTTCATACACGTACGACATCATTCGAGGGACGATGAAGCCAAATGGGCTCGCAAGTTTAAGATCAGGGGATGTTTGAGAATATTTGTCAATTTTCGCACATGTCCTGAGTGTTGTTAGTCACCTAAATGTTGAACAGAGGCTGAGATGTACTGAAGTTAAATTCCTTGTTTGGCATGCTCAAACACGGCCAATAACAATTCTTGAATCTTGAAGCTAACGGCTGAGCAGAACACGCGCGCTAGCTAACGCAGCGGTGCTCCTCGTGCGCAGGCGTCAGACCAATGGCAGCGTGTCGGTGCGCACCGCCTGTCACGATCCCACGCTGCCGCTGGAGGGGGTGGCGGGGGCTGAGCTTCTGCTCAACTCCGCGTCCCACGAGTGTCGCATGACCGCGGCGGGGGCGACAGACGGCGGGCTGAAGGTGTGCGCCTGCCAGGGCCGGCACGAGTGCAACGACAAACTCATCTTCCGCCGCAGCCGCCGCGCTAACGGTGAGCTATGACATGCGCTGACCAACATGCGTATGATGCTCACCGGTCACCGCATAAGCCGGCAAATTTAAATTTCGTTGTACATGTGACAATGACAAATAAAGATCTATTCTATTCAAAGTAACCAACAAAGATGCTAACTAAGATAAATACAGAAGACGCCAGTTCAAATGACGTAGTCTCGTGCCTGCCGACGTGGCCTCGCGATGACGTCAGAGATGTCCTCACACTGTTGCCGTTATTCAGGGTTCTCTTCCGTGCTCCGGGTGGTCTTGGTCAGCCTGCTCACGCCCGTCCCGGCGTTGGTCATAGCCGCCGCCCTCTACAGAGCCCGTGAGCGCCGCTGTGGCAAAAACAGACCCCGGGAGCGTCCGGTGACCTCGTCGCCCGGGCCGGTCCGGATGGGAGAAAACAGTCCGGAGCTTGTCAGGATGCCGGTTTGCCTGGAGGCGGCAGTGGGCGGCGGCCGCTTTGCGCAGGTGTGGCGGGCCCGGCCGCAGGACGAGGGTCGGGACAGTTGCTCGGCGGTGGCGGTGAAGGTTTTCTCTGCCGCGCGAGCGGCTTCCTGGAGGCACGAGGGCTCCATCTTGGCCGACGGCGGGATGCGGCACCCCAACGTCATCGCGTTCCTGGGGGCGCAGGTGACACGTCACATGACACGTTGCATTACAGGTGTTGCATTGGGTACAAGTGGAGACAAAAGTCAATGTGCTACTTGACTAAATGAGTGCCAGGAAAGATGCTACTTGAGATGAACACGTTAAATCTGCCGCTCAACAGGTGAGGGGCGGGGCCTATTGGCTGCTGCTAGCCTATCACAGGCTGGGCAACCTCCAAGACTTCCTGACGGGCAACGTGCTGGAGTGGGAGCGGCTGGTTACGATGGCGACGGGCCTGGCGCGCGGCCTGGCGCACTTGCACAGTGACACCCTCTGGCCACCGGGGGCGCCAAAGGTAACACGCCCGTGGGTTAAGTTCAGGACGCCGTGTCTAACGGGATGCGCGTGCCTTTCAGGTGTCGGTGGCTCATCGAGACGTGAAGAGCAGCAACGTGCTGCTGAAGGACGACGGCGACGTGGTTCTGTGCGACTTTGGCCTGGCCATCAAACTCCACGCCGAGCTCACCGCGGACGACTTGGCCAACAGCGGGCAGGTAACCTCGCCGAGCGGAACCCGAGCGATGCCTCGCGACGTGACCCTTTTGGCTTGCGTGACGTCGACATGATGGGAGAGCCCAATCTCCACGTATACCGGCCGCACGACGAGAGCCAAGACATTCTATTGTGTCACCATGCGACGCACGCAGATGTTATTTGAACCAAGGTGGCGTAACGTTGACGTGTTTTGCGTGTTGTGAGGTGGGCACGGCTCGCTACATGTCCCCGGAGGCGCTTGAGTCCCGCGTCAACCTGGAGGATGGCGAGTCCTTCAAGCAGATGGACGTCTACTCCATGGCGCTGGTCCTCTGGGAGATGGCCTCGCGGTGCTGGGCCATCGGAGGTGAGCCGCCGCAACGACACATCTTATTGCGGCGCACCTTTGGCGAGTGAGTGTGCGTGTGTGCAGAGGTAGGCAGCTACAGACCGCCCTTCGGTGACGAGACGAGCCGACGTCCGCGCGTGGATGCCATGCGCCGTTTGGTCTTCAGGGGGCGCCCCGAGATCCCGCCGAGATGGATGCGGCATCAGGTAGGCGTGGCGGTGGCGACGCCCAGCTCTTCTTTGTTGCCACTTGCTAACGCTGATGCCGCTCCCGTAGGGGATGAGCGTCTACTGGCAGACAGTTACAGAGTGCTGGGACCACGACCCCGAGGCACGCCTCACGGCGCACTGTGTGCTCGAGCGAATGCGCGGCCTCGGGAGGCGGGAACCCAAAGAAGTACGCTCGAAAGAGGAAGCGCCAAATATCCTGGCCCGAAGTCAGAATACAAAGGAAAGTCACAAACAAATGCTGGCAACATGATTAAAAGCAGTCAAGAATCAAAATGGTTCAAATGAGGTTTTAAAGCACTTTGTTTGTTTGTATCAGCCCCGCCCGACCGTCAAGCGCTTGCACAAACTTGCTTTCAAAGCCGAGAACAGACCGGTCTTAAAAGTCCACGGGAGCACAATGAAACACAAACGCCAGTAGACATCAGCGTGACTCCAAACGGCACAAACTGCAACCTGAGGATGCGTCTAAGTGGTTGCTAGGTGCTAAGCGGCGCTTCGGTCTCGCCAAAGCGGCGCTTCGGTCTCGCCAAAGCGGCGCTTCAGTCTCGCAAGCGTCCCGAGGAAGCCTTGCCGACGGCCGCCGCCTCCTCCTTAAGCCACAGGAAGCCCACCTGGGTGCCAAAGTGGGCTCCGTCCCGCACGTGCGAGAAGAAGTCTCCCGGGTGGCACGACGTGCAGGGCGCCACGCTGGGGTCGTCCTGGATGTGCAGCGCCGGGATGCCCGCCTCCTGCAGCTGCAGCCTGCCACACGCGCGCCAACCAGGAGAGATGAGCGAGCAGGGAACAGGCAGGAGAGGGAGGAGCAGGAAGAGGATCAAGAAGAATGGGGAGAACGCGAGCAGGAAGAGGATCTGGTGGCAGGAAGAGCAGCGGAAGAGCAGCTACGCAGGGGCAAGCGTTAGGCCACCTGTTGGCCAGTCGGAGGTCCACGTTGGGCCTGCGCGACGGTGAACGGCGCACGCAGTCCGGCCGGAAGCGGGCGGCCTGTTCCGGCTCCAGCGTGAAGCAGCACGGCCCGACCGAGGGGCCCAAGACCACACGGATGTTGGTGCGCACGCAGCCCAGCTCGGTCGCCATGGCCGACACCGTTGCCGTGGCGACGCCCAGCAGCGTTCCTCTCCAGCCTAAAAGAGACCCTTAGCTTAGCTTAGCATCATTGGCATTACACACAACTTTATTAGCAACTAACATGCGGACGGACAATGGTGTTTGTCAATTTACTACTTTGATGTCCTCATAGGAACGCGTGAACTGGATCAGCTAACACTAAACGCGACTTTGCTCAGCGTGTTGTTTTGTCTCATGTTTACGAGGTCGGGCACGCCGGCTACGCCGTATACCTGCGTGAGCGACGCCTACCGCTTTGGCCACGGGATCGGCGAAGAGCATTGGGACGCAGTCGGCGCCCGGCGCGGCCAGGACCGCCCCGGGCTGGTCCGTCACCGCCGCGTCGTAGCGCTCCGGCTCGGCTTTCCCCAGCACCCACACACGACTGGAATGCTCCACCTGCGCCGCGACGGGCCTCTTTGCTCAGAAGAGCCCGGAGGACCGACAACAGAACTCTGCACGTACCCACCTTGAGCATCTGTAGCGGGCGCGGGTAAAATCCGGCGTGGAGCGCCAGGCGGCGCTGGTTCTCGTTGACCAGGGCCGCCGAGTCTCGTCTCCTGGGACTGCTGAACAGGTTCAACGACGACAAGGTGGGCACGAGCGACACGCCGCCGGCACGCGTGCTGAAGCCGTGGCCGAAGCACTCTGAGGCGCAGGGAGACAGCGCGCCCGCGAAGTCACCGAGGCGAAAGATGAAGTCCGAGTCTTTTGATCATTTCATCCGTCAAGGCAACGGCAGCGCACACACGTTTCGGAGCAGAGCCCGGTAGCTCAATCCCACGTGTGTCCCGAGCGCTCACCTGGGATCAGCGTCGACGTCAGCAGCCGGATGGCCCCGCCCACCGCCGGAAGTGCCTGCAGCAGGACCGTGACGTCACCCTCCACCTGTCGGACAGGTGTGTCGGCGCCGCGCAGAGGCCGCGGGCCGCAGCCCAGCCGGTACGTGAACTTGTAGAGGGCCGTGAAGAGCGCGCGCTCGTAGCCGAGCAGCAGCGCGCGCCCCCGCGGGCTAGTTATGACGCGCAGCCAAAGCACGCCGGCCTCGTCCGCCGCCCGCTTCAGGCGGTACGCGCACGCGGCTGTGGCGCGCCAGTCCAGCAACACTCTCGCTCCCCCCCCGCCGCTCCACGCGCGAACCGACGCGTCCACGACGGCGCTGCGGGCCGAGCCCGCGCACAGCACCAATAGGTGCGCGTCTGCAGTGGCGGCGGCGGCCTCCTCGCGGAACAGCCGCTCGGTACAGCCGCAGCGGCAGGCGTGCGCGAGATCCAACAGCACCGCCGCCGCCGATTCGCTCATGGTGCCGGCAAGTGAGTCCGAGCGTCTGAGGGAGCCAGGCCCTCCCTCCCTCGTCAAACAAAAGCCTCAAAGGAAACCGAAAGGAAAATAATAACTTTTGGCTTCCTCTTCCGCCACGCTCTGGATGACGAGACAAACGGGAAGACTCTTCCCCTCACTAAGCGCGCTCCCAGACGCGCGCATGCGCCCTCACCAAGACTCGGATTCGGCAAAGTGACCATAAGCGGTGTTTTTGTCCCGTGCAGGTGCCCCCTGTTGCCTGCTAGCAATGACAAAGTATATTTTTCAGATGGCAGTATATTTTTTTAATGTTATTTATTTATTTATTATTAAATAAAATATTATTATATATTATTTTATTATCCATCCATCCATTTTCTGAACCGCTCAGTCCCCACGGGGGTCGCGGGTGTGCTGGAGCCTATCCCAGCAGTCAACGGGCAATAGGCGGGGGACACCCTGAACCGGTTGCCAGCCGATCGCAGGGCACACGGAGACAAACAACTATTTGCACTCGCACTCACACCTAGGGACAATTTGGAGTGCTCAATCGGCCTACCAAGCATGTTTTGGGGATGTGGGAGGAAACCGGAGTGCCCGGAGAAAACCCACGCGGGCCCGGGGAGAACATGCAAACTCCACACAGGGAGGGCCGGAGGTGGAATCGAACCCGCACCTCCCTGTGAGGCGGACGTGCTACCCAGTGCCACACCGAGCCGCCTTATTCTTTTATTACATTTAGAATTTTATTTATTTATTTTTATTTCCTTGCTCTATCTGAAAGCAGAAAGGTGTGAAAGTATCAAATCCGTTGTCACTGATCACTTGGATTCACTTTCAAATGCGGTGTCACAGTAACCAAAGCAGCAGGTACGCACAAAGCGCCCCCTGCCGTTGTCACGCGCAAACACACCGTCCACATTTCTCGGAGGCAGGTTGAAGTTGAGGCAACGCTGAAGCGCAACTCGCAGGCGATCAAGTTGAGTTTTGGGCAAGCCTGAGCCTATTTTGGGCAACAGTCAATCAACATTGATGGACAGACAGCCAAAGCCTGAGCTTCCTTTTGCTCTGCGACCTCGAGCCACTTCCTATGTCTACAAAACATCCCCTTGGGGGTGGGTGGGGGGGGGGGGGGTATTGGTTGAATAAGTTGTGGCTTCCATATCCCATGATGCTCTCTTGCTACGCCAATGAGAAGACTCGGGGGTGGGAATGGACGGGGGCTCCGGGTATAAGAAGGTGACAGCGAGCTCGCCCCCCCTTGAGCAGTTTTAATTCCCAGCCTGCTACGGCTGGAAGACTACACGGGGGTGTAGTTTTGTCTTTTCAGGGGGCGTCCAGCAAGCGGCCCGTCTTTAAGGACAAAGTTGGACCATCGAGAAGCTGCTCGGCTTCATCGGGGGGGGGGGGGGCTCCGTCCCAACACCAGCGGGCGGCCTTTCACGTGAGTAACAACCGGACCCCAATTAGCCCGGGCCGACCGTGCAAACGCACAATTGTGGAGTTCATTTCATTTCGCTTTGGCTGGTTTGGTGCTCAGGAGGCATGCGGCATCTTTGACAAAACCCAAAATAGCTCAGGTGAGGGAGGGGGCAGGGGGGGTCCCAGCCGGGGGCCGATGGCTTTTTAAGGGAATCGTCACTTGTGCGCCCCCCCTCACCCTCCCGCAGATATGCGCCACATGCTGCCTGTCAATCCAAAAATCTATTTTAAGCAGCAGCAGCAGCGTTCGGATTGGGCCTCCTCGCGTGCGTCGAGAGCCTCGTGCCCCGCGTCAACAATTCCAATCCAATCGAGTTCTTGAGGGTTCCTAAATGTTGGCAAAATGGGGCCTCGGCCATCCCGATCCCTCAAAGTCAGCCGGTTGAAGATGCACAGCGCAGCAAAACGATGTCATCATTAGAAGGGGGCGGACCCTCTCGAACTTGACTGGGGACTTGAGTTGATTTGGACTGCGCTGACACATTTACGAGCGCGTTCCAAACAAACCGTATTCCGGTCAGAATATGTATACGTGGATCAGAAATAAACGTTACTTTGTAGAAATGGTTGCGCTGTAACACGGCAAAGTGAAGTGACGTCACGATGTCACATTGAACAGTTCGCATCGATCCCAAGACGTGCCGCTGTTTCATGTTCTTAGCATGACAACATAGTCATGCGTGTTTTGCCCTGGTGTGTATTGAGGTCCGTTTTTTGGGGGGTTTGACATCCTGGCAGGCAGTCAGGAAGGCGGCCTCCTTCAGCTGCCACCGCCCGTCACCCGTGGCCCGTCCCCTCAAAGTATTTATAACCGACGGGGGGGGGGGGGCTGTGACACCGTTGTGGCTGACTGGCGCTCAGCTGTTGCGCTCGTCTGCCAGGCAAAGAACTTTGCTGATGCGTCCAATTGGACTCGTCGCACATTGTCACAACAACAACGCTCAATGACAACAATTGAAATTTACCAAGAAAAATGTTAGTGTTGTCTGAAAAGAAGGGGCGGAGCTCAAAAGCGGCTCGCAGCCCCCAAGACGGTCGGGCCCGCCAATTGCGGGGAGGTTAACAGCTGCTCGCACTTGACACTAATTGGAGCGGCTTCAGCGGGACCTCGGTCCAACATTAGCTCGCCTGCAGCAAGAAGAAACGCTTCAGCGTCGGCGGACTCTTTACGGCTCTTTCGGGAGAGTCCGAACGGGATGGACGCTCTACGCCGGTGTGTTTGCGAGCAGTGACGTTGACGTGGCGTCGTTTCAAGTGGAGCCAGCCGCGAACCCGCCCGCGCAGCTCTGCGCTTCAGGCCAGCCGTAACCGTCTTTATTCGAAGTGATTGACGTTCATGTTGCTTTTGCTTCGAATATAAACACAGTTTTGACATAATAAGTCACAATAAGCATCGCGTAACACTTGGTGGACATACTAACGAATGTCACGTGCCTTCCAGCGAGTGGCAAATTCAAAACGGAAACCTAAAGCATTTGAAAAAAAAAATGAACATAAAGTTCGTCAAGTGTTGGGGAGGCTATTTCGCTCAACCATTACGTGTGCGCGCGCGCGCGCGTATACAGTGTGCATGATGGGTCAGAATTTGGTGGCTTGGCTTTCTTTACTCGGGGTTTAAATGTTCCAGATGTACAGGTGGCAGATGAGAAATGAGCGATGGTAGAACATAACCGGTAGCAGATAGCAGAGTGTGCAATGTAAAATAACAATTAGAATACACACGATATCCAACGACACGTCACATTTGAACAAATAAGCATAATCGGACTTCGACTAAAGAAATGACCTATAAAGGAAATACAATACATAAGATGTTATCAATTTCTAGTGCCACAATTGGCCTACTATGCGTATTGAAATGACTTTCCAAATGGACTAGTGCGTCGCGGTGGTCTGGGGAGACCTCTAGTGATTGATGGGAGGAATAGAAATGGCCACAGCAGCAACACCTACGTTTCGTCAGGGATTTCTCTCGAAGGCCACCTAACGATGCCAAGTAACATAGGGTGACCTGACGTCCTCTTTTCCCCGGACATGTCCTACTTTTCATTTCTCTGTAATCGTTCGCAAATAGGTCACGCCCTTCTCCTCAAATCTAGCCGTGTGTGTGTGTGTGTGTGTGTGTGTGTGTGTGTGTGTGTGTGTGTGTGTGTGTGTGTGTGTGTGTGTGTGTGTGTGTGTGTGTGTGTGTGTGTGTGTGTGTGTGTGTGTGTGTGTGTGTGTGTGTGTGTGTGTGTGTGTGTGTGTGTGTGTGTGTGTGTGTGTGTGTGTGTGTGTGTGTGTGTGTGTGTGTGTGTGTGTGTGTGTGTGTGTGTGTGTGTGTGTGTGTGTGTGTGTGTGTGTGTGTGTGTGTGTGTGTGTGTGTGTGTGTGTGTGTGTGTGTGTGTGTGTGTGTGGTGTGTGTGTGTGTGTGTGTGTGTGTGTGTGTGTGTGTGTGTGTGTGTGTGTGTGTGTGTGTGTGTGTGTGTGTGTGTGTGTGTGTGGTGTGTGTGTGTGTGTGTGTGTGTGTGTGGTGTGTGTGTGTGTGTGTGTGTGTGTGTGTGTGTGTGTGTGTGTGTGTGTGTGTGTGTGTGTGTGTGTGTGTGTGTGTGTGTGTGTGTGTGTGTGTGTGTGTGTGTGTGTGTGTGTGTGTGTGTGTGTGTGTGTGTGTGTGTGTGTGTGTGTGTGTGTGTGTGTGTGTGTGTGTGTGTGTGTGTGTGTGTGTGTGTGTGTGTGTGTGTGTGTGTGTGTGTGTGTGTGTGTGTGTGTGTGTGTGTGTGTGTGTGTGTGTGTGTGTGTGTGTGTGTGTGTGTGTGTGTGTGTGTGTGTGTGTGTGTGTGTGTGTGTGTGTGTGTGTGTGTGTGCGCGTGTGCGCGTGCGCGTGCGCGTGCGCGTGCGCGTGCGCGTGCGCGTGCGTGTGCGTGTGAATCGGCCACTCCAAGTTAGTTAAAGGCCATGTCATAGAAATGTGTCTTTAAACGTGTCTTAAATGTTTCTACTGAGGTAGCAGTCCTAATATCCATTGGGAGGGCATTCCAAAGCTCTGGAGCCCGGATAGAAAATGCTCTAGACCCTGCAGACACTTTCTTGGCCCTCGGTGTCGGAGGAATTAAAAAAAAAAAAAAGTGCGTGCTTTCGCCAGGGTCGTGCTGCGTATGAAGCTGAGTGCTTAACGTGTAAGGCAGGCACTTACGTGTCCGTGGCAAATAAAGGTGCCAACGACCTAAAGCAGCGAGGGGCAAGAGCGCATCATCCAAAGTCACGGATTTCTTTTTGACCAAGTCCGAAAAGTGTAGCCGTCACTGCAGCATGTAGCTATGCTTTTCATACTGTTAAGCACCAGGAAAGCAACAGGTCAATGGACTGCACATTTGGCTTAAGGAAGATTTTCACAATTTGCATCCCGCTCCCTTTGTCTGCAGGCTGCCAAGCCAAGAAGGAGAAGAAGATGTCGACCCAGCAGGCGCCGACTTTCACGCAGCCGCTTCGGAGCGTGGTGGCACTAGAGGGTAGTGCCGCCTCGTTCCAGGCGCAAGTGAGCGGTAAGGCCCACCCGTCCGCCCGCCCATCCATCCATCCGCAAGGCAGCTCGCCGTCTGACCCCGCTTCCCGTCCCACCTGCCCAGGTGCTCCGGTTCCCGAGGTGTCGTGGTTCCGCGACGGCCAGGTCCTGTCTGCCACCGCCTTGCCCGGCGTTCAGATCTCGTTCAGTGAAGGCCACGCTGTTCTGAGCATCGACGCCGTCAACGCCACACACAGCGGGAGGTTTTCCGTCCGGGCCACCAACGGAGCCGGACAAGCCACCAGCACCGCCGAACTCGTGGTTACAGGTGAGAGCCCGTCTTAAGTCGGTACTCACCCCCTTCCAGCGCTCCTAAAGCACCTCTGACCGAGTTGACGTTCCCCTGCACACATCAGATAAGTCTTTAACTCTGCCTTGCCTTCAAAACCGCCACTGATCTTTGGACCTACTTCAAAGAGCCCAGGTAGTTTTTTTGCTCCTTCAAGATCACTCATAGTCTTTAGCTCCTCTGGACTATTCTATGTCCCCTTCAAAACCTCAGGTGCTCTTTGAACTCGTCGATGTTCCCTCAAACAACTGGAGTAGTCTTTGTTCCCTTCAGATAGTCTTTGACTCCTGTAATGTCCCTTTCAAGGTAGCCTCATCTCCTTCAAGACCTCGCATGGTCTCAAAGTCCTCAGACCAACTGGACACAAAGTCCTTGTTTCCCTCAAGATGTCAGTTCAACTCAAACTTTTTAAAGCCGCTTGCTGCAGGGACAGCCGTGGGACCTGCGCTGATTGAATCTGCCTGTCCGGGACTGAAGCGCGGTGTTTGAACTTTTGCCCCCGTGCAGCGGAGACGTCACCTCCCAGTTTCCTTCAGAGACTCCAGAGCTCGACGGTACGGCAGGGTAGTCAAGTGAGACTCGCCGTCCGAGTCACGGGCATCCCGCCGCCCGCCGTCGTGTTCTACCGCGAGGGAGCCGAAATCCAGAGCTCGGCGGACTTCACGGTCGTCCGAGACGGCGACTCGTACAGTCTGCTGATCGCCGAGGCCTTCCCGGAGGACTCCGGGACCTACTCGGTGACGGCCACCAACAGCAGCGGCCGGGCCTTGTCCAGCGCCGAGCTGCTGGTTTACGGTGGGTGTTTGCCATTAAGGGTTAATATTTGTGACTGTAGAAAGGCCAACGAGCGTACTTGGAAATGCTCGTTCACCTGTTGTAAATGCTGCCGTCGCAAAACAGTTGGCGACGAGGAGGTCAAATGAACTTCACCTGTGTGCAAAGTGCAGTCAAATGTAGAGACGCACTCCAAGCACTTTGAACAGGAGCTGTCGGGTTAGCTTTGAACCTTTTGGCCGTTTTGTGCACACGCAGGTGAGGAAGTGGTCCCGGCCAAGAAAACCAAGACCCTGCTTTCCAGTTCCCAGGTTTCCGGCTCACAGATGAGTCTTCAGACCGGGGTGGAGCAGGTACAGAAAGCCGTTCTTCCCGTTCTTCGGTCCTTGCATTTTCAGTCAGGTGTTACAAAATCAGAACACGGCTTGTGCAATTGCCGTCCCCCTCAGAGTTTTCAGAGCATGGCCACCATGGAGATGCAAGTGGAGAGTGCCGAGTCGACGGCGCTCCTGGCTCCCCAAGCTGCGATTGCCGGGGTGACGGTGGGGCGGCGGCAGTCGCCCGTCAGACCCGTCAAAGCGCCCGCGTCTTTGCCCGGCAGGTAGGCTTCCGAGATTCTTGGCCGAGGGGGTCGGGAGTTCAAGTCGAGCTTGGAGACCAATCATTTGGACTGTCTCCCAAAGAAAAAAGGAATTCACAGGGAGCCTTTGGAAATCTAAAGCGAGGGAGGATAACACTGCCTTGAAAGTTTGTTTTGGCCTATAGTAGTACATACGTACGTATGTATTAAAAAGAATAAAACAACAGCACGTCGCATTCATGAAATCAATGAAGAATTGTGCAAAAACGTCTTTGCACGCGGGACTCACCAGAATGAGTGCGGCTCTCGCTTTCAGGGCCGTCGTGTCGCCGACGGGCACACTGGAGCTGGGGGACGGCGGCTCCGACGTCCTTCCCCCCTGGAAGCTGACCGAGGGCGGCGGCGATGTGGCTCAGCTGGACCGGGAACAGCAGCTCATCTGCATCACGCAGGTGAGGAGAAACTTTTACACTCTCTTGTGAAGGGAAACCTCGTGACCGGAGCGTGGCTGTAACAAAGCTCCCTTCCCTGGGGGACACGGCGCCATTATGATTGCTTGATAGTTGCGCCGCGGCTTCACAACCCGCTCGGGCGCTTCTCCTCAGGCAAAGTTGTTTCGGGCATTTGTTGCTAAAAGTTGCAAAATGCCATTGCTTGATGTCATCCCGCGTGGAATTGGGGAAAATGTGTGATGGAGACAGACCCTAAATTGAGATGTTGTTTGCGCTAGAGAAATGCTCGTCACACCGTAGCCACCTTAGAGTAAGTTTGTCATTCGGTAGAAGCGGTCGCAGTCGAGGTTCAAGGAATTCCCAAGTTACTGCGGCAAATATCAAGCCAGGCAAGTTTTGGTCCAACGTCAAGTCACACAATGGCGTCGAGTTCCTCGCGGGTAGCTGGTCTGGAGGCGCCGTCCGTGTTGGGGACCTGCTCGGACGCAACCCAGAGAAGTCTCTGATCCAGCCATGTCTGCCCATTGTGCTTTTATCCAGTTGGTGTAAAATTGCAAGCTGCCGCGGGTAACCTTTTGACCTCCTTCGGTAGGTCGCGTTGGCTGTGTCTGAGCGTTGGATTGATTTGTCTGTCGTCCTTCCCCAGGCGGCGCAAGAAACTGCCGCGATTCCCCCCGGAGACGGCGCGGTCCCGCCCGTCTTGCTTTCTGTGAGTCAGACAGTCGGGTGTCAGCGGCGCCTGAAATCACAAGTCCTGTGAACGTGACCCGTTCTTTTTTCAGGCTTTGAAGAATACAAATGTGACCGAAGGCGAGTGCGTGAGCCTGGAGTGCCAGATCGGCGGGCGACCCGCCCCCGTCATCATGTGGTTCCGGGAGGACTACAAGATCGAGAGCTCGGCCGACTTCCAGATCAGCTACGACCGAGCCGGCTGCGCCCGCTTGCTGATCCGGGAGGCCTTTGCCGAGGACAGCGGCCGCTTCACCTGCACCGCCACTAACCAGGCGGGAACCATCAGCACTTCCTGCTACCTGCTCGTCCAGGGTCAGTGCATCCGGCCGGGGTGGAGTCACAGCCGCTCGCAAATATGACCCGCATTGCAGCAATGGACCCCACGTGACCTGATTGACAAATTCCAAGATTTACAAATGTCAAGCACTCGAAGGTGACGTGCAATTGTTCCAGCAGGCTGGCCCGCTACCAGACCAAACCGCCTTTGAGCCACCGCCTTGCTCCTTCAATCTTGGGCTCGACAAAATGCTCAACTGCCAATCTGTTGTTTCCTGTTTAGCCCCACCCCTAAAATAACATTGTCCTGCTAACAGTCACGCGAGCTACGCTTTTGTCAACAAATAAAAATCAACAAAATACGATCATCTGCAAAAAACAGTCAAAAAATTAACAGTGAGGTCGAGGCGACGCTTTGGTTGTTCGCTTCTCACGTAGACGTTGATTTTCAGTGTCTGAGGACATCGAGAGCCGAGAGGAGGAGGTCGAAGAGAGGGCGTGAGTTGACGGCCGCCAGTTTTCTGGGACGCCTTAGCGCCTCCGCCCGACTGAGCGTCCCTCAAATGTTTTCGCAGAGTCTCCGAGCAAGAAAGCGTCACCCAGGCGAGCGCGCTGGAGTCAGAGTCCTGTGCCGAGGCGCCTTTCTTTGTCAAGACTCCCGGCGTCCAGAAGCTGGTGGAGGGCGCAAGCGTCGTCTTTGAATGCCAAGTCGCCGGGAGCCCTCGCCCGCAGCTCGTCTGGAAGAAGGGCGGTGTCCCGCTCACCAGTGGATACAGGTCAGTTTGTCCTGGCTCTTGATCAATTGAGAGAGATGGAAAATGAAAACAAACGCGGCCACGGGAACTTTGATGAGAATTGCATGCGGACTTGTCAAAGGCTTGTGGTCGACATAAAGGGCAGCCGGCACGGAGCTCGCACGGTCAAGGCAGTGGGTGGGTGGCTGTGATCAAGTGTGTCTTGCAGATACAAAGTTGCCTACCAGAAGGAGAGCGGCCTTTGCCACCTGCTCATCTCTATGACTTTTGCTGACGATGCCGGAGAATATACCGTCGTTGCCAGGAACCGGCTCGGAGAGTCCTCCGCCATCGCCAGGCTGCTGGAGGAAGGTCCGTTGTACAGCCAGGCACAGCGTGTCGGCCGCAAAGGTTGACTTTGGCCTACTAGACTCTCGCACAATTTAAAAAAACGGACCTGAAAACTGACAGAGGTCTCGAACCGACCCGTGAGGTCCAGTTGCTACCGTTCAACCTTTGGATGATGGACTGTCCACACGGACACGCCAGCATCCGTCCATTTGAATGCATTTGATTGCAACTGAAGCCTGTCAAATTTCTCGTCTTCAGATGAATACGAAGCGTACGTAAAGAAACAGGAGGTGACCTCCGAGAAGGGAGCGGAAGCACCAGTGCGGGAACCCCTGGTCGGAGACGTTGCCCCCACCGTGACCGTGACGGACAAGATGACCACCACCACCTTTCTCTCTGGAGAGGTAGCAGGGTCTCCCGGTTGCATTTGTGCTCAAGTCGATGCCTTTGCGGCTGTACAAAGTACAACTTTGGCTACTTCCAAATCTGGGAGGTGGGGGTGACTCGTGTCGGGGGGTTCTGAATTGTAAAGGTTGCTGTGGAGACAGGAGCAGGCTTAGGGGCAGGCGGCAGGTAGTCCCGCCGCCGAATCTAATGAAAAGTAACTCAGTATGCCGAGGCTGCCGTAGATGCCAAGAGTCGGGAGATGCTAAGGTGTCGGCGGCCCGGCGGCCAAGCCAAAGTCGCCTATCTCGTGAGGACGGGCGGTCCGCAGCAGTGGCTCTCAGACCTTCTTGTTTTGCAGGATTTCCGCCTGTCCATCATCGAGCAGCGCATCATGCAGGAGATCGAGCTGAGCGTCCTGAGAATCACTTACGCAGAGCTGCTGGCAGAGGATGGCGAACAGATGGCGAGCGCCGCCGACCAGGAGGCCGTGGCGCCCGCCTTTGACGCCCTGGTGAAAAACTACCGTATCGTGGAAGGAATGGGTGTCACCTTCCACTGCAGGATCTTCGGAGTGCCGCCACCCAAGGTGAGCGCGCGGGACTGAAACGACGGGTTGCCCAGTCTGCTTCAACTCATCAACACCCATGGAAATGGAGCGGGATGCACGTGTTCACATGTCACAAAATGTGCTGCGGACAGATCGTTTGGTTCAAAGACGGTCAGCGCATCCACGCCGGCGGACGCTACCAGGCAGAGGTTCTTCGGGACGGCCGTGCCAGCCTACGACTGGCAGTGGTTCTGCCCGAGGACGAGGGTGTGTACAGCGCCTTGGCCAGCAATGAGAAGGGAAACGCCGTCAGCTCCGGGAAGCTCTACGTGGAGCCCTACGTGGAGCCCTACGTGGGGCCCTCTGGCAGCGCGTCGCCCCAGACGTACACCCCACAGCCGGCCCCGCAGAGGATCCGGTATGTTTGCACTGACAGCCTTTTCCACAGACCCAAATCCGTACGCGTACGGCGCCAATGGCCCAGGCCGCGATGCTGCTGCCAAGATGCTACCGCGATGCTACCGCGATGCACCCACCCGCGCAGCGTCATAGACGCTGCCTCTTGAACTAAAATGTCTGCTCGCGAGATCAAAGCGCGAGATCTTTGAGTGCGAGCCGAAATCCTTTCAGAGTGTCAAATGACGTTTGATGCCGTCGGTAGAATCCTTCCGAGCGTGTGCCGTTGTCGTTGTCAAGGTCAGCGTCTCCTGGCTCGCCTAGCCGCTCCTCCAGCCGCTCTCCCAGCCGTTCTCCCGCCCGAAAGCTCGACGACACGGACGAGGCTCAGCTGGGGAGACTCTACAAGCCCGTCTTTGTGGTGAAGCCCACCTCGCTCAGATGCTCCGAGGGGCAAACTGCCAGATTTGACCTGAAGGTGGTTGGCAGACCCATGCCGGACACCTACTGGTTCCACAACGGTGAGAAGCAAACAGATCAAAGGACGCACTATTCTGATGATGATGTCTCGGACTTGACATGAGTGTGTGTGTGTGTGTGTGTGTTGCACAGGAGAACAAGCGGTCAGTGATTACACCCACAAGATCGTGATTAAAGAGGACGGCACTCAGTCCCTGATCATCGCCCCGACCGTGCCGCATGACTCGGGCGAGTGGACGGTGGTCTCTCAGAACCGGGCCGGACGCTCATCCATCTCAGTCACGCTCACTGTGGATGGTAAAAGTCCCTTTGCCTGCCTGCCTGCTGTTGTCTTCTAGTTCTATTTCATCCATGCAGACCGGCAGGACGTCCCGTCACTCAGTGCTTTAAGCACCGCCTCCTAACGGTCAGCAGGAATTCATAGAAGTGTAGTGACATTTGTACCTTTCGTTCTACTTCATCCCTGCTGACCGCCAGGAGGCGGTGCTTAAAGCACAGAGTAACGGGATGTCCTGCCGGTCAGGAGGGATTCATAGAATTGTAGTTACATTTGTAACTTTGCTTTTGGATGTGGTTGCTGCTTCAGTTGTCCATCTTCTGCTTGTTTTCCAGCCAAAGAAATGTTGGTGCGTCCACAGTTCACAGAAAGGCTGAGGAACGTTAGCGTGAAGAAAGGAACTCTGGTGGAACTGGCCGTCAGAGCCATCGGGAACCCCTTGCCCGAAATCGTCTGGCTGAAAAATAGTGACATTGTCACACCTCACAAGCATCCACATATCAAGTATGTTTCGTGTTGCTCCCTGAAACCGAATTGTCGCTGTGTTGTCAATATTTGTTTTCTCAAAGAAGCACAAAGTTTATTTCCAAGACCCGAGGATCGAAGCAAATTGTCGTCACTGCGCCCGACTTTCTCCAATCGTTGGGAAAACACTTTGGCTGTGTTCCAGGATCGAAGGAACCAGAGGAGAAGCGAGATTCCAGATTCCGTCGGTGTCGGCTTCCGACAGCGCGTGGTACACGGCCACGGCCATCAACAAAGCTGGCCGGGACACCACCCGCTGCAGAGTCAACGTGGAGATGGACTATGCTGAGCCGCAGCCCGAGCGGCGGCTCATCATCACCAAAGGAACCTACAAGGCCAAAGAGATCGCCGCCCCCGAGCTGGAGCCCCTGCATCTCCGCTACGGCCAAGAGCAGTGGGAGGAGGGAGACCTTTACGACAAAGAGAAGCAACAGAAACCGCAGTTCAAGAAGAAGCTGACCTCGGTTCGGATGAAGAAGTTCGGCCCCGCCCACTTTGAGTGCAGGCTGACCCCCATCGGCGACCCCACCATGGCGGTGGAGTGGCTCCACGACGGCAAGCCCCTGGAGGCCGCCAACCGGCTGCGCATGATCAACGAATTTGGCTACTGCAGTCTGGACTACGAGGTGGCGTACGCGCGAGACAGCGGCGTCATCACCTGCAGAGCCAGCAACAAATTTGGAGCGGACCAGAACTCGGCCACCCTCATCGTCAAGGACGAGAAGGGGCTGGTGGAGGAGAGCCAGCTGCCCGAGGGGAGGAAGGGAGCGCACCGTCTGGAAGAGATGGAGCGCCTGGCTCACGAGGGCGGACCGGCCGGGGTGAGCGGCGCCGACGAGCAGACGGAAAAGACCAAACCCGAGATCGTCCTGCTTCCCGAGCCGACGCGAGTGCTGGAAGGCGACGTGGCCCGATTCCGCTGCAGAGTGACCGGTTACCCTGCGCCCAAGGTCAACTGGTACCTCAACGGACAACTCATCCGCAAGAGCAAGCGCTACAGACTACGTTACGACGGCATCTACTACCTGGAGATCGTTGACGTCAAGTCTTACGACTCGGGCGAGGTCAGGGTGGCCGCGGACAACAACTTGGGCTCTACTGAGCACACGGTTAAACTGGAGATTCAGAAGAAGGAGGACTTCAGGACGCATCTTCGCCGGGCTCCGGAGCCCAGAGCGCCTGAGATTCAACCCGAAGCTGGAAAGACTCTATTTGAGGTGGTGAGGGTGGAGCAAGCCCCGGAAGACAGTCGGCAGAAAGAGATCATCAAGCTCAAGAAAGCCCAGAGAATTGTGCGTGAAAAAGCCACAGAGGAATCGGAGGAGTTGAGGAGCAAGTTCAAGCGCAGGACAGAAGAGGGCTATTACGAGTCCATCACGGCGGTGGAACTCAAGTCTCGTAAGCGAGACGACTCCTACGAGGATCTTCTGAGGAAGACAAAGGAGGACCTCCTGCATCGAGCCAAGGAGGAGGAAGAAAAGAAAAAAGAGGACGCCGCGCCAGGCAAAACGGCTGCCAAACCGCTTCAAGCGGAAAGGCTCAAGCTGTCGGCCAGCATGGAAGCTCCCAAAATCCTGGAGCGCATCTCGAGTCAGACCGCGGCACGAGGGGAGGAAGTCAAGTTTCGAGTCCGGGTCGTCGGCAAACCCGAACCTGAATGCCAGTGGTTCAAGAACGGCGTTCAGCTAGAGAAGACTGAGCGCCTTTATTGGTTCTGGCCCGAAGACCACGTGTGTGAGCTGGTGATCAGAGACGTCCGGGCGGAGGACTCGGCCAGCATCATGGTGAAAGCCACCAACTCCGCTGGCGAAACCTCCAGTCACGCATTCCTCCTGGTGCAAGGTGAGACTCGATCGAGTAGGACACGGTGAGCAACAGCAAATACGTACTTTCCAAAACCGGCGCCGTTTGCGGTCAACGAGGCTTTTGGTAGCTCCGATTGCTTTTCCTCTGGCATTTCCCAACCGCTATTCGGCAAGATGCCTTTTCTTGTTGGGACCCAAAATGAGCCACACCTCTGCTCTGACCGATCCCGCACGCCGGCTACATTGATGTGTTTGCGGATGCCACTCCCGGTCTTTGCTTAGTCTAGTTCCCACTTGCCGTGACCCAAATCTTCTCTCTGCAGCAAAACAAGTCATCAGCTTCACACAGAAGCTGGACCACATCGATGCCAAGGAGAAAGACACCATGGCCACCTTTGAGTGCGAAACCAACGAGCCCTTCGTCAAAGTCAAATGGTTGAAGAACAACATGGAGATCTTCTCCGGAGACAAGTTCAGGATGCACGCAGACAGGAAAGTCCACTTCCTGTCTGTGCTCATGCTGGAGATGAGAGACGCCGCCGAATATTCCTGCGTGGTGGTAGAGGACGACCTCATCAGGACCAGCGCCGAGCTCAACGTTGAAGGTGGGTTTCCTCCATGCAAACGTCAGGTGGAGCACTTTTTCACCTTTTCATGGGACGACCCACAACAGAGGCCTACGATGTCAAGTCGTCGAGGCGCGGGTCCGATAAGCGTGCAAATTTGCCGTTTCAGGAGCCCCGCTGGAGATCCTGAAAACCCTCGAGAGCGCCGAGGTGCCCGAGAGCTACTCTGGAGAGTTTGAGTGCGAGCTTTCCCGTGAGGATGCCCAGGGCGCCTGGTTCTTTGGAGACAAACAGCTGTTCCCGAGCAACAAGCACGTCATCGCATCGCGGCGCGGACGTCACAGCCTGTCCGTCAAAGAGGTCAACAAAGCCGACCAGGGACAGTACTCCTTCGCGGTGGGTGACTTGAAGACCTGCGCGTCACTCAAGATGAAATGTGAGTCTGGCAGGAGTCTGGCAAGTCACCCTTTGATCTCACCCTTCTCTCCCGTCCCCACCTACCCAATGTCAAGTTATCGCTCCACACTTTGCTTCCTCCGGTGGAAAGCGAAAGGTGACCGGCGCCCCTTTTCTCTTTCAGTTCGTCCCGTCACTCTGATGCAGCCTCTCGCTGATCTGACTGTCTGCGAGGGGGACATTGCTCAGATGGAGGTCAAGTTCTCTCAAGGGAACGTGGAAGGTACCTGGATGAAGGACGGACAAGCTGTGAGCGTTTCGGACCGGGTGCACGTGGTCGTCGACAAACACATCCACAAGCTCCTCGTTGAAGACGCCAGGGAGGACGACTGTGGCGCATATACGTTTGCGGTCCCCGCTCAGGGGATCTCCACCGCTGCAAAGCTGACTATCCGCAGTAAGTACGCTGATTCACTGCTGTTCTTCACCACTGTTCTTCACTGTGCGCTCGCCAAATAACATCTGGCATCGCAGCAATCGGCATCCTGGTCCCGCTCAAGGACACGAGCGCGGTTGAAGGCACCAAGACGGTTCTGGAGGCCAAGATCTCGGCTCAGGACATCAGCTCGGTCAAGTGGTATCGCGACGACCAAGTGCTGACGCCCAGTGACCGGGTCCAGATGGTGGCCAAGGGAGCCAAGCAGCGCCTTGTCTTCAGCAGGACCTTCGCCTCAGACCAAGGTTACTACAAGCTGGTGGTGGGCCGAGCCGACACCGGCTGCAGATTGTCTGTGCAGAGTAAGTGGCGCAAAGAAGCTCGCGCTCGTTGACGACGTTGTTTTGTTCTTTGCGAGGCGCGTCCGAATGTGTGAAAAGATGAGATAATGCTACCTTCATTTGTTGTGAGAGGGTAATTGGCGTGCGCCTCCGTGATTGGCTGCTGGCCCGGTCAGGGTGTATAGCATATCTCCTGCCCAAAGCCAGCTACCATAGGCTCCTGCTCAGCTGTGCTGTCGAAAGAGAAATGTCTCAAACGTGGACTGTCTGCTGTCCGCAGCTGTCCGAATTGTGGTTCCGATGAAGGACAGGACGTGCGCCGAGTCGGAGAACGTGACTTTTGAAGTGCAAGTGTCTCACCCCGGTATCGACGCCTTCTGGACTTTCAAGAGGCAGCCGCTCAAAGCGGGAAGCAAATACAAGATGGAGTCCAAGAACACCTCGCACATGCTGACGGTCCTAAATGCCATGAAGGACGAAGAAGGCGAGTACGCCTTTGCTGCCGGCGAGAAGACATGTGCCGCCCTGCTCACCGTTTCTGGTATGACTTTGCTGGGCCTTGGAATTCTCCAAGTCCTCACGTGGCAAAAGTCGATGTGGCGGAGCTAACTGCAATCTCCCCTGTCACCAGGAGGCGCTATCAAGAAGCCTCTTCAGGACTCTGTGGTAGCTGACTCGCAGACGGCCGAGCTGACGTGTGAGGTCGCCAACCCGTCGGCGGACGGACAGTGGCTGAAAGACGGGCAGCCCGTGGACTTCAACGAGAACGTCCTGAGCCGGGTGAACGGCCGTGTCAGAAGCCTCATCATCTTCGTCGCCAAAGCCAGTGACGTCGGAGAGTACGCCTACCAGATCGCAAGTTCCAAGACCTCGGCCAATCTCAAAGTCGAAGGTAACTGACCGTGGATGGATGGATGGATGGATGGATGGAGCGATGGATGGATGGATGGATGGATGGAATGAGGGATGGATGGATGGATGGATGGATGGAATGAGGGATGGAGTGAGGGATCGATGGATCTTGGATCCACCTATTGACAGGTACCAGTCCGATTGGGAAGGTCACCTTGGGCCAGGAATGCTTAAGTCAGGTCCAGTCCAATGCTGGGACAAACCTTCTGTTTCTTCCATAGCCGTGAAGGTGAGGAAGACTCTGAAGAACTTGAATGTGGTCCAGACACAAGATGCCATGTTCAGCCTGGAACTGACCCACGAAAACGTAAGGGGAGCACAGTGGATCAAGAACGGAGTGGAGATCAAGCAAAGCGACAAATATCAGATCAGCGTCAGCGGCAACGTGCACACCTTGAAGATCAACGACTGCACCGCACACGACGAGTCCGTTTATTCCTTCAAGCTGGGCAAGCTGTCGGCCAGTGGCAGGCTGAACGTTGAGAGTAAGCACTTGGCGCGGCGTGTTCCCCTGGGTGGCAAAAGGCAGAGCCTTCTGCTGTCCTTTTCAAAGTGTTTTTTCCGTCTTCTCCCGTACAGTGAAGTCGGCAAGACTGCCGCTTCGTTTTGGCTAGTCGCGGTGGTGCAACGTCTTCTTTGAATCCTTTTGATCGCACCTCATGTTCCTCACAGCCATCAAGATCCTGAAGAAGCCCAAGGACGTCACGTCGCTCCTGGGAGCCACCGCTGCCACGTTCGAAGTGACCATCTCGGAGGACGACGTTCCCGTCAAGTGGCTGTTCAACAATGAGGAGCTGCAGACCGACCAACACTACAGTATGATCTCTGAGAAGAAGACACACAAGTTGGTGGTTAGGGATGTCGACGGCAGCAAAGAGGGGGAGTACACGGCGGTGGTCGGTCATCTGCGCTGCAGCGCTCGCCTCACCGTCGAGTGTAAGCGTCCCAAGCCACCGCCGAATGCGCTCGGCGGCGTGCGTGCGGACATGTTTGTGTGTCGGTCTAGTTCCGCAAGCTGAACCTGGTGGAAAGCCAGCCCGTGTGTCGCATACAATAGAAAGCTAACGTTTGGCTTCTCGCTTAGCATTAGCGGTTGACCTTGGCCCTTTCCGTCGCAGCTCTTCGCGTGACCAAACCCCCGGAGAGCGCGTCGGTGGCCGAGACCCAGGAGGCCACCTTCGAGTGCGAAGTGTCTCACTTCAACGTGCCGTCCGCCTGGCTGAAGAACGGCGTGGAGATGGAGATGAGCGAGAAGTTCCGTATGGCCGTGCAGGGCAAGCTCCACCAGCTGAAGATCCTCAACGCTGGCAGGGACGACTCGGCCGAGTACACCTTTGTGTGCGGCGAGGACCGCGTGTCGGCCACGCTCGCCGTCAGCCGTGAGTTGTCAAACGTTTGCTTCTACTTCTTTGTAATTCTCGGTCTTTCAGTCTACAATGCGTAATGGTCACCAAACGTGGATGCACCGCTGAATTGTGTCGGAAGAGCACGTGACGTTGGCGCCTGCCACTACGACGCGTCGCCGAGCTAGAAAGTGAAGCAACGCATCCGGTTGGCAAGGTGAACTCGGGACTGTTCCTGCTCACGGCAGCCTGGTTGCTGTTCATGGCTTGATGAAAATCATCTAAGTTCCACGTCAAACGTCATCTCGAGCGCAGGCCTAAGCTGCGGGGAAGAAAAAAATGACACATATTCACTGTTGGACTGTTTGAGCAGTATCAAGAATCCCAGTTTCACGTGGCAGTCGATACGTTCCGCTCGGACCCCCGACAGGGCATACTTGGCAACGAGCTGCCAAAGGCCCATGGTGATGCCTTGCGTTTTTTCACCCTTTTCAGCCATCGTCATCTTGGCCGCGCTTCAGGACGTCAACGCTCAGGAGAAGGACACGGTCACGTTTGAGGTGCGGGTCAGCCACGAGGGCATCACCTCTAGATGGCTGAAGAACGGCGTGGAGATCCGCTCTAGCGACCGATGCCAGGCTCGCCGGAAGCAGCAGACGCACACGCTGAGCATCAGGAACGTTCACTTTGGGGACAGCGCAGAGTACGCCTTTGCCGCGGGACAATCTCTCACCGTCGCAAAGCTCTACGTGGAAGGTAAGCCTGCGACGGAACTGACGCAGCGACCCACCGACAGTCTAGTCGCCGACAGTCCTGCCCCGACGGACTGACGCCGACTGATCGTCGGGCCGGGCCGTGCCGGACAAGGCTGTTTAATTGCCCCGCATTTGGTGCACTGACTTTGTTTTTGTCTGTCAGCTCGTGTGGTTGAATTCCGCAAACACTTGAAGGACTTGAAGATCACAGAGAAGAAGAGAGCAACTTTTGAATGCGAGGTGTCCGAAGCAAGCGTCCAGGTGATGTGGATGAAGGACGGTCAGGAGCTGGAGCCGTCCGACAGGTAGCTCAGCGTGACCTTCGTCCAGCAAACAAACATCAGAAAAGTCGTGGTGAGCAAACATTTTCCGCAGATACAAGATGACCTCCGAGATGTTTGTGCACCGCTTGCTTTTGCCGTCCGTCCGCCTATCTGACTCCGGAGAGTATGCGGCCGTAGCCGGCTCCAGCGTGTCCAAGGGGAACCTGTCGGTGGAGGGACGGGACATCGAGATCTCGGAGCCCGCCAGTAAAAACGTAACTGTGAGTGTTCTGAGGCAGGCCCGCTTCAAGTTTTCTATTTGCCACTCCGAGTTTAGTGGAAAAGGGGCGACCGACCACATTTCGAGCCCAGCCCGACCGTCTTCCGCTCATCCTTTTCTCCATTTTAGGTTGTGGAGGGACAAACAGCCGTGCTGGAGTTTGAAGTGAGCGAGGACGAGGTGGAGGGTCGCTGGCTGCGAAACGAGACGGAGATCCAGCTGCCGGGCGACCGACGCTTCAGCTACGTCGCCGTCGGAAAGCTCCACCGCCTCAGCCTGGCCGAGACCTACAGGAGCGATGCTGGCCAGTACGCTTTTGTCGCCGGGAAGAACTCCAGCAGGGCCGTCAGTCTCCATGTGCGATGTAAGGGCGCCGCCTCTTGAAGTTGATCGTGACCGACTTCCCCTTGGGCTGGGGATGGAGGGAGCCAAGCCATAAGCTGCGTTACAGAAGGAAAAAAAAGAGAATCCTTCAAAGCAGCCGATTGTCTCGAAGTGTGGAGCCAGCCTAACGGCGCTCCCCTCCTCTGTCCGTCCCCAGTACCCGAAGCCCCTCAGGTGCTCCGGCCCATGCAAGCCCAGACGGCCACGTCGGGCAAATTGGTTCGCTTCTCGGTGCGGGTGAGCGGCCTCCCGCCACCTCGGGTGACCTGGTACAGAGGCTCCCAGGCTATGAGCGCCAGCGCCACCTGCAAGTTCCTGCACGACCAAGACGAGCACACGCTGCTGCTGACGGAGGTTCTCCAGGCGGACGCCGGCATCTACAGCTGCGAGCTCAAAAATGACTTTGGAGAGGCCGCCAGCTCGGCATCGCTGGATGTGGAAGGTTTGTCAGCCGTCCGGACTCGTCCGTTTGTCGCCGCCGAGACCGGAGCCGCATCCGGTCCGGTCCGTTGTCGCCGGTCGATGAAGTGGTTGCTTTTCTTGTCTGTCTTGCAGTTCCTGAAGAAGGCGCGCCCCAGGTGCCTGCTCCGGTTCTGCTTTCTCCCATGAGCAACACCCTGGCGACTGCGGGACACGCGGCCCAACTGGAGTGTCGCGTGTCTGGGGAAGGTAGGACGGTGCGACTCTGAGTTGATCACTTGCAGTAGTCTCGCTCAAGAAAGAAAATGAAAGCCCACGACGATGACGACTTCAATATCACCTGACTGGCCTGCCGTGCTCTGCTGCACAACCTGCACTGTGCTGTTTTTTCCGCGCTCGCTCCCGTGGGCCGTACCAGACTGCGCTGCGTTCATGCTTTGTACCCCTTCCGGCTGGCTTGTTGACCTCGCTGCTCCTGTTGTAGATTTGCAAATCAGCTGGTGGCGGAACGACAGAGAGCTCAAACAATCGGAGGTCTTTAGGATGTCTCGATTGGGAGACGTCTGCCAGTTGAGGATTTCCAGCGTGGCGCCGGAGCACCAGGGAGAGTTCTCGTGCGTCGCCAGCAACTCGGGCGGCACGGTCATGTGCGAAGCTAGTCTCTATGTTGACGGTGAGTTGTGGGCGCCGAGAGCTGTCGGCCTGCACGCACGTGCAGGCTGCTGCTCTTGGAGCGCATCGGCTCCAGGTGCGTCCGCGTTCTCCTTCGCTCTCAGCAATGAGACTCAAACGACTGAAACGAAGAATGACTGAAAGCGACTCGCTGTCTGTTTGGATCGGCCATGCGCAAAGAGCAACCCGAGGGCCACTACCTTGTACTCGCCTCTAGTAGTGCGCAGATTTGCACGACTACACGGACTGGCCTGACTCCCGAGGCAGTGATGCGCCTAGGTTGTTCTACTGCCGTGCACACAGGATTGACGCCCACTGAGCTCCTAAAGATATGCAGATGTACAGCCGATTTGTCCTGGTGAGGACCAGGCCAGCCGGGTGCATCCTGGCACGTGGACCACTTGGAACGCTCTGACACGGGGCTGGCCAGCTGGCTGGCTGGCGGGAAAAGGCCCTTCTCCAGGCTTCTTTTTGCGAGTCCTTGTGGTGTCCTCGTCCTCCGGTCATTTTGTTTGCACTCGGTTCACTGCTTTCTTTGGTTCCTTGTCAGCCCGTCGCGTCGTCTTGTCAGCCCAGCCGAGCGGCTTTTCTCGCTTTAGCTACTCTGGCTCTTCTGATTTTGGACTTTCTCTCTTAGCGACCTTGTTTTGCCTGCCTTTTTTCTTTCCTCCTTATGACTGGCTTCCATGCACTCGAGTCCTCAATCCAGCCGCAAACTTTTCCCGACCGTAATTTGTCACTCTGCTTGTGATCAATTAGAATGTCACTACCGTTCCGGGGCAGGCGGGCGGGCGGCCGGCCGGACGGCCGGACGGACGAATAGAAGTACAGTTGCGCACACATGGCTCAGACGTTAAGATGAAGCCACGCAACGTCGTTCAGTCCGTAGGTCGGCGGCCGCGCGCGTCAGCTCCGACCGATCCCAACTCTTTTCTTTGCTCGTCCGGGCACGATTGACAAAAGCGTCGTCCCGTCGTCTCCTCCTCCACTCGCCGATCCGGACGTCGGCGACAGTGTGTTGACCTAACAACCCCTGTCTGTCCTCTTTCTTACCGCCCAGATGAAAATGCCTTTGATAATACTTTGGCCGAGGCTAAGCTGAGTCAAAGGCTGGAGACTCGGAGCCTCAGCGAGTTTACCAAGTCCTACTCTGAGAGCTCCAGTGTGTCTTGGCGGACGGTGGAGGTGGTGGAAACTGAGAGCTCGGAGCGCAGCCTTCCCATCTCGGCGCCTCTGAAGCCCCGAGCGCTGATGGAGCTGCGGGACGTCCGCGTCAAGAGCGGCGAGATGGCCGAGTTCTGCTGCTCTTTTGACGGGCAGCCGTTCATCGGGGTGGTTTGGGACCACAATGGCCAGAACCTGCTCAGGGAGCGGGCAAAGAGCTCTCAGAAGGGAGGACTCTTGTCCCTGGTCATCCAGAGCGTGAGTCTGGCCGACCAGGGCGTATACCGCTGCACGGCCACCAACTCTCACGGCCACAGCAGCTCGTCCGCTCGCCTCACTGTAGAAGGTGTGAACTCTTTCTTCTTTCTTTTCTCACGCTGCCTTCCTTGTACGTGCCAGTGCTCCACCCGCTTCCTTGCTGTCTCTCTTAAGTCTCCTCCGGGCGGGGCCGAGCCCCGCCTTGCTAAACTCACCCGCCCACCCTACTGACCCACCAAACGTACATAGAGGCCTTTGCTGTCGCTGTTTGGAACCCTGCTGTGTCACTAACTCATCAAGATGGTGGCAGGCGTGTTTGTGTGTCCGTAACAAATGCAAGTTGGCAGATGTGTGCAGTATGATTTTCAGGAATGGGTGGGGGGAGGGCTTCTGGGTGGCAACAGGTGAGTGACTTGGGCTGACCCCAAGAGATGCAGCCATCTTCTGTCCGTTGTTTGCTCCATTCCTCCGAGCCCCCACTGCCGTTGGGGAACGCTTTGCTTCTTGCCACCCAGAATCATGTGGGACGTGGTGACGATAAATCAAGAAAGTATCTATCTGTTTAGCCTCTCTCTCTCTCTCTCTATCTCTATCTCTCTCTCTCTCTATCTCTCTATCTCTCTATCTCTCTATCTCTCTATCTCTCTATCTCTCTATCTCTCTATCTATCTATCTATCTATCTATCTATCTATCTATCTATCTATCTATCTATCTATCTATCTATCTATCTATCTATCTATCTATCTATCTATATATATAGCGCTAAGCGTGCTTGCGCCATGGACCCACGGCCCAAAGTGTGTCCTCTGTGTGTTGATAAGTGTCTAAAGTGTGACTAACGAGTGTCAGCAGCCTAATGACTCTCCCTACCTATGATTCTTATCCAGCTAAAGAGGCAAATGTCAAAGGCGAGTGCGCCCTTGCGACAGATTCTGTGTACGCGGCCTCACGGGCCGGCAGGGACAACACAAAAGCTCCCCCGGTGAGCTTGGACCCGGAGAAGACGGCAGAAAAGCCAGGATCCCTGCCTCCGTACTCACAGCTGTACTCGCTGAGCAGCTTTCCCGACAGCCGCCCGTGCAGCTGGCGCCCCGACTTCCTCCTCCGGATCCCCCGAGGTCTGCTGGTGCGCAAGCGCAACCCCCCACTGTGTTGCGCCACCAAGGGGATCCCCGCCCCCTTTGCCGTTTGGCTTTACGGAGGCTTGAGTATTGGGGATTCCGTGTGGTACTCGAGCAAAGGTGACGGCCCCGTGTGCCGTTCGCCCGTTAAGAAGGTCCAAGGCGGACAAGCGGGCTCTTTGTCTTTTGAAAGCTCGGCCGAGGATGTCGAGTGCGGCTTGGTGACTACAGGTTGGCATCTGCATGCTTCTCTTCCACACTATTGTGCACCTACACGGCCAACACTTCTCTTCCAAGAGCCACCCGCACATCACTTGCTTACTTGTCGCCGCAGTGCTATTCATTTGTTGCCTTTGTGCCCTTGCAGTCACGATGCACGAGAGGGTGGCTGTGAGCCAGGTCCAGGAGCAAGTCTCAGGTAAGAAGCTTTTGTCATGTAACACAGACACAGGATCATTTGGTGCTGATTTCATGTCTTGAAGGTCTGAGCGCAGCCCACGGGTACACCCGCCGGGGCTCCGACCGGGAAGGAGGAGAGGCTTCCTCCCAGGTTTCTCTCACCAGCTCAGGTACAGTCTGTCTTTCCATTCTTTTGAAGTCCACTTGGCGTCAGCTTGTGCCGATGTGCTCTCGTTCTCCGCTGGCTCTTTCAGAAAACACAGTGCCTCCGAAATTTGACAGCCCACTGCAGCCGCTAGTGCTGAGTGAGGGTGACAATTTGAGCCTTAAATGTCATGTGACTGGCACCGCTCCACTCACCATCATCTGGATGAAGGACCGGCGGGAGCTGAGGTCCACTTCCAGCACAAAGATCACCTTTGTGAGCGGAACGCCTTGTCTGAATATCAGCCAAGTGAGCAAAAGCGCAGGGGGAGACTATCTGTGCAAGGCAAGCAACTCTGCCGGGACAGACTTCTGCAAGGCCAAAGTCACCGTCATAGGTATGGATGGGTGGATGGGTTGGGTGGATGGATGGATGTCTCAACCAGACAGAGTACTTTTGGTCCTTAGCTCACTTACTTTCTCTTGCCCAAGAACGCAAGGCAATCCCTGACGTCTCTACCCCTGCCGCCGCCGCCCCCGTCAAGCGTCTGGACAATCTTTTCTTCATTGAACAACCAAAGAGTGTTTCTGTCACAGAGAGTGAGTCGCTCCAAAAGTTTATCAGCCACACAATTGTGATGAGTCTCTGCTAGCATCTCAGCTCATCTCATAGAATGTGATGTGATGTTGTTTTCTCGCAGAGGGCACGGCCACCTTTATCGCCAAGATCGGAGGCGAGCCTATTCCCAGCGTCAAGTGGATGAAGGGCAAATGGAGGCAGCTGACCACCGGCGGCCGCGTCTCCATCCAGCACAAGGGCCAGGAGGCCAAACTGGAGATCCGGGAGGTGACTAGGTCTGACTCGGGCCAGTACCGCTGCGTGGCCTCAAACAAGCACGGCGAGATCGAGTGCAGTGCCGAGATGGAGGTGACCAAAACTGAGAAAGCGGCGGAGGACATCAGAATCCGCTTAAAGAAGTAAGCCGTCGGTCGGACTCGAGAAAGAATTCTCTTCCTTTTGTTGGGACTCGTCCAAATAAGCCAATCCCTTTGGCACGAGAGTGGGGACAAGGGTCCCGTTTGTGCCGTCGTGAAGATGGAGTCTATATCAGCTGCATGTTTTTGCTTTTGGTTGAGCTAGGACCCCCTCAAAGCAGAAGAGCCCCCAAAAAGCAGATGAGGTCAACTTGGTTGAGTTGCTGCGAGGCCATGAGCCCAAAGACTACGAGAAGATCCTGAGAGAGCACCACATTCACAACTATCGAGCTATACTTCAAGCGGTGGAGCTGCTGAAGCAGGAAAAGGAGATGGAAGCTGTGGTGAGGAACTCGCCGTCCGTCAGCTTGTGACCGTACTGTCCCGTCCGTCCACCCACTGAGTGTTGCTACGAAGGGAGGCGAGGGGAGGCGAGGTCATCTAGTCATTGAGCTCCATGCAGGAATTGCCCAGTCCAACTCGGTGCCAAGCCGAGAGAAAAAGTCAGGACGCTCATCCGTCCATAAAACAAAAGCTACACCAGAATGCCATCCAAACATTGGGCACTGCAAAAAAAGCTCAGCGCAATAGGAAGACCCCAGTATGCTTTGTCTATGTCACGTGACCGTCGGGCTCTTCTGCAGGAGACACAACTTGACGAGCAGGTCTATGACGAAGATATGGTCCGCTTCATCCAGCAGCTGGAGGGACGCATGGACACGGAGGTAAAAGTGCGGCATGAGAGAACGCTATCCCTCATCCATTGCCTGGTCGCCATTGATTTCTCACTTCCGCCCGACTCGCTTGCGCCAACGATGACCCTCGTTAGTCTGGAAAGCACACACACCTTGTCAACGTAGAAAGGGCAAGCTCCCTCTTTCATTGTCCGGCTTCTGATCGAGTCGGCTGTATTTTTGTTACCCACCGCAACGAGCAGCTACAAAATGCATCACCATAACTTGGCACATTTGCATCTGATCCGCGTGGTTCGTTGCTTTGCAAACGGGGTTGACAAATACGTAGCATGCCAAAAGCCCAAAGAGCATTTTCACCATCCAACGCTTGAATGCGGTTGTCAACCCGCAGCCCGTCACTGTGCTGGAGGACATCGGCGACCAGAGTGCATGTGAAAACGACAACGCTACCTTTGAGTGCCGGATCAGGATCAACTACCCGGAGATCACCTTGACCTGGTACAAAGGAACCCAGAGATTGGAGGACGGCGCAAAGTACAGCATCCGCAGTGACGGCGAGCGCCACAGCCTGGAGATCCGCCAGTGCCGGGCCAAGGACGAGGGCCACTACCGGGTGGTCTGCGGTCCTCACATCTCCGACGCCAGTCTCAGCGTCTCCGGTAAGAGCAGCGCAAACGGAGTGCCCGTTTTCCAGACACGCGTCCACGTCTTTTCTATGACCTGACTATGGTCTTCTGCTCTGATCGCTGCTCCAGGTCTAAAGCTTTTTCTAAATGCATGCGCACGTCTTCGTCCTGATCCTCTTTCAAATGTTTTTGACGGAGGGAATGGGCTCTCAAGGCTTTGTTTGGATTGTCGCTGTTGATGAACAAGCCGGTCGATTAGAATGACATTTTTCCAAAAAGACACCGCCGGTCCAGGCCCGGCCGGTAGCTTTAACGTGCCCTTTCTCCAAAGTTGACAGGACACCGAAGGAGACGCCCGCTGCATCTGAAGCTCCGGCTCCTGCTCCACTCAAAGGTATCTGCTCCGATTCTTCCTTGCTCACGCCATTTTGGTCCTCTTGCGACCCATTTCTCGCTCCGGAAAAGTCAAACGAGTCCCAATGTTTTGAAGACCCTGACCGCCAGAAGGCAGAGATGACAGCGCCACAAGAGGAGCTGCTCCTCTCCGAAGGTAACGCTTAGGCTTTTGTGTCTTTCTCGCTACGTTCAGCACGGCTGTTCATCGCTCAGTAGTTGCATCTGACGTCTTTCCCGAATGAGACAAGTCACCAAAGTGGCTTGTCTTTTTAACCTTGAAGAATTGAAAGGATTCAGAAAAGCAGCCCCGCAAGCTCAATGGGAACCTCAAGGCGAAGCACAACTTGAACAAAAACCAAAACCTGAACCAGAGCCCGAGCCAAGTACAGTCTTTCACTCTGGGCATGTCTTCAGGAGTTAGCGTCTTGCGCTCAAGCTGCTTACAGGCGCACACTGACCGAAACTGACGGGCGGCAGACTTGGAACTCTCTTTCAAGTCCGTCCTTTGCTTTGCGTTTGGGTTGTAAGCATTGCGCACAACCTTTAGTTCTTACCCTAAGTGGCAGAAGCCGCAGAAGCCAGCTTCTGGACATTTAGCAGGAACTGCTTGTGTGCAAGACACCGACCGCAGAGCAAACTTGACAAAGGGCTATCTCTTCCAGGGAACCAAAGTTGGAAAGCTTCCCCTGCCAGAGCCGCAGAGGACAGTAGGACTCCTCCCGCAGGTACTCGGACCTCTTGCCGAGCGTCTCTCTGAGTTTCGATCAGCCGCAGAGTGCTCACTTTTCCTCTTTGTGTCTGCCTGTCCGTGACCTTTTCCTGTGTTCTACCTTGAAGCCTTCCCTCCAGAGGAGAAGGAAGTGGCAGCAGAGGCACCCACTCAAGTCCTTACCGCCCCAGGTAGCATCTCCCCTCCCCAGCGTGTCTGCCGTCTTGCTTTCTCTTCCAATTCCAACCTGACTTGCGTTGGCTCTTTGCCCGCTCTGGCAGAGGAGAAACCTTCTCCAGCAGCCAAAGCAGGGGCCAAAGCGTCTCCTGTCTTGAAGCGAGTCCCTCCACCCGCAGGTAATGTCTGTTTTGTCGTCCGTCTGAGTGACAAGCTGCCATTTGTTGTCCCCGTTTTGCAGCCATTTATTTTTCCCTGAACTTGCAAATGAACCATTTCCAGATGACTCACTAATATTGACTCTTGCAGACAAGGAACCGGTTAAGGCTCCTGGACCAACCAAAGGTATTTTCTTCGGCCTTTTCTTTGTTTGAATGAGAAATTCATGTCACTGTTTGCTGTTTTGCTCGAGTGCGTGTACCTGTTTGTGACGTGTTTGTGAAATGATTCGCTATCCAAAACACAGCACCGGTTGAACCCAAAATTGAGACAAGAGCAGCAGCAGCAGCAACAGCAGCACACAAGGTGCACACAAAGCATCTTGACCGAGAGCCCGACGTTCCCGGTCCGCATGAAAGACAAGGTCGGGATTCAACAATCAAAGGTCGGGAAGGTTTCGTCACTCTGACCCAAGAGACGAGTCAAGTCCAGCTTTGCGAAGTACGTGACGAGCTTGCGGTTGCTTATCAAATGGAGACAGAAAAACCGAAAGGAACGACCGCTTCCAAAAAAGTAACTCAAGTGCCAGGCAAGCCGATACAATCCATCAAATCGAAAAGACTAAATATCCAACTCGAAGGACGTCCCGGCTTGCCAAAGGATGGCCCCATTCCAAAAGCTGAAGATGACGCCAAAGCGACGAAACCTGCTGATGGCGAGCACAGAGAGTTAAGAGTCACCACGAGTCAAGCAGTCTTCATGTGGGATCAAGAGGTGTCAAAAACCACGCTGACAGCCGCAGAGCTACCGGACAGACTGGCTCCAGAGGCGCCCAACCCTGCCCTAGGAGAGAAAGACAAGCACAACATTTCACACAGACAAACTGATCGCATCAAGACTGGCGCCAAATTCAAGAGTACGCCATCGCCTGGACGCAATGCAGAAAAGGGTCAAGGGGCGTTGGAGCCCAAGAAGCAGCTGAAAAAGGTGGAACCAAAAGAGGCTGACAAGTCCAAAGCAAAGGAAGTCACCACTGGAACCGACACTGGTGGTGCTGAGAAAGTGAAAAGGATGTCAGAAACCGCTTCACCAGAAGTTGCAGCAATTTTAAAGGAACCTTGCCCTCCAGAGGCCTCCCAAGGAAAGGGGGTCTCACGGGTGAAGCCCACCCGGCAAGAGAAAGAAATGATTAAGGATGAGGCTGAGGACAGCAACGACGCGGCCGATGAGGAGACCTGGACTCGGGAGCCGGTCCCCTCTGATGACTGCCGAGTTCAAGGGCTAGATGGGGCGTGGGAAACCCCAGGCCCTTCTGACAGCCAAAAAGGTGAGCGAGCATCCAGAAAATTGGAGCTGCTGTCAGCATCCCCAACCCGTACCCAACTACTAGAACCCCCGACCGGCACCCATCTTACCGGCATCCACTACCAGAACTTCCTACTGTCACCCATCTTACCGGCACCCGTTAGCAGAACCTCCGACTGTCACCCATCTTACCGGCACCTGCTAGCAGAACCTCCTACTGTCACCCATCTTACCGGCACCCACTAGCAGAACCTCCTACTTTCACCCATCTTACTGGCACCCACTAGCAGAACCTCCGACTGGCACCCATTACCTGAACCTCCTACTGCCACCCACCTTACCTGCTTACATCCCAGCAGCACCTCCCTTCCCAGCAACCTTGCCACCATTCTAACCCCTTCCGAGATGTCTTGTTCTAATCCTCATCACACACTCTTGGGTCACCTGATGCATCATCATCATCATCATCACACGACTCCTAAATGTTGTCGTCATCATCCTCGTCCTATTTCTATTCCCCCATCATGAAAGACATTCTTGAAAGAATTCGTGTTGTCATTGTTGTGTTTGAGCAGAACAATTTGACTAGAGGAAGAGCAAAAGATGATTTTGTGACAGAACATTTTTCCATCACTTGTCCAGATGGCAAACCAGCGGAGGAACCTCCCAAAGGACGAGGACGAGGCTTTGGCGGTGAGAACTGATATGCGTCCCTTTTCGGTTTCTCTTCCATAAGACTCTTTGATTGAAACTCTTGATTTTTTGGCTTGAACGAATCGACATTTGCCCCCACTGGTTGCCTTGCGTCCCATATCTTACCCCACCCACGTATTTTTCAATCTGCTTTTGCAGTGAGACTAACACCCTCTCCCGGGGATGGCGGTCGGGGTCGAGGCCTGCGGCCCGGCGGCGGTGGTAAAGGCCCCTCTCCGCCGGAGGAGCCTTTTGGAGGATTCAAACTCAAAGCGGTGCCGCTCAAGTTCATCAAGAAGCTGGTGGACATTGTGCTGCAGGAGGCCGAGTCCATTGGCTCTTCGGCCGTGTTTGAGTGCCAGGTGTCGCCGTCCACCGCTGTCACCTCTTGGGTTAAGGATGGCTGCAACCTGCGTGAGGGCCCCAAGTACAAGTTCACCTCGGACGGCAAAGACCGCAAGATGGTGGTCAAAGACGTGCAGCTGTCGGACACCGGAGAGTACACCTGCGTTGCCAAGAATGCCGGAAGGGAGATCACCTGCACCGCTAAACTTGTTGTTGAAGGTGAGCTCACAGATCTTCTCCTTCTTTAGACTTTGGAGAAGCACAGAAAAGTATTCGGCAACAATTTCCAGTCTTCAATTGTTCCCAGGCCGGCCGTGAATTTTTGTAACTGGCACTCCAAGTGTCTAGACCGCCGTTCAATTGGCCAATCGTCAACTGACGACGTCTTAAAGTCAATGCGGTCTCGGTCGTGTACAGGGGTGGCTTCCAAGCCACATAGAAAGCAGTCTCCAGGCCACGGCCCAGGTTTTGCTCTCAAACCTGCAAAAACATGGTGCTCAAGGCACAAAAGTCAACATGTGGACTTGCAAGTCACCTTTTGCCTTGGCAAATTGAGCGTGTGCATTCCAAGATGTTGTCCTTGGATCTCAGTGGCCTAGTGGTAGAGTGTCCGCCCTGAGACTGGAAGGTTGTGGGTTCAAACCCCGGCCGGGTCATACCAAAGACTATAAAAATGGGACCCATTGCCTCCCTGCTTGGCACTCAGCATTAAGGGTTGGAATTGGGGGGTTAGATCACCAACTGATTCCCGAGCGCGGCACCGCTGCTGCTCACTGCTCCCCTCTCCCCCAGGGGATGGATTAAAATCACACGGGGATGGGTTAAATGCAGAGGACAAATTTCACCACACCCAGGTGTGTGTGACGATCATTGGGACTTTAACTTTTTAACTTTAACTTTTGTGCAGAGCTGCCTGTGAAGTGGGTCAAAGAGTTGGAAGCAGAGACGTCGTGCACCAAGGGTCAGCCCATGTACCTGACCTGTGAGCTCAACAAGGAGAGGGACGTCATCTGGAAGCGCGATGGCGTCAAACTGAAGAGACAGGCCGGCAAGTTGGCCATCAACATCATCGGCTTGCAGCATGCCGTCACCATCCAGAACGCCCTCGAGGAAGACAGCGGCGTCTACTCGTGTGAGGTGGACGCGCCGGACGGCATCACGACCAGCACCAACGTCAAAGTCACCGGTGAGAAGGACGCCCGCGGCTAATGCCTTTCAGCTTCCAAACGTGTCCTCGGAAAGGTTGAAGAGCGGACACGTCCCTCGGCGGCGGCGTGTCTGCTCACTGCAGCTCTGACCAGGGCTTTCTACTCCTTTTCTACTCCTACTTCTTTCCTTGAGCCATCTCGATGAAGACGGGATGTCAGAGCCTGCCTGTGACTCCCTCCCTCTTTCTTCTGCTTTTGCGCCTGCCGCAACGCGACACAGACGCTCGGCAAACGAGCCCCGAGTTTCACAATGCTGCGTTTGGAGTCCTTTTTAGGTTACAGTGTGAGCCTCATTTTTGTCCCTTGTGCTGCTCAGAGGTGATCAAAGACTGGTTGGTGAAGCCCCTGAGGGACCAGCACGTGAAACCCAGATCCAGCGCCACCTTCAGGTGTCAACTCTTCAAGGACACCCCCAACTGGAAGTGGCTAAAAGGCGACACGGAGCTCACGCCTTCCGACAAGGTGGAGATCAGCAAGGACGGCGTCAGCATGCAGCTCACCATCAACAACTGTCAGCCTGACGACGTGTCGGAATACACCTTTGCCGTGGAGGACCGCAAATACTTGGCCAAACTGACTCTGGGAGGTGCGTGGCCCACGTTGTGGCAACGTACACCGTCACCTTGAATGAGCTCTTTGATGTGCTTGTGTGCAGAGCGTGAGGCGCAAATCCTCAAACCGCTGGCGAGTGTGGAAGTGGTGGAAAAGGAAGAAGCCAAGTTTGACACGGAAATCTCAGAGGACGACATCGTTGGCGAATGGAAGCTCAAGGGACAAGTGCTCAGCAGATCCCCGGTGAGTCGCCACGTCTTGGTGGCCAGACGCAGCCCCGTCTGCCAAACATTGCCAGCGTGCTACTCGTGGTGTTTCAAATTGAAAAATAAATGGGCCAAACGCGTTTTTAGATGTGCGACATTAAAGCCGATGGCAACAAACGCTTCCTGAGTTTGAAGAACGTCCAGTTGGATCAAGCGGGCGAAGTGTCCTACCAGGCTTTAAACGCCATCACCAGTGCCATGCTGACTGTCAAAGGTATGGCCGCAATCCAAACTTTGCCTGTATGCCTGTATTAGTGTATGCCTGTATGCCTGTATGCGTGTATGCCTGTATGCGTGTATGCCTGTATGCGTGTATGCCTGTATGACTGTATGCGTGTATGACTGTACGCGTGCATGCATGCGTGCTCCTCTCTTGAGTCCAGTCCTCCACCAATCGATGCTCATGTCTTGCACCTCCGGAGGCGCCGCGCTCTCAGTTTGCGTCTCTGTTGTACAATGACAAGAAAAGCATTCTCGCGATTCCATTGGATTGGATGCTGAGCGTTTGCATGGAGAAAATAGCACGTCAATAACCCAGAGAAACCTTGCAGAGATCGAAATGGGCTTTGTGGAGCCTCTGAAGGACGTTTCAGTTCCCGAAAAGAAACAAGCAAAGTTTGAATGCACCCTCACCAAGCAAGTATCCAAGGCCATGTGGTTCCGGGGCACGGAAATCGTGGCCCCAGGCCCCAAATACGAGATCATCGAAGACGGAAACAAGCACATGCTGATCATAAACAGCTGTGAGTTTGACGACGAGTCCGAGTACTCCATCCAAGTTTTGGATCACAAATCCACGGCTCGGCTTTCGGTGGAAGGTAAGTCTCGGTTCGCCGTCGGGCGCTTGGAGCGGGCCGCCTCCTTAACGGGCGGGCGTGCGGGCGGGCGCGGCTCTTCCTGTTCTGTTCCAGGCTTGAGGCTTAAGATTGTCAAGCCGCTGGAGGACCAGACGGTCAAAGAAGGCAAAACGGCTCGCTTTGAGCTGGAGTTGACTCACGACGACGTACCGGTGGTCTGGTACCGAAACGAAGTCAAGCTCCACGTGAGCAGAACGGTGATCGTGCACGTGGAAGGAAAGAAACACGCTCTGGAAATGAACACGTTGACGTTGGATGACACCTGCCAGATTAAGGCCGAGGCCAAGGGAATAAGCACGTCAGCAAAGCTGACGGTCATAGGTAATGTCACCTGTCCCATCAAGAGGTGCTGGCTGGGGCGGGGCGCGTGGGGCGGGACGGAGCCCGGTCTTTGGGTGCTTGACGACCCATTCTGCGGAGGTGGCAGAGCAACCAGAGTCCGGGAGAAGGGCAGGCTTTCATGGCGCCGGCCGCCTTTAATCGATGAATCGACGGTGTTGTTCTAGAGGGCGACGCCGTCTTTGTGGTGAAACTCCAAGACTACACGGCCACTGAGAAAGAGCAGGTCTCTATGGACTGTGAGCTCAACAAAGACGTCCCCGTGATTTGGTATCACCAAGAGAAGGAGATGATGGCTTCCAAGACGGTGCTCATTCAATCCGAGGCAACTCGCAGGTCTTTGGTCTTGATGAAGGTGGAGCGGAGCAGTCAAGGAAAGTATACCTGCGACTGCGGGACCGACAAGACGGTCGCCGACCTCACTGTGGAAGGTAAAAGCAAATTGTCGCCTCCCTCGGTGGACTTTGCCTGGGCCGAGCGTCTTCACTTTTGGCCTCCCTGGCAGCTCGCGTCATCAAGCTGCTTCGACCTATTTACGGCGTGGAGCTCTTTGACGGCGAAACGGCTCGGTTTGAGGCGGAGATCTCTGAGGACGACGTCCACGGCCAGTGGCTGCTGAACGGAGAAGTTCTGAGCGCTTCCTCTGTGAGCACCTCTCTCTTGCTCGCCCGGCGTGTGCTCCTTTGTTGTCTGGCTCGCTTATTGAGTGGCACCATTTTGAAACGGGCAGGATGTGGACATCATTGAAGAGGGAGGCAAGCACACGCTCATCCTGTACAACTGCAAAGTGCCCATGAGCGGTGAGGTGGCTTATTCCGCCGGAAATGCCAAGTGCGCCGCCAACCTGAAAGTCAAAGGTGAATCCACCACATTCTCTGAAATCTGCAAAGTTCAATTCGGCCGACTGGGCTCGTCTTTGTTTTCGGAGAACTATCATCCAAAATTGAACTGGAGAGTCTTCGGTATTTCTGAAGCAGTCCACCTTCTTCATTTCCGGCTGCGGAAATTCTTTTGTTCGCATTTGCCGTCTCTCTACACGAGGACGCAATCCAACTTCATTGTCGCTTTCCTTTGCTCTACTTTCGAAATAGAGAGGCTCATCTTAATGGGTCCTTTATTGATCAAAAACTCCTTTAAAATGAAATCGAGTCATGAAAAACAAATCCGATCGCAAGCTCACCGCAAGACCCCAAGATAGCAAAGTGATATTTTGAAAGGACGTCTGGAGAAAGGACGAAAGTCCTCCAACACTGCAACAGGAGTCCGGTTGCCATCCTTCGTTCGCTTTTTGCCCATTTTTGCCTCCCAGATGACTCTCTGGTGGCAGTTAGACTGAAAGGGCAGAGGTTAGGGTTCCTCTCCATTCCCGGACCGTGACGCCTTTTTCTTTGTCCGCCCGCTTGGTCAGAACTTCCGCTCAACTTCCTGATGCCGCTGAGCGACGTGCACGTGTTCGAGAAGGACTCCGCCCGATTCGAGCTGGAAGTGTCCCGAGCGCCCAAATCCTTCCGTTGGTTGAAGGATTCCCAGGAGCTGGGGAGCGACGACAAGTACGAGATCATCCGAGACGGCAACTCGTACGCGCTGCTGATTCGCTCGGCCACCTACGACGACGAGGCCAAGTACGTGTTTGAGGCGGAAGACAAGAGGACCAGCGGAAAACTGGCCATCCAAGGTGAGCCCTCGCCTGTCCCACGCGACAGAACCATTTGGCTTGTCGTCGCGCTGCTCGGTCCGACTCGCCAAAAGAGGATGGCCTCGGCGGTCGCGGCTACTGCTCCACCGAAAATGAAGCTTTTCTTGACCACGGTAACCATTTGCGAGCGGTCGGTCGCCGTGTGAGTTACGCCATGGCAGCAGCTACAGCGCGAGTACAATTGTGTTTGCCGACCTTCCCGGAGAGCAAATGAAAAAAGTGTGGCCCGTGGCCCACAGACGCTCCACGTGTAAAGAAGCGGCGAATAAGCGCAAGACCATTTGCCTTTGTCATGTAGCGGTTAGCTAAACTTCATTCCTTAGCTGATCAATAATCGTTTGTCCAAAACAAGTGGAATCATTTCACAAATGCGTTTGCTCTCCTGTACTAACCATGGAAATGCGTCGGGCTCGCGGCACGCGCCATCTTCAACCGTTGCGCTCTCGCCACAGGAATCCGCCTGGAGTTCCTCAAGCCCATCAAGGACGTGACGGTGAAGGAGCGCGAAACGGCCGAGTTCAGCGTGGAGCTCTCGCACGAAAACATCCCTGTGGTCTGGTACAAGAACGACGTGCGACTTCACCCGGCAAAGGCCATCCACATGACGGACCGCGGCGCGGTCCATATGCTGGCCTTCAAGGAGGTTGCCCTCGACGACACGGCCATGATCAAGGTGGAGGCCGCCGACAAGAGCGTCAACGCCATGCTCACCGTCATCGGTCAGTACCCCACACCGTATCCTTTCCGAGATTAGCAGAGTCGTCAAATAGTCGACTGAGGCGGCGTGTTTGGGACGTCAATATTTGCCACACAAACCTCCAAAAGCCGTCCTTCCGTGTCCTTCCCCCTCAGAGGGCGACCCATATTTCACCAGCAAGCTGCAGAACTACACAGCAGTGGAGAAGGACCAAGTGAAGCTGGTGTGCCAACTGAGCAAGGCGGCGGCCGACGTCAAATGGTTCAAGGACGGGAAGGACCTCACACCCTCCAAGAACGTCAGCGTCACCGGCGAAGGCAAAAACCGAATTCTGATTCTGCGTAAGGCCGAGAAGAGCGACACGGGAGAATACGCGTGCGACTGCGGCTCCGACAGGACGGAAGCGTATCTCCAAATTGAAGGTAAGACCAAATGGAGTGCAGTGGCCGAGCTCTTCGTCCTTCACTTTGGTGCTTTCTAGGTCTCCGCACCAATGGAAAGGCCTCGGAATCAACGGAATCTAACCCTAACCCTACGTCAAGATTCTGTCTGACTGTTATTGTATTGCAAAGCGGTTGTTGCCCCTTTAGCCTTTTGTTTTGCCCCCCCCCATCTGGTTTGCCTTTTACCCCACGGGCTTCCTTCTGTCACGTTGACATTGTCGTCTGTCTCGTGTTTGCCTTCCAGATCGTGACATCAAGGTGGTGCGTCCCCTGTACAGCGTGGAGGTCACCGAGACGGAGACGGCCAAGTTTGAGACGGAGCTTTCCGACGAGGATGTGGAGGGACACTGGAAGCTGAGAGGAGAAGCTTTGCACCCGTCGGCCGTAAGCCTTCACCTTTTGTTCACGTTGGCAAATTGAGGTGGAAGGGGCTGAAAAGCCACTTTTTGCTTTGATTCACCCCACAGGCCTTGAAAATAATCGTTTTGTAAAAGCCCTAGCCCTATATCACGAGGTACAATCCAACTTTATTCAAACAAAGGGTGCATTTCACATTGTGCATTTTCTGTCACTAAAATGCGGTGGTAGAAATTTCCATATACATGCAGTAGACACCAAGAATGTTGATGAGCTAGTTGTACGGTCCCAATGGAAGCAAAACGAATGGACTGTTTGTCTCCCGTCAGGATGTGGATATCAAGGCAGAGGGCCCCAAGCATCTCCTTATCCTCTACAACGTCCGTATGGACATGGCGGGAGGCGTGGACTTCTCAGCGGGCAACGCCAAAACAAACGCTCAGCTGCGAGTGAAAGGTGAGCACGCTAAAGCGAGAGCCACTCACAAAGGCCGCTGCTGCCTTATCTGAAGAGATTGGACACTGAAGCGCCCGTCCGTCCGCCCTCGCCTTCCCCAGCTCGAGCCATCAGCTTGCTGCGACCACTGAAGGACGCCACTGTGACGGCCGGAGAGACGGCCACCTTCTGCTGCGAGCTGTCCTACGAAGGCATCGTGGTAGAGTGGTTCCTGGCAGGGAACAAGATGGAGGACGGCGAGCGGGTAGGACGCCCAATACTTTTGCCAGCTTTTGTCAACTGCGCGTCAAAAGACACCTTTGCCCCTTTTGTCTCTGAGCTCTGTGCTGAGGTTAAAAATAACTGACTAATCTCACACTAGCCCTCCAGGCTCCCTGATATGGAGCTTCAGCCGCTACGACGTCAAAGGTCTTGTGAGCGAGCGAGCGCTTTTGTCTCGCTCGTGACACTGTGTGTTTAAACTCATTGCGACACCCTCGAAACGTTCAACCTAAAATTTGCTTTTCCTTCTTTACTGCTAGTGGAAGAGAACAGACCAAACAGACTACATACAGGAAAGCACCGCGGGCGGGTCAAGGCTTTGGAGTTAGTCTTTTCCCCCGTCGTTGTTGACGCAACATTTTTTTTTTTTTTTTTTTACTCCATCCATGTACAACAACAGAATGGGTGTTTCTAAAGTGCTCTATAAATAGTTGTAATGTTTTTGTCCTACTAAGTTGAGCTGAGTTGATATAGTATCCATATGGAAGAATGGATACGGCGACAACGAATAAGAGAATGCCCCAGCTTTCACTTCCCCAAGTCTCTAACGTCAAGCTCAAACTAAAACTCTTGAACTCGACAATCTTTACGCTTAAACTCCCCAACTTTAAGTTGAGCCTCCAAAGTCGCATCAGATTGCAGCCGCCATCGTCCAGTCGGAGGGGTTGACCAAACTGGAAATGCACGCGACTCCCATAGTTTGGTTCCTGCAGGTGAAGACTCGAGCAGATGGCCGGATTCACGCGCTGACGGTTCAAGACGTGAAGCTGTCAGAGGCGGGCCCCGTCAGATTGACCGCCAAGGACTTCCAGACTCAGGCTCAGCTCATAGTCAGAGGTGAACGACGCTCGCTCCTGACCTCCGTCTCTGCTTTTGCACTCGGCGCTCAGGTTTTGGCGTGTGCCTTCAGAGCCTCCGGTGGAGTTCACCAAGCCTCTGGAGGACCAGACAGTGGAGGAGGAGGCCACGGCCACTCTGGAGTGCGAGGTCTCCAGAGAGAATGCGCAAGTTGAATGGTTCAAGGAGGGACAGGGAATGCATAAGACCAAGAAATACAACGTGATCGTCGATGGGCGAAAGAGGGCGCTGGTGATCCACGACTGCAACCTGGACGACATTAAAACGTACACATGTGACGCCAAGGACTTTAGGACGTCCTGCTTCCTCGACGTCATACGTAAGGACTGTTTTGGAATTTCTTGAGCTTTGACGTGTAATATTCCAGCTAGAAGCGAGTGCCGCGCAGGGAAGACAATTTCTAGAGACGTTCCTGTGTGTGAGCTTCAGGCAGAATGGCCGAATAGAAGCAAAAGTCCTGCAGGACAAAACTAACAAGCTGTGAGACGCAGTGACAGTACTCGCCGATAGAAAGGATCAACACAATCGCAACAAATAACACGTCATCCATCGATACAATTACCACCACGAGGAGAAAATGCTGTCCATCTCGGCCTGACACGTCATGGTCATTTTGTGCCCTCAGCGCCTCACGTGGAGTTCATCAAGCCTCTGCAAAATGTTGAGGTCCGAGAGAAAGAATCTGCCAAGTTTGAATGCCAAGTATCCCGACAGTCCGCTAAGGTTTGAACGCTTTGCTTTCCTGATTTTGGCTGACCGCGCTCTCCGCTGAGCAACGTTTGCGATCCCTCCCTTAGGTTTGCTGGTTCAAGGATGGCTGCGAGATAAAAAAAGGAAAGAAGTACGAGATTACGGCCAAGGGGCTTCAGAGGATCCTGATCATTCACAAGTCTGCCATGGATGACGAAGCGGAATACGAGTGTGACGCAAGGACGTCAAAGAGCTCCGGCATGCTGACTGTCATTGGTGAGGATCCTCCACCTCCATGGCTTTAGTTCAGTGTGATTGCCATTTGCACTTTACAGCCTGGCAAGAAAGGAACAAAAGAAAAACTGTTTGCTTCCTCACCCTCAAGTGATTTTATTTATTTATTTATTTATTTATTTATTTTTAACTACAGAGGAGGCTGCCAGGTTCACCAAGAACCTGTCCAACGTCGAGGGCACCGAGACAGACAGCGTTAAGATGATCTGCGAGGTCTCCAAGCCCGGGGCTCAGGTGACCTGGTACCAAGGAGACCGAGAACTTCCGGAGGGCGGCCGCTACGAGCAGATCGCGGATGGTCGTAAACGGATCCTGATCATCCAGGACTTGAGGATGGAGGATGCCGGTGAATACAACTGCAGACTGAGTCCCGTTGTCAAGACAGCTGCTGTCCTGAAACTGAATGGTACGACACACATCCTGCTCCAGGACCAGATCTTGGACGAATGAAAGAACAGCAGCAAGCGTGTCCTTTTGCTCCCCCCCCCCAGAACTTGCTGCCGATTTTATCGCCAGACCGCAGAACCAGGAAGTTGTGGAAGGAGAGAAGGCTGAGTTTGTCTGCTCAGTCTCCAAAGAAACCTATGATGTGAAATGGTTGAGAGGGGAGAAGGAGGTCATAAGCGGGGACAAATACCAGATTGTCAGCCAAGGAAAAAGACGAGCTCTCGTTGTGAAAAATTGTGAGCTGAAGGATGAGGGAGGTTACATGGTCCTCATTGGCAGTGTTCAAGCCTCTGCTGATCTCTTGGTGATCGGTGAGACTCATTTGCTCTCCCCTCGTTATCCCTGACCCTCTGACCACGGCCGTGACGCACAGTCTGTCCTCGATTGCAGAAAAACTGAGGATCATCACACCCATCAGAGACACAGAAGTCAAAGAGGGAACCGAGATTGTCTTCAACTGCGAGAGCAACACTGAAGGTGCAAAGGCCAAGTGGCAAAAGAACCAGGAGACCATATTTGAGAGCAGCAAGTACATGGTGGCTCAGAGAGACAACGTCTTCTCCCTGAGGATTCGGGACGCTCGCAAGATAGACGAGGCCGAATACACTGTCGGCCTGACCAATCACAGAGGAGAGCACGCCAAGTGCTCAGCCTGCGCGAGAGTTACTGGTAAAAGACCAAATCCACGCAAACACAAAACAATGGCTAATTGTGAAATGCAATAATAAACCTAACCCCAAGAAATTCATCTACAGAGGAGAAGCCCAAGTTCCTGGTGCCTATAGAGGACATTGAAACCCAGGAAAAGAAGACCATCAGTTTTGTGTGCAAGGTGAACCGACCCAAGGCGACGGTGAGATGGCTGAAGGCTGGCCAGGAGGTGGAGCTCAGCAAACGCATCATCTACAGAAGCGAAGGTCTCCACCACACGCTCACCATCAAGGACTGCGTCATGGAGGACGAGGGCGAATACAGCGCTGAAGTCGGCGAAGACAAGTGCGCGGCCGAATTGATCATCAGCGAGGCCCCGACGGACTTCACTGCACAACTCAAAGACCAGACGGTCACCGAGTTTGAGGATGCAGAGTTCACCTGCAAGTTATCCAAAGAGAAGGCCACCGTCAAGTGGTACAGGAATGGCCGAGAGATTCAAGAAGGGCCGAGGTACCCGCCCTCAAATGACTGGTGACACCAAAGGTGTTTTTTCAAGCGTGTTTATGGAAGCCTGCATATCCCTTCAGATATCTCACCGAGAGGGAAGGTAAGACGTGCAGGCTCGTCGTCAAGACGTGCAGACCAGAAGATGAATGTGAATACGCCTGTGGCGTGGAAGAGAAGAGAACCAGAGCCAGACTATTTGTTGAAGGTATGTTTTGTTTCATTCCTTCAAAAAAGTATTTTTTTAATTTTTTTTATAAATCTTCTCGCATGACGTTTTTCCTCCGAAAGAAACCCCAGTAGAGATCATCAGACCGCCTCAGGACACTATGGAGCCTCCCGGTTCAGATGTGGTGTTTGAGGCGGAGCTCAACAAGGACAGAGTGGAGGTGAAGTGGATGAGAAACAACATGATCATGATCCAAGGAGACAAATACCAGATGATCAGCGAGGGTAAAGTTCACAGACTGCAGGTGTGTGAGCTCCGACCTCGAGATCAGGGCGAGTACAGGATCGTTGCCAAAGACAAAGATGCTCGAGCTAAGTTGGAGCTGGCGGGTGAGTCACACCACACTGCACCACACGACTGACTGACTCTGCAATCATTCATGCCAGAACCAAATGAAACTTGGTTGTCTGCTTTTGCAGCTCCTCCAAAGATTAAAACCACAAACCAGAACCTGATAACGGATGTCGGCAAGCCCTTTGTCATTACGGTACCCTACGATGCCTACCCTCGGGCAGATGTAGAGTGGTTCTTCGACGGCGCCAGTCTACTGCCCCAGAACATTGACACCTCAGTTGACAAGACAGTGTACCGCCTTAAAAGTCCCACCAAAGAAGACCAGGGCAAGTACAAGGTGGTCATTCGGAACAAGCACGGAGAGGATGCGGCCTTCGTTAACCTGGATGTGATTGGTGAGATTCAGTGGATTGCTTGATTCATTTGGGTTTACCGCGCTGGATTTTTTTTAACGTCCATCGCTACTCGGCAGACGTACCCGGACCCGTCAAGAACCTGAGGGTCACCGACACTGTCGACGGTGAAGTCAGTTTGGCCTGGGAGGAGCCCGAGAGTGACGGCGGCAGCAAAATCACGTCCTATACGGTCGAGAGGCGCGATGTCAAGCGCAAGGCCTGGACGGTGGCGACAGACCGCGCTGATGCACCTGAGTACTGTGTTAGTGGCCTCCAAAAGGATTCCTGGTACCTGTTCAGAGTCTGCGCCAGAAATCGTGTTGGGAGTGGACCCCACGTTGTCACTGAAGACGCCGTTCAGGCCAAGAATAAATTTGGTGAGCGAGCGGGCAGGCAGGCATGTGATCCATCGTATCAAGAGGAAAACCTTAGTAAAGACTTTGTCTCCCGTCAGATGTTCCCGATGCACCGGAGAATGTAGATGTCAGTGCGGTGAACAGATTTGGTGCCACCGTCATCTGGGAGCCTCCTCTGTTTGACGGCGGCTCAGAGATCACCGGCTACGTGATCGAGCTCCGTGACAGGACGTCGGTAAAGTGGGAGGCGTGCATGTCCTGCGGGGCCGGCGAACGCTCGGCCAGTCTCAACGACGTGGTCGAGAACAAGGAGTATATCTTCAGAGTGCGAGCCGAGAACAAGGCCGGCCTCGGCAAACCCAGCGCTGCCACCAAACCCGTCAAGATCATGGATCCCATCGGTGGGTGACGTTTGACACCGGCGGCCGTCGTCGCTCGTGACGTACGTCTCATTTGCCTGCGACCTGAATGTCTTGCAGAGAGACCAAGCCCGCCCCTCAACCTGAACTTCAACGACCAAACCAAGGACACTGTCTCGCTCACCTGGGAGACGCCTGCCAGCAACGGCGGCAGTATCATCACTGGCTACATCATCGAGAAGTGCGAGGATGGCACAGACAAGTGGCTACGCTGCAATGCTCGACTTTGTGCAGACCTCTTCTACCGGGTACGGAGCTCCTCCTGTCACCTCGTTTGTCTCGTTTCATTGAGAATCTCAGCAAAGTGATCCTCTTTGTTTAGGTATCTGGACTAAAACACGGTTCCAAGTACCTTTATCGAGTTTGTGCTGAGAATGCCGCCGGTATCTCCGATCCAGCGGAGCAACTCGGCCCGCTTCTTGCCGACGATCCTCACGGTATGAACGTTAGAGCCAAAAAGATGAGCAGGCCAATTTGGGGTGCTCAGTAAAATTCCTTTTGTTCCCGGCAGTGGGTCCGACCATGGAGCTGAGTGCCTTCAGGAATGGCTTGGAAGTCATTGTCCCTCAGCCTCTCGCCATCAGAGTTCCCATCACTGGGTACCCAACTCCCACCGCCAAATGGACGTTTGAAGAGAAGGAGCTGACGTCAGCAGAGAAGCGTGCTTCTGTGGTCACGAAGCCCTCGTATGCAGAGCTTAAAGTTACACCAAGTGTCCGTCCGGACAAAGGGACCTACACTGTACAGCTCGAAAATGATATGTCCTCTGTCTCTGGAGAGATTGATGTCAATGTTATCGGTAATGGATCTGTTTATTTTTTGGCGTGCGTGTGTGTGTGTGCGCGCGTGTGTGTGTGTGTGCGTGTGTGTCATGGCTGACGGCCAACGTGCACAGTATTCCGGTTGTTTTTCTTTGTAAGGTTGACTTTTAATGCCTCTTGAATTCCCCAGCATGCCCCAGTGCTCCTAAAGACTTCAAGGTGGCCGAGGTGACCAGACACCATGTCCACTTGATGTGGGAGGCTCCTGAGCACGACGGAGGAAGTCCTGTCACACACTACCAGATTGAGAAGAGAGAAGTGTCTCGTAAGACCTGGGCAAAGGTAGCCAAAGTGCTTCATTGGGTTTACTGCCAGTACATTTGCAAAATGATACAATGCAATTACGATGTATTGGAGTCCAACGGCCGTCTTCTTTCCCTTGACTTTTTGGTATTCTATGCCAGGTGGCCACCGGAATCCTGGACCTTGAGCACACAGTGACGGATGTAATTGAAGGGAAGGAGTACCTGTTCAGTGTCGCTGCCTGCAATAAATGCGGAGCGGGAGAGCCGTCCTATATCGACGAGCCCGTCAATGTCTCGTCTCCTGCCAGTGAGTGATTATGCACTTGACGCATTAAGGGGTGTATTCTCTCATGTAGCTAAAGGTGCGCTGGCTGCTAAGAAATTGAAGAGCAGGAGAATATGCCGCTAAAAGCCAAACTAGAAAACAAGAGCATTCTGATGAGTTCCTACAACCTCGCTTCAGCTGTACCAGATCCTCCCGAAAATCTGAAGTGGCGGGACAAGAGCAGCAAGGGCATCTTTCTGTCCTGGGAGCCTCCAAAGTATGACGGTGGCTCCCACATCAAAGGCTATGTGGTGGATAAGTGTCAACGTGGAACCGACAAGTGGGAGCCCTGCTCCGATCCTGTTCAAGAGCTGAAGTAGGTCTAGACATCCTTTCAGGGCTTATTTCTGATGTGCGTGTGTGTGCGTGTGTGTGCGTGTGTGTGCGTGTGTGTGCGTGTGTGTGCGTGCGTGCGCGCGTGTGTGCGCGTGTGTGTGTGTGTGCGTGTGTGTGTGCGTGTGTGTGTGCGTGTGTGTGTGTGTGTGTGTTCTGAGTCGCCACGTCTCACCTGATCTTTGCACTACTAGGTTTCAGGTCACCGGTCTGATCGAAGGGCAGTGGTATGCATACCGAGTCCGAGCGCTCAACAAATTAGGAGCTAGTCGACCCTGCAAGGCTACTGACGAGATCCAGGCTGTCGATGCTAAAGGTTTGGCTCGAGTGGTGGAGTCCGAATTTAATGTCCAAAAGTCTACGCAAACGCGAAATCAGCTTGCATATTGCTGTGGTTGACTTTCTTTAAATACCCAACAGAACCTCCAGAGATTCAGCTGGATGTGAAGCTGTTGGCCGGCGTCACCGCCAGAGCCGGCAGCAAAATTGAACTCCCTGCCGACGTCAAAGGAAAGCCAGATCCGCGCATCAAGTGGACCAAGGCCGACCTGGTCCTGCGGGCCGACGACCGCGTTGTCATCGACACCCAGCCGGGGCACTCCAAGTTGTCTATTGCCACCACAACCAGAAGCGACAGCGCCATCTACATAATTGAAGCTGTCAATACCTGCGGACGTGCGACGGCTACTGTCGATGTCAACATTCTCGGTGCGTGTCGCTCAAGAGTTAGCCACTTACCCGTACAAGTGCATCAGTCATAGCTGTTAGCATGGACATTCAGAATCATGCTCTTCAGAAAGCATGATTGGACGCAGTCAAAAACTACACAGAAGTCATCTCAATTCAGAAATGCGTGTGAATTAGTCAAACAATTTGTCTTGCCTGTCCTGTTCAGACAAACCTGGGCCACCTGCTGCCTTTGACATCACTGAAATCACCAACGAGTCTTGTCTCTTGGCCTGGAACCCTCCGAGGGACGACGGCGGCTCACCCGTTACCAACTACATCGTGGAGAGTCGCAAGGCTAACCAAGAGGAGTGGACCAAGCTGTCGGCCACAGTGAAATACACCACTTTCAAGGCCTGCAAGCTCACCGCTCTGATGGAGTACGTCTTCCGGATCCGTGCTGAAAACCAGTACGGTGTCGGAGAACCTGCCGAGCACACGCCTATTATTGCAAAGTATTCATTTGGTGAGAATGAAGTTTTTTTTTTTTTTATCTCTTTGAAGTATTCCTTCACTAAATTCATTCATTCATTCGTTCTCTTTGAAGTATCCTCCTTCACTATATTCAATAGCACGTTTCTTTTAGATCCTCCGGGCCCTCCATCGAGAGTCACTCCCTCTGACATAGCCAAGGATGCCGTGACTCTCAACTGGATTGAGCCAGATGAGGATGGCGGCAGTCCTATTACTGGTTATTGGGTTGAGAGGTTTGATCCTGAGACTGATAAATGGATCAGATGCAACAAGCTGCCGATCAAGGACACCAACTTCAGGTTACCTAACATCTCATTTCAGTTGCTTGCTGACACAGAAACTTGTGATCCCCCGCTTGAACCCTGTGGAATATTTGACAACAGGGTGAAAGGACTACTTACGAAGAAGAAGTACAGGTTCAGGGTCTTGGCTGAAAATCTGTCTGGAACTGGAAAACCAAGCACAGAAACAGATCCAGTCCTTATCAAAGACCCCATTGGTATGCTATAGTGCAAGAAGCTGTGCCAACAGAGATTGAAAGGATTTGCAAATCACCTCTGTCTTCCTCAGATCCTCCATGGGCTCCTGGAAAGCCCGTGACCCGTGACATTGGCAAGACCTCTGCTCTGCTGGCATGGACTAGGCCCGAGCACGACGGCGGAGCTAAGATTGATGGCTACATCATTGAGTTTCAGAAAAGAGGAAGTGATGAGTGGATCCGCATTGCTGAGGGCATTGCACAGACTGAACACCAGCTGCAGGGCTTGATGGAGAAGCAAGAGTACGCCTTCCGCGTCAAGGCTGTCAACAGAGCCGGCGAGAGCGAACCCAGCGAGCCCTCTGACTCTGTGGTCTGCAAGGAGAGACTCTGTAAGTGGCAGACAGAGGAGGCGACACGCTTCAAAGTAACAGTCACATTCAAACCTTTATCTTCTCAACATGCCGCCGGGATTTCCAGCTGCGCGGTTAGTAGCTTGTTTACTCCTGAAGATGGAACGAGGTCATTGAAACGGCAAACTCCCATCTGGCTCTCGGCCACAACAGTTGAAAGGGGGCAACACGACTGTTCTTGAGAGTAGCAGACATTTTGCCTGCCTTGAATCCAAAAGTCTCGTCCAGTTGTACATGGGAGTTGTCTCGTCCTCCTATTCCTGTTTGCGGTGAGAGTGGTCGAATGATCGATGATTATGCTGTCGCCACGAGTGGCTGGTAAATGAGCGTTTTGCGTACCAACTGGTCATTCTCTCTCCTTCCTGCAAAATACCTCATTCGTACCCACTTTTCCAGTCTTTTGGGAGCCATGTCGGGACGTCGCAATGAATCTCTATTTTGAGAGTGCCTCTGACTGCCTTTGATCATTTTGGCTTCTTTCACATTTCGTTCAGATCAGCAGTCTTCTCCGTCCAGAATTCACAGGACACTGTTGTCCTCCAAAGAACGTCTTTTCTTTTTATGATGCCAGTTCATCTTTTGGCAGTCTTGAATACTTGCACCAGTCTTAGTCTGTTTGATTATTTCATGAAGTATAGTCGTTTAAAAAGTCCACTTTCTTGTTCCCATGTGACAGACCCCCCATCTGCGCCTCAGTGGCTGGATGTGGCCAACATCACCAAGATCAACGCTGATCTCAAATGGCAGGCACCCAGCAGTGACGGAGGCTCGCCCATCACCAACTATGTGGTGGAGAAGAGAGACGTGCGACGGAAGGCTTGGCAGACGGTGGACACCACCGTCAAGGAGCTCAAATACACAGTGACGCCACTTAATGAAGGCTCGCTGTACGTGTTTCGCGTGGCCGCTGAAAACGCGGTAGGCCTGGGCGAATTCTGTGAGCTGGAGGACGCCGTGCTTGCCAAAGATACTTTCAGTACGTTCTGAGTGAGCTCTGAGCCAATGTTGGACCCAATTTGTTCGACATTCAGCCCATCAAAATGCCTGCCTTATAGCCACACATCAATTTCCCCTGCAGCTACTCCTGGACCTCCTTATGCGCTGACTGTGGTGGAAGTCACCAAGCGACATGTGCAGCTGAAATGGGAAGCTCCAAAAAGCCACGGCGGTAGACCCATCACCAGGTGAGAGCATACTCCCGCCGTTTGAAATGATGTTGTTTCTATGAGGTTTGGTCCATTACAAGGAGGTCCTTACGTGGAGGTACAGGTTGTTGGCGCCGTTAACATTGCGTTAACCTCATAGGTATGTGATAGAGAAGAAGGACAAAGTGGGAACACGTTGGTTGAAGTGCTGCAAGACTCCAGACAAAGAAACTCAGTTCAAGGTGGTCGATGTGGACGAAGGCTCAGAGGTGCAGTTCCAAGTGCGTGCAGAAAACGAGGCGGGGGTTGGAGAACCCAGCGAACCCACCGAGATCCTTACCATTGAGGATCCGACAAGTAAGTCACAACTCGTTCGGCAGAAGAATCTCCAAAGACGAGATACTATGTTCTGAAACCCTGACGGTCTTGATCTTCAGGTGCGCCGTCGCCACCCTTGGAGGTGACTGTCCCGGATAGCAGCAGGGAGCACATCAACGTCTCGTGGAAGCCGCCAGTCAAGGATGGTGGCTCCCCTATTATTGGCTACCACGTGGAGGTGGCGGAGGCTCGTCCGGAACTGAAGTGGCTCAGGGTCAATACCAGGCCGATCAAAGACCTCAAGTTTAAAATTCAAGATGGGATCAAACCAGAAAAGAAGTACGTTATCAGGGTTCGCGCCATTAATGCCTTCGGCGTAGGCGATCCCTCGGAGCTATCTGACAAGGTCTTTACCAAGGATCCAGACTGTAAGTATGAATAAAGCTGCAGAGCAGAATGTGATGATATACTTACCGCAAGCATGCATACTCAAACTGCTACTATGGCTGGTCGCCTGATCTCAAGGTGACCCAACCATGGAGTTGGACACCAAGGATGTGGTGGTGACGGAGGGAGAGAAGCTGCACCTAAACGTTCCCTACAAAGGCATCCCCACGCCACAGATGGTGTGGCAGAAGGACACAGTAGAATGTCAGAAAGGCGAGCGTCTCTCCATGAGAGTGGAGATGAATAGTTCCCACCTAGAACTTCTCCGATGCACGCGTTCTGACGCTGGCATCTACACCATCACCCTCACAAACAGCCTGGGCACTGCCAATGGAAACATTAACGTCAAAGTCATCGGTATGTTGCTCTCAACATTTCAATTGATAATTACCGTCATACATTTTGGGAAATCACGCATCTGCACTTTTTGTCATCTCACATAGGGCTTCCTGGTCAGTGCAAAGACATCAGTTCAAGCGATGTCACCAAGAACTCCTGTAAGATCAGCTGGGAAGCACCTGAGGATGACGGCAGGACACCGGTTCTTAGTTACACGCTGGAACGTCGTGAAGCCTCCAAGAAGACCTACATGCCTGTCATGTCAGGAGATAATGTTCTCAGCTGTGCAGTGAAAGACCTATATGTTAACTGCGAGTACTACTTCCGGGTCAAGGCCGTCAACAAGGTGGGCGCCGGAGCCTATCTGGAGTTGAGAAACCCTGTCATCATAGAGGAAATGAAGCGTAAGTTACCTGCAGACAGTGTCTGCTTGGCCAATGGCGGAGGTACCATTAAAGTGCCATCCACTTTGCAGAGAAACCAGACCCACCCATCCAAGTGGAGGCCCAAGAACCAACCTCCAAGTCTATCCTCATCACTTGGAAAGCTCCCGATTATGACGGCGGTTGCCCCATTCAAGGCTACATCGTGGAGAGGATGGAGAAGGACGGTGACCGCTACGAGAGGGTTACCCCTAGCTCGGTCCCTGGTTTCAGCCACGTGGTGACAGGTCTCAAGGAGGACACGGAGTACCAATTCAGGGTCCGAGCCGAGAATGCCGCCGGAATCAGCGAACCGTCTCGAAGCACACAACCCATCCGGGCTGCCGACCCAGTCGGTATGATGGACCGTTTGGCAAACGAATCCGCTTTACGAGCGACAGCGCAGCGTGATCGGATCCCTGTGCGATATCGCGTGTACCCGCTGCAGACTCGAATTTGAGACGAGCGCTTGGTGTTCCGTTTTTCAGAGAAACCCACTGTCACCCTGCATGCCCGTGTGCAGTGCGGTTTGTGCGTGAAGAAAGGCGAAGAGATTCGCATAGACGCAAGCATCTCGGGCTCGCCTTACCCCAAGGTGACCTGGATGAGGAACAGTGAGGATGTCACCAAAGAGCCCGCCAAGAAGGTTGTCCCACAAGTTAAGAAGAAGACCAAAACCAAGGTGGGTTTCCTGACAGCAGCCAGCGTGTCTATGTTTGAAGTGAGGTCTGTCCTGTATTCAAGGTGGGTGTTCTACTTTCTCCCAGGTTTTTGAAGCCAAGGAAGAGTTTGTGACGCCGCTGCGAGAGCGCCTTGGTTTGGACCAGACAAAGAAGGGTCACTCCGCTTTGATGATCCGAGAGGCCATCAGAGCAGACCATGGCAACTTCACCATCCAGGTTGAGAATACTCACGGCGTTGCCACGGCCTCATGCGTCGTTAATGTCCTCGGTAAGTTTGACCTTAGATTTGTAAGCATGTCCCCCCCCCCCAAAAAAAAGAAAAAAAAAAGAAAAAGGTTTTGAGATGGTATTTACCACACAAAAAAAGTCATTTTTGAATGTTTGGCTCTGATGACGTTTTATGCTGCAGACAAACCCGGTCCACCTATCAACTTCACCTTCGATGACATCAGGAACACCTCCGTTGTGTGCAACTGGCAGCCTCCTGAGGATGACGGTGGCAGTGAGATCCTGAATTATATCCTGGAGAAAAAGGATAACAAGAGCGATGACATTGGCTGGATCACCATCACCTCAACCTCGAAGACTACCAGCTTCCCCGTCACCAAGCTAATTGAAGGGAAGGAGTACATCTTCAAAGTTAGCGCCGAGAACAAATTTGGATGCGGACCACCTTTGGTGTCTGAACCGCAGGTTGCCAAGAACCTGTTTGGTAAGCGCTGTCAATATGACTTTGAAATGATAATCAAGGGTTTTTGACAGATATTTCTCATTCTTTATGTCTTCTCTAATGGCAAAAGGTTAGGGTTAGGGTGTGATTGATTTGACCTAACAGTTGACGAAACACAAGAAAGCTCAATCGCAAATCTTTTGAGAGTTACAATTAGGGATGCGCATCACTCCAATAGGCAATTTGCTGGGTACCATACATGGGCTGCGAACTGATTCAGAACGCTTCAATTGTAAAATGGAACCATTTGATTCAGTTCAATTCAATGATATTAAGATTGGAATTGATAGGGCTCTTTTTGAGAGGTTGTCACGCCAGGGATTTACAGCCGTAACAAAGCGCTTTACAGAACATATGACATAAACTAACAATACGACAGAATACTATATCACATAAAATATTGTCAATATTGCAAGCAAACAAACAAACAAACAAAACAACACAGACCCGGCTGCAGCGTTGGGGGGTGAGCTGCGGCTATCTGATGCTCTTCTGTTCTAACTTTGGAACCACTGATTTTCCCATCAGATCCTCCTGATGCACCCAACACCCCAAGAGTTCACGAGGTGACGGCAAGCTCCGCCCACATTACCTGGCACGAGCCAAAGGACAATGGTAGTCCCATTTTGGGCTACTGGATCGAGAGAAAAGAAGTGAACAGCAAACACTGGACTCGTGTTAACCGCACGCTCCTCAACTCTCTGGAAGTGAAAGCTAGCGGCCTGATGGAGGGACTCACCTACATCTTCAGGGTGTGTGCCGAGAACCTGGCCGGACCCGGACCTTTTAGTGAGCCCACGGACCGCATCGTTGCTATGGACGCCATCCGTAAGTGATCCAACTGTGGAAGTAGCAGCCATTCCCAACTAAGTAGATTGTTCACTTCCTGTTTGTAAAATCCAAGCGTTATTGACATACGAGAAATTGTTGTTTTCCATGTTTCATGAGGAGTGATACGAGATCAGAATTTTGTTTGATGCCGGCAGAACAAAATTGAAACGAGACCTCATTAGCATTCAAATAATATTCAAGACGTTTAGTGGATGTGCAGCATTATAATCTCAAAGACCTGCATGGTAACCGCTTACCCGTATTGGCCACTTCAGTGCCTCCAGGTCCTCCAACACCATGGATCGTAGACACCGGGAAAGACTCTGTCATTGTGGCCTGGAAGCCGCCTTTGTACAATGGAGGAGGGGACATCTTGGGCTATCACGTTGAGAAGGTTCTGGTGTTGCCTTGATTTCATGAAGCTGCTAAACAATAACAGCAAACTATTCTGGGTGATACCTGACACGTGCCATTCCAGGCTAAATCGCTCTTCCTGTGTCATCAGGTGGTGGCTGGGGAGAAGAACTGGACTCGCAGCACAGAGTTCAGGTGCAAGGAGCTGACCTACACTGTCACAGGTCTGACCGAAGGGACCGATTACTACATTAGAGTGGTCGCCGTCAACGATGCGGGTCCTGGAGCCCCCGGAGTCACAGAACCCGTCACTGTCAAGGAGCCACAAGGTACAAGAGCAAGGCAGAGCTTAGGCCAAATCTTTGGTTGTCATCTTAAAAATACGCGTTGTCCTTCCCTGCGGTCTTCAGAACCTCCCGCTGTTGACTTCGACATCTCCGTGAAGAACGGCATCATGATAAAGGCCGGCGAGTCACTGAAGCTTCCCGCAGTGGTGACTGGCCGCCCGCAGCCTGAGGTCAAGTGGGCCAAAGATGATGCTGAAATTGACAAAGAGAGAATGATTGTGGAGACAGAAGGCAAGAATAGCTGTCTGGTCATCAAAAAGACAGTAAGGGCGGATCATGGCAAGTACCAGATTTCGGGCACCAACAGCAGTGGAACTAATGCTGCCGAAACCAAAGTCGACGTCATGGGTCAGTGTCATTCATTTGACGAGAAATTTCTCCAAAATGATTATTTTCTATTTCTCTTTCCTTCGGCTATTCCATACTTTACATCCCCGTCTTTTTTTGTTTTTATGATTTCGTGCAGATGTCCCAGGGCCTGTTGTCGACTTGAAGACTGTGACGGTGACCAAGAAAAATATCACTCTCACCTGGTCCGATCCAGTGGACAACGGCGGCAGCGACATCATTGGCTATGAGGTCCTGAGAAAGGATGCTAAGATGAAGCTCTTCCGCCAGCCCGTTGAGGTGGCGTCCTGCAAATACGACGTGCAGGGACTGCTGGCGGGCGAGGAATACGACTTTAGGGTCGTTGCCCGGAATAAGTATGGAGATGGCATTCCTGCGGACCTTGGGCCCATTCTAGCCGAGGATCCCAAAGGTGGTGCCAAATGTTCACGTTGAAGCACACTGAATGACTTGCAGCAGTTCCGATTGAAAGTCTTTCTCTGACGTTTCCCTACAGGTACACCGTCTGCTCCTGAGAAGCTGCACTCCACAGACAGAAGCAAGAACACCATCACGCTGGCCTGGCAGCCACCATGCAGCGATGGCGGTAGCCCCATCATTGGCTACTACGTGGAGAAGATGAGATCGGACGACAACGAGTTCGAGCCGGCCAACCGCAAGATCTTTACCAAGTGCACCGGTGTCATCGAGAACTTGTCAGAGAACCAGGAGTATGAATTCCGGGTCAAAGCTGTGAATGAGGTCGGCCACGGCCCGCCGTCCAAGCCCATCGCAGCCAAGATTCAGGATGATGACAGTACGTCACCAAAGCAGCTATCGATTGTTTGGACACCTCCAACAAAATGTGTCACCTTTTGATTTTACAGTTGCACCACTTATTACAATTCTGAAGTACTTCAAGAGTAACGCAATCATTGTGAAGAAAGGCTCAGCCGTCGACATTCCAGCTGAGGTTAAGGGACTTCCCCTTCCGACAATCAAATGGATGAAAGACGACGAGGTGATGGACAAGTGTGAAAAAGAGATGACGATGGAAACTGAGGAGGTGAGCAGGCACTCTTTTGAAATGGAGTTCATTCTGTGCTTCCTTGTGTACACCTTCTTCAATGACTGTAGTATTTTTCGTGTCCCTCACTGACACTGGATGTTGTTTGCCAATTCTTCAATTACCAGGTAAATCGCACAACGTTGAGGACAACCATTTCCATGCCGGAAACCATCAGGCAAGACAAAGGCAATTACAAACTTTTAGCCGAAAACAGCCACGGCAAAGCTCAGCACGTCATCCGTGTGGAGATCCTCGGTACGGACACGTTCAGAGGCAGGCGGGGACTGTCGATGCAGAGCGTCACTCGTCTAACCTGAGGTCCTCTTGTTTGCAGACCGCCCTCTTCCCCCGAGGAACATTGTGGTCTCGGACATCAAGGCGGACTCCTGCTACCTGACCTGGGATGCCCCCGAAGACAACGGAGGCAGTGAGATCACCAACTATATCATCGAACGCAGAGATGCCAGCAAGAAGAAATCAGACTTTGAGGCCGTGACCTCAAACCTCATCGATCGTCGCTACGGGGTGAGTGCCGACGCGTCCACACGTAGACCAGGTGCATTCGCGCGACCTCTTCTGCTGTACGAACGCTCGTGGTCTGCCATTTGCCCACTCAGGTCTACAAACTGATTATGAATGGCCACTACCAATTCAGAATCAGGGCGGAAAACAAATACGGCGTCAGTGACGGCTGTGACTCCGAGAAGGTAGAACTGAAGGATCCGTTTGGACTCCCGGGACCGCCGCAAAACCCCAGGATCATTGCCGCCACATCCAACACAATGACTCTGGCCTGGGATCCTCCGCTCGACAACGGCGGCTCCACCATCCAAGGCTACTGGCTGGAGAAGAGGGAACGTGGAGCTGTGTACTGGGGGCGCGTTAATCGCTGCCCAGTCACCAAACCGGCCGTGAAGGCCCTGCAGTACACTGTCCTCAAGCTCATCGAAGGAACCGAATACCAATTCAGGGTGGCAGCAAGCAATGCCGCAGGGATTGGGCCGCCCAGCGAGTCCACAGAGTGCCGCTTCGCCGTGGACCCATGCAGTGAGTCTTGACTTTTTGAGCCCCTCTTGTTTAATATTTTGACTAACTGAAGTTGGAAGGCTCCCTCATTTTATTATTATTAAGTGCTGCCACTTTTGGCTTTTTTTCCACAACACTGAAGTTGAGTTTGCGCCACACAATGAAATCTTGACCTTTTCCGGCCCTCAGACCCTCCTACTGCACCCGGATCCCCTGAGGTCAAAGACAAGACCAAGAACAGTGTCACACTCACCTGGAGTCCCCCAGACAGGGATGGTGGCAGCCCCGTCAAGGGTTACATTATTGAGGTTCACGAGGAAGGCTCCCCTGATTGGAAAAGGGTGAATCCTGATGAAAAACTCCACCCATCCACTGTGATAACTGTTCCCAACCTAAAGGAGGGCAAGAAGTGTAAGTTCAGGATCTACGCTGTGAATGCTGCAGGCAGTTCGGAGCCTGCCAGGACTGCAGACGTCCTTGTTCAGGATATCCTTGGTAAGAACGCTGTGGCTTGTTTGCCCAATTGTAGTAGCTTGTTTCAATCCTTCACCGCGTCTGTCCTCTAGTTGAGCCGACCGTGTCACTGGACGTGAGTGCCCACGACCTGCTGAACTGCAGGGCTGGAACCACAATCAGGATCCCTGCCAGCATCAGCGGGCGTCCAACGCCTAAGGTAACCTGGACCTTCGACGGAACGGCCGAGACCGAGACGAAAAATCAACTCCACACACTCCCCGTCGGCTCAGAGGTAAAATTACATCGATGACGGTTTAGGCCGTACGACGTCCTCCCGAGTACCACGTCAACAGCAAGAGGTACTTCTAGACTGAATTTGGACATTCCTGACTGTAGATTCACTCCACCGACACAACCTCCGTGGTCATCATTCCTGAGTGCAAAATGAACCACGCTGGCCGCTACATCATCAATGCAGAGAGCCCAGCCGGACACAAAGTCGTCAAAGTGCGAGTCAACATCCTTGGTGTGTAATAGAAATTGCTCAACTCTAACTCACTTTTCACGACTAAAAGCAGAAAAGATCACAAAATGTCATTTTTCAACTGGACCGTAGATCTTCCAGGACCTCCTCGAGACCTTAAGGTGAGCGACGTGACCAGAGGTACTTGCCGACTCACCTGGAAACCTCCAGAGAACGATGGAGGAGAGAGGGTGAAGAGCTACTTCATTGAGAAGAAGACTGTGGTGGGAAAAGCCTGGACAAAGGTGAAGCGCATCTTTGCTGATAGTGCCTTGACATGTATTATTAACTAAAAGGCACGATAATGAATTGGCTGTTTTGTTGGACCCCCATCCAGAATATAACAAGGTCCTGAACAAACAATGACAAGTGTCCAGAAAACACCTGGATACAACACAAACTGAGTGACTCAAATTTCTCTACCCTGATCTCATCAACTCAGGTGAATCCATCCTGTGCTGCGCAGTCACTCGTGGTTCCAGACCTGATTGAAGGTCAGGAATACCTGTTCCGCATCCGTGCCGAGAATCGATTCGGTTTTGGGCCCTACGTCGCAACCACCGAGGGAACCACAGCCAGAGATCCTATCCGTACGTCCGTGCTCTGTTTGAGCCTCCGCTATATTCTGGGGACTTGTGACTGAGTTTCCTCTGTGCGTTTCCTGTGCTTTCAGATCCCCCAGATCCCCCAACCAGGCTTAAAATTGAAAGTGTGAGGAAGGGAACAGTGAGCCTCACATGGAAGCCTCCCAAAAACGATGGTGGATCACCTGTAACTCACTATAGTGTCGACCTACTCTGCTGGGATGCCAGTGGGACTCAGAAAGAGTCCTGGAGGAGGTAAACCGTCTTAGAAGACGAGACAAGCTGTTTGTTGGCTATGCAGTGGTTTCAAATTTCACTACTGACTGCAGGTGTAACAGGAGGGACATTGATATCACGAGCTTTAAGGTGGAGGACCTGACAGAGGGTGATGAGTACGAGTTCAGAGTGATTGCTTATAACCAGGCTGGACCGAGCCGACCATCTTCTACTGCCGGGCCCATTCTCATTCGGGACCAGACCTGTAAGTACAGTAGATAAGGAACGGTTCATTTTCATGTCCAGTCAACCACGAAGTTTACAAATACACAAATTCTGCGGTGAACATTCTGTGACATCACACTGAACCTCCAGGCGCTCCATCCATTGAACTAAAGGAGTTCATGGAGGCCGAGCAAGGCAGTGACATCAGGATTGTGGCCAGGATACGCGGCTGCCCGTTCCCCACACTCACTTGGTACAAGGCCCCACCTCACAAGTCTGACAGCAAGGCAGAGGTCTGCTACGATGAGCACATCAACAAGATGGTGTCCGACGACAGCTGCACACTGTTGATACAGCAGGGCAAACGTCCTGACACCGGCCTTTACACACTGGTGGCCTCCAACAGCCTCGGCAAAGCCTCTAAAGAGATGAGGCTCAACGTGCTCGGTAAGTATCATCAGTGTCCACGTGGTTTTTCAAACACGATTTGAGATGACATTTTTGATGACACTTTGATTAGATCTGGTCAACCCTGAACACCTTTCATAGCCCGGTTTTGTAACCTCGTCGTCGTACGCCGCATTATTAAATGTTGTTGTTCCACCAGGTCGTCCCGGTCCTCCCTCTGCTCCCATTAAGTTTGAGGAGGTTGGGGCTGAGAGAATCACTCTCTCCTGGCTGCCACCAAGTGATGACGGGGGCTCCAAAGTCACCAATTATGTCATCTGGAGGCGGGTGGCCAACAGAAATACCTGGGTCCCTGTCACCAGCGAGCCCAAAGAACGTATCTGGACAGTGGAGAACCTGATGGAGGGCCACGAGTATGTTTTCCGCATTATGGCCCAGAACAAGTATGGTGTCGGCGAACCGCTAGACAGTGATCCAGAAGTAGCCAGAAACCTCTATTGTAAGTCCACTTGAGCTCACGTGGGCTACACTTCCACACTCCTGCATCCAAATGAAAAATGGTCCTTCCGTTCTGCAGCTGTGCCCGGCCAATGCGAAAAGCCAACAGTGTCCGGCATCACCCTGGACTCCATGACCGTGACTTGGGAGGAGCCCGAAGATGACGGCGGCACGCCGATCACCGGTTACTGGTTGGAGCGCAAGGAGACCACCGGGAAACGCTGGGCACGTGTCACCCGTGACCCTATCAGACCCATGGGCTTGGGTGAATCATGTACAGTGAATGGACTCATTGAGGGTTCCGAGTACATCTTCAGAGTTACGGCTATCAATGCTGCGGGACCTGGACTCCCCAGCGTTCCGACTGATCCCAACTTTGCCAGAGACCCCATCTGTAAGCGTTCACCACACTCTGGGTCATCCGATAAACATAGAAGTAGCGCTGTTTTTAAATGAACAATGCTCTCCCTTTCTCCAGCCCCGCCCTCTCCTCCAACACCAAAGGTTTCAGATTGGACAAGGTCAACCGTGGATCTGGAGTGGATCCCCCCGCTGAAAGACGGAGGCTCCAAAATTCTCGGCTACTGGGTGGAGTACAAGGAGGAAGGCACCGAGGCTTGGGTCAAGGTGACAAAAAGCTTGGTCAGACAAAATGGAAATCGACCAGTTTAGACTGATTTTAGCAGCTCTCCCAATCTGCTGGAAGAACACGCTGAGAGATGAGATTTTCAAAACATATGATCATGATGATGTTTGATTTCCTCTCGCTCTACCCGCAACAAATGGTGGGCACATTTGTTTTGTGTTCCAGGCCAAAGACACAGAAATCCGTGGCACCCGCTTAGTGATTGCTGGTCTGAAGAGTGGCGGTCAGTTCAGGTTCAGAGTCACGGCCTTCAACCTCGCTGGTGTTAGTGAACCAGGTGAAGTTCTTGAGGTGCTGGAGCTCAGCGACAGAAACGGTAAGTGTGCCGTAAAGAGCAAAAAAAAACACTGATTTCCGACAAGCTTCATCTATCAGCTTAATGAAACTTTTGTCTTCAGTTGCCCCTGAGGTTGATTTGGATGCCTCGGTCAAGGAGAGGTTGGTGGTCCACGCCGGTGGGGTGATCCGGATCATCTGTTACGTGTCTGGTCAGCCATCACCAGAAGTCACCTGGAGCAGGGATGGAATGGCTCTACCCCCTGAGGCCAAGGTGGAGACAACAGCCATCAGCTCATCTTTGGTCATCAAAGGGTGTACCAGAAGGCATCTCGGCATCTACACGCTGACTGCGAAGAATGCCGCAGGGGAGAAGACGAAGAACGTCACAGTGGAAGTGCTTGGTGAGTCATTCTGCACAATGCATATAAGATGTTCTGGTCCTCGGAAACTGACCGCAAACTTTGGGTTTATTGCAATTCCCACAAACCTTTTGCATTTTCCACCAGACGTTCCTGGGCCCGTAGGCATCCCTATGATTGCAGAGAACTTGAGCAATGATTCCTGCAAGATCAACTGGTACTTCCCAGAGAACGACGGCGGTTCTCCCATCAGTAATTACGTGATCGAGAAGCGTGAAGCCGAGAGAAAAGCCTGGACGTCGCTCTCGTTCACCGCCAGCAGACAGAATGCCGTGGCTACCGGCCTTACCTCGGGCCAAGCGTATTTCTTCAGAGTTGCCGCCGAGAACGCCATTGGCATCGGACCCTTCATGGAGACGGCGGCCGAGCTCATCGTCAAGGAACCATTGAGTGAGTGAATACCAAGTTTCCATGCAAACCTTTTGCATCATCATGTTTTCAATCAAATCCATTGTAATGTCGATGTCATTCAAAGTCAAGGCCCTCTTAAGATCCCTAAGAACACGAATGAACATTTCTTTCTTGTCTCCGCACGTTCAGGTGTGCCTGACCGACCCGAGGAGCTCGAGGTGACCAAGGTCACCAAAGATTTGATCAGTGTCACATGGAGAGCGCCTAAGTTTGACGGTGGCTCCGAGATCGTCATGTATGTCTTGGAGGCTCGTTTGATTGGGAAAGAAAAGTTCACTCGATTGACCAAGGAAAAGCTGATGGAAAGGAAGTACACTTTTGACGGACTGAAGGAGGGCGACACCTATGAGTTCCGAGTTAGCGCTGTCAATGAAGTCGGGCAGGGTAAACCCTCATTTTGCTCCAAACCAGTCACTTGCAGGAATGAACTCGGTAAGCAACCTATCTCAAACCAGTTCTGGTGTGCCGGAGTTCTAAGAACTCACCGACTACTTTTGCGTGACCTGCTCCAGAGCCACCGACTATCGAGTTGGACTTCCGCGACAAACTCATCGTCCGTGTCGGCGAGAGCTTCCTGCTGCAGGGTCGCTACACCGGCAAGCCTTCTCCATCCATCGTGTGGTACCGAGACGACGAAGAGCTGAAGGCCGACAAGCACGTCATGTTCAAGAATACGCTGACCACAATGTCGCTGGGTGTGATGAAGGCACAGCGCCACCACAGCGGTCGATACGTGGTGGCGGTGGAGAACAGCACCGGGTCCAGAAAGGGAGTCTGCAACGTCACAGTTGTCGGTATGAGTTGAAACTCATCCTGACCTTCCTTCATATTTACAACTTGCAAAGGCGTAGTGGCTGGGCCAATATACTGTTCTGTACCGTTCCGTTATCTCATTTCTGGTACATTACGGTAATTGTCGTGAAAGAACACTCAAGCTTCTGTCGTCTACGCAGACCGTCCATCGCCTCCCGTGGGTCCAGTTGTCTTTGAGGAGGTGCACCGTGACTACATGGTAATCTCTTGGAAACCTCCTCTGGACAGCGGCGGCGTAGAGATTTCCAACTACATCATTGAGAAAAGGGACGCAAACAGAGAAATGTGGACCACTGTCACGTCAGCAAACACCAAGACCACATGCAAGGTTGGCGCATGTGCATTAGCCATCAAATGTGTGGTTTCAGAATGCGGATGCTAGGAAATCATTTCAGAAATATGTTTTCAGAATGTGGATGCTAGGAAAACATTTGTTTGATCATTTCAGATCCCCAAACTGACAGAGGGAAGAGAGTACATCCTGAGAATCTGTGCTGAGAACATGTATGGTATCAGCGACCCACTGGACTCTGAGGAGATGAGAGCAAAAGACCTCTTCAGTGAGTATTTTGTCTTCAGTGAGTATTTTGGCCCCACTCTGGAGCCAGGTTTGGAGGTGGGACCCGCCCGAAGGGGAGCGTCTAGCGGCTGGGCGGTAGTTAAACGGTAGCCTTTGAGGCCACCGAGCGATATCAACTTTGAAATGACCAATGTTTCACCACATTTTGCTGTGGCTTTTCTGCAGGAGTTCCAGAGGCCCCTGAGATTCCGACCGTCAGGGAGGTGTACGCTACCAACGCACTGGTGCTCTGGAACCGGCCCCGTGATGGAGGAAAGCCCATCACCAACTATATACTGGAGAAGAAGGAGCCCACTGCCAAGAGGTGGTCAAGAGCAACAAGAGAACCCTTGTACCCTGCTACTCAGTATCGAGTCCAGGACCTGGTGGAGGGCTGTGAATATGAATTCCGTGTGATGGCTGAAAATGAGCTAGGAACCGGAGACCCGAGTGAACCCTCAAAGCCCATTCTTGCCAAAGATCCCATCGGTTCGTGTGACTAAAGCCGCAAACAGACCTACCTCGTTATACCGCAATGACGTAAGCTAGAATCATACGTGTTGTCCATTCTCTACAGTGCGCCCTAGTCCTCCAGTGACCCCCGAGGCCTACGACAAGACAAAAGAATCTGTGAGTCTCAAATGGCAGAAGCCGCGCCATGACGGAAAAGGACGGATATTTGGCTACCTGGTCGAGTACCAGAAGCCAGGTTCCATTGAGTGGATTCAGGCTAATGAACATCCAGAGCAGTGCCCTGACCTGCACTATGTAGTCACAGGGCTGAGTGATGGCCAAGAGTACGCCTTCCGGATCTACACTGTCAATGCCGCCGGCAAATCTGACCCAGCCTATGTCAAACAGACTGTCAAGGTTCATGACAGACTGGGTATGATTATCTTTCTTTTTTTGTCTTCTTTTTATATGTCTGTGTTCGACATGTCTCTTTGTTTTCCATACCACATATCCTGAGAACCAATAGGCTGAACAATCTGTCTTGCCTCCCTCTGCAGAGGCACCAGAGTTGCTGCTGGATGCTAACATGGTGCGTGACCATCTGGCCATGCTGGGCACAGACATCACCTTGAGTGCGGCGATCAAGGGTGTGCCCACGCCCACTGTTACCTGGAAGAAAAACGATGGCCAAATGCCAGCTCATATCACTGTCGCTGTCACGTCCGCCGGTAGCAAAATCTTCATCCCCAAGTGCGTCCGTCCCGACTCCGGCAACTACTCTCTCACGGCGGAAAATGCTGCCGGAAAGAAAACGGCCATGGTTGCTGTTCTGGTTCTGAGTGAGTCAATACCATCAATATTTGTGACTGATATGCTCTTTCCCTTCTTTGTTTTTTTTGTTTTTTATCCTATGCTGGAGCAACATCTCTTCAGCTCAAATTCCATCCCTTGTTTTCCCTTCAGACAAACCATCACCGCCGAGAGACCTGGCGGTCTCCGAGGTGACCAGCGAGTCCGCTTACTTGACGTGGAAAGCTCCAGAGGACAACGGCGGTGCTGTTGTCGCCCATTACGTCGTGGAAAAGAAGGATGTCGCCGCTGAGCAGTGGGTCCCGGTCTCCGCGGCCAACAAGAAGCGGAGTTTGATGGCCATGTATCTGATGGAAGGAATCCAGTACCTGTTCAGAGTGGCAGCCGAAAACCAGTTTGGCAGGAGTGATTATGTGATCACAAAAACTCCCATCAAGGCTGTCGATCCACTCTGTGAGTGCAACGCTGTTTGTTTTCTGTTTCAGTCCTGTCCTGAATCCTGAATGTGATTTGCTCCTAACTCAGTTTACTCATCTCTGGAAATTCACTCTGATGCCTGTGTTTAGAGAGGCAGAGTGTGCGTCACCGTCATTCGGCACTGGCGCGGGGTGTCCCATGTCGAAGTGCCAGCACTACATTTTTGGTGCACTCTGAATAACCGAATGTCAAATCTGAGCAACGCCGAGTTTCCAAACACTCGGAGCGAACCGGCGCGCGGAGGCCCGCAAATTTCCGAACGCGCCTCAACCCGTGCGTCTTAGTGAGAGGACAGTAGATAAGCATTTGAATTTGAAATACAAGGAAAAAAAGCCTGAACATGAATTATATTCAGACCCACTATGACACTTTTACTTTCTTTTCATCTGAGCTTTAATGAGACACTCGAGGTGTGTACGCCGGTCTGGTAAATAAATGAAGAAGTACTTCCACGTACCCCGTGCAATGCGCTCACGTACCCCTAGGGCCCCAAAGCATGGGCGTTAAGGTTCCTTGACTGTCCCAGTTTTTTTAATTTTTTTTATTAAATCACTTCACTCTAGCAGTGGCTCATCTGAAACTCACCCACAACTTGCGACGCAAAGCAAAAAGACTGACCAAGTGACGGCTTGCAACATGAAAAGCTTAAATTGTGCCACTAAGTCAAGGTAGCACTGTGTCATGTATACCATTTCTAACTTCCAGACCAACAAACTACAAATCTGTCTCCATTATTTAGATCCACCTGGCCCCCCAAAGTACCTACACCACACTGATGCAGACAAGACAGAGGTGTGGTTAGAGTGGGAGTGGCCCGATCGCACCGGGGGAAGTGAAATCACAGGCTTCATCGTTGAGTACCAGGAAGAGACTCAGCCAGATTGGGTTTCCTATAAGACCGTCAGCAGTAACCATGCGCATGTCAGCGGTCTCGGGGAAGGCAAGACCTACCGCTTCCGGGTCATGGCTCAGAACGCTATTGGCGTGAGTCGTCCTGACACCAGTGTTCCCGTCACCTGTCAGGAAAAGACACGTAAGACGTCTCCGTTTTGGACTGAAGAACAGCTGCAGTGTTTCATTCCGTTGAAATTCCTCACACGAATGCTTTTCCTTTGTCTTTCAGTACCCCCCGCCATTGAAGTCGATGTGAAGCTTATCGAGGGTATTGTTGTGAAGGTAGGCAGCACTATTGTACTGCCTGCCAAGATGAAGGGGATCCCCATCCCCACTGCCAAGTGGATGACAGATGGCAAGGAAATTACATCAGAAGGTCACTATAAGATAGAATCCACTGGATCCGCCTCCACTCTCACCATACCAGAATGCAAGAGAGGAGACACGGGCGAGTACATCCTCACTGTGTCCAACCCTGCAGGCAGCAAGACTGTCGCTCTGCACGTCACTGTGCTTGATCTTCCAGGGGCACCCGTCGGACCAATCAACATCTTAGAAGTAACCCCTGATCATATGATGATACAATGGAGGCCACCCAAGGATGACGGTGGTACCCCCATCACCAACTATGTGGTTGAAAAGAAGGATGTGAAGAAATCTTGGGAGCCTTGGTCGGTTGTAAGTTCGAGCGGTATCGGTACCAAAGCTAAGGTGTCACGCCTGGAGAAGGGTCGTGAGTACGTGGTTCGTATCCGTGCCGAGAACAAGATCGGAATTGGTGCCGGACTTGAGAGTCCCCCGACCATTGCCAAGCACATGTTCAACCCTCCCGGTCCACCGGGCCTCCCGGTGTGCTCTGATATCACAGAGAATGCTGTGACAGTGGAATGGTCCCTGCCTGACCACGACGGGGGTAGTCCTATCAGTGGCTACGTGATTGAACGCCGAGAGATGACAGGGAAGTGGATTCGTGTCAATAAAACTCCCGTGCTGGATCTCAGATACAGGGTTTCGGGCCTACTTGAAGGCAACAGCTATGAGTTCAGAGTATTTGCTGAAAACATTGCCGGTGTCAGTGAGCCATCGCTCACCTCTGATCCCATCAAGGCGACCCGGCCCATCACCAAGCCGGGACCTCCTGGAAATCCTAAACTAAAGGACTGGAGCAAGTTGTATGCGGATATCTGCTGGACCAAACCCACAAGAGATGGTGGCAGCCCTATCCTGGGCTATGTTGTAGAGATTCAAAAGTCAGGATCTGCTCAGTGGGACAGGGTTAACAAGGAACTCGTCAAGATGTGTGCCTACAGAGTACCAGGTTTCATTGAAGGTATGGAGTACAGGGTCCGAATCAGAGCCACAAACAAGGTCGGAGAGAGCGAACCCCGGGAACTGAGCGAGACCATCTTGGCGAAGGACATTCTCGTTCCTCCAGAGGTTGTCGTTGACGTATCGTGCCGTGACTCTCTGACTGTAAGGGCAGGACAGATCATCAGTTTGATGGCCAGAGTTAAGGGCAGACCTGACCCAGAGATCGCCTGGACCAAGGACGCCAGAGCCTTGTCTCGAGACAAACGCACGATGCTGAACAACAACTATCCTCTGTGTGAATTGGTCATTAATGATGCCGTCAGGTCCGACTATGGCAAATACGCCATTGTTGCCAAAAACAGCAGCGGACAGGCACAAGCCACCATTATTGTCAATGTCCTGGACACACCTGGAGCTTGCCAAAATATAAAGGTGGCTTATGTGACCAAGAACTCTTGCATGGTGTCTTGGGAGAATCCAGAGGACAATGGAGGCACAGAGATCACCCAGTACATAATTGAGAGCCGACAACCGAGCCAGAGGGGGTGGACGGTAATTTCCAATGACTGTACAAAGCGTCTGATGAAGGCCCCTCTCTCGGAGAGCTGCGAGTACTTTTTCCGCGTTAGTGCCGAAAACAAGATCGGTGTTGGACCACCCACAGAGACCAAGACGGCCGTTTTGGCGATCGACCCCATTGAGAAACCTGGTGAACCGATCGACTTCCATATAGCGGAGATTGGCAAGACCTTCTGCTTCCTCAAATGGAAGAAGCCCGACTACGACGGCGGTAGTCGTAACCTGGGTTACCACGTGGAGAAGAAGCCAAAGGAGGCTGAAGAGTGGGAGAGACTTCATAAAGGTGCAATTAAAGAGACTCACTTTATGGCTGACAGGTGCATTGAAAACCAGGTCTACCAGTTCAGAGTTCAGACGAAAAATGACGGCGGTGAAAGCAAATGGGTGACCACAGCAGAAGTCGTCATCAAGGAGCAGCTTGTAGAGCCAGAGATCAAAATCAAACTCGATGGAAACCTTGTGGTAAAGGCAGGGGACTCAATTCCCATCGAGGCAATGGTCAAAGGCAAACCCCAACCTGATGTCAAATGGACCAAGGATGATGGCACCGGGGAGCTCAAAAAGGGCTCCAGGCTTCAGATCGAAACCGGTGTTGACTTCTCAAAGCTGCTTCTGACTACAGCTCGGCGTACAGACAGTGGCAAATATGTCGTCACTGCAGCCAACAGGGCAGGAACATGCTCCGCGCATGCCAAGGTCAATGTATTGGACAGACCCGGCCCGGTCAGTGACCTTAAGGTGTCGGGCGTTACCACTGACAGGTGCCGTTTGGCATGGAACATTCCAGAGGACGACGGAGGCTGCGAGATCTATAACTACATCATAGAGAAATGTGACACCAAGAGGGGTGTCTGGTCCGTTCATTCAAATGCCGTCATCACCAACAAGGCCAACGTGACTCGTCTCGTTGAGGGAAATGAATATATCTTTAGAGTTCGTGCAGAGAATAAAATGGGTCCTGGCCCTGCTGTGGAGAGCGAGGCCATTGTCGCCGGCACCAAGTTTAGTGTTCCAGGAGCACCTGAGGCACCGGAGGTCACCAGAATTTCCAAGGAGGAGATGACAGTGCAGTGGTCAGAGCCTGACACAGATGGAGGGAAGCCAGTCACTGGTTACATGTTGGAAAAGAAGGAGGAGCATGCTGTAAGGTGGTCCACCATTAACAAGGAGGCAATGCCAACAACGTGCTTCACCGTAACAGGATTGCTGCCCCTGCACGAATACCAATACAGAGTGAAAGCTGTCAATGAAATTGGAGTCGGCAGTGCAAGCAAACCCTCGCGTGCCGTTTTGGCAAAGGACGCAATCGGTATGGCGTGGCTGGTTTTCTTTTAGCCACCTGCTAGTGTTGGTTCTGCGTGACTTCAACGTGTGTGTGTTTTCTTACAGAGCCTCCTGCACCACCCACCAACTTGAAGGTCTTGGACAGCACCAAGTCCACTGTAACTCTAGGCTGGACCAAGCCTGCGTCCGATGGTGGAGCGCCTATCATTGGCTACGTTGTTGAGATGAGGGTGAAGGGAAGTCCCAAGAAAGGAGACGACAGTTGGAAACGCTGCAATGTGGCTGCTCAGCTTGTCTTTTGTGAGTTCACAGTCACGAGTCTTGACGAGAAACTTCTGTATGACTTCAGAGTGTCAGCTCAGAACCAGGTGGGCATGAGTCTGCCCTGTGACCTGGGAACATCTGTGAATCCCAAGGAGATACTTGGTAAGGGTTGCTTTGGCTACCTCCTGACTTAGATGACTGTATTCATAAACGGACATGTCTATAAATCCACGTTTTGCTTTTAACAGAGGCACCAGAAATCGACTTAGATGCCAACTTAAGACAGGGACTAACAGTGAGAGCTGGGTGTCCCATCAGACTGTGCGCGACCATCAGAGGAAGACCTCCTCCCAAAGTCACTTGGAGGCGGATGGGCATTGATAATGTAGTCAGGAAGGGTCACGTCGACATCATCGACACGATGACCTTCCTGGTCATTCCGGATAGCACGCGGGATGACTCTGGCAAATACTGTTTGACTGTGCAGAGTCCCGCTGGAGAAAAAGCTGTGTTCGTCAGCGTCAAGGTCCTCGGTACGTCCTGCCTTTTCCCGTCACTGCTCTGTGATTGTTTTGCTGGAGTTAAAAAGAAATTTGCACCGACCCCCTCCCTACACCCAACAGACACCCCAGGACCTGTGATGAATCTGGAGGGCTCTGACATCAGACAGACATCAGCAATGCTGTCGTGGAACCCTCCAGAGGTCGACGGCGGCAGTGAGATTACTCACTATATCGTCGAGAAGCGTGAAATTGATCGCAAGACGTGGGCGACAGTCAAGGCCGAAGTGGAGAAAGACAAGGTTCCCTTCAAGGTCAGCGGTCTCGTGCCAGGCACAGAGTACTACTTCAGAGTGACTGCTGTCAACGAATATGGTTCAGGAGTTCCCCGGGTGTCACCCACTTCCTACTTAGCCTCGGATCCTGTCAGTAAGTATGACTTCTTGATCACGCAATGACAAACGGGCACTCAGTCACTGCCATGTTTTGTGTCTTGCTCCATTTTCATTTGTCACAATAGAGAACCTGAATGTTTTTATTATTTCAGACAAACCTGATCCGTGTGAGAAGATTGAAATTCTTGAGATCACAAAGAACAGTGCCACAATTGGCTGGGTGAAGCCTGCAAGGGATGGCGGGGCAAAGATTGATGGTTACGTGATTGAGTATATCGAAGTCAAACCTCCTCCACAACCCCCAGCACCAGTGGAGGTTTGTGATTTTGCCGCTTTTTCACTTTCTGTTGGCCACCGGCAATTGGCTTTATTAAAATTGTGTTAAGATCTTCCCAAATTGATTTGTGAAAAGGTTTGTGTGCCAAATGACATTCATGCTGTGCACCTCAAATATATGCAGACCCCAGAACAAGGGACAGCTCCGCCTCCAGTAATGAAAGTGGAGGCCAAGGAGCCTGAGAAAGAGGTGTGGAATGCCTATACCACTGTGAAGGGACTGAGCATCAGCATCAGTGGTCTGAAAGAGGGCAAGAGGTACAAGTTCAGAGTGGCCGCCAAGAACATCATGGGTTTGAGCTTGTTCACAGAGACCAGGGAGCCAACTGAGATCAAGGAACAAATGTGTAAGTTGAAGTCGATACGATCAATTATTGAGAATGAGCTCGCACCTGCCCCGAAAAGTATTCTTCATATCTATTTGACCCCCCCCCCAGTGGAGCCAAAGATCGTCATGCCAGACATTGTCAGTGAAAGAGCTGGAGCCAAACTCCGAGTTGAAGCTGTCATTTCTGGAAAACCTTCTCCAACCTGCAAGTGGATTTGTGGCGACGTACCACTGGTCTCCTCAAGCCGTCTGGCCATGCACCATTCTGGCAATTTGTGTGTCTTGATTATAAAGGATGTCTCAAGGACAGACAGCGGAGACTACAGTCTTGTGGCTGAAAATAGCTCTGCAAAGACGGTCCAGTCTCTCAAGATTATCATCAGAGGTCTGTTTCCTTGCTTTAGTTATTCTGTATGGGGGCTTTGTAAATTGTGTATGGCTTGACACACATTTTATCTATGTGTGTTGTAGATATTCCTGGACCTCCTGCGGGTCCCGTGGAGATCAGTGACATTGACTCGGATGCCTGCTCTCTGTCTTGGAGCCAACCGCTGGAGGACGGCGGCAGCAAAATCACAAATTACGTGGTGGAGAAATGCGATGTCAGTCGAGGTGACTGGGTTAACGCTGTGTCCTCCGGCCAGAAGACAAGCTGTAGGCTGGGCAAACTCGTTCCCGGGAAAGTGTACATGTTCCGCATCCGGGCTGAGAACCGCTACGGCGTGTCGGACCCTATCCAATCTGATAGGATGATTGCCAAGTTTCCCTTTGGTAGGTTTCATTCCTTCATTCATAAAAGAATCATTTTCTCATGAATGAAGTTTCATCAAGCATCTCGATGATTATCTGTTAGCTGTAAGCTACTCTTATCTTAAGATGGCAATAATATACTAATATAATATAATATAATGCCTCTGATTTTCATGGCAGTCTTCTGAACGAGACACTGAAACTGCGCCTAATGGATAAATTTTTCCACATTGGCACTCTGGTAGTTGTAAGCGACGTATGTTGCCACAGCTGCCCTCAGGCATACTGATGGAAGCGTGGCTGCTACGGCCCATACAACCAACACCACACCTTCAAGCGTACTCCAGTGTGAGTGGCACTGGAGGCAAGGTGCGTCAAGTGTCTTGCCCGAGGACATGACACAAGACAACCACTGGACGACTCACTCTTAGGCCCACACGCTCACTCACTCCGGTTGGCCGGCCCACAGCTCGGGAAAAACCTCACACGGCCATTGAATGTAAAAGTCATCCATTTGACAGAAATAATGTTCTGTTTGATTTTCTTCTTCCTCACCAGATGTTCCCAGTGAACCTCTTAAGTGTCACATAAACAAGACTAACAAGGACTGCATGTTTGTGGCCTGGGATAAGCCCGAGAGTGACGGTGGCAGCCCCATCACAGGTTACTACATTGAGCGTAAAGAAAGAAACAGCCTTCTCTGGGTGAAGGCCAACGACACTGTCGTACGCACCACCGAGTACCCCTGTGCCGGCCTGATTGAGGGCCTCGAGTATACCTTTAGGGTGTCAGCCATCAATCGTGCTGGTCAGGGCAAGCCAAGCACAAAGACTGATTTTGTAACTGCCAGAACACCCATTGGTGAGTTCAGCACACCACACCTGCAAAAGAGCATTTTGACCAAATTCTCTTTCTCACGTAAGTCGCTGTGTTGCAGATACCCCTGGGAAACCAGAAGTTGTGGACATGACCAAGAACTCGGTAACGCTCGTTTGGGGCCGGCCCAAGAACGACGGTGGCAGCAAGATCATCGGCTACTATGTCGAGGCCATGCGTGTACCTGGAGACGCATGGGTGCGTTGCAACACTGTTTGCCAGAATGTCCCCAGGGAGGAGTACACTGCGACTGGCCTGGAGCGAGACCTACAGTACCAGTTCAGAGTCATTGCCAAAACAGCCGTCAACATTAGCAAACCCTCAGAGCCCACAGACCCAATACTGGTCTGTGCTGAGAACGGTGAGAGGGACACGCCCAAGTGACCTTAAATTGTCCAGCTAACTTTGAGACGGGTGATAAACTTGGGTCATGTCGTTTACCACAGTGCCTCCGAGGGTAGAACTTAATCCCAGGATGCAGAAAGGCTTGAAGGTGAAGGTCGGAGCCTCGGTTCTCCTTGAGGCTGAGGTGTTTGGTAAACCGATGCCCAAAGTCACATGGAAGAGAGGCGATGATAGTCTGAGGTCAAGTCAAGGGCAAGTCATCACCCAACAGAGACATCACTTCCAAATGGAGATGCTCTCAGTCACCAGGGAGGACACTGGGGTCTACACCATTCTTGCAGAGAATGCCAGTGGCTCCAAGACCGCTGACATCCATGTTACCGTTTTGGGTGAATACTTTTGGAACTGGTCCAATTGGTGTGTTTGCTTCGATGTCTGATGTCCAGTGATGCATTTGAACTCTGTGTCTTGCGCAGATGTGCCTGGTCCACCCGCCAGTTCCAAATACGTTGAAGTGTTTGCTAATAGCATAAAATTGTCCTGGGAGCCGCCGCTGAAGGATGGTGGAGCCCCGGTTACCAATTATATTTTGGACAAGCGTGAGACCAGCCGGGCAACTTGGGCTCTGGTCACCTCAAAGATTAAGGGTGAAGATCTTGAACTAAATGTGCAGAGGCTGATCGAGGGTCATGAATACCAGTTCCGAATCCGTGCTGACAACACGTGGGGAGTTGGAGACAGTCTCATCACTGCCCCTATCATTGCCAAGAACCCATTCAGTGAGTTCCATCTTGGCTTACCTCAAGTACAATATAGTTCAGTATGTCCATATTGTTTTTTTGTTTTTGTTTTTTTAAAGATATTCCCATTTTTAACCTGTCATTTGAATGGCTCAACTAAAAGTGCTGATGTATGTGTGTACCAGCTGTTCCTGGACAGTGTGAGGCCCCAGTGATTACCAACGTCACCAAGGATGCAATGACAGTGAGCTGGAAGGAGCCAACCGATGACGGAAAGTCCGCCATTCTGGGTTACATGCTCGAGAAGAAGGAAACCAAGGAGATGAACTGGAGCAAGATGAACAGGAAACCCTTAATGGAACGGACTTTTGATGCCACAAGCCTTAGCGAGGGAGTGGAATATGAATTCAGAGTCATTGCTGTTAATGTGGCAGGACTTGGAAAACCCAGTGAGCCCTCAGATGCTGCTACTGCACAAAATCCCATCAGTGAGTTTCATAACCTCCAAAAGTTTCTTTTGTTTATGCGTACTTGTTTCTAACTCGGAACAAAATGCTCTTCCGCAGCTCCCCCGGGCCCTGTACTCGACCCACGTGTGAGTGACACCACCTACAGCACCCTAAGCCTCAGCTGGAAGGCTCCGGCCAACAATGGTGGAAGTCCAATCTTAGGATATCTGGTGGAGTGCAAGAGGACAGATACGGCAGATTGGATCCGATGCAATGTTCCCAAGAACTTGCAGGACACCAACTACACCATACAAAACCTTATGCACAAGGCCGAGTACCAGTGTCGTGTCACCGCTGCCAATAAGGTCGGCTTCGGTGAACCGGTCGAAGTGCCTGGCAAGCACATCGCAAAGGACATCATAGGTAGGTTTTGCTTTACACAATTTATAGGTGAATAAGTGGCATGCAAGATAATGGATCCTACCGAGGCACACGGTAAATGTAGATTGAGCCGTTTTTTTTTTTCGAGATGCCTATCATGAGTTAGTATTTCCGGACCCGTAGTCAGATTCAAGTTGCATGACTATTCTTGTCATTGTCACATGTAAAAATCCATAGCAAAGCTTTCATTTTCCATCAATGATGGGGAGACAATCGGAATGATGTTGCACGGCCCCAAGCACAGTCGGGCGGGCCCTGGGTTATTGTGAAGTGTCTTTTCACTTAATGTGATAGTCTTAACAATTAATGTCATAATCGTTGATATAAAACAAATTCTTCTAAAAAGGGATGAGCAAGAGGAGATGAGTAGAATATATCATCTGTGGAAGGAGAGCAGGAGGGAGCTGAAATATAATTGTAATAAGACATTTTGACAGAGTCTGAGATGAGCCCTTGTTGACCAATAATCAATTCCCCACAATCAGAAAGGGTGAAGGCTAAAAATATTGTTACTAACTTGCAACGAAGGCAAAACCGGTGAGGTGATCATTATGTTGAGACGGTGCTTGCAGCCGCCAAATCGTAGTCGTTTCATTTAGGTACTTTCAAAATCAGGTCATCGGTCAAGTAGCTCAATTGGATTTCATAGCAAGTAATCCGTAAAGTAACTAGGTTACCCTTTCAGGGAGGCAGCCCTGATTTTAACATTAGATCAATTCAAACGAATGATGTCATGGCTTTTGGAAGTCAGCGGGAATTGCGTTTGATGATCTTCTAGTACCCCCGGAGGCGGAGCTGAGTGCTGAGTTGAAGGAGGGCCTGGAACTGCGAGCTGGCGCCACCATGAAGCTTCATGCCACAATCAAGGGTCACCCCGTGCCCAAGGTCATATGGGCCAAGATGAACACCAACATCAAGGATCGCCAAGGCATTGTCATCAAGTCCACAAAAAGTGACACCACTGTGGTGGTGGAGAATGTCAACAGATATGATGCAGGCAAATACATTCTCAACCTGGAGAGTGTGGCCGGTATGAAGATGTACACCGTCATCGTCAAGGTGCTCGGTAAGAAATCTGCTTCTTCTTGATCTCAACCGATCTTGAATCAGCAGTGAAGATACAAAAGAAAAAAAAAAACGTACGTTTGGAGTAGACCCTCACTTTCTTACTTTCTTTCATTTCTTTTCTTTTTTTTTTTAAGACACTCCTGGGCCACCAATTAACCTGGTGGTAAAAGAGACCACAAAGGACAGTGCCTCTATCTACTGGGATGCTCCTCTTCTAGACGGGGGCTATGAAGTCACCCACTATATCGTGGAAAAGCGAGACACTGAGAGGAAGGCCTGGTCTACGGTCTCCAACAATTGTACCAAGACATCTTTGAAGGTGTCTGACTTGAATGCCGGACGGTACTACTATTTCCGAGTGTCAGCTGTCAATCTGCTCGGCGCCGGAGAGTGCTGCGAGACCCCCGACTCGCTCAGAGCATCTGGTGGGTGTGATGAGAACCATTTCAGCCACATTTATTCTCTTCAATTTCACTGCTCTTTGGTCACCGGTCCTTTTCTACTCATGCAGAGGAGCCTGGTCCTGTCATGGACTTCAAGACCTTGCTGGTTACCAAGGACTCTTGTACACTCAGCTGGAGGAAACCTCTGACTGATGGCGGCAGCCGCATTATCTGCTATGTGCTCGGGGTTCTCAATGGCGACGACAAGTACAAGGAGTTGATGAGGTCAAAGAACATGCAGTACAGCGCCAAGGATCTGGTGGAGGGCAAAGAGTACAAGTACAGCGTCAAAGCTGTGAATGACACTGGGGAGAGTGCCACCAAGGAGCTGACAGTAGTTGCCAAGGACCAACTCAGTAAGGACAAATGGTCACATTTGTACCGTAGTTCTCGTGTCACGGCGACGGCTTTGCCGCTATTTGTGTCTGGGAATATGTCTCGGAATTTTCTTGAAAAGTATCGTGGCCCTTCTTTCCACAGTTCATCCCACTTGCGACTTGAGGGAACTTCCCGACATGTGTTACGTGGCCAAAGAGGGCAGCACAGTGCGTCTGAAGATTCCAATCATGGGCAAACCAACGCCTAAGGTGTCATGGAAGAAGGGGGAGGATGAAGACTTGACAGACACGGGACGTGTTTGTGCAGAATCTTCGAGCGTCAACACCACTCTCCTGATAAGGGATTGCCAGAGAAGCGACGCCTCAAAATACACAATCACCCTGAGGAATAGCGCTGGCAGCAAAGAGTCTAGCATTTTCATCAGGTGCTAAACCAATGCCTGGAGAGATGAATGCATTGTCATGCTTGCGCTGTTCATATGCAGTGACCGCTGGACTTTTTTTTCAGGGTGGTGGGAAAGCCTGGCATCCCCGTAGGACCCATCAAATTCAAGGACATAACTGCCGACGGCGCCACACTGAAGTGGGCAGCGCCAAAAGACGATGGGGGCTCAGACATCACAAATTACATTCTAGAGAAGAGGGACTCGGTCACCAATATGTGGGTGACTGTCTCTTCTCTGGTGGAAAAGAGCACCATGAGGGTGACTGGTCTCCACGAGGGCACGGAATATATTTTCAGAGTGTGTGCTGAGAACAAGTATGGCGTTGGAGAGGGGCTTAAGTCGGAACCTGTGATTGCAAAACATCCATTCAGTAAGTGTCTGCTCTTTTTGCCGAAACGTAGCTTTCTCCCGGTACAAAACATCTGTGCTTTTCCCCAGACGTTCCCGACGCTCCTCCTCCACCTCAGGTCATGAGTATGCGCCATGACTCTGCTTATCTTGCCTGGTCAGACCCCAGGAAGACTGGAGGATCTCCCATCACAGGTATGGCTGTGCGTGAGTTCATGACACACTGCGCACTGTGCGTATACGTACAAACGCAGTGGGGTACTTGAGCTCCTTTGCAAATGACGTCGGTCGGGGTCGTTTTTCCTACATTCGTAAACTTATGAAGACTCTCTCACCACACTCTCCCTTTCCACAACAAATGCGCAGGGTATCACGCCGAGTTCAAGGAAAGGAATAGTATGTTGTGGAAGAGGGCAAGCTCGACGGCCTTGAGAATGAAGGAGCACAAGGTGACCGGGCTGACTGAAGGCCTCGAGTACGAGTTCAGGGTAATGGCCATTAACTTGGCTGGCATTGGCAGACCGAGTCCTCCCACTGATCCACGAGTTGCCCTTGATCCAATTGGTAAGTGTGAAACTGGTGAGGATCAATGACACTTAGCATTGGCAATGTTGGTTTTGCTGCACAAACGCTGTTTGTGTTCAGATGCTCCAGGCAAACCAGACGTAATAAGCGTCACCAGGAGCACCGTGACTCTTCAGTGGGCTGAGCCACAGTTTGACGGGGGCCATAGGCTGACTGGTTACATTGTGGAGATACGTGATCTCCCCTCTAAGATCTGGGTGAAGGCCAACAGCGTGAACGTTGCAGAGCCCGCATACACGGTCACTGATCTCCAGGAGGGCTGCAAATATGAGTTCAGAATACGAGCAAAGAACGCAGCCGGTGCCCTGAGTCCGCCGTCCGACCAGACGGACACTATTATCTGCGTGGATGAATACGGTGATTTGGTTTGATTGACTTGTCACACGTGCTTCCTGGGTCAAAATGGTGTGATTTGTAATCCACTCTCTTTTCTCTATCCAAAAGCTTCACCAACCATTACCATCGATGCTCAGGTGATGGAGGCCGGTGTGACCGTCAGAGCTGGGGAAACCATCGTGGTCAACGCCACGAGTATTCTCGGCAAGCCCGCTCCGACCTCTTGCTGGTCGAAAGGAGGAAAGTACATGAAGCCCTCAGACATAGTCAATATTGAGACCACCGCATCCTCCTCCACCCTGTCAATAAAATACGCCACAAGGAAGGACTCCGGGGACTACATCATCACTGCAAGCAATCCCTTTGGCGTGAAGGAGGAAACGGTTAAGGTTAAGGTTCTGGATGTTCCAGCTGCTCCCGGTCCCATCGAATGCAGCGGTGTCTCATCCGAGAAGGTCATCTTGACGTGGACAGCGTCTCCAGAAGACGGAGGGTCTCCTATCAAGTACTACACACTAGAGAAGAGGGAAACCAGTCGCCTTCTCTGGACAATTCTGGAAGAGAAGGTCGTCGACTGTCATTATGTGGCCACCAAACTCATCCAGGACAATGAGTATATCTTTAGAGTTTCTGCTGTGAACCAGTACGGCAGCAGTGAGCCAGCTCACTCTCAGCCTGTCAAGATGGTCGATAGATTTGGTATGTGTCGGCTCGACCTCCTGAAAACTTGTATTCTATCTATTTAGTTAGTGCGGCAACACATGTCGTTGTTGTGTTTTTTAATCCATGTGAACCCTCTGTTTTTAGGTCCTCCTGGTCCACCATCAAAACCAGAAGTTGACAAAGTGGATGGGCACTCAGCGACAGTGACGTGGAGAAGACCCACTGAAGACGGTGGGAGCGATATCATCGGCTACTGTGTCGAGAAGAAGGAGAAAAGGGCCATGAGGTGGATCAGGGCCTCTAAAAAATCTGTCGTCGAGCTCAGCTATGAGGTCACTGGACTGACCGAAGGCTTACAGTACGAGTTCCGTGTTGTTGCTGAGAACAAAGCTGGCTTTGGAGAGCCAAGTGAACCATCAATGCCAGTCACAACAGTCATTGCTACCTGTGAGTAAGAACAATTGCAAACACACAAAAGTGCCTCTAAAAACGATGTGCGTGGATGATATAGTGTAATGTGTGCACTAAAAGCAGGCTTTATGTTATTGGCAGATGTCCCTGGACCGCCAGTAAATCCAAGGGCTACAGACACTACCAAGACCACTGCCACTCTCAACTGGGGGAAACCCCTGGATAACGGCGGTCTCAACGTCACTGGCTATGTAATCGAGCACAGAAAGGAAGGAACAGAGGAGTGGGTTAAGGACACGCCATCGTCTACGCTGAAAATCACCGAATTTGTTGTTCCTGGGCTTGAAAACGCAAGCAAGTACCACTTCAGAATTAGTGCAGTAAATGCTAAGGGCACAGGTGAACCCGCAGAAACTCAGGAACTGGTTGAGGTAGTGGAGCGTGCAGCTGAACCTGATTTGGAATTGGACATGGAACTAAGGAGAACTCTTGTTGTCAGGGCTGGTTGCTCCATTCGCCTCTTTGTGCCCATCAAAGGGCGCCCTACACCGACAGTCACCTGGACCAAGGAGGGCAGTCCTGTGCCACGTGCTGTCATTGACAGTACTGAGTCATTTACAATGCTGGTCATTCCAGAAAGTGCAAGGAATGATGGCGGTAAGTATGAGCTTACCCTCGAAAATGCCGCTGGAAAAAAGACAGCAAATATTCATGTGAGAGTTCTGGATTCACCTGGGCCTCCTCTCAACCTGAAACCAGTCCAAATCGATAAAGAATCAATTGTCCTTTGGTGGGAGATGCCTCTCATTGATGGTGGCGCCAAGATCACAAACTACATTGTTGAGAAGAGGGAATCAACTCGTAAGGCTTTTGCCACTGTTGTCACGACCTGTCCGACGACTTCAGTCAAAATTAGTGATCTGTGCGAAGGCTGCGAGTACTACTTCAGAGTGTCTGCCGAGAACGAGTTTGGTGTCGGCGAAGCGGTCGAAACGCCCGACCCCCTCCGTGCCTCCCAGGCCCCAAGTGCTCCGGAAAGCGTAATTCCAACTGACGTCACCAAGAACTCTGTGAGTCTGGCTTGGACCAGACCCAAGCACGACGGTGGAAGCAGGCTGACCGGATATGTCCTCGAAGCCCAGAAGAGAGGAACTGATCAATGGGCCCACGTAACAAGCCTCAAGAACATGGACTTCACTGTGAGGAATCTCAATGAGAATGAAGAGTACACCTTCCGCGTGATGGCAGTCAACCAATCGGGAAGAAGTGCCCCACGGGAGAGCAAGCCTATTGTTGTCAAGGAGTCGACCTCCCTGCCAGAGTTTGATCTGCGCAGTGTATGTCAGTCAACCGTAATCGCAAAAGCTGGAGACGACATCAAGGTTGAAATTCCCACAATGGGCCGTCCCCGGCCAGTGGTCACTTGGCAGAAGGACGGCGCCGCCTTGAAGCTCACCCAGAGGACTAACGTGGAGACGACTGCTGCGACTGTCATCCTCGCCATCAATGAATGCACCCGGGCAGACAGCGGAGTGTATACCATGACAGGAAAGAACATAGTTGGCACTGTGGTGGAAAACATCTTTGTCAAAGTCCACGATGTTCCGGGGCCACCCAAAGGGCCAATTACAATCAACGAAATTTCTCGTAACTACTGCATCTTTGCATGGGACGCTCCAGAGAATGACGGGGGTGTTCCAATTACTAATTACGTGGTTGAGATCAGAGACACCACCACGCAGACTTGGACAGAACTAACTTCCACTGCTATTCGTACCATGTTTAAAGCCAACCGTTTGACGACTGGCTCAGAGTACCAGTTCAGGGTTAAGGCGAAGAATCGGTATGGCGTAGGACCTCCCATAACCTCAGAATCAGTAGTGGCTGCCTATCCATTCAAAGTTCCCGGACCACCGGGCACACCCCATGTAGTGGCGTTCACCAAAGACTCCATAACAATTGGCTGGAATGAACCCGTTTCTGATGGTGGCAATGAAGTCATCGGGTACCACGTTGAGAGGAAAGAACGAAGCAGCATTATGTGGCAAAAAATCAGCAAAGGTCTGGTGAAAGGAAACGTACTGAAATCGACAGGCCTTGACGACGGAGCCGCCTATGAGTTCCGCGTTATGGCAGAGAACATGGCTGGAATCGGCAAGCCCAGCAAAGCTTCCGAAGCAATAATGGCCTTGGACCCTGTGGATCCCCCAGGTCAGCCTATCCCTGTTTTTATTTCCAAAAATGTCATCACCATCAAGTGGTCAAAGCCCAACTATGACGGCGGATTCAAAATTACTGGCTACACAGTGGAGAAGAGAGAACTCCCCGCCGGTCGCTGGGTCAGAGCAAACTTCACGAACATCATTGAGACAGCATTCACCGTCAGTGGATTGACACAAGATGCATCTTATGAGTTCCGTGTCATGGCCAGAAACTCAGCGGGAGCTGTGAGTGCACCGTCTGAGCCCTCGGACCCTATTACATGCAAGGACAGCATCGTTGAGCCACGCATCATGGTGGACGCCATCTTTAAGGATGTGCTTCTGCTGAAGGCAGGAGAGTCCTTCAAGCTTGAAGCAGACATTGCAGGCCAACCAACCCCATCCATGGTTTGGACCAAGAATGAGAAAGAGGTTGAGAACACACTGAAACTGGACGTGAAGTTCAATGAACTGACAACTATACTGAGCAACAAAGATTCCGTCAGATTGGACGGAGGCGAATTTGTTCTGACTGCCACAAATGTAGGTGGATTTTGCAAGCACATCTTTAGAGTGAAAGTACTGGACAGACCCGGCCCACCAGTCGGACCTCTTCGGTTATCAAATGTCACGGCTGACAATTGCTTCCTAACGTGGGCCCCGCCTCTCGATGACGGCGGTGCAAAGATTGAAGGATACGTCATTGAGAAGCGGGAATCTAGCAGACTTGTCTGGACCAATGTTTCTTCAGACATCCAGGTTACGGAATGCAAGGTGACAAAGCTTCTAAAAGGAAACGAGTACATCTTCAGAGTTATGGCGGTGAACAAATACGGCAACGGCGAACCTCTCGATTCTGAGCCCATTATTGCCGACAACCCATACACGGTTCCGGATGTGCCTCAGAATCCCCAGGTCACCGCTGTCACCAAAGATTCAATGGTCATTATGTGGCAGGTGCCAAAGAGTGATGGTGGGACACCAATCACAAATTACATCGTTGAGAGGAAAGACCGGGCAGGCCTCCGCTGGGTCAAGTGCAACAAGAAGAAGGTCAAAGATCTGCAATTCAAGGCAACAGGTCTTATTGTTGGACACGAATATGAATTTAGGATTATTGCAGAGAATGCTGCTGGCCTCAGTGCCCCAAGCCTCTCCAGTCCATTCTACAAGGCCAGTGACGCATTGTACAAACCTGGGCCTCCGTGCAACCCCAGGATCCTGGACACGACCAGGTCATCTGTTACTGTGGCCTGGAACAAACCAGCCTATGATGGTGGCTCTGACATCACCGGTTACATTGTTGAAGACTGCATCACATCTGACAAGGAGGAGGAAGAGGAGGAGTGGACAATTGTGACACCCAAGGAAGGACTACTTGCAACCTCCTTCACCATTGTCAACCTAACTGAGGGTCGGGAGTATAAAATCAAAATCTCTGCTGTAAATGGGGAGGGAATTGGGGAACCTACATTCCTACCTGGCAACGCCAAGGCTGAGGACAGACTCCTGCCCCCAGACCTCGATTTGGACGCAGAACTTTGCAAGGTGGTCACCCTCCGAGCTTGCTGCACACTTAGACTGTTTGTTCCGATCAGAGGCAGACCCCCTCCCCAGGCTAATTGGACCAAAGAGGATGGCCAACGCATCGAGAGAGCCACTATTGACACCACGGTGTCCTACACATCCCTTGTCATTGGAAATGTCAATAGATTTGACACTGGAAAGTATCACCTCACAGTTGAGAACAGCTGCGGTTCCAAGACAGTCACGGTCCAGGTCAGGGTGCTCGACACGCCAAGTGCGCCACAGAATCTAAAGATTGACGCTGTAACGAAACAGTCTGTCACTCTCACTTGGGATCCGCCATCAAACGATGGTGGAGCTAAGGTTAAGAACTACATTGTTGAAAAGCGCGAGTCCACAAGAAAGGCTTACGCCACGGTCAGCACCATGTGCCATCACGCCACCTTTACTGTCGAGCCGCTCCTCGAAGGATGCAACTATTACTTCAGAGTTTTGGCAGAGAACGAATATGGCATCGGCCTGCCAGTTGAGACTGGCGAGTCCGTTAAAGTGTCTGAGAAGCCCCAACCCCCTGGTAAAATCAGTCTGAAAGATGTTACTAAGAATAGTGTCACACTGTCGTGGGAAAAGCCAGAGCACGACGGCGGAAGCAGAGTCGGGTGCTATGTTGTAGAGGTCCAACCCAAAGGCGTAGATAAATGGACACAGGCGGTGATTGTGAAAGAAACGGAAGCTTGCGTCGGCGGCCTCATTGCAGGTGAAGAATACATGTTCCGTGTGGCCGCGAGAAACGAGAAAGGAACAAGTGACCCTCGTCAAATTGGCGTCCCTGTCATTGTGAAAGATCTCGTCATTTCACCCGTCGTCAAAATGTTGTTCAACACGTTCAGCGTGTTGGCAGGTGAGGATCTGACAGTCGAGGTTCCGTACGTCGCCCGTCCCAAAGCGGCCGTCTCCTGGCTCAAAGACGGCCAGCCTCTTAAGAGAACAACCAGAGTCAACTTTGGTGCAACAGAAGCAATGTTAAACCTAAGCATAAAAGAGGCTTCCAAAGATGACTTTGGACATTATCACGTTACCGTTGGCAACACAGCGGGGGAGGCAACGGCAGACATCGGCATTGTCGTACTGGACAAACCTGGTCAGCCCGGTGGTCCAGTTAAGGTTGAGGAGGTCACCTCTGACAGTGTGACTCTTTGCTGGAACCCGCCAGAGTATGACGGCGGTTGCACAATCAAAAATTACATTGTGGAAAAGAGAGACACGTCCACAACTAACTGGACGATGGTGTCACCAAAGCTCGCAAGGACCAAAGTTAAAGCAGCCCGACTGAAAACTGGCGCCGAATATCAATTTAGAATCACAGCGGAAAACCGATACGGGAAAGGTCCGGCGCTCTTGTCAGAGTCTCTTGTCGCCCAATATCCGTACAAGCTCCCAGGACCACCGGCGACACCCTCCATTGCAATGTGCACAAAGGACAGCATGACTGTGACATGGAATGAGCCTGTAAATGACGGAGGTAGCGCTATCTTGGGCTACCATCTGGAGCGCAAGGAAAGGACCAGCATCCTCTGGGTCAAACTGAACAAGTCACTTATTACAGACCAGTCGTTCAAGACCACAGGCTTGGAACCAGGAATGGAATACGAGTACAGAGTTTATGCTGAAAACATTGTGGGCATTGGCAAAGTCAGCAAAGTGTCAGAAGGTCACGTCGCCAGAGATCCTTGTGACCCTCCAGGTACACCTGAGGCAACCAGGATTACCAGGGATTCGGTTCACATCACATGGACCAAGCCAGCGTATGACGGCGGCGCCAAGATCACAGGCTACACGGTGGAAAAAAAAGAGCTTCCCGAAGGCCGCTGGTCGAAGGCAAACTTCACGAATGTCATCGAGACGGAATATGTTGCAACTGGACTGGTGCAGGATAACCAGTATGAGTTCCGCGTTATTGCAAGAAATGCATCTGGTGTTTTCAGTCTCCCCTCTTACAGCACTGGGCCCATCACTGCAAGGGATGAGATTGAGCCCCCTCGTATCAGCATTGATCTCGAGTACGCGCAGACGATCGCGGTCAAAGCAGGAGACCATTTTAAGATTGACGCAGACGTCCACGGCAAACCAGCGCCCTCTATCACTTGGCTGAAAGGAGAGCAGGAAATTGGAAGCACAATACACAGAGAGGTTAAGAACACAGCAACCCACGCCTGTGTCACTGTCAAGGAAGCAAAACTCTCCGACGGAGGTGCCTATACTCTGCTGTTGAAAAATCCAGGAGGTGAAAAGTCTGTACAGGTGAATGTGGTCATTTTGGATAAACCTGGAGAACCACAGGGACCTCTTACTGTAACAGATATAACAAAAGACCAATGTTGTCTTTCATGGAAAGCACCAATACAAGACGGCGGTAGCAAAATATCGCACTACGTCGTCGAGAGGAGAGAAACAAGTAGACTCGTCTGGACTGTCGTGGATCCAAAAGTGCCGAACACCTGCCACAAGGTTACAAAACTTCTGGAAGGGAATGAATACATCTTCAGAGTCCATGCTGTAAACGAGTATGGTAGTGGTGTTCCGCTTGTATCTGAGCCGGTGATGATTGCAGATCCTTACACAGTCCCTGGTTCACCCAAAGGCTTAGAGGTTGCAGAAGTGAAAAAGGATTCAATGGTGCTCACATGGGAGGCTCCCAGTGAGAATGGAGGCAGTCCTATCACCACATATATCATTGAAAAGCATGATAAAGAAGGTGTACGGTGGACTCGATGCAACAGGCAAGCTGTGTTGGATTTGACATTCAAGGCCACGGGTCTTCTGGAAAGCCACAGTTATGAATTCAGGGTTGCAGCAGAGAATTCTGTGGGCATCGGTGAACCTACGTCGCCAACGGTATTCTACAAAGCCCTCGATCCGGTCTTCAGGCCTGGCCCGCCACAGAACCCCAGAGTTACAGACACAACGAGATCATCGATATTCCTGTCGTGGAACAAACCTATCTGTGACGGTGGCTCGGAGATACAGGGATACATCATTGAGTACTGCATTGCCACAGAGCGAGTCGCAGGTGGTGAGGCTCAGACTGAAGCCCCAGCTGCAGAGGTGCCTGCGGAAGTTTGGATCATGTGCACGCCGCCAACAGGTGTCAAGAAGACCAAATTTGAGGTTGTAAACCTGAAAGAAAATCAGGCTTATAAATTTAGAGTGTGTGCGAGCAACAAGGTCGGGGTTGGCGAACATGCCGACTTTGCCGGGATGGTCGTTGCCCAGGACAGAGCAGATGAACCGGACCTTGACATCGACCCGGAACTGAGAAAGATTGTGACAATTAAGGCGGGACTTTCCCTTCGACTCTTTATTCCAATCAAGGGAAGACCCACGCCCAGTATCAAGTGGGACAAAGATGATGCTCCACTCAAGGAGAAGGCTCAAGTTGAAGTCACCAGCAGTTACACAGCCCTTGTAATTGACCAGATGAGCAGAGCTGATAGCGGGAAATACACGATCACTGCAGAGAATTCCAGTGGAACCAAATCTGCATTTGTCGTCGTCCGGGTTCTTGATACACCGAGCGCCCCTATTAATCTGACAGTGAAAGAAATTACAAACCAAGCCGTGACACTTGCCTGGGAAGTACCTCTTTTAGACGGTGGTTCCAAAATCAAAAACTATATTGTGGAAAAAAGGGAGAGCACCCGCAAAACGTATGCTGCCGTGGTCACAAATTGCCATGCTCTTTCGTGGAAGATTGAGCCACTCCAGGAGGGTTGCAGTTATTACTTTAGAGTCCTTGCTGAGAATGCACACGGTATCGGTCTGCCTGCAGTAACGGTCGATCCGCTTAAGGTCTCAGAGGTGCCACAGGCTCCCAGGAGCTTGACTGTTACCGATCAAACAAATACAAGCATCTCTTTAGCCTGGGAACATCCGGAATACGATGGCGGCAGCAGAGTCATCCAGTACTTGCTCGAGGTACAGCTTAAGGGACAGGAGAAGTGGTCTCGTGTCAACACGTACAAAACAATGGAGACGACTGTTTCCAATCTCAACCCAGGGGAGGAATATCTGTTCCGAGTTACAGCAATAAATGACAAGGGCAAAAGTGACCCCAGAGTCCTCTCTAGCCACGTCATGACAAAGAACTTGACGTTTGAGCCCGATGTGCGCCCTACTTTTAGCAGCTACAGCGTCCATGTCGGTAAAGACCTAAAGGTTGAAGTGCCAATCTTTGGACGCCCAAAACCAACAATAGCGTGGACCAAAGATGGAGCGCCTTTGAACTTCACTAGCAGAGTGAACATTCACAGCACTCAGACTCAAACAATTCTGAGCATTAAGGAGGCGGCAGGTGACGATGGTGGCATGTACAGCGTTCATGCCGCTAACTCTGCCGGAAAGAAAGAAGCCACCATTGAAGTCCTAGTACTTGACAAGCCTGGGCCCCCAACTGGCCCAGTGAGATTTGATGAGATTACAACACAGAGCGTGACTATATCATGGGATCCACCAAAACACAATGGTGGTTGTCAGATTTCAAACTACATTGTGCAGAAGAGAGAGACCATAACAACAACTTGGGAAAATGTCAACAATAACTGTGCCAGAACCACAATCAAAGTGCCAAGACTGAAGACTGGAGCCGAGTACCAGTTCAGAATCATTGCTCAGAATCGGTACGGAAAGAGTCACGGCCTCGATTCCTCTGCTGTTGTTGCTCAGTACCCGTACAGAGAACCGGGCCCACCGGGCACGCCGTTCATCTCTTCGCTCTCAAGAGATCACCAGATTGTGGAGTGGCACGAGCCCATCTCGGACGGAGGCAGTCCGGTCCTCGGCTATCATCTTGAAAGAAAAGAGAGGAATAGTATTCTGTGGGTCAAAATCAACAAGACACTCATTTGTGAGACTTATTACAAGAGCTATCCCTTAGAGGAAGGCATTGAGTACGAATACCGGGTGTACGCTGAAAATATTGTAGGCACGGGACGGTGCAGTAAGGTTTCAGAGGGTTGCGTGGCCAGAGATCCATGTGATCCTCCTGGTACGCCAGAAGCTATCCATGTGACCAAAGATGCCATTGTTATCCAGTGGACCAAACCAGAATACGACGGTGGCAGTAATATAACCGGCTACCTCGTGGAAAGGCGTGATTTGCCAGAAGGCCGTTGGGTGAGGGCAAACTTCACTAATGTGATTGAGACCCAGTTCACTGCCACTGGCCTCACAGAAAATTCCCAGTACGAGTTTAGAGTCATAGCCAAAAATGCCGTCGGCACCGTCAGCAAGCCATCGTACAGCAGCGGACCAGTCACCGCCAGCGACAGGATCGAGGCGCCTAAGTTCTCTGTTGACCCTGCGTTCACCAAGACCATTGTCATTAATGCTGGGGAGACATTCAAACTGGACGCAGATGTTCGTGGCAAACCACTGCCAGCAATGCAGTGGTTCAAGGATGATGTTTCAATTGAGAATACACTCAGAATTGCCTTGAAAAACACAGAAACTCACGCAATGGTAGTCATTAAAGATTCTGTGAGAACAGACGGCGGAATGTACACGCTACGGCTAGCAAACGAAGCGGGCACTGAAACCGTGCCGTTCAGAGTGTTGGTCTTGGACAGACCGAGCCCCTGCGAGGGACCCCTTCACGTCGCCGGGGTAGCTGAGGATAGATGCTCATTAGTGTGGCACGCTCCTTTACACGATGGCGGAAGCCCCATCACGCATTACATCATTGAAAGAAGAGAGACGAGCCGTCTCGCTTGGACTGTTGTTTCTTCCAGCTGCACTAGCACATGTTACAAAGTCACCAACTTGTTGGAAGGCAGTGAGTACATGTTCCGTGTTATGGCGGTCAACAGTTACGGCACTAGCAGCCCACTGGAATCTGGCGCGGCCATCATGAAGATTCCTTTTGTTCTTCCTGGTCCACCTCACATTGAGGATGTGACCAACATTACTCATGATGGAATGAGTGTTACTTGGACTGCCCCGGAGTCTGACGGTGGCAGTGAAATTTTAAGTTACGTTGTTGAAAAGAAGGATCGAGCGGGAGTTAAATGGACCAGATGCAACAGACAGAAAATCACCGACCTTTCCTTCAGAGTCACTGGGCTAACCACCGGCCACGAGTACGAGTTCAGAGTGGCTGCTGAGAATGTTGTCGGCTTGGGAGAGCCCAGTCTACCCAGCTCTTACTACAAGGCATGCGACCCCAAGTACAAACCCGGGTCCCCTGCATATGTCAACGTCGTCGATTCGACACAGAGCTCAATCGCTGTGTCGTGGGGCAAGCCGCTGTCTGACGGCGGTAGCGCCATTCAAGGATATATTGTTGAAGTCTGCAAGGCTGAGGAAGAAGAATGGACCATGGTTACTCCCCCCACTGGCTTGCGTGTCAGCAAATATGAGATCCACAAACTGACAGAGGGTCAGGAGTATAAGATCCAGGTGTGCGCTCTGAACAAACTCGGAGTCGGCGAGCCAGCCGTTCTCTCGGGAACCGCGAAACCAGAAGAAAGGCATGAACCCCCACAGATCCACTTGGATTCTGAATTGAGGAAGGGCATATCCGTGAAGGCCGGTGGATCGGTTAGGATCCATGTCCCATTCAAGGGCAGGCCGACACCTGAGATTAAGTGGCTGAAGGGTGACGCAAACCTGAGTGAAAAGGCATTGGTCGAAAAGAGTCTGACCTTCACACAACTGTCCATTGACTCGTGTGACAAATGGGATTCAGGAAAATACACTCTAACCCTGACTAACAGCAGTGGGTCTGTGTCAGAGTTTGTTACCCTTAAAGTCCTTGATACGCCAGGAGCTCCGCAAAATCTTGTAGTGAAAGATGTTAAGAAGGACTCAGTCACTCTTGTTTGGGATGCGCCACTAATCGATGGAGGTTCTAAAATCAAGCACTATGTCATTGACAAACGTGAATCCACCAGGAAGGCTTATGCAAACGTCTCAAGCAAATGTACAAAGACAACATTCAAGGTTGAGAACTTGATAGAGGGTGCTATGTACTACTTCAGAGTCATGGCTGAGAATGAATATGGCGTCGGCCAGGCAAACGAAACAAAGACGGCTTCAAAGGCGTCCGAGGTACCGCTTCCTGTCGGGAACATCTCCCTCGTCGACGTCACCAAAGCCAGTGTGTCATTGGCCTGGGAAAAACCTGAGCATGACGGAGGTAGCAGGATTGGTGGCTACCTTATTGAGATGCAGCCCAAGGGTACGGAGAAGTGGGGTGTTGCCACGAACACAAAGACATGCGAAGGCACGGTCACAGGCCTCACAAACGGAATGGAATATCTGTTCCGTATCATTGCTTACAACGAGAAGGGAAAGAGTGAGCCAAAGGCACTCGTGACACCCGTTGTTGCTAGTGACATGACCTTGGAGCCAAGCATTAAGATGCAGTTCAACACTTATAGTGTGTTGGCAGGAAAAGACCTGAGCCTGACTTTTCCTATACTTGGCAGGCCCAAACCCAAGGTCACCTGGACAAAGGATGGTCAACTGCTGAAGGTGACCTCCAGAGTCAATGTGGTGAACACGCTCAAAGCAACCGGGATCCAGATTTCTGAAGCGTGCAAAGAGGACTTTGGAAAGTACTCCATCACAGCCAACAACGCCGCCGGCACATTTATCGCTCACATGGATGTCATTATTCTCGATAAGCCAGGTCCACCGACTGGTCCACTTAAAGTTGTCGAGGTGAGTAACACTTTTGTCCACCTCTCGTGGGATCCCCCAGAGTACAAGGGCGGATGCCAGGTGAAACATTATATCGTAGAAAAGCGAGAAACCACCGGCAATACGTGGCAGTCGGTCACATTGCAGCTAGCTAGGACAGCTTTCAAAGTGACCAAGCTGAAGACGGGCGTGGAATACCAGTTCAGGGTCATTGCAGAAAACCGATATGGGAAAGGCCCTCCTTTAGACTCCAAGGCTATTGTTGTCCAATACCCATATAAGCCACCAGGCCCTCCTGGGACACCGTATGTTAAATCTGCAACCAAGGAGATGATGGTCATTGAATGGAATGAGCCAGTCAATGACGGTGGAACCGCTGTTATTGGTTACCATCTTGAGAGCAAAGAGAGAAGCAGTATCCTATGGAACAAGTTGAACAAGACACTCATCACCAATACTCAATTCAAGATCTGTAATCTCGAAGAAGGAATTGGATACGAGTTCAGGGTTTATGCTGAAAATATTGTTGGCATTGGCAGGTGCAGTAAAGCCTCAGAGTCATTTGTCGCACGTGATCCATGCGACCCCCCTGGCACTCCAGAGGCTGTCGTCATTTCTAGAAACTTGATTAAGATTAGTTGGACAAAGCCTCAGTATGACGGCGGCAGCAAAGTCAATGGCTACATTGTAGAAAAGAAAGACCTTGCCTCACCCGATAGGCGTTGGGTCAGAGAGAACTTTACAAATATCACGGAGACGGAATATAACATCAGCGGTCTGACGGAGAATGAGCAATATGAATTCAGGGTTATCGCCAGAAATGCAGCCGGCGTCTTCAGCGAGCCCTCCGACAGCTCTGGACCTATAACTGCTACGGATGAAATTGAACCACCAAGGGCCTCAATGGACCCCAAATACAAAGACGTCGTCGTGGTCAACGCTGGAGAACATTTAACTCTCGATGCCGACATCCACGGAAAACCAGTTCCTGACGTGCTCTGGTTCAAGGAAGGCAAGGAAATGGACAGAGCTCTGCGCATTGAAGTGAAGAGCACTCCCAAATGCACTGCCCTGACGGTTAAGGACGTGAACAAATTGGACAGCGGGCACTATGAACTTGTGCTCAAAAACCTGGGTGGTACAAAAACCTTCCCAGTCACAGTCAAAGTCCTTGACAAACCAGGAAAACCCACAGGACCCTTGAAGGTCACAGGAATCATGGCTAACAGATGTACCCTTGCCTGGTCCGAGCCATCCCTGGACGGAGGTGCCAATATCACTCACTATATTGTGGAGAAGCGGGAGACCAGCAGTTTATCATGGACGGTGGCTGCCGCCAATGTCTGCAGTCTGTATTGCGAATTAACAAACCTGCTCGCCGGGAATGAATACATTTTACGAGTCAGGGCTGTCAACAAATACGGCGTCGGCGATTGTCTCGAGAGTGAGCCCATCGTTGCCCGCAATCCATACAAACCCCCTGGTGCTCCTGGAACACCGGAGGCAAGTCGGATCACTAAGGATTCAATGGTTCTGTCATGGTCAGCCCCAGAGCAGACTGGCGGGGCAGATATCGCAGGCTACCACCTAGAAAAACGTGACAAAGACAGTGTCCGCTGGACAAAGTGCAACCGACAAAAACTGACAGACGCTCACTTCCAAGTGACGGGACTGATGGCCGACCACTTTTATGAGTTCCGCGTCGCAGCCGAGAATGAGGCAGGAATCGGAGACCTCAGTGAACTGTCGCTACTTTACAGAGCCTGTGATGCCACAAAGCCCCCAGGACCCCCGCACCACCCCAAGGTGACAGACTACACAAAGTCCTCTGTCTCACTCTCCTGGGGCAAGCCCGACTTTGACGGCGGCGCCTATATCAAGGGCTACGTCGTTGAAATGCGAGAGTATACGCCAGTACCAAAATCGACAGAGGAGGTAGAAGTCGCCCCGACAGTAGACAGACCGGTTGAAAAAGAGTGGGCCACGTGTACGCCACCCTCTGGTATTCAGGCTACTCAACTTACTGTCACGGACTTAAAGGAATTGGAAGAATATCAGTTCCGTGTCTGCGCCATCAACTCCGAGGGTGTGGGTGAGGCCGCTTACGTCCATGGCACGGTGGTTGCTGTGGACAGGGAGGAAGCACCGGAGATTGAGCTTGATGCTGATCTCAGAAAGGTGGTATCTGTGCGTGCTGGTGGTACCTTGCGTTTGTTTGTCACCATCAGAGGTAGGCCAGATCCCACTGTAAAATGGGAAAAAATGGATGGTGCTCTCATAGACCGCGCTGTCATCGACACCACCAGCTCATACACTATGGTTGTCATTGACAATGTTAACCGCTGGGACAGTGGCAAATACTCACTCACCTTGGAGAACAGCAGCGGTTCAAAGTGTGCCGTTGTCTCCGTGCGGATTTTGGATACACCGAGTGCACCGCAGAACCTCAGTGTGAAGGATCTCAAAAAGGATTCAGCGACGCTCGTCTGGGATACGCCGCTCACTGACGGTGGGTCTAAAATCACCAACTACATCGTTGAGAAGAGGGAGTCTGTCCGTAAGGCCTACACGACTGTTACCAGCAACTGCACGGCAAACACTTTTAAGATTGAAGAGTTGCCCGAGGGTGGCATTTTCTACTTCAGGGTTTGTGCTGTTAATAAATACGGCCAAGGGCTGACGGTTGAAAGCAGAGAAACTAAAGTTTCAGAGGTACCCATGCCGCCAAACAATGTAACCGTTGTCGATGTGACCAAAACCAGCGTTTTGCTCTTGTGGGGCAAACCTGCACACGATGGCGGCAGTAAAGTCATCTGCTACAATGTGGAGTTCAAGCCCAAGAGTGGTGGAAAATGGGGTACAGCTTGCACAGTCAAGGTGACAGAGGCTACCGTTCCTAATCTGACTCCCAACGAAACCTACCTCTTCAGAGTCGTCGCAATCAACGAGAAAGGAAAGAGTGAGCCCAAGGAGCTCGGTTTGCCTGTGCACGCAAAGGACATGGCCATCGAGCCCTCTGCCAACCTACTATTCACAACATACAGCGTGAAGGCCGGAGATGACCTGGCTGTTGAGGTTCCAGTGAGAGGCAGACCTAAGCCCGTTGTCTCGTGGAAGAGGGACGGTCTTCCCGTGAAGCAAACTTCTCTGGTTACAATTTTAAACATGGAGACCTCGTCCAAGATGCTCATTAAGCAGGCTGCCAGGGAGCATGTTGGAAAGTATGAGATCACCCTGGCCAACACCGCAGGAACAGTAACATCACAGCTAAGCGTAGTTGTCCTGGATAAACCCAGTCCGCCGACAAGCTTTAAGGTTGACGCCGTGACGTCTGACAGCATCACGCTTTCCTGGTCTCCACCAGGTTACGATGGCGGCTGCTCCATAAGTAACTATATCGTTGAGAAGAGAGATACCAACACACAAGAGTGGCAAATGGCCGCGAGCAATGTGGCCAGAACGGTCTACAGAGCCAGCCGCCTGACGCACGGGGCAGAATACCAATTTCGCATCTACGCAGTCAATCGTTATGGAAAGAGCACACATTTAGATTCTCCTGCAATTACAGCTCAGTACAATTTTAAGCAACCCGGACCACCTTCCACACCAGCAGTTAAGCTCGCCACAAAGTCTTACATGGTGGTGACCTGGAACGAGCCTGTCAATGACGGGGGCAGTCCTGTTGTTGGCTATCACCTTGAGCGGAAAGAGCGCGACAGCATTCTCTGGAGCAAGATGAACAGAGGAATGATCAAGGATTCTGAGTACAAAGTCACTGGAATAGAAGAGGGTATCATGTATGAATATCGTGTCTATGCTGAAAATATTGCTGGGATCGGTAAATGCAGCAAGGTCTCTGAGGCTGTGGCGGCGAGAGATCCGTGTGATCCTCCGGGAACCCCCGTTGTCACCGCTGTAAGCAGAACATCTGTATCCTTGAGTTGGGGCAAACCAGAGTATGACGGCGGCACCAAGATCTCTGGCTATATCGTTGAACGTCGAGATCTTCCGGAAGGTCGCTGGACAAGGTGCAATTTCACCAACGTGCCCGAGACTCGCTACCACGTGACGGGCCTTACGGAGGACAGCCAATACGATTTCCGTGTCATTGCTAAGAACTCGGCAGGATTGTTCAGCGGACCCTCTGACAACACTGGCCCGATCGCCGTCAAGGATGATGTGGAGCTTCCACGAATCATGATGGATGTCAAATACAGAGAAACTGTATTTGTGAAAGCAGGAGAAACTTTAAAGGTTCACGCTGACATCGCAGGCCGCCCTTCCCCCGTCGTCGCCTGGTCCAAAGACGGCAGCGAGATTGTGCCGAGCGCGAGAATCCAAGTTGTTTCGACAGATACCGCTACTTCGGTGATTGTGAAAGACTGCATCAGAAGAGATTCCGGTCAATACTTACTCACGCTACGGAACATTGCCGGGACAGTTAGCATGCCAATACATTGTGTCATTATCGATAAGTCAGGGCCCCCCGCAGGACCTCTGCAGATTACAGGTCTCACGTCTGAGGAATGCACTCTGTCGTGGGGTCCACCTCAGGAGCCCGGTGGTGCTGAGATCACACACTATGCTGTTGAGAAGCGCGAGACCAGCCGCCTGGCCTGGACTCTAGTGAAGGCTGACGTCACCAAAACCTACTTGACCGTCAGGGGACTGCTGAAGGGAAATGAATATATCTTCAGGGTTTTGGCCATCAACAAGCACGGAAACGGTGAGGCTTTGGAGAGCGAGGCTGTCAAGATCACCGACCCGTACACGTTTGCCACAGCTCCTCTTAACGTCGATGCCACTGACATTACTGGAGAGTCAATGACCGTCACGTGGTGCAAACCGACGAGCGACGGAGGCAGTCCAATCACTGGCTACGTGATTGAGCGCCGGGAGAAGACCGGCATGCGCTGGATTCGTGTCAATAGAGATTCAGTCGCTGAATGTAGCACCGTGGCAAACAACCTGCGTAAGGGTTGCGAGTATGACTTCAGGGTCTATGCTGAAAATGCGGCCGGTCTGAGCCCTCCGAGTGAAGCCTCTGCTTCATTTAGAGCAGTCGATCCTCAGGCCGTTCCAAGTCCTCCGTCCAAGCCAAAGATCGTGAATTCAACAAAGGACAGCGTGTCCGTTGTTTGGAAAGCACCTACCAACAATGGAGGTGCTCCTATCCTTGGATACGCCGTCGAATACAGGGAGTACATCCACAAACCAGTGACGGCGGTGGCGGAGGTTGAAGGGGAATATGAAGAAGAGGAAGAGGAGGAACCCGAGTCACCAGAACCGCAGAGATGGGTTGAGGCCATTGCTCTCACCAAGAGCTTGGAGTTCACAGTTCCTGGACTAAAATCTGACATGGTATATGAATTCCGCGTCAAAGCAATCAACAAAGTTGGAAGCAGTAGGCGCAGCCGCTGCTCCGATGCGGCTGCAGCAGTGGAAAGAACTGCAGAGCCAGCATTCGATGTGGATGTTGAGATGCGCAAAGTCCTTGTGGTTCAGCACGGAACGGCATTTACCCTCAATGTTCCATTCAAGGGTAAACCTGTTCCTTCGGTGGAATGGACCAAGGAGGGCACCGACCTAAAGGTGAGAGGAACGATTGATTCAACAAACTCCAGCACTTCACTGACCATCGAAAAGCCAACAAGAAATGACTCTGGAGAATACTGTGTCAGCATTGAGTCGCCATTAGGAAAATCAACATTACTGTTAGTTGTCAAGGTTCTTGATTCTCCTGGACCCCCAGTCAATGTCAAGGTTTCAGCAGTGACCAGGGACTCGGCCACCCTCACGTGGGAAGCCCCTGAGAATGACGGTGGCGACGCAGTGAAGGCCTACCACGTTGAAAAGCGAGAGGCGAGTAAAAAGGCCTGGGTTTCCGTCACCACTAACTGCCACGCATTGACGTATAAAGTGGACCAGCTTCTGGAAGGAGCCACTTATTACTTTAGAGTTATTGGAGAGAATGAACATGGATTGGGAGTACCGCAGGAGGCAAAAGCCGGCACAAAGATTACAGGTAAGGTTCCGTCCGAGCCCTTCTCATTCCATCAAGTTCATCAAATGTAAAAACTTCATTCTACGGCCCACTTTTGTGTCGCAGAGGTGCCGAGTGTTCCCATGAAACTCGGAGTTGCAAATGTCACTAAAGACAGCGTGACAATCGCCTGGACTCGTCCCGAGTATGACGGTGGTAGCAGAGTGAAGGCTTACCTCATTGACGCTCTGGAGAAGGGGCAAACCAAATGGGTCAAGTGTGCATCAGTGAGGACCATGAGCCACACTATAAAAAGCCTAAGAGAAGGTGCAGAGTACTACTTCAGAGTGAGAGCTGAGAACCACGCTGGACTAAGTGAACCAAAGGAGATGATCGTACCGGTTATCGTCAAAGAAATTCAAGGTAATTCTTTCTCTCATCTCTTATTCTTGCACTCGTATTATTCTTGCACTCATATGCGCTGCTGTGACAAGTGAATTTCCCCGCTGTGGGATGAATAAAGTTCTATCATCATCATCATCTTCTAAAGGTATGCTTTCTAATGTACAGCGAACCGAGATGCGGCACTCAACGTGCACCGCTGCGATGACGTGTTGTATGAAACGCCAACTATTTGCCATAGAAGGAGCCTATTTTTGCTTTCAAATTCGCTGTAAGTTTATTTTGCATTTTGCTTGAATTTCAACAGAGGCTCCAGAGTTTGATTTGAAAAACTACCCCAAGAATACAGTTTACGTCAGAGCTGGTTCCGACCTTACCTTCGACGTTCCACTTTTTGGCAAGCCGATGCCGAAAGTGACTCTGTCCAAGAACAATGTTGTCATCAAGGGATCCAAAAGACTGTCGACCGAAGTCACGCCTGACAACTTAACGATTACCCTGAATGAAAGCGCAGCAAGCGACGCTGGGAAATACGAAGTAACCGCCTCAAACCCCGGCGGTGCCGCCAAGATCTTCATGAACTTTGTTGTGCTGGATAGACCTGGACCCCCGGTCGGACCTGTGGTGATTGGAGCGGTTGGAGAGACTACAGTGTACTTGAAATGGGATCCTCCAGAGTATGACGGTGGCAGCCCTGTTACCAATTACGTCGTCCTGAAACGGCAAACTAGCACTCCTACCTGGACAGAGGCGTCAACCAACGTTGCAAGAAGTGAAATCAAAGTGATGAAACTGACCAAGGGGGAGGAGTATCATTTCAGAATTAAGGCTCAGAACCGCTACGGTGTCAGCGACCACATTGACAGCAAGTCAGTTATGATCAAGCTTCCATTCAGTAAGTCAATGTGGCTTTGTTGGTTTGTCGCGGTTGGCCAATGAACATTTTCAAACGTACCATCGACTAATATGCTGTCGCTTTAATTCCAGCCGTCCCTGGACCTCCATCCACGCCTTGGGTTAGTTTTGTGTGTAGGGATAACTTGACTGTCTGCTGGAATGAACCGGTGAGCGACGGCGGGAATCCCGTGACCGGGTATCATCTTCAGATGAAGGAAAGGAGCAGTATCCTCTGGCAAAAGATCAATAAAACAGCAATACCAGGAAACCAGTTTCGGGTCACCAACATCTGCCCGGGTCTCATCTACGAGTTCAAGGTGGCAGCTGAAAATGCCGCTGGCATTGGAAAGATGAGCAAGACGTCTGATGAGGTGCTGGCGATTGATGCGTGTGGTAAGTGGCGCTCTCAGTCTTATAGTCGGAGCTTCCGTTGACATCGATGTGACTTGGCGCTCCTCTGACATCTCCAACTATAGAGCCTCCTGCAAATGTCCACGTCACCGAAGTCACAAAGAACTCAGTCAGCCTGTCCTGGCAGCGGCCCCCATATGATGGCGGCAGTAAGATCGCCGGCTATAGTGTGGAGAGGAGGGACGCCGCCAGTGGCAGATGGGTGAAGGCTAACTTCACAAATATCCTTGAGATGGGCTTCACGGTGTCTGGGCTGAACCAGGACGAGTCTTACGAGTTCAGGGTGTATGCAAAGAATGTTGTCGGCTCTGTCAGTAACCCTTCTCTTATTGCTGGCCCGGTCACTTGTATCGACGCGCACGGTGAGTGCTCATTTTCATTCCTTCTCGTATGACTGTGATTGGGCGAGTTAAGAAAAGCGCAAGGCATTGAAAATGTGATCCGTATTCTCTTGTGCAGGTGCTCCGGCCATTGATCTTCCTCCAGAGTATTTGGATGTGGTTCAGTACAAAGCCGGAACGTCAGTTAAAATCAGAGTAGGAATCCTTGCCAAACCTCAGCCAAGCATCGAGTGGCTCAAAAACGGAAAGGAGCTTGTCGCTTCTTCTTCCTCGTGTGTGGAAAACACAACCGAGTCGTCAGCCATCCTGATCAAGGATGCGACCCGCCGACACACTGGCTCGTATGAGATAAAGATCAAAAACGCGTTTGGCTCAGCGACGGCTACGGTTGCGGTCGAAATCCTCGGTATTTTGACATATTTCGCTTCCTTTTCTCACGTTGAAAAGTTTCCTCCCGTGTCTCAGTTGTGTTTGTTGAATGATGGCGCCTTTTCATGTCTCCTCAGACAAACCCGGACCGCCGGCCGGCAGCATTAATTTTAACCTCATCACAGCGGACAGAATCATCCTCCGCTGGGAGCCTGTGTGTGAGGCCGACAACGGAGGTTCCGAGGTGACGCACTACATCGTGGAGAGGCGTGAAACCAGCAGAGTGGTCTGGTCGACAGTCTCTGAGCGGCACGAGCAGACGTACATCTCCGTCGGCAAACTGGTGCGAGGAAACGAATACGTGTTCCGGGTCATGGCTGTTAACAAGTTTGGCGTGGGAGAGCCACTCGAGTCAGAGGCCGTTGTTGCAAAGAACGCCTTTGGTAAGCTTTGGAATTCAGGCTTATTTTCACTTTAGCTTTCGTCATCAAGTAAATGCAGAACTCTTGCTCGTTTTCCTGTCCCCGATCACAAGGGACAAAGGTTTCACACATCTGTTCTTTGTGCATTTCCATCAGTCACTCCGGGACAGCCACATACGCCTGAGGTGAACATCATCACCAAGACTTCTATGGTGGTCGAATGGGAAAGTCCAGGTGTGGACGGCGGAAGCACAGTTACTGGCTACTACTTGGAGAGACGTGACAGGAAGAGTTTGCGCTGGATCCGAGTTTACAAAGACCCCGTTCCAGACCATAAGCAGACTGTCTACCATCTCACCGAAGGAAATGAGTACCAGTATCGCGTCTGTGCCATTAACAGGGCTGGAGAAGGACCCTTCTCTGACGGATCCGACTTCTATAAGGCTGCAGATCCCGTTGGTAAGTGATCCCAGACGCTGGCTGCTTCCAAAATGTCAATCGAGGACCACCTGTGCCCATCAATTCATTTGGCTCACAGATGCTCCAGATGAGCCTTGCAAGCTGAAGGTGATGGATTCCACAAAGACCTCCATCACTTTGGGCTGGTCCAAGCCAGAATGGGATGGAGGCAGTGAGGTGACCTGCTACATGGTGGAGAAGCTGGTGGAGGGAGAGGAGAATTGGACCATGGTTACTTCAAAGGGAGAGGTCAAGATGACGGAATATACTGTACACGACTTACAGCCGGACGTGAACTACTTTTTCCGAGTTTCTGCTGTCAACTGCGCGGGCCGTGGGGAACCTCTGCAGATGACTGAGCCTGTACAGGCTAAAGATATCTTGGGTAAGTGACATTGCAGACTTGAGAAATGTCTTTCCTTTTTGTTTGTTTGTTGTTAAATGACCGTGATATCGTTTTCACAGAGGAAGCCCAGATTGACTCAGATGTGGCCGTGAGAACTCACTACATTGTGAAGGCTGGCAAGGATGTGGAGCTCTCTGTTCCTTTGAAGGGTCGACCATCACCCGACGCTTCTTGGAGCAAAGGGGATTTATGTATCGACAACAACCCCTCTTATGAATTCCACCACTCGGACACCACCGCAGTTCTCGTCATGCGTGATGTCACCAAGCTCGACACTGGAAAATATACGGTCAAGATTGCGAATGGCGTAGGAGAGCCCAAGACGCTAACCTTGTCCGTGAAGGTCCAGGACCGTCCAGCTCAGTGCAGGAACCTGACACTGAAAAACGTAACCCGTGGAAAAGTCACGCTTTGCTGGGAAACGCCACTCCTCGATGGCGGTGCTGAAATCACAAACTACATTGTAGAGAAGAGGGACTCTTCAAAGAGATCATACTCTGCAGTCACAAGCAAATGCGTCGACACCACCTACACGATTGAAGATCTCTCTGAAAAGACATTGTACTTTTTCCGTGTACTCGCAGAGAATGAGAATGGTGTCGGTGAACCATGTGAAACACTTGAACCCGTCAAGGCTGCAGAGACTCCCGGTCCAGTCAAATGTGTTTCTATGAAGGATTCCTCCAAGACCTCAGTCACCCTGCAGTGGCTTAAGCCTGATTACGACGGCGGCAGCATCATCTCCGACTACATCGTTGAGAAGAAAGCCGCGGGCGAAGACTGGACACTTGGAGGAACGGGCCGACACTGCGAGTTTGAGGTGCAAAAACTTAAGGAGCACTCCGACGTGTTCTTCAGAGTTGCGGCCCGAAATGAGAAGGGTCAGGGTGACTTTGTCAAGATAGGTCCAATCAAGGTCGTCGACTATGTTATCACACCCGAAGCGAGCCTCGCAGACTACCCGGATGGAAGAATCTGTGTTCGCTTAGGGCACAATGTCCACATTGAGCTGCCCTACGTAGGTAAACCCAAGCCGTCAGTCTCGTGGCTGAAGGACAACCTTCCTCTGAAGGAAAGCGATCAAATCCGCTTCAAGAAGACAGCGAACAAAGTGACGCTAATGATAAAGAGTGTGAAGAAAGAGAATGAGGGTAAATTCACACTTACTCTTGACAACAAAATCAACAGAAAGTCCTTCCACATCCACGTCATTACCCTCGGACCCCCATCGAAGCCCCTCGGACCCATCCGCCTTGATGAAGTCAGAGCGGAAAGCATCATGATCTCCTGGGATGAGCCCAATGACGACGGCGGCGGAGACGTCAGCTGCTATACTGTCGAGAAGCGTGACACCTCTCAGCCTGACTGGAAGATGGCTTGTTCCAGGGTGGAGGGAACTCAGTTCCAAGTGCCCAACCTGGTCAAGGGTGTCCAATACCAGTTCAGAGTGTGTGCTGAGAACAGGTACGGTGTCAGTGAGCCCCTGGTCTCACAGATGGTGATTGCCAAGCACCAATTCAGGCCCCCAGGCCCACCAGGCAGGCCTGTTGTGTATAACGTCACCAACGACGGCATGACAATCCAGTGGGAGAAGCCTCTCTATGATGGCGGTACACCCATCCAGGGCTTCCATGTGGAGAAGAGGGAAAAGAACAGCATCATGTGGCAGAAGGTGAACCTAGTGCTCATCAGAGAAACCGATTACAGGATCCTGGGTCTCATCGAAGGCCTCGAGTACTCGTTCAGAGTGTATGCACAGAATGATGCCGGCTCCAGCCGGATGAGTGATGAGAGCAAGCCCGTCATGGCCGTCAGTCCCGTCGGTGAGTGCCGCCGACTCTGTCCATAGGCCTACATCATGTAGCTCAACTTATTCGTCAACCAATAACCTCTTCACAAGGATCCTTTGGGAGACTAATTATGAACTGGACTTTTGTCTTTCAGATCCTCCAGGCCAGCCCGACTACACTGACGTGACGAGTGACTCGATCACGCTGAAGTGGGATGCGCCCAAACGTGACGGCGGCAGTAAGATCACTGGCTACAACATTGAGAAACGACAGGGTCACGGTCGTTGGTTCAAGGCCAACTTGACTGATGTCCACGACTGCCAGCACACTGTGACTGGTCTGACAATGAACGAGCGCTATGAGTTCAGGGTGATTGCCAGAAATGCCATCGGTGTCGTCAGTCCCCCGTCCAACTCGTCTGGTTTGATTGTGGTCAGAAGCGAGAATGGTAAATGAAGATAAGCCAGCGAGAGTGATGAGATGATGATGATGATGCATTGATTGTGAAATACCTTTTTTTCTAAACCAGCTGCTCCGCACATTGAATTTGGCCCGGAGTATTTTGAGGGTTTGACTGTCAAAGCGGGTGACAACATCAGGGTGAATGTGGCGATCACCGGGCGGCCTGTTCCCAAAGTGATCTGGTACAGAGACGGCGTGGAAATCACCCAAAGGATGATGGATATTATCACCGCTCCTGGATACAGCACTCTTTTCATCAGAGATGCTGACCGTACCCACCGCGGTCTCTACACGGTCGAAGCGACTAATGGATCGGGCAGCAAGAAGGAGAATCTTCTGGTTCAAGTACAAGGTGTGTCGTCGTTTCTGTACATTATAGTAGTATATTCACAAGCGATCGATGTATTACCTCTAACTTCGACTTTCATATGTGATGCAGACACACCTGGAGAACCAGTAGGACCCATCGTGTTTAGCAACATCTCAGAGGGCAGATGTACCCTCTCCTGGAATCCGCCAGAGAACAATGGCTGCTCGGAAATTTCACATTACATCATTGAGAAGAGGGAAACATCCAAAATCTCTTGGGCATTAATGTCTGATGACTGTCACGAGTGCACGCTCACTGCAACCAAACTCGTAAAGATCAACGAGTACCAATTCAGGGTCTCAGCTGTCAACAAGTTTGGTGTTGGCAGACCGTTGGAATCCTGCCCTATTATTGCACAGCTGCAATACAGTAAGTCAAAAGAATGACATTTTGACCAAATCTTTTTTTTTGGGGATTGAACATACAAACACACTACCCGAAAGGTTAAACATCGGAAAGAAGAGAAAATGATCGGCCGTTGCGATTGAAAGCTCTGCTCTGCGTGTTCATCCTTGATTCTGGTCTTGACATATTTCCATTCACAATTTCCTCCCAGGTACCCCCGATTCTCCAGGCACTCCGGATGCCACCGAGGTCACAGGGGAAAGCATAACATTGGCCTGGACTCCTCCAACATCAGACGGAGGAAACCCCATCCAACATTATATACTGGAAAAACGAGAGAAGAAGACTGTCCGGTTCTACAAGGTGCTTTCAAAGAAACCCATCACCGAATGTGCTCACAGGGTTTCTCATCTCACTGAGAATATGGAGTACGAGTTCCAGGTGATGGCTGTGAATGATGCCGGTATTGGTTCTCCGAGCAACATCTCCTTGCCCATCAAAGCTGTCGAACCAAAGGACATCCCATGCGCTCCATCCGTGGTCTGTGTGTCCGACTCCACAAATACCTCTATCAGTCTGGAATGGAGCAAGCCTGCAGATGACGGAGGTTCTGATATCCTGGGATACATCGTCGAGATGGTTAAAGCAAATGAACTCGACTGGCATAGAGTCAATGAAGAGCTCGTGGCCGAAACAGAGTACACGGTGACTGGTCTACAAACTGGGGTTGCGTACAAGTTCCGCGTTGCCGCTGTAAATCAAGTCGGAAGAGGCGAGGACATGGCAACTCTAGAACCGGCTCAGGCCGTTGACAGACTCACACCGCCAATGGTTGATATTGATGCCTCCTTCAAGCAAACGCATGTTGTCAAGGCTGGAGGTTCAGTGAAACTAAGTGTACAATTCAGGGGAAAGCCAGTTCCTGTCGCCACCTGGCTGAAAGAAGAAGGAGAAGTGGGTGTGATGTCCGAGGTCATAACTGCAGAGGGCAGCAGTACTCTACATATTGAAAACTGCTCGAGGAACGATACAGGCAAATACACTGTTAACTTGGATAACAGCAGCGGTAGCGAGTCCATGACTTTCACCCTGAAGGTCATGGACACTCCCGGAGCTCCTGAGGCTTTAGCCTTCCACGAGGTGTCCAGAGGCTCAGTCACCCTTGCGTGGCAGCCTCCGCTCAATGACGGCGGAGCGCGAATCCAACACTACATTGTGGAGAGACGCGAGGCCACCCGTCGCGCTTGGACACAGTCTGGGGGAAAATGCACTCAGAATATCATGAAAATCCAGGATCTCCTGGAGGGAGTGCCATACTTCTTCAGGGTCTCTGCAGAGAACCAGCACGGTGTCGGCGAAGCATTGGAGATGACAGAGCCTGTCGTCGCCACTGCCGAGCCAGCGCCACCAAAGAGAGTGGACATTGTAGACACAACAGACAGCTCGGTGTCACTGAGCTGGCTGAAGCCGGAGCATGACGGCGGAAGCCGTATCCAGAGTTACATCATCGAGGCCAGGGCGAGTGGGACGGATAAATGGTTTGTGGTTGGCAACACCAAGAACCTCTCCTACGTGGTTGATAAGCTCAACAAGGGCCACGAGTATCACTTCCGTGTGAAAGCCAAGAATGAGTCCGGCCTCAGCAGGCCCCGGGAAAATCCAGCCCGGGTGTTGGTCAAAGAGCCTCACATTGAACCGGCAGCTGATCTCAGTGAGATCATCAATCAGCTGATCACATGCAGCTCTGGCAGTAGCTTCACAATTGATGTTCCTATTAGCGGGCGACCTGCTCCCAAGGTAGCCTGGAGACTGGAGGAGATGAGGTTGAAGAACTCTGAAAGAGTTTCAATTCAAGTAACGAAAGACAGAACGAGCATATCAGTCAAGGATGCCATGAGGGGTGATGGAGGAAAATACTACCTGACCCTGGAGAATGTTGCCGGAACCAAGACCTTTACTATAGACGTCAACGTCATCGGTAGACCCAACCCTCCGACGGGGCCTGTCGAAATTTCAAATATCACCTCCCAATCCTGTGTCGTTAACTGGGATGCGCCAGAGGATGACGGCGGCACCGACATAACCAACTACATCGTGGAGAAGCGTGAATCTGGTTCCAGTGCCTGGCAACTGATCAACTCCAGCGTGAAGCGCACGTCTCTGCATGTCAGTCATCTGACAAAGTACATGCAATACACCTTCAGGGTCTCTGCCGAGAATAGATTTGGCATCAGCAAGCCGACTGAGTCTCAGACCGTCGTCGCAGAGCATCCTTACAGTAAGTACAATTTCTAAATTGGCAAGACAATGGTAAAAGTCGTGAGTCGCTAAGAGAATTCACGTTTGACTGTTGTAGCACCTCCTGGAGCACCAACAAGGCCATGTGTCTTTAATATCTTTGCCAACACAATGACCTTGAAATGGGAGGAGCCCTATCACGATGGCGGCAGCAAGGTGACAGGTTACTGGATCGAGAAGAAAGAGAGAAATAACATTCTGTGGGTAAGGGAGAACAAGATTCCGTGCTTTGAGTGCTTTCATAAGGTGGAAGACCTCGTCGAAGGTCTAGAGTACCAGTTCCGAGTTTATGCGATGAACAGTGCTGGTCTGAGCAAGGCCAGTGAAGCCTCTAAAGGAGCAGTCGCCCAAAACCCTGTCGGTGAGTAACGCTTGCCACGCAAACATTGACCGCTTCCGACCTATGACCGATACGACTTCACGTCTTTGTTTTTAGATTCACCGAGTAAGCCAGAAGTGACAAATGTAACCAGGACCACAGTGTCGCTCAAATGGTTGGCTCCGCTCAATGACGGCGGCAGTCCAATCGTAGGATACGTCATTGAACGAAAGCCATACACTTTGACTGGCGAGGGCCGTTGGCTGAAGTGTAATTACACAAATGTGACGGACACTTTCTACACTGTTACCGCCCTGGGAGAAGGAGAACCCTACGAGTTCAGAGTCATTGCCAAGAATGCCAACCAAGTCTTCAGCACCCCATCAGATTCCACTGGCTCTGTGCAGTGCAAGACTGACTTTGGTAAGCTACTTTGATTATTTGTGCGAAAACAAGCCAGCGATTCAATGTCAGATAATATGTGACAAATGCCCGCGCTGACCACCGTGCAGATGCAACTTGTGTCAATGCGCTTATATTGTGCGACAGAACCTCCAAAGGCTCACCTCGACGGCAAACTACTGTCTGAAGTTGTCACGGTGAGAGCTGGCTCAGATCTGGTTCTGGACGCTGCCGTGGGTGGCAGGCCTGAGCCCAAAGCTTCCTGGTCCAAGGGCAACAGGGAACTCGAGTTATGCGAGAAGTACCATCTGCAATACACATCCAACCGGGCAATGGCTATCGTCAAGTTCTGTGACAGAGATGATACCGGAAGGTATATTCTCACTGTTAGGAACGTGAGTGGAACAAAGACTGCTGAAGTCAACGTCAAAGTACTTGGTGAGTATCCCTGCACTCTGTTCTCCAATCAAACTCCTTGTGAGACGAGAAAACGACTGACGACACAATGACTGTTTCTAGACACTCCGGGAGTGTGTGAAGGCAGCATCGAAATCAGCAAGATAACAGAGGAGTCGTGCACTCTGAGCTGGAAGCCTCCTTTGGAAGATGGCGGTGATGAGGTGTCCCACTACCTCGTGGAGAGAAGAGACACCAACAGACTTAACTGGGTTTTCATGCATACCGAGTGCAAGGAGCTGGCTTGCAGCATCACGGGGCTTTTCAAGAACACAGAATACCTGTTCAGAGTCCGGGGAATCAACAAGTACGGCGCTGGTGTCCCCCTTGTCTCCAATCCCATGGTTGCCAAGAACACTTTCAGTGAGTGTCCCCATGCAACTGTTGTAAAATGTGTGTAATATACACTTTTGTTTTTTGACGTCGTTTGCAGTTGAAGTTGCTGCCGAGGAGTTTCCTAAACGTAAACGGCCGGTTTGGTGGATCGTAACCTTACTGTAACCGACTACATGAGCGAAACTCTTTGTTCCAATATTCCGCACAACCTGCCCTTTGTCACTTATCATTATTATAACGTCAACCTGTCGCAGTTGTTGTTTCAAACCTCGAGTTGTCTCCTCACAGCTGTGCCATCGCCACCCAGTGCACCTGAGATCCTGGTGTCTGGAAAGGACTTTGCAACCATTGAGTGGATGAAGCCTGAGAGTGACGGTGGCAGCCCGTTGCTCCACTATCTTGTTGAGAAGCGTGAGAAGAAGAGCGCTCGCTGGGTGAAGGTGAACAGGAACGGAGCACATCTCGACACCACGCTGAAGGTGTCCGGTTTGACCGAAGGCAACATATACCAGTTCAGGGTGACGGCCATCAACAAGGCTGGAGAGAGTGAACCGAGTGAGGTTTCACTCTACGTTGTCTGCAGAGAGCCAACGTGTAAGTTTGTTTTGGTCCTAATACGCCAGCAATCCAAAAGAGCTTGGCAAACGAAGTCTGTCGGTGACACGCTCACTTTGCATCCGACGCATTTCAGCTCTGTCTTCTCTCATCGTAGGCACCCCATCTCCCCCCTCGGTACCTCGTATCACTGACACGCACGCTGACAGCATTAGCTTGGCCTGGTCTCGCCCTGTGGAGGATGGAGGAGCTGATGTGCTGGGCTATTATTTGGAAATGCGGGAAGCTGGAACACAGGAGTGGACAAAGGCCCACGAGAAGACACTGCGCACTTTAGAGCACACAGTGACCGGACTTTGCTCAGGCAAGAAGTATTGCTTCAGAGTGGTCGGCATCAACATCAACGGCATCGGAGACTTCAGCGAGCACTGTGCCGAAACGGAGCCGGTCGAGAGAATTGGTACGTTTTTTTTCTTTTTCTTTTTCTTTTCCTTTTTCCCATTCAGTCGTGACAATACGGATTACTCTACTGCTAAGGAATAGAGAGCAGGTTGAACCCGCTGGCAAATTTACAAAGTCACAGATAGACCTTGGAGAAAGATGAATTAATACGCACGCGTGTTGCAGTTCAGCAACCTTATTTGTCATTACCTTGACCCAATAGAAACTCCTGACTTGGAGCTCCCTGATGAGCTGAGGAAGACCATCTGCCTGCGGGCCGGTGGTTCTCTACGCCTCTTTGTCAATATTACCGGCCGTCCTGCTCCGACAATCACTTGGAGCAAGCAGGGCGTTGACCTTAACAGCCGAGGCTTCGTAGAAGTCACCCACAAGTCAACCACACTGATCATCGATAAGGTCCATCGGTACGATGCGGGAAAATACACACTGGTGGCTGAGAACTCTGCTGGCAAACAGGAAGTCCATATCCTCGTCAAAGTCTATGGTAAGCGGATATTAAAAAAAGGCATATGTCACGAGCGTGATTATTTAGGAACGTCGTTTGTAAATGGCAAACGTTTTGCAATTCTAGACACTCCAGGACCGACGGGACCGATCAAGATCAAGGAACTGACCAAAGAATATGCCACCATCTCCTGGGAAGGCCCCTGCGTTGATGGCGGCGCCCCTGTCAACAATTATATCATCGAGCGGCGCGAAGCCTCCATGAGAGCCTACAAAACTGTTACTTCCAAGTGCAGCAAGACATCTTTCAAGATTGATGGCCTGATGGAGGGCATGTTGTACTACTTCCGAGTCCTACCTGAAAACATTTACGGTGTCGGCGAGCCTCGCGAGACATCGGATGTGATCCTGGTTTGTGAGGTGCCTCACCCGCCGCGCAAATTTGAGGTGATTGACGTCACCAAAAGCACAGTTTCGTTGAGCTGGGAGAAACCTGAGCATGACGGAGGCAGCAGACTTACGGGTTACATTGTCGAGGCTTGCAAATTTGGTACTGACAAGTGGATGAAGGTGGCCTCGCTCAAGCTAACTGACTTTGAGCACACAATTGAGAAGTTGAATGAGAAGGAGCAGTACTTGTTCAGAATCAAAGCCATCAACAGTCGAGGCGCCAGCGAAGCAAAGGAGCTCGTTACGCCTGTGACCGTACAGGAACAAAGAGGTGAGCAGCAGCAGCAGCATTGTCTCATGGTTATCGCATTGTTTATTCGTTTTCGTCAAACCCGTGAGGACAAAGTGCGATGAAACATGGTTTTAGTCTTTACAAAAGACTTGACTTGTTTTACAGTGATGCCTGCGGTGGATTTCACCAGCCTTCCCCAGAAAACTATTCACGTTCTGGCCGGTAAAACCCTAGAGCTGGACCTACCGATCATCGGCAGGCCTCCCCCCTCCTGCATCTGGTTCTTTGGTGACAACAGGATCAAAATCACAGATCGTGTCAAGATTCAGAGCACTGGCAAGTTTTGCAAACTAACCGTTTCCAACACAACCATCGACGACACTGGAAACTACACCCTGGAGTTGAAGAACACTGTTGGTGTCACCAGCGAGGTCATCAAAGTTGTCATTCTCTGTAAGGAAAGCCCCGCAGATGGGCATTAACTTGGATTTGTTTACATACTCTGTATGTTCGGGTGAAATATGGACAGAGGTGGGTAGAGCAGCCAAAAATTGTAGTCCAGTAAGAGTACGGTTTGTTTCGTGGTAATATTACGTCTCAAGTAAGAGTAGTCCTCCAAAGAATTACATGTATGATTAAGAATTATATATGTACGTATGTAGAAGTGAAAGGAAAGAGTATGTTATATCAATTTAACTTTGGCAAGTACAATTTATCCCAAGTTACTTGAGTTAATGTTTCAAAGTCAACGCAAGTCACTTAAGTTAGTGTCATAAAGTCAATGCAGCACGTTACTGCCCTTCTCTGACCTTTCATCTGACGACGTGAGAAGCGTGGTTTGGATGATTTTGCAGTGACACACTATCATTTTCTCCTAGCCAAACCTGACGAACCAAAAGGACCAATCAGATTTGATGAGATTGACGCAACCACAGTCACCTGTAGCTGGGATCCTCCCGCTAGGGATGGCGGAGCTCCCATCAGCGGCTATGTGGTGGAGCAACGAGATGCCCACAGACCAGGCTGGGTGCCGGTTTCTGACTCTGTCAGCCGACCCACCTTCAAATTTGAGAACCTGACTGAGGGAGATGAGTACGTCTTCCGTGCGGCTGCTGTGAATCGCTATGGGACCGGAGATTTCTTGCAGTCTGAAATTGTTACCTGCAGGAGTTTGACAAGTAACAGCATTTTTTTTCGTTGTAATTTATTCCACAAGCGTATGTAACCATAAGTCTTGGCACAAGGCTAACACGATTCTCCGTCTTTTGCAGATGTGTCCGGATCTCCTGGCCGGCCGACCATTTTTGATGTTTCGCGTGATGGTATGACTGTTGCCTGGAATCCACCGGAAGAGGATGGTGGGCTCGAGGTTTCTGGTTATATTATCGAGCGCAAAGAAGTCAGGGCTGACAGATGGGTGCGTGCCAACAAGCACCCTGTCACCATGAATAGATACCGCTCCACAGAGCTAATCGAAGGCCTAGAGTACGAACACAGAATCATTGCCATCAATGCCCGTGGATTAAGCAAACCGAGCTTGCCTTCGAAACCAGCTGTGGCATCAGATCCCATTGGTGAGACCAAACAAGAAAAAATGTCCTCTTTTCTGCATTTTGTCAAGTACAAACAGTGTTTCAATACATTTCATGCAAACAGCTAAATCGGTACAAACGGAACATCCATATTTCTGTCCCGGTCAGATCCACCCGGTTGCCCCCAGAACCCTCGGGTCACGGAAACCACCAAGTCATCTGTATCCCTGGCTTGGAGTCCCCCTGATGATGAGGGAGATGCAAGAGTGGACGGTTACCTCATTGAGATGCAGAAGGTGGGCACTATGGCGTGGCTCAAATGCAACACCACACCCTCTCTGATATGCGAGTACACCCTGACCAACATGCCACAAGGAGAGGAGTTCAAATTCCGAGTACTGGCCTGCAACGCGGGCGGTTCTGGGGAGCCTGCCGAAGTTCCCGGAACTATGACTATCACAGAGATGTTTGGTAAGCGCACACAAGAATGGACACACTAGGTGAACAAAATGAGTTTTGTTGTTCAGGAAAGTCAATGAAAAGTAACTGTTCCATTTCTGTACTCGGCTTGTACAGAATCTCCCGATTGTGAACTCGAGCTGAAATACAAAGATGTGTACGTGGTCCGTCACGGTGGAGTGGTCCGGCTCTCTCTTCCCATTAAGGGCAAACCTCGCCCTACCTGCTCATGGTCAAAGGACAGCGGGGCGGTGTCAACCAAGGCCATGGTTGCTTACACTGAAGACACCAGCGAACTGGTGATCAAAGGAGCCGAGAGGAGCGACTCTGGTGTGTATGAGCTTCTTCTGGAAAATGAAGTTGGCAAGAAGAAGGCCCAAATCAAGGTCAAAGTGATTGGCCGTCCAAGTGCTCCGGAAGGACCGTTAACGTTTGAGGAAATCCAGGCCAACTCTGTAAAGGTGTCCTGGAAATCACTCACCGATGATGGCGGCGCAGAGATACTTGGTTACATTGTCGAAAGAAGAGAGGTCACCAGAAATGCCTGGTACACTGTGGACAGCAGGGTGACAGATCATCAATTGCTTGTCAAGGGCCTAAATGAAGGAACAGAATATCACTTTAAGGTTACCGCCGAGAACTCTTTTGGTATTGGCCCATCTCTGAAGTCAGAGCAACCGCTAGTGCCCAAGACTCCACTTTGTAAGTATTCTGGCCCCACCCCATCATTTGTTTACCAGAATTCTCTCATCGGCATTTGTTGAGCCGGGAAACTTTTGTTTGAAAAACAGGTCCACCGGAGCCATCCGGCGCACCGCTAGAAATCATGGATGTCACCAAAAGCTCTGTGGCACTGGCGTGGTGCAGACCAAAGGACGATGGAGGTTCTTCCATCAAGGGCTACTTTGTTGAGTACAAGGAGGTGTCTGCGGAGCAATGGTCTCGTCACCCCGCCAGGATTCCCGCCACAATGTTTACCCTGTCTGGACTCAGAGCAAATGCAGACTATCAATTCCGCATTTTTGCTGTCAATGATATTGGAGAGAGCGAAGCTGGACCTGTGTCAGAGACCGTCACGTGCAAAGATCCGTTTGGTGAGTCACCATGTGACGAAAGTCAGGAGCATAAATTGGATGACTAACGATACTAAGCAGATTCCTGTCAGAGATGTCCCCTAATACGTATCAAGAATTATAATCCCTCATCTCTCTCACTCGCTACCTTTGGTGGCACAGACAAACATCTGGTTGTTTTGCGCCTTTGTACCGTGCAGATAAACCAAGCCAGCCAGGTGAAATTGATACAACAATGGTAACTCAAAATTCCATCGCCGTTCGCTGGCAAGCTCCAGAGTGTGACGGTGGAAAGGAGGTCCTGGGCTATTGGGTGGAATACCGAAAGTCCACTGAGAGCACCTGGAAGAAATGCAACAAGGAGAGGCTGACAGAACAGGAATTTACCATCCGTGGTCTGGCCGAAGCTACCGAATATGAGTTCAGAGTATTAGCTGAGAATGACACCGGGATAAGCAGGCCTCGACGGACAGCCGCTTGCATCAAGACCAAACTGAGCGGTGCGTATACCCATCGCTGATATGAAAGTAGCAATTGTATAGTTGGCATGAAACAATAGTAAGACACCTTTTCACATTTTGTGCATTTTTTTCTGCTCGCTATTTTTACATAGTCGAGACCAAACCGAGTCTGAGAAAAGAAATGGACGAAGTCACAGAGAAACTGGGACAGCCTGCTGTCATGAAGTGCCAGATTATTGGCAGGCCGGTTCCTGAGATCAAGTGGTACCACGCAGGCAAGGAGATTGTCGAGTCCCGCAAATACGAGATGAGCTCCGATGGCCGTAACCACTCCCTCTCCATCATGACTGATCAACAAGAGGATGAGGGAGAATACACCTGTAAGGCTACCAATGATGCCGGCGAAGCAGAAACCAAGGGAGTTCTTTTACTGGAAGCTGCCCCGTCCTTCCACTCTGACTACCCATTGAAGAGCACGTACTACGCCGGTCTAGGAACGACCCTACGCATCCACGTTGTGTACATTGGGCGTCCCGTGCCAAAGATTTTGTGGCTCCAAGAAGCAAAGACCCTGGAGAACTCCGAGGACATCAGTATCGAGACCACGGAGCATTATACCCACCTCATTATCAAGAATGTGCAGCGCAGGATCCATGGAGGAAAATACAGGATCCGACTGCACAATCACTTTGGCAGGGCCGACACTGCGTTCAACGTTGAAATCTACGGTATGATTTTATCCTCATAACTCAGCGAGTACCACCTTTGCCTTTGTAAAAAGTGACAATGATTACAGTACACCCTAACCCTTTGTTTGCAGACAAACCCGATATCCCCCAGGGTCCCATCGTTCTGGAGGCCCTCCTAAAGAACTCTGTCATCATCACCTGGAAGCCTCCCAAGGACGACGGCGGCTGCATGATCACCAACTACATTGTGGAGAAGCGCGAGGACAAAGAAGGAAGCGAGTGGGAATTGGTGTCGTCGTCCATTAATGGCACATCCTGCCGCGTGCCCAACCTTACCGACAGTGCCGGATACTTTTTCCGAGTATACGCTCAGAATCGCTATGGCAACAGCGAGCCGCTTGAACTCATCACACCTATACTCATCAAGAGCCAATTGGGTTCGTTCAGCCCCCAAGAAAATGTTCAACAAAATCAGCCGGTGTTACTTACTATACTGACAAAGCGGGTTTTTTTGTTTTGTTTTGTTTCTGTCCACAGAGAAACCGACACCGCCTCAGTCAATAACTGTTTCTGGAATCACCAAGGATTCCTGCGTAGTCTCCTGGAAGCCTCCGATCAGTGACGGTGGCTCCAAAATCAAGAGCTACTACCTTGAGAAGAAAGAAAAGAAGGATAAGAAGGAATGGGGTGAATGGATGCCCGTGACTACAGATGAGATCAAGCAGACAGTCTTCTCTGTCAAATCCTTGTCAGAGGGCATAGAACATCTATTCCGGGTGAAGTGCGAGAACCTCGGAGGACAAAGTGACTATAGTGAGGAAAGTCCTTCCATCGTTCCCGCCACAGCCGTCGATGTCCGAGCGCCTGCATTCAAGGAGGAATTGAGGAACATGAGTGTCAAACACAAGAGCAATGCCACACTCGTCTGCAAGATCACAGGTCAGCCAAAACCAGTGATCAAGTGGTTCAGACGAGGAAAGGAGGTCCATTCAGACGGAAAGAAGATCAAGATTCAAGAATTCAAGGGAGGTTACCACCAACTGGTCGTCACCGAAGCGGATGAGGAAGACTCGACCGTGTACCAGATCAGGGCCACCAACCAAGGAGGTTCCATCTGTGCTACCGTCTCTCTGGATGTTGAAAGTAAGGAAATAGTGTACGCGGCGCGGCACAGTGCATACAACTTTTCACAACGGTTGTTCTGTTAACAATGTCATGTTTGTCTCTGTCATCAGTTCCTGCAAAGATCCACCTTCCCAAGAACCTGAAGGACAAAGAAGCAATTCCTGCCCTGCGTGGAGAAATGGTCAATGTTAAGATACCATTTGGTGGCAAGCCAGATCCTGTCATTACATGGCAGAAGGGACAAGATCTTATTGACAGCAATGGCCACTACCAGGTCATTGTCACGCGATCGTTCACATCTTTGGTGTTCCCCAACGGCGTCGAGAAGAAGGATGCGGGATTCTATATTGTCTGTGCCAAAAACAGATTTGGAATTGATCAGCAGACGGTTGAGCTGGATGTGGCAGATGTCCCTGATCCTCCACGGGGTATTAAAGCCAGCGATGTCTCTCGAGACTCTGTCGCACTCAACTGGGTTGCCCCAGCAAATGACGGAGGAAGCAAGGTTATCAGTTATATTATTGAAAAGTGCCCGACCACAGCCGAACGATGGGAGCGTGTCGCTCAATCTCGTGATGCCCGCTACACTGTTACCGATCTATTTGGAGGAACAAGCTATCAGTTTAGAGTCATTGCTGAGAACAGGTTTGGACAGAGTGCACCATCTGAGTCCAGCGGACCCATCATGACAAAAGAGGACAAATCAAGAGTTCTCCTGTACGACACGGAGGTCGACGATACGGGCTGCGTTTCCAAAAGCAAAGCCCGACACTCTGACGCAAAGAATCTGCATAACAAATTCACTATTGCAGAAGAACTAGGAAGAGGTCAATTTGGCATCGTCCACCGCTGCGTAAACATCAGCTCGAAGAAGACCTACATGGCTAAATTTGTCAAAGTCAGGGGTGCAGATCAGACAATTGTTAAGAAGGAGATAGCCACACTGAATCTGGCTAAGCACACAAACTTCCTCCTTCTGCACGAGTCGTTCGATAGCCCCGAGGAGCTGGTCATGATCTATGACTTCATCTCAGGCGTTGACATCTTTGAGCGTCTCAACACGGCAGAGTTTGAGCTCAACGAGCGAGAGATTGCCAATTACATTCGGCAGATCTGCTCAGCCCTAGAGTTTCTGCACAGTCAGAGCTACGGACATTTTGACATCAAACCTGAGAACATTGTGTACACGACAAGAACCGGCTCAAACGTCAAAATCATTGAGATGGGCCAGTGCAGACACCTGACGCCCGGAGACCAAATCAAGATCCAGTACACCACTGCAGAGTACGCTGCCCCAGAGATCCATCAGTGCGACATGGTGAGCACCGTGACTGACATGTGGTCCGTCGGCGTCCTGTCCTATGTGCTCCTCTGCGGACTCAATCCATTCACGGCCGAAACCAACCAGCAGATGATCGACAACATTTCAAACGCAGCCTACGGCTACGACGATGAATCCTTCAAGCACGTTAGCGTCGAAGCCCTAGACTTCACCGACCGCTTAATGACGAAGGAGCGCAAGCACCGTATGACTGCTGCCGAGGCGCTGGCACATCCATGGCTATCTGCTCCTGCGGAAAATCTGAGCACCAGGACCGTCCAGAGCGGCAGACACAAGAGGTACTACCAGGCAATGGTGAAGAAAGAATGGAGCACTGTGGTGTCTGCAGCCCGCGTGGCCAGCGGCGGATCGATTCGGTCCCAGCGTGGCGTGTTAGTCGCAAAGGTGAAAATTGCCCCGTTTGAACACGGACCGGTTGGAGGCCAGGTCGGACACTTGGTGGCCAGCGAGTGCGACAGCGTCAAGTTCATCTGCAATATTGACAACTACGACAGCACCACTGAAGTCACTTGGTATTGTGGCGTCAGGCAGTTGGAAGCTAGCGACAAGTACCAAATTGATTATGAGGACGGCCTGGCGACGATCACGATCGCCAAGGTGACCGGAGCTGACGACGGCACGTATAGATGCAAGGTTGTGAATGATTACGGTGAGGACAGTGCCTACGCAGAGCTCTTTGTCAACGGCGTCAGGTCATACCGTGACTTCTTCACTGCTCGCGTGATCAAGAGGACAAAGCGTCGAATCGACACCGCCAGAATGCTTCAGAAGCCGCCCGAGTTCACACTTCCCCTCGTTAATCACACCGCATACGTTGGAGAGGATGTGCGCTTTGGTGTGACCATCACCGTTCACCCTGAGCCCCGTGTCACGTGGCACAAATCCGGACAAAAGCTGGTCCCTGGAGAGGATGACAAAAAGTATACCTTCATCAGTGACACGGGCCTGTACCAGCTAATTATCCACAGAGTCGAAGACGACGACGATGCTGAATATAGCGTTGTGGCCCGCAACAGGTATGGCGACGACAGCTGCAAGGCCCGTCTGACCGTGGTCCCGCGACCAAAACCAGCCGACCTCACTCTAAGGCCCATGTTCAAACGTCTGCTCGCCAATGTGGAGTGCAGAGAGGGCCAGAATGTTCGTTTTGAAATCAGAGTTTCAGGACACCCTGCACTGAAGTGGGAAAAGGATGGCGTGCCCATAGCCTTTGGGCCATCTATCGAGCTGGTCCACGAAGGTTTGGATTATTTCATTCTTCATGTGAGAGACACACTCCCCGAAGACTCTGGCGTATACAGAGTGACCGCGACCAATTCTGCTGGATCTGCCAGTTGTCAGGCAACACTGAAAGTGGACCGTGTCGCTCATGTAAAGAAAGATTACGAGAGCAGCCAGAAGGAGCAGCAAAGTGTGTCTCAGAAGGAGGAATTGGACAAAAAGGTCCGGTTGCATCAGATCTTGTCAGACACCGTTGTCTTGCCGTTACCTCCGGCTGCAGTGCAGGCCGTCAGGGAAGCGGCAACCATGTTTAAACCCGCCGTGATGACGAAAAAGAGCCAGAGGTCCGAGGCCCAAATACAGGAAGAAAAAGAGGAGCGAAAGAGGCGAGCCGACGAGAAAAGACTGCGTATGCCGTACGACGTACCCGCGCCGCGGGTCGTGAACCCGGCTGTTCTCGAAGAGGATGTGGAAATCAAACATTTCAAGCCACTCTCGGATATGAAGTGGTACAAGAAGCTCAGAGATCAGTACGAATTCCCAGAGCCCATTGAGAAAATTAAGCAGAAGAGGATGAAACGTATTCGTCTCTCCAGGTGGGAGCAGTTCTATGAGGTGCCCGTCAGGATCAAAGACCAGTACAAGCCAAAGTGGCGCATCCCGTCCATGACTCAGGATGATTTAGAGACGGTCAGGCCGTCGTCGAGGCACCGTGCGGTCTCACCGGGGATAGACGTCTACCGCAGGATCAGGAGAAGGTCATTGGGCGACCTGTCTGATGAGGAGCTGCTACTGCCGGCGAAGGAGTATCTGTCCATGAAGATCACCGAAGAGGAGAGGCTTCGCTTGGAGGCGGAACTGGAGCTCGGTTACTCGGCTTCACCGCCAAGCCTCAGCCCTGTCCGCTTTGAGCTGTCGTCGCTGCGCCCTTCATCACCCGCGAGAGTCTATCGTGATGACGAGGAGGAGGAGGCGGGAGCCCTTCAACGGTACGATTCGTACCGAATTCCTTCCAAATATGAGGCCGGTCCAAGCTTTGTGGAATTGCGGCAGCGCCATGACAGAGCCACATACAAGGCTCCCAGGCAGAAGCAAAGGGTATACGAGGAGAGAGAGGATCAGGACTTGCTGCGACCTCACACCACCACTCAGAGAATCTCCTCCTACAAGAGTGAACTCCAGCGCATGGAGTTTGAAGAGAAAAGTCGAAGTTTGAAAAAGGAAACGGTTATCGCTGTCACAAAAGCTTCAGAGGGCATCGAATCGGAGCATCTGACATGTTTTGCGTCCAAATATATTCCTAAACCCATGAAGAAGCTCTCCACGCCTGAGCCAGAGATAAGGGCTCCTCCCTCCGAAAAGGCTGTCCAAAAAGAGACCATTTTGCCCAGAGTGGATTTTCTCTCCAGGTATGAGGAGAGAAAGCAGACTCTCAGATCAGAGCGCAGATCTGTGGAGAGAACGTCAGATTCTCCTTTCAGTCTGGACCACATCCCTCGCATTAGCATCCGCTTGCGATCTCACCGCGTCGGCTTTGGTTCCAACACCAGCTTCACCCTGAATGTCCAGGCAAAACCGGAGCCCGGAGTCAAGTGGTTCCACAACGGAAAAGAGATCCAACCGAGCGGCAAACACCACATGAGCAACATGAGTGGACTTCTGACTCTCCAGATCTACAACTGCGCCAGTGACGATGCGGGAACATACTCTGTGGTCTGCAGGAACGTCAAAGGAGAAGCTTCTGACAGTGCCACTTTGGACGTGGCAGCAGAATTTGCTGCCTTCTCTGCCACCCACCGGGATGAGGAACTGCCATATTCCCAACTTCCAGACATGGCCAAAACAGAGAAGTACTACATCTCAGCAGTGGCAGCAGTCAAGGAAACTATGTCTGAAGTGGTGACAAAACATATCGCTGTTGTTGAAAAGGCCAAGGCCATGGTCCCTGCAAAGATTCTGACCAAACCTCAGTCTCTGAGTGTTGATGAGGGAGGTCTAGCCAGATTCTCTTGCGACGTGGATGGTGACCCAGCACCTTCTATATTGTGGCTTCGTGAGGGAGCAGCTCTGGGGTCCTCTCAGCATCACCACATTGTCTCTACGCAGTACAGCTCCTCTCTGGAAATTTCTTTTGTTCAGTTGTCTGATGCAGGAAGCTACACGTTGAGTGTAGAAAATTCCGGTGGTAAACAAGAAGCCTATTTTACTCTAACCATCCGCAAGTCTGAGTCCAAGCGGAAAGTCGGGGTCTCTCCCAGAGTCACCTCTCCTGAAGCCAAGTCCCCCGAACCTTTCAAATCCCCACAGAGAATCAAGTCTCCTGAACCAATCAAGTCCCCTCTGAGGGTCAAGTCGCCACTCTCGCCAAAGTCACCCGCTGCAAAATCCCCGCCTCCGTCGGTCAAGGAAGTCAGAGTAAAGTCACCGGTCTCCTCAAATTCCCCCACTGCAAAATCGCCGACTCCATCTGTCAATCAAATAAAATCACCAAAGCGAGTCATGTCACCAACTGTGGGAAAAAAGTCTCCTTCTGTTGACGCGGAGAACCGCAAATGCGGGACGCCACCTCACTTCCTGTTGCAACCCCGATCCCAAAATGTGGACCAGGGACAAAATGTCAAATTCACCTGCGAGGTTGCGGGAGAGCCTTTCCCAGACGTGGAGTGGTTTAAAGACAACTTGACTGTGAGTATTTGGTTTTGTTTGGTTTATTTATTATTTATGGTTTGTGCCTACTTGTTTTTGTTTTGTGTCGCCTACTTGTATGTCTCGTCACCGTGGGATGGAGGAAACGGAATTTCGGTTTCTTTGTGTGTCTTGACGTATGAAGGGATTGACAATAAAGCTGACTTTGACTTTGACTTTGACTTGACTTTGTCTCCGTTTGAACCCTTTTGACAGCCATCATCACGTCACGCTTCTTGCTCTCTCTCTTCTCTCTCTCTCTCTCTCTCTCTCTCTCTCTCTCTCTCTCTCTCTCTCTCTCTCTCTCTCTCTCGCAGCTGTCAGCCACGTCCAACGTCAAAATGACCTGGACCAACAGTATGTACACACTGGAGATTGGTGAAGCAACACTGGCAGACAGCGGCAAATACACTATCAAGGCCAAAAACCAGCTTGGCCAGTGCTCTGCCACATCCTCCCTTAATGTCATCAGTAAGTCATTGTTACTCAAACGATGCTGCGAGCAAGCTCTTCAAAAGACTAATGCATACGTGTTCCTTGCTTTCTTGCAGCTGATGCACAAAGAATGATAAGTGCGGAACAATCGGAAGATTTCTCGGCCTCTTCGGTTCGTGTGACATCAGCGTCTTTCAGCTCCACGGAGAGTTCATCTGAGACGAGCTGTCAAATTGTGCACACGTACGCTCAATCGCGTGACGAAACCTCCTCCTCGTTCGGTATATAACACCCGCCACCCCCCTCCCGCCCCCAATTTTCCTCACTGGCAATGGTTTGTTTCATGATTAATCAACAAGAATTGACACCAATTTATCTTCTTGTAAATAGGAACTCTTTCTTTTTTTTTGTACCAAACTTGACATTCAGTGATTGCCCAACTCAAGTCTCCAATTGTTTTCAGATGCGATGACACTTTGGCAGTGACATGTACATAATGTATATAGCCGGATGTGACGGTTATGGGGAATGTATGCATTGTTATTTATGACAAGAATATGAAGCGAAGGAACGAAAGCAAATGCGCTTGAACAGGAGAAAGTCCCGTGCGGAACGAATACCCTGTTAAAAGCAGAAACTAAAATGCTGCGCCTCAACGCTATGTTGACGTCTAAGATTTCCTCGGCAGGTAGAGCGTCTCCCTGTTGAAGTTAACTCGACACAAAAAAGAAACCTTGATGTTTTGGACACGTGTCGCCTTTCTGATTTCTGGCGAACGTAAGACCCCGAGCGCCGCCGGCGTCACCCTCGCGCGAGCGGCGTGACGACGTCTCACGCTCGGACCGACTGCGTCGTACCACCAATTGATTTGATGACCGGCCGAGAGCGCAAGTGGCCTGTGCTCTCCCCTTTGACGTAGGGGCGCTGCTTCTTGCACTGGACGCTCCTTTGGAACGTCTCCTTACTGCCAAAGAAGGTCCAAGTGGACTCTGCTGTGCAGAAGCAACGCCAAATCCCTTGGAGGATTGCTCATGAGTGTGTTGTGTGTATTGTAGCTTGTAGTCAAGTATTGACTTATTTGCCACGCTGACTCCATCTGCTGTGGCAAACCTTGTTTTGTTTCATTTGTCCTCCTTGGGTGTTTTATTGTTTTTGTTCTAATAAAGCATGATTTCAGCACCACATCTTGACTGTTTTTTCCCCACATGTGCATGTAGGGGAGGGTAGGGGCGGGGGTTTCACACAGCAAACTGGAAGCGGCAACATGGCGTGACCGATCGCTAAACAAATTCTTCAGCAGTGTCTAGCGACTCCCGGGACCTCTGAGGGTGAATGCCGAGACAGTGGCCAGGGGGGCACCTCGCTAAAGCATTCCAGTACAAATGGTAAGCTGTCAAGTCCGTTTGATGGTGCCGTATAGAAAGAAAGATAATTTACTCAACCGTTGTCTCCATTTGGACAGTGTCCAAGGCCACACCTGGCCACCACCGAGCTCTGCCCCTGACAGGGATGAAAATTAGGGGAGCGAAATGAATCATTGAAATTGTTGTTTACTGCAAGTTGGTCTATGTTCTCCTTTTTATATCATGTTACATGTTAATGCAAATATGTTATGCAGAGGTGTACTTTTATTCTACAGACAAATAATTCTGATGTCCTGGGACTGGTGTCGAACCCGCAACATCTTGCATGTGGGGCGGACGTGTTAACGAGTGCGGCAGTATATCTATGCAAACCGTTGCAAGTTTACTATCTATAACAGCGGTTGCTCTATGACGTCATTTCCACGTTGGAGTCGTGACGCAGAAATGACGTCAGTGGGCGGAACTTCCGTAACATTCAAATCCGTGAGTGTGGCTCGCAACACGGAAGGAGAAAGTGGATACGCTGTTCGAATATTAAGGTATATACATATGGACAAGGGAGAAAAGAAAAAGTGCTGAGATAGGCTTCGAACCCGCAACATCATGCTTAAGAGGTGGACCTGCTAACCAGTGCGCCATTATGTCAACGCATACCAATTGTAAGTCTACTAAACAAAACAGCGGTTGCTATATGACGTCTGCCACGTCAGTCACGTGACGCGAACATGACGTCAGTGGGCGGAACTTCCGCCGAGATTCATTAAATCTTTTTTTTACTTGGTCTGAGGAAATATTCTAATATTTTGAGATAGGATATTTGAGTTTTCTGAAGCTCTATGCCATAATTAGCAATATTAAAATAATCAAAGGCTTGCAATATTTCAGTTGATTTTTAATGAATCCAGTATGTATGACATTTTTGTTTTTTTAATTGCATTACAGAAAATAAAGAACTTTATCACAACATTCTAATTTTCTGAGACAGTCCTGTACATACAGACAAGGGAGAAAATAAAAAGTGCTGAGACGGGGGTTGAACACGCAATGTCATGCTTATGGGGTGGACATGCTAACTAGTGCTCCATTATGTCAACACATGTCAATTGAAAGTCTACTAAACAAAACAGCCTTTGCTATATGACGTCTGCCACGTCGTGGTCACGTGACGCGGACGTGACGTCGATGGGCGGAACTTCCGCCGAAATTCAAATCCGTGGGCAGAGTTAATTTGTTTAAAAGGGAGTGGGAAGAAGAATTATTTAATTTATTTAAATCTTTTTTGAGTGCGCACCGTTATGTCAATGCATAACAACTGTAAGTATACTAAACAAAACAGCGGTTGCTATATGACGTCTGCCACGTCGTGGTCACGTGACGCGGACGTGACGTCGATGGGCGGGAAACCTGCGATGGCGGCGAACGAGACACAGCGGATAGTAACACGACGACTAACATGAGAAATATTTTTATTTTCTGCTTGCAACTGGACCGTCTAGAGCGTACACGGTAAATACAACTCATTGTTTTTAAAAAGAAGTACTTTTGTAGCCCTGAAAAGCGAGTGAGTGTGGCGTTTGGGGGGGGGGGGGGGGGGGGGACGTCGAACTCGGCGTCTGCTTCCAGCCACAGACACCGAATTTCGACGATTCTTTCTGGTCAACGGTTGTAAATTATTGCGTTGATTAAAAAAGAAAACTTTATTTAACTCTACTTTTAACTTTACCGTTTCAGATAAGCGGGTATCACGTCGCAGTCATGTGCCGCGGGAATGACGTCAATTGGCGGAAATCCCGCCAAGATTCAAATCTGTGGGCGCGGATTGCCGTGAGCGAGACAGCGGATACAAACACGACGATTATCAACAGAAATATCTTTATTTTCTGCTTGCAACTGGACCGTCTAGAGCGTACACGGTAAATACAACTCATTGTTTTTAAAAAGAAGTACTTTTGTAGCCCTGAAAAGCGAGTGAGTGTGGCGTTTGGGGGGGGGACGTCGAACTCGGCGTCTGCTTCCAGCCACAGACACCGAATTTCGACGATTCTTTCTGGTCAACGGTTGTAAATTATTGCGTTGATTAAAAAAGAAAACTTTATTTAACTCTACTTTTAACTTTACCGTTTCAGATAAGCGGGTATTACGTCGCAGTCATGTGCCGCGGGAATGACGTCAATTGGCGGAAATCCCGCCAAGATTCAAATCTGTGGGCGCGGATTGCCGTGAGCGAGACAGCGGATACAAACACGACGATTATCAACAGAAATATCTTTATTTTCTGCTTGCAACTGGACCGTCTAGAGCGTACACGGTAAATACAACTCATTGTGTTTAGAGATTTACGTTTGTGTAGTTTGACTAAAGTTGTCGATGTAGCTAGCGTTCACTGTGTAATAGCACTGTGTAGCTGAGTAGCTAACCCTAGCTCAGGGGTGGCCAACCAGTCAGACTAAGAGCCACATTTTTTTTACTGTGTACCGTTGTTGTGCTTGATTTGGGTCCCCCGTGAGATTTTGTTCCCCCTGCCGCGGGAGCGCGAACGCCTTATTTGGAAAGCGAAAAACCGATGTCGTACGGCGTCAGCACTACGTTGTTTTCAATAAAAACATGAAGAACTCACGTTTGCGTCAGTCAATTTTAATTTTTATAAAGGATTATTCTCATTTGATGTCTTTAAATTCATCCGCGTTGTGCCATTGAAGCGGGGTGCATTCAAAGACCAGTCGTACAGTCGGAACACTCATTCCCTTCACCAAAAAGCAACAATATAATTAAGTGAGCTCTTTGCATAAACCTCGATGCAAAGAAACTCCTCTTTTTGGGTACAGGCTACAAGGAGTATATATTACAAAGGAGACTTTATACTTAATTGTGATCATCATTCATCCATCCATCCATTTTATTCCTCAGGTATTTTCAAAGCAAATTAATATTGTTGCATTTATTAATTTGCTTTAAAATGACAGCGCAATATAATTAAAAGCTGACACTGTAGCAATGTCAAACGTGTTCATTTAAGAAAAAGCCACACACGTTTTGTGATCAAATCTTTCAGAACGAGAATGATTTGAGTGAATTGATTTGAATGAATAATTGAGAAGAGATTTCAGTTCTGAAGGCTCCTTTTGTCCCAAGCAAAGTGACAGATGTGGGGAGGGGGGATAAAAATTGTAACAGGAATTCTATAAAAATGTCAAGCCGTGAGGATATGTTCCCCCCCCCCCCCCTTATTTTGAGAACGGTGAGTGCTGGACTCCAGATGTTTTTTTTCTGTCTTCCTGGGGGTCTGTTCAGGTTGTGTGAAAAATTTGAACAGGTTCCCTCATTCCTAGGCCAAATTACAGGGGGGGGGGGGGACACATCCTCACAGCTGCCCGGTGAGGATATGTCTCTCCCCCCCCCCTTTATTTTGAGAACGGGGAGTGCTGGACTCCAGCGTTTTTTCACTCACCGTCACTCACCGTTCTCAAAATAAGGGGGGGGGGGGAACATATCCTCACGGGGCAGCTGTGAGGATTTGTTCCAGCCCTGTAATTTGGCCTAGGAATGAGGGAACCTGTTCAAAAATTTCACACAACCTGAACAGACCCCCAGGAAGACAGAAAAAAAAACAGCTGCAGTCCAGCACTCACCGTTCTCAAAATAAAGGGGGGGGACGACATATCCTCACGGCTTGACATTTTTATAGAGTTCCTTACAATTTTTATCCCCCCTCCCCACCATCTGTCACTTTGCTTGGGACAAAAGGAGCCTTCAGAACTGAAATCTCTTCTCAATTATTCATTCAAATCAATTCACTCAAATCATTCTCGTTCTGAAAGATTTGATCACAAAACGTGTGTGGCTTTTTCTTAAATGAACACGTTTGACATTGCTACAGTGTCAGCTTTTAATTATATTGCGCTGTCATTTTAAAGCAAATTAATAAATGCAACTATTAATTTGCTTTGATAATACCTGAGGAATAAAATGGATGGATGGATGGATGAATGATTATCACAATTAAGTATTTGTAATATACTCCTTGTAGCCTGTACCCAAAAAGGAGTTTTTTGCATCGAGGTTTATGCAAAGAGCTCACTTAATTATATTGTTGCTTTTTGGTGAAGGGAATGAGTGTTCCGACTGTACGACTGGTCTTTGAATGCACCCCGCTTCAATGGCACAACGCGGATGAATTTAAAGACATCAAATGAGAATAATCCTTTACAAAAATTAAAATTGACTGACGCAAACGTGAGTTCTTCATGTTTTTATTGAAAACAACGTAGTGCTGATGCCGTACGACGCCGTACGACATCGGTTTTTCGCTTTCCAAATAAGGCGTGCGCGCTCCCGTGGCAGGGGGAACAAAATCTCACGGGGGAACCAAATCAAGCACAACACCGTAAAGAGCCACAACTGATGGCAACAGTTCGAAAAGGGAGTGGCCAGGGTGGGAAGTGTCCTTCAGAATGTTCTGTGTTTTTTTTTGAGACAGCAGGTTCTGTGTAGGTCTTCCAGTGTGGGGAGAGGGCAGCCAATGATCTTCTGTGCTGTGTTGATGACCCCTTGGAGCTTTTTCCTCTGAGCAGCAGTGCAGCTGGAGTACCAAACACATATACAGTACGTTAAAGTGCTTTCTATGGAGCAGCGATAGAAGGACACCAGCAGTCTCTGTGTAATGCTGTGCCTCCTCAGCACCCTTAAAAAGTAGAGTCTCTGCTGGGCCTTTTTAAGCAGCTCAGAGGTGTTCACGCCCCAGGTGAAGTCCTCCTCGATGTGGACTCCCAGGTAGCGGAAGGAGGACACCCTCTTCACACAGACCCCGTCGATGATAAGTGGTGGAATGTCCGTTTTATTTTTCCTCCTAAAATCAATGACCAGTTCTTGGGTTTTAGCCGTGTTTAGGAGCAGATTGTTCTCTCCGCACCACTCCGATAGCTGGACCACTTCGTCCCTGTAGGCAGACTCATCCCCCTTTGAGATATTCAAAAGCATATTCAAACTGTCTAATTCCGAACATTCATGTTATTCCACTCGGTCTTATTACCAACTTCTATCAATTCAACTAAGTGTTTAATATGTCCTATCAGGGCTGAAGTCAAAATTTGGCACCATCATGTGGTGAAATTTGGAATTGCAGCACATCCAATTTTGCCTGGGAATAAACAAAAGTTTTGAAAAGAAGGCCATTAGAATTATAAACAAATCTGATTACCTTGAAAATAATAACAAGCTATTTCTTAAATAACAAATTCTTCAATTCAAAGATTTGGTAGATTATCAGACTGCTCAAAGTGAAGCAAAACTGTTTACCTAAAAATATTCAAAAGCATATTCAAACTATGTCTAATTCAGAACATTCATGTTATTCCACTCGGTCTTATTACGAACTTCTATCAATTCAACTAAGTTTAATATTTCCTATCATGGCTCAAGTCAAAATTTGGCACCATCATGTGGTGAAATTTGGAATTGCAGCACATCCAATTTTGCCTGGGAACAAACAGATTAAATAAGTCTTACTTCTTGCCACTCCTTCTCAAACAAGTAAACTGCCCATTTTGCGCATTAGATGTTCTGTTAATACCTAGTATTTATACAAAGTCATAATTTAAATTACTTTCAACATTTATTCATCCATTCAACCACCGTTACTCCACTCGCTCTTATTACCAACTTCTGTCGATTTAACTAAGCGTTTAATACATCCTATCAGGTCTCAAGTCAAGATTTGGCACCATACATCCAATTTTGCCAGGGAACAAAAATAGATTAAATAAACTAAATAAGTCTTCATATTAAATGAGTTTAATACGTCCTATCAGGTCCCAAGTCAAGATTTTGGCACCGTACTTTGTTGAAATTTGCAATTGCAGCAAATCCAATTTTGCCTGGGAACAAAAATAGATTAAATAAACTAAATAAGTCTTACTTGTTCCCATTAAATAAATTAAATAAGTCTTGCTTGTTCCCACTCCTTTTCAAAAAAAGTAGTTTAAAACGAGGGCCCCTCCCTCAATCTTTAACCCTAACCCCGCACGTCACATTGTGTTGTATCTGCGAATATTGGTTGAGGCCAAATGATAAAGTTTTCTTTCATTCCTTTAGGTTCCACGGTGTTCTTTGGCTGTATGTTTTCCACTGTAAGAAGGATAAAAATACAAAGTACAACAGTTGCACGTTGGCGAAGACGTCTCCGGTGAGTCCTTCCTTCCTTTTTATTCATGGGAAAGTCACAGACAACAATAGCTAAAGTAAAACATTGTTAGAGGTTACAAACTACATTTGTCTTAAATTGGATAGATGACTTGTTCCCACACCTCTTCAAACAAGTAAACTGGCCATTTTGTGCAGGAGATTTTCTGTTTATACCTAGTATTTATACAGTCATAATTTAAATGAACAAATAAGATTCATTCACTCACTCATTCATTCAAAATATCCAAAGTTGTGTGTGCTATTTGTAATTGAGAATAGATCTCATGTTACTCCACTCGCTCATACGACCAACTTCTATCAATTTAACTAGGCGTTTAATACGTCCTATCAGGTCTCAAGTCAAGATTTGGCACTGTGCTTTGTTGAAATTTGCAATTGCAGCAAATCCAATTTTGCCTGGGAACAAAAATAGATTAAATAAGTCTGACTTCTTCCCATTAAATAAATGAAATAAGTCTCTCTTCTTCACAGTCCTTTTCAAACAAGTAAACTGGCCATTTTGTGCAGTAGTTTTTGTGTTCACACCTAGTATTTATCCCAAATCATAATTGAAATGACTTCATTCATTCATTTTGGAAATTTGGAATTCCAGCAAATCCGTTCTTTCCGATAAATAAGTCTTACTTCTTCCCTTTAAATCAGTGGTTCCCAAAGTGGGCGGTACCGCCCCCCTGGGGGCGGTGGAAAGATCTGGGGGGGCGGTGAGGAAGAAAGGGGCGGTAGGGGGGCGGTAGGGGGGCGGTAGGGGGGCGGCAGTCGATTTGTACACAACACGCCGCTCTGGCCCAGTCAGATCCGACAGCATAGACTACAAAAGCAAAAGCTCAGGTTTGTAATTTAAAGCTTGTAATGTTCAGAATTTTATCTTATAATAAAAACCGCATTCTGGCGGTCAACATCATCTTGAGTTCAAGTCAACATGAAATTGGGGACTCGCCAGAACGCGCCGTGTTGTGTTGAGCTGGTTAGGGCAGTGGTCCCCAACCACCGGGCCGCGGACCGGTACCGGGCCGCCAAGCCGCACAACATTATTTTTTTTATCGACGATCAATTAATTCAGGTCAAGACACTCGTCCCGGTCACGTGACATGTTTCCCCAGTCGAGCCCGCAAAGCTAATTTGTGGCGACAGGCTAACTAACCAGGCAGTGAAGCATTCAAAACTGCTTCAACACATGGAGACCAAGCATCCTGCAATAAAAGACAAACCTTAAATCACTTCGGGTGTCATTGTCTCCGATTACGTCTAGATGGGACCGGCTCGTTTCTGAGAAACAAACTCAGTGCTCCCACTAATTCAACGTAATGGTAATGATATTATAAATGTATTATTTATTTATTTATATAAATGTATTATTTATTTATATAAATGCCTGTCCTTGGGGGGGGGGGGGGCGCTAGGAATTCACTGGAGAGCCAAAGGGGGCGCCAGCCTGCAAAAGTTTGGGAACCACTGCTTTAAATGAATGAAATAAGTCTTACTTCCCACTCCTTTTCAAACAAGTAAAGTCTGGCCATTTTGTGTAGTATATTTTCTGTTTATACCTAGTATTTATACAAAATCATAATTAAAATGACAATTAGCAAATAAATTAATTAATTTACTCAAGTCTTTAATATGTCCTATTAAGTATGATATTAAGATTTGTCACCATCCTTAGGTATAATTTGGATTTGCTGCAGATCAAATAGACAAATGCATTGGCCAAGTTATTTTAAGAGCACGTGGGGTGATGTGATTTCCTTTGTGAGATGTTTTGCATTTGTGATGTCATACTCTGTTTTTTGTGATGTCATACTCTGTAATTGTGCTAAGAGGCTAGGTGCTAAGAGGCTAGGTGCTGAGGTCTGATGTGGTTAGGTGCTAAAGGTGACATTTGCTATGTGCTAAAGGTGACATTTGCTATGTGCTAAAGGTGACATTTGCTATGTGCTAAAGGTGACATTTGCTATGTGCTAAAGGTGACATTTGCTATGTGCTAAAGGTGACATTTGCAATGTGCTAAAGGTGACATTTGCTATGTGCTAAAGGTGACATTTGCAATGTGCTAAAGGTGACATTTGCAATGTGCTAAAGGTGACATTTGCAATGTGCTAAAGGTGACATTTGCAATGTGCTAAAGGTGACATTTGCAATGTGCTAAAGGTGACATTTGCAATGTGCTAAAGGTGACATTTGCAATGTGCTAAAGGTGACATTTGCAATGTGCTAAAGGTGACATTTGCAATGTGCTAAAGGTGACATTTGCAATGTGCTAAAGGTGACATTTGCAATGTGCTAAAGGTGACATTTGCAATGTGCTAAAGGTGACATTTGCAATGTGCTAAAGGTGACATTTGCAATGTGCTAAAGGTGACATTTGCAATGTGCTAAAGGTGACATTTGCAATGTGCTAAAGGTGACATTTGCAATGTGCTAAAGGTGACATTTGCAATGTGCTAAAGGTGACATTTGCTATGTGCTAAAGGTGACATTTGCTATGTGCTAAAGGTGACATTTGCTATGTGCTAAAGGTGACATTTGCTATGTGCTAAAGGTGACATTTGCTATGTGCTAAAGGTGACATTTGCTATGTGCTAAAGGTGACATTTGCTATGTGCTAAAGGTGACATTTGCTATGTGCTAAAGGTGACATTTGCTATGTGCTAAAGGTGACATTTGCTATGTGCTAAAGGTGACATTTGCTATGTGCTAAAGGTGACATTTGCTATGTGCTAAAGGTGACATTTGCTATGTGCTAAAGGTGACATTTGCTATGTGCTAAAGGTGACATTTGCTATGTGCTAAAGGTGACATTTGCTATGTGCTAAAGGTGACATTTGCTATGTGCTAAAGGTGACATTTGCTATGTGCTAAAGGTGACATTTGCTATGTGCTAAAGGTGACATTTGCTATGTGCTAAAGGTGACATTTGCTATGTGCTAAAGGTGACATTTGCTATGTGCTAAAGGTGACATTTGCTATGTGCTAAAGGTGACATTTGCTATGTGCTAAGGTGACATTTGCTATGTGCTAAAGGTGACATTTGCTATGTGCTAAAGGTGACATTTGCTATGTGCTAAAGGTGACATTTGCTATGTGCTAAAGGTGACATTTGCTATGTGCTAAAGGTGACATTTGCTATGTGCTAAAGGTGACATTTGCTATGTGCTAAAGGTGACATTTGCTATGTGCTAAAGGTGACATTTGCTATGTGCTAAAGGTGACATTTGCTATGTGCTAAAGGTGACATTTGCTATGTGCTAAAGGTGACATTTGCTATGTGCTAAAGGTGACATTTGCTATGTGCTAAAGGTGACATTTGCTATGTGCTAAAGGTGACATTTGCTATGTGCTAAAGGTGACATTTGCTATGTGCTAAAGGTGACATTTGCTATGTGCTAAAGGTGACATTTGCTATGTGCTAAAGGTGACATTTGCTATGTGCTAAAGGTGACATTTGCTATGTGCTAAAGGTGACATTTGCTATGTGCTAAAGGTGACATTTGCTATGTGCTAAAGGTGACATTTGCTATGTGCTAAAGGTGACATTTGCTATGTGCTAAAGGTGACATTTGCTATGTGCTAAAGGTGACATTTGCTATGTGCTAAAGGTGACATTTGCTATGTGCTAAAGGTGACATTTGCTATGTGCTAAAGGTGACATTTGCTATGTGCTAAAGGTGACATTTGCTATGTGCTAAAGGTGACATTTGCTATGTGCTAAAGGTGACATTTGCTATGTGCTAAAGGTGACATTTGCTATGTGCTAAAGGTGACATTTGCTATGTGCTAAAGGTGACATTTGCTATGTGCTAAAGGTGACATTTGCTATGTGCTAAAGGTGACATTTGCTATGTGCTAAAGGTGACATTTGCTATGTGCTAAAGGTGACATTTGCTATGTGCTAAAGGTGACATTTGCTATGTGCTAAAGGTGACATTTGCTATGTGCTAAAGGTGACATTTGCTATGTGCTAAAGGTGACATTTGCTATGTGCTAAAGGTGACATTTGCTATGTGCTAAAGGTGACATTTGCTATGTGCTAAAGGTGACATTTGCTATGTGCTAAAGGTGACATTTGCTATGTGCTAAAGGTGACATTTGCTATGTGCTAAAGGTGACATTTGCTATGTGCTAAAGGTGACATTTGCTATGTGCTAAAGGTGACATTTGCTATGTGCTAAAGGTGACATTTGCTATGTGCTAAAGGTGACATTTGCTATGTGCTAAAGGTGACATTTGCTATGTGCTAAAGGTGACATTTGCTATGTGCTAAAGGTGACATTTGCTATGTGCTAAAGGTGACATTTGCTATGTGCTAAAGGTGACATTTGCTATGTGCTAAAGGTGACATTTGCTATGTGCTAAAGGTGACATTTGCTATGTGCTAAAGGTGACATTTGCTATGTGCTAAAGGTGACATTTGCTATGTGCTAAAGGTGACATTTGCTATGTGCTAAAGGTGACATTTGCTATGTGCTAAAGGTGACATTTGCTATGTGCTAAAGGTGACATTTGCTATGTGCTAAAGGTGACATTTGCTATGTGCTAAAGGTGACATTTGCTATGTGCTAAAGGTGACATTTGCTATGTGCTAAAGGTGACATTTGCTATGTGCTAAAGGTGACATTTGCTATGTGCTAAAGGTGACATTTGCTATGTGCTAAAGGTGACATTTGCTATGTGCTAAAGGTGACATTTGCTATGTGCTAAAGGTGACATTTGCTATGTGCTAAAGGTGACATTTGCTATGTGCTAAAGGTGACATTTGCTATGTGCTAAAGGTGACATTTGCTATGTGCTAAAGGTGACATTTGCTATGTGCTAAAGGTGACATTTGCTATGTGCTAAAGGTGACATTTGCTATGTGCTAAAGGTGACATTTGCTATGTGCTAAAGGTGACATTTGCTATGTGCTAAAGGTGACATTTGCTATGTGCTAAAGGTGACATTTGCTATGTGCTAAAGGTGACATTTGCTATGTGCTAAAGGTGACATTTGCTATGTGCTAAAGGTGACATTTGCTATGTGCTAAAGGTGACATTTGCTATGTGCTAAAGGTGACATTTGCTATGTGCTAAAGGTGACATTTGCTATGTGCTAAAGGTGACATTTGCTATGTGCTAAAGGTGACATTTGCTATGTGCTAAAGGTGACATTTGCTATGTGCTAAAGGTGACATTTGCTATGTGCTAAAGGTGACATTTGCTATGTGCTAAAGGTGACATTTGCTATGTGCTAAAGGTGACATTTGCTATGTGCTAAAGGTGACATTTGCTATGTGCTGCTAGGGTTAGGGTTAGGGTTTCGCTTAGGGCTATGTGCTGCTAGGGTTAGGGTTAGGGTTTCGCTTAGGGCTATGTGCTGCTAGGGTTAGGGTTAGGGTTAGGGTTAGGGCTATGTGCTGCTAGGGTTAGGGTTAGGGTTTCGCTTAGGGCTATGTGCTGCTAGGGTTAGGGTTAGGGTTTCGCTTAGGGCTATGTGCTGCTAGGGTTAGGGTTAGGGTTTCGCTTAGGGCTATGTGCTGCTAGGGTTAGGGTTAGGGTTTCGCTTAGGGCTATGTGCTGCTAGGGTTAGGGTTAGGGTTTCGCTTAGGGCTATGTGCTGCTAGGGTTAGGGTTAGGGTTTCGCTTAGGGCTATGTGCTGCTAGGGTTAGGGTTAGGGTTTCGCTTAGGGCTATGTGCTGCTAGGGTTAGGGTTAGGGTTTCGCTTAGGGCTATGTGCTGCTAGGGTTAGGGTTAGGGTTTCGCTTAGGGCTATGTGCTGCTAGGGTTAGGGTTAGGGTTTCGCTTAGGGCTATGTGCTGCTAGGGTTAGGGTTAGGGTTTCGCTTAGGGCTATGTGCTGCTAGGGTTAGGGTTAGGGTTTCGCTTAGGGCTATGTGCTGCTAGGGTTAGGGTTAGGGTTTCGCTTAGGGCTATGTGCTGCTAGGGTTAGGGTTAGGGTTTCGCTTAGGGCTATGTGCTGCTAGGGTTAGGGTTAGGGTTTCGCTTAGGGCTATGTGCTGCTAGGGTTAGGGTTAGGGTTTCGCTTAGGGCTATGTGCTGCTAGGGTTAGGGTTAGGGTTTCGCTTAGGGCTATGTGCTGCTAGGGTTAGGGTTAGGGTTTCGCTTAGGGCTATGTGCTGCTAGGGTTAGGGTTAGGGTTTCGCTTAGGGCTATGTGCTGCTAGGGTTAGGGTTAGGGTTAGGCTTAGGGCTATGTGCTGCTAGGGTTAGGGTTAGGGTTAGGCTTAGGGCTATGTGCTGCTAGGGTTAGGGTTAGGGTTAGGCTTAGGGCTATGTGCTGCTAGGGTTAGGGTTAGGGTTAGGCTTAGGGCTATGTGCTGCTAGGGTTAGGGTTAGGGTTAGGCTTAGGGCTATGTGCTGCTAGGGTTAGGGTTAGGGTTAGGCTTAGGGCTATGTGCTGCTAGGGTTAGGGTTAGGGTTTCGCTTAGGGCTATGTGCTGCTAGGGTTAGGGTTAGGGTTTCGCTTAGGGCTATGTGCTGCTAGGGTTAGGGTTAGGGTTTCGCTTAGGGCTATGTGCTGCTAGGGTTAGGGTTAGGGTTTCGCTTAGGGCTATGTGCTGCTAGGGTTAGGGTTAGGGTTTCGCTTAGGGCTATGTGCTGCTAGGGTTAGGGTTAGGGTTTCGCTTAGGGCTATGTGCTGCTAGGGTTAGGGTTAGGGTTTCGCTTAGGGCTATGTGCTGCTAGGGTTAGGGTTAGGGTTTCGCTTAGGGCTATGTGCTGCTAGGGTTAGGGTTAGGGTTTCGCTTAGGGCTATGTGCTGCTAGGGTTAGGGTTAGGGTTTCGCTTAGGGCTATGTGCTGCTAGGGTTAGGGTTAGGGTTTCGCTTAGGGCTATGTGCTGCTAGGGTTAGGGTTAGGGTTTCGCTTAGGGCTATGTGCTGCTAGGGTTAGGGTTAGGGTTTCGCTTAGGGCTATGTGCTGCTAGGGTTAGGGTTAGGGTTTCGCTTAGGGCTATGTGCTGCTAGGGTTAGGGTTAGGGTTTCGCTTAGGGCTATGTGCTGCTAGGGTTAGGGTTAGGGTTTCGCTTAGGGCTATGTGCTGCTAGGGTTAGGGTTAGGGTTTCGCTTAGGGCTATGTGCTGCTAGGGTTAGGGTTAGGGTTTCGCTTAGGGCTATGTGCTGCTAGGGTTAGGGTTAGGGTTTCGCTTAGGGCTATGTGCTGCTAGGGTTAGGGTTAGGGTTTCGCTTAGGGCTATGTGCTGCTAGGGTTAGGGTTAGGGTTTCGCTTAGGGCTATGTGCTGCTAGGGTTAGGGTTAGGGTTTCGCTTAGGGCTATGTGCTGCTAGGGTTAGGGTTAGGGTTTCGCTTAGGGCTATGTGCTGCTAGGGTTAGGGTTAGGGTTTCGCTTAGGGCTATGTGCTGCTAGGGTTAGGGTTAGGGTTTCGCTTAGGGCTATGTGCTGCTAGGGTTAGGGTTAGGGTTTCGCTTAGGGCTATGTGCTGCTAGGGTTAGGGTTAGGGTTTCGCTTAGGGCTATGTGCTGCTAGGGTTAGGGTTAGGGTTTCGCTTAGGGCTATGTGCTGCTAGGGTTAGGGTTAGGGTTTCGCTTAGGGCTATGTGCTGCTAGGGTTAGGGTTAGGGTTTCGCTTAGGGCTATGTGCTGCTAGGGTTAGGGTTAGGGTTTCGCTTAGGGCTATGTGCTGCTAGGGTTAGGGTTAGGGTTTCGCTTAGGGCTATGTGCTGCTAGGGTTAGGGTTAGGGTTTCGCTTAGGGCTATGTGCTGCTAGGGTTAGGGTTAGGGTTTCGCTTAGGGCTATGTGCTGCTAGGGTTAGGGTTAGGGTTTCGCTTAGGGCTATGTGCTGCTAGGGTTAGGGTTAGGGTTTCGCTTAGGGCTATGTGCTGCTAGGGTTAGGGTTAGGGTTTCGCTTAGGGCTATGTGCTGCTAGGGTTAGGGTTAGGGTTTCGCTTAGGGCTATGTGCTGCTAGGGTTAGGGTTAGGGTTTCGCTTAGGGCTATGTGCTGCTAGGGTTAGGGTTAGGGTTTCGCTTAGGGCTATGTGCTGCTAGGGTTAGGGTTAGGGTTTCGCTTAGGGCTATGTGCTGCTAGGGTTAGGGTTAGGGTTAGGGTTAGGGCTATGTGCTGCTAGGGTTAGGGTTAGGGTTCGCTTAGGGCTATGTGCTGCTAGGGTTAGGGTTAGGGTTAGGGTTAGGGCTATGTGCTGCTAGGGTTAGGGTTAGGGTTTCGCTTAGGGCTATGTGCTGCTAGGGTTAGGGTTAGGGTTTCGCTTAGGGCTATGTGCTGCTAGGGTTAGGGTTAGGGTTTCGCTTAGGGCTATGTGCTGCTAGGGTTAGGGTTAGGGTTTCGCTTAGGGCTATGTGCTGCTAGGGTTAGGGTTAGGGTTTCGCTTAGGGCTATGTGCTGCTAGGGTTAGGGTTAGGGTTTCGCTTAGGGCTATGTGCTGCTAGGGTTAGGGTTAGGGTTTCGCTTAGGGCTATGTGCTGCTAGGGTTAGGGTTAGGGTTTCGCTTAGGGCTATGTGCTGCTAGGGTTAGGGTTAGGGTTTCGCTTAGGGCTATGTGCTGCTAGGGTTAGGGTTAGGGTTTCGCTTAGGGCTATGTGCTGCTAGGGTTAGGGTTAGGGTTTCGCTTAGGGCTATGTGCTGCTAGGGTTAGGGTTAGGGTTTCGCTTAGGGCTATGTGCTGCTAGGGTTAGGGTTAGGGTTTCGCTTAGGGCTATGTGCTGCTAGGGTTAGGGTTAGGGTTTCGCTTAGGGCTATGTGCTGCTAGGGTTAGGGTTAGGGTTTCGCTTAGGGCTATGTGCTGCTAGGGTTAGGGTTAGGGTTTCGCTTAGGGCTATGTGCTGCTAGGGTTAGGGTTAGGGTTTCGCTTAGGGCTATGTGCTGCTAGGGTTAGGGTTAGGGTTTCGCTTAGGGCTATGTGCTGCTAGGGTTAGGGTTAGGGTTTCGCTTAGGGCTATGTGCTGCTAGGGTTAGGGTTAGGGTTTCGCTTAGGGCTATGTGCTGCTAGGGTTAGGGTTAGGGTTTCGCTTAGGGCTATGTGCTGCTAGGGTTAGGGTTAGGGTTTCGCTTAGGGCTATGTGCTGCTAGGGTTAGGGTTAGGGTTTCGCTTAGGGCTATGTGCTGCTAGGGTTAGGGTTAGGGTTTCGCTTAGGGCTATGTGCTGCTAGGGTTAGGGTTAGGGTTTCGCTTAGGGCTATGTGCTGCTAGGGTTAGGGTTAGGGTTTCGCTTAGGGCTATGTGCTGCTAGGGTTAGGGTTAGGGTTTCGCTTAGGGCTATGTGCTGCTAGGGTTAGGGTTAGGGTTTCGCTTAGGGCTATGTGCTGCTAGGGTTAGGGTTAGGGTTTCGCTTAGGGCTATGTGCTGCTAGGGTTAGGGTTAGGGTTTCGCTTAGGGCTATGTGCTGCTAGGGTTAGGGTTAGGGTTTCGCTTAGGGCTATGTGCTGCTAGGGTTAGGGTTAGGGTTTCGCTTAGGGCTATGTGCTGCTAGGGTTAGGGTTAGGGTTTCGCTTAGGGCTATGTGCTGCTAGGGTTAGGGTTAGGGTTTCGCTTAGGGCTATGTGCTGCTAGGGTTAGGGTTAGGGTTTCGCTTAGGGCTATGTGCTGCTAGGGTTAGGGTTAGGGTTTCGCTTAGGGCTATGTGCTGCTAGGGTTAGGGTTAGGGTTTCGCTTAGGGCTATGTGCTGCTAGGGTTAGGGTTAGGGTTTCGCTTAGGGCTATGTGCTGCTAGGGTTAGGGTTAGGGTTTCGCTTAGGGCTATGTGCTGCTAGGGTTAGGGTTAGGGTTTCGCTTAGGGCTATGTGCTGCTAGGGTTAGGGTTAGGGTTTCGCTTAGGGCTATGTGCTGCTAGGGTTAGGGTTAGGGTTTCGCTTAGGGCTATGTGCTGCTAGGGTTAGGGTTAGGGTTTCGCTTAGGGCTATGTGCTGCTAGGGTTAGGGTTAGGGTTTCGCTTAGGGCTATGTGCTGCTAGGGTTAGGGTTAGGGTTTCGCTTAGGGCTATGTGCTGCTAGGGTTAGGGTTAGGGTTTCGCTTAGGGCTATGTGCTGCTAGGGTTAGGGTTAGGGTTTCGCTTAGGGCTATGTGCTGCTAGGGTTAGGGTTAGGGTTTCGCTTAGGGCTATGTGCTGCTAGGGTTAGGGTTAGGGTTTCGCTTAGGGCTATGTGCTGCTAGGGTTAGGGTTAGGGTTTCGCTTAGGGCTATGTGCTGCTAGGGTTAGGGTTAGGGTTTCGCTTAGGGCTATGTGCTGCTAGGGTTAGGGTTAGGGTTTCGGTTAGGGCTATGTGCTGCTAGGGTTAGGGTTAGGGTTTCGGTTAGGGCTATGTGCTGCTAGGGTTAGGGTTAGGGTTTCGGTTAGGGCTATGTGCTGCTAGGGTTAGGGTTAGGGTTTCGGTTAGGGCTATGTGCTGCTAGGGTTAGGGTTAGGGTTTCGGTTAGGGCTATGTGCTGCTAGGGTTAGGGTTAGGGTTTCGGTTAGGGCTATGTGCTGCTAGGGTTAGGGTTAGGGTTTCGGTTAGGGCTATGTGCTGCTAGGGTTAGGGTTAGGGTTTCGGTTAGGGCTATGTGCTGCTAGGGTTAGGGTTAGGGTTTCGGTTAGGGCTATGTGCTGCTAGGGTTAGGGTTAGGGTTTCGGTTAGGGCTATGTGCTGCTAGGGTTAGGGTTAGGGTTTCGGTTAGGGCTATGTGCTGCTAGGGTTAGGGTTAGGGTTTCGGTTAGGGCTATGTGCTGCTAGGGTTAGGGTTAGGGTTTCGGTTAGGGCTATGTGCTGCTAGGGTTAGGGTTAGGGTTTCGGTTAGGGCTATGTGCTGCTAGGGTTAGGGTTAGGGTTTCGGTTAGGGCTATGTGCTGCTAGGGTTAGGGTTAGGGTTTCGGTTAGGGCTATGTGCTGCTAGGGTTAGGGTTAGGGTTTCGGTTAGGGCTATGTGCTGCTAGGGTTAGGGTTAGGGTTAGGGTTAGGGTTTCGGTTAGGGTTTCGGTTAGGGTTTCGGTTAGGGTTAGGGTTTCGGTTAGGGTTAGGGTTAGGGTTAGGGTTAGGGTTAGGGTTAGGGTTAGGGTTAGGGTTAGGGTTAGGGTTGTGGTAGGAGCCCCGCCTCCCATAGGAAGGAGGGGCAAAAGCACGGTCCATCCGTCCAGCACACCTCCCAGCCTCCAGCCCAGGGTTCTGGTGAGCAAAGCGGCGGCGTCGGCCATAGTGGACCGTGGTCCAACCTTGCTCCATAATTAGGATTTTGCCTTTGTTATATATGTAATTATTTATATATGTAATAAAGGTATTTTTTTCTGAACAGAATTGTTTTTATTAAAGCAGTTTTTGATAAAAATATCTTTTTTTAGATTTAGAATGGCCAATATATAATGAAAGTGTGCCCTGACAACGTTTCGGCCGCTAGGGCCTTCCTCAGGTCTGGCACACAAACAAAAAATGATGAAAAATTGCTGAATTTTATTGTATGCAATTACTGCTGAGTTGTTCACCCTTTGCTCTCCCTCAACGCACTGAGCGTCTGCACGTCTATTTATACTCTCTGTTCGGTTCGAGTTTCTAATTTCAAATTTATGTTTTCGTTTTTGACTTCTTTTCTTTTTGGAAATAAAACTGGTTTTTGACTTTTTTCTTTCTGGAAACGATACTGGTTTATGCCTTATTGAATGTGTTCTATTAACAATTTGTTGTTATGAAGTAGAATTTGAATATTGTGTTGTCTTGTTTTTTGTTTTGTTTACTTATATATTTATTTTATTAAAAAATTTTCTTTATTATATATTGACTTTTTGTCTTTTGTGATTTTTTAGCTTTTGTGATTTTTTATCTTTTGTGATGTTTTAGTGGGCGTGGTCCGGGGACCAGAGGCGTGGACTACAGGTGAGTGGATTATGCAGGTAGGTATTTACATACATGCATAATTTGTTGATTTTTTGCTTTTTGTGATTTTGTTTTGTGATTTTTTTAGGTGGGCGTGGTCCGGGGACCAGAGGCGTGGCACCAATTCGAGGTAAGTATCCAAGGTAGGTATCCAAGGTAAGTGGGTCCGAATAAATTTTAATAAGGTATGTGGGTCCAAATCAATTTAAATAAATTTATCCTAATTACGTTAATTGAGCCTGCTGTTTGGAATTTCTGTTCCTAGTGGGACGTATACAGGGAATTGGATTAGGGTTAGGGTTAGGGTTGGGGTTAGGGTTAGGGTTAGGGTTAGGATTAGGGTTAGGGTTAGGGTTGGGGTTAGGGTTAGGGTTAGGGTTAGGATAGGATGAGGGTGTGGACAGGAACGGGGGAAAGGATTATGGTAGGGTTAGGGTTAGGATTGTGGTAGGAGCCCCGCCTCCCATAGGAAGGAGGGGCAAAAGCACGGTCCATCCGTCCAGCACACCTCCCAGCCTCCAGCCCAGGGTTCTGGTGAGCAAAGCGGCGGCGTCGGCCATAGTGGACCGTGGTCCAACCTTGCTCCATAATTAGGATTTTGCCTTTGTTATATATGTAATTATTTATATATGTAATAAAGGTATTTTTTTCTGAACAGAATTGTTTTTATTAAAGCAGTTTTTGATAAAAATATCTTTTTTTAGATTTAGAATGGCCAATATATAATGAAAGTGTGCCCTGACAACGTTTCGGCCGCTAGGGTTAGGGTTAGGGTTAGGGTTAGGGTTAGGGTTAGGGTTAGGGTTAGGGTTAGGGTTAGGGTTAGGGTTAAGGGTTAGGGTTAGGGTTAGGGTTAGGGTTAGGGTTAGGGTTAGGGTTAGGTTTTTAAGGTTATCACGCTACACATTCCCCAAAGGGTCCGCCGACCCAGTTGGTTAGATAGAAGGCAGCGGAGGGCACAGGCCGACGCATGTCTCCGTCAGTAAACCTCACCGTACCAGAGTCGCATAAATTTTGGAGTGGGTACGAAGGCCGGCGAAGCGAGACTGCACCTCAACCAGAACCTCCCCCGAGTAGCTGAGGCGCTACCCAGGTCTTCGGCCAGCAAGATGGAAAAAAAGTTGAGAGAGAAAATTGAGAGAAACTCACCTACCCTTCCAACCTTGGATTACATTATGCCTATTCACTTTGCATTATTCTTGACCTAATGTTTTGTTTTTATATTTAACCAACTGTTTTCCTTAGAGATTAAGGTTAGGGTTAGGGTCAGGGTTAGGGGTCAGGGGTCAAAGGTTAAGGTTAGGGTTAAGGTTAAGGTTAGGGTTAGGGTTTAGGGTTAGGGGTTAGGGGCAGCCGAGGCGCCAACCAGGTCCCTAACCAGCAATACGGAAAAACAGTGAAAAGCTACCGAAAAGTACAGACCTACAAGACTAACCTTATCTTAAATACAAGACCACCCTTATATTAATTGTGTCCATTAACCTTTAGTTGTGTTTGAACTAATATATTTTTTTATAAATCTATTTTTGTTAAAAAAAACTGTTTTGTTTAAAAAGGGTCCTTGTTGTAGGTAATTTGGATGTCAAAATTTGGTAGACACCTCATCAGTAGTGGACCTTGGGGTCTTAGAGTGTTTCGGCCATTATCACCAGACACCCTCGCCCAAGGGAGGCCCCGCCGGGGTCGATCAAGCCCCGGAGCGTGTCTACTTCGTCAATTGAAATTCCAGTAGCTTGTCCAGTCAACTCTCCAGCTTTAACGCAGACAGAGTAGATCAATTGGTCAGTCTTCTAGTCCTTTTGTTGTACCGATTTGTTCAACTATTAAATGTACATGAACCACCTTTGTATTCCATTTAATGTTGTTTTCCTCTTAATGTTGTTTTGCTTCATTTCAGTTTTATTGGGGGACCACCCTTATTATTATAAATGCAAATTGGAATCTATGTGGCCTACCTGTGCTAATGACCTTTAAGGTATTATTTCCACTCTTAATACATTTTATGTCATCAAAGAAGTTTCTCTCAAAGAATCGGAGTAACCTTACATATTACCTGGAAAGAAGGTCTTCCCCAGTGCCACTCTCCTGCGTCACAGCGCCACCGTTGAACGTCCCCCCCAAGAGCCTTGGCGAATCATCGTGGCGGCTCTCGTCCTCCAATCACGCCCCCCCATTCAACTGATAAGCACTAAAAAATTCGGCTATAACCTATTGGCACTCTTTAATTGTGTTAGTCGTAAAACATTCAGATGTAAATTCAATTCATAGTTTTTTATTAAAAATTCAATTCATATTTTTTATTAAATCAAATCGTACATTTAGAAATACCAATCAACGTAAATCGCGATACTCCTAGGTACCAACCCCCCAGAAGTACTCGTAAACTCCTGTCCGTTACTCCGGCAGCTTCTGTAATCCCCCTATCTTCCACAACATCATCTCTCCCAAACAACGATCAAAATGGAATAAAATGTCCACAAATCCCCTGGTATTATTAAAGTATTTTACCCGATTCCATTCATCCGTAAAATCAATTTATAACATTAATAAGATCGTATATTTGTAACGAAATAGCTGTAGGCGTATCGTAGCTAATGTTATGAGCATTAGCAATGCAGAAGTACCCATAAGCCCCAGCCCCAAAACAATGGCGCCGCCCATAGACACTAATAATACCTAAGTCCTTTCGTAAATCAATAACGAACAAATAATTTTTGTTTTAACCTCCTGAGCCCGTTCCTGTATTGACACCCGGTCCCATTCGGCCGTAAATTCAACATATATCACCGAACTAGTCACCTATTTGGAGCGATATCGTCCTACGCGTACCGCAGCTAGCGAGCATTAGCAACTAGGAAATACCCATAAGCCCTTGCCAAAGTCATGGCGGCCCCCGATAACACATAATATTATTAAAGTTACTCCTCCCGGTGAAAATAATAGAATACATTTAGATTGGTATTGTTTATTTGCACTATCCGGTCACTTTTGTTCGTTAAAAAACACTCACTCACCTTAATCCAACTCCGTATGTGGAATCAATAGTCTCGTAAACAAGGCAGCTAGTAAACATTAGCCAAACCGGAAGTAGCCCCCACCTTTTTTTTCGCCGTACGTCAGAGCAATCCTCCGCCAGCAATCATGCCAACCAAAGCATTCGTTCCAAAATTCGATTAGAATCAAACTTATTGAAAAACCTCTTAATACTATTTAATAGTGTTTTCCAACTTACTCGTTTCTAAATTCAAAGGATAATATTAAGTCCATAATATTCACGTCTAACTGAGGTCCGTTGGTACCAACGCGATTTAATGTGTCAAGGGCGCCCTCCAGTGTCCCATCACGTCCAATGTTTTCTTTTATGCGTTTGAAGAAAAATTCTTCTTTTTTCTTTTAGGGCCTGCTTTAAAATAAAAAATGTGATTCGATTATAGTTTCGCCTTTTCGTTTTGTAATTTAATTAAATTAAATCGTAAATTTTTAGATATTTGGTTGGATTTAAAATTCATTCTGGAATCTAGATTTGGTCAAGTTTAGGATTTTGTTTGCAATTTGGTTAAGGGGTAGGATTTGACTCAGGGTAAAGAATTGATTTCAGAATTTGGTTCAGTTTCAAGACTAGAATCTGGTTGAATTTAGGACTTGAAGTTTGTGTTGCAGTGTCCCGTGCTTGGACCGATGCTGTCTCCACTAGTAGCCGTTGCGGTGGATCTTCTCCCCCCCCTTTTTTTTAGGGTGCTTCAGAAGAATTATGACCAGGTTCTCGGTACCTTTTCCTTCTTTCTTCAAAGAGTTCCCGCAGCACATTTACCATTGGCCCTTCGCACGTCGTCGAGCTTTCATCCTAAGTAGGTGAATGCGTTCCTTCACCTGCCGTTGTGATGGATCTTCTCTCCCTCTTCGTGCTTCAGAAAAATTAGGACCAGGTTCTTGGTATCTTCTTCTTCTTTCTTCAAGGAGCTCCAGCAGCACATCTACCGCTGTTTGCACTCCCCGCGTCGTCGAGTTTTCTTCCTTCGTCTTCATCTTCTTAACTCACCATTGGCGTCTCTCCCGTCTCCTCTTAGGCCGCCATGGAAAAGGCCCTGCCAATCCGTGCTCTTGATTCATCCTCCGAAGTGAGGGAACCTAACCTTCTTCTCAGGGCTTGCTCCCCCCGCTCCTAGTGGTCCTGTAGAGTCCCTGTTCAGGTAGATTGCAAGCATTCCACTGCCTTATGTAGAGGTTGAAGATGGCCCTAACCAGGTTGGAAAAGTTGCCTCTCTGCGCCATATTTATTCTAGCCAATAGCAAGAAAATGAAAATTAGGGAAGTTATTTTGGAAGATGGAGAGAGAGAGAGAGAGAGAGTGTGAGAGAGAGCGAGCGCGAGAGAGAGCGCGAGCGCGAGAGAGAGAGCGAGACCACGGATAGGTAATGGGAAATGTGACTGCATCTCAACCAAAACCCCGAGTTTTCTGACCCGACACATGGTCTCATACCTCTCCCCCCCTAGGACAGAAAAGGGGAGGAGAGATGAGGGGAAGAGAGAACATATGTAGAAAGTTAAAAAAATGGGAAAATAAGAAAAGTATGCGACCCGATAATTTGGCTTAAGGTAATACTGGGATGTCCGATAGGCTCGGGCGAGTTAGGTTTTTAAGGTTATCACGCTACACATTCCCCAAAGGGTCCGCCGACCCAGTTGGTTAGATAGAAGGCAGCGGAGGGCACAGGCCGACGCATGTCTCCGTCAGTAAACCTCACCGTACCAGAGTCGCATAAATTTTGGAGTGGGTACGAAGGCCGGCGAAGCGAGACTGCACCTCAACCAGAACCTCCCCCGAGTAGCTGAGGCGCTACCCAGGTCTTCGGCCAGCAAGATGGAAAAAAAGTTGAGAGAGAAAATTGAGAGAAACTCACCTACCCTTCCAACCTTGGATTACATTATGCCTATTCACTTTGCATTATTCTTGACCTAATGTTTTGTTTTTATATTTAACCAACTGTTTTCCTTAGAGATTAAGGTTAGGGTTAGGGTCAGGGTTAGGGGTCAGGGGTCAAAGGTTAAGGTTAGGGTTAAGGTTAAGGTTAGGGTTAGGGTTTAGGGTTAGGGGTTAGGGGCAGCCGAGGCGCCAACCAGGTCCCTAACCAGCAATACGGAAAAACAGTGAAAAGCTACCGAAAAGTACAGACCTACAAGACTAACCTTATCTTAAATACAAGACCACCCTTATATTAATTGTGTCCATTAACCTTTAGTTGTGTTTGAACTAATATATTTTTTTATAAATCTATTTTTGTTAAAAAAACTGTTTTGTTTAAAAAGGGTCCTTGTTGTAGGTAATTTGGATGTCAAAATTTGGTAGACACCTCATCAGTAGTGGACCTTGGGGTCTTAGAGTGTTTCGGCCATTATCACCAGACACCCTCGCCCAAGGGAGGCCCCGCCGGGGTCGATCAAGCCCCGGAGCGTGTCTACTTCGTCAATTGAAATTCCAGTAGCTTGTCCAGTCAACTCTCCAGCTTTAACGCAGACAGAGTAGATCAATTGGTCAGTCTTCTAGTCCTTTTGTTGTACCGATTTGTTCAACTATTAAATGTACATGAACCACCTTTGTATTCCATTTAATGTTGTTTTCCTCTTAATGTTGTTTTGCTTCATTTCAGTTTTATTGGGGGACCACCCTTATTATTATAAATGCAAATTGGAATCTATGTGGCCTACCTGTGCTAATGACCTTTAAGGTATTATTTCCACTCTTAATACATTTTATGTCATCAAAGAAGTTTCTCTCAAAGAATCGGAGTAACCTTACATATTACCTGGAAAGAAGGTCTTCCCCAGTGCCACTCTCCTGCGTCACAGCGCCACCGTTGAACGTCCCCCCCAAGAGCCTTGGCGAATCATCGTGGCGGCTCTCGTCCTCCAATCACGCCCCCCCATTCAACTGATAAGCACTAAAAAATTCGGCTATAACCTATTGGCACTCTTTAATTGTGTTAGTCGTAAAACATTCAGATGTAAATTCAATTCATAGTTTTTTATTAAAAATTCAATTCATATTTTTTATTAAATCAAATCGTACATTTAGAAATACCAATCAACGTAAATCGCGATACTCCTAGGTACCAACCCCCCAGAAGTACTCGTAAACTCCTGTCCGTTACTCCGGCAGCTTCTGTAATCCCCCTATCTTCCACAACATCATCTCTCCCAAACAACGATCAAAATGGAATAAAATGTCCACAAATCCCCTGGTATTATTAAAGTATTTTACCCGATTCCATTCATCCGTAAAATCAATTTATAACATTAATAAGATCGTATATTTGTAACGAAATAGCTGTAGGCGTATCGTAGCTAATGTTATGAGCATTAGCAATGCAGAAGTACCCATAAGCCCCAGCCCCAAAACAATGGCGCCGCCATAGACACTAATAATACCTAAGTCCTTTCGTAAATCAATAACGAACAAATAATTTTGTTTTAACCTCCTGAGCCCGTTCCTGTATTGACACCCGGTCCCATTCGGCCGTAAATTCAACATATATCACCGAACTAGTCACCTATTTGGAGCGATATCGTCCTACGCGTACCGCAGCTAGCGAGCATTAGCAACTAGGAAATAC